>NC_133329.1:336550386-337830079 GCF_042186555.1 Aquarana catesbeiana
TGAGTTGCAGACAAGCTGGGAAGGGGGTGCACAAGTGAATATGAGGGAGGGGAATGGGAAGTGTTATACTAGAGAGTGAAAACACACTCCAAATTTTTAGAATCAGGATCATCCAATCACACTGGTCTGTTCAATTGGGTAAACAGTTCCGCCACCACTTTATGCACTTTTATCACGGTTTATTAAGCATGTTTTTCGGTGGTGGTAGGTTGTGCTCATCTTGTGTTTTCACTCTCTAGTATAACACTTCCCATTCCCCTCCCTCATATTCACTTGTGCACCCCCTTCCCAGCTTGTCTGCACCTCACTCCTCGTCCCTTTTTTCCCCATCTCCCTTTTCTCCCCTCCCCCCCCCATCCCTTTCCATTCCCCCCTTCCCCCCTTTTCTTTCCCCCCCTTTTCTTTCCCTATTTCCCCCCCCCCCTTCCTTCCCTTTTCCTTTTTCCCCTCCTTTTTCTTTTTTTTTTTTTCTTTTCCCCTTTTTCTCTTCCTCCTCTTTCTTTCCCCTTTTTCTTTCCCCTCCCCCTCTCCCCCCCCCCCTTTCCCCTATCTTCCCTTCTCTTTCCCCTTTTTCCCCCTCCCCTCTTTCTACCTCCTGCCCTTTCCCTTTCCCCCCTCTCATTCTAATCTCCCCCCCCTCTTTCCATTTGCCTGCCCCAATTCCCCCCCCTTCTTCCCCCCCTCCCCCTCCCCCCTTCCACCCAACCCTGGTTGGTCTTTTTTCCCCATTATTCACTAACATTGGTGGTTTGTTTGAGCTGTTGCCCCATTGCCTTCTACTCAATATTCCCACGGTCATATGGTCCTTGATGGTCGCCAGGGCTTTTGCTGCTTGTCTGTCCAATTTTGCCACACACTTTCACAATTTCTTCACACTTAGCTGCTCACTTCTCTAGCACCAACATTCATTCTTTCCCTTTTTTTTTTTTTTTTTTTTTTTTTTTATGTGTTTCCCTGTAGACCCATGGACCCATCATATTGCTCCGCGATAGGGACATTTTCAACCATTTGGAGGAGTTAACTGACTCCTCACCTTTTACTTTGTTTCTAGTACCTATGTGAATTTATCTGGGTGCAGCTTTTGGCCATTCGCAGTCCCTTCCCTCCCCTGCACATGTGGGGGTATGTAGACGTGATCCCTCGTAAGGTGCATTTGGTGTTCCACAACCCCCCCCTGGGGAGTCAGCCCGATACGGTGGAGACAGAGGACATAGGAGGAACTATTTTTCTTTAAATACTCTGTACTGCCAGGAAACCTGTGATAGGTAATTATGGAATTTACGTAAATATGTTACACTGCATGCACATGGGTTTGCTATTATTGAGTCTTATACTGTGTTCGATATATGTTTACATTTCCACAGTGGACAACCCATCCTCTGAAGAAGACCCAGTGAGGGTCGAAACGCGTCAGGATTAATATAGTATTCTTGTTGTCCCATACACTGTATTGTACATTGCTCCTATTCACAGGCCCTGTTTTTTGCAATGTCATAAGGATTTAACATTTGAAGAAACCTTGGCTGTCTCATAATACATTGTACTTTGTATTGCTTCTAAACCACAAATATTGTTTGTTGCAATTTTTATGCTGTATTTAGTTCATGTCCTGACTTGAATTGTCAGAAGCTATTTATCTATTTTTATACAAACTTTTGTACTAATAAAATTAACCTTTTTTGACTACCCTTACTGAATCTTATTGGCTGATTTAAAGCCCTGATAGGGGGTTGTCGTAGTTTTCTTATGCACTTTATGGGGTGCGCAGCCCATTTGTCTACACTCATGTGAGTGTCCCTCGCTGTCCATTTAACTCTATGAATTGTATTGTGGATGGGGCTGTGAAGAGAAAGTATAGTCTTGGAGAAATGTCATGGAAGGTAATTCTTGAATGCGAAGCAGGTCAGGGTGCTGGGCACTGATTAGTGAACTGCTTGAAATTAGGCTGTGAACTGTGGGGACGGCCAGTAGTGGGACATGCATAGCTGAAATCTGCAGTGTGCCAGGATTTTGTTTCAATCCCAGGACAATCCCACAGAATCCAGGACTGTTGGTAGGTATGCAATAGGGCCATATTGCTCATTCACATCAGTCAATGTTCTTACAGAGCATGCAAACTATATTGCCCTACAATTCTATTCATTCACATCAGTCTCTGCCCTTAAGGCCCTATCTCTCATGCATGCTTTCATAGTACATACCATACTACTTATTGCAGTTTATGCTGTATTCTGGATGCACAGGCCCTTCTGTATGTCCCCTGGGAAAGGAGTACACCCTTTTCTCCATTTTACAGCCAATCATGGAAACGCACAATTTACACTGCTTTTTGTTTACTATTCCTGTACATCAGTCTCTGCCCTAAGGGTCTTAGGCCCCATACACACTATTAGATTTTCTGCAGATTTTTGTCTTCAGATTTACCAAAACCATAAAATATGAGGTCATGAATGAGAGTAGTGACGGTAGCCATAGGGAAGAAGACAGCTTGCCACATCCCTATCAAACTGTACAATAGAACATTGTTTTCCTCTAAATGGGACTTTATAAGGCAAGAGTCTTCAAACAGTATATCAAAATCACATATATAGATTTATTATCAAAAATGTTTAAAATCATGACAGAGAACATGAAAAAGACTTGATAAAAGAATAAGGATGCTTGACAATACAAATGGTGATCACAATGATAATAGCATATAAAGGTACAATGATAAACACAGAACACCACACCGACTAATGCGGTTGAGGTCTGCACATACAAAGAGCCCGACGCGTTTTGAGGTTTTAATTAAGTTGGAAACTCTTCTTCAGGAGCAGATGATGAGATAGGTGGTTATCATGTAGTTTTTTTAACACACATTAGAGAGCATCCACCTTTAAAGGGAAAAACAATGGGTACGGTAGCCTGCCAGCAGGAAGCGGACATGTGGACCAACCCTAGCACCAAGGACACGGTATAGGCATGCAGCCCAGAAACAGGATACAAAGGGCGTCCTCCCACCCGAAAAATGCCACTGAAGACAGCTGTGGTGAATAATGTATGTCACCTATAAGTTTATATAAAGTGGAGATCACTCCTAACAGGTAGGAGGAGATCGCATATAACTTGGCAACCCAAGCCCAGTCCATGAACAGGGCGGGGAGGAGTTCATGGACAAAGAATTGGTTGCTCCAGCGTGACCAATTCTCGCACATGCCTTTGTTGCGGGAGATCCGTGAGAATAATCCTGATGATTTCAGGAATTATCTCCGGATGACAGACCCCGTTTTTCACCGTTTGTTGGCTTTGCTGTCCCCTTATATTACGAAGCAGGACACCTGCACGCGGCAAGCCATCACTCCTGAACAGAGGCTCGTCGTCACCTTGTGGTACTTGGCGACGGGGGGGAAGTCTGCAGGACATCAAGTTCTCGACAGGCATCTCCCCCCAGGCTCTGGAGATCATTATTCCAGAGACCTGTTCTGCCATCATTCAGGTCCTGCAGAAGGACTATATTAGGGTAAGTTTTCTTCTTTAACCACTTCCCGCCCGGCCCATAGCAGATGACGGCCGGACGGTGGTTCAGTTATCCTGACTGGGCGTCATATGACATCCAGCAGGATAACATGCCGCAGGGGTGCGCATCGCGGTGATCGGTGGAGCGGTGTGTCAGTCTGACACACCGCTCCACCGATCTTGGTAAAGAACCTCCGGTGGAGACTCTTTACCACGTGATCAGCCGTGTCCAATCACGGCCGATCACGATGTCAATAGGAAGAGCCGTTGATTGGCTTTTCCTCACTCGCGTCTGACAGACACGAGTAGAGGAGAGCCGATCGGCGGCTCTCCTGACAGGGGGGGTCTGCGCTGATTGTTTATCAGCGCAGCCCCCCTCAGATGACCAGACTGGACCACCAGGGATCGCCACTAGGACCACCAGGGAGGGGGGCAACATGTGGATGGCCAGGTATGTACCCCATGGCCATCCACATGTGCCCAATGAGCCCAGTCAGTGCCCAATCTGTGCCAATCAGTGCCCACAGATGGGCACTGATTGGCACCATTATATTGCTGTGATTCCCAGCAATACCACCCTTAGGGGCATCAGTGCCACCAATCAGTGTCATCAGTGCCACCCATCAGTGTCCATCGGTGCCACCTGTCAGTGCCCATCCATGCCCATCAGTGCCCACCCATCAGTGCCCATCCGTGCCGCCTATCAGTGCCACCCATAAGTACCCATTAGTGCCACCCATAAGTACCAATCAATGCCACCTACGAGTGCCCATCAGTTCTGCCTATGAGTGCCCATCGGTGCCACCTATGAGTACCCAACAGTGCCGCATACCAGTGTCACCTATCAGTGCCACCTATCAGTGCCCATCAGTGCCGCCTATCAGTGCCCATCATCAGTGCCCGTCAGTGCCACCTCATCAGTGCCACCTCATTGGTACCACCTCATCGGTGACCATCAGTGCCGCCGTATCAGTGCCCGTCAGTGCAGCCATATCAGTGCCCGTCATTGAAGAAGAAAACCTACTTATTTACAAAAAATTTTAACAGAAATAAAGAAAAACTTGTTCTTTTTCAAAATTTTTGGTCTTTTTTTATTTGTTGCGCAAAAAATAAAAACCGCAGAGGTGATCAATTACCACCAAAAGAAAGCTCTATTTGTGGGAAAAAAAATGATAAAAAAATTGTTTGAGTACAGTGTAGCATGACCGCGCAATTGTCATTCAAAGTGCGACAGCGCTGAAAGCTGAAAATTGGCCTGGGCGGGAAGGTGTCTAAGTGTCTGGTATTGAAGTGGTTAACATCACATTCTATGTATTTAATGTTTGCCAATTTATTGTATTTATTTCATAATTCCATAATTGCCATGATTGTAATATGCTGTGATTGTCCCCTTTATCCTCATGCATGCTTGAATTTTTTAATGCTCCTTTTTTGTCCTTCATGCATATTTGCCTTCACTAACTTCCCCAGCATGCTATCCTGGGCCCATACACACCTAGCCTAGTCACTTAACCATGTATTTTGTCAGCTCCATTGTACTGTTTTACCGTAAAACCCCCCTAAAATGTGTACAAATGTTATTTTTGTCCTTAAATTCAGGCAGAGCGCAGGAGGCTTTTTTTGGGGGGCCCAAAGTCAACCGATACAATACTCTATCTGCTGACTTTGCCAAACCCATACACACTATACCTACCTCTTTTGTGGTCATATTTATGGATGAATTCACCAAAGCATGTAGTGAAAGGGCCTGCCTAAATACTTTCAAATGGTACTGTTTAAAGTTTTGTTCTCCTATTATCTTGATAGGTAATTGCAGAATGTAAAAATGTGCTTCAATTTGGACAGTGTGTATTCATATTTTTGGATTATGACACTTCTTACCTGTCCAGTGGGCTGCCAATAGTGTAAGTAAGGAGGGGCCGGCCAAAGTAACACATGTTATGTATGTATTCAGCTCTCAATGAAGTGGAGAGGGTTACCTGTCCAAAACACCCCCCCCCCCTAAAATTTTTAAATGGGCCATCAGAGGAGGTAAGGAATCTGATAAATGGACCTTATATTTTTGTCTTTAAATACTCCTTAAAATAAATGTTATATACTTATGTTGGCCAAGAATGTTTCTGTCTAATCTGCTTGCAATGTTATGTGCAAAAGTACTAATTTATTTTTTTCTTCTTTGACTCCACAGTTTCCTTCAAAGCCACAGGAATGGCAGACTGTGGCTTCCCAATTTGCCCAGCGGTGGGACTTTCCCAACTGCGGAGGGGCAATTGATGGGAAACGTGTCCACATCGTGCCACCCCCCAATTCGGGGTCATACTATTATAATTACAAGGGGTTTAATAGTATTGTGATGTTGGCGGTGGTGTCGGCGACATACGACACCACATGGATGTAGGGAAGTATGGTCGGGTGTGGAGTCATCACCCAGACCGAGTTCTACGGACAGCTCCAGAGTGGTGGCTTGGGCTTTCCACCTGCAGAAGACAACGTGGCTGGTCTACCATTCGTCTTTGTCGCTGATGAAGCTTTTGGGCTGGGTGATCACCTGATGCGGCCGTTCACAATGAGGACCCTCACCCCAGAGCAGAGGGTTTTTAACTACCGGCTGGCCAGAGCCAGAAGAGTGGTGGAGAATGCTTTTGGGATAATGGCCAGCCGGTTCCGCCTGTTCCTGACGCCAATCAACATGGCGGAATATAAACTAAACCATATAATACTTGCATGCTGCATTCTACACAACTTTCTCAGGAGAAATACAAACTATGTGGCCTCAGTTGGGCCTGAGGCCGGATTTCCAGAACAAACAACAACCCTGATGTCGCTTGAAGCTGGCCGTCCTGGCTTGCCCCCCCAAACTGCCTGCGAGGTCCATCAAAAATATATGGAAAAATTTGCGGGTAGGGGGCCATTGATATTCCAGCAAATGTTTGATAAGCATTTTTATAATAAAATTTTTTGTTAAAATGAAATAATATTTCATTTGATTTACTGCTTGTGTTTCTTTTATCTGTCTCCTAGGTTCTTCAATGGGCTTTTCTTTTTGGCCATTTTATGTTGTGGGTCTGCTACACACACACAAAATGTTTTTGTTAATGTATGTAATGCATTAATGATAAAAAAAACACATCCTTTTCAGCACCATGAATTAATTGTTTTGAGTTCCCAAACTGGCCTGATTTAAAGCACTGTGGGGGTAATTTACTAAAGGCAAATCCACTTTGCACTACAAGTGCACTGAAACAGCACTGAAAGTGCACTTGTAGTGCAAAGTGGATTTGCCTTTAGTAAATAACCCCCATTGCCACTGTAAACACCAAATTACTACAAAAACTGGTATTGAGTATTGAAAGAAGAAGTCACACTTTGTTGAGTAGAAAACATTTTACTCAAAGCACATTCACATGTGCGTTAAAAAAGGGTTTTTGAACAAACCAACATATTTTTTGTGTAACATTTTTAGGTTTGACAGTACAAATAGCCTTTTTTGGGTTAAACAGGCATGTTTAAAACCATAAACATACACAAATCAGGAAATTACAAAGTTCAACTTTGACAAAGTGAAGGCAATATCAGACATTAGTATGTCCAAACTCTGTTGATATTGCCTTCATCAGATGGGGTGATGTCACCCCTGTGAAAGCCAAATTTTGAAGATGCACACAAATTGGGAGTGAAAATGTGGATTTCCCTCCTGATCCCATGCCTAATGTCAACATGTGCTAGCTCCCATCATGGGGGATCAATGGACGTGTTTCGGGGATGCAACCCCTTCCTCTCATCTACTTTAGTTGCGAGGAAGGGGTTGCACCCACAAAACGCGTACCTTGATATCCCGTGATGGCAGATAGCACATGTTGACATTAGGCATGGGATCATGTTGATACACTGGGGGTTATTTACTAAAGGCAAATCCACTTTGCACTGCAAGTGCGCACTTGGAAGTAAAGTTGCTGTAGATCCGAGGGGCAAATGCAAGGAAGATAAAAAAAACAGCATTTTAGCTTGCACATGATTGGATGATAAAATCAGCAGAGCTTCCACTCATTTCAGATCTACCCCTTAGATTTAGAGCGACTGCTCTTCCAAGTGCACCTTCAGTGCACTTTAAAGTGTACTTGCAGTGCAAAGTGGTTTTGCCTTTCGTAAATAACCCCCACTGTGTGCATCTTCAAAATTTGGCTTTCTAAAAAATATTTAAAATGTGTGAAAATCAGAAAAATACAAACTAGAATAATTTTGTGGTGTTTTAGATTCTGCCTAAAACATCAGTGATATTTTTGAGTCTTTTTTTTCAAATCATTGATGTCTTCCTTGATCTTCTGTAAATCATGATTGCACACCATGATCTCCCCGATGAGGACGTGTGCACTTGCACTTGTGAAATGTGATTCTTCCACAAAATCCACATCACCTAAAATAAAAAAACACACCATGTATTATAAATATGCAGGCATACATCTATTACCTGAAGCTGTGGTCTCAGACACTCACCTGTTGTGGTCACTATTTCGCCCACTTCATAAATCTCTCCTTCCTCCACATTATGAGGTTGTGGTGTTGTGAGTTTCCCCTTCTTTAGGAGGTTGGGGGTCCCTGGTGACCTCGTATGTAACAAGTAATCGGCGCAAATAATGACAGCTGTATCCAAATTACAATAATGTACAAGAATAAGTATCAAAAAATGTATCATAGATAATACATGAGAAATGAGTCCGTGATGTAACACTGTAAGTGGAGGGGGCAGGAGTAATGTGTAGAGTTCACATTCAAGGCAGCCTTCCAGTAGGGGTGAAAGCCATTATCCCAAGAGTACTGCAAAACAAGGAGAAAGAGGCGCCTCTGGGTGCAGACGTTTAAAACAATTTATTAAAAAATAGCAACAGCTGATAATACACTCACATTTGTGTGGTCAATATTAAGCATAAAAATGTCCCAGGTCAATCCAGGGGGTCCGTGGAGTCATTTCATCTCTGCTGGTAGATGTAAGGGGTCTGGGCAGTCTCAAGGTGCTGGATGTACTCGGCCGAGCAGTGGAGACAGGCACCAGAGTGAGGCTTGGATGGCAGCCGATCCAGCCGAGGTATGATGACGTCACATGATATGCGATGCGTTTCCTAAGCTGGCACGCCGTGAATGGTGTGACGGCGGAGCTCCTTTGTCAAGCTGATTGGCTGGGAGCTGAACAGGATGTTTATATGTAAGACGGTGATGGGGAGGAGAGAGGAAGAGGGGATGGTGAGGGAAGGGGAGTGACCAAAGGTCCTGTGTGTGGAAGTGTCAGCAATAAAGGGAAACTGGGAGAAACACAGCATGAGAGGAATAGAACAGGGAACGATGCACGAAGGGGGGAGGGAAGAGGGGGAAAGAAGACAGAGTAATGAAGAAGATGTGGACAATTAATAAGTGGATATAGAGGAAGATATAGAAGAAGGAAAGCAGGATGAAATAGGATGGCAAAAATAGAGATGGGAGAGTCGACTGTAAAGTAAATGAAAAGTAAAACTGAAATGACATGTGCGTGAGCAAAGATATATTAGAAAATGGGAAAGATGCATCATGATTATATGTGTCTTAGTTAGACACAGAAAGAAACGTGGGTAGACATATATATACAGACATGTGTATATGGAGGCCATATAACATGTGCTGCATGTCCGTTAGCGGGTCAATCCAAATCAATGTATGAATTATAGAGTTAATATTATTAAAAGGAGAAGAAAGTAACCGTATAAGCTGAATGGCATATATATATTCATGGGTAAAAAGTATATGGCATGTATAGATGTGGGTGGGTGGTATATGCATATACTGATGCGTATCCACACAGATGATGCGACAAAGAGAGAAAGAGGGGAGAAAAGGGAAAAAAGAAAGAGGTATATATGCCTATATATATACACGTACATCCACATACATACGTATATACACATGCATGGAAAAGGGGGGGGGGGATAGGGGAATGGAAGACAAAAAAAGAAAAAGAAGGGGAAGGGGGGGAGGGGAATTGGGAGTGGAGGGGGGGAAAAGGGAGAATAATTGAAAGGTGAAAAAAGGGGGGGGGGGAGAACGAAAACCACTGTGTGCATTCCTACACTTAGAGTCCAGGTCAAAGTGAGGAAGGGGTGGCATGTCTACATATTATCAACATCTACGTTAGACAATAAAAACACATGGTAAAACACTTAAATAAAAATCCTCGTTTCACAATAAGACACTGGATAGAAATCTCATAGGTGGCAACTAATAAAAACTAATATAAAAACAGTAGTGATGATGTTAAATTCAATAGGATAATGGGAATACATGGAAGGATGGAAAAATGGGTACCCTATTGGCTAATGTAATATAAGTCTCACAGAATGGTGGAAGTTTCGATACACTCATTTATTCCTCCAGGCGAGAGGACATTTAGACGGTAGATCCAATAGGTCTCTCTCGCACATAATTTTTTTAACCTTTCGGCGGGGGAGAGAGACCTAGGCATCTGTTCAATGACCCAAACTGATAGTCCAAGGGTGGAGCCCTTATGGGCTGTGGCGAAATGTTTCGGTACACTGTGGGGGTCAGTGCTCCCCTCAATGTATCTCCTGTGTTCCCCAAATCGTTGTCTCAGGGGCCGGATGGTACGGCCAACATATATGAGACCACATGGGCAAATCAAGCCATACACCACATAGTCGGATGAACAGTTATAGAAATCTTTGAGGATGTATGTCTGGCCTTTGGTTGAAAAGGATTTTTGGCCATGATGGACAAAGTGACAGGTCTTGCACAATTTTTTTCGACATCGAAACATCCCTACTAGAGGGATGAGTGGAATGATGGGTGGGAAAGCCGGGGTAGTCTTAAGTTTACTGGGGGCAATTTTGTTTTTAAGGTTAGGAGCCCTACGATAGGTAACCTGGGGGTGCGTAGGGAGGATGGGTCTAAGGTAGGGATCTTGTTGGAGGATATCCCAATGTTTTCGGAGAATCTTCTCCATCCTGTTATGCTGAGAATGGAAGGTGGTGATGAACCTGATGGGGCAATTGGTGGGAGGTGTATTATTGCGTGTGGGTTTTCCATGAAGATAAAAGTCGTAGGCAGTCTCCACTAGGTCTTCCGGATATCCTTTTTCAAAAAACTTCTTTTTGAGGTGAGTACTGGCATCAACATAGTCTGCTTTTCTAGTGCAATTCTGTCTTAATCTACAAAATTGACCTTTTGGGATGTTTTTAATCCACGGCGGATAGTGGCAACTCTTAAAATGAAGGTATGAGTTACCACTAGTGGGCTTGGTATAGTTTTTGGCATAGATCTCCTGGTAGTCATGTCTTAATTCTAGATCCAGAAAAGCTAGAGAAGTCTGGTTGCTGTCATATGTGAAAGATAGTCCGTACTTATTATTGTTACAATGTGTGGTGAATGATGGAATGAGATCCAAGGGTCCGTCCCAAATAATTATTATATTGTCAATATATCTGCCAAAAAAGACGATATTGGCCGAATAGGGGTTATTGTGGTAGATATACTGTTGTTCCCAAAAGCCCATGGCCAGGTTCGCATACGAGGGGGCAAAATTAGCCCCCATCGCAGTCCCTTGTAACTGTAAATAGAAGTCACTGTTAAAAGTAAAATAGTTGTGTGTAAGACAAAACCTGGTGGCTTCTATGATGAAGGTGGCCTGGCGGGGATTGATAAGTGGATCTTGCGAGAGGAAGTACTCGAGGGCCATGATGCCAAAATCATGGGGAATAGAGGTGTACAGGGAGCTTACGTCTAAAGATAGCCAAGAGTACGTAGGTTCCCAACAATATGGTGAAAGTTGTTCCATAAGGTGTGTCCCATTCCGTATGTAAGACTGAAGTTGGTGTACCAGGGGTTGTAGATATCTGTCAACATATAGGCTGAAGCCTGAAGTAATGCTGTCCATAGAGGCCACGATTGGCCTACCTGGGGGATTATGCTGATTTTTGTGGATTTTCGGTAGGTGGTAGAAGTAAGGGATGGAATAGAATTGTTTGCGGAAGAAGAGGCTCTCCGTCTTGGAGATGATATTATCACCGAGGGCTGTCGAGATCAGAAGTTCAGCTTCAGAAGTATATTCATTGGTGGGATCTTTGGAGAGTTTTGTGTAAGTGGTATGGTCTGACAGAAGCCTTTCAGCCTCAGTAATGTAGTCGATTTTGTTTTGGAGTATGATACCACCTCCTTTATCAGCAGGCTTGATAATGAGGTCTTCTGCTAGAATGAATTGTTGTAGAGATCTGGTTTCAGATGATGAGAGGTTGTGTGATATGGAGGTGGATGTGGTGTTACAAAGTTTGGTCATATCGGAAAAGACCACTCTGCAAAAACTTTCTATATAGGGCCCTTTGGAGTGTGTAGGGAAAAAGACGGATTTGGGCTTCAGATCAGAATGTATAATAGGTGAGGATGTGGCGAGGTGTTGTGTGAGTAACCTGGACAGGTCATCTTCTGTACATGGGATATCGTCTGTAGTGTGTGTGATGTCCAAGCAATCATAGTCGTAGATGTCAGAAGTGTTGTCAGGGTCTTCAGGTGTAGGGTGAGACGAGGTAGTGTTAACCTGTTGAATGGGGGTTTGTGGATCTTTAGCTTTTTGGATATTAAAATGTCTCTGGAGGGTTAGATTCCTAATATAACAAATTAGATCTTTAAAAAGCAGAAAAGGGTTAGGCCTATTGATAGGAGCAAAATTTAAGCCACGACTGAGAAATGCCGTGTCGGCAGAGGACAGGATATGGTTGGACAGATTGAAGATTTTTACCGTTTTTTTGGGTTCTGTGTGTAAATTGACTCGTCTAGTTTGTCCCCCTCGGCGGCCTCTTCTGTGAGTTTTCTTTTTCTGGATGTGATTACCGGAAGGGGACTGGACACTAAAAAAGTATCCTGGGAGGAGGCCTGGGATGAACCAACAGGGATATGACATCCTGTGGTGTGGGAAGACAGGGCAGGTAGGTCGGTCTGAAGATTAACAATATCTCCTGTTAGAGTTTCTGAATGGAACTGTATATTATCTATTTGTGCAATAGATGAATGCGGGGAACCGGTGGTACCATTAGTGGGACCAGCGTTGATGGTCTGACTAGATGAAGCTGTGGGTATGGGATTTTGTCTATTGTAAAAAAGAGTTAGGGAAGTGATAAGTTCTCTATTTTTTTGTAAATACTTTCTTGGGTATTTTTGGTTTAAATCAGGTTGTTTATTGCTTTTCTTCCATGTGGGAGTGGGGTAGTGGCTGACCGGAGGGTGTGGGCCAGGTATATAAGAAGAAGGTCGAGTACTTTGGGATATAGGGAACGTTTTTGGTCTCTGAGGTATATTGAGTTGTATACTCATAAGGGGAGGGGGATGGGAAGTGGAAGCAGAGGGTGGTAAACTCATAAGAGGTGGGGGGCCTGAAGCAGAGGAAGACAGATTACGGGGTGCTTTTTTGCCTAAAGCCTGAGTAGGTAATGTATGGGAGAAAGTAGTGTGGGGTTTTTTATTCCATGTGAAGATTCTGTCAGAGTTGTAGTCATCTAGGTCCCTCTTGAATTTTCCCATTTTAGAGCTTACGAGAGAATCCTCATCTCTTTTGGTATTACTCTGGAGAATATTCAACCATACATGAGGGATGGTGGTAGATGTAGTCTTTATATCATTTATAATGGAGAGTATTTGATCATATAGTTTATCAAACCTGTTTTTCCTATGGGATATCAGAAATCCCATCCATTTAGCCGTGCAAAATTCGGCTAGACTAGCCCATTCCTTAGTGTGTTCAGTACTTAAAAAGGCAGGGCTTCTTTTAAAATTCTGAGGCCTCTGGGTGAAATCCGAGTTTTGGTGTACTGTTCTAGAAAGAATTGATCCCACCATTGTTGATTGGCGGAATGTATCAATCTTTCGAGTTGTTCCCTGGTGACCTCAGATGTCCCGAGTCTTTTCTCCCCTATGTGAATTAAAAAATAGGTATACTTAGCACACAGATATTTGAGGCCAGAAATAGGAATATGAAACATTGCTTGGAAGTGACGTACAATTGTCTGTTTTGGCAGAGTTCCAAGCTGAAGATATGATTTTTTTGCCTTTCTAAAGCTGGAATAATTACCTTTTTTGTGCAAGTTTCACACATGTAGAGACTCCTAGTATTCACTGAAGCACCTGTTTGTTCTGGTGTCCCGCACTAGTGCTCCTACGTCCAGATGTGTAAACAGCTGCTGAGTGTCCTCTTTTTACACTGAATCAAGTTTGCATTTCATTCTAGTTACAAACCCATCTAGACAACAATGTAATAAACTTCTTTTAATACAAATAGGCATGAACAAATGTAGCTAACCTGCATCTGCCAAAAACATTGTATTAGTGGACGAACGAACGATGTTTACTATGAACGATTACTGTGCCCATGAACCTGAAACTTGCCATTTTAAACTGTACAACAGTAAAGAAAAGCACATGGAGCAGCACGAACGTAATAATAATAGGAACACACGACAAAGAACTTACTTTTTTGCAGCACTCTCTTGATTCTTCTGTACTGGTCCTGCTCCCTCAATTTGAGGTCTGACCATCGTTTCCTCAGTTGATCCTTGGATCGCCATACCCCAAAATTCTTCTGCAGACTTTTCACAACTTTAGCCATGATCTTGACCTTTCTCACATTTGGGTTTGGGTAAAGTCCATGCTTCCCATCATAGTCGGCCCTCTTCAGGATGTCCACCATCTCCACCATCTCTACAAAGGACATATTTGAGGCCTTAAATCTCCTGGATTGAGACGTTTGTGGCTCTGGGCTTTCCTCGTCCTCTTCGTTGCTGCTCTCCTCTGCATGCACCTGCTCTTTCTTCGCCATGTGCTCTCCCACTGCGCCGAAAGAGAAGGGGCGGGGAATATACTAGATAGAAGGTCAGGGGCAGGCGGAGTTTCACGCATGCACAGTGTATATAAAGCATAACACGCGCGTCGTACGTACGATCGGTGAGTGGAGGATGGAGTAGCATAAGCGCCGATCGTGATAACAAAGGTACAATTTGAACTTGGGGCACCAGTGGTCTATACTGCTTCTATATTGAGGCCTATGTTGGGACAAGATTAGGAGAGTTTAGCCTGACATTAGGGTTTGTCTTGTGTTGTGTCTTGCAAATAAAATGGATCAATTCAATGATCACGACTTCCTCCCCCAATTCATTGATATGTACAGAGAGCTGCCATGTCTGTGGCAGGTAAAACACCCCTTTTATACTAATAAAAGAAAGAGGCAGGCAGCGCTGGATCAATTGCTGGAATTGGTGAAGCCGCAGATCCCCACCGCAAACATCAACTATTTGAAGGCCAAAATTGGTGGCCTGAGGAGCACATCTAATAGGGAGCGCAACACGGTCCAGAATTCCATGAGATCCGGAGCAGCAGCAGATGACATTTATGTCCCCAGGCTCTGGTACTACGACAGACTGCGATTTCTGTCAGACCAGACTCAAATCAGGCCATCACTCTCAACCCTTCCTTCCACACTTCCTTCCACATCAGATGAGGCTTCAGAAGTCCAACCTGGGCTTCCACTCAGGAAGAAGATGTGGAGGAGCCCAGCTTGAGTCAGATATAGCATTGTTTAACATATTTCTGAAAATTGTGTTTGATTGATGAACAATAAACTAAAAATATGTCCCATTTTCATACACAGGAAAGCCTCAGCCAGGAGGAGGCTGTGGAAAGTGGCAGCCAGGAGGTGGCGGGGGAAAGTGGCAACCAGGAGGCGGTGGGGGAAAGTGGCAGCCAGGAGGTGGCCGGGCCCAGTAGCTTGACTGAATCCCAGGTTCCTCCCCTCCGCCTTCCAACAAAAAGTACCAGGAAGGGGAGTAACGTGCAGGAGTCAGCGCTTTCTTTGATTCAGGAGGTTACTGCGGCCCTCAGAACCACCCCCAATCTTCAAGAGGCCTATGCCTGCATGATAGCCAGCAAAATGCAGGAAATGGAGGTGGGCCAACACCTCTTTTGTGAGGAAGTGATCTATCTGGCCCTAAATAAGGGGTTGAGGGGCGAACTCATAAGCAAAACCCAACTGTGTGAGTTGGACCATCCTCCTCCTCCTCCACCTCCTGCCACAACTCCAACACCAGAGCCACAGCCCAGAAGCAAGCGTGGAAGCAAGCGTAGAAGGAAGACAAGAGAGTGATGGCCTGGGTTCAGTCTGGTCTGACAAAAGACGCAGGCTGTGGTAAGACCACAGCCTCAGGACATACATGTCATCTGCTGCTGCTCCCGATCTCTCGGAGTCCTGGACCGTATTGTGCTCCCTATTAAATGGACTCCTCAGGCTACCAATTTTGCCTGTCAAATAATTGAAGTCTGCCCTGGGGTACAAAGGCTTTGCTAATTTCACCAGTTTATCCAGTGTTGCCTTCCTCTTTATTTTGTTATGACCCCTAATAAATGCCTATTTTATTTTCACAAATACTTGGCTATGTGTTTTAGTTCAAAAAGGACAGTTTGTTTGTGAGTAGGCAGGTACATTTCAAAAAGACAATGTCAAATTAACAAGGGACACCAACACCAACCAATCTCTTTGAGGTTAAAAAATACAAGATAATAATGGTGTTGTGGTAACTTGACACACAAAACGAGAAAAAAATATTATGGAGATAACTTTAAAAAGAAAAAAAAAGAAAAAAATCAGGAGAGCTTGATAAAAAAAAAAAAAAATTAGATCACCATAAAAAAAAAGATTATTCTGGAGATCTGGCCAAAAAAAAAAAAAAAAAAGAAGATTATTCATGAGATCACGAAAAATAATAAAGAAATCAGTTTGTCAGAACTCTGTGTGAATATCAGCAGCAAAACAACTTCATTATTCTAGCATTATAAAGAAGAAGAGAATGTGCTGCATTAAAAGATTAAAAACTATGTGCTATCTGCATTATGAACGCTAGTTTTACCAGACCAAGCCCTTCTGTCTCATACTTGATTCAGAGCATGCATGGAATTTTGTGTGTTGGAATTGTCTACACACGCTTGGAATTTAAGACAACGGGGAGGGGAGATCTTTCAATAGGGACACTAGCTCTGGTAAGCTATGGGGCCCAAGGGATCCTTCTAATTTTCAGGGATTTTCTCTCCTTTCTGTTTTGGTTATGGGACAAGAAGTGAAGGTAAATCTTCCCAATGGGACACAGATGGCAAAAAAAAATAAAACTGATAGGGGTTATAACCCTCCCTTGCTCTATCCAAAATGTAAAAAAAGGTTTAGCTATAGTTCTACTTTAAGGAAAGTGGACAAAACGTTTTATTACTAATAAAGGCACCCTTATTTGGGCGCAGGGAGAGGGGTGAATGTAATGTAGAATGTAATTTCCCAAGTGTTATAAAACACTGCTATTTAGAGGATAAGTGACCTTTACAATAAGCAGCTGCCACCTCCTGAATCATGAAAATCTTCTGTGCACATGACCACGCCTGTACACTAGCTTTCCATACAGTAGATTTCTATGGGACCGCCTAGAGTTGACTAGTATAAGGTTGAGGTGGGTCCCTCCTATGGCTCCTTCATCTGTGTGTGTGTATTGTGTGTAACACTGGGCATTGTTACTGAGATGCAGAATTCTATTCGCCAACAAAATGACAGTGACTGTCCACTACTTTGCCTAATCATAATTTGAACACAAGTGCCCAGGGCAGTCTGGAAGTTGTAGTTTGAAAGAAGGACTTTGCTCACAGTTAAACTGAGGCCACAACTACAAGGCCCACAAGTACAAGTATAAGAAGAAGCCCAGGAAGGATTTGGGCAGTTGGAGAGAGGTGTTCCATACAAGGTGTGTTAGCTATGCTGTGCTGAACCAGGCCAAGTTGAAATGCATTTGACGGGGCTGTACCAGAGCCAAGTGGCAGACTCGCTGAGCCATAGAGGTAAACCGAGATGGAGTACTCATCATCCAGATTCGCTGTTCAAGCCGCATTCATCTTGACCCCACCACCGAACAGACAGCTTACTGACGCACATGGACTGCAACAGAGGGATCAACAACTATAACTAACAATTAACTCCTGTTTTCAACTCTAGGCCAAGGAAGGGCCATTATCTTCCATTGACACTTTTCCCATTGGTAGCTAAACGCACTTAATGTCACTTTCATCTGAGAGCAGCTGCTATTAACCCCAGAGAAAAAGCAATAAAGCGGGCATGACCTCAGACTGGTAATTTTGATTACTCGTATTGCGCCTCTACTTACTGCCTAATACCCTAGTGCCCTTCTCCACCCAATCCTCCCTTCGCATTGCTCTTCCCTTTTCTTTCAACATGTTTTTCCTCATCTATTATTATTATTATTATTATTATTATTATTATTCAGGATTTATATAGCGCCAACAGTTTACGCAGGGAGGGAGACAATACAGTTATAATACAATACAATACAATACAATAGGATTAAGAGGGCCCTGCTCAGAAGAGCTTACAATCTAATAGGGTGGGGCAGGTGGTACAAAAGGTTGTAACTGTGGGGAATGAGCTGGTGGAAGTGGTAGGAGATTAGTTGGAGACGTGATAGGCTTTCCTGAAGAGATGAGTTTTCAGGGATTGCTTGAAGGTAGCAAGAGTAGGGGATAGCCGGATAGATGGAGGTAGCGAGTTCCAGAGGATGGGAGAGGCTCTGGAGAAATCCTGGAGACGAGCATGGGAGGAGGAGATGAGAGAGCTTGAAAGCAGGAGGTCTTGAGAAGAGCGGAGAGGTCGATTTGGGTGATATTTGGAGACAAGATTAGTGATGTAGCTTGGGGCAGAGTTGTGAATGGCTTTGTATGTTGTGGTTAGAATTTTGAATTTAATTCGCTGGGTGATTGGGAGCCAGTGTAGGGATTGAAGTAGAGGGTTGGCAGACACTGAGCGGTTGGTAAGGTTGATAAGTCTGGCAGCAGCATTCATGATAGACTGAAGAGGGGATAGCCTATGGAGCGGTAGGCCAATGAGAAGGGAGTTGCAATAGTCAAGGCGAGAGATAACAAGGGAGTGAATGAGGAGCTTGGTGGTTTCATTTGTTAAAAAAGGGCGAATTTTAGAGATGTTACGGAGGTGAATTCTACAAACTTTTGACAGCGATTGGATTTGAGGCTGAAATGACAAGTCAGAATCTAGGATTACACCTAGTACCCTGGCGTGAGGGGAGGGACTGATGGTTGCATTGTTGATTTTGATGGAAAAGTCATGGAGGGGGGCACGGGCGGGGGGGAATATTAATAGCTCAGTTTTAGAGAGATTTAGTTTAAGGAAGTGGTGCGACATCCATGCTGATATGTCAGTTAGTAAGTTAGTAATGCGAGAGGAGACTGAAGGAGTGAGGTGAGGAGTAGACAGATAGATTTGGGTGTCATCAGCGTATAAGTGGTATTGGAAGCCATGGGCAGTTATTAGGTGACCAAGGGAGGAGGTGTAGATAGAGAAGAGAAGGGGTCCAAGAACCGAGCCTTGGGGGACCCCCACAGAAAGGGGCAATGGAGAGGAGGAGACAGAGTTGTAGGTGACACTGAAGGAGCGCTGTGATAAATATCCAGAGAACCAGGATAGAGCAGAATCTCGGAGGCCAAGGGAATGTAGTTTATTGAGAAGGAGCGGGTGGTCAACAGTATCAAAGGCCGCAGAGAGGTCAAGTAGTAGGAGTATGGAGTACTGGCTGTTGGTTTTAGCAGTTAGTAAATCGTTAGTGAGTTTTAGTAAGGTAGTTTCCGTGGAGTGCTGCGAGCGAAAGCCAGACTGTAAGGGGTCAAGAAGGTTATTTTCATTGAGGTAGGAGCTAAGACGGTTGTAGACTAAGCGTTCTAGAAGTTTAGAGGTGAATGGGAGTAGTGAGATGGGTCTTAAGTTGTTCAGGTCAGTAGGGTCCAGTGAGGGCTTTTTAAGAATGGGAGTGATCTGTGCATGTTTTAGAGGGGAGGGGAAAATGCCACTAGAAAGGGAGAGATTGAAGATGTGGGTGAGGGAGCATAGGATAGAAGAAGAGGGTGACCGTAGTAGTTGTGAGGGAACAGGATCCAAGGGACAATTGGTTAGGTGGGCATCCGAGAAAATTTTTGTAACCTCTTCCGTAGTAGCCAATTCAAAAGAGGAGAGGGTTGAATGTGCTGCTGGGCAAGGTATGATGGGTGGGGAAGACGTACGCACAGTGGAGATGTCCTCACGAATTGCATCGATCTTGTCTTTGAAGTGATTGGCAATCTCTTGGGCAGTGAGTGAGTTAGTGGGTAGAGGGGGTGGTGGACGAAGCAGAGAGTTAAAGGTTGAGAAGAGGCACATTAAAGGGGCAAACCCACCTATTGAGTCTATCTCCTCATTCAACTGCTCTTGAACTTCACCCTTAGAAACATTACACTGCTTTTGTGTGCATTAAAGGACTCCAACTGTGCCAGCAGAAGCTAACTTCCAAGAACTATTCAGATGTTGTTACATGCCTGGGGGCAGAACTGGGTTGCTGTAGTGTATTAAACTCTCAGGCCTAAAGCGGCGTACACACGGGCGGACTTTTGAGCATCAAACGTCTGACGTTCTTTCCGACGGACTTTCGACGGAGTTGCGACGGACTAAAGTTCGTTCAAAAGTCAGTTGGTATGAACGTGATGACGTACGAAGGGACTAGAATAAGGAAGTTCATAGCCAGTAGCCAATAGCTGCTCTTGCGTCCTTTTTTTTTTCCGTCGGACTAGCATACAGACGAACAGATTTTTCGACCGGACTTGAGTCTGTCGGAAAGATTTGAAACATGTTCCAAATCTAAAGTCCGTCTGATTTTCGACAGAAAAAGTCAGCTGAAGGTCCAATGAAGCCCACATTCGGTCGGATTGTCCGACGGATTCGTTCCGTCGGACCAGTCCGGTCGAAGAGTCCGCCCGTGTGTACATGGCATAAGCCTAGCTGGCTTGTCTGAGAGTTCTCAAGTAAACTAGCCTATTGTACTCATTGTTAGTCCTCCACGGTCACTTGGGGTGCAATCTCTCAGTCAGAGAGCTTTTGTTTATGCTCTTGGTACTGCAGTACACGCTGAGTCTAGTCTTAAAGAGGTTTATTGCATTGTATTTGTATTATATATTTTACTTTGGTCTGCCAATATAATCATCTTATTTTCTAAAGGTCAGGTTGTGCTGACTTTGTATGACTGCTGGGAGTTCCCAGCCAAGGTATTCTGGTGGTGTCAGCAGAAGTGAGGTTCCGCTTAGGGCCAGAGAAAGAGCAGGGGACTCAGCATTACAAGCGTCCCCTGCTGGGGATCGCTACATGTGCGTATGTAGATCTGAATAGCAACAGATGAAATTTCACAGGCCATTCAAGATACTCACAATATAGTGATAAGTCAGCTTGGTGTACAACTGGAGCGAGCGTAACCTAGAGCTTGTTGGCTGCAAGCGACAGTTATAAAATATTTGTTTTTCGGGAATTCATAATTACCCTATAAAATGGAAAATATTTTTTATTGTAAAATCCCTTTTTTTATATAAAAATTGTGGATTCCATTTATCACACGAAACATTTGCAATACTTGTGTTGAAAAAATCTTTTTGCATATAATTAACTATTTATTGTGATTGATCATGCTATTTAAAACGTTCCTATTAGTGGGCACTTCCTGGTTCACACTGTGATCAGCTGTGATTAGTCACAGCTGATCACGTGGTAAGGGGCCCCCGTCAGAGGCTCCTTACCACGATCAGAAATCCGGTGTGTCAGACACACAGCACCTTCAATCACCAACCTGTGCGCCACGTCAGGATAACAGAACCCATTAGAATTTAGTTATACTGGAGATTTTAGTCGACTAAAATACGAGAACTCAGATGATTAACCAGTTCCCATGCGGCCTATAGCAGAATGACAGCCAGGCGGGAAGTGATTAATCATCTGAGTTTTCGTGTTTTAGTCGATTAAAATCTCCAGTACAACTAAATTCTAATGGGTTTAATTACATTTTAGTGCATTATTTCTTTAGAACTGCCAAACATTATATACTCCTGGAGTAAAAATTGAATAACATGTTTATTATTTATGATATTATGGTTTGAACATGCACTACAGACACAGATTTAGCCTTTGTGATATAAATTATTTAGTTTTTGTCATAGTCTATTGACTAAAATGTCATTTTAGTTTTAGTCGTATTTTAGTCATCTGAATTGTTTTATTTTAGTTGATTAAAATAGTATTAATTAACACTGCTGCTGGCAGTATGCAGTATGGTTGGAAGTTGGATGGTTACAGCTTAAATACTGTATATTTCTTGAAGTGTCCTGCTTACCTTGCTGCCTTGCTGTTAAATTATGTAAGTCCAGTCACTAAAATCTCAAACCATCTTTAACATGTGGAGGTCATTTCAAAAGTCATTTTCAATCTTTTAAATCTGGATCCTTCATTAAAATAACACCTGATTAATCCACCTAGCGAGAGCAGCCAGAGCGTGCATTTTGGCTCTTTGGAAGCAGACCTCTATACCGACTCTGTCTCAACGGTTCTTTTGGGTCAAGGACCTCATGCAGATGGAGGACTTGACCTCTTCTTGTACCACAGGGAATAAAGATTAAAAAAAAAAATTGTTTTACTGCCAGTTCTCATCTCCAGAAAGACACCAGATAGAGCAGAGTTATCTTAGTTCTTTTTCTCTAATGTACAGCTCTGTAGGCATTTATGATCTCATGATCCAACTCCCCTTCCAGCTGCAGGCTATGGGGGGGCCTATGTCCCTTCCGGCCCCAACTACCCCCTACCCCCCGCCCCACTACACTTTTTTTTTTTCATTTCATCTACATTCCCCATTACTATTCCCAGTTTGTTCCCAGTGTTTGCTGATATTGATTTGTATTACTGATAAAATTAAAACTCTCAGTTGTCAACTCCCTTCTGGCCTTCACCGAAATACTTGGTGCACCAGGGAACCTGTTCATATATTTTGATCATCACTTAATTTGCTAACCTGTGATATATTTATTTTTTTGTTGGCTCTGTACCTGAGAGTTTCCGCAAAGTAAAGAGTATAATTTAGAAAAAAATAATACCCGATTACCCTCCTATGAAGGATCACCTTTTTTACACACTTCTCGTTCTGTGGTGAGAGATCTCTGTCCCTGATTGCTAATTGCTCTCCTGTGTTGCCATCACAGCTATGACGATGCTTACTGTGTAGGCATGTTTCATCATTCCATCATTCTATCAGAAAGCCACCCTGAGCAAAAGCATTCCGCCAACACCGGGTGGGTACATGTAGACAGAAAATGACTGGAAAGAGGCAGGAGGAGATCAGCAGAACTGAGATGCAAAAATAAATAAATTAAACAAAAGCAAAAAAATATTTTCTAAGTAGAGAAAAGGCAAAAGTTTGATACACAGTGCTTTAGCAAACTAGTTATATTCTAGAAAGAGCTTACATATACATGAAAGTAAAGTATTAACACTTTAACTGCCACTGCCACGCATCAACACAGGCATGTAAACAAACTGCTTAATCAGCTTCAACAGAGGTGAAATTTGGGTCTAATAGACCGCTGTTGTCCTCTTAAAGAGAGCCTGTCACCTACACTCTGCTATCACATAGGAGAGCTGTTAGCCCATTGTGATAGCAATAAAGTTACGTTGAAAAAACCAAAATGTTAAAAACAAATGCATTTTTAAAAGCCCCCTTCTGCCCCCACATACATACAAACACATTAACAGTAAATAATTTTAGGGTCATCATTTACTGTTAACTCAAAAACTGTAAAGGCTTGTAAAGCATCGCCTATGGAAAATTTTCAGTACTGTAGTTTTTCGCCGTTTTACTGGCACATGTAATTTTGAGTCTTGAAATATTTAGTATCTATTTACTTGACATAATGTCATCTTATATGTAGCCACTCTGCCATAAGCAGGAGTGTCTCTCTAAATGTAATCTGCATAGCTGTAGTCAGTTCAT
The DNA here is from genome assembly GCF_042186555.1 of Aquarana catesbeiana. NCBI lineage: Eukaryota > Metazoa > Chordata > Amphibia > Anura > Ranidae > Aquarana > Aquarana catesbeiana. The sequence goes on from NC_133329.1 coordinate 336,573,792, forward strand.
GACAATTTATAGTCTGTGTTTGTACAGCTTCCCCCAAGCTCAGCCTAACCGTCTGTTTTCCTTTCTGTCAGTAGGTGGCTCTGTCAGTAGATGGGTCTGGATTATGAATGTTCATATATTTTCCCAGCCAACCACTAGGAGCTTCTTTGCCAGTGGGGCATCATGGGAAAGGGTATAAGTATTTGGAGTGAGCTGATGCAAGCTCTCTTCCCGCTGGGCTACGGACCCGGGGAAGGTGAGCGTGGACTGAGCTGCATCTTTAGGCCTGCCTGCATGAAGAAGTCTGGAGGAGTTTACACCTGGAGCTTAGGCTTGCTTCTGTTCATCGTCTGGATGCAGAATGGAGTCCCAAGATAGCTGGTGGAGTTTTCTGGAGGAAGCTGGAAACAGGATGGAGTCTCATAGGGGATGGTTGACTCTCCTGGGTAAAATAGGATGGAATCAGGATAGCTGGTTGACTCTCTTGGAGAAGGGATGCAGTGTTGTCCCCAATGTTTACTGAAAGAGCGTAATTCACAGGAGTGTCGGATTCAACCTAAAGGCCCTTTCATGTGCAGTAACATGTGGAGTCTGGAGTTCAGCTTTAACATGGAGCATCTGTAACCCTAACCCTCTCATTCAGCTGAAAGCTGAAAATTGGCCTGGGCAGGAAGTGGGAAACAATGCCCAGTAGGCAAGTAGTTATGTAATCTTCAGGTCTAAAATGTGCATTTTAATGTGTGCAATTAAAAAATAAAGGCTACAGCAGCTAAACTGTTTAAAACAGGGCCATATTTATAACATGCAGGCACTATAGTGGGTAAGGGGTAAGTGGTCATGTAGTGCCTGAGTCCAGGGTTCCATTTGTTTGCTTTCCATGTGTTTGCATAGGTATTTTTTTCCTATGTGCTCCTTCAGCCCCCAAAAAACAACTAATATGTTATCGGCATCTGACTAAACTTTGGGCAGAAATAATTCTGTCAATCTTTTTTCATATCTGTATCTTGCCCAAAAAACCCAGAGAATCATTACAATAGCAACACAATTCCAGAGAGCACCAGAGTGTGAAACATCCAGTTAGAAAATGAGGACCTACTGTGAGACCAGAGCATATACAGTTAAACCAATTTAATGAACAAATGCTGTTTTTTATTAGATTGCAGCATATTTGTGTTGTTTTAATGGCTTATGTCTTTGCCAGTAATGCCCTTTATTTCTGTTTTACTGGAATCAATTTTAGCAAAAAAACTCTTAGACATCTGTACAGAATGGTTTAAATTTACACCATTTAGTTGTTTCAAATGAGATAGGAATAGCGCCTAATGCCTGTTTCAATATTTTCATTTAGTGAGACACAGATGTCAGACAAAGAATGGTTCACAGTTAGACCATGTTATCCTTTCAGATGAAGTCACACATTTAAAGTTATCTTTTCTATTAAATTTTATGTGGGAACAAAAAATGGACAGAAGCCATTCATACTTGATCCATCGTTTTGCCATACGTTATTTTTTCACTGAGCAAGCATTGACTATAAGTTTATAGAATGCTAGTTTTCTTAAACATCTTAAACATCAAAGCTTAGTAGTGCATTCAAGATCATCCACAGTACTATGAATCATCTTGGTATTACTTAATAAATTTACTAACACATGTAAGAAAAAAGCTGGTAAGACCAGGACTCTGCAAATTCCAGTTCTGTACAGTATAGACTAAATTTGCCCTGCATACATAGGTTGCCTTTAACAGCGCATTAGACCTAATCAGGCAATAATTGCTCTGTTTAGGGTGTAAAACAGCTCCCTTTGGCCTCATTTACACAATATTTTAGTGCCACTTGGGGCAAGAATCTAGTGAATTCCTTTAGCTTGATTCACAGGTGGATGCAGAAAGTTGCAGCTGGTCAGACTATATAAAACAATACCAGCCTAACTGCAGCTGTCCAACAATGTTTGTATATAATTGCGCATGAAGCGATTACCTGCAGTTATGGTGAGATGATCTTTCCCAGATGCAAGCTTTTTGTGTCCAGGGGCGATCTTATGTCGCTAACCGCAGTTAGTCGCTCCAAGTGCCATTAAATCCGAACACTGGTAAACAGCTGCAGTCGCTGTCAGCCTGTTATTGCTTTGTATAGTCTGAGCAGTTGCAACTATCTGCCCCTACCTGTTTATTCAGCTGCAGGAATCTGCTGTATTCTTTCCACAGCTGGCACTGAAATATTGTGTTTTTTAGCAAGTAATTTCGCGCTACCCCCAATATTTAAGCGGCTAACATGCCAAATTAGATAAATGGCAGAGGCAAAAATAAGAACAGAAAATGTGTAGCGCTATAACATAATGGGCTATGGGCCCAACTAACACCTAAAGATTAAAATATAGAAAAACTAAGTGAAAAATTATATTGTGGCATAAAAAGTGACAATATAAATGAAAACACAAATCATATCATAGAACTGGGTGGCCATATAAATAACAACATTAGTGACCATACGACTGAAATGTCAATGAGTGTGCAATGCCAGTCTATATATTTTAGAGTTGTAAAACTCTATAGTAAAAGTTCCAGTGAAAAAAACGTGTTTATCCAAAGATAGAATCTGTGACTGTGATAGGACCACCACCATGTGAAGAGGAGGCTTACCAGAATGTTGGAACACACATATGTTCTGCGTGTCAAACAGGCTTGCAATGTAGTGACTGAAATATTGTGTGAATGAGGCCTTAGCCATAAGATTTCCAACTAGATGTACCATTCTCTAAGGCTGAATTCACATCTGAGCGTAGCGATTTACTGGCATTTTTATTTGAGCGGTTTTGAGCATTTTTACCAGTGTATTACACACGTTTTACAGCTTCATGCGTTTTCTTTTTAGCCAAAAGAAAGCACTAGGGCATCGGTTCTCAACCTGGGGGTCGCGACCCCCTGGGGGGTCGATTGCCGATTCTCCAGGGGGTCGCGGATGCTGGCCGAGATGCTGCCTGAGATGCTGGCCGAGACGGACCCGAAGTTACTGCCGGAGTCCGTCCGTCTCGGCCAGCGAGATGTCACTTCCTGCACAGGAGAGACTGCACGGAAGTGACGTTCCGTCGCCGCCATCTTGGTACTCTCGTCCACAGTAATGCTTAGACTTAGAAGTCGGCAAGCGGACATCTTGTTACACCCACCGAAGTCCGCTTGCTGTGGATGAGTGTACCAAGAGGGAGGCAACGACACACCTGAAGAAGAACACCTGTGTCACTGTGACATCTGGTAAGTCAGACACACAGGAGAAGCTGACAAGATAACATTTTTTTCATTATGTTACTTAACATTTATATATATATAAACGTATATATATATATATATATATATATATATATATATATATATATATATATAAATGTCCCAGTTGGTTCCTCAAAAGTGTTTATTCCGTGCCAGTGCTAGATACATGTTTGGGTGCTATACACTTTGTGTATCTAGCACTGGCACGGAATAACCACTTTTGAGGAACCAACCGGGACGTTTATATATAAATAAGTGGTGGGGGCGCAAACATACTGAAAAAATCTGAAAATAAAAACCCCCATTAAAACGTTGCAACTGTGCCTTTAAATGCAGCCACTGTGCCCATCAATTGTCGCCACTGTGCCATCAAACGCAGCCACTGTGCCCTTTAATTGTTGCCACTGTGCCAAACACAGCCACTGTGCCCATCAATTGTCGCCACTGTGCCAGCAAACGTCGCCACTGTGCAGCCACTGTGCCCATTGTCGCCACTGTGCCATCAATTGTCGCCACTGTGCCAGCAAACATCGCCACTGTGCAGCCACTGTGCCCATCAATTGTCGCCACTGTGCCCATCAATTGTCGCCACTGTGCCAGCAAACGCCGCCACTGTGCCATCAAATGCAGCCACTGTACTCATCAATTGTCGCCACTGTGCCAGCAAACGCAGCCACTGTGCCCATCAATTGTCGCCACTGTGCCCATCAATTGTCGCCACTGTGCCAGCAAACGCCGCCACTGTGCCATCAAATGCAGCCACTGTGCCCATCAATTGTCGCTACTGTGCCAGCAAACGTCGCCACTGTGCAGCCACTGTGCCCATCAATTGTCGCCACTGGGCCCATCAATTGTCGCCACTCTGCCAGCAAACGCCGCCACTGTGCCATCAAATGCAGCCACTGTGCTCATCAATTGTCGCCACTGTGCCATTAAACGCAGGAACTGTGCCCTTTAATTGTTGCCACTGTGCCAAACGCAGCCACTGTGCCCATCAATTGTCGCCACTGTGCCAGCAAACGTTGCCGCTGTGCAGCCACTGTGCCCATCAATTGTCGCCACTGTGCCATCAAACACAGCCACTGTGCCCATCAATTGTCACCACTGCCAGCAACACCGCCACTGTGCCATCAAATGCAGCCATTGTGCCCATCAATTGTCACCACTGCCAGCAACACCGCCACTGTGCCATCAAATGCAGCCATTGTGCCCATCAATTGTCACCACTCCCAGCAAACGCCGCCACTGTGCCATCAAATGCAGCCACTGTGCTCGTCAATTGTCACCACTGTGCCATCAAACGCAGCCACTGTGCCATCAAACGCAGCCACTGTGCCATCAAATGCAGCCACTGTGCCCTTTAATTGTTGCCACTGTGCCAAACGCAACCACTGTGCCCATAAATTGTCGCCACTGTGCCAGCAAACGTCGCCACCTGTGCCAGCAAACGCAGCCACTGTGCCCTTTAATTGTTGCCACTGTGCCAAATGCAGCCACTGTGCCCATCAATTGTCGCCACTGTGCCAGCAAACGTCCCACTGTGCAGCCACTGTGCCCATCAATTGTCAGCACTGTGCCAGCAAACGCCGCCACTGTGCCAGCAAACGCGACCAACGAAAATAATTTTACTGTTAGGGGTCCCCACAACTTGGGAAATTTTATCAAGGGGTCACGGCACTAGAAAGGTTGAGAACCACTGCACTAGGGGGAGGAGAGGGAAAGGAAATTAGGAGTGGAGAGCTGCTGTTTGAGAACACGTTTGAGAAAACAAGCGACAAAACGTTTGTAAACCTCTCAAGATTCTATTGAAGTCTATGGGGCCAAACATGCTTGTAATCTGCCAAAAAAGCAGCTCATGTAATTTTTTGAGTGACAGGCATTTTGCTTCAGGAGACAGAACACTTATATGTGAACAGGGTCCATTGAAATTAATAGTATTTGGCTAGTTGAGCATTTTAGAGCTGCAGGCTTCAAGCAGAAAATTGCTCAGGTGTGAACGGGGCCTTAAACAACTCCTAAAGCTAAATTAGATAACAAACATCTAGGATAGAAAAACAGGTCATATAAAGTGCACATCTTTCAGTGAATGTGATCATTCCATTTTGTGGGCTCAATTTACACTTGTGGATTTTAGCATGTATGAATTGCCATTTAAAGCAATAAAAATGTATGAGAATGCATATCAGTTTGATGATGTAGACAGCATAGTGGCTAAGTGGTTAGCATTTCCACCTAGCAGTACTAGGGTTGTCGGTACGAATCCCTACCATGGCACTACCTGTCTGGAGTTTGCATGTTCTCCCTGTGCCTTTGTGGGTTTCCTCCCACACTCCAAAGACATGCTGGTAAATTAATTGGCTCCTGTCTAAATGGGCCTATGTATGTGAGTTAGGGACCTTAGAATCAATGTAAGCTACTCAAGGGCAGGGACTGATGTGAATGTACAATATATATATAAGGCACTGTGTAAATTTGTCTTTGTTATATAAGTACATGTAATAAAATAAATATACACATTGACGTATCAGTTGCAGCCATACACAGTACAATTTCTACACACTCTCCTTTAAATTTACCAAATCAATATAATTTGAGTTCCACCCAAAAATGGAACTTCCGCTGTCCGGATTCCCCCCCCTCCTCAGGTATTTGCTCCCACTTCCGGCGAAAATCGCTGCAGTATCAGCAGCAATCTACGCCATGTCCGGCCCCCCCCCCCCCCCCCGCTGTCTTCTGGGAGACACACAGGTCCCAGAAGACAGCAGGGACCATTCAGAAAGCACAGCGCGACTCGCGCATGCGCAGTAGGAAACTAGGCTGTGAAGCCTCCACCCGGAGCCGAGGGTCGGATCAGCTTCAGGCGAGGACATCGCGGGCGCCCTGGACAGGTAAGTGTCCTTATTTTTAATGTGGAAAAGCATTCTTTGGATGGATGAAACTAAGATTAATCTGTACCAAAATGACGGGATAAAAAAAAGTGTGGAGAAGGTTTGGAACAGCTCATGATCCAAAGCACACATTGTCATCTGTAAAACATTGTGGAGGCAGTGTGATGGCATTAGGGCTGTTGAAATTAATCGTAACATCGAGGCATCACGATTCGACCATACACGATGTGGCATCAATGTTACGACTGGAGTAATCGATGTTTTGATGACGTCATCCTCGCGCCGCGTTAAGCCCCGCCTCCGCAACCGAACGGAGCCGAAAGCCGCCGAAGAGCCGTGGGAAAAGCCGCGCCGGCTTTTCCCGCTTGCTGCCCCTGACTGACGTCATCCCCCTGCTGCCCTGCGTCGAGGAGCGACGCTGTGTGCACATTGGCGAGGACATGGAGCTGCTGCTGTTAAGAGTGGCGGCAGCGGCTGGCTTGTGGAGCACGGAGCTCCGAGGAAGAGAGTGGAGCCGCGGCCTATCAAGCCAGGTGTGACGGAGGCATAGCCAGGTGAGGGGGCCACGGGGAGGACACCAAGGGGAGAGGATGTGGTAAGGGAGGTGCCAGACTGTCCTATCCAAGATGATCAATACTCCGCCGCCCTCACCACTAACCTGTGCCCATGTAATACTATTACCATAGCGCTCCCCTGCCCAGTGTCACCACAGACCAATTCCCATCCTTCTCGACCAGCATCCACACAGTCCTCTGCTCTTCCTCTCACCTCTAGACAAACAGAGTATTGGTAACTGTAAGCGCAAACACACAAGTCCATATATAACAGGAGATATAAAGGGCTGAGCAACTTAGTCCATAGGGGACAGGCTGGAAGTTCAAGGGTTAAGTGGTAACCTGTAATGGTTAAAGTAGGCTAGGCGGCTGCTGTCCTCAGAGAGCTGGCTTTGTGATGGTTGAGAGAGGGGTAGAGAAGCAAGCGCCACCTGAGTGTAGTATTAACAAATGATGTTTAATGACACCAGGTAAAAATACACCTACAGGATAAAAACATATAAAAGGCTCATCTGTATAGGTATGTGGTCCTCGGTGTTCGCTCTGATCCTGTGGTGGTGACGCTGCAGGGATGCTGGGCTGCAGAAGGTGGATTACCAGCCGGGAGCTCCTTCTGTGGCCATCAGGAAGAGACTAGGGGCCGGCGTGGAGCGCACGTGGAGCGTGCGTGACATCACAGGTCGTCCGTCCGCTTCCATATTTGGTATCCAGGGGAGGGATCGTCCAGGGAGGAGGGCTTGCAGGGAGGTTGAGAGAAGGCTATGCGCTCGGAGCCACTGCTCCTTCAATAGGCCTAATAGGGAGGTGTCTGCAATGTGCTTTTATATGGCAGTGCTGTGGGACAACAGGTCCCAGCGTCTGTCAAAAGAAAGCACAGCGCCAACTGTGGGCGGGAGGGGAACTACAAGGTAACATAATATACACAGAGAAAAAAAGAGGTTATATAATAGTGAGTGGCATGGAAACATATATATGAATGGAGAAAAGTGCATGGTAGAAAACATGGAGACAATAATATTAACAATAGTAAAACTGGGAGTAACAATGGGGGAAAAAAATGGAGGTAAGTATAAAGATATATAAGTATAAAAGCGAAACATAATAATATTTCCCATGGTGATGATACAAAAGAACCAGAAAATGCAACGCTAAAGATAAAAATAAAAATGAATATTAAAAATAAATAAATATATAAATAAAAAATAAAAGTAAAAATAAAAATAAATATGAAAGTGAGAAAAAAAATAGAATTAAGAATAAAAATAAAAATAATAATAGACATAGAAATAAGAATAAATATAAATATATATATATATATATATATATATATATATATATATATATATATATATATATATATATATATATATATATATATATATATATATATAAAAATAAAAATAAATAGGTAGAGAAAGGCAAAAAAATGGTGAAAAATTATGGTATAAGAAGTGGACATGGATAAAGCATGCGTATTGGGAAAACACAAGGAACAGGGAAGCACGTATCTGTGCAGGGTTCTTAAAGATATATATATTGTAGCAAGGCTACATCTGTTGGGGTGGTCTCATGAGGAAACGGGGTGGCTTAAAGTAGTGTGTGCACCTTGATTCACCAGAAATCAGGAATGATTTGAACACAGCAGAGCACACTCAGCACTGGAATTACTTTGAATACACAAAAGGTTTCTTTTAATCAGATCACAGATGTATATATTTCAGGACTATATTTATTCACTACTTAATAAGACTCTTTTGTGCATTTGTCACCACAAAGCACTGCACACCATTTTTTGTTTTATTGCCCTGTCTGTATGCTCAGTGTAGAGGTGGGGGAAAGAGCAGAGGACTGTGTGGATGCTGGTCGAGAAGGATGAGAATTGGTCCGTGGTGACACTGGGCAGGGGAGCGCTATGGTAATAGTATTATATGGGGACAGGTTAGTGGTGAGGGCGGTGGGGTATTGGTCATCTTGGATAGGACAGTCTGGCACCTCCCTTACCGCATCCAGCAGGTCTGCAGTCTCTGATCATCTCCTGTACCATGTCTTCAGTCTCTGACCATCTCCTGTATTATGTCTGCAGTCTCTGACCATCTCTTATAGTATGTCTGCAGTCTCTGACCATCTCTTGTATCATGTCTGCAGTCTCTGATCATATCCTGTACTATGTCTGCAGTCTCTAACCATCTCCTGTATTATGTCTGCAGTCTCTGACCATCTCCTGTAGTATGTCTGCAGTCTCTGACCATCTCCTGTAGTATGTCTGCAGTCTCTGACCATCTCCTGTAGTATGTCTGCAGTCTCTGACCATCTCCTGTAGTATGTCTGGAGTCTCTGACCATCTTCTGTACTATGTCTGGAGTGTCTGACCATCTCCTGTATTATGTCTGCAGTCTCTGACCATCTCTTGTAGTATGTCTGCAGTCTCTGACCATCTCCTGTACCATGTCTGCAGTCTCTGACCATATCCTGTAGTATGTCTGCAGTCTCTGACCATCTCCTGTAGTATGTCTGCAGTCTCTGACCATCTCCTGTACCATGTCTGCAGTCTCTGACCATCTCCTGTAGTATGTCTACAGTCTCTGACCATCTCCTGTATCTCCTGTAGTGTGTCTGCAGTCTCTGACCATCTCCTGTAGTATGTCTGGAGTCTCTGACCATCTCCTGTACCATGTCTACAGTCTCTGACCATCTCCTGTAGTATGTCTGCAGTCTCTGACCATCTCCTGTACCATGTCTGCAGTCTCTGACCATCTCCTGTAGTATGTCTGCAGTCTCTGACCATCTCCTGTAGTATGTCTGCAGTCTCTGACCATCTCCTGTAGTATGTCTGCAGTCTCTGACCATCTCCTGTAGTATGTCTGCAGTCTCTGACCATCTCCTGTAGTATGTCTGCAGTCTCTGACCATCTCCTGTAGTATGTCTGCAGTCTCTGACCATCTCCTGTAGTATGTCTGCAGTCTCTGACCATCTCCTGTAGTATGTCTGCAGTCTCTGACCATCTCCTGTAGTATGTCTGCAGTCTCTGACCATCTCCTGTACCATGTCTGCAGTCTCTGACCATCTCCTGTACCGTGTCTGCAGTCTCTGACCATCTCCTGTAGTATGTCTGCAGTCTCTGACCATCTCCTGTAGTATGTCTGCAGTCTCTGACCATGTCCTGTAGTATGTCTGCAGTCTCTGACCATCTCCTGTAGTATGTCTGCAGTCTCTGACCATCTCCTGTAGTATGTCTGCAGTCTCTGACCATCTCCTGTAGTATGTCTGCAGTCTCTGACCATCTCCTGTAGTATGTCTGCAGTCTCTGACCATCTCCTGTAGTATGTCTGCAGTCTCTGACCATCTCCTGTACCATGTCTGCAGTCTCTGGCCATCTCCTGTACCATGTCTGCAGTCTCTTACCATCTCCTGCGCCATGTCTGCAGGCTCTGACCATCTCCTGTAGTATGTCTGCAGTCTCTGACCATCTCCTGTATCATGTCTGCAGTCTCTGACCTTCTCCTGTATCATGTCTGCAGTCTCTGATCCTCTCCTGTATCATGTCTGCAGTCTCTGATCCTCTCCTGTATCATGTCTGCAGTCTCTTACCATCTTCTGTAGTCATTTGGGGGCAGTCTGAAGCTCCTCTTCTGCTGTGTTTACACTTTGCTACATGCAGGGAGTGTTTTTAAAAAATGGAGTTCTTCTGACTACTTGAATTTTTTGGATGAAAATCGTGCGCAGTAATCGTGATGCATTGTGATGCATCGCGGAATTGAATTGAATCGTGGACCGGATAATCGTAATTGAATCGAATCATGAGGCCAGTGAAGATGCGTACCCCTAATGGGCATGCATGGCTTCCAGTGGCACTGGGTCATTGGTGTTTATTGATGATGAGATAGAAGACAGAAGGAGCCGGATGAATTCTGCAGTGTTTAGAGATATACTGTCAGCCCAGATTCAGCCAAATGCAGCACAGTTGATTGGACGGCGCTTCCCAGTACAGATGGACAATGATACAAAACACACTGCAAAAAGTAACCCAGGAGCTTTTGAAGGAAAAGAAGTGGAATATTCTGCAGTGCCCAAGTCAATCACCTGATCTCAACCTAATTGAGCATGCACTTCACTTGCTGAAGGCAAAACTAAAGACAGAAAGACCCACAAACAAAGAACAACTGAAGACAGCTGCAGTTAGAGACTGGAAAAGCATCAGAAAGGAGGAAACCCAGTCTTTGGTAATGTCCATGGGTCCAGACTTCAGGCAGTCATTGCCAGTAAAGGATTCTCAACAAAATATAAAAAATTAATATTTTATTTATGATTATATTCATTTGTCCAATTACATTTGAGCCCCTGAAAATGGGGGGACTATGTATGAAAATGGTTGCAGTTCCCAAAATTTGTACTTGATATTGATGTTCAACCCTTTGAATTTAAGCTGAAAGTCTGCACTTCAAATTCATTTGGATTGTTTTGTTTTAATTTTCTCTGGTAAAAAAAAGTAAAACTAATGTAGCCATCATGTGTAAGGATTGGTAATCAAGCTGGCCTTTTGTCCAATAAAAGCTCCTCATTGGCCAATAAGGACTCTCTCTCTGGATAACTGGATGGTTGTTGGTAGTACTTAGGTTTAGGTTGAGGTTCAGTTGAAGAAGCCAGGCCCTAGTAACCAAATGTAATTAGATATCACAAATGGGTTTGTTTGGCTAACAAAGACACCTTGTGCAGTCTGTGATTTATAATCTGGACTTTTGCTTTTAAATGTTTAAAATGGGTAACAGATTTGCTTTAGGAAGTGGTGAGTAGTACTATATGAAGAATTCTGATTCAGTTCTACATACTTTAATAATTTAGTAAGGCATTTTCCAAAGCAAAGACTTATTCTGTCTTTATATTTCATCATTGCTGGTAGAGAACTATGGTTCAGGAGATGTGAACTCTGCTTGCCCTCCAGCAGATAGAAAAGAAACTCCCTTTAATGTATACAAGCACGTCATGTCTGACATGAACCTGAGACAGGCTTTACGTTTTGCATGCCAATTATCTAACTACCTGTGTTATACCTTTTCAGCTTTTGATAATGAATAAAGAAATCTCGGCTCAAGAACTTGACTTTTTGCTGCGCTTTAACATTGACCACATCTATAATAGTCCACTGGACTTTCTTTCAAATTCAGCATGGAGCGCCATTAAGGTATATTTAATGTGATGCAAAATCTTTCCTTGCTGGTGGTTCATGAATCGATTCTTCTTGGCAGTCACTAGAATATCTACATTGTACAACCTATAATTGAAATGGAATAAGGTTTAGGGGTGTCTCAATTAAAATACATAACAGTCATCCTATTAAGTTGTTTTTCCTATTGAGTTGAACTGGTAATCCTATTTGGTAGGGTTGCATTGACAGTTGTGGCACATATCTTCAAGTAGAAAAAAGCAACAGTTATAATTTATGATTGTGTTTTACTTGTCAATTGATATGCAGTTTTAGACAACCATTCTTATGACAGTCACACGTCTGCTAGTCAGTAAGACCACCTTGCTTTTTCCTAGTTTGGCATTGCTGCATTCTGGGTCAGCACACTGGACAGAGGTAACGATGCTCATTAACTGTTAAATGAAGAGGGAGCAAGGCAACATTGGAAGCTGAAATACTCAACCAGTAAAATGAATGACAAAATCAGCCACTTTGTATGTGTCAAGTTTCTGACTGTGCTGTGTGAAGATGTAAATTACAAGATTGGCTAAACAGTACTGCAAATTATATGGCATGTTAAACAAACATATGTATTTCAAGTGTTTATTAAGCTGTTCTTAAAGCTCAAATGAAACCAAAAGTTGTCAGGGAAAGGTTAGAACATCTGTCAGCTTATTGCTGTTGGAGAGATTTGCTCTCATTTCCCGTCCCAGTGACATCAGCGCAAAAAATGAGCACTAATGGCATCCTGGTTGCGCAAGCAGAACAGATGTCACCACTGGAGGATTTCGCCTCTTGTGCTTGTGACAGCTTTAAAATGTCTCTTTACTTTCCGTCTCGTTGATTGGTCATCAGCATATGAATGGACACAGACAGGCACAGAGCGTCTATAACTGTGGGGGAAAATATGTTGTTGCAATTTGTGATCTCACTGGAAAGATGTCGTGTTGGCACAGGAAGTGGAAGGGAATCACCCCAACCACCACTGGCTTAAAAGGCCATATGTTATCCAATCTGTGCAAGAGCATAACATAAATGATACCAACTGAGCAACTAGCACAACAGTAAAGCAAACATGGTCCAGTATCCAAAAAGTCTATATTATTTGTATAGAAAACAGAATTTGTATGAGAAACCAAACACGCTTGGATCATTTGTTGCAGCTGATTAAACTTTGCTTGTGTATAGGCATTATTTATATTTTGTGTTGTACAGACAATGAGCTTCATGGATGAATTCCGAAGTCTAGACAGAGACATTGAAGGATCACCAAAGCGATGGAAAAGAGTGATTGAATCAGAATGCCCAGAGAGGGAACGACTGCCACAAGAATGGAAAAACAAACGTTCCCTACAGAAAATGATATTAATGCGTGCACTGAGACCAGACCGAATGACTTACGCCATCAGGTATATAACAAACCAGTGGAGGACTGGGAACCTTTGAACCACAGGGGCAAACGCAGCCAATTTGTCCTTTTCATGTGATTTCTGTTGGCTTAATAGAGTATGCCATGCACCGTGGTGTCACATTGATTGGTGAACATGGTGATAGGGGGATGCTCCTAAAGGACATGGTTTAGGGCCTATATTGTCAGGCTTTTGTTTGCTTCAAGTGGGTTTTGCATTCCCATACAAGTTTATAGAAATGCAAAACCCACTGGAAGCAGGTCAGACACGGGTCCATTGGAGGTCAAATGCAAGGCAAATGCACATATTAATTCATTCTGAATGACATTGCAAGCATCTTAAACGGATGTCTACAAAAAAACTATTGACATGGCTTGTTTAAAAATATTGTTTTCAGCCTCTTTCAGCCACTTCCTGTCTACATGCAAGAGCTCCAGCTCCCTTATAATATAAAAGGTGGTCCGTGTTTGCCCAGTGTGTGTCAGCATGGCTGCTTTTGGTCTCCAGCATTTGACAGGGCGACAAGGCAGGACCAAAAATGGGAGACATTTGTCCACAACAGAAAGTGACTGAACAAGGATCTTAACAGCAGGATCACCAGGTATTATATTAACCACTTGCAGACCGCATAACATCATTATATGATGGCAAAGTGGCTCTCCTGTGCCACATCATGTACCTAGTACATGATCTGACACTTCCAGGTAGGGAGCAAACCGGTGCGCTGCCTGTGCTGTGATTAGACACAGCACAAGCTGGTCAGCGGGTGCCGGCCAATGGATGACCACTGCTCAGCGAGGAGGAAGACAGGACAGAGCTCTGCATATGTAAACAATGCAGAGCTCTGTCCTGTCAGTGGAGATATGGCCGTTTTTATTTTTTTATTTCCCTGCAAAGCAGGAGATAAAAAACGGCACATCCCCTATTAAAAGCACTATACAGTAAACACATAAACACTGGTTAGGCGCACATTTAACCTTTGATCGCCTTAGATGTTTAACCCCTTCCTAGCTAGTGTCATTAGTATAGTGACAGTGCATATTTTTAGCACTGATCACTCTATTAGTGTCACTGGTTCTCACAAAGTGTCAGTTAGGGGTTGATTGACTAAAAGCAAATAGACTGTGCATTTTGCAAAGTGCAGTTGCACTCTGCAAGAGCAGTTGCTCCAGAGCTTAGTAAACAAGTAGAAGCTCTGCTGACTTCCATCATCCAATCATGTACAAGCAAAAATTCATTTTTTTGTTATTTTCCTTGCACGTGACTGGGTATTCTTTGCAAAGTAAAGCTTTACCTCATTTACTAAGCTCTGGAGCAACTGCACAGCCTATTTTCCTTTAGTAAATCAACCCCTTAGTGTCAGACTGCCCACATTACTATCGCTTTAAGTCGCTGATCGCTGCCATTACAAGTATAAAAGAAAAAAAATCCAGTATATTTGCCATAGTTTGTAGATGCTATAACGTTCGCGTAAACCAATTAATATACGCTTATTGGGATTTTTTTACCGAAGACATGCAACAGAATACATATTGACCTAAATTTATGAAGAAATTCGATTGGATATGTTTTATAGCAGAAAGTAAAAAATATTGTTTGTTTTTCAAAATTTTCAGTTTTTTTTTTTTTTTCATTTATAGCGCAAAAAATTAAAAACCCAGTGGTGATCAAATACCACCAAAAGAAAGCTCTATTTGTGGGGGAAAAAATGATATAAATTTTGTTTGTGTACAGCGTTGACCGCACAATTGTCAGTTAAAGTAACGCAGTGCTAAAAAGCCAAAAATGGCCTGGTCATGAAGGGGGGGTAAATCTTCTGGAGGGCAAGTGGTTAATGAAGGGTGTAGGAATAAAAAAGATTGCAAAAAACTTTTGAAATTAGTTCAACATATTTTTGTATAAGAGCTTAGTCATTGCAGTTAAATCTACTATTGTATGCTTTTACAAAAGATCCAAACCTAGTGCTGCAAAGTCTGTTTTTTTTGTATGGTGTAAATACTAATTTAAAGCACATATACATTTTAGAAACTTTGTTGAAGAGAAACTTGGAGTCAAATATGTAGAGCGGCGCAAGACAGAGTTTGCCAAATCCTTTCAGGAGAGCGGTCCAGCTTTTCCCATTGTTTTCATACTATCTCCTGGAGTTGATCCCTTGAAAGATGTAGAGACACTTGGTAAGATTTAACACAATGCCATGTTACATTTGCATTGTATGCATTTAGGTATACACAGTATCTCACAAAAATGAGTACACCCCTCACATTTTTGTAAATATTTTATTTCTTTTTATGTGACAACACTGAAGTAATGACACTTTGATACAATGTAAAGTAGTGAGTGTACAGCTGGTATAACAGTGTAAATTTGCTGTCCCCTCAAAATAACTCAACACACAGAAATTAATGTCTAAACCGCTGGCAACAAAAGTTAGTACACCCCTAAGTGAAAATGTCCAAATTGGGCCCAAAGTGTGAATGTTTTGTGTGG
Organism: Aquarana catesbeiana; assembly: GCF_042186555.1. Lineage (NCBI taxonomy): Eukaryota > Metazoa > Chordata > Amphibia > Anura > Ranidae > Aquarana > Aquarana catesbeiana. The sequence goes on from NC_133329.1 coordinate 336,589,558, forward strand.
CAACCATTATTTTCCAGCGCTGCCTTAACCCTCTTGGGCATGTAGTTCACCGGAGCTTCACAGGTTGCCACTGGAGTCCTCTTCCACTCCTCCATGATGACATCACAGGGCTGGTGCATGTTAGAGACCTTGCACTCCTCCACCTTCCATTTGAGGATGCCCCACAGATGCTTAATAGCGTTTGGGTCTGGAGACATGCTTGGCCAGTCCATCACCTTTACCTTCAGCTTCTTTAGCAAGGCAGTGGTCGTCTTGGAGGTGTGTTTGGGGTCATTATCATGTTGGAATACTGCCCTGCGGCCCAGTCTTCAAAGGGAGGGGACCATGCTCTGCTTCAATATGTCACAGCACATGTTGCCATTCATGGTTCCTTCAATGAACTGTAGCTCCCCAGTGCTGGCAGCACTTATGCAGCCCCAGACCATGACACTCCCACCACCATGCTTGACTTTAGGCAAGACACACTTGTCTTTGTACTCCTCACCTGGTTGTTGCCACACACACTTGACACCATCTGAATCAAATATGTTTATCTTGGTCTCATCAGACCACAGGACATGGTTCCAGTAATCCATGTTCTTAGTTTGCTTATTTTCAGCAAACTGTTTGCGGGCTTCCTTGTGCATCATCTTTGGAAGAGGCTTCCTTCTGGGACGACAACCATGCAGACCAATTTGATGCAGTGTGCGGCGTTAAGTCTGAGCACTGACAGGCTGACCCCCCACCTCTTCAACCTCTGCAGCAATGCTGGTACCACTCATACGTCTATTTCCCAAAGACAACCTCTGGACATGACGCTAGGCATGTGCACTCAACTTCTTTGGTCGACCATGGCGAGGCCTTTTCTGAGTGGAACCTGTCCTGTTCAACCGCTGTATGGTCTTGGCCAACGTGCTGCAGCTCAGTTTCAGGGTCTTGGTAATCTTCTTAATGCCTCGGCCATCTTTATGTAGAGCAACAATTCTTTTTTCCAGATCCTCAGAGAGTTCTTTAGAGTGAGGTGCCATGTTGAACTTCCAGTGACCAGTATGAGAGAGTGAGAGCGATAACACCAGATTTAACACACCTGCTTCCCATTCACACCTGAGACCTTGTAACACTAACGAGTCACATGACACCGGGGAGGGAAAGTGGCTAATTGGGCCCAATTTGGACATTTTCACTTAGCGGTGTACTCACTTTTGTTGCCAGCAGTTTAGACATTAATGGCTGTGTTGAGTTGTTTTGAGGGAACAGCAAATTTACACTGTTATACAAGCTGTACACTCACCACTTTACATTGTAGCATGTAGCATGTAGCATTGTCACATGAAAAGATGTAATAAAATATTTGCAAAAATGTGAGGGATGTACTCACTTTTGTGAGATACTGTATGTTTATTTTGATAATGTCAGGCAAGGCAGCTACATAATCAGTTTCTTCAATATTATAAACTATTTATTCTGCTCCATTATAACCATCTCTCAATCTGAAGGGTGCATGGCCAAGGAGTTTTGTACTAGGGGTGGGTGGAGTCTGAGGGGGATCTGAGAGACTATTCCCCCATCAGATCTGCTTCACTTTTGATTAACAGCACATGGTAGTGGGCAGATCCATTAACATTGGCAGTAGGGAGCAATGGTGTACCACTGTACGCCAGCTCAGAGTTGTTATTAATTTCTAACCTGAGAACTGGCGGTAAGTCTTTAGGAATTTGATGCTGCCATAGCTAACTGCTTGCTGCCAGTATAATGTACTTATACTGCAGCAAGGTGGCACTGCTGTGCCAGATCACATACCTAGTATGTCCTTGCGGGAAGTTAAGTGTGAAGCTAACGAGCTCACACCTCTCGTGGTACACATACGGGAGAGCAGTGGGGGGAGAGGGAGCAGATTGGCTGTGTCATCCCGTGTGAGAGAGGAAGGAGGGAGTGAGGGGGAGCAGGGTGAACTGTCAGCTCTGAGTTGTATGAGAGATGCTCTCTGCTCAGAGTCATGCTGAGGAGGCAGGTAGCATTGATGAGCACTGATAGGCGGCACTGATAGGCAGTGCTGATAGGAGGCATTGATGGGCACTGATAGGTGGCACTAATAGGCTGCACTGATAGGCAGCACTGATACGCAGCACTGATAGGTTGCATTGATGAGCAATGATCTGTGGCACGGAAAGGCGGTGTGGCACTGATGGGCATTGATGAGCACTGATAGGCACTGGTAGGTGGCACTTATAGGCTGCACTGATACACAGCGCTGATAGGTGGCACTGGTGGGCACTGATAGGCGGCATTGATGAGCAATGACAGGTGGCACTGATAGGCGGCACTGATGGACATTAATGAGCACTGATGGGCAGCTCTCATCTGAACTGATGGGCACTGATAGGCGGCACTGATAGGCAGCATTGATGGGCACTGATAGACAGTGAGCACCAATACAGTAGGTGGTACTAATAGGCAGGATTGATGGGCACTGATAGGTGGCACTGATAGGCATTGAGCACTGATAGGTGGCACTGATAGGCACTTATAGGCAGCATTGATGAGGACTGATAGGTGGCACCGATAGGCATCATTGATGAGCACTGATAGGCGGCACTGATAGGCAGAATTGATGGTCACTGATGGGCATTGAGCACTGATAAGCAGCACTCATAGGCTATACTGATGGGCACTGATAGATGGCATTGATGAGCACTGATAGGTGGCACTGATGGGCACTGATAGGCAGCATTGATGAGCACTGATAGGTGGCACTGATGGGCACTGATACACATCATTGATGAGCACTGATAGGTGACACTGATAGGCGCTGACAGACAGCATTGATGAGCACTAATAGGGGGCATTGATGAGCACTGATAGGTGGCACTGATAGGCAGCACTGATTATCAGTGTAAACAATTTACTGATATTCTTGGCAGTTAACGCTTCTCCTTTCCTTACACAGACACTGTATGGGAGGACAGGGCTGCCGATGCCCAGCAAGTCTGTTTACATGTGATCAGCTAATCACATGTGAAAGGGCCGCCGTGATTGCGCTGGGCGCATGTCCCTGGGGGCATACGGGATGCAGAGTTCTGGGAGGATATCCATGGGCACCCTCCCAAAATTGGAAGCCCGGGGGTCGGATGAAAAGGGTGGGGTCAGGGGGGCTCATCATGGTTTCTTGCACCGGGGCCCTGAAGGTTCTATTTACGCCACTGCCCTTAGAGACAATATCGTGTTGTATTGCCTTACATGTGATGTGTCAGCAAGGATCAAAGCTGATAAAATGTCAAAGCCTGTGATAATGACCAGTTTCTTTTAGTATTTTGTTCCCCTTACATGCACAATTCACAGAAAACAATGTTTTGGTAATACAACACGGAGGAAGTAAGGCCTGTGGCAGTTGAAGGACCTAGCACCCACCTTGATTCAAGAGTACTTGTATTTTTCCATCTCAGTAAAAAATCTCAGGCATAACTAAATGACCAAGGCACACCAAACAGAGTAAACTACAAAAAAGTTTATTAAGCTATACAAAGCTGAACACAGAAAAAATAGTACACAACCACCCCTAAAAGACAGATATGGTGGGAATACCGGTAGGGGATCCCACCAATCTATCTGTACCCTCCCTGTAAACGGTATACAATCCCTCCTAGAAAGTGAGGAAGCCTGCAAGTGGGGGAGGTACCTCCTTACCCCAATAGATAGCACACCCCTATAGCACCTATAAAACCCCCTACTACCTGAAATGGCAAGCTGAACCATACAGTTCCTGAAGGGACAGTGTGATAATGCAAATGCACTAAATATTCACGCTGTTCCCAGACACAAACAGCTCAATGGCTAGCCATGGTATCTGCAGTCAGTCAAAAGAAAAAATGAGTGGTAAAAAATGGGTGGTAAAAAAATGGGTGGTAAAAAATTGGAACAAATTGGACAAAAACAAAAAACAATGGAAGGACAAGAAATATATATGATAAAGTACTGTAATATTGGATGAAACAAAGGGGCCTGATTCCGCCTGGTTTAAATTTATATCCTGAGATGTAAGTCCATCCAAAAGTATCTTCCTGTGTTATAAGAGACAGGGATATAACAAGTGTCCAATGTAGTAATTGCAGCTGGATATAAAGGTGGTGTGTAACCACATGAATGGGGACACGTGAGTAAATTTGATATGTACTATACCCATATGCTGAGGAGTCTATAATAAGACAAAATATCTTCACGGTTGAATAGCTGAATGAATGCTAAATGGGGACACAATTGCAATACACAATTGGTAGCTGTATGTCCACCTTATATTGTAGCAAGCTTAAATGCACAAAAGGGTATATGCAAAAAGGCCAGGGTTACTCACGGATGGTAGATAAATATGGATGTCCCTCAAAGATAGACAACCTGGATGCAGATTTGTATGGTATGTATATCCAGACGATGTTCCAATATGTCCATATTTAAACCCAAAGCATTGGTACCTCTTCACCTGGGCTGCTTGGCTGATCAGCAGGGCTGTGTTCCATTCCTTAGCACCTGCTGCTGGTCTGATCCATGGCAATTAGTATGAAAAAAAGGGGATAGATTGGTATCCAAGTAAATAAGTCAGGTAATGGTTTAGTACCCCGATTTCATATGTCAGTGTAGGCTGCAGGGGGGGTGCATGGTGGGGGTGCTCACCAAGCATAAAACAGCTTACATGTTTCGTTCCCTTACTTCCTGGAACTTCTTCAGAGCTGTACATTTAGAAATGTGTTTACAGGCCTGAATATGCTTTACCTGAGACACTGTGGCTCACATTCTGCATCTTAGCCTGGATGAACTAAGTGAAACCCTGGTTAAAGAGGAGCTTCAGTCAATTCTGCAAAAACTTAAAGTCGGCAGCTACAAAAACTGTAGCTCCTGACTTTTGATAAACAGACACTCACCTGTCCAAGGATCCAATGCTGTTCTCGCCCAGCCCGCTGACGGCTGAGGTCACACAGCCAGTCCAGATTCTGGAGATATTCCGACTTTAACATCGTGATGCCTCCAGATGCCTGACTAGCAGCTGGTTTAGCCTCTCTGCAAGCCACTGACAGTCACCGGCTATCTCCTCACTGAAGACCGAGAACCAAGCAATCAGCGGTCTTTGATCACTCAGTTCTCGGTGTAGAGGCAGTGGGGGAGAGATGCAGCATCAAATTAAATTAGTTTTTTTTCAGTTATGATAATAGAACATAAAACATTTAGTACACAACTACTATACATTTCCTTTAAATTGTCCAGTCTTACTTCCAGTGGTGCAGCAAGGATCAAGCCATTTAGTATTTCTGTAGGTAATAACAAGCACTCAATGTTTGTTGAAATACAGACTTTTTTCCAACCTGTTGAAAAATGTCTGTATAATAGGGCTTGAGCCTTTCCTTTCCTGAGTGATCAAAGGGAATGAATGTTTTGTCTGTGCATACACCACTTCTGTCCATCAGGCAAGTCACGTATGAAACAGGAGCAGAAGCCAACGCTAGAGAGGACTGGCAGATGTCTCCCTACCCACTATCCTCAAGGAAACCATCTTTTGCCAGCCTAGCTATTGTCATATGTGTAATCTGTTGTGCATTTCTTTATACATTGTCGATAAACCCTATCTCTCTCTTGTGTGTTTATGTTGCTGATATGATTGCTTCCATCGTATAGGTGACAGACTTGGATTCACCATTGACTCAGGAAAACTTCACAATATTTCCTTGGGTCAAGGGCAGGAAGTTATAGCAGAAATAGCGATGGAAAAGGCATCAAAAGAAGGCCACTGGGTTATACTTCAAGTAAGCCGATTCTGTTTGTTATAGAAGTGCTTCATTGCCAAGCTAGGAAACTGCACTTTTACAAGAAAGAACGTTTTCTACAAAAACGCTTTGTGGAATGAAATTGGGTACCTGTCCAAATATGTTTCTTTTTAATGATACACTCTAGTTATATTGTGCTGATTGAAAGTGGGATTTTTATTTATTTCAAGAAGATAGCATTGATCACAGCTCATACATTGGTGTTTCTTTCAAACTGAAATGTTTTTTTCACACTACGCTGACCAATTTTACTATCAATTTAAAACGTGTAACCATAATGAAAAATTGTGTAGCAGATGTAATTAGCATTCTGAAAAGAATATAAAGAGAAAACACATCTTCCTGAATATGTTGCATATTTGCCTGAAAAAAAAAAACAGACAATATTTACTGTTTAGCACGTGTATGTTTGTTACTATTGTCTTGGACTTTTAATTTTGTTAATGTTTTATTTTTTACAGCTGTAGCACTGCACATCTAGATCCTACATTTTTTATTTAAATACAAGTGGGCTTATTCAATAAAGTAGGGAAAAACAAGAAAGAACATATACTAACCTATAGTAACTGATTAGGCATCATTTATAAAAACTAAAGTTGAAATAAAGAAAGATGGTGGTATAAAGAAAGAGTATTGCTGATTGGTTGCTAGTTCTTATAGCCCTTGTCTTATGAAATAGAAACACAGCAACACATTCTTGTTTTGTGAAGTCAAGTCTCTTCTAATTCACTTTGCACTAGCCTGTGAAAACAGAGGGCACTGCACAGTGTGGGAACTTTGATTTCAGTATCTATATGAGGAATTACTAATGGTATTTTCATCCTTAATTAAGATAGGTATTCCTTCATTTCACGTTTATATAAATCTACATATAGCCCTGGTGCAAAATATAATCAGGGGTCATCTCAGCATCAATTTTAGAGCCCAGTCATCTGTATTTCAAAATATGGGTGTAAGTTTTGTTCTTTTGGTATTTTTTTTTTAAAGTTTGAATTTTAAATTCAATCAATAAAATCACACAACAGCTTTACATGATAAAGTATTTGTAATTATATTGGGCTTCTTAATTTTACATCTTCCTCTTTTATTAAGTTATACCTGCCATGAGGTTTGCATGCACTTCCTTTTATGATAACAACACTCTGTCCCTTTCTCCCAGTTGTTCTCCTGTGTTGTCATCCTATCACATGATCTCCCAGTGGAGACTACATGCTGTTGTGCTCACAGGCATTACACAGGCACAGTTCATTGTTGTCACCATAAGGAAATCTGTCCTAATAAATGACACGCAGCCATTATTGGTATGCATGTATGTAGACAGGATGTGGCTTCAAAGATGCTACAACAGACCAACAATATTGATATTCTAGAAGAGTTAAAAGGGTGAAAACTATATTTTATATCTTTTAAATAAGGCAATTGTTTGATGCACAGTGCTTTAGCAAACTACTTGAATGCCATTTAGGTAGGGTGTGCATCTACTGCCCTATCCTTTTTTGGCTAACTTATGTTATTAGCTGTACAAGCTTTCAAATCATATTGGGCTTCTTTGTCAGGAATTGAACCCACATTAAACCTAACTACCTATTTAAACTCCAAACTTGCTGCATTGATTGATGGCCAAAATGGTTAAACTCTGTGACATTTTTAATACTGGCCTAACTGTAACAAAATGGAAAAACATGTTAGTAGTGAGAATTTGTACCATGGGTACATGGTTGGTATTTATTTGAATGACCATAAATACAAAATGAGGGATTAACAAAATGTTTGCTTCTCTTGATGTTGCAAAGACAGTTATCAGACCTTGTAGGTACTATAGCTCATTACATTTGTTTCATGATTCCTTACATACCCCATGCTGCAGTGTATGCTCTGAAATGTGCAGAAAGGGTACACGCAGTAGTAGCAAGAAAGTTAGTGTGTAATGGGCCAAACAAAGGGGGTGGGTAGGGTGCTATTGAAAGTGAAGCTTTAGGATATAGTCGTAGGAAAGCTGCAGGATATGCACCCACTTAATAGAAGGATGCACTGTCTGAAATCCTGGGTGCTACACCCTAAAATATGAAATTAGAAAGTATTTTTATTTTTCTAATTAACTCACACTGAACCTTAGACATAGGAAAGGTAAAAGCTTCATAGCATCTAATGATCTTGTATGATGTGATTTAACGCAGTCTGTTTTCACAGAATATTCACCTGGTAGCTAAATGGTTAAGCGTGTTAGAAAAATTACTGGAAAAGTACAGTAATGAAAGCCACCCCGATTACCGTGTCTTTATGAGTGCGGAGCCGGCCATGACACTAAAAGAGCACATCATCCCACAAGGTATCCTGGAAAATGCAATCAAAATTACCAATGAACCCCCAACTGGCATGCTGGCTAATTTGCATGCTGCACTAGACAATTTTGATCAGGTGAGTGGCATTGTATTTTGGGAGTGAAAACACTTTGGGGTTGATTTACTAAAACCGGCAAGGGCAAAATCTGGTGCAGCTCTGCATGGTAACCAATCAGCTTCCAGGTGTTTTGTTATCGACGCTTATTTGAACAAGGTGAAGTTATAAGCTGATTGACTATCATGCACAGCTGCTCCAGATTTTAGTAAACCAACCCCTCTGATTGTTTTCTTCTTAGAGTTTTCTTCTTTTTAATAAAATCATATTCAAAATATTGAAAATTATTAACGCTTGGAAACATTACCACAAGTATGTAGTAAGATGTTTGGCAGTAGCAGTTGACCAGTTAAAGTGGCTCTGTTGCCATAAATGGCCAGACAAGTAACTATTATTACAGTTCCTTTACATGTTAATTTATTTATATATTCTTGCAACAGAGACAGTTTAAGCTCCAGAGCCAATTTCACATTTTAGCAAGTGGTTTATTTATTTGGTTTTTGCTTATTACATATGATACAGTGGTAAGACATATGCACTGTATTAACAAAAGTATTGGGACGCCTGCATTTACACGCATATGAACTGTAATGGTATCCCAGTCTTAGTCCGTAGGGTTCAATATTGAGTTGGCCCTGTCAGGGCTGGGTTCAGCCCTCCCATCTCAATGCTCAGGTTGCTCAGCTGTCGGTTATTTGCCAGCACCCATCGTTCCACAGTGGCTCACCTGGTGATAATTTCCTGCTCGTCAGCCAGGTTAACTTTCTGGGTTATGTCATTTCTACTGCCGGTTTTTCGATGGAACTAGAGAAACTATCTGCAGTTCGGCCTTGACCTGTCTACGTCCGCTACAACATTTTCTTGGCTTTGCCAATTATTATCGAAAATATATTCGGAGCTTCTCTTCTCTGGTCAAACCCCTGACTGATATGACCAGAAAGGATGGTAATTCACAGAATTTGTCTCCGGATTCCATTAAAGCCTTTGAGTCTCTCAAGGCTGCTTTTGTTTTAGCTTCTGTGCTGGCACATCCTGATCCTACGTTACCCTTTATTCTTGAGGTTGATGCATCGGAGACTGGAATAGGCACCCTTCTGTCTCAATGTCCCACCTCTGAGAGCGCTATGCATCCCTGTGGCTACTTTTATAAGAAATTGTCTCCTGCAGAGTGCAATTACAAGATTGGGGACATAGAATTGTTAGCTATCATTTGAGCTCTTAAAGAATGAAGGCATCTCCTTGAAGGTACCACCGTGGCGGTCCTCATATTGACTGACCATAAGAATCCCACATTCTTGTCTGAGGCAAAATGATTATCTCCCAGAAGGGCGGGATGGGCTCTTTTTCTGTCAAGCTTCAATTGCATAGTCTCATTTTTACCCGGTACTAAGAAATAATGTAAGGGCTGATGCATTGTCGCAACAGTTTTCCCCCGCTTCCAAGATGGAGTCAGTTCCTGCTCCTGTGATACCTCCTGATCATATTATGGGCACTGTTCGTACTAGTCTCACGTCACTTTTGCGTGAAAGAATTCTTTCCGCTCAGATCCAGTCTCCTTGTGACCTTGTGACCACTGCTTTGTCCCTGAGAATGTCCGCACTGCTTTGCTCCAGACTTACCACTCTCCCAAAGCAGCTGGCCACCCAGGCAGGAATCAACTTATTTGGCTATTTCTCAACAATTCTGGTGGCCTAGTCTCTGTGCTGATATAGCTGCCATCATAGCCGCTTGTTCCATGTGTGCTCAGAGTAAGACACCATGACACCTTCCAGTGGGCCTCCTTCAACCCATACCCAATGGGGAGAGGCCTTGGACCCACCTGTCTATGGATTTTTTTGTGGAGTTACCCAATTCTCAGGGCAACACAGTTGGTCTTATGGTGGTTGACTGGTTCTCGAAAATGTCATATTGTATTCCACTTAAGAAGTTGCCCACATCCAAAGAATTGGCATCTATTTTTGCTCAGGAGATCTTTCGATTACATGGGCTACCCAAGGTTATCATCTCGGACAGGGGTATCCAGTTTGTCTCCAGGTTTTGGTGAGCCTTTTGTGTACAGTTGGAAATCCACCTTTCCTTCTCCTCTGCATATCTCGCGCAGTCCAATGGGGCTGCAGAACAAGCCAACCAAGCCTTGGAGATGTTTTTACATTGCAATATTTCTGACCACCATAACAACTGGTTAGACCTCTTACCTTAGGTGTCCCAATTGTCTCAGTTTATGGTGAATTATGGTTTCCAGCCATCCATGTTGCCTAATTCATTTGTTCCTCAAAGAAATCCTGTGTTAGAGAAGCATTTCCGTGATCTTCGTTCCACTTGGGTACAGGTCCAAGAGTCCTTGCGACATGCCAGTGATAGGTATAGACTCCATGCTGACCGCAGATGCCTACCTGTTCCTTCCTACCAGGTTGGGGAGAGGGTCTGGCTGTCATCTCGCAACCTCCGACTCCATGTTCCCTCACTAAAACATTTATTTGACCTTTCTGTATTCTCTGTAAGATCAACCCAGTGGCTTACGCATTAGACCTTCCTTCTAACATGCGTATTTTGAATGTATTCCCTGTCTCCCTATTAAAGCCTTTGGTGTGCAACCGCTTCACCACCTCGGTACCATGTTCTCGCCTGGTTCAGGTTGAGAACCATGAGCAGTATGCGATACAATCGATCATTGACTCCTGTAGGTCCTGTGGGTGCATAAAGTACCTGTTTTTTTGGAAAGGGTATGGTCCATAGGAACGCTTTTGGGTCTCTTCTCCTGTCCTCCTCCATGCTTTCCATAGACGTTTTCCCCTCAAACCTGGTGGCCCTCCAAAGGGGGAGGGGTCGTTGAGGAGGGGGTACTGTCAGGGCTGGGCTCAGTCGGTTATTTGCCAGCACCGTCGTTCCACAGTGGCTCACCTGGTGATCATTTCCTGCTCATCAGTCAGCCCCTTCTGGCTATTTGAACTACCTGGTTCATTCCTTCGATGCCATTGCCTTTGGTCAAAGATATCTGTAAACTCTCTGTTGTGTTCCTGTTAAAGACTTGCCTGGCCGACATCCCTTCTGGTTCCTGGCCGTTTCTGCTGCTTTTGACTACGCTGATCTCTGGCTTCCTGATTTACTGGCTTGTTCTGACTACTCGGTTTGGTTGCCGAACCCTGGCTATGTTTTGACTACATTTACTATTTGTACCATTTTTTACCATTATATTAAAAGGTATGATTTTTACTGCATTTTCTGTCTCTGTCTGATTCATGGTTCCTGACAGCCCATCCTATGCAGCTATAACAGGTTCTTCTGGGAAGGCTGTCCACAAGGTTTAGGAGTGTGTCTATGGGTATGTTTAACCATTCTTCCAGAAAGCACATTTGTGAGGTCAGACACTGATGTTGGACAAGAAGGCCTGGCTCGCAATCTCTGCTCTAATTCATCCCAAAAGTGTTCTATCGAGTTGAGGTCAGGACTCTGCGCAGGCCAGTCAAGTTTCTCCACCCCAAACTCCCTCATCTATGTCTTTATGGACCTTGCTTTGTGGAGACTGCGAGCCAGGCCTTCTCATCCACATCAGTGCCTGACCTCACAAATACGCTATTAGAAGAATGGTCAAACATTCCCATAGACACACTAAACCTTGTGAACAGCCTTCCCAGAAGAATTGAAGCTGTTATAGGTGTAAAGGGTGGGCCAACTTAATATTGAACTCTACAGACTAAGACTAGGATGCCATTAAATTTCATGTGCGTTTAAAGGCAGGCGTCCCAATACCTTTGGTAATATAGTGTATATATAGGACAGTTAGACTTTCTTTTGGTGGTATTGTCATTGAATATTTTCTCAATTCTCTATATTGTATATTGCGAACATTTTATAATATGTATCTTGTACATCTGGTTTTACATTTCAACACAGGTTATTTACAAATATAAGTAAGGTGTTTTTTATATTTCATATGTGGTTTTTAAAACTCACGCTGCAAAAAAACACTAAAAAACATTTTCAACAGAACAATATAAACACAATTTTTTTAATTTCAGGTTTAATGTAAATAAATTTAAAATTTTTCATTTTTCATTTTAATAAGTACTCATGCAACAATCTGGGGTTTATTTACTAAAACTGGAGAGAGCAAAATCTGGTGCAGCTGTGCATGGTAGCCAATCAGCTTCTAACTCCAGCTTGTTCAAAGAAACGTTGACAAAAAACCTGGAAGCTAATCACTGCAAACAAAGTTGCTGACGGCAGCTCTGCGACACAGATCAGATCTTTGTTGTCAAACTGACAGCAGATTTTGACAGCTATATTTGTGGGCATGCACCCAACAGATTCACTGTCTGCATCCAGGGCCTCTCATCTGTTCATCTGCTCATATGCTGAGCCCCCTGTGTCTTCAGTGACTTTACCCAGTGCACTCCCTTGTTCCTCTAGTGTCTGCCTGTGCATTGTCTGTTCCCTTGCTCCCAGCAACTTTGTCCCCTGTGCACTCGTGAGCCCTGTATTCCTGTGCCTTCAGAGTCCCTGCATTCTTTGTATCCAGTGACCTCTGTACACCTCTGCTTCCAAGTCACTCCTGTACCCCAGTGTCTCTAGTGACACCTGTGCTTTCTATTTCACCCAGTGACCCCAAATCATCAACTAACAACCAGACCCACAGAGCATTTAGTCTCACCATGTGACCCCAGAGCATCCTGTGCCCCCTAGTGACCCAGGTACTTCCAGTATCACCTGAACTAAAGTCCTACTGGCAAGTTAGCAAAACACAATAAATGTTAGTCCCACCACTCTACCTGAGTTTTGAAACCTATGCACAGACACCATCTATTTTTGGAGGTCTGTCCAAGTGTTCTTGGGTGCAGCATGCACAAACAAGCCACATATTAACAAATAGCTACAAGAGCACTTCTGCTCCAACCTATATGTGTGCTGAAAAAGCTCATTAAAAGAACCAGAGCTGCGCCTTTAAGGACTTGCTAAATGTTGATCCACCCCCAACTGTCACGGAGCCATTCTGACTTTAAATGCCATTGCAGCCAAAGGTTCTTTACACTACTAAAAGTCAGAAAATAGGCAAAGCCTCTTGTGTACCGTGTTGGACTAAAGGCAAATAGGTACAACATATTAATACTCATTCACAAAAATGTGATCCTTGCTGTGGAAATACTTGGAGAGAACTGATCCATTCTAATGGTTGCAAAATTTTCTGGCCCAAGAGTATAAGCCGGTGTGCATACACACAAGTGCTAGAATTGGACTCGCATCCAAAGCCTATGATGCTCATGTGATAATAAACTTTTAACAATCTTCCTTCACAGGACCTCATTGAAGTAAACAAGGACTGTGGTGGACAATCAGATGAATGCTGCAGTTTGAAGTTATTTTAGTATGAAGTTAAGCTTCCTTTGTGTACCGAGCCATAGAACTCAATGGAGTTGATTTACTAAAACTGGAGAGTACAAAATCTGGTGCAGCTTTGCATAGAAACCAATAAGCTTCTAACTTCAGCTTGTTCAATTCAGCTTTGATGAAAAAAAAACTGGAAGCTGATTGGTTTCTCTGCAGAGTTGCACCAGATTTTGCACTCTCTTCCCTACCATGCGTTCCCTTTCAGGCTCATTGGTTAAGTTAATTGGCCTGCAATTCAGACATCATAAGTTTATATATATATATATAGAGAGAGAGAGAGAATACAGTATATTAACTTTATATTAAAATTATATATCCAACGTAAGGCAAAAAACTGTATAAAATTTAGAGCATTTTTTTGTATTATTACTAATATTATTTAATTTGGTGGTTTTAAGTTTTCCTCAAGAACTAGAACTATTTATTGATGGTCTTTTTTTATTGTTAAAGGACTATGGTGTTAAATATGGTAAGCAGTTATTTAGCCTATTTCTCAGTGCAGAAAGTAATGTATTGCTGAACTTTTACCCAACTTAAATGTTACATAAACCTATATTGCTGAAAATAAATAATAAATGTACACTGTCAATAAAATCAGTTTACTATCTTTATTATTTGCTGAGAAGGAGCTGCTAATGTATTCAGATAAGGTTCTTTAATTTTAGCAATAGCTATCTGTTTTTAAAAACAGTAGAATCCAAACAAATTAATCCTCCATTTTTGCGTACAGTGTATGTGCAGGACAGGTTCTTCCCTCATTACATCTTAGAGCGGTTGCAGAATATTTTTACTAGCCCTAAAGAGGATAAGGGGATCCTAAAGGACATTATAGTTGTCACAAATTCTAGGAGGAGCACCTTATTGTATTAAAACTGTCTTGTAGTCTATTTACAGTACAGAACATTCATGACATAAAGTTACAAATTTTCTGCATATTATAAAAAATGTCTCATAATTACTGCACTTTAATGCTATTAACATTAATGCGTTTTAACTCAGCAGGTGACCATCACTTTTTAAAATTTTAAACAAAAATACACTTTTGCAATTCTGTTAACTACGGATGTCAGATTTGTTTTTCTAGCGTTTCATGGGAGTCTGTACTAGGCATGATAAGTTTTGTTTCATCAGCTATGCAGCAAAGCATTACTGGACAGTTTTTAAAATATTCACAGTTATGCACCTCCTTGGACTGTGAGATAATATTATACAGGTTGAAAAAGCGGCTTCTTAGAAATACAGTTCAATCAACAAACCACAGGTGTATGGATCCTAAGCGAATAGTTTCTTGCAAATTATTTTTGCTTTTCTTTCATTAGCAAATCAAATGGTAAGATAGAAAAAAACACTGCCTTTTGTGATACAGGTCCATTCAGTCTTGAATAGACCAATATATTTTATTTGGAAAATTGCAGGAATTGTGTCTTTTACACCCATTGTCATCTTCACCTCCTATTACTACTGCTTAAGAATTAATTTGCAAACTACAGACTGCCTACTCATACCTAATGCATGTGTATCTTATTCCATAATTAGGGCACTTGACAGTATTACTGGTCGTTACAATTTATACCTAAATCTTTTTTTCTTAGTGATTGATTTCCACTTTGAATGTAAGTGCTAGTAAATTGTATTATTGATTCGCCTTTAAAGCATGCAGTAATCTTTTGCAGTATACAGCAAGTGTAGCAATTGTTTACATTCAGACTTCATTAGAATGCTGGTGGGAACTGACAGATCATTGACAGGTGTGTAAAAATGTCTCCTCCGCTTTTGTTTTGCAGAACATCCTTGACCAGTGTACGCGAGAGCAAGAGTTTAAAAGCATTTTCTTTTCCTTGTGCTATTTTCATGCCTGTGTGGCTGAGCGGCGCAAATTTGGTCCCCAGGGGTGGAATAGAAAATATCCTTTTAACATCGGAGACCTCACAATATCTGTGAATGTTCTCTACAACTATCTGGAAGCAAACTCACAGGTATGGTGTCTGACTTTGAAAAGTGATTTGTTATACATTTTTATGGATAGCCAGGACCGACCTTTGACAAATTTACATGTATTGTTTTTGAACTTTCTAATACTTGTCATTACTGTGGTACATATTAATAACATTTGATGCTCTGCAGTGTACATATTTAATTGTATTACTGTTTTACTATATGTTTTTGAACAATATGTATTGCTTTCCTTATTTTTAGAGTAATATGATAACATGATGGCAAAGTGAAACTGTAGCACAGAAATTCTAGAATATTTACCGCTTTACTTTTTAAATATGCTATAAAGAAGTTTAGGTAATATGTATAAAAAAAAGTTGTTCAGTAATCAGACAATGGGCTTGATTTACTAAAGCAACTTAGGCTGTTCCCATAGCAAAATGTATGTTCACTTTGCAAAGTAAATTATAGTAAGTAGGGTGAACTCATGTTCACTTTGAATACCCAATCATGGAATGAAAATTTAAAAAAAAAAGTATTACTGCAAGCACATGATTGGTTGATTAAACTGAACACAGCCTCGCCATATTTTTTAGATCAGTGAACATTCCCTTAACTAAGCGAACAGCCGATCCATTAGTAAATAAACCTCTATATGTGTTATTTGTTACTGCTACATTAGCCAGTTTAAGTTTGTTTTTCTTTTTTAATTTACATTTTAAGGCAAGCTTTTCTGTTAAAAAAATAATAATAAAAACTACATAAAATAAATGAGGGTGAGCATCACCATTTGGAATAATTAGCGCTAGCGTTTAAGCACAGAGCAGTGTTGCATTCTCCGGACTCTACCAAACGTTTTGCTGTGTCAGAAATGTAAACAGAAAACCTCTATACTAATGCCAATTGCTGCCAATTACTCTACAGCAATAATACAGGAAATAAAAGCTATTCCTACGGTGCCTTTTAAAGCTTTACAACACTGTGATCTAAATAGTGTGCAATAGAATTTCTGAGCTCTCTTTCTGAAAATGTTAGTAGCCTGGCCACCATGCAAATTATGTAACTTTAATGTTTTGTGAATCATTGACCTTTAACAAGTATGCAGTTCAAGAGTTCTGACATTAGTGGTTGCATACTTATTTGTAGTCAGTGAAGTCACAGGGTCTGCACAGCTGCCAGGTAACTTGCATTTTCAGAAAACTATCAGAAATGGAAGCAATTCTTTCAATTTCTTTTAAATGTAGTCTTTTTCATGTAGAAAAAATAAAACAGGATAGGTGTTTGTATGATAAAAAAACAGAGGCATTGGAAAGCTTTGTTGTTGCCTGTAACAACCATTTTAGAGAGATAATTTTCTCACCTTCACTAAGAAAATGAAAGCTGGAATGGATTGTGATTGCTATGGACAAATCTTTAAAGAAGATGTTCAGTCCAACCCACGCAGATGTTTGAACTTATTGAATTACAGTACAACTGCTGATTTAATAAAGGCGTATAGAATATTCACTGAGCTTGGTGAATAAGATGCAGCTGTGTTCACTTCAGTCAACCAATCATGTATAAACAAAAATGTTGTTTTTTTACAGTTGGCCAGTATGATTGGCTGTTCAGTGTGAACATAGGTTCAGTTTTTTCACTAACCTAAGTGAACATTCTCTGCTCCTTTAATAAATCAGACCCAAGAGGCACCACATATAAGGTTCATATGTGACAAATTATGATACTTTATATCTCACATTACCAGCAACATGGAAAATTTGATGTTACACTGTAACTAAGTAAAAATCATGTGCAGTTACTTTACATATTGTTCCTACGCTGTGGCACTATGGCCTTTTTCATATATGCCAACAAAACAGCTGTACCTTCAGCAGTATACACCCTGTATATTCTAAACCCTTTTCACTAGGTACTGTGTTTACCCTTTTACACTTTAAAATGCTGGTCTCTGTGTTTTGCAATAAAAATGCTGGTCTCTGTGTTTTGCAATTACAACATAAGTTCTGTTTTAGTTTGATTTAAACTTAATCTTCACCAAGATATTATCACATCAAATCTTACAGAATCCTTATAATAAGCTGCAGTTTTTGCCACAGGATAACAGAATGGATGTACTTTCAGGTGCCCTGGGAAGACCTTCGCTACTTGTTTGGGGAGATAATGTACGGCGGTCACATCACTGATGACTGGGACAGACGACTGTGCCGTACATACTTAGAGGAGTACATGCAGCCCAATCAGGTACCTCTGATTAAAATACAGAGTTAGAGCTCCCTCTTCTGGGCTTTAAAGCTTTAAAATCCTTTTTTTTTTTTTACTTTCAAGTAACAAGTTATCTTATAATTCCCTATACACAGGGTCGGATTTTCCGACGGAAAATGTGTGATAGGACCTTGTTGTCGGAAATTCCGACCGTGTGTAGGCTCCATCACACATTTTCCATAGGAATTTCCGACACACAAAGTTTGAGAGCATGCTATAAAATTTTCCGACAACAAAATCCGTTGTCGGAAATTCTGATCGTGTGTACACAAATCCGATGCACAAAGTGCCACGCATGCTCAGAATAAATTAAGAGACGAAAGCTGTTGGCTAGTCCTGACGTACGTGTTTTACGAACGATTGGATTTTCCGACAACTTTGTGTGACCGTGTGTATGCAAGACAAGTTTGAGCCAACATCCGTCGGAAAAAATCCATGGATTTTGTTGTCGGAATGTCCGATCAATGTCCGACCGTGTGTACAGGGCATTAGAGTTCCATGATCTAAATGCCATTTTAATTTCCCATGTACATTTTTTGGATGGCAGCATTGAAGCCTCTTGCTGATATCTTATGTGATGCACCTAAGCAAAGTCAGACAAGAGCTTTTATTATATTGACACTTCCACATGCTTATTAATACCCCCATCAAAGCATTCTCTGCAGCTATTACCTTGTGTACCGCCACCCCCTCCCTTTAGAATATAAGCTCTATGAGCAAGGCCCTCCTGTACCTTTTGTATTGAACTGTACTGTAATTGTGTTGTCCCCCCCTATACATTGTAAAGCGCTGCGTAAACTGTTGGCGCTATTTAAATCGTGAATAATAATAATAATGATACAAACATGCTGACAAATGTATTTTATAAAAACTGCTTTGAGTGTTGTGTTTTGGTCATCTGTAGCCATGAGATGGCATTTCAAAGATCTGGCCAACTGGTATTGATTAATAGACACTCATCCAATCCAAGGCTACAAAAATCCACCTTCTTCTCTCTGGATACATGGGTCATTGGTCAGGGAGTATCTGCAGAGTTCGCAGATGGCCCATACATAAAATTGATTAAAATGTTTTTGAAAGATTATCTCATGTCTGTAGACACATGTAGGGTGTCTCTGTGCTGGTCAGAGACACCCTACATTTACCTTACCACAAGGAACATTAAATATTTTCCAACCACTTATTCCCTAGAACAAAGAAATGTGATGTAAATAATAATATAATTATTTATGTAAAAAAAATATATATTTTCCAAAAAAATCTATTATAGTTTGCATCCACCACACCCACCACAGCAGGCTTAGCTTTCTAATACTTCCTGGCAAAGAGTGTAAATCCACCATTATCAGTGGTGGAGATGACTGTGTACATCCTCTGAGTCATTCAGGTCTATTTTTAGCACAGCTGTAGGGAACAGACTTTATAGAGCAGATAACCTGCACAGAGTACCTTGTGCAAGCAGAAAATAATGGACCCATACAGACTAAAAAAAAAACTTTCTGCTACGGTCAAAGTGTATCTCATCCTAGATATTTTTTTATATGTGTGTGTATAATAAAATGTGTGTATTTTATGAATCATAGTCCCTATCATTTTCCTGTATTCTTCCATCCAAGCTACCTGGCTGATCTCCTCAGTCACCTTTTATTGCATGTTCTAAACCAGCCTTTTTTCAATCAGGGTGCCTTAAGGTTTCTTTAGGGGTACCTTGGCAAATTTGGCCAAAAACTGTCAGTTTTACAAGTCAGTGAGTGGAGCAAGCCTGCCTTTAAGTTGCACAAAGCCACAGGATCTCATTGTGCACCATTACAACCTTCCGCTGGCATCCTAACAACCTATGATGTCATCTGTAAATAAGGGGAAACTCGGGTGCCTGCACAGCATCCTTGTTTGCCCCTCTCCATTAGGGTCACATTAGCTGAGTTAGGGAGAGAAATTAAGGGAGAAGAGAAACATTGAAATACTAGTCAGTACCAGTGTGCAAAGGTGGAGGAATAAATCACCCCTAATGTTGGGTGTCCTACATGTGTAGATGTTGCTGTGTTATGTAAAACTATTAGTTTTGTTTTTTACATTTTAGAATACAGTGCTTTGAGATTGTGCAGGATTTTAAAAGGTGCTTTGACTGAAAAGAGGTTGAGAAAAACTATTCTAAACTGACCACACAAAGCACAGAAGCTGATCTGTGTTAGAGTGATCAGTTTTCATCCTTTGGCTACAGGTACAAGACACTGTGCAGACAGACACACAGTATGCCTTTATTGGGTAGTTTGTTCAGCCGACAAATCCCTTCCCATTCAAAGCCTGCCTCTGGCACACACCCCCTCCAAATCACAGCCTGCCTCTGGCACACACACCCTCCTAATAACAGCCTGCCTCTGGCACACATCCCCTCCTTATAACAGCCTGCCTCTGGCACACACCCCCTCCTAATCACAGCCTGCCTCTGGCACACACCCCCTCCTAATCACAGCCTGCCTCTGGCACACACCCCCTCCTAATCACAGCCTGCCTCTGGCACACACCCCCTCCTAATCACAGCGTGCCTCTGGCACACACCGCCTCCCAATCACAGCCTGCCTCTGGCACACACCCCCTCCTAATCACAGCGTGCCTCTGGCACACACTCCCTCCTAATCACAGCCTGCTTCTGGCACACACCTCCTCCCATCACAGCCTGCTTCTGGCACACACTCCCTCCTAATCACAGCCTGCCTCTGGCACACACCTCCTCCTAATCACAGCCTGCCTCTGGCACACACCCCCTCCTAATCACAGCGTGCCTCTGGCACACACCCCCTCCTAATCACAGCCTGCCTCTGGCACACCCCCCTCCCAATCACAGCCTGCCTCTGGCACACACCCCCTCCTATTTACAGCCTGCCTCTGGCACATACCCCCTCCCAATCACAGCCTGCCTCTGGCACATACCCCATCCTAATCACAGCCTGCCTCTGGCACACACCCCTCCTAATCACAGCCTGCCTCTGGCATACACCCCATACCAGTCACAGCCTGCCTCTGGCACATACCTCCTCCTAATCACAGCCTGCCTCTGACACACACCCCCTCCCAATCACAGACTGCCTCTGGCACACACCCCCTCCTAATCACAGCCTGCCTCTGGCACACACCCCCTCCTAATCACAGCCTGCCTCTGGCACACACCTCCTCCTAATCACAGCCTGCCTCTGGCACACACCCCCTCCTAATCACAGCCTGCCGCTGGCACACACCCCCTCCTAATCACAGCCTGCCTCTGGCACACACCCCCTCCTAATCACAGCCTGCCTCTGGCACACACCCCCTCCTTATAACAGCCTGCCTCTGGCACACCCCCCCTCCTAATCACAGTGTGCCTCTGGCACACACCCCCTCCCAATCACAGCCTGCCTCTGGCACACCCCCCTCCTAATCACAGTGTGCCTCTGGCACACACCCCCTCCCAATTACAGCCTGCCTCTGGCACACACCCCCTCCTAATCACAGCCTGCCTCTGGCACACACCTCCTCCTAATCACAGCGTGCCTCTGGCACACACCCCCTTCTAATCACAGCCTGCCTCTGGCGCACACCCCCCCTCCCAATCACAGCCTGCTTCTGGCACACACTCCCTCCTAATCACAGCCTGCTTCTGGCACACACTCCCTCCTAATCACAGCCTGCCTCTGGCACACACCCCATCCCAATCACAACCTGCCTCTGGCACACACCATCTCCCAATCACAGCCTGTCTCTGGCACACACACCCTCCCAATCACAGCCTTCGTCTTGCTAACAGACTAAGGAATACAGACACATTATGGGGTTTATTTACTAAAGCTGGAGAGTGCAAAATCAGGCTCACTTCTGCATGGAAACCAATCAGCTTCCAGGTTTTAATTGCCAAAGCCTTACTGAACAAGGGGAGGTTAGAAGCTGATTGGTTTCTATGCAGAAGTGAGCCTAATTTTGCACTCTCCAGCTTTAGTAAATAAACCCCTATGTGTCTGCACCATGTCCTGCAACCCCACCCTTACTGCCAGGAAGAAGAGAAAAGTGGTCTTATGACATAACTTTTTAACCTTATGAAAATAAGAAAGATCATTTATGAAACTTAGCAAAAACAGTTACAGTGACTGCATAGTTATACCTGTATAAGAACGTGTCTGTAACATTTTATGTCCATGGCTACTTTAAAGGAAAAGTACAGCCAAAACAGCTCGTTTGGCTGTACTTCCCCTGTGGATCAGAGGAGTGCAGATCATTCTGCACTCTTGTGACCCATTTTCAGCAGACAGCAGGCTGATGTCACAAAGCCACTCCAGGCTCGGGGAGGATCGCGACCATATAGTCAAGATCTGCCAACATGCCTGTACCGGCACCCGGCTCAGTCTCTTAGGGAGCCACTGGGAGCCTGAGCTGGTCACTCCTGCCCCCTCCACAGCCCAGGGCTCCAGTGAGTGAGGGGGGGCAGAGCAGAGAGAGGTGACTGACAGTGACCAGCTCGCTTCTCAGGGAGCACTGAGCTCAATCCTTGGTGTTTGATTGCTTGGTTCTCAGTGATAGAACTGGGGGGGGGGGTAGATGCAGCATCGGACCAATACTTCATCCACCTAGGTAAATGTGATTCAACAAAAGAAAAAAATTGCGTACATTTCTTTTAAATGTTCGTTAGGATTAGGTTAGAGATGAAGATGCTCAATTACTTTACACTAAGGGGATATGAAGATGATCTGTTACTTACCTTAACCCCTACTCTGGCCAGCTCCGGTGCTGTCCTGAAACTCCGGCCTTCTTTATCACATACAATGAAGGGGTATTAACTTTGCATTGTACTTGGGGAAGGCTGGAGTGCAACTGCAGCCAGGAGCGCAGTAGAGATGAGGCAGCACTGCACCAATCACATGTGTGAGGGAGCATGCCAGGGAATAGGGTAAGTATTTTTCTTTATTCTGGCACCCCCTAGACATAATAAGCAGCTAACCCTTGCCAGCTTTATAATTTCATAGCCACATTAATTGTGCTTTTTTTTTATCTTTCTGGAGTTCAGTTTGGAGTTCACATGCACAGTGGCAGTCAAAGAGCTAGGAAAATTCATCTGATGCATAACCAGAAACTTTATTCAGTATTCTAAATGAAAATAAGAACTACGGAAACATAAAAAGCAATACATTGAATATAGATCAAAAATAACAAAAACAGCTATGGGAAACAAACATCGCTACACAAGAATTTTGAAAAGCAAATTATTTACGATTAATTTCATTAGAAAAAAACTCTTGTCTTTGCATGACTATTCTCCTAGTCAGTTCAGAGCATCAGACTTTTTAAGTTTATTGTAAAAGGAGTACAGTGAGCACAGAGATGCTGAGAAGCTGAACTGTGTAAATAACTACGCCCATGATGCAATTAAACTAAATGACAATCATATTGCTGGGACAATCAAAGCTCTATGTGGCATGTTTAATTGTAAGGCAAACATATCCGTGATGGGACAAAAAACGATGGTGTGTTAACCTTCCTCATTACTGACACTTCCTGCTCAGTATTGTGTCAGCGACATCTCGGAGGGATAATCACACTGTACACATGCAATCATCACGGGAGAGGAGATTTCCATTGAAATGAACATTGTCAGACTCATTTCACAATTGCAACAAAGACATTGTACACTGTAAGGAGAGTTTAGAGCTAACAGAGTAAGGGTAATCATAAATACATAGGTTCCCATTTACTAAGGGAATAAATCTCACCATAGCTTGTGTTCATTTCAAATGCCCAATCAGGTTCTGGAAAAATCTTTGTTACATTTTGCTTCTAATCTCTTGAATGTGAAATGAGCATATCCTATGGTGAAAAAAGACTGCTGTAGTA
The DNA here is from genome assembly GCF_042186555.1 of Aquarana catesbeiana. Classification (NCBI taxonomy): domain Eukaryota; kingdom Metazoa; phylum Chordata; class Amphibia; order Anura; family Ranidae; genus Aquarana; species Aquarana catesbeiana. Next base: position 336,613,182 of record NC_133329.1, read on the forward strand.
AATCGGGGGCATTGTATTTTATTTAAAGAATAACAGTTTCATGAATAGGTTGTAGGTCAATAACGAAGCATAATTTTAGAATCATGGAAATAGCCTTTCTTGTTTGTATATAGGAAATATCTGAATACGGCTAGGCTGGCTCTGAATCATTTAGTTAGATGTGACAAAAGATCTGACATCTTTTCCCTTTTTGCTATCATCACCATGTATGTTTATACTCAAAACAGAACAACTATCAGCATATGGTGAGGTTGGCCATTCGAGGGCTGAAAAACTCAACCATGTCTGTTGTACCATGTTTTGCTGCACACCACTGCACATGTATGATGCAAACAGAAAAATATAGTTCAACAGACATAGTGTGAACAAGCCCTAACTCTGGACAGTAGAGTAATAATAAAAAGATCACTCATTCCCCCTTTCTTCTCCAAGACTGATAGTAATTATGTCTGGAGGATGGATAACACAGAGTAATGCCCCGTACACACGGTCGGACTTTGTTCGGACATTCCGACAACAAAATCCTAGGATTTTTTCCGACGGATGTTGGCTCAAACTTGTCTTGCATACACACGGTCACACAAAGTTGTCGGAAAATCCGATCGTTCTGAACGTGGTGACGTAAAACACGTAGGTCGGGACTATAAACGGGGCAGTGGCCAATAGCTTTCATCTCTTTATTTATTCTGAGCATGCGTGGCACTTTGTCGGTCGGATTTGTGTACACACGATCGGAATTTCCGACAACGGATTTTGTTGTCGGAAAATTTTATAGCCTGCTCTCAAACTTTTTGTGTCGGAAATTCCGATGGAAAATGTGTGATGGAGCCCACACACGGTCGGAATTTCCGACAACAAGGTTCTATCACACATTTTCCGTCGGAAAATCCGACCGTGTGTACGGGGCATAATACTTACCTTCATGCACAATATTGCTATCCTCCTCCCTGCCTGTTCCAGTTATGACAACAAGTCCACTGAAGCGGCTCTTTTCTGGCGATTATTGACTGGTCTTGTCGCCCCCCTCACACTGATGTCGTCATGGGGGAGATTTACTAAGACTGGTGCACACAGAATCTGGTGCAGCTGGGCAGAATAACCAATCAGCTTCTAACTTCAGCTTGTTCAGTTAAGCTTTAATAATATATCCTAGAAGCTGATTGGTTACTATGCACAGCTGCACCAGATTCTGTGTGCGCCAGTTTTAATTTAATAAATCTGCTACAATGTCTTCACTATAATCAGTGCAGGACCAAAGGAAGTGTCATCAGTCAGTATGGGATGTGACTGTTGAAACTGTCCCCCCACATTCCAGCACTGGAGAGAAAAGCACCAGACCACTGGTTGTTGCAGGGCCGTGATGTATTGTGGGAATTAGTATATTATTCCAACCCCTAGAAAAAAATAAGTATTAGATCCTCCTTCACTGGGGGTCTTTTTATTATTACTTTTCTGCATAGAGCTAGCTTTCTTCTTTTTTTTTTAATTGAAGGTATGTATGTACTGTATATGTCATTATTTCCAGTACAAAACTAAAAACAAGTGGGCATAGCTTACAGATGTGTTGGCTAATGACCAGAAAACCTGAAATAACCATGTACAAAGTAGGATACAAGTGGCTCTGCGATTTTTGCTTGTACCTGTGCAATAAACCAGCAGTTCTGGATGATCAGTTTGCTACTGACTGTGGCATAAAGGAATGATTTGCTTAGATCCACTTACTACTGACAGACATCAAGAACTGTAAATATCATCTGATTTAAGAAAGCTGTGCTCTACTGCTTAGTGCTAACCTAATAATTCTATTTAGCAGAACAGTTTGTACAGCATAATTAAAAATCAATATTAAGACCAATTATATAGTTGGAAACAACAGTGCTGTGGATCCTATTTATACCGCTATCAGCTATCTGTTGTACTTCACAGGTACACTCCACACCATGTCTTTGTTGATGATGATGGGTGGTCTGTCTTTGCAAGTCAAGTCTTAGGCAACGATTATATTACCAATTTTATATTAACAACAGTCAGGTTACGTATAAGGCTGCCCAAATTTGGCCGACTGCCACACTGACCTAATGGCTAATGCAACAATCAGGTGAGGAGCGAGGCTTATTTGGTTACACAATGGATGGCAGAAATGATGCAACGTGGAAAGCAATCATTTTCATGAACAGGGGCTTTTTAACTTGTTGAAAGAAAAGTTCAGAGAACTTAAAATGTGCTGCTTCCAACCATCGCCTATGCTGGAATGTCTCTTGTGAGTATTCCCTAAATGTTTCTTTTCCTGTGGTAGGAAATAGTGTGGAGGTTTGAAACTGAACACTCTGGTGCCCAGTTTGGGAAAATACCCTAGAAGAGTAAAATCATTTTGAGAATGGTCATACAGTACATAATACCCATCTTTTCTGAAAGTTTATACATTCTAAACAGATTTAAAACTATATTTAGGAAATAAAAAAAAGTTCCCTAGAAAAGGAAGGAACCTGCTTTATATCCTAAAAACATAGTGTAATCTAAGCCTGGGCTTGACAAACCCCAGGCGCCAGGTCAAGAAATTTCATCCTGGCACACACACCCCACACATGCCACCCCCCCCCCCCGCTATGCATCCTGGGCTCCGCTTACCCATCTGAGGGCCTGGGACCAGCATAGCAGGTGCCGCTGGTTAGAGGGGGAGGGAGGAGAACGGACACACATTCGCTCTTTTCCCCTTCTTGTTGACCCATTGACAGTTTCCCCGGCCTTCAAGGCCGGAATAAGAGCAATAATGCTAGCACCAGACCTCCTTCGTAACACTAAACTGATGATCTATAGGGGGCTTTTAAAGCGTCGCTTATGGAAAATATAGGGTACTGAAGTTTGGTGCTATTTCACAGGTGCATGCAGATTTAAGGTTTGACATGTTGGGTATCTATTTACTTGGTGCAATCTTGGCTTTTTATATTTTACCAAAAAATTGGATAATTTATTGCGTTTTTGTTCACTCTAAAATTTACTTTTAATGTGTTTTTTACTGAAATTTTTGCCTTTTTCCTTTGCTGTAATATCGTGTGACATAAAAAAATGGAAATACCACTATTTTATTCTCTAGGGTGTGTGCTTTCAGAAATATATAATGTTTGGGGTTTGTATATAATCTTCAGACCTAAAATGATTTTTTAATAGTGTGCAAAAAACTGCTTTGGCTGTGAACGGTTTAAATGATAGGTTCACTTTCGGGAATATGTTACATGTTGCACCTGTAAGCTTTGTTAGCTAAAAGAAAAATGGCTCCTAACTTTTTTAGCTGGCTTCTAGGTTCAAAGCAAATTTGTCAAGCCCTGATCTAACCAATGATATAAACGATGTTCCGATTATTTTCCAACTCTGCTGTAGTGGTCATCCCTTTGCTACCTGCTGTGGCACCTTGAGAGGAAGTGAGGGGAAGTATCTTCATTGAGACACATACAGCAATGAAATACACGAAAACAAACCTGCCAGATTTTTATTACTGTCTTGCTCCTAGTGGCCAGATTTCTCCTCATCACCTGTCATGGTGAAGTTTTATTACATCAGAGGCACACACAGCAATAAAAACCTGATAGAAGCTTTAGCTATCCCCTACTCTATATAAATAAAAAAATAAAAAAACAAGAACAAAAATCGAGTATATTGCAGTTTATTAGTCCTTAGATGTGGTGGCTGCGTTGTTTTGTTTTTTTACTAATGCCCCGTACACACGGTCGGACTTTGTTCGGACATTCCGACAACAAAATCCTAGGATTTTTTCTGACGGATGTTGGCTCAAACTTGTTTTGCGTACACGCGGTCACACAAAGTTGTCGGAATTTCCGATCGCCAACAACGCGGTCACCCTTTGGGCTCCTTTTGCTAATCTCGTGTTAGTAAAAGTTTGGTGAGAGACGATTCGCGCTTTTTCAGACTCGTGGTTTTCAGATCATTTTCTGCTGTTCAGTTTGTGCTTGTGGGTTTGTATCTGCTCTTCAGTGCGTGCAAGCAAGTTCTGCGCGACTTATAGTCATTGTGTTCTTGTTCGTTCGTTACTGTTTTTCAGGTCGCTCTTCACAGGCCTTGCTGTTCTTCAGTGCGTTCTGTTACTTCGTTCTGAGCAGCCGACCGTTTTCTAGTCATGTTGCGTATACGTACTCCTCGTAGAGTTCGTGCTGTGCGGGGGCTTGGTGTTGGGGTCCTGACCTTGACACAAATCCAGTCCATGAACAGGGTGGGGAGGAGTTCATGGACCAAGAATTGGTTGCTTCAGCGTGAAAAGTTCTCTCATATGCCTTTGCTCCGTGAGATCCGTGAGAATAATCCTGATGATTTCAGGAACTTTCTCAGGATGACGGACCCCGTATTTCACCATTTGTTGGCTTCGCTGACCCCCTATATCAGCAGGCAGGATACCTGCATGAGGCAAGCCATCACTCCGGAGCAGAGGCTCGTCGCTACCCTGCGGTACTTGGCGACAGGGAGAAGCCTGCAGGAATTGAAGTTCTCAACAGGCATCTCCCCCCAGGCTCTGGGTATCATTATCCCAGAGACCTGTTCTGCCATCATCCAGGTCCTGCAGAAGGAGTATATGAAGGTAAGATTTTTATCCTTTAATATCACATTTTATTGTATTGAATGTTTGATAATATATTGTATTTCTTTCCTCATTCCCTAATTACCATGATTATAATATGCTGTGAATGTCCCCTTTGTCCTCATGCATGCTGGATTTTTATGTAATTTTTTTTTTAGTCCTTCATACATATTTGCCTTCACTAACCTCCCCAGCATGCTCTCCTGCCCTATATTCACCTCATGTAGTCACTTAACAATGTATTTTGTCAGCTCCATAGTAGTGCTTTACCCCAAACACCCCCTAAATGTGATTAGAAATGTGATTAGTGCTTTAAATTCAGGCAGAGTGGCAGAGGCTTTTTTTTTGTGGTGTCCCCAAATCATTTTTAGTAACCCTCCCTCCCCCCAACTGCTAAGTCAGCTGATACCAATTCTCTATCTATCCTCAATCATCTATCTGCTGACTTTGCCAAACCCATACACACTATATCCATCTCTTTAGTGCTCAGATGTATGGATGAATTCCCCAAAGCATGTAGTGCAAGGGCCTGCCTGTATACTTTCAAATGGTACTGTTTAAAGTTTTTGTATCCTATTATTATCTTGATAGGTAATAGCAGAATGTCCAAATGTGCTCAAATGTGTACAGTGTGTATTTATATCTTTGTATTATGACACTTCTTACCTGTCCAGTGGGCTGCCAATAGTGTAACTAAGGAAGGGCTGTTCCAAGTCATACCCTGTATTTAGGCATTCATCTCTCAATGAAGTGAAGAGGGTTACCTGTCCAAGATTCACCCCCCTATAATGTTAGAAATGGCCCATGAGAGGGGGGGGAGGGGGAATATGATAGGTGTACCTTATACTTTGGTGTTGTTCAATTCCCCTTACTAAATGCTATCTGGAGGTTGGCCAAGAATGTTTGTGTCTAATCTGCTTGCCATGTTTATGTGCAAAAATACTAATTTATTTTTGTTTTCCTCAACAGTTTCCTTCCACGCCACAGGAATGGCAGACTGTGGCCTCCCACTTTGCCCAGCGGTGGGACTTTCCTAACTGCAGAGGGGCAATTGATGGGAAACACGTCCACATCGTCCCACCACCCAACTCGGGGTCGTACTATTTCAACTATAAAGGGTTCAATAGTATTGTGATGTTGGCGGTGGTGTCGGCTAATTACGACTTCTTGTATGTGGACGTGGGGAAGAATGGCCAGATGTCCGATGGTGGAGTCATCGCCCAGACGCAGTTCTACAGGCATCTCCAGAATGGCAGCTTGTACTTGCCACCTCCAGAGGACAATGTGGAAGGACTCCCATTCGTCTTTGTTGCGGATGAAGCATTTGCGCTGGGGGACCATCTTATGTGGCCATTCCCGATGAGGACCCTCACCCCGGAACAGAGGGTTTTTAATTACCGGCTGGCCAGAGCCAGAAGAGTGGTGGAGAACACATTTGGAATCATGGCCAGCCGGTTCCGCCTATTTCTGACACCCATCCATATGGCGCAGTATAAACTGAATTATATAATCCTGGCGTGCTGTGTTCTACATAACTTTTTACGCCAACATTCTGCCAACTATGCTGGCTCAGTTGGGCCTGAGGCCGGAATTCTACATGATACAACCCTGACGGTGCTTGAAAGTGGCCGTCCTGGCTTGCCCTCCCTGAGTGCCCGTGATGTCCAGTTAAGATACCTTGAGTTCTTTGCGGGTGGGGGGCCATCAATATGCCAGACAATTTGTGAAGCATTTATCAAATAAATGCTTCACAAATAAATAAATAAAAAAAAAAACAAGCTAATCTTTGGTGACATTTACTGCTTGTGTTTGTTTTAGCTGACCCTGACAGCAATGTGGGGAGTCCTGAAAATGGCGTGATTGTGTAACCTTATACAAAGCACTGTTGGGTGTTATTTACTAAAGGCGTAGACACTTTGCACTCCCAGTGCACTTGAAACTGCACTGAAACTGCACTTGTAGTGCAAAGAGGATTTGCCCTTAGGAAATAACCCCCATTTTCACAGAAAACAGCAATTACATCACCACAAAAGTGTTGTAGCGTTGAGACAATAATCCACACATTCTTGATTAACAAACTTTTTAATACCTGCACAATCACATGTGCATTTAGAAAAGGTTTTTAAAACAAACCAACATGTTTGTTGTATAACAATTTTTGGGATGGCATTATCAAAAATAGAAATGTCCATTTACGATAAAACAGGCATGTGTAAAACCAACAAGAAAGACAAAAAAATTGAACTTACAAAGTTCACATATGGTAAAACTTGAAGGCAATATCAGACATGAGTATTTAGGAACTGTGTTTGATATTGTGTTCAGATGGGGTGAAGTCACCCCTTGAAAAGCCAAATTTGGAAGATGCACACCAATTTACGAATGTACACATGTGCTAGCTGCCATCACGGGGGATCAAGGGACGTGTTTTGGGGGAGCAACCCCTTCCTCACCGCTACTTTATTATTGAGGAAGGGGTTGCACCCCCAAAACACGTCCATTGATCTCCTGTGATGGCAGATAGCACATGTTGGCAAACTGTGTGCATCCTCCAAATTTGGCTTTTCGAAACATCGCTAAAAAATTTTTCAGATTGTAGCACACAAAAAAGAAAGTGATTTTAAATTCGCCCCAAAACATCAATGATGTTATTATTTTTTTTGAATAACATCATTGATGTTTTTCTTGAGGTTTTCCAATTCTAAATTACACCCCATGATCTCCCCGATCAGGATCTGGGCACTTTCTGATGTGAAAGGATCTCGACCAACAACATCACGATCACCTAAAAAGAGAGAAACCAAACAAAAACAGGTATCAAAAATATGCCGGCATCCATCTCTTACCTGAGCCTGCGGTCGCAGACACTCACCTGTTGTGGTGACTAGTTCCACCACGTCTTCTTCCGCCTGCACTTCTTGGGTTGGGGGTATTTCCCCTTCTTCCAGAGGTGGGGGGTCTGTGGTCTCCTCAGATGAGGGGTGTCCTCCGAGTCTTTTCTCCCCTATGTAAAACAAAAATGGTATAATTAGCACACAGATATTTGATGGCCGAAATATAAAGATGAAACATTGCTTGGAAGTGGGGTACAATTGTCTATTTGGGCAGAGTTCCAAGATGTAGCATTTTTATTGTCCTTTGTCAAGCTGCAATACTTTACCTGTCTTGTACAAGCTTCAAAGATGGAGACACCCCTACAGTATACACTGGAGCACCTGTGTGGGCCCCCTAATAAAAAGGGTGTTCTTGTGTCCCACACTAGTGCTCCAGCGTCCAGATGTGTAAACAGCTGCTGAGTGTCCTCTCCATACACAGAATTTAGTTTGCATTTCATTCTAGTAACAAACTCATCTACACAACCAAATATTTTTCAGACAAGTAGGCCCTAAAAAATGTAGGAAAATGCATATGGCCTAAACAATGGTGTTTTAGAGGCCGAAAGAAAAATGTTTGATACGAACGAATAATGGGCCCATGAACATTAAAGTTGCCATTTTAAACTGTACAACAATTCAGAAAAGCATATGGAGCAGCACGAACGTAAGAAAGACAAAAAGAATAGGAACACAGCACAACTACTTACTTTTTTGCAGCACTCTCCGGATCTTTCGGTACTGCTCGGGCTCTCTTAATTTCAGGTCCGACCACCGCTTCCTGAGCTGATCTTTCGATCGTCGTACCCCGAAATTCTGGTGCAGACTTTTGACCACTTTCGCAATGATCTTGGCCTTTCTGATATTGGGGTTGGGGTAAGGCCCATACTTTCCATCATAGTCGGCCTTCTTCAGGATGTCCACCATCTCCAACATCTCCCCAAAGGACATATTTGTAGCCTAAAATCTCCTTCTGGATCGGGACGTGTCCGGATCCGGGCTTTCCTCCTCCTCCTCCTCATTCCTGTAATTAGCACGCACCTGCTGTGTATCCGCCATGTGCTCTTCCCCCACTGCGTAGAATGAAAAGGGGCGGGGAATAGACTAGAAAGAACGTCAGGGGCGGGCGGAGTTACACGCATGCGCAGTGTGTATAAAGCGTACCACACGTGTGTATTACGTACGATCTGTGAGCGGAGGAAGGAGCATTGGAGGTGCCGATCGTAAGAACGAAGGTAAGAGACATACTTGTGCCTATACTGCTTCTACATTGAGGCCTATATTGTAACAAGATTAGGAGAGTTTGGCCTGATATTAGGGTTTGTCTTGTGTTGTGTCTTGCAGTGAAAATGGATATCTTTCAAGATAGTGACTTCATGGCAATATTCATTGACATGTTCAGGGAGCTGCCTTGTCTGTGGGAGATCAACCACCCACATTATAGGAACCAAACAAAGAGGAAGGCAGCGCTGGATCAATTGTTGGAAATTGTGAAGCAGGTGATCCCCACGGCAGACATCACATATTTGAAGATCTTATTTGGTGGCCTGAGGAGCACATATGTAAGGGAGCACCAGAAAGTCCAGGATTCGCAGAGATCCGGAGCAGCAGATGACATCTATGTCCCCAGGATGTGGTACTATGACAGGCTGCATTTTCTGGCAGGCCAGACTGAACCCGGGTCATCACTCTCCAGTCTTTCTTCCACGCTTCCTTCCTCTCCAGCTGAGGCTTCTGACGCCCAACCTGGGCATTCCAGGCAGCAACATGTGGAGGAGCCCAGCTTGAGCCAGGTATAGCATTCCTCTAAATATTTCTGCTTGTCCAATCAATGATGTTAACTAGATGTTAGTTTGCAGTACTAATTTATGATTGTGATTGATGATGCAAAAACTAAAACCATGTCCCTTTTTCATACACAGGGAAGTCTCAGCCAGGAGGTGGCCGGGCAGAGCAGGCTGGCTGATCTGCAGGTCCCTCCCCTACACCTGGAAAGAGAAAGTGGCAGGAGGAGGAGTGCCATAGAGGAGGCTGCCATAGGCCTCTTTTGGAAGGCTACAGAGGCCCTGGGAGCACCACACACTGTGGAGGATGACTTCGCTGCCATCATTGCCTATAAAATGCAGAGGATGGAGGAGGGCCAACAACTCATGTGTGAGTCCTTAATGTTGGAGGCTCTTAATAAGGGGTTGAGGGCCCAAATAACATCTGATACCCACCTTTGTGAACTCACACATGGTCCTCCTCCTCCTCCTGCAGGTCCTCCTCCTTCTCCTCCAGGTCCTCCTAGTCCTCCTCCTCCTCCAGGTCCTACTCCTCCTCCTGCGACATCTCAAACAGCAGGGCCACAGCGTGGAAGGAAGCGTGGAAGGAAGACCAGAAAGTGATGACCCTGGATCCAGTCTGGTCTGGCAAAAGATGCAGCCTCTTGTGGTACCACAGCCTGGGGACACAGATGTCATCTGCTGCTTTCCGGATCTCTGGGACTTCTGGACCAGACTGCACTTCCTTACATATGGACTCCTCAGGCCACCAGTTTTGATGTTCAAGAATTGATGTCTGCCCTGGGGGTCCAAGGCTTCGCTAATTTCTCCTGTTTATCCAGCGTTGCCTCCCTCTTTGTTTGGTTCTGAGCCCTTAATAAAGGAATTTTGGTTTGAATTATACTTGCCTATGTGTGTTTTACTTCAAAAAGGACAGTTTGTTGGTGAGGATTCAGGTACATTTCAAAAATACAATGTGAAATTAACAAGGGACACCAACACCAAACAATCTCCTTGAGATTAAATAATACAAGATATCAATGGTGTTGTGGTAACTTGAGACACAAAACACACACAAAAATATTCTGGAGTAAAACTAAAAATAACATTAAACAAAGATCAGCCTTTGAAAAAATACAAACATAAAATCGAAAAAAAAAATGGCTTTAAATAAAAAAAAACAAAAAAAACTTAGTTATGTCAGATGTGACAAATAACAAGATATTCAGGTAATCCCAATAAAAAAAAAAAAAAAAAAGAAAGAAGTTTGTGAGAAGTGTGTGTGAATATGAGCAGCAAAACTACTTAACCTCCCTGGCGGTTTTCCCGAGTGTGGCTCGGGGTTAAAATTCAGTACCATTAGCGGTAACCCCGAGCCACACTCGGGATCGCATTGCAGGATCCTGGGGCGGCGTTACTTACCTTGTCCCCGGGATCCTGCGATGTCACCCGCAGTGTCCGAGGGCTCCGTCCTCCTCCGAAGCCTCTCCGTGCCAGGCTCCGTTCCCTGCGAGCGGCGCGATGCACGGGGGCGGAGCCTGGCGGCAAATTAAAAAAAAAGTAAAAATCATAACACATACAGTACTGTAATCTTACAGATTACAGTACTGTATGAAATGATTTCACATCCCTTTTGTCCCCAGTGCTTTGGCCCATGCCCTGCATGCAGTTTTATATGATATATACTGTTCTTTCTGCCTGGAAACTGGAGATTGTCCATAGCAACCAAAAAGTGTCCCTTTACGTCAAAAGTGGCTTTAGACCAGCTAGAAAACAGCGATAGTAAATTAGAACACTTGCAGAATTGAGCGATAGTGAATTGTGGGGAAATTTATTTTATTACTATTTTTTTTTTTTTTTTAATTATTTATTTTTATTTATTATATTATAATTTATGTTTTTGTGTTTCAAACTTTATCATACCCGGGATATCTACTAGACTCTTGCTTGGACAGATTTAAGTGTGTTATTGTTAAGATTTACAGACCTACAATATAAAACGCCAAATTTCCATGCAAAATAATGGTACCGCTTTCAGCACCTAAAATCCGAAATAATCATACCGCCAGGGAGGTTAATTCTTCTCACAATATAAAGAAGAAGAGAGTGCGCTGTATTAAACCATTTTTAACATTGCAGCGTGACGAAAGTGCTGTATCCATTGCGAACGCTAATTTTACTAGACCGAGCTGTTCCGTGTCGGAATTTCTTCTGAGCATGCGTGGCACTTTGTGCGTCGGAACAGGCCACACACACGTTCGGAATTGAGGCGATTTTGTTGTCGGAAAATTTTATAGCCTGCTCTCAAACTTTGTGTGTCGGAAAATCCGATGGAAAATGTCCGATGGAGCCCACACACGGTCAGAATTTCCGACAACACGCTCCGATCGGACATTTTCCATCGGAAAATCCGACCGTGTGCACGGGACATTAGACCGTTTTTCTGCGAGTGCAGAAAATGCCTGTTGATTTTCCCATAGGTGCAGTGTCTTTGTGATTTTAATACAGCTCACAGGAAGTGACAAAGTATGCTATCTTCCTTATGTACTACTAGTTACCCCACCTCCATGTAATGGTGATGTAAAGGAGATATGCTTGTAGTTCCAATCAGGAAAGCAGCCTAGTGTGACAACCAGGGCTCCTTCCATAGATACAATGGAGTGACCAAGCATAGTCACACTAGTCTAGGACCAGGTGAAAATAAAGGAAAAGTGCCAGAAAAGGAGAAATATTGCACCCACCTAATTTAACGTCTTGTAAACTACAACATTTTTCGTACATTTTTATTTTGGGATTAGATACGCTTTAATGTAACATGGGGCCTTAGACATTTGGTATTGAGCAATGTACAGTGCATTGCAATCATGTCCAGAGCTCAGGTCCCAGTCTGAACATCAGAAGAAAATGCATGAAAATGTTTTAAAGCTAATCTTTGAATATGCTCTTAAAGCATAATTGCTTACACTATGAACAGAAAATGTACAATACCCTGCAGCTGAGCATCACCATTCTACAGCCATTTTATCTCTTGATGAGATTTAGAGCGACACATCAACTGGCCCCTTGTGTTGCATGATATCATTCCAGACTCATATTTTAAGCCTTAAAATACTTGACCCTCAATATTATTCACGCTGTAAGTTAGTCAAACTTGCTGCACAGAGCAGTAGAAGCAGCATGTATTGAGCCAGACATTCTCTTGATCTCTTGGAACAATGACTGAAAAGAATTGCAGGGACAAGAGAATTAAGGACGGAGTTCCCGCTGGTGAAAGCGCAGGAAACCTAGATCTGTAGCCACCCGCCAAGAAGGATTATTTCTGTTTTCTGTCATATTCAATGAAACTTCTTTATAGCACAAATCTAAGGGTGCCTGGTATACAGGGAGAGGGGGAAGGGAGGGGGAGAAAAACAAACAAGAAAAATAAAAGATTTGGAAAAAGTGGATGTGTTAGTACAAGGTTTCTGCCACAACAGCTTGGCTGATTCTCCTGAAATAATGTCATTGATGGTCATTTAGCTGAAATATCTACCAATCCCATCCCAAGAGATTCATTGTGAAATATATTTCTTGTCATGATGATTATAACCAACATATTCTTTTTTTTTTGCTGTAGTTTGATAGGAAGCTTGCCTTGGCGCCTGGATTTGTGATACCCTCTAACCTTGATTATGAAGGCTACCATAGATACATTGATGAGATGTTGCCACCTGAGAGCCCCATCCATTATGGCCTCCACCCCAACGCAGAGATTGAATTCTTGACTGTGACTTCAGACAATCTATTCCGCACCTTGTTAGAATTGCAGTCACGAGATTCTATAAGCAGAGAAGGAGCGCCTCAGACAGAGGAGGAAAAGGTTAGTCAGATGAAGCTTGTACAACATTGTATTCTGTGCATGTTCCCTGCAGTGCCAGGTTTCAGTGTACTTGATCTTTACATATGACATGATATTTTATTCCAACTTACATCTGTAATATTTGTTGTGAGAGCAATTTTCACTGCTATTAGGGTGATTTAGCTTATTCCTGTACTGTAATTATGCCTCAGTGCTAGGATAACACAAACATTAAATTAAAGGGATTTCCAAAAAATTGAAAGACCTCTGGGTTTCTACCTCCCAAAGCCCATTTAAAAAACAGCACTTACGTTTCCATCCGTTTGGTACTTACATTAGTTACCATACTATTTATTTATTTATTTTTAAGAATATGTGTTGGTTCTTATACAGAAAAAAATCAGGCTAATAAAGTCAGGTTGCAAGAAAACAGCGTTTACTTTTTTTTTTTTTACAAATCATAATAGAATTATTGTGCATATACACCCATAAAATAAGACATCCCCAGTGTCTCAAATATGAGGACCTGTCATAAAATATACCCCAATGGGATCAGGACAAGATCACCTATGTAAGATACAATAAACCCAAGCAGGGTGAGTTAGAGTGTAGGGTTCGAATCCACAGATCAATGTGTTTTGCATTTAAAGTAGCTTCTACAGGACCGTATAATCATTTCACCAAAATGTGCGATCATTTCACTTAGAATATGGCAAAGATGAAATGAGTTATGTTTTCGTATTAGGTTGGTTGTAGAATGATACCCCATAATATACGGTCCTGAGGAAGCTACACCATATGCGAAATGCGTTGACATGTGAATTTTGGACCTTACACTCTTATTCACTCAGTTTTATTGTATCATTAATTTGGTGATCTTGTCCTGATCCCATTGGGGTATATTTTATGACCAGGTCCTCATATTTGAGGCACTGGAGATGTCTTTTTTTTATGGGTATATATTTTTATCATGATTTGTAAATAAAGATAAAGAATGAAACATTTTATTCTAGTATCTTGAGTGCCAATAAAGTTCAACATTTTGGTGGGACTAGCTTCTACACATTTTGTGTTTCTGCATATTGGATGTCGTGCAGTGGGGGTCTCAGTTTTCTTCCATATGGTAGTTTGGTTTCCAAAGCCCCCCTAGCCTCAGCAGAAAACTCTTGATTCTTGATCGCACCCCTAGAAAAATTACAAAGCTCAGCCCAGAGGTCACTTATTGGCTCACTGCTGTCACATTGGGTAAGGAGAGGTTCAGAGAGAGTCCTCGGTCCTGTGTAAGGTCTGACTAGCTAACGGTTCTTCTTTCACTGCTAATAGCTGAATGGAATTATGGTGGAGTGAAGGAGAGGTAGGTATGTGCAGCTGGGCATTAAAATGAGCCTGTTGCTTTGTCCTGCATGTTTCCTTTCCTCTGAAGTGCACAAACCTAATAGATGCCAGTTTAGAATAGCTGGATTCAAGCAATGCTCTTTGACAGGTAATGTATTCTTTAATAATTCAAGGTGCCCTTCATTTTCATCTTGATCAATACAGCACACATTCTCTATATTTTAAAATGTTTTTGTTACAGATGACTTGTTATTAACAGAAAACATGATAATAGTTACTGGCAGCATTCTGTCAATTGAAAACGGAGTGGAACCTCTTGTCCTGCATGCAGGTCTGAACCAGGGGTCCACTTCTAGTTTTAAATGTTAAAAAAAAATCCCTACAAGTCATTTTAAACTACACCAAATATTACGCCAGTAAAACTTGAATGTCTGAATAATAAATCTCCCAAAGGATAACATCATCTCAAACCCTTATTTATCAAAGACAAGTCATTAAATTGGAGAGTTTAATGAGGAGAATGGTTATGATCTAAGGATGGACGTCTTTCCTGTGGAAGAATTCATTAACCTGTTTACATGATTCTTTATGCTATGTGTTCCCTTTGCAAATTCCTCAGTCAGTGTACTAAATTGACTATACTTAGACTCAGTTTTATTTATATATTTATAATACCTTCATATTCTGTATCAGTGACAAAGAATGCTGTTAAACGTAAGAAATAAAAAGCTCACAGTTTTTACTGATCCCACCAGGGAATTCAAGTGGTAGAATAAACTAATACGCATCCAGGTTTACTTCATCTGTCCTCCCCAGAGTCCCAACCTCTTCTATTCCTGCAGCTGACCCCTACAGTTTCCACTCATTATAAGTGTTGCTGTTCTACAGTACTATCTATCCATTAAAATACAATTATGTGTGTGTGCACAAACAAACCACTATATAATGTTTAAAAAAATCCGCATAGACACAATAACGTTGTATACCTGTCTTTTTTCTTTAAAGTGGAAGTAAACTTGTTAGTGGGGGTGAGCTTTTGCCATAATATTCACGCACACACATATCTACTTCTGTGCCGTCCTCCAGCGATGACGGGTTCAGAACCCTGGCTCAACTGCGCCCCTGGCCACCACCATCTTTGTAGCCGATTCTTCTGGGTCCCACAGCTTTCCTCTTCAACCATTGGGCAGCCACAGATGCATGCAGGAGTTACATTGTCACCTGCACCTGTTTTCTGCATGCCTAGAATAGAGGCAGGCTGTGCAGTATCTCACAAAAGTGACTACACCCCTCACATTTTTGTAAATATTTTATTATATCTTTTCATGTGACAACACTGAAGAAATGACACTTTGCTACAATGTAAAGTAGTGAGTGTACAGCTTGTATAACAGTGTAAATTTGCTGTCCCCTCAAAATAACTCAACACATAGCCATTAATGTCTAAACTGCTGGCAACAAAAGTGAGTACATCCCTAAGTGAAAATGTCCAAATTGGGCCCAATTAGCCATTTTCCCTCCCCGGTGTAATGTGACTCGTTAGTGTTAGGTCTCAGGTGTGAATAGGGAGCAGGTGTGTTAAATTTAGTGTTATTGCTCTCACTCTCTCATACTTTTCACTGGAAGTTGAACATGGCACCTCATGGCAAAGAACTCTCTGAGGATCTGAAAAAAAGAAACGTTGCTCTACATAAAGATGGCCTAGGCTATAAGAAGATTGCCAAGACCCTGAAACTGAGCTGCAGCACGGTGGCCAAGACCATACAGTGGTTTAACAGGACAGGTTCCACTCAGAACAGGCCACGTCATGGTCGACCAAAGAGGTTGAGTGGACATGCTCAGCATCATATCCAGAGGTTGTCTTATAATAGACGTATAAGTGGTGCCAGCATTTCTGCAGAGGTTGAAGGGGTGGGGTTCAGCATGTCATTGCTCAGACTATACGCCGTACAGTGCATCAAATTGGTCTGCATGGCTGTCATCCCAGAAGTAAGCCTCTTCTAAAGATGATGCACAAGAAAGCCCGCAAACAGTTTGCTGAAGACAAGCAGTCTAAGGACATGGATTAGTCGAACCATGTCCTGTGGTCTGATGAGACCAAGATAAACTTATTTGGTTCAGATGGTGTCAAGCGTGTGTGGTGGTAACCAGGTGAGGAGTACAAAGAGCTACAGTTCATTGAGGGAACCATGAATGCCAATATGTACTGTGACATACTGAAGCAGAGTATGATCCCCTCCCTTCGGAGACTGGGCCGCAGGGCAGTATTCCAACATGATAACGACCCCAAACACACCTCCAAGACGACCACTGCCTTGCTAAAGAAGCTGAGGGTAAAAGTGATGGACTGGCCAAGCATGTCTCTAGACCTAAACCCTGTTAAGCATCTGTGGGGCATCCTCAAATGGAAGGTGGAGGAGCGCAAGGTCTCTAACATCCACCAGCTCTGTGTTGTCGTCATGGAGGACTGGAAGAGGACTCCAGTGGCAACTTGTGAAGCTCTGGTGAACTCTATTGCCAAGAGGGTTAAGGCAGTGCTGAAAAATAATGCTGGCCACACAACATTTTGACACTTTGGGCCCAATTTGGACATTTTAACTTAAGGGTCTGCTCACTTTTGTTGTCTGCAGTTTAGACATTAATGGCTGTGTGTTGAGTTATTTTGAGGGGACAGAAAATTTACACTGTTATACAAGCTGTACACTCATTACTTTACATTGTAGCAAAGTGTAATTTCAACAGTGTTGTCACATGAAAAGATATAATCTAATATTTACAAAAATGGGGGGGGGGGTGTACTCACTTTTGTGAGATACTGTACACTGCACAGTGCAACACACATGCTATGCAGTGTAGAAAAAAAAACAGGTCACCAGGAGCAAGAGAAAAACATTTTTCTCCATGTCTTCTAAAAAAAAACTTCTATCTCATGATGACTTTTTGTTAAAGCAAGTTTAGTCTGCTTTAAAGCAACCCTGTTCCTACGGGAGAAATGTGAATTAGTACTACCCTTGAAATGGAAAATACCTGTCCAGCAGGTGGCAACTGCAATCTTCACTGTCTCTTAGGACTATGGCTGTGTCTGGCATCCAACACTTTTGTGCATTTACCGCTGTGCACTGTGGTTTCCCCTGCCAGCCCCTACTGTGCCTGAGCTATTATATGTTCCAATTTACTAAGGGTATAATATTTGGTTAAAGATATAGAGACAGAATAAAAGTGAGGGAATAACCCTGCAAAGAGATTAGAGTACAGTTATTGTTCACTGATTATGGTCTTTTCAATTATTTAGAATAATTTTTTTTTTTCGGCAGCAGCGTCTGTAAACACAAGCAAATGAAAATGTTTTTTAGGGAAGGTTAAACATATATCACATACTGTAGATCAGCACGGTTAACTGGGATAAGGCAAAGACAGATATGAGATATGCCATTTGATACTGATTTACTTGATTTGAAATTTTATTGAAAATTTTCTATTCCTGTAGGAAAACAAATTGGCAAAATTGGCAGCACTGCGATATTCAACTACACAACTTTTTTTTCAGGTTAAGACATTTTTGGATGATATTATAGATAAACTTCCTGAGGCATACAACATACCTGATATAACCTCAAAGACGACAGAACGCTCTCCATATATCCTTGTCTGCTTCCAGGAGTGTGAGAGGATGAACTTTCTACTTTATGAGATCAGACGTTCTTTAAAGGAACTTGATCTTGGTCTTAAGGTAATCACCAGATTTTAGCTTTTTTTCAGATTAGTGATCCACCTAAAGAATACCTGCACAATTGAAAAACAATATCAAAACACCCCTGCCCTGGCCTAGATCCAACAGGCAATCTAGGCAGGAGCCTAGGGTTCAGTGAATGCTCAGTGTGCCCAGTTACAACTTCTAATTTCCCACCATAAACCAGGAAAATGGCACAATTGGTCAAAGCAGTAAACCTGCCTATCATTTTATCACAGGTGGAAGCACTTGTAGGCAGTTGGTGTCTGGTGGAGCCATTGCAGTACAGCCAAGCAAAAGGATGGGGGGGGGGGTCTCTGTGTCTTCTGTTTGCCTTCTCAAGTACCAAGCCCAGCCATGTTGAATAAAGAGGGAAGGAGGGAGGCTCACCTAAGTGTAGTATTAAATTAATGTTTAATTGCAAAAAGTAATGCACTTACACATAAGAAGAGTTCAAAGGCATATCTGTGGTTGAAAAGCCCTCCTCGAGTGGTGCCAGCTATCCGGTTTCCCAGCGTTTCAGAGATGTCAGAGCCTGTGCAGGATGTTGAATCCAAGACAGGAAGTGAAGAGGATCCAGGCTGCCTAGTGTGGACTGCATGGAGGGAAATGACGTCACCCGGTGGGCAGGCCTCAGTTTAGGAAGGACAGGAGGCAAGGCTACGCACTTGGAGCATACAGCTCAGCTCCTTCTACTGGCCTGACAGTTACTGTGTACAAGCAGCTTAAATACAATCTGGCCGCGGCCGTGGAACTAGAAGGGCTAGCAGACCATGAATATGTGGAGAACTTAATAAAAACTGATTCAAAACCATATTTATAGCATATATAACTGATAAATGAGCATGAACATTAAAAATAGCTGATACAACAGCATGATTATTAAAAAAATGGAGGGAGGAAGGGGGGCGGGTGGTAAGGAGAAGGAAGAAGGGGAAAAAGGGGGGGGGGGGTGGAGAGGGGGGGGTACATGTTTGACATAAAACATAAAACATATTTAAAAGAGGATATCTAAAAACATATTGGCCTTAAACGGAAAGGACAAGGGCAAGAAAAAACACATGGATCTTCTACAGATATACTCTATGGGATAGTTTACTTACTAATGATCTCAGAACCACCACCAGAAGCAACAAAAAAGTAAAAGTAAGAAAGTATGCTGTCCAAACACTGGTCTATCTTATGCGAGGATTCCTTTCTAAAGGATGTCATTACACCTAAACATAAAGTATCATACCGTAAGGCCAAAAATATTAAAGGAAAAATTACACAGAGTATAATGAAACCATCCTAATCCATACATAGAAACTATATCCCCCTGATACCTCTGGTGGGTGTGTTTCAATGCCGAAAAAAACTCTCCTGACTTGTTAGTTCGTTGAGCATTGTCAAAAAAGCTTCACAGCTAAAGGCAGGACATATACAATGAAAGAATTCCATAATTGCTCTAGTGAGTACGTGGTCTATTGCTTAACCTGTCCATGTAGATTATTATAAGTGGGGAGGACTATCCGTACCCTACGCAACCGCTTTGGTGAGCACAGATGCTTCATTGAACAAGGCTGTGACATGCATAGTGTCCCCAAACACTTTTTAACTAAACATCATCAATCCACAGCAGGCCTAAAAGTGTGGGTGATTGAGCCAATTCCCAATAAATTACCCACTGCAGAACCTTACAAACATTTTTGCCAACAAGAAACGTTCTGGATTTATGCCCTCAATACTCTCACCCCTGGGGGAATCAACGAGGAGATTGAAATTCACACAATATTGTAATATGTATAGTGCATGTAATGCTCAATGTTCTCTGGTGTTTCATTTCTCATGATATCATTCATTATTCCTTACAGCTGACTCTTATGGTCATATATTATTCTGGATATCGCATAGCTTTTTCTTGGGGGTGGTGGTTCTGAGATCATTAGTAAGTAAACTATCCCACAAAGTATATCTGTAGAAGATCCATGTGTTTTTCCTTTCCCTTGTCCTTCCTGTTTAAGGCCAATATGTTTTTAGATATCCTTTTTTAAACATGTTTTATATCAAACATGTGCCCTTGAACTCTTCTTATGTGTAAGTGCATTACTTTGTGCAATTAAACATTAACTTAATACTGCACTTAGGTGCGCCTCCCTCCTTCCCTCTTTTGCATTTCTCACAGAGTATTCCAGATACGCTCTTGGGATGGCTGGCACCTGAACTTTTTGTTATATACTTATGTAGGTATGGACTAACACCTACCTTATTAAGGACAAAATTACCTCTACATATACAAAATTGAACTACTGTGCAGATCTCCCCACTGTTATGTGCTGGGCATATTTTTTCTTTTCAATACCTTCCCATGTTGAATAAAGTCCACCACTTTTCTAGTTTGGCTCATGTGCCCATGATGGCTTTTTTCTCTAAGACCAGCTCGGCAAATTCACAAGAAATTACAATTTCCAAGGATGCCATGACACTGGAGAATATACTAGGCAGGTTATCCAGGAAGGGGTGATTTGTCTTCATCAGAGACCTGTACTTGAATTTACAGATCTGATGAGGAAAAGGGGTGCAACTCCATTTTTGTTATAAAAAAGTGCAATTATCCTTTAATTGACATTTTAAAAAAATACAGCAAACATGTTATAAGCAAAACATTTAATTCAATCTTAAAGCAAGTTTGTGTTTTACACATTAAGCTATTTGTGTTTTTGTTTTCTCAAAATCGAACAATTGGCCCAGTCTCAAGAATATTTCAAAGAAAGCAGGACCAATTTGTTCATCAAATGAAATGCCATTTTACTGATAATGTTCTACCGTGAAGTCTTTCTGGGCTGAGAAATAATTATGCAGAAAAACACTTTTGATTTATGCACTCCTCCTGAGCATACAAGACACTTTATCTGAAATACTCTAGGTGTTGTTACTGCTTAATATTCCTTTTAGTAAATGAGTTATGTGTCTGCTGAAAGCTGAGGGTTGAGCATTGTTCAGGCATCAACTTTCGGCACCCTGTGTATTTCTGGGAAAAAGAGAGAACGCTCTTTACCATTTATCATGTCATCGTATCACAGTTCCTATCTGAAAAGCAAATAGCTCGCTGATGTTTTCTTTTGTTAGGGTGAACTGGCAATCTCTTCCGAAATGGAGCAACTACAGTCAGCTCTGTTTTTCGATACTGTTCCTGAAACGTGGACGAAGCTGGCATACCCATCAACCTACAATTTGGCTCAGTGGTAAGTTGGGGACAACAGAGCCAAAGGGCCAATAAAGTGTAATCAACTAAGTTGTACACTAAAAGACAACTCTGATCAGTGCAAACATTACCAGAAAATGTATATAATATCAAGTTATGTGCATTTTCTTTTTCTTAGTCTGACTTGCATTCACTATGCTCTCAAACAGCATAAGAGACCTCTAATAAAAAAAAAAAAAAAAAAATGTGTGGATCAAGCATGTATATAAAATACATAATAAATAATGGCAACTATGTGGTCCAGGAGAGAGGAGAGAGATCCGGGCTGTCACGTGAGCGCCAGGAGACGCTCTGATATAAGCTACAAATCGGCATCTTATTTATATAGATTAGACACTGGGACACATATATTTTATAACAGAGGGGATGGGATGAATAGATTATAGTTTTTAAAGCAGCAGTACGGGAGGGGCGGGCGGTGTCTCGAGCTGACAGGCAGGGAGGGAGGGGGGATATGAGGACAGAGAATGACAGAGCAGGGCTGCGGATGACGGAAGCATGTAAACTGACCACGGTGTCAGGGCTCAGCAGCCATGATAAACCATGGTCAGTTTACAGGGGGAAGGCAGAACCAGGCAGAATCAGCCAGTTTTTAAGGTTATACAGGGAGCCAAATGACACAGCACAAGCACAACAACTTGAGACTGGAATTAAAGCAATAATTACCATAAATAGGTCAGTACTGAAGTTCACAAGTCTTGCCACCACATACAGCTGACCCTAAAATATGCTCTCCTAGTCCTACAACAGAAATATCCCTGTATATGAAAGGGAATGGAAACTTTTCTTCATAAAACATCATTAGTTCATTAAATGCATAAAATTCAATATTTGAACTCCAGCGTATACATTACTTTTTTTCCTATTGAATGCATCATTTTCTCAAAAAATTTCAACAGCAATGAATTATACACAACTTATCTTGTAATTCAAAGCCTTAGAAAAGTTTACCTAATAGGTTCTCTATCCTAAAGCAGAGCTCCACCCAAAAGGTGAAGCTCTGCTTGCTTGCTTCCTCCCCCAGCTGCCACATTGGGCACCTTTCAGGGGGAGGGGGAGCGGGTACCTAAGGCGAGGTCCTCTTAAAGTTCGGCCCCCCTTCTCCTTCCACCACCGCAGAGCCATTCAAAAAGTGCAGCGTGCAAGCTTCCCTTGTGAGGAATGGCGGCGGAAGCACCTGAGAGACGATTAAAAATTGTCTGGGGTGCCAACATCGCAGGATCCCTGGACAGGTAAGTGTCCTATAATTAGAAGTCAGCGGCCACAGTATTTGTAGCCGTTGACTTTTAATTTTTTGGTGGGGGGCTGGAGCTCCACTTTAATAAAATATATTTAAAATTTCTGCTGATTTGATGTTTAAACAACAATAATATAGTTTAAAATAAACATATTACAGCCAGGGTGATATGTTATGCACATCGGAGTGTAATGGAAACTCAGATATAGAGGTTGCTTTACTAAAAGGCAAATAGGCTATTCACTTTGCAAGGGCATTTTCCCAGAGTTTGGTGAATGTGGTGAAGTTGCGCTATGCAAAGATTACCTAATCACATGCATGGAAAATATAAAACAGCATTTTTGCTTACACAATTGGATGATAGAAGTCAGCAGAGCTTCAACTCATTCACTAAACTCTGGGGCAAATTATTTTGCAAAGTAAACAGTTTATTTGCTTTTAGTAAATCAACCTAATACAGGCGGTGACTTACAAACGACTCCTACTTACAAACGGAGGGAGACAACAGGAAGTGAGAGGAAATCTACCCCTAGGAAGGGAAATTCTCTCTTGTAAGAGTTAATATGGGAAAAGGGTGTCTCTACTGATGTTTTATCACCAATCCTTGTTTCCTTAATAACCCCAAATTTTCAAAATCCAATTGTCATTGGGACAGAAAGTGAGATGAAATCTTCTGAACAGGGGCACAGACAGCAAAACAAATGTTACAGGGGTGATAACCCTTCCCTATGTTATCCAAAAAGCTTGCCTGGAGCTAAACTTAAAAAATGTACCTGTTCCAACTTACAAACAGATTCAACTTAAGAACAAGCCTACAGTCCCTATCTTGTTTGTAACCCGGGAACCGCCTGTAGTGTCAATATCTTCAAAGATTCAATGGATTCATTTTTTTGGCTAAAAAAGAGATTTAACTGCAGTTAGTTGCTTTTCGTCTCTTTTCATGTACTCACAGTTTAGTTACACATGTTTTACTGAAATTGATTTTAAATGAGCATTATTTTTATTGCAGATAATGACTTTCAAATAATCTAGAATTTATCTTGCTTTCTCATTGCCTGCGCTGTGGTTTTAGACAATATTTTCAAAAGTGAATAATTGAATCCCACATCTTAAAATGGATCTGTCTAAAATGCACTAAAGATTATCTGTACTGTAATTGTTTTGAAAATTATACTGATTTAAACAAAAAAATCATGTAAATGAAAATGTAAGTACAGACCCAAAATTTAAAAGTGGCAATTTGTTTTTTTTTAATGCCACAGGAAAGCTGTATGTTTTTTTTCTGAAATTACATGCATTTTTTTATATTTACAACATCACACTACACTGTATTATATACTGTGTACACTGCATGAAGTGTATTAGAAACTATACACCATCGAATGCACTGTATATATAGGCTACACTGAATGCAGGGATGGAGGTCCAAAGCATGCAGGTCGCGTGCGTGTCCTATCATCTACACTCTCTATGTTATTTTTTGATTTTTCTCTCGTGCTGAGCTGCTCCAGCGGCCAATAGTCTTCTTCGCTTGTAATAGGCTTTGGGAGTTTTTCGACAAAATGAGTGAGCTGGATGTACCGCCATGCATCAATCGTCATTAATTCAGTGTCTATTCTTAATTCGTGATAAGTGTTTTACCCTTCTTAATTATATCTTTCAATTGTGCATTTCCTTTTTTTATCCAATTCCCTCCCACTACCCTCATCCCCGGTTCAAAAAATTTGTTGTCCTTCAAATATATCAAGGGTGAATTGTAGTCCCAGTTATTCTGTAAGTGAATCCTATCCCAGATTTTTAGTGTATTACGTGTTAACTTGAGTGTATTTGGACCCAATGTTCTGTGTGATGGAGGGTTCCATATTATGTGCCCCAGCTGTGTATTACTCATACTATTCTCAATATTGACCCATCTCTTATCTGAAACCTCCCTTGCCCATTCCATCACCCGTGAAAGTGCCACTGCGTTGTAATATTTTTTGAAATCCGGGATGGCTAAGCCACCCTGTTTTTTCCCCCTGCTCAGTACTGTAAATGCTATTCGCGTTTTTTTGCCACACCAGACAAAGTTCATTATTATCCCTCTTAAAGCTCTCATGTAAGATTGTGGGAGAGGAATTGGAAGCATCTGAAACTTATAGAGAATTTTTGGAGCTAACACCATTTTTACTGTATTAATGCACCCAATCCAAGAGAGAGGACGCATTGATATTTTTTAAATTTCCTTCTTAATCTCATCTAACAAAGGGATATAGTTTATTAGGTATATTTTCCTCAAAGAGTTAGTCAAATGAACTCCTAGGTATTTTATATCCTTTCTCCATGGAAAATTGAATTCTTTAAGAAGTTTAGCTTCTTTCTGTTTAGATACATTTATACTTAAGATTTCAGATTTGCTGAGATTGATTTTAAAGTTTGACATGTCACCATATTTTTTTAATATCTCCAGCAAATTTGGAATAGTAATCCTTGGATTAGTGATGTAGAAGAGCACATCATCGGCAAACGCCACGAGTTTGTGCTCCTCAGCCCCTATCTTAATCCCACTGATATCTGGGTTATTTCGGGCAGAAGCCAACAGGGGTTCCACAGTTAATACAAATAAGAGGCGTGACAAAGGGCACCCCTGTCTAGTTCTGTTCTCCATTGTAAATGGTAAAGAAGAGACCCCGTTCACCTTAACAGACGCAGGGGGGTGGTTATATAGTACTTTTATCCATTTGATCAGTCTTTGTCCTACTCCCATTACTTCCAATGTTTTTATCATGAGTCCCCAGTCTACCCTGTCAAATGCTTTTTCAGCATCCATCGACAGGAATAGTCCTGGGGACCCATTAGAATTAATAGACTCCAGGAGAAGCAATGAACGAACTCCATTGTCCCTCCCTTCTCTTCCTGGTATAAACCCTACCTGGTCCGGGTGCACCAAGGTAGTCATCTTTTCTTTCAGCCTCCTTGCTAGGACCTTAGCGTAAAGCTTAGTGTCTGCATTCAATAAGGCAATGTAACTGGAGCAAAGCGTACTGTTCTTACCCTCTTTTAAAATCACCCCATTCCCACCCCCCCTCTCCAAGGCCGTAGTTCAGCCCTAAATCTGCAGATGAGATTACAAGCGGATCCCATCCTATGCACTTCCTCTCCTAGGGTGCGACTCCGATCGCGACTGCCCGTGCCTCCGCCCCTCCCCCCCCCCCCCCAGAAAAGGGGGGGCAGGAGTGGACAAGCAAAGATGACCTGAAATTCCCCCAAGAACCTCTTAGCCCACACGCTGCATCTTATCTATGTGAATTAGACCCCCCCCCCAACTCCCTTCCCACCCAAGCTTCAATTGAATATGTTCAAAGTCTAGTAGTGACCCTTTTATAATTACTGAAAGTGTCCATCTCTCACTTTTAAGGTCTTTTAAACTTTTAAACTTCTATCTAGGGATATTTGGAACAGGAATGTCTAGGTTTTTGCAGAAGTCATGGAGATCTTCCAGGAACCTCAATCTGATTGTTCTTCCTTCTCTCTGAACTATTAAAGATTTTGGGAACCCCCAGCTATATTTGATGTTAGCCGTCCTCAGTTGTTCCAGCAGGGGTTTTAGTTGCCGTCTCTGCGCCAAAGTTCCTGCTGATAGGTCGGAAAATATTTGTAGTTCCGTACTCTCAAATTGTACTGGAGGGGCTCCTGTAAGTTTGTTCCATATCTTGGCTTTATTTTCATATAAGTGAAACTTAATGATGACATCCCTAGGTGTTTCCTGTCTCAGATTTGGGGGTTTCCTGACCCTGTGCACACGGTCTATCTTTAGGTCCTCATCAACCCTTCTATCCAAGATTGGGTTAAAAAAAATTTCATTTTAGACACCAGATCTTCTCTTTGTTGTTTCGGTAGAGCTCTAATTCTGAGATTTTGACGACGACTTTGGTTTTCTTGCTCTTCCAGCTTGTATAGTATGTCTCGATGATCATTTTGCATTTTTCTCATTTGTGTTTTTTAAATCTATTATTTCTTGGGCCTGTTTTCCTGTTATTTCCTCTGCTTCCTCTACTCTCCTCAATAAATGGCCCATATCCACCCTTACATTCGAAATCTCCATTTTGATCGAATTTTCTAATTTAGTAAACATTTCCAGCATTTCCGATTTCGTTGGAATTAGTGCCATGTTTCTTTGTTCTTCCATTTTGCTGAGATCGAGTTCTCCCTCCTGGTCCAACTCTTCCCTGGATTTTTCTCCTTGATTCACTTTATGTTTCTCCTGCTCTTTCTTTTTTTCTTTTGTGCCTGTTTGCTTTTTTTCCAGTCCAGGACTTTTTGAACTAGCGTCCTTAAGATATTTCTGGATTGTGCTAGTATTTAAGCTCTCTTTTGGGGTCTTAGGTTCTGTTGCTTTTTATGATCGACCTCTCGTGTTCCCTTTTTGTTATTTTCTTTTCCCTCCACTTATTCTATATTTTCAAAAATGTCAGAAAGTGGTGAGTAGGAGTTCAAGTAGTTTCACCCCTTTAATATCACTAGTCACGTCCCATTTACCCCAACTATGAGGGGCAAAGCGGAAGGGGGAACAGTTCCGTAGGAGCTTACTGAGCACTACTGGAATCTTTAAACTTAGGTCATTTATGGCGAGATGGCCCACAATCCCACAATTTAAGTCCACTTCACTGAATATGTTTAATATAATGGTCTAATCATGTGAGATAATTTGGAGAACAAGACCTCAAACACAAGGCACCAACTGAACACCATCCAGGAAAAATGCAATGACCCACGGGGGAGCCGTAGGGTCCGCACTATGTGGTATAAAAACAATTTTATGATTACATTCACTTTTCTGGCCTTTCATTCCTCCTGGCAATAAAAATCCGTTTTGTCTTTCAAAGTCCACTAAACTTTTCCCTGGTCTTTATTATAGCAACCTTCAAAAAAAAAAAAAAGGATAGCGCAGATTTGCGGTTCAGCGTATTCGTTCAGGCCCCATTAACACAGTAAAATGTCCTCAGTGTGTTGCAAGACTTATCTGTGCGCCACATGATTTATCAGTCCAACAGTATGTTAATATGTATTGGTATATAGAAGTTAATATATGGCCCTCCTCGAAGAACCGCTGATGCAAAAGAGCAGGAATGCAGGAAAACAGGACGAAGCTTCACTCCGTCTTCCGGGGTCTATAACCTTATATCATTATACCATCCGTATATCAGCATACCATGCATGTCTAGTTATGCTTTATTAAAGGAAGAGGTATAACATATAATCCAGTTAGCAAGTCTCTTAACAGGTCTCTAGTATATTTATATTTATATATAAATTGCAATGGCTCTAGATATTAGTGGGTTAAGTTCATACCTGGGGAGGGCTTCTTCCCAGAACCTTACCCTCCCAAGTAGATCTGATCCAGCCGTTTAGAATGCTGTACAGTGCTGAATAGCTCCGTTGCCAAGCTCCAGCGACGTCGTGGCTTGCTTGCTGCTCGCACTTTCTGGGTAAGGACCCTCTGCTCACTTTCCCCTCTTCAGACAAGGGTCAGTTTGGGAACACTCAAATGAGAAAGACATGGAAGATCCGGGGGGGGTAATGCTATGTGCGGATAGGCTCCGACCGGTCCCAGCAGGGGTGCAAGTAGCTTTACCGCTTCTTTAGCCAGTAATGTGCCTTTAGATGCTAATGCTCTCTTCCCGCTGGGTCCGGATCCAACACCGTCACCCTCCGCTCTTAGTGTGGGGCTCTCACCCTGCGCTGCATCCTCTGGTTCTTCCGAGCCACCTGCACTCCCTCACACCGGTGCCGCCATCAGGCCCCTCCCCCAGCTCTGACGCATCACGTCAGCATCACGCAATGGTTTTGCAATTACAATTTTTGATATAATATTTCACAGCAGGGCCTGCACCCAACAAGAGTAACTGTGAGGAGTTAGTGTTCTGCCACCAAAGACCCAATTTTTCTGCCCCTTATTAACAGGGCCGTGTAATTACAATTTTTGATATAATATCTCACAGCAGGGCCTGTTTCTGCACCCAGAAAAAGTAACTTGAAGAGTTACAGTGTTACAGTGTTCTGGCACCACCAACACCTAAGGCCCAATTTTTCTGCAGAGTATATAGGGCAGGCCATATAGTATATACAGTATCTCACAAAAGTAAGTACACCCCTCACATTTTTGTAATTATTTTATTATATCTTTTCATGTGACAACACTGAAGAAATTACACTTTGCTACAATGTAAAGTAGTGAGTGTACAGCTTGTATAACAGTGTAAATTTGCTGTCGCCTCAAAATAACTCAACACATAGCCATTAATGTCTAAACCGCTGGCAACAAAAGTGAGTACACTCTTAAGTGAAGATGTCCAAATTGGGCCCTATTAGCCATTTTCCCTCCCGGTGTCATGTGACTTGTTAGTGTTACAAGGTCTCAGGTATAGGGAGCAGGTGTGGTAAATTTGGTGTTATCGCTATCACTCTCTCATAATCGTCACTGGAAGTTCAACATGGCACCTTATGGCAAAGAACTCTGAGGATCTGAAAAAAAGAATTGTTGCTCTACATAAAGATGGCCTAGGCTATAAGAAGATTGCCAAGACCCTGAAACTGAGCTGCAGCACAGTGGCCAAGACCATACAGTGGTTTAACTGAAGACAAGCAAACTAAGGACATGGATTTCTGGAACCATTTCCTATGGACTGATGAGATCAAGATAAGCTTATTTGGTTCAAAAGGTGTCAAGTATGTGTGGCGGCAACCAGGTGAGGAGTACAAAGACATGTGTGTCTTAGCTACAGTCAAGCATGGTGGTGGAATTGTCATGGTCTGGGGCTGCATGAGTGCTGTCGGCACTGGGGTGCTACAGTTCATTGAGGGAACCATGAATTCCAACATGTACTATAACATACTGAAGCAGAGCATGATCCCCTCCCTTTGGAGCCTGGGTCGCAGGGCAGTATTCCAACATGATAACTACCCCAAACACACCTCCAAGATGACCACTGCCTTGCTAAAGAAGCTGAAGGTAAAGGTGATGGACTGGCCAAGCATGTCTCCAGACCTAAACCCTATTGAGCATCTGTGGGGCATCCTCAAATAGAACGTGGAGGAGGTCTCTAACATCCACCAGCTCCGTGATGTTGTCATGGAGGAGTGAAAGAGGACTCCAGAGGCAACCTGTGAAGCTCTGATGAACTCCATGTCCAACAGGGTTGGAAAATAATGGTGGCCACACAAAATTTTGACACTTTGGGCCCAATTTGGACATTTTCACTTAGGGGTGTACTCACTTTTGTTGCCTGCGGTTTAGACATTAATGGCTGTGTGTTGAGTTATTTTGAGGGGACAGCAAATTTACACTGTTATACAAGCTGTACACTCACTACTTTAAAGGGTAGCAAAGTGTCATTTCTTCCGTGTTGTCACATGAAAAGATATAATAAAATATTTACAAAAATGTGAGGGGTGTACTCACTTTTGTGGGATACTGTATACTGCTGTTCAGAGTATATAGTGCTTGGGGGCCTAGGGTACCCCCACGTAATTTTTTTCAAATTTTGGTGCAGGGTTCCCCTTAATGTCCATACCAGGACTGAAGGGTCTGATATGGATTTTGGGTGGACAACCACGCCATTTTATTGGAATTTTTGGTGTGGGGTTCCCCTTAATATTCAAACCAGACTCAAAGGGCCTGGTAATGGACTGGGGGGAGGGGGGACCCACGCTGTTTTTTCAATGATTTTTATCTATATTGCCGGGATCCGACAATACATTACAGCCGCGAGCAGTTTTAAGTTAAAAATTATCCTTTAGAAATGTAATTTTGCTGTGGTACTGTTATAAATATGGGAAAGATGCGCTACTTTACAGGCAGACTAAGGAGACCCCCAGGCACGATATTTCAAGGAATATTTCATTTTTATTGTTTCACTTTAAGCATTGTTAAAATCACTGCTCCCGAAAAAACTGAAGTTTTTAAAACCTTTTTTTTGCAAAACTTTTTTTATGGCAATAACATGCATATAAGCCTTTAACCGCTTCAGCCCCGGAAGATTCTACCCCCTTCCTGACCAGAGCACTTTTTGCGATTCGGCACTGCGTCGTTTTAACTGACAATTGCGTGGTCGTGCGACGTTGCACCCAAACAAAATTGAGGTTAACGTAACATAACTTCGCTTCGCTCAGCCGTGCCATTCTGCAGCAGCAAAACTGCGGCGGCTGGTCAGCAAGTGGTTAAAATTAGCAATTTTGATTTTTCATGTTCGTGTCCCATAGACTTTAACGGTGTTTGTGCGTTCGCACAAATTTTTTGCCTGTTCACATGTTCTGCTGCAAACCGAACCAGGAGGTGTCCGGCTCATCCCTAGTCACCAGTATGGTATTTGTAAGAATAAATCACATCCCCTTTCAAGCGTATCTTCTCCAGAGAGAATAAGTTCAGTGCTCGCAACCTTTCTTCATAACTAATATCCTCCAGTCCCTTTATTAGCTTTGTTGCTCCATTTCCAGTACATCCTTCCTGAGGACTGGTGCCCAGAACTCGACAGCATACTCCAGGTGAGGCCGGACTAGAATCTTGTAGCGTTTTGCCACCCAAATGCATTATTTTACATTTTTCTACATTAAACCTAATTTGCCATGTAGTTGCCCACCCCATTAATTTGTTCAGATCTTCTTGCAAGGTTTCCACATCCTGCGAAGAAGTTTTTGCCCTGCTTAGCTTAGTATAGCCGCAAATACAGAGATTGAACTGTTTACCCCATTCTCCAGGTGGTTTATGAACAAATTAAATAGGATTGGTCCCAGCACAGAACCCTGGGGGAACTCACTATCCACCCCTGACCATTCCGAGTACTCCCCCATTTATCACCACCCTCTGAACTCGCCCTTGTAGCCAGTTTTCAATCCATGTAGTCACCCTATTGTCTATGCCAACAGACCTTACTTTGTACAGTAAATGTTTATGGGGAACTGTATCAAATGCTTTTGCAAAATCCAGATACACCACGTCTACCGGCCTTCCTTTATCTAGATGGCAGCTCACCTCCTCATAGAAGGTTAATAGATTGGTTTGGTAAGAATGATTCTTCACAAATCCATGCTGATTACTGCTAATGATACTGTTTTCATTACTAATATCTTGTATATAGTCCCTTATCATTCCCTCCAAGAGCTTGCATACTATTGATGTTAGGCTAACTGGTCTGTAATTCCCAGGGATGTATTTTGGCTCTTTTTAAATATCTGTGCTTTTCTCCAAACAGCTGGTACCATTCCAGTCAGTAGACTGTCAGTAAAAATTAGGAACAATGGTCTGGCAATTACTTGACTGAGTTCCCTAAGGACCCTGGGGTGCTAGCCATCTGGTCCCGGTGACTTATTAATGTTAAGTTTTCCAAGTCCATTTCTAATTCTGTCCTCTGTTAGCCATGAGGGTGCTTCCTGTGATGTGTCATGAGGATAAACACTGCAGTTTGGGTTACTGAAGCCCCCCGATTCCCTTGAGAAGACTGAGGAGAACAATAAATTCAATACCTTCGCTAACTCCCCATCCTTTGTAACCAGATTTCCTTCCTCATTCTTTATGGGGCCAATATGGTCTGTCCTCCCTTTTTTACTGTTTATATACTTAAAGAATTTCTTCTGATTTTTTTGCTCTCCTCCACTATGTGTCTTTTGTGTTCTATCTTAGCCGCCCTAATTGCACCCTTACATTTCTTGTTGCATTCTTTGAAAAGTCTGAATGCTGATGATGATCCCTCAGCCTTGTATTTTTTTTAAAGGCCTTCTCCTTTGCTTTTATATGCATTTTTTTACATTGGAGTTAAGCCATCCAGGACTTTTGTTCACTCTTTTAAATGTATTTCCCAATGGGATGCGCTGGCTAATGCCCTTACTTAATATGCTTTGCATGGAAATTTGTTGTTTTATATTGTAGGCCTGTAATTCTCAGGAATAACTCACTTAAATCTGTCCAAACAAGAGTCTAGTAGACAGAGGTGTAGCTTGATGCATGTGGGCCCCGATGCAAAAGTTGACCTAGGGCCCCCCACTACCATCCACTGCTTCTACCATGCACCAAGATATGATAGCTGTATGATGGCTGTCTCTCTCCTGCTTCTGGCTGCTTGTGCACATACAGTGGGGGCTCACACTCTGAAAGCCGTGGGCTTGTATGTAAAAGAGGAAACTATAAGGGCCCAACCTGGGCTGGATGGACCCTCAGACTTTCAGATTCACAGACAAGCCTACTGCTTTCAACCAGCAGCTCAGAGTGTGGCCTTCCTCCCCCACTGTGTGTGCACGAGCAGGGCTGAGCAGAGGCGGGAGGAGGGTACTGTACTGGGCTGGACAGTGGGTTGTTTAGAGAGATCACCACTAAGGGATATCACACCTTTCTTTTCTGTTTCAATAATTTTTATATTCGAGTTTAACAAGTAGCCAACATGCAATAGTTGCACCCACGCAGGGGCTTGCATTGACAGTTATCACACAAGTTAGCCAAAGAACAACCAAAAGAAATCATGTAAACATAGAGGATAAAATGAGAACTAACACAGCAGTAGAGGATAGGCCGGTTTCATAAGGCCTCCAGGGGTCCTGAGAAGGTTCCCCAAGCCAGTGGGGCATCCCCTGGTCCCCCCAATACCCATACAGTGGTACCATATACAGCCTATACAGATCTGAGGAGAGAGGCAAACTGGAACTCTGGAGAAACTAAAGCAGAAAGGTGGCGCTAAAGAAAGTGGGAGTGCGCACCTGACAGGAAAGAAGCCAATGAAGGCCAAGAAAAGCAGGAAAGGAATGGTTGAGAAACACTGGTCTAATTAATGTATGTTGCTTAGAACAGGTCAGCCTCAACCTGAATCGGTATTCTCATGCTACTATCCCCATACACCACTCCTGGTCCTGGTTATTTTCTAGGTCTGGACTAGTGTCCCTTTGAGCAGCATTGTGCTACACAAATTAATTTCTATAGTTGGGAAGATAAATGAGAGTTTATTAAAAGACCACATAGAAAAGTTGCTAGAAAATTATATTTTAAGCAAAAATCAGGATGGATTCATGAAAAACCGAAGTTGTCAAACAGATCTGATTTCTTTTTATGAGGAGGTAAGCAAAAACTTAGACAAAGAAGTTGCTGTGGATATAGTTTACTTGGATTTGACAGTTCCCCACATACGGCTAATGTTATTAGTGGTGTACCTCAAGGTTCAGTGTTGGGACCCTTACTTTTAAACATATTTATAAATGATATAGGGTCTGGGATAAAAAGTACCATTTCAGTGTTTGCAGATGGCACCAAGCTATGCAGTGGAATAACCATTACTGCACAAGATGTCTCCAACTTGCAAGCTGATTTCAATGCACTATTTAATTTGGGCAACTAAGTGGCAAATGAGATTTATTGTTGATAAATATAAGTTATGCACTTGGGGCCCAAGAACATGCATGTTTCGCACATGCTAGAGGAGAACAGCTGGGGGAGTCAATGGCAGAGAAAGATTTGGGTGTTCTGGTAGACCATAGACTTAATAATAGCATGCAAGGGGGATATGATCGACATGTATAAGACCCCTTTCACACCAAGGCGCTTCAAAAACGCCCTAAAATGCCTTAGCGTTATTACCACGTTTTTACAGCGTTTTAGGGGCGTTAGCGTTAAAATTAACGCAACGCTGCAGGCGTTTTATCAGCGTTTTTCAAGCGTTATTGAAGCATGTGTTATTGATGCTATCTTTCTGCTTGCATGTTTATCCTTTGTGATATCATGTAAAACAAGCAGTGTCTTGTAAAGTAACAAGCAGTGTCTTGTTTTACTTCAAATCTTCATTTTTCTGGGATTAATTCTTTTTTTTGGCACTTTAGTTTTGTTTTTTTGGCACTTTGATGGTCTGTTTAATCATTCTGACCTTCCCACAAGCTCAGTCCTGTTCTTGTAGATCTCTCTTTTCTGCTTGCATGTTTACTTTTTTGTGAGATCGTGTGAATTTTCTACAGCTCAGTGCGGATTATAGGCGTTTTTACAGCGTTTTCAATTCATTTCAATGGAGAGGGGCATTTTTGAAGCGCTTTTTTCAACGCCCAAAAGCTGCTCCAAAGATGCTGCTTGCAGGACTTTTCTCAACGCCCCGCCAGCGCAACGCCTCAGCGTGAAAGGGTCCATTGAGATACATGGGGAGAATTTTATGAGCGTTTTATGAGCGTTATTTTTAGCGCTAAAACGCTGCAAAAACGCCTTGGTGTGAAAGGGGTCTAAATACAAAAAAACTCCACATATGGCAAGGCTTCTTCACAGTGAGAGCTGTGAAAATGTGGAATAGACTTCCTCCTTCCTGGTTCTGGCCAGGTCAGTAGATTGTTTAAAAAAAGGCTTGGATACATTCCTCAATGCACATAATGCACATAATATAACTGGATATTAATATTTAGAGGTAATAACTACAGGCGTAGTTGATTCAGGGACTATCCGATTGCCTCCCGGGGGATTAGGAAGGATCTCCCCCCCCACTGGAGTGAATAGGATCATGCTTTATTGGTGGTTTTTGCCTTCCTCTGTATCAACTGTGGGTATAGAATTGTGTATATGATGGTTTTCAATATATTTTTCTTTTTGGTTGAACTAGATGGACTAGGGTCTTTTTTCAACCTCACTATGTAATTGTATAACATCCTTATCCTTTTTTCCCTTGCCTTGCCAGTCTAAGACCTTTTCTTTCTAATCTGCCTCTTTACCTTCCCTACCTTTTCTACCCAAGCCACATTCAATCCCTGGCTTTGTATTTTCTTTTGAAATCCAGCCATCACTGACACAGCCTCAGCCAAAAGGTTTTAGACCTTGCTGGTTCAATATCATTTGGTGAACTCATGTTGCAATAAGCATCCCATCAAAGAATCTTATACTTTCTACCTGAAACCCCATAATACATTTTCTAGTATTGACCACATTTTCATATAAAACACCTCTATTCCCTCGGTAATGTATGCATCTGTAGCATCCTCGTCCTAGAATAGGACTACAGGTAAATTTAGTTATGCTGGGTGGTAGCCAGCCTGGCTAATTTGTAGTGTTTAGTTTTCAAATGACTTCTGTCCTAATCCTGTTTAGCTGTGGTTTTCCCTTTTGTCAGTAGGTGGTGCTGTTGCCTTTGACATTAGTGTGATGAGCTACAGTGAGTTCAGGTTATGGATAAACATACCTCTCTCAGCCAATCATATTTGCTGCTGTGCATGCTGGGAAAAGGTATTTGTTTCGGATGGAGTCAGGTGATCGAAGTCTTCCCGCCCAGGGCTATGGCCTGGTGGACGAGTGTGGAGCAGCTTCTGGCTGATAGGCCTGAAGCCTGAGGCCTATCCAGGTGGTTTCCTGGCTGCTGGGCCTCTTCCTATTCCGTGGCGCTGTTTCTTCAATTCCTCCTCGGCGAGCGGCGAGCGGCCCCGTTGTCTTCTGGGACATGTGTGTGTCCCAGGAAACAACGGGGCCATTCACAAAGCGCCGTGCGGCTCGCGCATGCGCCGTAGGAAACGGACAGTGAAGCCTGTTTCCCTTAGTTAGGATGGCGGTGCCGGCAGCTGATCCAGTGGACGGATCGGCCTAGGGGGGCCGACATTGCGGGCTTGCTGGACAGGTAAGTGTCCTTATTAAAAGTCAGCAGCTACACTGTTTGTAGCTGCTGACTTTAAAAAAAAAAAACGGCCGGAACACTCTTTGGGTGCTGCTGAGTTTATTCTCCAAGGACCAAGTAGCATTTGTGCCAGGCAGACAGGTGGGAGACAATGTTTGCAAGATGTATTTCCTGCTTTATGTTGTACAAAAAAGGAAATGTCCCTTAATGCTTCTCTCCTTACCTATTTCAAAAGGCGTTCCAACTCTCCTAGTTGGGATTACTTACACTTTGGGGTTGATTTACTAAATGCAAAAAAACTTTGCACTACAAGTGCACTTGAAAGTGCAGTCGCTGTAGATCTGAGGGGAAGATCTGAAATGAGGGGAAGCTCTGCTGAGTTTATCATTCAATCATGTACAAGCAAAAATGCTGTTTTTTATCTTCCTTGCATGTCCCCCTCAGATCTACAGTGACTGCACTTCCAAGTGCACTTGTAGTGCAACAGTGGCGTCTCCAGCTTTCATATTTAGGGGGGGCACATGGGGGGACAGGGACAAAAGTAGGGGGGCAACTATAAAATGCAATTATATATATATATATATATATA
The DNA here is from genome assembly GCF_042186555.1 of Aquarana catesbeiana. NCBI lineage: Eukaryota > Metazoa > Chordata > Amphibia > Anura > Ranidae > Aquarana > Aquarana catesbeiana. The sequence goes on from NC_133329.1 coordinate 336,649,971, forward strand.
TATATATATATATATATATATATCTCCTGGGGCCCTTTACTGCAACCCCACAATGGCCCTTTCACATGTTCTGCAGTGAGTTCCCTTCCTACTGTATTGGGGCCCCCCAGGGTGGCAGAAAACAAGAGATATATGTTACCAGCATACCAAGAAAATATAAGGATCCAAAGCAGTGGGAGAACTATCAGGGTTGCAAAGGCTGTCTTGCCACCGGGCCCTGGTGTTCTGCCACTGTGGGGTTCCCCAGCCTCCTCTTGCTGTCCTGCCCCTGCTATTGACAGCGCTGGTCTGAGAAATCAGTCTGTTTTTTCAGTAACTGAGAGTCCTGGTGGAGTCCTTCCTGCAACTCGCTCTTCTCCCTGCCAATGAGAATGCAGGGGAAGGAGAAGATCGGGCGGCTGTGGTTGTGTGAGCGCTTCGCATTATGCAGTGTCAGTGAGCAGAGGGAGGGGGGAGGAATCACCCGCAGGGGCTGACTGGGGACTCTCTCCCTCTTAGACATTGATTTTTTGTAAAAAAAAAAAAAAATTTTTTTTTTTTGGGGGGGGGGCACATGGTGGGGCACAGCATAATGTTGGGGGGGGCCCCTCTGGCCCCCCTAGGGACACCATTGAGTGCAAAGTGGATTTGCCTTTAGTAAATAACCCCCTTTGTATTTAACTGCTGGGGGTTTGGCTCATTATTCTTGAACTGGATTAGGGCCTCAGACATATTGCCATCATCACTTGGTGCACGACAGGACTGTCCCCTGTCCCCACTGCTATTCACCCTGGCCATTGAGCCTCTTGCTCAAGCTATTAGACTACAAGGGGGCAATACTGGAGTGGAGGTGGCAGGATACCGCCACAAAATCTGCCTTTTGGTGGATGATGTACTCCTGATTCTCTTCAATCCATTGATCTCTATACTAAATTTGATGTCATTGCTCACAGGATTCAGTAACATTTTGGGGATGTGTGTTAACACAACTAATTCTAAGGCCCTGAGTGTTTTCTTGCCCGATCATCTCCGGGAAACTGTACAGAATAACTTTATCTTTACGTAGATTCCTTCCACCCTACCTTACCTAGACATTTATCTTGCACCTTCATATGAAACTCTCTACCAGGCCAATTATACTAAGATATTCACCTACTTATATTCTTTATTGATATAACATCTCCTGGCTTGAACAGATTATGGCTGTAAAGATGTATTTCCTACCCTAATTTCTGTATTACGTCAGGGTCCTGCCAACTTGTTATTCCTTCCTTTAGATTAAGGGCACTACAAAGCTGCATTCTTTAATTTATATGGAAAGGCTCTCCTTATCGGGTTGCAAAGTTAGTTTTGTACTAAGACACAAAGTTGCTTGGGCTTGCTGAATTTTCATAAATATTCTTAGGTGGCACAACTAGCACATAATGCACAATGACAAATCACAAGCATTACCCCCTTGTGGGTATCTTTAGAGGCCTACCTGCACTGCCCGATATTATTAGCTAATCTGTCCTGGCTGCCTCCCATGAGTTATGGTAAGGTCACTTGCCCAATAAATGCTTTCCCACTGATGTCCAAATTGGGCAATCCTTTATTCTCCCCAGGTTACACTACTTCTTCATCTTTTAAAACTTGGTTTAATAATTGCTCCTTCCTAGGCAAGCATTTTCTTATTGACTCTAGTATTAGACCCTTATTAGACCCTTTGAGACACTTATAAACCCAGCCTGGGAGATGTATTCCAATACTTCCAAATTCAACACTTTCTTCAATCTATAACAGGAAACCAATCTGACCTCTCTTCGGTTACGGCCTTTGAAAAATTGTGTAGGATACCCCCCAAGGCAGAGGTCTTATTTCTTGTACACTACTCCTGGTATCAATACAGACTAATCATCCCCGCTCAGCTCAGCTTTCCAACTGGAAATCGGAAACCAGATTTGAACCATGATTGTCAAAAGCTTGGCACAAATGCTATAAGTAAAAGCCAATTTATAAGCTCCTCTTTTGGTGGTATCTGGTCCCTTTGAGGATCACCTGCACTGTCCCAACCTGCTCACTGCTCTGCTTCTGAGGGTGTCACACCAACTGTTGTTGGCTGTGTTTTTAGCAAATAGCCTTGGACTTCTTCATGCTACTGACATTTGTCTGATTTTTAGTGTATCATGTCAGTGTATAAAGCTGGATACACACTATACAATGTTCTTTAGATTTTTTCCTTCAGATTTACCAAAACTATATAATATGATGTCAAACCTAAACACTTTAAATTTGTATGCAATCAGGCAGGCCCTTGCACTACAATTTAAAGGAAATCATACAAATTGAAACTCTTAATGTTTGACCTCATATTATATGGTTTTGGTAAATCTGAAGACAAAAATCTGCAGAAAATCTAATAGTGTGTAAGGGGCATTAGTCCCTGGGAAATGTATCAATCCTGACAGACATTTAGCCCTGCTTGATAGGAGGATTGCATAAAATAACATGCATGAAAGACTGTAATATAAGGCCCTCGTACACACGGTACGAAAATCAGAAAGGAAAAGTCTGAAGACGAGCCGTCTGCAGATTTTCGGATCGTTAGTACTGTGCATTCGACAGACGATTTGACTTTTACATCAGACAAAAGCTGGATGTGCAGGCAATAAAATTTTTGTTGGATGTAAACTCAACATCTGATTTTTGGATGGTCGGTACAGAAATCGTCACACAAAAGTCGAAAGTACAAACACGCATGCTCGGAATCAAAGAACGACTGGGAAGAGTTTGGTCTTGTAAACTACTGTTTGTAATCTAGAATTAACATTCGTGACGTGGCAATTGATGAAATGTTGAAATTCAGTGCACATTTTCATCTTCTTTAATGGGATGATAATGAAGCTGCTTTGCTGGTGATACTGATAGTTATGCCAAACATATTTTAAAAGGCATTTGTTTTGTACGATCTGAAAATCGCGAATCAACGCTCACCAAAATTCTACTAACTTCTACTAACACAAAATTAGCATAATGCCGCGTACACACGATCGGACTTTCCAGCATACTTGGTCCGGCGGACCAGAGTCCGTCGGACAATTCGATCATGCGTGGGCTCCAGCGGACTTTGTTTTCTCAAAAGTTTGACAGACTTAGATTTGAAACATGTTTCAAATCTGTCCGACGGACTCTTCTTTCTAGTGGACAAACCGGTCGTCTGTGCTCTGAAGCAATTACAAGACAGAAGCGCTCGGTCTGGTAAAACTAGCCTTTGTATTGAAGCTAGCACATTCCTCTTCTGTGATCTTTTAATACAGCGCATTTTTTTTTTCTTTATAATGTGAGAAGAAGGAAGTTCTTTGGCTGCTTATATTCACACAGAGTTCTCACAAACTACTTTCTTCATGATTTATCCTCATGCCATGACTAATATTAGATTTGTGAAAAGCCAAATCTCCAGAAATAAGGTAGCAAATTTGTTTTTGGACTCATCTTTATTTTTTACAGATTTCAACAATATAGATTTTACAATGTGTGCTAAATTATCAAAAAAATTTTTTTTTTTTTTTTTTTTGGATTTTGAGTTTCAAGTTACCACAATAACCTTAATAATTTTTATTGTATTAATGAATCTTAATAAGGTTGGTGTCTCTTGTTAATTAGACATAGGGGGGTTATTTTAAAAAGGCAAAATCATTTTTCACTACAAGTGCAAATTGTACTTGGAATTGCCCTGAAAGAGCATTTGGAAGTGCATTTGCTGTGGATCTGAGGGGCACATGCAAGGAACCCCCCAACAACAAAAAAATACTCTTGCACATGATTGTATGATAAAATCAGCAGAGCTTCCCCTCATTTCAGATCTTCCCCTCAGATTTACAGCGACTGCACTACCAACAAGTGCACTTGCAGTGCAATTTATCAAGTGCACTTTGCAATAGCACTTTGCACTTGAATTGTAAAATGATTTAGCCTTTTGTAAATAACCCACATATAGTCTTTTTGACCTGTACCTGCCTACTCACAAACCAAATGTCCTTTTTGAATCAAAACACATAGTCAACAATGTAAGGTAACGAAAATATCCATTTATTTGGGTCAAAACAGAAATGAGGAAGGCAACACTGGAAACACTTTTGGAATGTGTGAAGCCTTTTGTCCCCCAGGACACACATCAAGTTAGAGGACAATAAAATTGGTATCTTGCGCCTAGGGAGCACAGGGAGCACAGTCAGAAGTCAGACCAGACAGAAGCCAGCTAATCACTTTCGAGTCTTCCGTGGAGCCTTCCCTGCACGCTGCCCTGCAGCCTTCCCTCCACGCTTCGCTGCAGCCTTCCTTGGAGCCTGTGCCTCTGGTGGTGTACTTGGGGCAGGAGGAGGAGGAGGAGTAGCAGGAGGAGTGGCTTCATCTGCTATATATGATTTTGCAGTAAGCTCCCCTCTCAAGCCCTTCTGATAGGCTTGAAAAATCAGACTCTCACAGAGGAGGCGTTGCCCCTTTTTGAGTTCCAGCAATCTGGTGGCTATATAGGTTCCATACGCCTCTTCCGCATTGGGTGGTGTGCTGAGGATTTGGCTGGCTTCGCGAATGAGGGCTAGTGATTCCTCCTCAGTTCGGGTCATCTTTCTTGCCCTTTTGGTGGTAATGTGGAGGGGAGGCACCTGACACTCTGTGAGGCTTCTACTGGGCCCAGCCACGGCCTCCTCCTCTCTCCCACTGGGCATGGCCTCCTCCTCTATACCTCTGGGCACAGACTCCTCCTGGCTGAGCTCATCCTGGGTAAAAAAAAAAGGGACATACCAGTATTTGTAATTTTTGCTTACACAATCACACACAATTTTCAGCTCATGACTTGCAAATATAATTCTAAACAAATATTAAAGGCTATCATTTTGACCCCACCATTATTCTAGCTGCTCACCAATATTTGAACATATTTTTGCGTACTACTGTCTAGTGATATATCTACATATTAATAATTATGATGAAGTAATTTTTGGTGAAGCACTTAAAAAATTTAGAGGTTTACATTATTAATATTTACACAATCCCAAATTCACCAAAAAAGTATACCTGGCTGAAGCTGGGCGCATCCACCTCATCAATGATGAAAGGGCTCAGTTCTTCTTGGGACTCCTCAGCTGGGGTGGAGGGAAGGGTGGAGGTGGAGGGAAGGCTGGAGGGAAGGGTGGAGGTGGAGGGAAGGCTGGAGGGAAGGGTGGAGGGAAGTCTGGAGGGAAGGCTCGAAAGTGATTGCAGAAATCGCATTTTTTGGTAGTACCACAGCTTGGGGACATACACTTGGTCTGCTGCTGCTCCGGATCTGCGCGACTCCTGGATCTTCCTGTGTTCCCGCCTTTACATGTTGCGCAAGATACCAATTTTAGTGTCCACAAACTTAAGGTCTGCCTGGGAGACTCGAGTCTTCATAAATTCCAAAAGTGTGCCCAGTGTTGCCTTCCTTGCCTCTCTATTGGAATATAATGGGTGCTTGACCTCCCACAGGTTTCTGTTTTCTTCATACAAATCAATAAAACGTGCCAAAAAAATCTTGATCCTTAAAAGGATTCATTTTTGCTGAAAGACAAGACACAAGATAAAAACTGTAATGTCAGTCTAAACTCCCAGTATTATATTTGGCTCAATCTAGGGTACACACACACACACCAAACACATTCACCAAACACACACCCACGTTTAATCTTACCTTAGTTTCTGACGCTCGCTACTTCCGCTCGGACATACATAGACCAGCGTTTCATGTTTCATGCTACGCCTGCGTCGCCCACCCCTGACGTTCTTTAGTACGATTTGTCCCCACCCCTTCACTCTTCGTTGCGCAGTGGCAGGATATAGAGAAATATGGCGGAGAGATTATCTGCAAGTAGCGCGGAGGAAAGCCCAGAGCCACAACCATCCAGATCCAAGAGGAGATATAAGGCCACCAACATGGCCTTTGAGGAGATGGTGTCCATATTGAGAAGGGAGGACTACGATGGCAAAAAGGACCGTACACCCGACCCAATATGCGGAAGGACAAAATAATGGCACTAAACGGGCTAAAGAACAATTGAGGAAGCGGTGGTCTGACCTCAAAAGTAGGGAGCCTGAACAATATTGGCGAATAAAGAAGCTGCTTAAAAAAAGTGAGTACTTGTTGTGTGTTCCGAATGAGATACTTAACTTGAATTCTGATCCATATGCTTTTCGTTTATACAGCATCATTCGTAAAGATCGTTCTTTATATAAAACATTAAACTTAGAAAATGACGGGTTTTTTTTGCCAAATACGATGGTACAGGGTTGGACATACATTTAGGTCTTGATAATTTGTCGTATTCCAAAAATGTGGTGATGTTGTGTAGATGTGTTGGAAAATATAATGCTTCTTCAAAAATGATTCAGTGTAATGTAAGGACACAGCAGCTGTTTCCACATCTGGACTCACGAGCACTAGTGTACTATGTGACACCAGAGAAAATGTTTGTGGGTAATACACATAGGGGCTCCAGGGGTTACTTGAGGTCTCTGCATCTGTGAAACTTGCATGAAAATGTGTATTCTTTGGCATTTTTGGGCAGAGTGAATGTAGATCCTGTCTTCAAAAGTTTTGTTGGAAAAAAATGACAATTGTACACAACTTCTAACGAACGTTTCATATTCCTTTTTCAAGACTGAAATATCACTGTGTTTTAACTATACCTTTTGTATAATTCTCATAGGGGAGAAAAGACTCAGACAACAGTCAAAGGATCCCAGGACCCCCCCAAGTCACCAGCCTGAAGCAGAAATTAGCCCAAGCCCCAGCCCAAGATCACACACACCTGACAAGCTGGAGGAAGGAGAGGTGGAGGAAGTGTGCGATATTTGCACCCCACCAAGTGAGTGACTGACACCCCAGCTTAAGTTAATCTATTTAGGCGTGCATATTTTACAAAAAAAATTTTTCCACAAATTTTAGGTGATGTTCTGGTTGTGGATGGCCAAGCGGCTGAGCCATTTAGCACAGACAGTGCACAAAGACTCATTGGCCAGATAATGGTGTGGAATGGCCAAATTGATCAAATGCGTGAACAAATTGACAGCATGAGAAATCAGCTGGACAGCATGCAACAGGAAATGAAGAACATGATTGATGTTTTGGGCAGAATCTAATAACTTTTTGCCTAAAAACATCAATCATGTTCTTAATTTCATTGTCAAGTTTTATTTTTCTAAAATGTTTTAACTTGCTAAATACTAATGTCCAAATTTTGCAGATGCACACAGTATGCCATCATGTGCTATCTTCCATCGGGGATATCAATGTACTTGTTTTGTGTTTGCAACCCCTTCATCAGAATAATGTTAGTTTGTGAGAGGAACAAAGGGATTGCACACACAAAACACGTCCATTGCTCCCCATGATGGGAGATAGCACATGTTGACTTGAACCTTTTTTCAGTGGAAATTGTGAGCATCTGCAATTTTTTTTGTTTTACATGGGTGACATCACCAGCACCGTTATTAACATGTTGAACTTTGTAAGTTCCTTTTACTTTTTGTTCTTATGGTTTTTAAAACCCTGTTGTGAAGCACAATTGTTTGAAAAAATGTATATTTTCGATAAATATGCCAAAACTACAAAAAAAAAAAAAATATTGCTAAAAATAAAAAAATATAAAAACAGGTTCAAACAAAATGCAACTTTCAATGTGCACACAGTAAAATGTTTTTACTACTACAATGTGTGTGGCTTCTTATTTATCAATAACATTTTTTAGTTTAATTGTGTGGTTACAGTGACAAAGGGCCTTATTAACTAAAGGGAAATGCACTTGCCACTACAAGTGCACTAGGAGACAGAGAAAACAGAATGCAAACAGGAATCAAAACAAGAGATTGTTGGCCAAAAGTTTATATTTTTTTGCTAGAAAAAATTAAAGATCTTGTGGCATTGCAATGGCCCCCCGACCATTAAAATAATTGACATATCTGTCACGCACTTCACGTGCGGTTTGGGGGGCCAAGCCAATACGGCCACTTTCTAGGCCTGTGAGTGGTACATCAACACCAAGTCCAGCCTCAGGCCCAACAGAAGATACATATGTTAAAGAATGTTTTCTCAAAAAATTGTGCAGAATGCAGCAAGCAAAGATCACATGATTTATTTTGTATTCAGCTAGATTTATTGCGGAGAGGAACAAACGGAACCGGATGGCCAGAATCCCAAAGGCATTCTCCACAACTCTTCTTGCTCTGGCCAGCCGGCAATTAAATACCCTCCTCTCAGGGGTGAGTGTCCTTTGGGGGAACGGCCTCATCAAGTGCTCGCCGAGAGCAAACGCTTCATCAGCGATAAAAACTGAGGGGAGTCCATCCACATTCTGGTCATCAGGTGACTATCCCAGGCCACCAGTCTGGAGACGCTGGCACAGCTCGGTCTGTGCAAAAACTCCTCCGTCAGACATCCGGCCGTTCTTCCCCACGTCCACGAACATAAATTCCAATTGAGACCACCGCCATCAAAACTACACTATGGAACCCCTTATTGTTGTAGAAATAAGACCCCAAATGGGGTGTTGGCACAATGCGGACATGCTTCCCATCGATCGCCCCGACACAGTTGGGAAAGTCTCAACGGTCAGCGAACTGGGAGGCCACAGTCTGCCATTCCTGTGTACTGGAAGGAAACTGTGGAGTCAAACAAGAAAAAAAAATATTATTATTAATATGTGTTATTTTTTTAAACAAAAAAAAAAAGGGGGGCCACTTAGAACATTACTCACCCCCTCTGATGGACCATTGATCAATTTGTATGTGGGGGGAGGGGTACTAATTGGGGCCAAGAACACACCTGACAGTTGCAAACATTTGAGGGGGTGGGGGAGGGGTACTAATTGGGGCCAAGAACGCGCCTGAGAGTTGCAAACATTTGAGGGGTGGGGGAGGGGTACTAATTGGGGCCAAGAACACACTTGACAGTTGCAAACATTTGAGGGGGTGGGGGAGGGGTACTAATTGGGGCCAAGAACACACCTGACAGTTGCAAACATTTGAGGGGGTGGGGGGTGGTAATTGGGGCCAAGAACACACCTGACAGTTGCAAACATTTGAGGGGGTGGGGGGTAGTAATTGGGGCCAAGAACACACCTGACAGTTGCAAATATTTGAGGGGGTGGGGGAGGGGTACTAATTGGGGCCAAGAACACACATGACAGTTGCAAACATTTGAGGGGGTGGGGGAGGGGTACTAATTGGGGCCAAGAACACACCTGACAGTTGCAAACATTTGAGGGGGTGGGGGAGGGGTACTAATTGGGGCCAAGAACACACATGACAGTTGCAAACATTTGAGGGGGTGGGGGAAGGTAAAACAGTACAATGGAGATGACAATATACATTGTTCAAAGGACTATAGGCTAGAGGTATAAATGGACCCAGGATTGCATGGTGGGGAGGTTATTGAAGGGAAATATGCATGTAGGTCAAAAAATTATTAACGTAAAAAAACAGCCATGCCTGAAGATAAAGGGGACATTCCCAGCATATTCCAAGCATGGTAATTAGGTAACGAGGACATTTAGACAATACATTAGCAAACATTAAATACATATCATGTAATGTTAAAGGAAAAAACTTACCTTCATATAGTCCTTCTGCAGGACCTGAATGATGGCAGAACAGGTCTCTGGGATTATGATCCCCAGAGCCTGGGGGGAGATGCCTGTTGAGAACTTCAAGTCCTGAAGACTTCTCCCAGTCGCCAAGTAACGTAAAGTGGCAACTAGCCTCTGCTCCGCAGTGATGGCTTGCCTCATGCATGTATCCTGCCTGCTGATATAGGGGGTCAGCATAGCCAGTAGACGTTCAAAAACGGGGTCCGTCATCCTGAGAAAATTCCTGAAATCCTCAGGATTATTCTCACTGATCTCACGGTGCAAAGGCATGTGCGAGAATTGGTCACGCTGGCGCAACCAATTCTTCGTCCATGAACTCCTCCTCGCCCTGTTCATGGACTGGACTCGGGTCAAAGTATTAACCCCAACACCAAGTCCCCACGCAGCACGAACTCGAGAACGAGTACGTCCATGCAACAGGGCTTCAAAACGGTCGGCTGGTCAAACAAACAAACTTAGAACAAACGCACTGAAGAACAGCAAGGCCTATGAAGAGCGACCTGAAAATCAGGAACGAGCGGACCAGAACGGCCTGCTAGGCAGGTTACGAACTGACCAACACGCACTGAAAAGCAGATACAAACCTCACAAGCACAAACTGAACCTCAGAAAACGATCGAAATAAGCTGAAGTGTGAAAAGCGGGAATCGTCTCTAACCAAACTTCTACTAACACGAGATAAACACGAGATTAGCAGAAGGAGCCCAAAGGGTGGCATAGTGGGGCTTGAACTTCCCTTTTTTAGTCCCGTCGTACGTGCTGTACGTCACCGCGTTCAAAACCATCGGACTTTTGGAGTAATCGTGTGTGTCCAAGTCTGTCCATTTTTAAGTCCGGCGCACATAGCGTACAAAGTCCGTCGAAAAGATCGCCGGACCAAGTATGCCGGAAAGTCTGATCGTATGTACGTGGCATAAGGGGCACAAAGGGTGGTGCTTGAGAAATGAACTTCCTCCTTATACTCTCATAGTACGTCAGTACGTTCGTGTTTGTCAAACGACAATTTACAGGTAGTGTTAGTATGCTAGACAAAATCCTGCACAAGCGCTTTTGACAAAAATCAGACGCTCGGTCATCCAACAATCAAACTGTGTGTACGAGGCTTAACTCTAGCCATAAAGAAAATCAAATCATTTAGACGAGGTCTGAAAGGTAGTTTTTATGCTGAATCTGTTTTAATTAAATAACAATTGGGTCAATAACAATTGGGTCTTTGAAGTGGCTAAAACGGTATTAAACCTAAAACCAAAAATGTAATATATTGCAGCTTACCAATCATTATATGTGTTGGCTGCATTAGTCTTCTTTTTTATGCTTTTTCTTCCCCTCTGTTTTCACCTAGTGATCCGGCCACTAACAAACCTCCTGTATTAAAGTGACCCAACTCTGGATGAAGGATTACAGGGGCACGTTTGGACAGTAGCATTGTCAGTCTGGAGAGGTGTGTTAGATGGAGTAGCAGGATTAGATACACTAACAGTCGGAATCCACTCTCTAGCTCACACTGCAGTTACACAGGCAGTTATAGCAACAGTTTTATTTTCTTTTGGGATAGAGGCTTTATATGAATAAATAAAATGTATTATATTGTAAGCACCCCTGTCAGTGTTAAATGGTTTGTCTCAACACTAACAGCAACATTTTAGGAGAGCTTGTTCTGTTGAAAAATAACAGACTTACTGGCTGGATCACCAGGTGAAAATAAAAGAAAGCATAAAAAAGAAAACAAATGCAGCCTTCACGTTTAAGAATTGGTAAGCTAAAAAATACTAAATGTTTGCTTTTGGGTTTAAAGAGGAAGTAAACCATGCCAAAGTTTCTTTTATTCAAAAAAAAACCTGCAAAGTAAAGGCACCGCATACTAGCAAATTATCCTGTATTATGAAATACAGTCTGTATTATGAAATAGTCTGTATTATGAAATACTTATCTTAGAATGAAGCCCTGCACCGCCGCACTGTGAGCTCTGACAGATGCTTCCATCTTCACCCGGTCTACCTTCCGGTTTCCTGTCCTCCGGCCGTCTGATTGGCCGTGCCGCGATGACGTCACTCCCGCGCATGCGCATGGGAGTCATGGACCGCGGCACGGAGCTCTGAAGGGGAGGTATACCGTCCCTTCAGAATGCATGTTCCGGTGTCATCACCGGCTGCATGAAGTGTGAATATCTCCTAAACCATGAAGGTTTAGGAGATATTCATAGTACCTATAGGTAAGCCTTATTATAGGCTTATTATTCAGCCATTGGCACCACCTGGCTTGATAAAAGTCAATCAAAAAATGTACTTTTGTCTAAGGGGCCAGGTAGAAAATTGTCACTTGAACAGTGACTGCATCCAATCAGATTCCGACACTGTTTTGATATTCTGACAGCCGCTGGAGCTGTCTGTCTGAATACAACAGATGGCAGGGAAGATTCATCCATGCACTCTTTTTAACATGGATTGGGGAATAAGTTGGATTTCTTTAGTTCCGCTCACATGCTGAACAAAATAAATCTATTTGTGTATGGTCACCTTCATATAACTTTCTAACTCACTGTAACTTATTAGAAAATAATTTTACTTATCCTGGTGTGTTAGCTTTACGAATTGAACCTCATATTTTAAGAAACTATAATTTGACAAGTACCCATACTGCTTCCATATCCACTTGACCCCCAGAAGATTTACCCCCCTTCATGACCAGGACTTTTTTTGCTACACGGAACTGCGTTAATTTAGCTGACAATTGTACGGTCATGCAATGCTGTACCCAAATAAAATGTATCTTTTTTTCCCACAAACAGAGCTTTCTTTTGGTGGTATTTGATCACCACTGGGTTTTTTATTTTTTGCGCTATAAACGAAAAAAGACCAAAAATTTTGAAAAAAGAACCCTCAAATTTTTTACATTCTGCTGTAAAACATATCCAATAATTCTTTTTTTAAAAATCTAATTTCTTCATAAATTTAGGCCAATATGTATTTTGCTACAAAATTTTGGCATATATTTATTGGTTTGCGCAAAAGTTATAGCGTCTACAAACTATGGTATACAGTGCATCCGGAAAGTAGTCACAGTGCTTCACTTTTTCCACATTTTGTTATGTTACAGCCTTATTCCAAAATGGATTAAATTCATTATTTTCCTCAAAATCCTACAAACAATATCCCATAATGACAACGTGAAAGAAGTTTGTTTGAAATGTTTGCAAATTTATTTTAAAAAAATCACATGTACGTTAGTATTAACAGCCTTTGCCATGACACTCAAAATTGAGCTCAGGTGCATCCTGTTTCCACTGATCATCCTTGAGATGTTTCTACAACTTGATTGGAGTCCAACTGTGGTAAATTCAGTTTATTGGACATGATTTGGAAAGGCACACACCTGTCTATATAAGGTCCCACAGTTAAAAGTGCATGTCAGAGCAAAACCAAGCCATGAAGTCCAAAAATTGTTTGTAGACCTCCAAGACAGGATTGTATTGAGGCACAGATCTGGGGAAGGGTACAGAAAAAATTCTGAAGGTCCCAATGAACGCAGTGGCCTCCATCATCCGAAAGATGAATGCAACAATGTTCAAAGACATGCTTGATGAAAACCTGCTCCAGAGCACAATGGACCTCAGACTGGGGTGAAGGTTCATCTTCCAACAGGACAACTACCTTAAGCAAACAGCCATGATAACAAAGGAGTGGCTATGGGACCACTCTGTGACTGTCCTTGAGTGGCCCAGCCAGAGCTCAGACTTGAACCCGATTGAACATCTCTGGAGAGATCTGAAAATGGCCGTGCACCAATGGTCCCCATCCAACATGATGGAGCTTGAGATGCCCTGCAAAGAAGAATTGGAGAACTGCCCAAAAATAGGTGCGCCAAGCTTGTAGCATCATACTCAAAAAAACTTGAGGCTGTAATTGGTGCCAAAGGTGCTTCAACAACGTATTGAGCAAAGGCTGTGAATACTTATGTACATGGGATTTTTTTCATTTTCTATTTTTAATAAATTTGCAAAGATTTCAAACAAACTTCTTTCACATTGTCTTTGTGGGCCTATTGTTTGTAGAATTTTGAGGAAAATAATGAATGTGATCCATTTGGGAATAAGGCTGTAAGATAACAAAATGTAAAAGATTGAAGCGCTGTGAATACTTTCCAGATAGCCTAACCAGTGTTCATGTGTTTACTGTGAGGTGCTTTCACTAAGGGATGTGCTGTTTTTTTATTCCTGGCTTTGCAGAGCTTTACATACACTGAGCTCTGCCCTTTCTTCCTCCTCATCGGCAGTTATCTATTGGCCTGGCACCTGCTGATTGGCTTGTGCTGTGACTAATCACAGCACAGCTGGGGCCCTGGCAGCACGCCCATGCGCACCCCCTACCTGGAAAAGCAGAATCATATATACAGTATATACGTTATTATGTGCAATCGGCCCGGTAAGTGGCTATATGAAAGGTGCACGTGTCAAATAATGTGGCAGCTCTATGAATGCTATACAGTGCGTTGATAAGGTAGTGTAAGCACATGTATTTATCACTGCAACAAGCATTCAGAACGATCTGCCCTAAAAGTTTGAATCTGATTAGTAGCTGTGGGAAAATACCTCTAGTTCTTTTTTAGAACACACTAATGTAAATGATCGCCAGACATTTTGGACAGAGCATGGGATGATGCTTTAGCAACAAACATTTTTAGAAGTATGCTGTACATCAAAAAGTGTACTGGGAGTACAATCAACACTGGGACTGATCATTATACTGAAGGAAGACCCTCCTAATATCTGCATAACAAAAGAGGATAAGAATTGCTGAAAGAACAACAGCATGTAATGTAAAGTATTGTGAACTATATATATGCATTATACCTATTTATCCAGCAGGTGGCACTGTAGTATGTGTCCATGGTAGTGTAATCAGAGGAAGTGCTTGTCTTTCCTCAAAATATGTTCTTGTATATTCCTGCTTCCTGTCTCTGTCCCTATGATATAAAGACATGTTCTGATATTTCTTCATGAAAGTAAAAGCTGCATTACTGCATCCAAGAAGCTTCCAGCGCTTATATCAATACTCTGGCCAATAAGAATCGGGGGAAAAAATGCTGAAACCATTACAGCTACAACCTATACAGCTGGTAAATTTTCTCAAAACCAAAACCATTTTTTTTCTCAAAACCAAAAGTAAGACACTATATGCTCATTGAATGGTTTTGGACAAGAAATTTAAAAGGTATAGAATGAGCAAAAAAGCTAAATCGTTGGGTAAATGTTTCGCCATCAGATATCTGCCTGTCTCATTATATTAGGGCAACCTCTGTTCATATAGATCAGCTTTTTATAGGCAAAGTATCATTCACCTCTTTCTTTCAACCCTGGATTGTAGGGGGTATTTATTGCATCCAATTCTGTGCCACTGTTTGTTTTCCTTGCCACGAAAAGCGTTTCAGTTAAAAAGGTAGCAAGGAATTTATCAATCTGTAGATCTGGAAGTAGACCCAGCAAACATAATTTAGGGTCTAGGACCACTGGTGACCCCATCATGTCATGTAAAAAGTGGATCACGTTGAGCCAAAAAGCAGGTATAATTAGGCAACTCCATATTAGAAAGAACCAGGTGTGAATGTGCATAGTGGGCAAAGTGGGCTGAGTGTGGACTGGTAGCTAACGATCCTTTGAGGTGTTAGATATGCCCGGTGTAGTATGTATAGTGTTAACCTGTCTGATATTTTAGGAGAGTCTGATTTAGTATTGTTCAAAATTTCCTCCCAATCGGTCCCCTTTTTGTCTCCAATATCTGATTCCCAGCCAGCTTTAGCTTTGTTAGCCAATGTTGTAGCTTGAGGGAGACGAATAGTGAAATATAAGGTGGAGGTTAGTTTGGGGGGTTCTGTTCCTAGAATAGTATCTAATATGGGGGGGGTAGTTAAAGAGAGATTTGTGTTATTAAACTGGGTCTGCAGGGCGTGTCGGAGCTGTAGGTATTGAAAGAGGAGATGATTAGGGAGAGAAAATTCCTCCTTGAGTGTTTGAAATGTTCTGAGTCCGGAAGTGGTCATAACTTGATGTAGGTATATCATTTCCTTGGTAGCTCACACTATAGGGTCCGGAACTGTAAGTAATTCTGATAGGTGGCTATTGAACCATAAAGGAGTGTGGGAATATATTGGCTGTATATTAAGTTTACGTGAAGCAAGTTCCCATATTCTTTGCTAACCCATCGTTATACCAAAGGGGGACCTTGATGCTATTTCCCACGAAGAATGGTCTGTAGGGCAGTATAGGCGGGATGGTCAGAATTATGACCTACTAAGGACTTGTAGCATTGGAGGTCTGTTTTATCAAAATAGTAAAAGTGAGATAGTTGGGAAGCTAGATAATAGTCATGAAAATCAAAGAGAGCAGCTCCTCCTAGTGAAGTGGGGTTTTTAAGGACTGACCAAGCTAATTTGTGCCTACTATGCCCCCAAACAAAGGAGTTGAGCATGGATTCTAGAGTCTTGATAAACTTTAAAGGTATATAGAGGGGAGCATTCCACATTAGATACAATATCTTGGGTAGGAATATCATTTTAATTAGGTTTATTCAAGAAAAGACGACCTCGACCCTGAACAGCGCTGGGCCTTACAAGAGCTGAAGGAGGCACCAAACCTGGTCATCAAAAAAAGCGACAAAGGGGTTAATGTTGTATTACATTCAACAGAATATAATGAAAATGAGATAAAGAGACAATTAAGTGACCTATATACTTATGAAAAACTTTCCATGATCCCTTTCATGTCCCTAGTCAATGAACTGAACTTCAAACGTATGTTTGCACATGAAGCCAGCCTATTCTTCTCTCGAAAGGAGTATGAATACTTGAGAGTAAAGGAGTTTAACACCCCTACCATCTACATCATTCCCAAAGTCCAATAGGCCAATTGTTTCAGCGGTTAAGGGCCCTCTTGAAAGGATTGGAAGATACCTAGATGGCTTACTAAAGAAAATGGTCTTTGAGCTACCCTCATACGTCAGAGACACCCTTGACGTACTAACAAAAATTGAAGAGGTGGCCGTACCCCCTGGAATTCTCCCAGTGGGTATCGATGTAGAGTCTCTCTATACATCCATACCCCATGCATGGGGCCTTGCAGCAACAGCATATTTTCTCGACCAAAGATTTCTACGTATGGGGCCTCAGAATGAATTCATCTTTGACATGCTACAATTTGCCTTCAGCAATAACTGCTTTCAATTTCTAGGTGTATACTATAGACAAATACAAGGCACCTCCATGGGGGCCCCATGGGCACCTGCCTATGCGTGCTTACACATTGGTTATTGGGAAGTGGAAGTTGTTTACTGTTCTGAACTATACCCGAGCCATGCAAAATTATGGCTAATATATATTGATGATGTCCTGCTGCTTTGGCAGGGGTCTGTTGAATCCCTTGAAGAGTTCCTAACCGAACTGAATGAGAACAACCGCAACATACGCTTAACATTCAACTATGATTTGAACGTAATTTCGTTCTTGGACCTCTTAATAAGGACAGAGACCACCAAACAACTAAAACATTCCGCAAAGCAACCGCTGCAAATACTCTTCTTGAGGCAACCAGACATCACCCCAAGTCTCCGGTCAAAGGTATACCGGCAGGGCAGTTTATGAGAATTAGGCACAACTGCTCACTCGATCACGACTACCAGGAGGAATCTAATCAACTCTATAAAAGGTTTAGAGAAAGGGGATACCCATACAGAGCTTTAAAAAGCTAAAAAAAACGAGCATCCGCAACCAACCAGAAAGGTCTGTTAATACCAAAACTGACCAACATGCCAACAAAAGCACCTCTAATCAAGTGAAAATCATCACCGTGTTTGCTACACAGTGGGAGGATGTCTGACTGATCTTGACCAAACACTGGCACGCACTGACTCGAGCCCTCCAGGTGGCATCCATAGCTGGTCCCAAACCCCTCATGGTAGCAAGGAGAGCCAAAAACCTCAGATCTGTCAGATCTGAATATACCAAACCTAACCCACACAACTGGCTCATGGATCTACCACCACCTGAGAGGAATGTATGCCTGTGGCAAGTGTCACATCTGTGGATTTGTAGATAGACCTGATTCCTTTACAGATGTAACATGAAGAGATTCATACCAAATTAAACGTTACATCATCTGCAATACTACATGAGTACTGTATATGTTGGAATGTCCCTGTCATAAACTGTACATAGGCAAAACCAAGCGTCCCTTAAAGGTCCGCATAGAGATCTCTCAAGCATTCGCTCCCCTAATGACGATACCCCCATTGGAGAACACTTCTCAAAATATCACAACAGCGAACCAAAGGGACTCAAATTCAAGGGGTTCTATGCCCTTCAACTCCCAATAAGAAGAGGTGACTTTGATACGGTACTCCTTCAAAAAGAATAGGAGTGGATTTTCCGGCTGGGGACCCTCGCGCCTAATGGCTTAAACACAGAGCTGAATTTACAGGTATTCCTGACCCCATAATCTGATCTCCTCCAAATTGATTGGTTGCCAAAATACCATACAATGTATTAGGCCTTGTTATGTACAAACGTATCTATCTGAGCACCCCTTTACCTTCACACTCTTGATAAACTACCACTGAATTTAACTGCTTTGATTAACATTATGTGGTATTGTTAATTCGTGAATGTTAATTTATCCTCCACATCAGTGACAGTTTTTTATGAACTGTAATAATCTAATACTACCACAAGATGGTGGCGGTATGAATACTTTTTACCCTTACAGCAGCCTGAATCCCCATATGGGGTTAATATAACCGCGTCTAGGCCGGAAGTGACATCACCAGAAGTATTTCTGTATCTTGCTGTATTTATTTGTCTGTGATGATCAATACATTTACTGTCACTGTAGATACCTAATGCAACATTTTTAAGGGCATATAGGGAGTCTGGAGGTCCACGGTTAAGCATAATACTGAGTATCAGTCTGTGCCACCAAGGTTTCTCAGAACTCACCTCGCCCGATGTGTATATGCGTTTTGTGATAAGTTACACCAATAAGTGACTTGGGGTGATTGACACGAGCGAATGATGTTGGCATGGCTGAACTCCTGGGCATGCGTTTTTAACTGACAACGTTGTCAGTTTTACTGTGTGTACTTCCCTATTGAATATACTTTCTGTCCAGTGATACACTTTTCTACATATTTGTTCTAATAAAGGTTAATCAGGTTAAACCGCTGTTTGATCCATTTCCTTCATTGAAGGCAGGGACACCTTGGGTCCTATTCACACCCTCTTTTTCTATTTTGGCTGCCTCTCCTGTTCTTACAAGGAACTCCACCTGATTAGGTGAGTCGGTAACCTGCTACCTGAATTGACCAAAAAATTACTGGTCATCAGGACCCCGCCAATGTTCTTTTGTCCTTTTTGATATGTACACCCAGTAGTAGCCTGGCCCAGATTTGTGTTTTAGTCTTAATCAACACGAAGAGGGGTTCCATATTAAGAGAAAAGTAATCTTTTGAGCTGCCTGGTGACCACTACCCCAGGTATTTAATAGAGGACACCCTAGGTAGAGGGAGAAGGATTGCAAGGATATTTTAGAGTTGTTATCAGTCGGGTTAACATAAGCAAAGAGGCTTTGTATAACATTGTAACATTTTTATTGTCTGCTAAATGCCCCTCAACCAAGTTGGTAGGAAATAGAGTATAGTGAAACGAACAGCTCAGTACATATTTCTTGGCTTGCTGGGGATTACATCAAGAAGCTTTTAGAGGTTCAATTCAGGATTGAGGTTAGGTCATGCACAATGGTATCTTACTTGGATACTATACTTTTCCCTTTAAGTATAATGCTTTATTTTGTGTTTGTGCACAATCACTTCTTTGCCTTTCTGGTTTGGAGTTCCTCAGTGCCAGCAAAAGTAGCATCTAGATGTATCACAGGAAAACACATTGCATGCAAAATTGAGGTACCCCTACAATTTTGAAAAATGGATGAGTTGCCAAATCAAATCAAATTCACTGTCCTAGTGTAGGTTTGAAATTGACTGGTTCCTATGGTTAGCATTATTTTCTGTTTATCATTAATCAGGTGTAACTGTTTGCTTGCTACTTGTGAAAAGTCACAAGGTGCAGGTGAGGAAGCGGCACTACAAAGCACTGCAGATCTGCAGGATCTTATCACTTTCAGGGTAGACTTTGTACTTCAGCTGCCTAATCTGTGGCTGGAACAATGAAGCCCTTGTCAAAGCAATGCTTTTAAGTTTATGTGAAGAATCAATAGGGAGTTATAATATTTTTATAAGATACACTGGGTTCCAAATCTCCAGCAGGTCTGCTTTATGAGATGTGTTTGTGCGATTTATGTATTTGACCAGTGCTACAGATATGAAAGGTTAAAGAGTATATAAACCCAACATTTCATATTACTGATGTGTGCCTGCTGTATTATATACCTGTATTAAAAATTATCCTGTCCACTTTGTATTGCTTCCTTTGTGTAAAATCCCTGGTGTTCTTATCAGTCCCTCTGCTGAGAACTCAGTCTGCCCTCTTCCAATGATCAGACTTGCCTTATACACCCCCCCCCCATGGCCTTTCATGGGAAAGTTCAGTGTACTACCGTTCCCTCTCCCCCAGCTCTTATGCAGCTGAAAAGAGAGGGAATGTGATGACTTATAAATAAAAGGGGAAAAAAGTGTTTATAGTGTTTTTTTTATATCTATATGTTTTGCCTTTAATTGTAATATAAGCTAAATGGGTTGTTTTACAAGATGAGGGTTTACATATACTTTAACAGGCTACAAATAAAAAAAAGTGCATGAATCCTGCATCGTATTGTTTCCCAGACTGTAAAACACAGTAAAGAAAGCAGCTTAGATTATAAATAATTGCATTTTCTAATATAGAGCAGAGTAAAAAAAATATATTACCTATTTTACACACAGTTTCAAAAAACTCAAAACCCCACCAAGCCCCAGGTTCAGACAGTTTTACCCTTCTTTACTACAAATATTTTCAATACCACCTCACATAACCATACCTCCAAGCCTACAAATTCCTATCTGATACAATGAGAGGCCTCATTACTAGACATGTGCTGTTTGTTTTGTTCCGAATTGAAATTTGGACTAATTTTTCTTTATTCATAAATTCGGATGTATCCGAACTTCCGCATTACAATAGCAACGAATTTAAACTAATCCGAAATAACGAAAAAATTATTGGGACTAAATTCAAATTTGAATAGTTTTTGAATCGATTTCTAATAGTTTTCTAATTCGACTAGAATAGAAAAAAATAGAATAGAATAGAAAAGAATATGATAGAAAATAAAAGAATAAAATATAATGGAGTGAAACAAGAATAGAAAATAATAGAATAGAAAATAAAGGAATAGAATAGAAAATAAAAGAATAGAGTAAAACAGAACAGAATAGAATAGAATAAAATAGAAAATAAAATAAAGGATTAGAATAGAATAGAATAAAAAATAGAATAAAATAGACTATAACCATCTTCTGAAAATTGCATTTCAAATAGAATAAAATTGAATTTGAATACAATAGAAAAGAATAAAATACAAAAATAGGATAGAAAAGAAAAGAATATAATAAAAAATAGAATAGAATAAAATAGACTATAACCATATTCTGAAATTTAAATTTAAAATAGAATAAATTCGAATTATAATATAATAGAAAAAAATAGAATAGATTATAAAAGAATAGAATTCAAAAAACAATAGAATAGAATAGAAAGAATATAACCATTTCCCAAAATTCAAATATAATTAATTTGAATTTGAATAGAATATAAAATAATAGAACAGAATAGAAAATAACAGAATAGAATTGACTAGAATATATAAAAAAAAATAGAATAGAAAAAAACAATAGAATAGAATAGAAAGACTATAACCATCTTCCGAAATTCAAATTTTGAATAAAATAAATTTGAATTTGAATAGAAAAGAATAGAATAGAAAAAAATAGAAAAGAATAGAATAGAAAATTTCTAACAATATAACCGTGTACCAGAATTCAAATTTTTGATTAGAATAAATTCGAATTCAAATAGAATAGAAAATTTCTAGAATATTCTCCAACAATCTAGAACAAGGGGGGGGGGGGCACCAGAATGCTGCCTGGAAGAGTCATCCAGTCCTAACCTCTAAAAACCCTGACCCAGATTCCATGGCTCAGGTTTAGCCCTGGGTCAGACTATAGTTTACCTGCACTACTGCTAGTAGCACCTTAGAGGGTGCTACAAAAGCAATAGAAAGCCTCCATATACACAATCCTTCACCCACAGTTGATCCAGGGGAAGAAATCCAAAAACAAATAAAGCGTGATCTAATTTGCTCCAATGGGGGAAAAAAATCCTTACTGATCCCCAAAGAGGCAATCAGATATTTCCTGGATCAACTACTCCTGGTATCATTACCTATAAATGTTAGTATCCAGTTATATTTTGTGCATTTAGGAATGTATTCAGCTCTTTTTAAAACAGCTCTACTGGGCTGGATAGAAATAGTTCTTCAGGAAGTCTATTCCACAATTTTACAGCTAGAAGCCTTTTAGTGTGTGAAGGTTACATTTCTTTTCCTTAATGCTTAAAAAGTTTTCCCACTCGTTTTATGTAATGACCTGAAAGTAAATAAAAATGCAGTATCATAAAATTGTGCAAAAGTTACCATAAGCATAAATGGATTGGATTGACACCAATAATACCACAGTTGTA
Organism: Aquarana catesbeiana; assembly: GCF_042186555.1. NCBI lineage: Eukaryota > Metazoa > Chordata > Amphibia > Anura > Ranidae > Aquarana > Aquarana catesbeiana. The sequence continues at coordinate 336,672,305 of NC_133329.1, forward strand.
TATTTAACATATATACACTATATTACCAAAAGTATTGGGTTACCTACCTTTACACGCACATGAGCTTTAATGGCATCCCAGTACGTAGGGTTCAATATAGAGTTGGTCCACCCTTTGCAGCTATAATAGCTCCAACTCCTCTGGGAAGGCTGTCCGCAAGGTTTAGGAGTGTGTCTATGGGAATGTTTGACCATTTTTCCAGAAGCACATTTGTGAGGTCAGGCACTGATGTTGGATGAGAAGGCCTGGCTCGCAGTCTCGGCTCTAATTCATCCCAAAAGTGTTCTATCGGGTTGAGGTGCAGGCCAGTGAAGTTTCTCCACCCAAAACTCGCTCATCCATGTCTCTATGGACCTTGCTTTGTGCACTGGTCCAAATAATTTGGTGATGGGGGATTATGGTGTGGGGTTGTTTTTCAGGGGTTGGGCTTGGCCCCCGTAGTTCCGGTGAAGGGAACTCTTAAGGCGTCAGCATACCAAGACATTTTGGACAATTTCATGCTCCCAACTTTGTGGGAACAGTTTGGGGATGGCCCCTTCCTGTTCCAACATGACTGCGCACCAGTGCACAAAGCAAGGTCCATAAAGACATGGGTGAGCGAGTTTGGGGTGAAGGAACTTGACTGACCTGTACAGAGTCCTGACCTCAACCTGACAGAACACCTTTGGGATGAATTAGAGCGAAGACTGCGAGTCAGGCCTTCTCGTCCACATCAGTGCCTGACCTCACAAATGCGCTTCTGGAAGAATGGTCAAACATTCCCATAGACACACTCCTAAACCTTGTGGACAGTCTTCCCAGAAGAGTTGAAGATGTTATTGCTGCAAAGGGTGGGCCAACTCAATATTGAACCCTACGGACTAAGACTGGGATGCCAATAAAATTCATGTGCGTGTAAATGCAGGTGTCTCAATATTTTTGGTAATATATAGTGTAGTTCACAAACATTTACCATATATTGTACCTCATGGACCTCATGGAGTGTTTATAACACTCAGTGAAACACACTTTTATTTCGCAAATTGCAAATTTGTTTTGATTGCAAGAATTAGTTATGTGTTTTGCAAATCGTATCTACTTCCTCAGACTACAGTAAATATGCCTATTGTCACATATCTGCAGTTTTGTTGCAGATATGTCATCTCTATTGCCAAAAGCCAGCAGTCATGTTGGTACACTTAGTTCCATAGCTTTAACTAAGGTTCTGTAAGTAAGGTTCTGCTGTTACTTGTTATCCCACAAGACATGTGGTTTATCCACCTACTGTTGATTCAATGAGCTACATGCCCAGACCATCCAGACTATCTACATTTTTACTTAAGCTGGACCCATTTTCTTAGGCATTACTTGAAAAACAGCTATTGTTCCTAGTGCCAGGTCCCCCCCTAGTCACTAGTGTTTCCTAGTATAGTAGTGCAGCCAACGTGTATGTGTATATGAGTGTATGTATGTGTATATGTATGTATATTGTAAGTTTATGTATGTTTGTATGTATATTACTTTACTGAACCCGAATCCGTTATAATCAGATCTGGAAGTTTGCCCCTGTCCCTCCCCTCCGCAGCTTTCTGGGACACATCACAGGTCCCAGGAGACTGCGGCGCATTTCAGTTTTCAGTTTTCATTTCAGTTTTCCCTAGTCAAGATGGCGGCGCCAGCACCCAATAGCTGATTGAAGAATCGAGTCAGATGAGGACACCGCTGGATGCCTGGACAGGTAAGTACCCTAATGTTAAAAGATTTTGATGACAGATATACATTCCCGAACCCAAATCTTAGCAATCCTAGCTCTGGGATCAAGCCTTAACATCACTTCCCTTATGCCCGGTACGCACGATTAGATTATCGGACGAATGATCGTCCGTTTTTTTTTGCATGCTAATCTCACGTCAAATCTGATGAGTTTATCAGTCACGAAAATTCCCGTACGACAGCATAAAAGTTCAGAAGTGATGTCATGTGTTGTAATACATTTGTATTGTATTTTCGAACAACAGGTGTACTGATTAAACGAAAATCGTACAATCTGGCATCGTACGAAAAAAATTTCCGTGCATGTCCGATAGAATAATATCGGATGAACTGTCCCGATCGGCTCTTGAAAGCTCTGTACTAACATTCTGATTATTGTACGATCGTTTTGAATGCGGCATTTTTCGTACGATTTTCGGATCGTGTGTACGGGGCATTAGTGTCTATCACCAACATGGCTCCGTAGAGATACAGATGCATGCCCTAGATGTGATAGGGGTCCAGAAGACTTCACAGATACTGGCGAGATATTGTAACCATAATATCTTCTACCTACTAGGTATTTTCAAACCAAAACTTATTATGTATGATTACTCCAGTATATCTGAGAAGGCTGTGACCCAAGTCATTAGACTACTTTAGATAGCATGTAAGCTAATTGCACAAACATGGTTGTGTCCCCCCCACCTCCATGATGCCAAGGAAAAACTTGTTTATTAGCACATAAACTGCTTCTGTAAATTTGAAAAAAATATGGAATGCCTGGCTAGCGGTACCTGGCCTAGCTCCATTTCATCTTATTGAAGATAGTTTATTCTCCTCCTTATGATTCAAAGAATTGTGTCCATTGAAGTTCTACTGTTAAAAAACGTAGGTTGATATGTTCTAATCTTCGTAATGTAATTAAGACAGATGCAGGTCAAATTGTGCATTTTTACTTAAAGGCCCCTTTCACACTGGAGCGGTTTTCAGGCGGTATTGCGCTAAAAATACCGCCTGAAAACCGCCCCTAAACAGCCTCCGCTGTTTGTTCAGTGTGAAAGCCCAAGGGCTTTCACACTGAAGCGGTGCGCTCGCAGGACGGTAAAAAAAGTCCTTCGAGCCGCTTCTTTGGAGCGGGGAAGGAGCGGTGTATTCACCGCTCCTAAACCGCTCCTGCCCATTGAAATCAATGGGACAGCGCGGCTATACCGCGGTAATACCGCGGCTATAGCCGCGCTGTACGAGCAGATTTAACCCTTTTTCGGCCGCCAGCCGGGGTTAAAACCAAACCGCTAGCGGCCAAATACCGCTGCAAGAACGACGGTACAGCAGCGCTAAAAATAGCGCTGTTGTACCGCCGACGCCCCCACCGCCCCAGTGTGAAAGGGGCCTTAGTTTTTTTTTTTGTTTTATTGTATGTAATCATGCTCATTAAGAGCCCTTGCACACTGGGGCGGTTTGCAGGCGCTATTGCGCTAATAATAGCGCCTGCAAACCGACCTGAAAGTGCCGCTGCTGTGTATCCAGTGTGAAAGCCCCGAGGGCTTTCACACTGGAGCGTTGCGCTGGCAGGACGGTAAAAAAAGTCCTGCCAGCAGCATCTTCGGAGCGGTGAAGGAGCGGAGTGTTTACCACTCCTTTACCGCTCCTGCCCATTGAAATCAATGGGACGGTGCGGCTATACCGCCGGCAAAGCGCCTCTGCAGAGGCGCTTTGCGGTGGTATTTAACCCTTTCTCGGCCGCTAGCGGGTGGTAAAACCGCCCCGCTATCGGCCGCATACCGACGGTAAAACGCCGCTAATAATAGCGGCGTTTTACCGCCGACGCCGCCCCCGCTATAAGTGTATAGTTGTTTGTAGAATAACTGAACATACCAGTTATCAATACAAGAAATTTTTGTGCCTGTAAAAACACTGTCTGACAATAGCTGCTGGGACAAATGGTTATCCGTATGTTTACTAGATATTTACTCCTTATCTGTCATTTGTATTAATGTCACTGTATGGCCATTAATGCTGGTTTTTGTATGTTTTTTTATCATGCACAGGTTTTGCGTTTGTATGAGAAAAAAAAAATTGAAAAGCCTAATAAAAACTGATTTAAAAAAAATTCTTGCAAAGATCACACAGAGAGCATTGTGTTTTTCATAACAAAACGTTATGCTTTAAGCTGGCCACACACGAGTAAGGTTTGGCTTAGATTTGATCTGTTAGATGGGCAAAATCAACCAATAACTATATAGTGCCAGTTCCTGATCTGGTCAGATATTCTAGACACAAAGCATAAACCATTGTAATATCGAGACGTGATCTTCTCTACACTCTGACTTGTGACTCCCAGTGATGTCTACATTTCTTGGAATTATTGAAGAGCCTTTCTTCGAATATGCAACACTGTGACATTTCAATTCCATTAACAAGCACTCTCTCTTTGACACAGCTTCAGAGTTCACTGGCATGCAATATGTAATGAAGCATTGATTTTCATAGATGATATGCTGTTTTCATTTGTAAGAAAAAGGTTCCTAACTACTCTTAACATAATAAATCTTCATTATTCTGACTTTTTATTTATCTATGGGAGGCTTGGTAATTGCCTTCACTTAGAAGAGATGCCAGGCCTTAATACAAATTGAACAATGGCAAAACTTGGGCATATCACGTCCATCTTACCTTTTTATGAATTAATAAAAGTCTGCCCATCAGTGATTGGCATTTATTGTTGTTTTTTGTGTACTGATGGAGTTTATGCTCTCTGGAAGAGTCTAATATGAAGGTCTATTGGTATAAATTGGAATCCAATTGATTTAGAATTCACATAAACATACGCATTACTTCACTACTTTCACCTAGCTGTATTCAGGACAGCCAATCATAATATGTGAGTTCGAAACTGATGCTCAGGGGGTCTAATGATCTGAGAACTCTAGAGGTGAAAGCTCCTTACTTGACAACCTGGTTCAGCCCCTAGACCCACTAACCGGCCAGATTTTAGGTATTACCTTGGGGAGATGCAGACTAGAATACTGCAATCACTGAGCAGCAAATTATATCACCTGTGATGTATTTCAGTTATCTTGCAAACCTGGCCTGTTAGTGGGTCCTGAGGACAGGAGTTGAGAACCACTGCCCTCCTAGACTATAGAATCTAAAGCTAGCCATAGATGATTCTTTTTTTTTTTTTTTTATTAGTCAACCATCTGATAAAAAAAAAAAAAAAAAAAAAAAAAGATTCTCCCATCCAATCATTTGAGGTGGATGAAGGAAACCTCCCTGCTGCGCCATTGTATTCTGACAGCGGGATTCCTTTCCTGCATGTTCTGATAGAATGTAAAAACTTGTGTCACTGGCGCAAAAAAAATTATATATATAAAATAAATAATATATATTAATAAATTATAATTTGATCTGCTGCAGTTAAATTGTCTTATACCATAGGTTTGAAAAAATAGAGCAACTGCGCTGATCCAAACATTTACTGGTGTAATGTTACCACTAATATGGTGTGTAAACCCTATAAAGCACCTCACGGGTGTATATGCCCTGTAGTCCAACCTTACTATAAAATGCTATGTGACAATAAAGTGCCAAATATTAGAAAATTGTGCAAACTATCACTCCTTAGGACGTAAATAAAATTCCCAAAGACCACTTATAAAGTGCAATGTGACAATAAGGTGCCAAATATCAAAAAATGCATAAGTATATAATATTCCCAGAGTCCATTTCCATTTGTCATATATATTCTCAAATTTGTATGCGTGTTTTATGCTGGATCTTTTCACCAATTCACGTGCCACCACCACCTTCTAAAATGGGCACTCACCAGAGCCTAGAGTTTTGCCTTTGGTTCATCTGGGATAACCACTCCACTGTCCTGGCTTTGCTCCAGCTAGTTCACCGCTAGGTACTCCTCATTTCTCCATGTCAGTAATGGTATCCCATAAAAATTAAATATCCATCCATGCTCAACATGTATGTTTCTCTATCCCGGCGTGCATTCCAAGCCTCGATTTGGTACAGGTCCATGAACAGGAAGTGATATCCGTAATTACCCAGAAGCCTCTACGCATTTCGCATACACACATGCATCATCAGGAAGGTTCCTGATGATGCAAGTGTGTATGCGAAACGTGTAGAGGCTTCTGGGTAATTATGGACGTCACTTCCTGTTCACGGAGCCGTACCAAATCGAGGCTTGGAACGCACGCCGGGATAGAGAAACAGAGCAGCATGACAGATTCCTAAAACAAATAGCTGGACAGACTCAGTGCCGGTCTCTAGGCACTACAAAGTGTGAATTTACATTTTATACATAGTGAATACTTACTTTTTAGTCAAGATAAATAAATATTTTATGCATACATGTTGCGCAATGATGGATATTTCATTTTTATGGGATAACATTACTGACATGGAGAAATGCGGAGTACCTAGCGGTAAACTAGCTGGAGCAAAGCCAGGACAGTGGAGTGTTTATCCCAGATGAACCAAAGGCAAAACTCTAGGCTCTGGTGAGTGCCCATTTTAGAAGGTGGTGGTGGTATATAAATTGGTGAAAAGATCCAGCATAAAGCACGCATGAAAATTTGAAAATATATATGACAAATGGAAATGGACTCTGGGAATATTATATACTTATGCATTTTTTGATATTTGACACCTTATTGTCAAGTTGCACTTTATAAGTGGTCTTTCGGAATATAATTTACGTCCTAAGGAGTGATAGGAACAATTTTCTAATTATTGGCACTTTATTGTCACGTAGCACTTTATAGTAAGGTTGGTTTACAGGGCATACTGTAAACACCGTGAGGCACTTTATAGGGTTTACACACTGTATTAGTTGTAGCATTACACCAGTAAATGTTTGGATCAGCACAGTTACTCTCTTTTTTCAAATGTTCTGATAGAACACAAATTTTCCAACTGCCCCATTGGAAAGAAGATGATCACGGGCGGCACAGTGGTCTAGTGGGTAGCACTCTCGCCTAGAAGTAAGAAGGGTCGCTGGTTCGAATCCCAACCACAACACTACCTGCCTGGAGTTTGCATGTTCTCCCTGTGCCTGCGTGGGTTTCCTCCGGGTACTCCGGTTTCCTCCCACACTCCAAAGACATGCTGGTAGGTTAATTGGATCCTGTCTAAATTGTCCCTAGTATGTATGAATGTGAGTTAGGGACCTTAGATTGTAAGCTCCTTGAGGGTAGGGACTGATGTGAATGTACAATGAATATGTAAAGCGCTGCGTAAATTGACAGCGCTATATAAGTACCTGAAATAAATAAATAAATAAAATCACTAGGTCAGCTCCTCTTGAACAAGAACAACCATAGATGGATCGAAATTCAACCAGATCCCTGCGCAATTTCAATCCATTTATGGCCAGCTTTACAGTTCATGTTTTAGACTACTTTCACACTGGGGAGAACGTCGGCGGTAAAGTGGCGCTATTTTTAGCGCCGCTTTACCATCGTTTTAGCAGTGATATTCGGGCTACTAGCGGGGGCAATTTTAACCCCTGCTAGTGGTCAAAAAAGGGTTAAAACCACCCGTAAAGCGATGCCACAGCGGCGGTTTGGTGGCACTGCCCCATTGTTTTCAATGGGCAGGGACGCTTTAGGAGCTTTAGGTTGCACCGCTTTCACACTGGAGAGACAGGAGAGGCTCTTTAAAAGGCGCTATTTTTAGCGCTGTAGTGCCTGTAAAGCACCTCAGTGTAAAAGTAGCCTTAGGAGCAGATCTCCCTCAAAAAATACCTTAACCCAGTCACTAAAATCCTATATAAGCTTTAACATGTTGGTGTAATTTCAACAGTTTTGAATCTGTCTAATAATTTGTACGCTTTTTTTTCTCCAATGTATCTATTGTCTATGGTTGTCACGTAGGCTGAACGTCAAACATGTCTGCTTCGTTCATCTCAACTACATGGTAGATTGATGGGATTGGAAGTATACACAATGAAGATTAAGATGTTTCTATGCTCCTGATTTGGGCTACAAACACATCTTCCTCTCTTCATTTTCAATGCATGGGGGCTGGGGGAATTAGTAGATTTGTCAAGCGCTTGACAAAAGAGCACGCACTGCAAACATCTCCCCAGTGCACACGCTCTGAAACGCACCGCGATAACATCTGTGACACCATCCCGCCACATGCTGTGTTCCAGCCCTCTCCTGTGATCCACCAGCTGCGTTCCAGACCTCGTTCTGGATCCCACCTGAGCGCCGAGAGACTCCTGCTGGCCAGGACGCCGGCCCCACACAGATCAACAGGACGAGATCACTGCTGACAGCTGAGACGGAGATCGTGCGGTTTCACTGGACTCTACTGTGCCTGTTTAAAGATACTACAATGTGAGTTTTTTAATACGTTTTGTCTATTAAACATAACAGTCTTACTTAAAGGAGCCTATTTCCTGTTTTCTATTCACATGTTTGGAGTGTGCTTCAACTCCCCCTGCAAGGCTGCCCTGATACTACAGTCTCCTCACACAGAGCTAGAGAGCTCAAAGGACTCTTGTATAGACTCATGTTGCATTTTATATACTACAGCCTGCGCCACTATCCACTGTATTTTTTTACAGAAAAATTAAGCTGCAGGATACTTAAAGCAGACTTCCAGTCATTTTTTCAACTTTCCATCTATTAAATCTTCTGCCCTTGTTGTTTTAACTTTGGATAGTAAAACATTTTGTTTCTGCCAGTAAATACCTTATACAGTCCACTTCCTGTTTCTTGTCTGGTAAAAAGCCTAGGCTTATGACATCATGCACAGATTTCTCTCTCACTCTCGTGAGAGTTTGCCAGGAAGGGAGGAGGGGATGAGTCATAAGAGGACCAATGAGCCTTACCTGTAGTTACTGTAAATATCCCTGAAATGTGCACCGTTTAGGAGATATTCACATTGGCTCTAGCCAATGACATCACTGCTTATGCACAGTATTCTCTGCATTCAGGGCATGCTAAGCGTGCCCTGAGTGCAGAGAGTGCCATGCCATGATTGTTACTCCTGTGTGCATGTGCAGGGGTTATGTCATTGTGGCTCGGTCATTCAAGCAGCCGCAGAGTGCCAACCCAGAGGAAAAACCAGGTGAAGATGGAAGTGCTGGCAGCGGTGACAGCTCGGCGCTGGAGGGCATTGTTTAAAATATAAAAATGCATGTGCTAGTATGTGGTGCACGTGGGCCCAAACTGGATGGTTCCTGGATGGAAACTGACCCAATGTTAGATGGGGACCCATACTGTTACTTATTTACCTTACAATATTGGCATAAAGTGGAGACCACGTTATAGCTTATATGGAAGCCTAACAAGATACAGATAGAATGCAGTACTTTTGTATAGATTGTAATTGAAGCTTAAAGTCGCTCTAAACTAAAATTCTATTCAAGTATGTATTCTTAACTCAAAAAGTACCTTCTATTGTGCTTAGCGTCCTTCAAATCTCCAAATTCCTTTTTTTGCTGCTATTATCTGTCTTCCTATTGGAGGGTGGCTTTGCTTATTGTTCAGAGTCCCACTGTATATAGGAACTTAGCCACCCGCTCTTGCTCGCTCCCAAGATGGTTTAAGGACTATGGTCGCCTATATACAATTTGTGTTGTGCACAAAGCAGTGCACATGACTGCAACTAATGTGAACTACTTGTTCCAAACAAATGGAAATGAGGGGGATGTGGAAGCTCAAGGAGAACGTTACAAGAAAACATAGTAATAAAAGATTTATGAAAAACAGATTACAGGGCTATTAATTACTGGATGTAAATGGATTATTTTTGGAGAATAAGGATATTGTTTACCTTCACTGGTTTTGATTTGGTTGGGAGAAATGCACAATTGCTAAGTAGTTAGCACTTCTGCCTAGCAGCACTAGGATAGTCAGTTCAAATCCCAACCACGGCACTACCTGCATGGAGTTTTCATGTTCTCTCTATGCCTGCGTGGGTTTCCTCCCACACTCCAAAGACATGCTGTAGGTTAATTGGCTCGTGTCTAAATTGTCCCTAGTATGTATGAATGTGAGCTAGGAAACTTTTGATTGTAAGCTCCTTGAGGGCAGGAATTGATGTGAATGTATAATATAGGCACTATATTGTCAAAAGTATTGGGACGGCTGCCTGTACACTCACATGAACTTTAATGGTATCCCAGTCTTAGTCCGTAGGGTTCAATATTGAGTTGCCCCCCCTTTGCATCTATCCCAGCTTCAACTCTTCTGGGAAGGCTATCCACAAGGTTTAGGATTGTGTATTTGGAAATGTTTCACCATTCTTCCAGAAGCGCATTTGTGAGGTCAGGCATTGATGTTGGACGAGAAGGCTTAGCTTGCAGTCTCCACTGTAATTCATCCCAAAGGTGTCCCAAAACTTTTGACTGTATAGTTTATGTATAAAGTGCTGCATAAACTGACAATGCTATATAAGTACCATAAATAAAATATTTAGTAGATTTCAAACACATGCACAGTTATGTCATTGCCACTACTGAATACTGTCCTGTGTTTGCATTCTGTAAATACTGAAAACTAACCCCAGATAATTGTAAACTTCTGAGACAGTATGTTATAGCAAGAAAGCAAAATTATATATATATATATAGATATCTATAGATAACTATATCTATAGATATCTATATATATCTATCTATATATATATAGATATCTATATATATCCTGAAGGTCTCCAGCTGTTGTGGAAATACATTCAACTGCTTGTTTCCTTTCTCTCACTCTCTAGGTATAGTGATCTGCTTTTGCGTTGCCGGGAACTTGACTCCTGGACTCAAGATCTCTGTCTCCCAAGTGTTGTCTGGATATCAGGCTTCTTCAACCCCCAGTCCTTCCTCACAGGTAGGGAGCACATCACAACTCATTAGTAATTTACTGCTACAGTAATTTTTATAATTACTGCCAGGAGGCCTCATTAAATTTGATCTAATGAATAAATATTGTATTTTTCAACATGATTACTAGAACAGCTTAAACTGTGCGCCATAAACAATTATTTCCCTACACGTTTATCATACTTGAATGCAAGTTTGCCGTTTTAGAATATATTTATCAAGTGATGGATACATATTTTATTGTACTCCAGGATATTAGATATGACAATTAAGGGGATGGAACAGAGCTGAACTTCTGTAATAATGAAATTTTATGCACAAGTGGTTTTGTTTTTAAGACAAATAAAATACTGAATTTCATTTTTAACAAAATCTACTTTAAAAGAACAACTGCATAAAATTGTAAAAATCTAATTTTTTTCCAAAATATACCTTCAGTAAAAGTGTAAAAAAGGCATATTGCTAGACAAATACAAGAGTATTTTCTATATACAATATATTGTACTAAAAACAATACTGACATTACATTTTAGTGAGTTTCACGTGAAAGCTTTAAAATAAAATGTGACTGATGAATGGCAATGAATAAAGGAAAAGGTAAAAGGCTGGGTGAAGAGAATAGGAAGTTTTTATTAAAGCTGAAGTTCAGACAAATATAAAACATGCATTCTCTAATCAACACATTTATTCAATGCAAAACTGAAATAAACATTCTACTGGTGTAAGGTCCTGCGTGACCTACTTCTACTGCCAAGTTGCAGGTACTTTTGTAATTTTTTTTTATGTTTTTATTTTATGAAGACTGCTGATGTTTTTATTATGCACCTCTTTGAAAACTCTCAATAAAACTACTGGTAGTTGAAGAACATGAATTTCACTTTATGATAGTTTTATGATAGCTCTGCTCACACCTGAGCGATTTTCTGCTTGAAGCTTGTAGCTCTAAAACGCTAAACAAGCCAGATCCCATTAATTTCAACAGCCCTTGGTCACATCTGAGCATTCTGTTGCCTAAAGCAAATGCCTGAAGCAGATTACAAGCATTTTTGGTCCTATAGACTTCAATGAATATGCCTGACTTGAGCGTTTTACAAGCATTATCTGCTCAATTAGCAGCTCTACATGCCTAATTTCCTCTCCCTCTCCTCCCCTAGTGCTTTCTATTGGTTAAAAAAAAAAGAAAAAAAAAAAAAAACACCTGAAGCTGTAAAACGCTTCTAATACACTTCTAAAAAGCTTTGAAAAAGCTTGTACCTTTTTTTTTTTTTTCTAAATTACAGCCCCCCTATGTACCAATATACCATTAACGTACTTCCTTTGCAGAAATAAAAATAAACTTTCTATTTTTATCACATACTCCTTACCTCAGTGTCCAGCTGACTGTATAAAAAAACTTCTCCAATACATCTGGACAGACCTTACGGCATGACACAGAAAGGAGTATACCCTTCATTTGCCCTCCCCCATTCCAGCAGATCACTGCCAGCCCTCATCAGGTGCAAGTTTTTCCAATGCAATCAGTGAATATCGTTCTTACTAAATACACAGCCATAGATTGTTTATTTGGCAGAGTGTTCAGGAGCTGAGCAATCAGATAACAACCTATGTGGATAGAGCTGTAATATTGAAAACAAGAGAAGTATGTCCTAGGTCCTGTAAAACTGACCATACACTATACAATCTGATTGTACAACCTCCTTTAGATCTACCGTCAACTGTGTAGTGCAAAGACCTGCCTAATTGGATACAGAGTGATTGGATAGATGCATGTCCTCCTATAATATAGTTTGGTAAATGACACAAACACAGAAGCAAACACATTTTGCCATGTGAAAAACAGATCGAGAAATGCAGCAAAACGCACAGTAAAAAACATGCAACCCGCAACACGCTACAATGTCCCATGAACTACTATGCCACCTGTAGCGCAGTCCATTGAAATCAACAAGCTGTCCTATGCATGTCATGGGAAAAAACAAGCCAAAAACGTGAGCTCCCACTATGCTCAGTGTGAATGGAGCCTGAAAGTGAAATGCAGAAACGCTCTAAAAATGCACCAAAAAGAACTGTAAAATATGCATCACTCTAAAAAAAAAGTTCTTGAGCTTCTTTGGGGCGATTGTTGCGCGTAGAGCAGCCCATTTAAGTGAATGGGCTGCCCTATGTGTGACAAGCAAAAGTGCTCAAAAACACCCAAAAAAAGCCACATGCAGGAATGTGAGGTCCCTCTATGCAGAGATGTGAACGGGGCTTGACAGCTGACTGCCTCTATCCACTCTCGCCTATGTACTTGTATAAAGCTGCCCATACACTACACAATCTGATTGTACAATTTCCTTTAGATCTACCTTCAACTATGTAGTGCAGGGGCCTTGTCAGGAAAGGTTCCCTCCGCTGGTAATATCTATCATTTGGCATGCAGTACTGAGGTCCACCAGTAGGTGTTTCCTGGCAGTTTGGAACTGTCAGGAGAGCCTTTCCCTGCTGGTATTATGTGATCTTTGGGCCGCAGTTCTGGCATCCACCAGCGGGTGGTTCCTGGCAGTGTGGGGCCGACACTACCTCTTGCAATCAGGCATCACATGAGTTTAATTGAGATGTGTATAAATACCCGGCAAGTGCACACACACTTTGCCTTGGTATTACCGTTGTGCCCTGACCTGCAGTCTGTTTATCTGTTATCCTGATCCTGGACCTGAACCCTGATTCCTGTATCCTGAACCTGTTTGTATCTGTTCCTGTATCCCTGGATCCTTGCTTTGCAGCCTGATTCCTTCCATCTTGTTCCCTGTCTGTTTACTCCTGGCCCCCCATCTGCTGATCTTCTGTTTATGACCCTGGCCTGGCTTGACTACGATTCTGGTACTCCCTTTTGCTATATATACTGGTTGGTTTATTATCACTGTTTGGTTGTTCAGTTTGTTCACTCTGTTTGTATTGGTGGTGTGTTCACATTTATATGCATTTACTTTAATAAACTTATTTACTTTCACCTATTTATGTCTGGTTCACTCTGTCGCAGTCACACTGTTCTGGTCACATCTGGTTTATTGATCAGAATCCCAAAACTTTACCTCTCAGATGTGTACAGATAGAGATAGTGGCGCTAATATAAATTGTGTAAAATAACGAGTCAGAGCAGCATGATGCCTATGACCCTCTAATTATACATAAAACTAATAATAATAGTGTCATGAAAAAAATTATTGTTATCATGAAAAAAAAAAATTTCAACACCCAGTGAAAAGTGTCACTATAGATAATAAATTACAAGGATTGAATAATTAAGTTCAATAGTTGTTTTTCAATCTTCTTGTGTGATAAATCTTCTACTCTTCCACCACACCACCGTGATAGTGACACCACTCCCTCTGAAGAGCGAACTCACCAGATTGTATAGCCTCCCACTCTCGTGTTCGGCAAAACAGAAATTGAACCACACCTGGGTTGCATGTGATGAACCGTGACTCCAATCAAGCCAGCTCCATATGTGAAAAATGAATAAAGTGCTCCACATAGTGTGATACCATTTTGACAGATTTATTAAAATCACTCCAAACACACTTCAATAGTTACACTCACTTTTAAACTGAAACAAAAAAGCCTTTGAACCAAAACCACAGCAAGCACAGCAAACAACAGGATCAGTGATCCAACGGTGCACCGCGGTCATAGCGGACCTGAAGTGTGATCTGGTGTATCCCTTACCCAACCTTCTAAGGCCCAGCAATCCGATCGGTGTAGTCCTCCTTAGACAGCAGTGTCTAATGTCAGTGCGATGGAATACCGTGTAACCATGCCCCAGACATGTTTATCCCATTTGAAGATGCCTTTTCGAAGACTAAGGTTTACCAGAACTTTGCAATCGGAGGACCCACTTATCTATCTACTCACTCTGATTCCAATCAGGCATGCCCTTGCACTATAGTCGAAGGTAGCTCTAAAGGAAGTTGTACAGTCAGATTGTATAGTGTTAGAACAGCCTCATACAACTTGGGTACAACCAGCCTCCCGGATTTTACATGCCACTATCGTTAGCGACTAACAATAATCACTGTGCTCTCCCTCCCGGCAGGGTTGGATTCTATCCCCTCCGGGGAGAACACAATGTCTCCGGAGGGATTCCCGTATAAACACTGATGAGCTCATTGATCTGTTGATGCTCCATTGACTGGTCAGCAGACTAGGAGAGGGGATGTGACCAGGAAATCAAATCATCGCATCCATTTCCCTATAGTTATTAATCAGATGGGTCAGGACTGTTACTAAAATATGCTAGGGATGTTGAACTGTGCAAAAAAAGAACACCTACAGCTAAAACAGTGAGGTAGGTATATATATATATATATATATATATATATATATATATATATAGTATCTCACAAATGTAAGGACACCTCTCACATTTTTGTAAATATTTTATCAAAAGTTTGTAGACTTCACCTCCGTAACATCTCTAAAATTCGCCCCTTTTTAACAAATGAAACCACCAAGCTCCTCATTCACTCCCTTGTTATCTCTCGCCTTGACTATTGCAACTCCCTTCTCATTGGCCTACCTCTCCATAGGCTATCCTCTCTTCAGTCTATCATGAATGCTGCTGCCAGACTTATCCACCTTACCAACCGCTCAGTGTCTGCCAACCCTCTACTCCAATCCCTACACTGGCTCCCAATCACCCAGCGAATTAAATTCAAAATACTAACCACAACATACAAAGCCATTCACAACTCTGCCCCGAGCTACATCACTAATCTTGTCTCCAAATATCACCCAAATTGACCTCTCCGCTCTTCCCAAGACCTCCTGCTTTCAAGCTCTCTCATCTCCTCCTCCCATGCTTGTCTCCAGGATTTCTCCAGAGCCTCTCCTATCCTCTGGAACTCACTACCTCCATCTATCCGGCTATCCCCTACTCTTGCTACCTTCAGGCGATCCCTGAAAACTCATCTCTTCAGGAAAGCCTATCACGTCTCCAACTAATCTCCTACCACTTCCACCAGCTCATTCCCCACAGTTACAAACTTTTGTACCACCTGCCCCACCCTATTAGATTGTAAGCTCTTCTGAGCAGGTCCCTCTTAATCCTCTTGTATTTTATTGTATTATAACTGTATTGTCTCCCTTTTATATTGTAAAGCGCTACGTAAACTGTTGGCGCTATATCAATCCTGTATAATAATAATAATAATAATAATATTATTATATCTTTTCATGTGACAACACTGAAGAAATTACATTTTGCTACAATGCAAAGTAGTGAGTCTACAGCTTGTATAACAGTGTAAATTTGATATCCCTTCAAAATAACTCAACACACAGACATTAATGTCTAAACTGCTGGCAACAAAAGTGAGTACACCCCTAAGTGAAATGGCATAGGCTATAAGAAGATTGCTAAGACCCTGAAACTGAGCTGCAGCATGGTGGTCAAGACCATACAGTGATTTAACAGGACAGGTTCCACTCAGAACAGGCCTCGCCATGGTCGACCAAGGAAGTTGAGAGCACGTGATAAGAGTCATATTCAGAGGTTGTTTTTGGGAAATAGACCTATTATTATTATTATATAGGATTTATATAGCGCCAACAGTTTGCGCAGCGCTTTACAACATGGGGCAGACAGTACACTTACAATACAAATCAATACAGGAGGGATCAGAGGGCCCTGCTCGTTAGAGCTTACAATCTAGAAGGGAGGGTCAAGTGGAAAAAAAAAGGTAATAACTGTGGGGGATGAGCTGATGGAAAAAAATGAAAGTACAGTTGTTAGGTGTGGGTAGGATAGGCTTCTCTGAAGAGAAGGGTTTTCAGGGATCTTCTGAAAGCTAATAAAGTAGGAGATAAGCGGACAGATTGGGGCAAGGAGTTCCATAGGATTGGAGAGGCTTTGGAAAAGGCCTGGAAGCGAGCATGGGAGGAGGTGACAAGGGAGCTAGAGAGCAGGAGGTCTTGAGAGGAACGAAGAGAGCGAGTAGGTTGGTATTTAGAGACTAAGCTAGTGATGTAGCTGGGGGCGAAATTGTGGACGGCTTTGTACGTAGTTGTTAGAATTTTGAATTTAATTCTTTGTCCAAGCGGAAGCCAGTGGAGGGATTGACAGAGAGGAGTGGCAGACACAGAGCGATTGGTAAGGTGGATGAGTCTGGCAGCGGCATTCATAATGGATTGAAGAGGTGATAGACTATGTAGAGGTAAGCCAATGAGAAGGGAGTTGCAGTAGTCGAGGCGAGAGATGACCAGAGAGTGAATTAAGAGCTTTGTTGCGTCATTGGTTAGAAAGGGGCGTATTTTGGAGATGTTGCGGAGGTTGAGGCGGCAGGATTTGGACAGTGATTGGATGTGTTGCTTGAAGGAGAGTTCAGAGTCTAGGACTACACCTAGAACCTTGGCATGTGGGGATGGGCTTATAGTTGTGCCATCGATTTTGACAGCGAGATCAGGGGAAGAGGCATAGGGGGGAGGAAAAATTATAAGCTCGGTTTTGGCTAGATTGAGTTTAAGGAAGTGGTGAGACATCCAGACTGATATATCTGAGAGTAAATTACTGATACGTGAGGAGACAGAGGGAGTGAGCTGAGGGGTAGAGAAATAGATTTGGGTGTCATCAGCGTAGAGGTGGTATTGGAAGCCATGGGAGGCTATCAGTTGACCCAGGGAGGCAGTGTAGATTGAAAATAGTAGAGGTCCAAGAACAGAACCCTGAGGGACCCCAACAGAGAAAGGAAGAGGAGAGGAGGAAGTAGAGTTATAAGAAACGCTAAAGGTGCAGTTGGATAAGTAGGAAGAGAACCAGCGAAGTGTACAGTCACGGAGACCAAAGGCGTGTCGTTTTTGAGGAGGAGGGGGTGATCAACCGTATCAAAGGCAGCAGAGAGGTCCAGGAGTAGGAGTACAGAATAGTGTTGATTGGTTTTGGCCGTTAGTAGATCATTTGTTAGTTTTAGGAGAGCAGTTTCTGTGGAGTGTTGAGGACGAAATCCAGACTGAAGGGGATCGAGAAGGCCATTATCAGCGAGGTGGATGCTCAGTCGGTTGTAGACCAGACGTTCGAGGAGTTTGGATAAGAAGGGGAGCAAGGAGATGGGGCGTAGGTTGTTAAGATTGGATGGGTCCAGTGAGGGCTTTTTAAGTATGGGTCTGACAAGTGCATGTTTTAGAGAGTTAGGGAAGATGCCAGAAGAGAGGGAGAGATTGAAGATGTGGGTTAGAGAGTGTAGTATAGGGCCAGAGGGTGAACGTAGCATTTGTGAGGGAACAGGATCCAGAGGGCAGGTGGTAAGGTGGACATTAGCAAGTAGTTTAGCAACTTCGTCTGTAGTGGTGGGGTTTAAAGAGGGAAATAATGATTGTGCCTGTGGGCATGAAGTGTAAAGCGTGGAGGGTGTCGGCACAGTAGAGATCTCATATTATCAATCTTCTGTTTGAAGTGATTGGCGATCTCCTGTGTAGTGAGTGAGTTGGCGGGTGGAGGCGGTGGAGGATGAAGTAGAGAGTTGAAGGTGGAGAAGAGTTGACGGGGACAGGATGATAAGTTGCTAATGAGAGTGGTAAAATAGGTCTGCTTGGCAGAGAGGAGGCTGGAGTTGTATTTTTGGAGGGCAGATTTATATTGGTAGAAATCTCTCTGGGACTTAGTCTTGCGCTCCAGAGCACGACTACGTTTTTTCAGACTTCTAGTATCATCTGTTTGCCAAGGATGAAGGGGTCTGGGCTTGATTCTGTGTGTAGTGAGGGGGGCAAGTGAGTTCAGTGAGGCTAGAAGTGAAGCGTTGTACACAGAAATGGCTAGGTTGGTGCAGGATAGGGGCGAGATTTTGTCGTAAAGGTTGTTGATAGCAGAGTAGAGAAGAGAAGGGTTGAGATGACGTAGGTTTCTGCGGGTAACTTTAAGGTGGTTGGAGGGAGAGGAGGTGAAGAAGAGGGAGAGAGTGAAACTAATAAGGTGGTGATCAGAGAGAGGGGATGGATAGTTAGAGAGGTTGCATGGAGTGCAAAGGTGGGAGAACAGGAGGTCAAGGATATTGCCTTCTGAGTGAGTTGGAGCATGTATCCACTGCTTCAGGTCAAAGGAGGATGTTAGGCTGAGAAGTTTGGAAGTGGAAGGAGTGTTAGTATTAATAGGAAGTCCCCGAGAATGATAGTGGGGATTTCAGAAGAAAGAAAGTAGGGTAGCCAGGCAGAGAAGTCTTCAAGAAAGGTTGATACTGGTCCAGAGGGCCTGTAGATCACAGCTATCCTTAGAGAAATTGGAGTGAAAAGGCGAATACAGTGTGCTTCGAATGAGGAGAGTGACAGAGAGGGAGGTGGCTGAAGTACCTGAAAGGTGCTATGTGGGGCTAGAAGGATTCTGACACCTCCTCCCTTACGTCCGCTGGATCTGGGGGAGTGAGTCCAGAGAAGACCACCATGGGATAGGGTAGCAGATGATGCAGTGTCGGATTCGTGGAGCCAGGTTTCGGTAATGGCGAGTAGGTTAAATGACTTGGCAATAAAGAGGTCATGGAGAGAGGTGAGCTTGTTGCAGACAGAGCGCGAGTTCCAAAGGGCACAAGAGAAAGGGAGTCTGGGTTTGGGAAAAATATAAATGGGAATTAAATTGTGTTGATTGCGGCGGCTGCTGCCAGAGGGTGCAGGGTGATGGGTGCATGGGGTACAGTTAAATGATGGAGGCCCAGGGTTTGGGGATATATCTCCAGAGGTTAGGAGAAGTAAGAGGGTAAGGGAGGTAATATGGGAGTGGGATTTATATGAAGTGACATGCCCCAGGGTCTTGGAGATTTTTAGTGTATGTGGATTTAGAATTAGCAGGAGTTGGTGGGTGCAGTAATAAGGACAGGACAGGAGTGAGGGTGATATATATATGCGGTGGGGGGAGAAGAGGGGTGAAGGAGAGATAGTTTTAGGATGGAGGACAGAGTTGTCAAAAGTAGTGGTAGAGAAAGCATGTTACAAGGGAAAAGAGCTAAAGGAGTAAACAAGTTCACCTGATGTCTGTGTGCTGTTTTTCAAAGTGTTTATCTTGTGTCCTTTTGCTTTGTGTCTTCGCTGAAGTGCAGAGTCAGAAGTGCATTTCACTTATAGAAATCGCCACTTTGAGAAAGAGCCAAGTGGCAAATGTGTACCCCCTGCAAATGCTTCCCCCAAGAGAAGCTTAAATATATACTGATAGGGGTAGGGTGTGGGCGGATTTCAATTAGCAATCAAGAGGTTATAAAGCTTGGCTGGTTAATAGGGCAAAATTCTTAAGTCACAAACAGACTAGCAAGAGGGCACTAAAGTTAAGAGAGCCATAATTTTGGGTAAGACAAGGGAGATAATAAAGCATTGTAATGTGGACAGGTCTACAGACAGTTAAGTAAAAATAACAAACCAGCATACACATAAGAAAAAAGATAGCAGTGTTTCAGTTTTTGGCTGGAGTTGTAGCAGTAGGAGCATACCAGAGTTAAGAGACATAGGAGACAGATTTCACTAATGCGATTCTGGCTGGAGTTGTAGTAGTAGGAACATACCTGTGGGAGATCAAAGATGATATTTTCAGATCAGACAGTCAGATGATAAGTGATAAGTGCGGAGTCAGAAGTGCATTTCACTTATAGAAATCACCACTTTGAGAAAGAGCCAAGTTGCAAATGTGTACCCCCCTATGAGTTCTGCCAGCATTGCTGCAGAGGTTGAAGGGGTGGGGGGTCAGCATGTCAGTGCTCAGACAATACGCTGCATACTGTTATAAATTGATCTGCATGGCTGTTGTCCCAGAAGATGATGCACAAGAAAGCCCACAAACAGTTTTCTAAAGACAAGCAGACTAAGGACATGGATTACTGTAACCATGTCCTGTGGTCTGATGAGACCAAGATAAACATATTTGGTTCAGATGGTGTTAAGCGTGTGTGGCGGCAACCAGGTGAGGAGTACAAAGACAATGTGTCTTGCCTACAGTCAAGCATGGTGGTGGGAGTGTCATGGCCTGGGCGCTGCTCGAGTGCTGACAGCACTGTGGAGCTACAGTTCATTGAGGGAACCATGAACGCCAATATGTACTATGACATACTGAAGCAGAGCATGAGGGGTGTGTCTGATTTAAATTAGGGGGCGCCCGCATTTAGTCAGGCCTAGGGCAGCACAAAACCTAAATACACCACTGTTGTACTGTGACATACTGAAGCAGAGCATGATCCCCTCCCTTTGGAGACTGGGCCACAGGGCAGCATTCCAACATGATAACGACCCCAAACACACCTCCAGGACGACCACTGCCTTGCTAAAGAAGCTGAGGGTAAAGGTGATGGACTGGCCAAGCATGTCCCCAGACCTAAACCCTATTGAGCATCTGTGGGGCATCCTCAAACAGAAGGTGGAGGAGTGCAAGGTCTCTAACATCCACCAGCTCCGTAATGTGTCGTTATGGAGGAGTGGAAGAGGACTTGAGTGGCAACCTGTGAAGCTCTGGTAAACTCCATGCCCAAGAGGGTTAGGGCAGTGCTAGAAAATAATGGTGGCCACACAAAATATTGACACTTTGGGCCCAATTTGGAAATTTTCACTTAGGGGTGTACTCACGTTTGTTGCTAGTGGTTTAGACATTAATGGCTGTGTTGAGTTATTTTGAGGGGACAGCAAATTTATACTGTTATACAAGCTGTGCACTCACTACGTTTTTTTTAGTCAAATAAAAGTTTATTGAGAAACCAAACAAAGATACATTCAGACACAGTTCCATAACAGCAATAAATCCAAGTACAGTAGTTATTATAGTTATTATGCAGTGTGTAACATATTGACAATTATAAAAGGTCAACTAGCTGTATATACATATTGACATTAATTTCGATAGTGCTGCATAGTTTTGCAACATCAATTAACAATAATCTAGACTGTGATTCCTGAACCGTAAAGAATACTGCAAAAATTATACACATAGCTGTAAAGAGGTATGTGGGAGAACTAATAAGTAGTCCACTCTCAGGAATAAAGAAAAAAAAAATTGGAACATCATTTACTTAGTTTTTGTTATTCGCCATGGTTCTTCCAGGAGTAATTACTGTATAAGCCAGAAGTTATTCCAAGTATTTTGACTCTTCCTCCCTTTCTACTAGATCACATTTGTAATAGTCTATCTTTTACCAACTGAGTTGGACCTAGCCCTGGTGTATTTAGCCAAGGTTGCCACATTGAGTAGAATTTTTGAAGGACATTTCTATGTCGGTAGGTAAGTTTTTCTCGTATTAGCATATTGTTTACCAGTTCAACCCATCGTTCCCCCCGTTGGTACTCTAGGAGTTATCCAGAGTCTCGCGATCGCTTTATGTGCTATTTATTTTATAGACGCAATACTGCCGTATGGCCAGACTTAGTGAAAGCGAGGGTATCTCCAGGGCACCAAGGAGGCAAACAACTGGGTCTTGCGGAATCGGGAATTGAAATACCTGAGAGATAGTAGAAAGAATATATTGCCAGTATCGGAAAAGTTTTGGACATTTCCACATCATGTGCAATATATCACCATCACTACTGCATTTTGTCTCTGGGAGTCTCTGAACCCCCATTTGTGCAGTAAAGTCGGTGTCCTATAGACTCAGTGCAGTAAGAATAAATGCAACAGCTTATGCGATGCAGAGACCGACACTAATGGGGCAGGTGTTAGACATAATTCCCATTGTTCCCCGTCAATAGGACCCAGATCTTTTTCCCACCCCTTTCTACAGGAAAGTTTAGAAGCATCATGCGTTGAATGTATTAGTCTGGTATATACTCGCAAGATCATACCTTTCCTATCTTCCGTCAACAGCAAATCAGTCATCAGAGGATGTGTCACTGGCGCAAGTGAGGATATTCTACCTTCACTTTGAATAGCATGCCTGAGTTGCAGATACTTATAAAATTGTGTTCTAGGTAGGGCAAATTCATCTTGCATGTCTATAAAAGATTTAAATACAGTTCCATTGAACAGCTGGTGGATATACTGCACACCCATTATTTCCCAAAAGTGAAAGTCTTTACGTTTTTGAAGTTCCTTATAATATTTATTCCTTCATAAGGGTGTGAATGTACAGACTCCCCTGATTTTCAGAATGGATCTGGTATATTTCCACAGGGTGTTCAATAGTAGTATTGTGGGGAGAGTTTGCGTTATATGCGTAAAACCTGCCTCTAAGTGACATAGGGCAGAGAGTAAGGAACCCTCAGGGATCAGTAGGGACCTGAGGGTGTCACTAACATCTACACCCCCCCAATTACATAGGTGTTGGAGCTGGGAAGCCACAAAATAATATCTAGCATGGGGTACTGCTAGACCACCTTGATCTTTGGCTAATTGTAGCCTGTTTAAGCTGATCCGTGGAGACTTATTTCCCCATATTAAATCTCTGAATTGGGCATCTATTTGAATAAACCATTTGTGTGGAATCCATATAGGAGCATTATGAAATACATATAGAAGTTGTAGGGCCCACACCATTTTAATTAACTTCGCCCTCCCGGTGGCTGAAAGAGGTAGCTTCACCCGAGCAGAACATTTCAACCGGAATTTTCGGAGCAGAGGAACCAGGTTCAATTTAAGGTACTGGTTAGGGTCTGGGGTCACTTGTATGCTGAGGTAGCGAAACTCACCCACCGTGAGTATATCACTTGCACAATCAGGTAGGGGTTGTGGTAAGGGATCCAGGGGCATAAGCACCGATTTGTTCCAATTAATACCAAATGCCGACAACTCCCCGAAGTCAGCAATTAAACGCATCACATTCCTCAGGGAGCCATCAGTGTCCCCCAAATAAATCAGAGTGTCATCTGCATATAAAGAGATGACGTCATGATTAGGACCTCGACGAAAGCCAATGATATCTTGTGATGCTCTGACATGTATGGCCAGAGGTTCAAGGGCCAGGGCAAACAACAGGGGTGATAAAGGACACCCCTGTCGTGTGCCCCTATTCTCGCTGATGTTATTATACAGCAGCTGAACCCATCTCAGGAAAGAGGGGCCCACCCCAAATCTTGTCAGCACTTCCCATGAATATGGCCATTCAACGATGTCAAACGATTTAGCTGCGTCTAGAGAGAAGATGGCCCTATTACCTGGGTTGTCTGTAGGCAGTTGTAAGTTGAGAAATAGTCTGCGCAAGTTTTGGGCCGTGGATCTAGTCGGTATGAAACCAGACTGATCTCTATGGATCACAGTTTGAATACATTTGGCTAGTCTGTTAGCCAGCACTCTGGCCAATAGCTTAACATCAAATGTGAGTAATGAAATAGGTCTGTATGAATTTGGGGACATGGCATCTTTACCTGGCTTCAAGAGTACTACTATAAGTGCCTCACTCATGGAAGGGGGAAGCTTCCCAGTTTCTAATGCCTTGTTATAGACCTGCAGAAGTGTTGGGATTAATTGTGTGTGTAGCGCTTATAAACTTCTGACGGCAAGCCATCTGCTCCCGGCCCCCCGCCCAATTTGTGCATGAGCCAGCGCTTCTAGAAGCTGCTCCTCTGTCAGCAGGGCATTTAGTTGGCTTGTGTCCGAAGCGGACAAGCAAGGTATAGGATATTTATCCAAAAATGAGTTGAGATACTCAGATGGAGGATGGACTTTAGATGTATAGACATCTTGAAAAAAGTTTTTAAAGATATCCATAATGGCTTGTGTAGAGTAACAGGGTGTACCCTGTTTGTCTGCCACTGCCACTATATGTGAGGGAGGTTGTTGCGATTTGGCTAGTAAGGCTAACATGTGACCCGTATTCTCCCCTTCTTCAAAGTGTTTCTGTTGTAAGAAAAACCTTTTATTTTCTGCGAGTTGCAGTGATAAGTGTTTGAGTATGGATTGGGAGACTAACCATGCCCTTTTGGTATTTTCATCGGGGTCATTTACATAAAGTGCTTCTGACCTTTGTGCTTCTGCTATCACCAGATTTTCCCACTCTTTAGTTTTTGTTTTAATATGAGATATTTCTCTAATAAGTTGTCCACGTAAGCTTTATCCGCCTCCCATACCGTATCTATGTCCGTTGATCCTATATTTTGTCTAAAAAAGGAAGTAATAAGACCTGGGAGCGGATCATGGTCCAGCAGGAGCGACAGCCAAAAGGGACTGAGCTTCCACAGTCTGTTGCCCCTAACCGCCCCTACCCGTAAATCTATCGAAAGTGGTGAATGGTCTGAAATTTGCCTAGCATGGTACTGCGAAGAGTCAACCATGGGCAACATATATTCATTATCCAGCCCTAAAATCAATCCATGATAGGCCTCCTATCGAGGCTGATTGGCATGAGTACACCTTAGCGTCACGGTTACTCATTCTCCAAACGTCTGTAAGGCCCATCTCCAAAAGAATGCGGGCAAACGGTGTGGGCCCTTGTCTTCTCTGTGACCCATCCCCAATACGGACACCCAACTTGTCTTTCCCATAATCAATATAATTATTAAAGTCCCCTAGGACCAGTACCGGTATGCCCGGGAAGCGGGACACAAAGTCAGCCTAGATTGTAAGGAGACTAACTGAAAACGGAGGAGGAATGTTTAACCCTGCTAATATACATTTTGTCCCATAAAGGGAGCATAAAAGGAATACATAGCGGCCATCCGGGTCAATTTTAGCCTCCAGGAGGGAGAATTGCGTACCCCTTCTGACCAAGACACTCACTCCCCTCGAATACACCAAATATGTAGCGTGGTATTGATGTCAAAACTGTCTTTGTGCAAATAACGGAGTGGATGTTGAGGGAAGATGAGTCTCCTGCAGGCATATCAGATCAGCATGCAGACGCTTGATCGTGCGTAGCACGGCCAAACGTTTAATTGGATTATTTAAACCCCGGATATTCCAGGACAATATTCTAGTTAGCTTAGACATTGTAATAACATGACAATAAGAGCAAGAATGGACCCTGGAAATGTTGTATGATCAGATAACAATACCCTGTGACAACTGAAATTTAGAGATTTTTGCCAGATTAAAAATAGTAAGGGAGTCTTTGGTTTCAGCAGGCGACAGATCGGTAAATCCAAAAGTGTAGCAGGGTTGTGGGAGGTAGGGACCACAAATAGTTGATGGAATTTTAAAGAGGCCATGGTGAAAAAAATTCCAAATAAAACAACAAAAACAGAAAGTAACTGGCCAACAAGGCCTTGCAAATTTGCCATAGGTCAATTAGAGGTCTGTGCCAGACCATCGTGGGGGCAACAGTGGAAGCGCACTCCAGTGTCTTATAACTTCTCAACAGTGAGAATGAAAGCCGTGGTTATACACAGGACTTTAGAAAAAACAAACAGTTATGTCCGCCTTGACATGATATCAGTGGACAGAATGAAAACTGGAGAAATTTCTGCAATCAACACTGAAACAATATCTTTAATGATGGTGCAGGTTGCCTGTTACGAGCATAACGAATTGTTTGATCTTCTCGGTCCAGCCATTGTGCAGCCGCAGATGGTGTGTTAAAGAATTGTACCGAGCCTAGCACCTCAACTTGCAGGCGAGCTGGGTACAGCACAGCATATTTAAGATCGAGGTCTCTGAGGCAACATTTGACATCTATGAATTTAGCCCGCTGCTTCTGCAAATCAGCAGAGAAACCCGGAAAGAGGGATATTTTAGCATTATCGATTTTCAGGGCAGCTGGTTTTATCCAGGCATTGTGTAGGATTGCATCTCTGTCCTTATAATTGAGGAGCTAGAATAGGAAAGGCCGTCGGGGGGGCTCCTGGCTGTGGAGGCCTAGCCGGGACCCTGTGTGCCCGTTCCACAGAAACCATTGGGGAGAACACTTCCCTGCCAAAGAGAGTGATCAGCCACTTTTCAATGAACTCCACAGGGTTCTTTCCTTCCATTCATTCAGGCATTCCTATAGCTCTCACATTATTTCTCCTCATCCTATTCTCTAAATCTTCAAAGCGAGAGGTGTGTTGTGAAAGCAGGTGATTATTGTATGTGAGGTCCCTCTGCATGGGTGCCATGTCGGCTTCTATGGAACTCACTCTCCCCTCTAGTGCAGATGTCCTCTCTCTCAGCTTTTGGGTATCTTGGCGCAGGAAAGTAATTTCCGTTTTAACCCCTTTAATTTCAGTAGTGAGAGCTGCTCTAGAAATGTTGCAGGTATTCACTGTCGTGAAAATATCCCACAGCGTGCGTTCGCCTTCAGCGTTAGGGCTGGTGGGATCATGGGGCCTAGTATGGACATCCCCTGGTGTACTCACTGTGTCCCATGCAAATCCGGTGCCGTTGGTGTCTTCCAGCGGTACTGTATCATCAGCTTCTGATACACCCCCAGATGAGTGCTTCAGATTACTGGAAGAGACTACTTGGTCTGTGGAGAGCGGCATGGCGAACAGCTTTTCAGCTGCTTCTCTGTGTACCTCCTTAGCAGACCACTGTGCGAGGGCGCCATTTTAGCCCATGAGGTCCATGGACCTGGATGAATTCTGCCGTTTTGCAGCGGACATCGGGGTTGTAATGATCAGACAACGTTACTATCAGGCTCAGGGGACCGACAACCGGTGAGCTGTATATGGATCAGTCTAGAACGAATCCTCAGGATAGATGAGTGGAGTTTCGGCGGAGAGAACTGAAGGTGCGTCCGGCTACATCTGCTGCCTGGCCACGCCCCCACACTCACTACTTTACATTGTAGCAAAGTGTCATTTCTTCAGTGTTGTCACATGAAAAGATATAATAAAATATTTACAAAAATGTGAGGGGTGTACTCACTTTTGTGAGATACTGTAAGTATATATATATATATATATATATATATATATATATATATATATACACATATATATAGGGTGCAAATCTGAAACTGTGAAATTATGAATTTAGTGTTAAAGAGATTATGTCATTTAAAAAACTGCTGCAGAGTATGAAGGTATGAAGTGCAGGCACCTACAGATACCTGCAGCATGCTCCAAACTATGGCTGAATCCCCAGATGTTCTATGAGGCCAACCTTTGGCACTTTTGAGCTAGTCTGCTCCTTTATGCTTCATGCACATTGCTATAGTCCAGTAAAAAAGCATGAGTAGAAGTTACCTACAGTTGAAACTGTATTTGAAAATGATCAGTAGATCCAGATAAACAGATGGACTCTACAAGCAAATCTTGACTTTTCCTGTAAACAGTGAGCTCACCCCACTTCTGGCTCCTGGTCTACATAGTTACATAGTAGGTGAGGTTGAAAAAAGACACAAGTCCAACCTTTGTGTGATTATGTGTCAGTATTACATTGTATATCCCTGTATGTTGCGGTCATTCAGGTGCTCATCTAATAGTTTCTTGAAGCTATTGATGCTCACCGCTGAGACCACCGCCTGTGGAAGGGAATTCCACATCCTTGTCGCTCTTACAGTAAAGAACCCTCTACGTAGTTTAAGGTTAAACCTCTTTTCTTCTAATTTTAATGAGTGGCCAGGAGTCTTGTTAAACTCTCTTCTGCAAAAAAGTTTTATTTCTATTGTGGGGTCACCAGTACAGTATTTGTATATGGAAATCATATCCCCTCTCAAGCGTCTCTTCTCCAGAGAGAATAAGTTCAGTGCTCGCAACCTTTCCTCATAACTAAGATCCTCCAGACCCTTTATTAGCTTTGTTGCCCTTCTTTGTACTCGCTCCATTTCCAGTACATCCTTCCTGAGGACTGGTGCCCAGAACTGGACAGCATACTCTAGGTGCGGCCGGACCAGAGTCTTGTAGAGTGGGAGAATTATCGTTTTATCTCTGGAGTTGATCCCCTTTTTAATGCATGCCAAAATTCTGTTTGCTTTGTTAGCAGCAGCTTGGCATTGCATGCCATTGCTGAGCCTATCATCTACTAGGACCCCCAGGTCCTTTTCCATCCTAGATTCCCACAGAGGTTCTCCCCCAGTGTATAGATTGCATTCATATTTTTGGCACCCAAATTTATTATTTTACATTTTTCTACATTGAACCTCATTTGCCATGTAGTTGCCCACCCCATTAATTTGTTCAGATCTTTTTGCAAGGTTTCCACATCCTGCGGAGAAGTTATTGCCCTGCTTAGCTTAGTATCGTCTGCAAATACAGAGATTGAACTGTTTATCCCATCCTCCGGGTCGTTTATGAACAAATTAAATAGGATTGGTCCCAGCACAGAACCCTGGGGAACCCCACTACCCACCCCTGACCATTCTGAGTACTCCCCATTTATCACCACCCTCTGAACTCGCCCTTGTAGCCAGTTTTCAATCCATGTACTCACCCTATGGTCCATGCCAACGGACCTTATTTTGTACAGTAAACGTTTATGGGGAACTGTGTCAAATGCTTTTGCAAAATCCAGATACACCACGTCTACGGGCCTTCCTTTATCTAGATGGCAACTCACCTCCTCATAGAAGGTTAGTAGATTGGTTCGGCAAGAACGATTATTCATGAATCCATGCTGATTACTGCTAATGATACCATTCTCATTAGTAAAATCTTGTATATAGTCCCTTATCATCCCCTCCAAGAGTTTACTATTGATGTTCGGCTAACTGGTCTGTAATTCTCAGGGATGTATTTTGGGCCCTTTTTAAATATTGGTGCTACATTGGCTTTTCTCTAATCAGCTGGTACCATTCCAGTCAGTAGACTGTCTGTAAAAATTAGGAACAACGGTCTGGCAATCACTTGACTGAGTTCCCTAAGTACCGTCGGACGCAAGCCATCTGGTCCCAGTGATTTATTAATGTTAAGTTTCTCAAGTCTAATTTTAATTCTGTCCTCTGTTAACTATGGAGGTGCTTCCTGTGTTGTGTCATGTGGATAAACACTGCAGTTTTGGTTACTGAAGCCCCCTGATTCACTCGTGAAGACTGAGGAGAAGAATAAATTCAATACCTTCACCATCTCCCCATCCTTTGTAACCAGATGTCCTTCCTCATTCTTTATGGGGCCAATGTCTGTCCTTCCTTTTTTACTGTTTACATACTTAAAGAATTTCTTGGGATTCTTTTTTGCTCTCCTCCACTGTGTGTCTCATGTTCTATCTGAGCCGTCCTAATTGCACCCTTACATTTCTTGTTGCATTCTTTATAAAGTCTGAATGCTGAGGATGATCCCTCAACCTTATATTTTTTGAAGGCCTTCTCCTTTGCTTTTATATGCAATTTTACATTGGAGTTAAGCCATCCAGGACTTTTGTTCGCTCTTTTAAATTTATTACCCAATGGGATGCATTGGCTAATGCCCTTATTTAATATGCTCTTCAAGCAACCCCATCTCTCCTCCGTGTTCTTTGTTCCTAATATTTTATCCCAATGTATGCCTTTTAGCAAGGTTTGTAGTTTAGGGAAGTTGGCTCTTTTGAAATTCAATGTCTTTGTATTCCCTTTATGTTTCCTATTTGTGTGATTTATACTGAAACTAATTGACCTGTAATCGCTGTTACCTAAATTGCCCCGTATTTCCGCATCTGTGATCAGGTCTGTATTGTTGGTAATCAGTAGATCCAGTAATGCTTTATTTCTAGTTGGTGCGTCTACCATCTGACCCATAAAATTGTCCTGCAAGACATTAAGGAACTGGCGAGCCTTAAATGAATGCGCGGTTCCCTCCGCCCAGTCTATGTCTGGATAATTAAAATCCTCCATTATGATAACACTTCCCATCCTTGCTGCTAATCCAAATTGTGATAGGAGATCTGTGTCCATCTCCTCCCTCAGGTTAGGGGGCCTATAGCATTCTCCCAGTATTATTTTCCCCTTAGCTTCATCCCTTTGGAGCTCTACCCATAAGGATTCCACCTCCTCCCTAGCTCCCTCAGTGATGTCATCTCTCACATTCACTTGTACATTATTCTTGATATATAGGCATACCCCTCCCCTTTTTTACCCTCTCTATCCTTGCGGTAAAGGGTATACCCTTGAATGTTTGCCATTCAATCATGAGAGCTGTTGAACCAGGTCTCTGAAATTCCCACAAAATCCAAATCCTCCTCATACAACAGTATCTCTAGTTCACCCATCTTGTCCGCCATGCTCCTGGCATAGGTGAACATGCCACATAGTTTAGACCGGTCGCATATTGTCCTCGTATTGGGTGTTTCGAGATTGCAACTAGGACTTGCTACTATACTTACCTTGTGTTTTGGTGCTTTGGTCAACCTACCACTAATGCCCCCAATACTACCCTCTGGAATATCTTCTGCGCTGACTATCTCTACATCTGGACCCTCCCCCCATCGCCTAGTTTAAAAACCCCTCTAACTTTTTGGCCATCTTCATTCCCAGCAGATCTGCACCCTCCTCATTTAGGTGCAGTCCGTGCCTTCTATAGTACCGGTTATCGACTGAGAAGGCAGCCCAGTCCTCCAGGAACCCAAACCCCTCCTTACTACACCAGCTCTTCAGCCACTTGTTTACTTCCCTAATATCCCTCTGCCTTTCTGGTGTGGCTCGATGTACCGGTAGTATTCACTGGTTACTGGTGCTGCTCGTCATATTACAAGTAGCACCTCGGAAGCTGGGGGGGGGGGGGGTAAAGCTTGACTTTCACAATAAACATCGGAATTTGCATTCTTCAGCTGCACAAATCACCTGATCGTATCTAGTGATGAATTTAATGGCATGCCAGTCTTAGTCCGTAGGGTTTGATATTGAGTTGGCCTACCCTTTGCAGCCATAACATCTTCAACTCTTCTGGGAAGGCTGTCCACAAGGTTTAGGAGTGTGTTGAGTTGGCCCACCCTTTGCAGCTATAACAGTTTTAACACTTCTGGGAAGGTTGTCCACAAGGTTTAGGAGTGTGTCTATGGGAATGTTTGACCATTCTTCCAGAAGCGCATTTGTGAGGTCAGTCACTGACGTGGAATGAGAAGGCCTGGCTTGCAGTCTCCACTCTAATCCATCCCAAAGATGTTCTATCGGGTTGAGGACAGGACTCTGTGTAGGCCAGTCAAGTTCCTCTACCCCAAACTCGCTCATCCATGTCTTTATTGACCTTGCTTTGTGCACTGGTCCAAATCATTTGGTGGAGGGGGGATTATGATGTGGGGTTGCTTTTCAGGGTTTGGGCCTGGCCCTTTAGTTCCAGTGAAGGGAACTCTTAAGGGTCAGCATACCAAGACATTTTGGACAATTTCATGCTCCCAACTTTGTGGGAACAGTTTGGAGATGGCCCCTTCCTGTTCCAACATGACTGAGCACCAGTGCACAAAGCAAGGTCCATAAAGACATGGATGAGCGAGTTTGGGGTGGAGGAACTTGACTGGCCTGCACAGAGTCCTGACCTCAACCCGCCAGAACACCTTTGGGATGAATTAGAGCAGAGACTGCAAGCCAGGCCTTCTCATCCACACCAGTGCCTAACCTCACAAATGCGCTTCTGGAAGAATGGTCAAACATTCCCATTGACACACTCCTAAACCTTGTGGACAACCTTCCCAGAAGTGTTAAAGCTGTTATAGCTGCAAAGGGTGGGCCAACTCAATATAGAACCCTACGGACTAAGACTGGGATGCCATTAAAGTTCATGTGTGTCTAAAGGCCGGGATCCCAATACTTTTGACAATATAGTGTGTGTGCGTGTGTATATCTATATATATATATATATATATATATATATATATATAACATCAATCTAAAATAATTAAAGAAGAAGTGCTTAAAAGATATCAAAAGATTGCTTTAGTTAGGCTGCTTGGTTACATTTAGGTTGCATAATGACTTGTAAGAAGATGTGTATGCCTGCTGGAAATGAGCTCGTTTACTACTATACTGCTATATTTCACTCGTGCCATTTATCCAACTAGGAAACATACATTTATGTGAATATCATATCTTCCAAAGTGGTGTTTAGCTGTGTGGTTACAGATGCTAAGTGATTGTATAAAGAACCAAATTGAGGATGATGTTATTCAACTAAAAACAATTCTTGCAGCTGTCATGCAAAGTTTAGCTCGGAAAAATGAATGGCCCCTAGATAAGATGCATCTTACGGTGGATGTAATGAAGAAATACAAGGAGGAATTTTCCCAGCCTGCTAGAGAAGGAGCGTACATACATGGACTGTACTTGGAAGGTAGGTGCGAGGAGCTCCTGTTTGCTGCGCCACTGTTCCAGTTTGGTAATTGTAGTTAATTTACATCATTAAAAGGGATTTTCAAAGCCACTCAAGAGAGCCTCAGGTAGAGGATGGATATCTGCCTTGCTCCTGAGCTATCATCTCTAAGGTCAGGTTCATATTGATGCAGGTTGTGGTTAATGTTTTCTGTCACATTTTGAGTCTTTGAACACGTGCTACTTGAGTGCCAGAGTGTAAGGTCACATCAAAGTTGCCCTCCATGAACAGAACTGTTATACTTTCCTATTAGCCAAAAAAAACTGAATGCATAAAAAATGCGGGTCCATTGAAGTTTATTACACGTAAAATATGATCTGCTGCTGCAAAAAAAAAATCCCTAAACCTTTTCCAAAATATGCACCCTCTCAAAATGCTAGGTTAGGTTTAGATCAATAGGAAATCATGTTAAATGGACTGTAGTGTGTTTCTGCAAAACACACAAAAAAAAATGCATAGGTGTGAACCAAGGGTAAGGCACTATTTGCATGGATGTTTTGACACACTGCCAATCTTGATGACAGTCTTTCATTGCAGTGTAGGGTCTTGGCGGCCACTGCTATCCACACGCAGCTGTCAATCCTAGCAGCAGGTATTAACAGATTCCTGGTGCTGGAATTCGCAGCGTGGCAAAACACCCGTGCGAATGATGCCCTAAGCCAGGAGTCGGCAGGCCGCAGCCAGCCCCCCACCACTGAATGTCCAGCCCGTCAGTGCCCAGAATTAATTCACAGGCAACCGTCCCG
This sequence comes from Aquarana catesbeiana, assembly GCF_042186555.1. NCBI lineage: Eukaryota > Metazoa > Chordata > Amphibia > Anura > Ranidae > Aquarana > Aquarana catesbeiana. The sequence continues at coordinate 336,705,680 of NC_133329.1, forward strand.
CTGACATTTTCGCCGCTGTCCTCATTGGACAGCAGCGAGCGGCGGTTATCACAGGGCTGGATGGGGGCGGCAACTGCTGGAGATTACTTTTTCATTAAACAGCAGGTGATTGGTTGCCAGGCAATCCTAGCAACCGATCACTAGCCTGTTAATGTGAGAAGTTAACTTCAGCAGTTCCCGCCCCCATCCAGCCCTGTGATATTGATCTCTGCTGCTCTGCTTGCTGCACACCTTTGTAAGGTAGGACAGTTCAACTTACAGTATAGGAGAGGGGGGGTGCAGGGGTCAGAGAACACTACAGTGAGAGGGTGCAGGGGACAGAGCACCCTACAGTGGGGTGGGGGGGTGCAGGGGACAGAGGACACTGCTATAGGGGTACAGAGGACACTGCAATAGGGGGGAACCCTATTAGGGACCCCATCACCCCTGGGGATGGGGCCCCCATCTCCCCTAAGAGCAGGAACCCCATTTTCCCTAGGGACAGGAACCCCATCTCCAAACCATGCTGGCTAGCAGGCCACCCTTGGGTGCCAGGATGGGGAAGGGGGACAGTAAAAACAGTAAAATCTGAATCCCCAGCTACATACTCCCTCAGGGTGAACTGGCTTTGTATTAGTGAAGCACCTTAAAGTGAGGTAAACCTGCACTGTTTATTACTGTGGGATTTTTATTATCTTAATTTATTAACCAGATGAATCCGGCCCTCCATGCATTCACAAACATTGAATCCAGCCCTTAAGTGAAAAGAGGTTACTGACCCCTGCCCTAAGCAGTGACATCAAAAGTTTAAACTCCAGTACTACAGAACCGGCACAGAACCTGTGAGAGAGAGATTGTCAACTTTCATCTGAGGTTTCTCAAACATGTATTTTGCTCTGCAAAAAATCCCTTTTACTTTTACACACTTCCCAGCTGTGATGCCACACCAAACAAATCAAATCTTTGGGATACAGTGAATACAGCATAATGAAAGTAATTGTTTTTACATAATATGGTCACATTTCAGAAAGCATTCAGGCAGTCCTCAAGATCTGTAGTTACAGCTTAACTAAACCTAAATGAGAAAACTGCAAGCAAGCAGCTTTGCTGTATTAGCGACTTACTATATATCTTTTGTAATAATATACACTTGCCTGCTTGCTTGCAGTTTTCTAATGAATGGGCACACTTAGCCGCACATGCAGAGCTCAGTGTGCATTCCTGAAAGACTCCAGCTGTGCTGAAATGACCTGTGCGCATGCATGGAATGAGGTCATCCCTCACCAACCAACTAAAAGAGGCTGAAAACCCCTCAACCCAGGGAAAAGATGGCAGAGGCTGGTAAGGATGTTACCGCTGCATTGCTAGAAGGTGGAGGCAAGTATATTGGGGAAATTTAGTTCCGGTTTAAAATTAACTTTTGTTTTTTGCAGTGCTCAAGGCCTAGAGTTCATGACACATGCACAATCTAGGAACAATAAACATCTCTGTGGAATATAATTGTCTATATACTTTGACACTACAGCCAGGGCTCAAACTATTTTGGAAATTGTTATAGAGCTGACATGGTACAAGGTGGTGATGTCCAGATTTATCAAGGAGATCTATCGAATGTGATTTAATTTTATCTTCTCAGAATCACCCTTGTGTGATGTCTGAAGCGCTCCATCACTATGAACCAATAAATATCACGTTTGTAATGCAGAATGTAATAACGAGTTGTGTCCTAAACTTTAAACAGATCAGATGACTCTGGCTAATTGCTAAGGACAACCTAGACACTTCCCTCCACTATTTAAATATCATGCCAAATGTTCTCATATAACCCCATTAGACTTTGCCAAAGTCACCCCATTTTGTGCAATACAGTGTAGGGAAAGAGGTTATTTAAAGTGATCCTCAATAATCCCCATTTCGTGTTATTTGTTTTTACTTTTGTACTAAAACCTATTGTATGCACCTATTCCTTCAGCCATTTGACTTTATGAAGCAACACATTAGACTTTCTTTTGTGTGAAACTTCAAGTCAAACCATCAGCACTGCTACATTAGATGAGGACCCACAGGGTGGGGGCAGGGATACAATTTGAAATTGTTGAGAGCTAGTAGGACTTTATTAAAAAAAAATTCTAACAGTAAAAAAAAAACCCTTTCCACATTCTAAGGTTAAACGTAGAATTCTGAATTTAATTCTTGAATACATGCCCTTTGAATGCTATTTGATAAGTCTGATCTAAAAATACCCCTGGATCCTTTTCCATTACAAACACTCCCAGGGGAGTATCTTGCATGTGTATTTTTTGCAAACCAAGTACATAACTTTATATTTCTCAATATGTAGCCTCATATGCCATGTAGCTGCCCAACCCCTTATTGTAACAAGGTCTTCCTGTAACAATGCTAAATCATGTGGCTTGGTTTAAGAACCAAAACTGAATTGCATTTGGTTCCTGGATGGACAGAAGCTGTTATCCAAATACATTACTGTGCAACCTTAAACAAGTGGATGTAAACCCTCACATATACCCAGTGAAGTGAACAGCCTCAGATGATACACAGAGATGAAACAAATCTCCCTACATTAGTTTTACATGTATAGCTGCAGTCTTCATCTTTATATATGGCTTAGAAAGTGCACATCGTGTTAGGAGATTTTATCTTCCTGTTTAGCACTGCACTGAAGCCTGGGCATACAGCCAACACAGCTGATTGGAGGAAAGGCACACCCCCACTCTTCATAGGTAGAGACTTTCAGCTCTGTTTAGTAACTAGTTCAGGGCTCTGCTAATCTATTTATAGCATCTTCCCCAACACAAAACTCTGGCTGCTTTTATCATATATGACGGAGAACTTGTCAGGAGTTATCAGGCTGATCACAGAAGAACAGAGCAGGAGACAGCTACGGGACATAGTGCTTTGAAGAGAGATAACAAAACACTGCAGATAGATGTGCCCAGCTCAAATTTCATGAATTGGGTTTACATCTACTTTAACATGACCAACAGACCATTTTTAAAAAGACTTTATACTTTACACCCCACGCTCCTTTCATCACATACCCCCAACTACAGAAAATTTGTAGTTGTAAACAAGTGTGACCTTGCCGCAGGGTTGGCAAAGCCTTTTTTGTTGTTCCTCTGACTTGATTTATATTTTGATATTTACAGGTGCACACTGGGATATTCAAGGAGGGCACATTGCTGAGGCTCGTCTAAAGGCTCCCAATCCTATCATGCCAGTCATCTTTGTTCGAGCAATTCCAAACGACAGACAGGACACAAGAAACATGTATGAATGCCCAGTTTACAAGACAAAGATAAGAAGCTCAACTTATGTGTGGTCTTTTCACCTGAAGACCAAAGAAAAACCTTCTAAATGGATTCTTGCTGGGGTGGCTTTGCTGTTAAGTTTATGAAATAAAGTTTAAAGGTTGAATGCAACTTTTTTTGTGTTATTAAATCAGACAAACACAAATCCCCCATGAGAAGTGCTAAAATATTTTCCAAATATCCTATAAAGGCGATGGTATATACATTTCTAGCAGCAACAAACTATAGACTGACAGTGGTCAATACAAGTGCTGGTGACCCTGCATTGAGTTTAGTTGAGGCTACCTACCATCTTTTTCACGTACTAATTTCATAGGGCTTCGGAGTTTCTTTGGGGGCCAAGAAGAGTTTTTCACTTTAAAAGCAGGTAATTGAAAGCACTGCATCTCAGATTTAAGTCATTACAAGTTGCACACAAGTCCCCAGAACACAATGGGGTTGATTTACTAAAGGCAAATAGCCTTTGCACTTTGCAAAGTGCAGTTGCACTCTGCAGCAACAGAGCTTAGTAAATGAGCATATGCTCTGCTGACTTGACTCATCCAATCATGTGCAAGCAAACATGCTGTTTTTTTTATTTTCCTTGCATGTGATTGGGTATTTCTTGCACAGTGAAGCTTACCTCATTTACTAAGCTCTGAAGAAGCTGTTTATTTGCCTTTTGTCAAAGCATGTGCAATGGGGTTGATTTACTGAGACATTTTACCAATGTTTAGGTTCCTAAATAGTGAGCACAACACGTGTCGCATCTCTAGCCCCAGCTTTTCCCCAATCCATCTGCAGTAGCTTCTCTGGCAATATACACTCATAGGCCACTTTATTAGGTACACCTTGCAAGTACCAGGTTGGATCCCCTTCTGCCTTTAGAACTGCCTTAATTCTTCATGGCATAGATTCAACAAGGTGTTGGAAACATTCCTCAGAGTTTGGTCCATATTGACATCATAGCATCATGCAGTTGCTGATTCTACTGGCTGAACATTCATGATGCAAATCTCCTGTTTCACCACATGCTACAGGTGCTCTATTGGATTGAGATCTGGTGACTGTGGAGGCCATTGGAGTAAAGTGACCTCATTGTCATGTTCAAGAAACCAGTGGTGAGATGCTTTGTGACATGGTACATTATCCTGCTGGAAGTAGCCATAAGAGGATGGGTACACTGTAGGGATCGACTGATATTGTTTTTTCAGTGCCGATAAGATACAAATATTGCGCCCACCTCTCCTGCCGATAGCCAATTATTTTTTGCCGATATTTTGTACAATGTAAAATTTTACATTTTTTTGTTTTTTATCACTGTTATTGCTGTCACAAGGAATGTAAACATCCCTTGTGACAGTACTAGGCATGTGAAAAGTACTCTTTATGGAGAGATCGGGGGTCTATAAGTACCAAAACCCCTCTCTGCACTTCAAAGTATTCAAAAACGTCAAGATCTGCATTTTTAAATACATTATTTTTTAAAACTGGCGCCTTTAAGATGCCAGTAATCCGGGAAGTGATATCATGACATCGCTTCCGGATTACTAGATCCCAGACCCGAACGAATCATCGGCTTTGTTTGGATTTTCGGCCAGCCGGCGGATGTGCCAGCTGGTTGCTCGGGCCTCCCCGTGATATGGGAGAGCCCGGGCGAGCAGCGGAAGGCGATGAGAGGAGGATGTCCCCTCCCGATGCTTGTAATAACAGCCGTGCGGTTGCTGAGCCACATCGGTTGTTATTAATAAAGCCGACCGTCCGCTCCAAAGAACGGTACCAGGGTGATGCATGCAGCTGCATGCATCACCTCGTTAAAACCCCTTGAAGCAATATCGGTTAGTTTTTTGACCGATACCGATACTTCTAAAAAAGTGAATATCGGCCGAACCGATAATCGGGCGTTCCCTAGTACACTGTAGTCATAAAGGGATGGACATGGGTAGCAACAATACTCAGGAAGGCCATGGCGTTTAAACAATGCTCAATTGGTACTAAGGGACCCAATGTGTGCCAAGAGAATATCCTCCAAACTATTACACCAGCACCATGCCAAATTATGACCCTACCATCTGAATGTCGCAGCTAAAAATCGAGACTCAGACCAAGCAACATTTTTTCCAATCTTCTATTGTCCAATTTTGGTGAGCCTGTTTCCTGTTCTTAGTTGATAGAAGTGGCACCCAGGGTGGTCTTCCACTGCTGTAGCCCCTCTGCTTCAAGGTTCAATGTGTTGTGTGTTCAGAAATGGTATTCTCCATACCTTGGTTGTAAAAAGTGGTTATTTGCGCTACCGTTGCCTATCAACTCAAACCAGTCTACCCATTCTCCTGCCATCAACAAGGCATTTTCCTCCACACAGCTACCGCTCACTGGATATTTTCTCTTTTTATGACCATTCTCTAAACCCTAGAGATGGTTGTGCATGAAAATCCCAGATGATCAGCAGTTTTTGAAATACTCAGACTAGCCCATCTGGCACCAACAACCGTGCCACGTTCAAAGTCACTTAAATCACCATTCTTCCCCATTCTGATGCTCGGTTTGAACTTCAGCAAATCATCATCACCAGGTCTAGATGCCTAAATGCATTGAGTTGCTGCCATGTAATTGGCCGATTAACAATTTGTGCTAACAAGCAATTGAACAGGTGTACCTTATAAAGTGGCCGGTGATTGTATGCTCCCCCTCCCCACATTCTGCTCTGAAGTTCTCACCTGGCCCAGTGACTACATTCCTTGGTAGCTCTCTTCCCACTATCCACACTAAATCTCTACAGAACCCAAGATTAATGATAGCCAATATATATACAAAACATAAAAAAGGTATCCTAAAAAGGAACTAGTCAGAATAGGATTAAACTTAGGGAAAAAAAAAAAAAAAACCTGAAGAACAGAAGGGTGAATAAACCTTTAAATATACTAGGAATACGGAATATTTAATTCCATACACCAGAAAAAAAAAAGTATTATAAATGACAATTTTCACGTTAGGCATACACCACACATTATAATAACTGCAAATAAAACCACAAAGTATACACCCAGATGTACACAGGCAAATATCTCCCTATTAAAGAGGAGTTCTGCCTGGGTAAAGAAAAAATAAGTCAGCAGCTGCAAATACTGTAGCTGCTGACTTTTAATATAAGGACACTTACGTGTGCAGGGAGCCTGCGATGTCAGCACCCGAAGCTGACCCGTCCCTCAGCTCCGGGCATCATTACTAAGGGAAACAGGAAGTGAAGGCTTACGGCCTCACAGCCTGTTTTCTACTGCACATGCGCAGATGGGGGGGGTTTAGGAGGGGCCGGACGTTGCATAGTTCACCGCACAATGTGCGGCGATCTTTACCCGGAAGTGGGAGCAGATACCTGGATTTGACAGGTATTTGCTCCCCCTGAAAGGTGCCAAATTTGCGGAATTTATTGGTGGAACTCCGCTTTAAGCCCTTATATCAGGGATATGCAATTAGTGGACCTCCAGCTGTTGCAGAACTACAATTCCCATGAGGCTTAGCAAGACTCTGAGAGCCACAAGCATGACACCCAGAGGCAGAGGCATGATGGGACTTGTAGTTTAGCAACAGCTGAGGTCCGCTAATTGCATATGCCTGCCTTATATGATGAAAGGGGCTAAAGAAGTTCATATTGTCCATAGTAATAAAAATAGTCCATAATTAAACTTCTAGAACAAAGCAGAAAGCTGCAAGAGACAGGAATGGATATCTGAAAAGACAGTAAAGGGACAAGGGGGGCGCCACTAAGTGCAGTATTAAAAAATAGCTTTAATAAGGCAGCCAAATGTGCACTCACATAAATCCACAAAGGGGGTGCTTGTAATTATAGTAGCATCTGCACATGGATCATCCATACACCAAGCCGGAGTGTCAGCAACAGCAAACCGCATGGATGGGTGAACTAGAGAGCCACTTGTCAGCCAGAATGAAGGGACATCCAGAACAACCGTGGAACACAAAGGGACTATCCGTTGCCTAGGTAAGGCACCTCGGTGCGCCAATCAGCTCCTTTGTCAAACCTAATAGGCTGTGTCAACAGGAGACCTACTGGATTTATGCATTGGACACGCTGGCTCCAGTAGGGCTCAATGAGAAGATTAGCACGATTTTATGACAACCGATCTTCCTTTTTGTTACTGTTTTCTGACCATTAGTCTCCTCTCCTCTCCCTCTGAAAGGGTCATGAAAAAGCCCCCTTGTGTTTTGTAATCTAATACGTGACTGTTCCTTTAAAAGTTATCATTTTGCTGATTAAGTTAAAAATATATGGTTGTGGAAAATGGGTCTTGTGTTGAAAACAAAACCAGATATAGGAAGTTACGTGTGTGTCATGAGATGTCTGCATTTAAATCTGACATAAAATAATGTGACATGATGGGTTTGCTTAGATAAAAAGTTAATGACTATGATTGGTTGATTGTGTGTTAAAAAGGAAATGTGTCATTTGAATATGTAGCTCTTATTGGTGGACGGTTTGTAACACCTACTATTTAACCACTATTCAATACCATGCAGAAGAAAATAAAAGCGGAACAGTGTATTGTAGAGCAATGTCTTGTGTCAATCATTGTGTTCTCTATACATAGAGATATATATTTGGATATGAAGCAACAGAATCGGCTGATGAAAAGTAATTTTAATTAGATAATAATATGATAGTCAGAACTAATGTTTAAAGGTGAAAATGCACCTTTCAGTGGTGTCAGAATTTTAAATACTCAGGAGATTAATTCTTATATTAAAAGGAGAATGTTTTTTTTTTTTTTCTTGAGTATTCTTTGTTGGGGAGGGTGCAGGCCGCTTGGTGACAGAATTGGTTAACTCCTAAGTTGCACTTGGTGATCCACCCTCAAGTACTCAAAACGGAAAATTGCATACTCACCTTTCCGTAATTTTCCTTTCCTGTCGCATCTTAATGGCAGCATACACTTTGGGTTGTGACTCCGCCCCCACAACCTGATAGGACCACATAGCTATAAATTGTAGAGAGGGCCCCCCGCCCCAGTATTCTCTGTGTATATCACCTCAGAAGGGTGGGAGATTGTATGCTGTCATGAAGATGTGACAGGAAAGTAGAATTACGGAAAGGTGAGTATACAATTTTCCGTTTTCCTGTCACATCATGGCAGCATACACTTTGGGGAATAACTCGCAAAACTGGGTGGGAATTCAAACAAAGTTTATTAACAAAGAATAGAAGAATTGGCCTGGATAACAGATCTTCCGAAATCCACTGTGGATAAGCAGGCGGAATCCACCTTATAATGAGACATAAAGGTGCTTCTGGAACACCAGGTAGCCGCTCTGCAAATTGTCTCCGCCGAGACTCTACAATATGCCGCCCAGGAGGTTGCCACTGCCCTGGTGGAGTGTGCCCTTAAGCCCTCAGGTATTTGATGATTACTCAATGAATAGGCCTTCTTGATGGTCTTTACTAGCCATGAAGCAATGGTGCGTGAGGATGCCGCTTGACCTCTCCTGAATCCATGCGGGATGATTAGGAGACTTTCCGTCTTCCTGATGGATCTGGTTGCCGATAGATATTCCAAGACATTACCCTTGACATCTAATGGGTGAGGATCGCCCTGATCCGTACTGAGTGCTGGAAGATTAATCTCCTGGTTGAAGTGAAAAGATGAGGATACCTTGGGGATGAATCGATCCGAGGGTCTCAGGACTAATCTGTCTGGAAAGACAACCAGATATGGATCACTGATCATTAAAGCTTGCATCTCTGACACCCTCTTAGCCGATGTTATGGCCATTAAGAATGAGACTTTCAGCGTTAGATCCCAGAGGGATATGCTCTCATTAGGGAAGAAGGGCTCCTTAGATAGGGCTTCCAGAACGACTGAGGTCCCAGACTGGGAAGGAAGGTTTTCTGGGAGGCCTCAGTTTTAGACAGGCCTGTTGAAACTGAACCACAAAGGGATCTTGTGCCCATTTAACTCCTGTCAAGGCGGACAGGGCCGAGACCTGAACCTTCAGGGTACTTGACCTAAGGCCTTTCTCTAGGCCTAATTGAAGAAACTCCAGGACCTGTGACACCGACTGTGAGGACGAGTCCCAACCTTGCTGTTGAGTGAAAGCGATAAACTTCTCCCAGACCCGCCTGTATGTGTTGTTTGTGGTAGGTCTTCTGGCCTGGAGTAAGGTATCCACCACCTTCTGGGAACAGCCTTGCTCTAGGTACTTAGCCCTTTCAGTCTCCAGGCCATCAAATGTAGCTTCTCCGGGTTCGGGTGAAGAAGATGACCCTGGGAGAGCAGGTCCATCGACAATGGGAGAGGCAGGGGATCTGCCGTGTTCAGCTGCATGAGGGTAGTAAACCATGGCCTCCTCGGCCAAAAAGGAATTATTGCTACCACCAGTGCCGTTGATTTCTTGAGCCTCAGGAGGAATCTCGCTATGAGTGGAGTTGGAGGGAAGATGTATCCAAGGGGTGTTGGAGGCAATCCATCCCCTCCGCGGAAGGGAATGGTATCCTTGATAGGAATCTCTGGCATTTTGCGTTCTCCGGAGTTGCAGCCAGGTCTATCTCTGGTGAACCCTAGGTGCGGGATATGAGGGCATAGGCCTGTGGGTTCAGAGACCACTCATTGTTGGAGGTGAAATTCCTGCTCAGCGAGTCGGCCAAAACGTTCTGGACTCCTGAAACATAAACTGCCCTTAAATCCGACAGGTTCAACTGTGCCCATTCTAGAACAGGACGGACCTCCTGCATCATGGGCCGGCTTCTGGTGCCCCCCTGCCTGTTGATATAGGCGACCGCCACCTTGTTGTCTATCCTCAGAAGGACATGCTTCTTTCTCCCTCAAGAGGGAACCGAAAGACAGGAGAGCCTGAAACGCTGCTTTCATTTCCAAAACATTCGACACTGAATCCTGTGTCCTGAATGGCCAGCGGCCTTGAGCCGCGTAATCCTGATAGTGAGCTCCCCACCCCTGCAGACTGGCACCTGAGGTCACTGTCTCCTGGTGAGGAGTGATTATGTGTTTGCACCTTCTCAAGTTGCAAGGCCGTGTCCACCACAGCAGTGATTGTTTTAACTCGAGAGATGTAAATCGGCTGGGACATTGACATACTGTTCCGCTGGCGCAGAAAGGAAATTTGGAGAGGCCTTAAGTTCCATTGCGCCCACTGGACTATTAGAATGGTGGACGCTAAGGAGCCCAGGATACTGAGGCACGCTCTGGCCGGTAGCCTTTTGGCCGAGATAGCCTTCTTCACCTTCTGAATTAGGGGAGGAATCTTCTCCCTTGGAAGCTCTACTGTGTTCTCCCTCGTGTCCCCAGAAAGACCATTCTGTGTGGGATGGATGCTGCTTTTTTTCCAATTTATCAGCCACCCTAGGGACTGTAATGTGGAGACCAGAACTTCCCGATGCTGGATGAGAGACTCCTTGTCGTCCAGGTAATGATGGACTCTCAATCCTCTCTCTCTCAAGTGGGCTATTACAAGCAATAGGACCTTCCTAAATGTCCTGGGTGCGGTGGAGATCCCGAACGGGAGACTTCGAAATTGGAAGTGCCAACTGCTTATAGTGAAGCAGAGGAATCTTTAGAACTCTGTGTGGATAGGGATATGTAGGTATGCGTCCTGGAGGTTGATTGAAAGCATCCAATCTCCCCGATTTATCGCTTGGAGGATTGATTTTAGGCTTTCCATCCTGAACGTTTCTATCCGGATTGAGGTTTTTTAGGTCCAGGAGTGGACGAAAGTCCCCTGATTTCTTTTTTACCAGGAAGAGTGGGGAATAGAAACCTTGCCCTCTTTGAGATGGTGAGACCTCCACTATTGCTTGCTTCTGTAGCAGATCCTGGATATACCGGACCAAGGACAGCCTTTTCTCTCGGGAAGGAGGAAGCCTGGTTATGCAAAAATGCCCCCTTGGGGGGCGACTTTTGAATGACCATCTGTGTCCGAAATGGATGGTGGATACTGTCCACGGGTCTTTTATCATTTCCGCCCAAACCAGTTTGAACTTTGTGAGCCTGGCACCCACCACTGCTGGTTGGGCGGGCATACCTTCAAAAAGATTTCTGGTCATTGGAGGCAGGGGTTTTGGTCTTTTGGAACTTGAGGAAGGATGTCTGAGGGTTTTTCCAACTTCTCCTGTATTCCTTCCCGGGCCTATTTCTGCTGTACCTCCTCAGGTTCCTCCCAGTTTATCACTTCCTTGACCGATTTCACAAAAGGTCCTATGAGTGAGAAGTCAAACCCAGCTGATGCCTCCAGCTCTTCATCGTCTGACGGGAAATCTTGTTCCCTTGATGTGCTGGGATGGGATGGTGAGGCGCTCTGGGCTGTTGCCTCCACATCTGGAGTTGAGACATGTAGAGCAGGAACTCCGGTAGGCTCTATAGTATCCACCCCCTTTTCCCTGGTGGCCTCCTCCATACATCTGCGGCAGGCCAATTTGTCTGGTAGGGCTGTGGCCCCGCATACCCAGCAAGCATTCCCCGCTGGACTGGGGGGGTGTACAGGAGACTGACGTCTACGTGCAGGGGATCTTCTGTGGTAGGAACATCTATGCCTAGAGTAGGATCGACTCCTCCTACGGCTTCCCCCGTGAGCTGAGCGACTTCACCTATGGCTGGAGCAGCTTCTCCTGCATGAGGTCTCTCTTCGCCTTGATTTTGACAATCTTGATGACCTGGTAGGGCTGACCAATTAGGCAGCGTTAGTACGATCCTGCTCTTTTTCGATCTTCACTACTTACCATGGAAATCCCCCCCCCCCCCTTACCTATTGGGCTGATGGTGATCTGCTGGGGCAACGGCTTCCATAGAACAGAAAAGTGTGATACACCTGGGAGAGATACAGGCAGGTATAAACATGCAGGCAGCCAAGTAAGAGTTACAAGGAGAAAGGAAAAACACACTTACCCAGAATGGGTTAACGCCAGAAGTGAAAATACAGCTGTAGTGCAGTCAGGGTATCTTCAGGTAACCAGAGGGATTACAGAGTGACAGTCTGAGCCTTTTAAAACTGCCGCCATGGCCGAGACGCTCGTCGTACCAGGGGGAGGCACAGAGGGACTACAACACCCAGGAAGGCTACACCACGAGATACAAAAGATTTATGGAGACCGCTGCACACAACTAAGCCTATTTAAGGCTTATACTGAAGCCGCAACATACCCGAGATCACCAGAGTGGGGTTCCTTCCATCTAGCTCATTTAGAGGCTGTACAGGCAAGGACTCAAAGAGAGGAAGGATTTTATTGAAAAAAATCCTGGGAATGTGACATCACCATTAAAATTACATGTATGTGCTGGTACCAGATGTTTTTTTTAATAATCTGATCAGATAATTAACTACATTAAAAGGTTTAAGATAATTGCAAGATAACGAATTTAAGAGTAACATTTCAATTTATACATGGAGATTTTGATAATTTCAGTTAGTCTGACTTTAACCACTTCTGGACCAGCCACTGCAGTTTTACTGCGGCAGGTTGGCTCTCCTGCACGAAACCCTGTAACTATACATTGACTCTCCGGGTCCAGATAGCAGGTGCACGTGAGCGCCCGCTGCACAGCGGGGTGCCGATGCAGGTGGCCGACGGTCGCAATTGATCATGACCAGGAGAGACAGAACAGGGACGAGTGTGAGTGTAAACACACACTTCCCTGTTCTGTTTTGACAGGAATGACAGATCGTGTGTTCCTATTAGCTAGGAACCACGATCCGTCACTTTCTCTAGTTAGTCCCATCCCCCTTCAGTTAGAATCACCTCCCAGGGAACACAGTTAACCACTTCACTGTCAGTGACATTTTTAATCGCACTGATCGCTGTATTAATGCCAATGGTTCCAAAAATGTTACAAAATTGTCCGAAGTGTCCGCCACAATGTTGCGGTCATGATAAAAATGGCAGATCGCCACCATTACTAGTTAAAACAAAAAACAAAAAAAACACCCACACACAAAAATGCTATAAATCTATTCCCTATTTTGTAGACGCTATAACTTTTGCGCAAACCAATCAATATACGCTTATTGCAATAATTTTTTTTACCAAAAATATGTATACATATCGGCCTAAAAACTTAGGAAAAAAATAAATTTGAGGATATTATAGCAAAAAATGCATTTTTAAAAATTCTTTGTTTATAGCGCAAAAAATAAAAACCGCAGGGGCGATCAACCACCAAAAACATGCTCCATTTTTTTTTTTTTCAATATCAACAAAAGTACTATATTTTGGATTTATATAAATGCACTAGACTCTGAGGTGTTCAATAAATGGCATTATAGAAGAACCTAGAGTGGTGTTTTATCTAGGAAAAAAAATATGTTGTTCAAGATTATTTATTAAAAAAAAAAAAAAAAAAAAACAACAGGTTGTATGTTTGAGGGGTAGTTGGGCTCATTTGTTGACATTGGAGTTAAAGAAATAGGGAACTTGGCATTGTATAAGGACATTGCCTGTTACAAAACAGGCAAGGCAATGGTTATTTGTGCAGATGTTTTTAATTGTGTTTAAGCTGTTTTAACAATTATTGGGTATTTTAAAATGTTTGCTTTTTACCTTTGAGTAATACAAGTTCAAGAATATTATAATTAAGTAGCGATTCATGCTATGAATCAATAAATAAGTTAACCATTCCATTCACTACGCCAGAGGAAGTGTGGTTAGGAAAGAAAAAAGGGAAGTAACTTAAGGTGGTGTAATCCTATGTACTAAGCTACCACTGGGGGAGATTATATCTATATATCCAGGAACATTGGCCTAATAACCTCTACTCCAAAACAAGAAAACACAATATCCCATGAGATCACCATCTCTTTGTATACTTTTGAATTAAACACTTAGATGCTTTACTAATCAAATACCTTGTGCATTCATTAAAACACAATACAACCACTTTATCATCATTCTAAATCCATTGGCCATTCCCTTCATTCTCCATATCTTCCCCTCGAACATCTTTTCCCCTTTTTTTTAATTTTAAATTCAACTCTCACCTGAAGTGCACACACACGCGCTTCAGGTGAAATATGGATTTAAAAAAAATTGTTGCATGTATATTGAGTCCATGAAATGCTAAAATGTGAGGGGAAGTTTGTTTGAACAGTCAGAGTGACTATATTCTGGAAATGTTTACCTTTTGAATTCCCAGAGTGTCAATCGTAAAGTGTTAACTCCTTTCCTGCCAGTGACATTTACACAGTAATTAGTGTATTCTTATAGCACTGATCAGTGTATAAATGTCAATGGTCTCAAAAATGCGTCAAGTGTCTGAACTGTCCGCCTCAATTTCGCAGTCCCACTGAAAATTGCAGAAACGCCATGACTAGTATAGTTTAAAAAAAAAAAGCCATTAATCTATCCCCTATTTTGTAGACGCTATAACTTTTGCACAAACCATTCAATATACACTTATTGCAATTTTTTAACCAAAAATATGTAGCAGAATACATATTTGCCTAAACTGATGAAGAAACTTGTTTTATTTTTGCTATAATAAATATCCCAAAAAAATTAAACATTGGGTTTTTTCAAAATTGTCACTGTTTATAGTGCAAAAAAAAAACCCGCAGGTGATCAAATACCAAAAGAAAGTTCCATTTGTGGGGGGGGTAGCCCTCAATTTTGTTTAAGTACAATGTCACGCGACTGTTAAAAGTGATGCAGTGTCGTATTGCAAAAAAATGGCCTGGTCATTAAGAGGGCAAATCCTTCCAGTCCTTAAGTAGTTAATAGGTTGTGTTTAGAAAGACAGCTTTAGAGGTTATTTATCGTAATTTGAGTTCTCCAAGGCTGCCGTGTAGTTAGCACTTCCACCTTACCCCTAGTGCTGGAGCTACCCGCTCCTGCCACAGGCTCCCCTGCACCTGTAAGTATGAGCATCATCTCCCACAGCCTATTAGGTTTGGCAAAGGAGTTGATTGCCTAGGTAAAGTATTTCAGAATGCCAAACAGATCATCCCCCAGCGTGACTGCTTCCTGTTCCCTTGTTTTATCCATCTAAGCGGTTTGCCGTTGCTGAGACCCTGCCTTGGTGTGCGAACAATCCATGTGCAGATGCTACTGTAATTACAAGCACTCCATTTGTGGAATTATGTGAGTGCACATTTGGCTGCCATAATAAAGTGGTTTTTAATACTGCACTTAATGGGGGTGCATGTGCCCCCCCCCCCCCCCCCCGTTTCCCTTCACAATGACTGCAACTGTCTGCACCTTCTTGAAAACAGGTAAAATCACACTGACAATTTGGAATTCTTGTAAATTACAGAATGAAAAAGTTCAGTCTCTGCATTTAATATCCTCTATATGCAGCTGTATATAAATGGCTATATAAAAAAAAAAAAATTTAAAATCAGACATAAACAGCGACTAAGATTCAAACGCTGCAGGAAAAGGGATTGTCTAAACAACTTGAATATTATATGCCTTTTATGTATCATCCTGCATCCAAATCATAACCAGCTGTAAGTGTTTTGTCTCCATTTTAATTATGTAGTCTGAAAATAGATTACGACAAAACCTTTAGAAAAAGTAGTATGCTTGTAGCTGTTAGGGGAGATGTTCTTACGAGGGAAGACTTCTTTCTAGACGCTTGCAAAAAAAAAAAAAAAAAAAATTTTTTATATGCAATACAAAAAGGACATCATATATAATGTAAATGCTTTATTTAACCATGTGTGGAAAGTTTAACATATTACAAAACTCACAAATTTCTTGCATTGACACTTCGGTGTGTGTGTGTGGACTGTTATGGGCAGAGACTACCCCAAAATACAATATTTCAGTGTTCTGCATCACAGGAGATTCCAGTGATAAATCTTCTAAGAGTGCCTACAATGTCACCATCCATCATAAAGTATCACTCTGCATTAAATGACTGAAAATATAACAGCTGGAAATCAGGCTTCAGAGGTCCAGTTAGGCTACATTCACACTGATGATTAGGGCTGGAGCGAATCGTAGCAGCAGGAATCCGATTCCTTTATTGTGACTCTCAGCTGCTAGGTGGGGCCACCAGCCCCGTTCACTATGACTGGTCCCTGACAGGCACAGCTATTCACTTTCGTCCACATAGCCTACGAGTACCTGTGGTGATCGATGACTGCAGAGAGGTACGAATAGCTGCAGCCACACCTAGCCAATGAGAGCTGCAAAAGGTGTCAGAAGATTCCTACCGGGCCTATACCAGCCCTAATCGCTGGTATGAATGGAGCATTAAAAACAATTCTTAGAAGGTCTAAAATCAAAAACCTATTGCCTAATTCTCTACAGTAACTTATGCAAGCAAGCAACACATTAACAGTTTATACTTATCCATTTTGGACCATAGTTATCTCACTACTATGAAAACATTTAACTTGAACATGGACAAAAGCGACAGTAATTCTAAAGGTTCCCCTGCCTTTCCCGCTGTGGTTACCACTCCAGCTGGAAATCCAATGCATCAGTTTTGTTTGAGACTAGGGCGATGCCATCATCACACCCCTCTGTCATGTGACTGTGCGGGGGGGGGGGGGGGGGGGGGGGTCTAGCAGCCAATCACTAGGAGGTCACATGCTTCCCTATAGACAAAAGCAACTGGTTTTCCATCTGGTGGCAGGCTCAATGAAAGATTACTGGTAAGGGTCGGTTCACACATGGGCAACACGACTTTAACGCGACTTTGTACCGCGACTTCAACGCGGCTTCAGCGCGACTTTGGCAAATTACGAGGCGACTTCAAGTCGCCTCCATGACGGGCGACTTCGCTGGCGGCCCCCCCCCCACCGTACCAGGCCGCATGCTCTCAACATGGGGGGTGCTTTGGGGCATGGGGGGGGGCGCAGTGTGCGCCCCCCCCAAAGCACCTTGTCCCCATGTTGATGAGGACAAGGGCCTCTTCCCGACAACCCTGGCCGTTGGTTGTCAGGGTCTGCGGGCGGGGGGGCTTATCGGAATCTGGGAGCCCCTTTAATAAGGGGGCCCCCAGATCCCGGCCCCCCACCCTATGTGAATGAGTATGGGGTACATGGTACCCCTACCCATTCACCTAGGGAAAAAAAGCGTCAATAAAACAAACAGTACACAGGTTTTTAAAATAATTTATTAGGCAGCTCCGGGATCTTCTTCCGACTTCGGGGGTCCTCTTCCGACATCGGGGGTCTCTCCGCCGTCTCCTCCCGGTGTCCGCATCTTCTGCCGGCTCCTCCGCTATCTTCTGCAGCTCAATTGCTAGCGGTGGTCCGGACTTCTGCCTTCTTTTCTTCCAGAGATGTTGACACGACGCTCTCTCCAGCTGGAATGGTCTCTGAACGCTCCGCAACGGACTTATATAGGCGGTGACCCCGCCCCCTTATGAGGTCACTGTCCCAGGGCATGCTGGGGCTGTGCCGTCATAAGGGGGCGTGGTCATCACCCGGTGACCACGCCTCCTAAAACGTCACAGACCCAGCATGCCCAGGGACTGTGACGGCATAAGGGGGCGGGGTCACCGCCTATATAAGTCCCTTGCAGAGCGCACAGAAACCATTCTGGCTGGGGAGAGCGTCGTGTCAACATCTCTGGAAGAGAAGAGGGGAAGAAGATGATCCAGAGGTCCGGACCACCGCTGGCAAAAGAGCGCCAGAAGATAGCGGTGGAGCCGGCAGAAGACGCCGGAGAGACCCCCGGAGTTGGAAGAAGATCCCGGAGCTGCCTAATAAATTATTTTAAATACCTGTGTACTGTGTTTTTTATTGACGCTTTTTTTCCCCTAGGTGAATGGGTAGGGGTACCATGTACCCCATACCTATTCACATAGGGTGGGGGGCCGGGATCTGGGGGCCCCCTTATTAAAGGGGGCTCCCAGATTCCGATAAGCCCCCCGCCCGCAGACCCCGACAACCAACGGCCAGGGTTGTCGGGAAGAGGCCCTTGTCCTCATCAACATGGGGACAAGGTGCTTTGGGGGGTGGGGGGCCGCAGCGTGCCCCCCTCCCCCAAGGCACCAAACCCCCCCATGTTGAGGGCATGCGGCCTGGTACGGTTCAGGAGGGGGGGGGCGCTCGCTCGTGCTCGGATAAGGGTCTGGTATGGATGGGGGGGGGGACGTTTTTTCGGCGTAGGGGGTTCTCCTCAAGGTCCATACCAGACCCAAGGGCCCGGTATGCCCCTGGAGGGGGAACCCATGCCGGATTTTTATTTAAAATTTGGCGCGGAGTTCCCCTCAAGATCATTTGAGCACAAGTCGCATGCCGAAGTCGGATCATGCGAGACGGCGATCCGACTTTGATCCGACTTCAATGATAGTCAATAGGCTGAAGTCGGATCAAAGTCGTATCAAAGTAGTACAGGGAGTACGCTCTGAAGTCGGAGCGACTTCAGTAGTGTCTATTAAGACGCTAGCGTTAACTCCCATTGAAACTATTTCTGGAGCGACTTGGGGCGACTTGAGGACGTACAAGTCGGATCCCAAGTCGCCCCAGTGTGAACCGAGCCTAACAAGTATAACTAGGTCCTTCAGAAACATGCTGTCAATTTGACCTGAATGGACAACATTACAGCAACGGTTTACTCCAGGGAAAGCAGCTTTTTTTTATTGACATTTATCCCTGTTGGGGAATTTTCCCCACTCTTTCTGACCCCGTCATTGCATTTGAATTCAGGAGGAAAATCTATCCAATGGAGACAATGACCGCAATACAAATCAAAGTATTTTACATAGATTATCGTTTTGTTTAGAGCCTTTACAAAAATAGATGTAAACTATTTAAGGCAGATTAGTTGTCAGCTTAAAAAAAAAAAAAAAAAAAAAAAAGCAAGGGAGGGGCATATACTTACTATGTAGTAAGGGAATGTTACAGTATATGTTTCTACTAAGAGAAACTCTGCCAATATACAAATATACAATACTTTGTACAGAAAAAAAAAGCTAAAGCCACCTTTAGATGCATGGATTATCAACAAATCCGAGCATTAAAATTCTGTGATTTTCTTTATTTTCAAAAGCATGCTCACAATATAATAAAATTTTGCTGGTATTTTTTTTTTCTACCAGAACACTACAAAAATAGCTTAAAACCAAGCTTTTTTCTTTAAAACAATGGAAGGAAACTTAGTAGCAATCGCTGAATCTATGCAGGAATGACATAAAATCCGCATAATCATAAAAACTAAATTCGGACCGCCAGTTATCCTAGAAGGATATATAAAGCGATGCATTTTCAAGTTAAGTGGCCTTTTTTATATACATTAATACAGTAGACAAATGGAACAAGTGGTTTCTATAAATCTTATTCTGAAGGTTACACATATATTCCACTTTAAGGGACACCCGTGATTTAATCAAACAGATCTGTTGCATTCTACAATTCACTCCAGCTTCTCTAACAAGTACTTATTCAGATAAGAGATTGGTTTAGATTATTACAGGGTTCCCTAGTTACCATCAAATGGAAAGCAAAAAGCAGTGGTTCACTTTTGTTTAAGGAAACATTGTCCCCTACCCTGCAAGGTATACTCTGGAAGTCTGGGCTTACCCAAATGGATGAGGTCACCAACATCCCCCTTATGCTCTCCAATAACTGAAAGCCCCTTAATGAAAGTAATGGAACAAGGGCTGTGAAGGACTGGGAGGAAGCAAGGGAGTAGGAACTCAGCTGGCCATACATAGATCGAAATTTGCTCGTTTAAGCAAGGACTGGCCAAATTTCAATACCTGTATGGGCAAGGAGGTTGCACAAAAATGAATCTACCAATTTGACTTCTAAACGACCGCCCTATTGGATTTTCCCCACTTGATGGCAGGAAACATTCCCAAAGGTCAGAATACAATAGCTCAGTGAGGAGGATCTCTCCCCCCCCCCCCCCCCCCCACCCCACAATTTATACCACCTGAATAGATCTTGCTTGGTGGTTTATCAGGTAGCACTGTCACTTGTCCCTCAACAGTCATTAAAAGAAAAAAATTAAAATTTGTCTTCCAACATCGAAGTATTAGATAATCTTCCAAACTGAAGATATTAAACATCAATTTCTGCCATGTAGCCAACAAGTCTACTCTCTATCACGATATACACCCAAGCAGTGTTCAGTCCTCCTGTTCAAGCTCACGTTTCAAGCTGTAAAGACAATGGAAAAAAAAAAAGTTCAGTTCGAATTCAGGCACATAATGAATTTTTATGCATCTACAATCTTGACAAATCCCATACCTGTTCAGATATGCATGTACATTGTCATAACCATGGTACTTTGCGAGGTAAACAAGAACACCAGTGGCACAACGACCGTTACGCTGTCGACAGAAACTGCAGTTACAGATACCTCTACATGGTGGGCAGTGCCAATCCTGGGGGGAAAAAAAAAAAATAAAAAAAAGTTAAAGAATCCTGATCATTACTTTCTAGCGCAAGAGCTATTCTCTAGCATTGCCATTTACTAAGCAATATTGTCAGCTATTCAATGCTATACAAGTCACTGCTGCGTAATGATGGGCAATTGACTTACTGGATCTAGCAACGCAGTTCTCACATCCTCTCCATAACGATTCTTTAGGCAGGGACCACAGAACTGGCCCCTCACCCCTGCGCAATCTGGATTCCGGCAGTTGGTTTTGGTGTCAATGGTCTTCTGACGACATTGATGGCAGGTTGAACCCTAAATAAACACATGCTGTTAAAGAAAATCCAAATCCATCCAAATGTAGATTTGTAATAAGAGCATGGGCATTGTTATGGTTACAACTAATCAGACAACTGCATGACTAACTCAGTTTGGTACCTTACAATACTCTGTTAGACATTTATAGTACACACTTTATTTAAAAATAGAGCTGGGTTTTGTTTACCCCACAACACAGAAAAATTAACTCTTTTAAAATGCATACTTGTAGCATTTTTACCTTCATTAAAACAATTTGACATGCGATATGCCTCTGAACTTGCTAGAATGCAACTATTCCAGGATTCAAATCCATAGCACAACCCCATTCCATCTTGCACAACCTAGTCCTCCACTTCCCTGGAAATGTGCAATTCACTGTACTAACCCCAGTTCCTCTCCCACAGCAGCACCCACCAGCACTCACAGGATTTTTAGATGTATAGGCAGGAGACACTTAAAAAAACACAGGAGGCAGGAGACAAAAAAAACAAAACAAAAAAAAAAAACCACAAGAAAACAAAAATAAAACACACACACACACACACACACACACACACACACATCTCATAATATGACAATTTGTGTTGAACTGGTCTGACAAGGTCTCTAAAAACAGGGTACACAATTACTGTAGGTTTCAAAAACGTGAAACAGACGAACATACAAGACAAGGTAGTAGTTATCAGCCTAGAAATTGCTAAAATATAGTAAAGCTGATGGAATTGTATTGTAGGAATTAAAAAGGCACAAAAATGGTTTGCTCCAAGTGATATTTTTTGTCTTTTAAACATTTCAGCATTCATTTTTAAATTTAGACAACCAAAAAACCAAATTGGCCAATAAAAGACTGTGGATCCCTAGCAAAACTCCTTTATAAAAACTGCTGAAACGTACAATTATTTTTCACCCTCTAAGGCAGGGGTGTCAAACTGGCAGCCCTCCAGCTGTTGCAGAACTACAAGTTCCATCATGCCTCTGCCTGTGGGAGTCATGCTTGTAACTGTCAGCCTTGCAAAGACTCAAGGGATTTGTAGTTCTGCAACAGCTGGAGGGCCGCCAGTTTGACACCTGTGCTCTAAGGGCTCTTGTACACAGGCCCCCTAAACCCATTCAGCATGATGTCCAGCATCTTTCCTATGCCGAGGTGCAACATACAGCACCATCATTAACATGAATGGTTGTGCACCACTGTATTTGTGTATATGGTGGTGCCATCATAACACAGATTTTCTATTTTTTGCAAACGTTTGTTCGCTGTACTTGCATATACGTTAGCACTGCCACATACACAAGTGCGTCACTGCAGAGCCATTCGACCCTAAAGATTGCAGCACTATTGCTCCTTAAACAGGTCTATCTACAGGAGAAAAAATAAAATACTCCTATCAAAAAACCTTGATACTTACTGTCGCCCTATTGTAGACCTTGTCTCGTACGGTGACACATACAGCATCCAGCTCCTCCTCTGTGATGTCTTCTACTGGTCTTATAATGTGTGGCAGAGTCAAGGAACTTTGCCGGCGGAACCGTGGAACATAATTCTCATCCTGAAAAAGCATTAATAAAATGTAAATGTGATAAAAACTCATGAAGCGTCTTTAAAAGCTGCAGAATGTGACAAAATTACAATGAATATCTCCATTTCAGATTTATACCATCCAAACTAGCCATGGAACCTGTTACACCAGTCGAGAGAAACATGGGCGCTAGCAATTGATTTGCATTCTTTAAAAAGCGAAAGACCCAGGCTAGCAGTCACTCTTCCTTCACTACTTGTGCAGTCACATGATCAGAAACAAGTACCACAACACCCGATATAAACTTGTTCCAGGTCAGTGATGCCTGACTAGTGAAGGAAAGGATAACAGACAGGGAGGCCTATATTTGCAAAGAAACCACAATTATAAAAATACTGACATGATCAAAAGCAAGACGCACATCTAAACATGGGTCTGTTGTGTAAGAAAGGGGGCCAATTATAGCCATATTAGTACACTTGCAACTCAAACAAGTACTGTCCATGGCGTAATTTGCAACAACATCCTGAAAAATTGGATGTTAGTGCAAATAAAACATATCAGACAGTACTCAATTGTTTCAGTAGGAATGTTTAGAACTGCCATTTCCCCTGCTCAGTTTCTAGTTCAGCGCTATCAGGTAAATAGGATTGTAATTAAGTATAGAGAACGTACATCATATTCTTCCATCTTTCTCTTCCTAATCAAATAGTAGCGGTCTTCCTCCTCCTCGTCAAGACCAGGGCTAGGCGGGCCATCAACCTGAGATCGAGAACGGGTGTGGGGACGAGAGGCTCTGTCTGGGTTCCTCCTCATGTGTCCCCCTGATGGTACACTTTTAGGTGTTCGCTTTACTTTCTGTAAGAGAAAAATTACACTAACCTTAAAAACCTTACTAAGATTGAAATCATAGTCCATGCCAAAGCAACAACGGCATACAGCTCCGACCATAATCAACAAGTTAAAATGTAATGCCCAGTTTGAACTAACCTGGGTATTATAATGCAAGCCATGCAGCGCAAGGTGCAAAAAAGAGAGGAGAGGAGAGGGGAGAGAGGAGAGGAGAGAGGAGAGGAGAGAGGAGAGGAAGACTTTGAAGAGAATATTTTGGCTGTATTATCCACTTGCCCATAGACTACCGGGGTTACGGCTGCAATATGCCATAACCCCAGTATTGGTTTTCAGCTATCGACTCTAACCGAAAAAAGTGATTAGAGCAGGGATTCACCATTGGATCACTTTTAAAAGCGGCGGAAAGGGAACCCGCTTCCCAGGCGAGGAAAGCTGGCCTCTGCTCATCTCCTTATGGTCTTCGACCGAAGTGACATGACGCAATTTCCTGTTCCGGCCCAATGTATATATATATGTATATATATATATATATATATATATATATATATATATATATATATATATATATATATATATATAAAAATTTAATGCTTTACATAGTAGAGAGATGTGGTGGGTCTTAAAGAGGATCGGTCACTGCTTATTTCTATCACAAGGGATGTTTACATTCCTTGTGATCAAAAACAGCAAAGTAAAAAATTAAATTTAACCACTTCCCGACCGCCGCACGACTATGTACGTCCTAAGTTTGAACGGGGATATCGTTGTTATGGCAGCAGCTAGCTGCCATAACCCCGGTATCCCCGTTTTCGTGCGGCGGCCGGCTTTCAGATAAAAGTGGTCCCTGCGGCGGATTCGCCGCGAGATCACTTTTATCGGTGGCGGGAGAGGGGCACCCCCCCCCTCCCCCCGCGATCCGGTGCCCTCCGCCGCTTACCGGAGCCGTCGGTAGCGGCGGAGGCGATCGCGTCCTCTTCCGTTGTGTGTCAGGAGACAAGTGAGGCCAAGATGGCGCTCACTCGTCTCCAAGATACTGCTGGGCGGAAGCGACGTCAAAACGTCACTTCCGTCCACGCCTCTTAAAGGCATATTTTTTCAAATGTCATTTTTCTAAATGACTTTTTTTTTTTTTATTGCATTTTAGTGTAAATATGAGATCTGAGGTCTTTTTGACCCCAGATCTCATATTTAAGAGGTCCTGCCATGCTTTTTTCTATTACAAGGGATGTTTACATTCCTTGTAATAGGAATAAAAGTGAAACAATTTTTTTTTTTAAACAGTGTAAAAATAAAATATTTTAAAATAAATAATAAAAAAAAAAAAATTTTTAAAACCCCCCTGTCCCGACGAGCTCGCGCGCAGAAGCGAACGCATATGAAAACGGTGGTCAAACCACACATGTGAGGTATCACAGCGACCGGTAGAGCGAGAGCAATAATTCTAGCCCTAGACCTCCTCTGTAGCGCAAAATATGCAACCTGTAGAATTTTTTAAACGTCGCCTATGGAGATTTTTGAGGGTAAAAGTTTGACGCCATTCCACGAGCGGGCGCAATTTTCAAGCATGACATGTTGGGTATCAATTTACTTGGCGTAACATTATATTTCACAATATTAAAAAAAATTGGGCTAACTTTACTGTTGTTTTATTTTTTTTATTCAAAAAAGTGAATTTTTTCCAAAAAAAGTGCGCTTATAAGACCGCTGCGCAAATACAGTGCAAAAAAAAGTATTGCAATGAGCGCCATTGTATTCTCTAGGGTGTTAGAAGAAAAACCATATATAATGTTTGGGGATTCTAAGTAATTTTCTAGCAGAAAAACCTGTTTTAAACATGTAAACACCTAAAATCCAAAACGAGGCTGGTCCTTAAGTGGTTAAACAGTTTAAAGGCGCCCCGTCCCCTGTGCTCGCATAAGTGGGGAACGTAGGATATAGGTCCCACATAAACTGTGTTCAAACCACATGTGAGATATCATCGCAAACATTAGAGTGAGAGCAAAAATTTTAGCACTAGACCTACAACTAAATTGTTAACCTGTAGAAATATTTTAGAGAGTCGCCTATGGAGATTTTTTAATTAAAAAAAAAAAAAAATATATTATTAAGTACCGTAGTTTGTGAAAAAAATACTGTGACAAACTAAAGCAATTGAGATTTTATCCTCTAGAGAGTCTGTATAATATATTTATATTTTTTTTGTTCCAAGTAATTTTCTAGTGGGGAATTATTTTTTTTTTTTTTACATGAGAGAAAAAGTGTCAACATTGGTCTGGTTAGCAAGTGCTTATCACATCACTGAGCTTTATATTGTTTATTTGCAGATATTTCATATTGTGTGATAAGAGGTTAGATTTATTTTCTGTATTATAGAACGCTTCACTTTATGAAGTTAAACTAGTCTGAACACCCATTAATAGCCTTAATATTAAAGATGGGGGAAGCACGTGATGCATTTTAACATAGAACGCTTTGGTCCGCAAGCCAAAAAGCAATTTATCATTAGGTTGAGCAAAAGAGGAGTTTGTTACTTACAGGAGGAGTAGATGGTGAGAATGGGCTTTTGAAGTTCATAAATTCAGGTATGCTCTTCAACTCTGCCATCAACTTTGCAAGCTGGAATGATCAAAAAAAAAAAAATAAATAAATAATCCGTTAAGATGGCATAAGGCTAAAACATGTCATCAACATTTTCTTGTATGGAAAAGTACAACATACTTGAGAAAAAAAAAAAAAAAAAAAAAAAAAGGGAATAAGAACATATAGCAAAACTAAAATATGGAAAATGAGTACAAACCTATATGAAATATATAAAACATGTTTAGTTAAAAAGGTTGTGTAGTTACAAATAGTGCATTCTCCTAAGTCTAAATATATTGCGAGTAAAAGTTATTGAATTTGCACTTTAAAATGCAAGTCTACACAACACTGCCAGGTTTTAGGTGGAATGCCCAAGACTTACAGGGACTAAAGAGATTCTGCAGCTTTTTACAGAATATGATGAACTGTGTAACTAGTTTCCGTGGAAGCAGCAAAAAAAAAAAAAAAAAAAATTTGGAAAAACATATCCTCCTTGTTGCCTACCATTTCTTTGTTTTGTTTTATGTTCAAGGCCCGCTTCTCTAAGAAATTGGTTCCACTCTCAGTGTCAGAATCACCATCTTCATTCTCAACTTTCTTCTTCTGTTCTTTTTTAGGAGGGTTTTTGGCTGGACCCTTTTTAGGTGGGAACTTAAGGGCTACTTTCAGAGAAGTGTTCTTTTTTGCTTGTGCTCTTGTGGACCTTCGAGTTCTCATCGGCCTGCTTTCTTCGGAATCAGATTCAATTTTCTATAGAAAAGCAATGAGGGTTACAGTTAAGATAGCTGTATATTTTGTGTGTAATTATGAAGCAAAACCCCCATCAGAGAAGCAGCCTTTTTCAGCCTAACAGGACACATAGCAGTACTATGGCAGTAGTTTTCAGGGGTCTCAATGAGGCATTGCAAGGCTGACACCTACAAGAATGACTCCCACAGGCAGAGGCATGATGGGACTTGTAGTTTCACAACTGCTGCAGGGCTGCCAGTTTGATATCCCTGGTTTTAGACCATTTAGGTTTGCTTTTACTAAAATGACCAACCCAGGTGTGGTCACTGAATCAAAGGGTGACCGTTTCCGTTAGAGGTCTTAGAGATGAGCACTTCCTTCATGCTAAACATTATAGTGAAAACAGATGACAGTGTGTATGTACATACATACATTTCATTGATGCACATTTACAGATGTTAAATGGTTCTAAAAGCTGCCGATTGGTAGCCGTTAGAAATAGCGCAGCAATATTTTTGTGAAACCTGCTCCAAAGGACATTACCGTCTCTTTTCAGGCTTCAGGTTACTTCCCTGGGGCACTTCTGTAACTGTTGCCATCCTATACCACAGGCAGCACAACAGAAAGTCCTACTATGGAGACTTTTCCAAAAATAAAGCCTACATTGCTCTTTAAAGAACCCCAATCCCTGGTGACAATCTATGGCTCAATAAATGTGTTTAATACAATTAACACCTCTTAGTAAACATCAGGCCAGTTATTAACTATTTAACCACAGACCTAAAATGACACTGCTTGAGTTACAGGAAATGGGTAGAGAGCTAAGAAGTTGTGTTGTATTACAGAAGTAATATCACAAACCCATGTCCACAAAATACAAGACAATTTATTTCTGTCAATTTCCCATTAAAGTCTTCATAACATAAATAAGTACTCTGCACGTATTTGACCTGACTAGTCGTTTTGGTCAGAGGGTTTTAGCCACCATCCCTTAAATAGTATTAGTTTGCCTTTCTTCACATCACTGCGTTACCAAGTAATCCCTGCCAAATGACAGGGACAACTGGCTGTGACCATAGCTGCTATAGCATAGCATTCCATAGAGCATGCCTTTGTATATATGTGCATTATCAAGGGCAAGAGTAGAGATGCCAGTAGACACTACCTGCCTGGTAATTGGGTGGTTAAGATTTAAATAAACATGGCAAATACCACACACACTTAACCTTTTCTTTTGCAACATTGTAATATTTTAGAATTTGTCTACTCCATTCAGTGACTTCACAATTGCTGCAGCAGTAAATCCTATTATAGTCTGATCTTCAGTTTTTAAATAGTATCAAAACCCACAAGCAAATGATTATATTGCAGCTAACCATTTCTTATTGGCTGCATTAATTTTTTTTTTTAACCTATTTTTACCTGGTGATGCTGCCAGTAATTTTTTTTTTTATTAGAACAAAAGTTGGTCAAGAGTGTTGAGACAAACTATTTAACACCAACAGGGATGCTTACAATGATCAGCTTTAATGTAAAACCTTTATCAAAAAAATAAAAAGTTGCTGTAACTGCAGTGTGAGTTGGAGTTCGGCTGCAATCTGTTAGTGTATCTAAATCTGCTAGTCAATCTACACTCCCCTCACCCAGACTGACAATGCTACTGTCCAAGAAGGTGCTCCATCCAGAGTGGGGACACTAATACAGGAAGAGTGTTAAGCCCCTTTCACATATATGGATTGTTTTTCATCCATCGGCTGACAGGGGAGAAAAAAAAAAAAAAAAAGGAAGCAGCGTTAGAATTTTACTTGACATCAGCCTCCTGCAACAAGAGCTCAAACAGAAACAAAGAAGTACCACATGAAGCCAATTAGGTGTGCTACAGGGCTCATGTGATAATCAACAGGCTGATGGGAGGTGAGAGAAGAGTGACAGTGAATTAAGCTCAGTCTGACATTTCTCCTTTCCCTGTCCAATCACAGAATGGCTGAGGGACAATACCTGTAAATTGTTACTTAGAGAGAGGAACTGCAGTCTGCTCACATAATTTGTTTCTCGATCTGTGCATCATGTCATAAGCTTAGGCTTATTAGCAGACAAGTGGGTTGTATAAAAGGTATTTGCTGGCAAAAAAAATAAATATATAGGATTTTACTATCCAAAACTTAAAACAAGGGCAGAAGACTTAATAGATTGAAAAAAAAAAAAAATGACTGAAGGTCCGCTTTAAATGCAGCAGAGTTATTACATTTAATTGCTTAAATGCAGCAGTACACACTCCTCTCATTAGGGAAACTCACCATCCCATTCCGGATTTCATCTTCTGAAAATCCAGAAAAGGGCTCTCCTTCTGATTCCTCAGAAAATAATCTGGCCAATTCTCTGCTTGTACCGGCTCTAAACTTGTTTTTCTAGGAGGAAAAAATAAAATAAGACATACACACTTTTAGCTTAGCAATTTTCCATAAACTGCTCAGATCTCAAATCACATTTACAAGTGTACTATAAAAGAATAGCTTTTGTTAGTAAGAAAATGGCCAAGGTTTAATAACCATTTTAGAGCTGTTATGGCAATCATCAAGCATCTTAGGTCAGGTGACATTTCAAAGGGGAGAATAAGTAGATAATCTACTTCCAACAATTACTACCTAGAACCACTAGCGAAAAGTAAAATGAAATTACAGGAGAAGGTGTATATTCATAAGCGCTCTATAGAAATGCTAGGAGAAGCATGCAGGTTCTAATCAAGCACAGCACATTTTGTGCATTTCCAGCTTGGAGAGAGCGGCTCCCGAGCATGCTTCTACCTCACTTACCGTGTTTGCACAATTATCAGAGCCAAAGCTGTCACAACTGTCATCAGAAGATGACGAGGTCTCCATGGGGATTAACTTCACATTTCGAAATCTCCCAAATTTCTTTTGATTTGAAGTCTGCATTTTCTGTAAAAAAAAGAAAATAAAGTATTATTCTATCAACAAACAACCTCACAGGTAAAAAATAAATAGCTCATATTACAAAATAAAATGTATTTTGTACCAATTAACCTAAAGCAGAACTGCAAGCAAATGTATAGCACATGCAAGAAATAGGGCTGAGGGTGTGCGCACTGCAATCTTTGAGAAAGACTTAACAGAATGGCAGGCTTCCCAATCATGTGACCTCTGGTTGGTGGACACATGATCAAGAGATACCCATCATGAACTGGGAGGTGTCCAACAGCATGGTTACTGTGCTGGAAGATGCACTTGGCACAGAATGGAGGTCCCTCATGGATGCACCTGGCCATTAAAGTGGACCTTCCCCTCAAAAACATAATTGGTTGCATCTGACTCCAGCTTCTTCCCTCCCCCACACCTGGATACTTTTTTTTCCCCTAACACTTTTTTGCAGCACTTCCAACTTTTCACCAAGGTGAGAATTACAAAGGAAGTTGTTGCCACAAGAGCTTAACAATGGGGATCATAGTGGGTACCGTCATCCTATAATGATATACTAAAAGGGGTGGGGAGAATGTGATGAGGGCTACTCTAACAGAGCCCTACCTCCCCAAAGGAAGAATAGTGGACTATTCCGGTACCCAAAAGGATAGTAAACCTTCAATAAAAATTTCAATTTTAATTTACAAAACAATGTTTGTAAATTAAAATAAATTGAAATTTTTATTGAAGGTTAACTATCCTTTTGGGTACCGGAATAGTCCAATATTCTTCCTTCGGGGAGGTAGGGCTCTGTTAGAGTAGCCCTCATCACATTCTCCCCACCCCTTCTAGTATAAGGTGAGAATTACGTTGTGCCCAACCCACACATTTACAGATGTGCTGAAGAGCTCTGAATAATATACAACATGTTTTTGGGGTTCAAAAAACTCCCTCTTTATCAGGGCTTCAGCTAAGCACCTCAGCCTCGGGAGGTTTTACCTCCTTCCTAACCAGGCCATAGTTGGCACTGTCCTACTTTAACTGGTAATTGCACGGTCATGCAACACTGTCCCCAAACAAAATGTATTTTCTTGAACAAATAGAGCTTTCTTTTGGTGGTGTTTGATCTTTGATATAGATATAGATATAGATATAGATATAGATATAGATATCTATGACCCACAATTTTGAAAAGTATGTTTTACTTTCTGCTGTAAACATATAAAAAAAACAAACAAAAAAAAACCCACTAAACAAAAAGTCTAACTTCTTGATAAATTTATGACAAAATGTATTCTGCTACATGTCAACACACCAATAAGTGTATATTGATTGGTTTGCGTGAGAGTTACAGCAGCTACAAAACGAAAATTTAAAATCACGCCTTTTTACTTGCGATTTAAATCAAATCCACCCTGACCAGCACATCGCTTTGCCTGTACGGGCCGCCCATCCACAGTACACTGCGGTCAGCCTGCAACTGGTTAAACGAATCAGAACTGTTAGTCGCCAGTAGCCTCTGTTCAAGATTATTCATGTAGATACTTCTGATAAAGCAATTTTCTTCCCTTCACAGAATCACACAGGAAAGCTCTATTTTGAATCCAATCAAGCTTATGAATGCCTGAAGCCCTGATAAAGGGGGAGTTTTTTCTGACCACTTCCAAAACGCAGTTTTTTTTTTGTTTGTTTTTTTTGCACAAACTACCAGATTTGTTTGTGCTTTTATTCCCTTTGGTCAAGCACTCCTAATGGTGCATGTTTTCTTGATTGATGACCCGCTGGGTACCCACTGGAGGGGATCTTCTCCCCCCACCTGCTGTCACTTTTTGAAAAACGTGGCATAGTGGGGCTCCACCTACACAGCCGTGTCATTCAGTTTTCTGTGAATGGACAACTACTGTTTTTTATCTGAAGATAAAAAAAATTTTCTGCCCTTACAGCCACTTTAAGGCCCAGCTGTCCTACTGCCACATATATGCATACAGTAGGAACAGGTTAAGACCCCTTTCACACTGGAGCGTTTTGCAGGCGCTACAGTTAAAAATAGTGCCTGCAAACCACCCTAAAACAGCTGCTCCATTCACTCCAGTGTGAAAGCCCCGGGGCTTTCACACTGGAGGGGTGCGCTGGCAGGGCGTCAGAAAAAGTCCTGCCAGCAGTTTCTTTGGAGTGGTGAACTCACCGCTCCCCCCCATTGAAATCAATGGGGCAGCGCTGTGATACCGCTGCTCGGCGGGCGGATTTAACCCCTTTTCGGCCGCTAGCCGAGGGCCAAAACCGCCCCCGCTAGCAGGCGAATAGTGCCGTTAAAACAACAGTAAGGCCCCTTTCACACTGGGGTGGCGGTAAAGCGCCGCTATTGTAAGCTGTGATTTACCGTCGGTATTCGGCCGATAGCGGGCGGCTTTACCCCCTACTAGCGGCCGAGAAAGGGTTAAAAATCACCGCAAAGCGCCTCTGCAGAGGCGGTATAGCCGTGCTGTCCCATTGATTTCAATGGGCAGGAGCGGTATACACTCCGCTCCTTCACCGCTCCGAAGATGCTGCTAGCAGGACTTTTTCCCGTCCTGCTAGCACACCGCTCCAGTGTGAAAGCCCTCAGGGCTTTCACACTGGAATCAAAGCAGCGGCACTTTCGGGTCGGTTTGCAGGCGCTATTATTAGCGCAATAGTGCCTGCAAACCGCCCCAGTGTGTAAAATATCGCCGCTTTATCGCTGACTGCACAGTGTGAAAGGGGTCTTACTGAGGTAACACTCCAGCTTCATTGCCAGGGAATGTGCACAGCCAAGCCCTCATTCACATCTGACCAATTTGGCATGTGTCTGCCTGTCCACTTAAAGTGGATGTAAATCTGAAAAAAAAAACATTTTTAATCAAGGCTTGCACCTTGTATAGTATAGGATTTCATGTCATCTGTGCCCAGTCTTGTCACCAAGAGTTAATCCAGCTCTGAGCAGTCCTCATCATTTTTCCAAGAGAAAACACAACAGAGAAATAGGAGTCCAGTTCTCCACCTTGCTGTGAGTGACAGGTGATTTACATATCTAATGCACAAGTGTGAGAGAGACACATTCTGTGTACTTCAGATCCAATCCTCCTTTCTTCTCCAGCTCTCCCAGGATTGTCTGCTCCACATCTGAGCATGCTGAAGTCATGTGGTGACCTTTCTGGGTATTGACTGTTATAGCAGAAGTTCAGTGTAAGAAATACACAGGAGAAAATGCATATTGACAAGGGAAGTGTAGAGGTGGGCGGGGAGTCCACTGACATGACTCCACCCACCGAGCTCCAGACAACAGACCCACCCACAGGAACTGCAGTATTTCAGGTCTAATAACAGACAGAAGGCAGACATTTGACAGGTAAGGATACATGCAGGAGGCATGTATATCCTTATAGATAACTACTATGGAAGTAGTTTAGAAAGGATGAGAATGGGTTTACATCCACTTTAAATGGGCCGATCTACGCACAACAAATTCTCCAGAACCATTTCTGAGTGGAGCATTTGTCACAAAACAAGCATCTGCTACTTGTGCTTGGAATGGAACAATAGAGCCGCATGCACACAGAACTTTTTTTTTTTTCTTAACTTTTTTGGAAGCCATCAGCATTTTTGCAGAAGAAAAAAAATGCCTGACGCTTGTAAGTGTGTCTAATGCTTTTACATGCATTTAGGTGCAATTTACAGACGGCAAGCGCTTGGGCATTCATTCCATTGACCAGAATAAATTTATTCTGGCCATTGAAATGAAATGCTCAAGTGCTAAACCCGGCTAGCATTAACATGTTTAAGCACGTTTACAAGTGTCAAGCATTTGTTTCTGTCCAACTCTGCTGCTCCTGGACGCACTGGCAGTGTTTTTTTTTTTTTCCTTCTAACTCTCCTACCACTGAAATATGCTAAAAGTCTATGGGGTTGATTTACTAAAGGAACAGTCTGTGCTCTGTAAGTGCAGTCACTGTAGATCTGAGGGGAAAATGCAAGGAAAATTATAAACCGCTTTTTTGCTTGCACATGATTGCATGATAGAAATCAGCAGTGTTTACCCTATGATCTAGAGCATTTGCAATGCACAGTATATTTGCCTTTAGTAAGTAAACAGAGGGGGGTTTAGAGGCAGAAATAAAATATACCAGCCGCTAGAGCTGCACGATTCCAGCCAAAAGGAGAATCATGATTTTTTTGCTTAGAATAAAAAGATCACGATTCTCACGTCATAAAATCTTTCACATTATACAAAAAAAGGGCTAACTTTACTGGTTAGTTTTTAATTCATTAAAGTAATTTTTTCCAATAAAATTGCATATGAAAGACCGCTGCGCAAATACAGTGTGACATAAAATATTGCAACAATCACCATTTTATTCTCTAGGGTGTCTACTAAATAATACATACACATATACATATATTTTTTAATGTTTGGGGCTTCTAAGTAATTTTCTAGCAAAAAAAAAAAAAATAATAATTTTAACTTAAAACCAACAAATGTCAGAAAAAGGTTTAGTGTTTAAGTGGTTAAACTTTTTTCACTTACAAAGTCTATTCCATTGACAAATTGTTACAATGTTTACACTTAGTTCAACTGATAAATAATGTTTTGATTCTTGGCAGACTGCCCATTTTTTTTCTTCCTTTCTTTTGAGGGCTGTGACTTCAGAAGAGCAGAGAGAATTCTTTGCATAGCAAAAATCGTGAAGGACTTTAGTCAATCTCACGATAACGATTCTTGACAATCGTGTAGCTCTACCAGACGCCCCTTGGAGCAGCTGCAAAACATTCTGTGTGCATCCTAAGGCTCCAATCATACCTGGTGTTTCTGGCACACAACAAATCACACAGAAATCGCATAGAAATCACACTTGGCAACGCATTTCATAAACACATGGTATACACTTGGTGCTTGCAGTGCCATTGAGGCTGCACTCACACCTGGATGTTTTGAATCGTCATTATCCACCCATGATTTTACTGCCAAAGTGACAAATCGCACAACATGAATTTCAGATGCCATTCATTTTAAAAAGGGTTGTAAACCCTTGTGGTTTTTTCATCTTAAAGTGGTTGTAAACCCTTTTTTGGACTTCTCCCTATAGGCAAGCCTAGAATAAGGCTTACCTATAGGTAGTGGAAATATCTCCTAAACGTGCAACGTTTAGATATTTCACTTGTAGTCTGCTGATCAAGTGAACGGCGCATGTGCGGGGAAGAAACAAAACTCCGTGCTGTTTCAACACTAGTGTGTTCCGTTACTGTGCGCATGTGTGGGAGTGACGTCACGTGGCTCCGGCGAATCACAGAGCCAGAGTCCACAGCCCGGAAGGAAGAGGGGCTTGAAGAAGGACGCTGCTTACACAGGGGAAAATCGCTGGATTCTTTTGTAGGCATCACCTGCATTGCATACTAGCCCATTATGCTTTTAATTTGCAGGCTATACAGGGAGCAAAAGAGGAAGTTAAAGTGGAGGTCCACCACAAAAAAAAAAAAAAAAAGGCACCAAAAAATGCCTAAAAAATTGGAGGTAAAAAAAAAAAAAAAAAAAAGAAAAATTTTTTAACTCGCCTGAAATGGCTGTTGCTAGGCAGTCTTCCCAAGCCACGGTGATGTTCTGTCTTCTCGTCCCCACGTTGTCTTCTGGGGAATGGGGCGTGGTGTGTTATGGGAACTCTGTGTGTCCCACAACACATCGCGTCCCATTCACAAAGCGCTGCAAGGCTCCACTGCCTGTTTCCCTTAGGATGGCAGTGCCAGGACCCGAGAGCCAAGGGATGGGTCGGCCTCGGGCGGCTGACATCGCGGGCACCCAGGACAGGTAAGTGTGCTTATTTAAAGTCAGCTGCTACAGTGTTTGTAGCTGCTGATTTTAAAAAAATGTTTTTTTCCTGGCCGGAACCCCGCTTTAAATCCATCAGGGTTTACTTCCCCTTTAATGCATAAAGGTGAAAAACCTGCCAGTCACCGGCCCATTTTACTTACCTGAGCCCCGTAATTCCCACGTTGGAGACGCGCTCTCCCTCTTTGCACGGAGTCCCGGCTCTTGATTGGCTTGATATCAGCGTAGCCATTGGCTCCCGCTGCTATCAAATCCAATGATGTGGGGCCAAGTCCAGCATTCTTGTCTATGGATGTAAATTCGGGACTTGGAAGTGCGCTTCTCCCAGGGGGTGATCTGAAGTGAGGAGCCGCAAGAGGAACCTGGGGGGCCCCCAGGAGTCGAGGAGCGGGGCCACTCTGTGCAAAACACGCTGCACAGTGGAGGCAATTATATATAAAAAAAATCTTTTACAATCGCTTTAAAGGACACCTAAAAATGAAGTGCAGTGATGCCTCGCAGCAAACCGCATTGGGTGAAGATTGTCACCTGAAAGAAGCTCCTGATCTGTGATACGGTAGGACGCACGAAAATTACAACGGAACCCCCCAGTGTGGTTAGTGGACACATTTGTCTGGTCAGCAAATGCAGGGGGGGGGGGGGGGTGACTAATTCCAAAACAAAACACAATTGTGGAGTGTTTGTCAGGTGGAAACCATTTTGTGAGATCTCACTACAGTAAGGTATGAATCCAACCGCAATACATGTTTTGTGTGCCCAGTGTGAGCAGAGCCATAGGGATCAGTATCCTGGATAGATAGATAGATATATATTCTTTTTTTTTTTTTTTTTTTTTTTCTCCTCTTATCTACAGATAACATACAATGCAGATCTGTGAATGGATCTCTCCTCTCCTCCCCCCCAGTACAGAGTTCGCGCGCTTCCCGCAGTCACGTGCCAGCTTTGTCCCCCCAGCACAGAATACACGTGTCCCTTCCCCGGCTGGCTGAGAATTCTAGATATATATATATATATATATATATCCCCCACCCCGCCCACAGATCTGCACCCACACACACCACTATACCATAGGAGCGGAGGATATCTGTACTTCTCTATCACCGATCCATCCTCCGCTCCCCAATCACCGCACATCATCACCACGCTCTCACACTGCACCTCGTACTCCGGTCCGGGTTGTCTGCACTCACCTGGAGCTGGAAGGGATCCATGACGATGAGCGGAGAGACTTCACACAGCGTAGCCAGGAACTCCTCTGATTTCCCGCGAAAGTTTCCGCGCGAAAAAGTTTGTAGTGGGGGTGTGGCCAGGGGCGGTGCGCGCCTCCCAAGGTTCAGAAAGAACGCGCTGTACTTTCTACTGTATTCCTATGGGTTCTGTAGCCCGCCCACCTCCACTCCTGGACCACCCACAACACGCCCACCTCTACTTCTGGACAATTCACAGCCCGCCCACCTCCACTCCTGGACCACCTACAGTCCGCCTACCTCAAGGTATTGCCCGCCCACCTCCAGTTCTGGCTAACCCGCCTCAAGGTATTGCCCGCCCACCTCTAGTGAGTGTCAGCCCGCCGCCGTAGTTGAGGTGTAAGGTGAGGAGATGTACGGAGTGTGTTCTTCTTCTATAGGAATACATTCTCCTCATGAAGTGAAGGTAGAGCTGGTTCTCATATCACATCATTGCCCTGTATAGGGAATGACAGGGAGCTCCTGATAGAAGACTTCTCTCTGTACTGGGGGCTGATCATAGATAACACATCCAGGGACATGGCCCCGCCCCTCTCCTCACACACCTCTTATTGGCGCCAAATGTGAGATGGATTATGAGAGGGAGGATGGTGGGGGAGGTGCGGGGTGTCCTGTGGAGGAATGTGACCAGACTCCTCCCAGGAGAGAGCTCAGTACAGAGCAGTCCCACCCACCATACACAATACTCTATGGAAGTCTATGGAAGTCTATGGAGATCCCATACAAGGGTTTCCTCTCATGTCCTTTCTGTGTCAGTGCAGCTAATGTGTGTTCTTATACATGAGGAACTCTACAAATCACATACACAGGAGGGACGTCTAATTCAATCCTCCTCACTTATTACTGTAATACACTTAGCTGTATATATATATATATACTCTATGTACACTACTGTGCAAAAGTTTTAGGCAGGCATGCAAAATTTCTGTCAATTAAGAAAGCTTTCAGAAATAGAAGTGTTTATTTATATAAAGTAACAAAATTAGTAAAAAAAGTACAATCAAATCAATATTTGGTGTGACCCAGTGGCGGCTGTTTTTTTGTTGGGGTGGCAAACAACCAATCACCCCCTCACTGTCTGCCAATCCATTGGTACTTACCCATCTAGGTGGCAGGCACATCAGGCAGTGGTGGGGATCAGGCATCGGTGGGCACATCGGGGAGCAGTGGGGGATCAGGCATTGGCGGGCGCATTGGTGGTGGGGATCAGGCATCGGCGGGCGCATTGGTGGTGGGGATCAGGCATCGGCGGGCGCATTGGTGGTGGGGATCAGGCATCGGCGGGCGCATTGGTGGTGGGGACCAGGCATTGGCAGGCACATTGGTGGCGGGGATCAGGCATTGGCAGGCGCATTGGTGGTGGGGATCAGGCATCGGCGGGCGCATTGGTGGTGGGGATCAGGCATTGGCGGGCACATTGGTGGCGGGGATCAGGCATTGGCAGGCGCATTGGTGGTGGGGATCAGGCATCGGCGGGCGCATTGGTGGTGGGGATCAGGCATTGGCGGGCACATTGGTGGCGGGGATCAGGCATTGGCGGGCGCATTGGTGGTGGGGATCAGGCATTGGCGGGCACATTGGTGGCGGGGATCAGGCATCGGCGGGCACATCGGGCAGCGGTGGGGATCAGGAATTGGCAGGCACATCGGGCAGCGGTGGGGATCAGGCATCGGCGGGCACATCAGGGAGCGGTGGGGATTAGGAATTGGCGGGCACATCGGGCAGCGGTGGGGATCAGGCATCGGCAGGCACATCGGGGAGCGGTGGGGATCAGGAATTGGCGGGCACATCGGGCAGCGGTGGGGATCAGGCATCGGCGGGCACATCGGGGAGCGGTGGGGATCAGGAATTGGCGGGCACTTCGGGCAGCGGTGGGGATCAGGCATCGGCAGGCACATCGGGCAGCGGTGGGGATCAGGAATTGGCAGGCACATCGGGCAGCGGTGGGGATCAGGCATCGGCGGGCACATCAGGGAGCGGTGGGGATTAGGAATTGGCGGGCACATCGGGCAGCGGTGGGGATCAGGCATCGGCAGGCACATCGGGGAGCGATGGGGATCAGGAATTGGCGGGCACATCGGGCAGCGGTGGGGATCAGGCATCGGCGGGCACATCGGGGAGCGGTGGGGATCAGGAATTGGCGGGCACTTCGGGCAGCGGTGGGGATCAGGCATCGGCGGGCACATCAGGGAGCGGTGGCGGATCAGGCATTGGCGGGCACATCAGGCAGCAGTGGGGATCAGGCATCGGCGGGCACATCGTGGAGCAGCGGACATCAGGCTGCGGCAGGAATCAGCCAGTGGCTCCCGTGTCTTCTCCTCCTCGCTTCTGCCATGCGTCTCCTCCCCTCCTCCTAGGCGTCCAATAGGATCGCCTATCCTTTCAGCCAAAAGCACAATCAAATCAATATTTGGTGTGATCCAGTAGCAGCTGGTGGTTTTAGCTTGGAGGGGTGGGGGTGACAAACAACCACCCCCTCCTCACTGTCTGCCAATCCACTGGTACTTACCCCATCTAGGCGGCAGGCACATCGGGCAGCGGCGGAGATCAGGCAGCGGTGGGGATCAGGCATCGGCAGGCACATCCGGCATTGGCGGACATCAGCCTACAGCGGGCACATCGGGCATTGGTGGACATCAGGCTACGGCGTGCATTGGGCAGTGGCCCCTGTGTCTTCTCCTCCTCGCTTCTGCCGTGTGTCCCCTCCCCTCCAATAGGATCGCCTGTCCTTTCAGCCAATCAGGTGACGGGTATCAGACCCGCTTCCTGTTTGGCCCGGAGGAGGATCAGTGTTGCAACAGCGGTCATTCATTAGCTGTTGCAACACACATGAATGGGCACTAAATGCAATGCTCTGCGCCCCCAGCCCACCCTATTTTGAAGCCTTTTAGAGCCCCTGGCTCTAATCAGGTGCTGCAAAAAACACACCCTGGCCATAGGAATTCATGCGCCCAGCATCCTGAAAGGGGCCAGGTGCATGGATAAGGAAAGCGGCGGTGGATAGGGGAGGAGGTGCCCATAGAACCACAGTGGACGGGCCTGCCCCTGGTGTGACCACCCTTTGCCTTAAAACCAGCATCAATTTTTCTAGGTACACTTGCACACAGTTTTTGAAGGAACTCAGCAGGTAGGTTGTTTCAAACATCTTGGAGAACTGACCACAGATCTTCTGTGGTTGTATGCTGCCTCATATCTTTCCGTCTCTTCATGTAATCTTAGGCAGACATGATGATGTTGAGAGCAGGGCTCTGCAGGGGCCAAACCATCACTTCTAGGGCTTGTTGTTATTCTTTATGCTGAAGATCATTTTTAATTATATTGGTTGTATGTTTAGGGTTATCCTGCTGCAGAATAAATTTGGGGCCAATCATACACCTTCCCGATGGTATAGCATGATAGATAAGTATCTGCCTGTATTTCTCAGCATTGAGGACACCACTGATCCTGACCAAATCTCCAACTCCATTTGCAGAAATTTCGAGTTTGGACCCATCAGACCAGAGCATCTGCTGCCATTTTTCTGCACCCCAGTTCCTATGTTTTCATGCATAGCTAAGGCTGGGTTCACACACATGCAAGTTGGATGCGGGTTTCCCCACATCTAATTCACATGACAGAAGACTGTGACCGGCTCTCAATGTAGCCGGTTCACACAGCTCCGGGGCGGCCACAATCTGCATTTAAAAAGGGTCCTCTGCATCTTTGGTTCTGATTCAGGTGCAAATTCAGGCAAAAAATCGGATCTGATTCGCACCTGAATCGGTGGACACACTGGACCCCCTGCTGTGAACATCGGCCGCAGCATATGTGAACCCAGCCTAAGTCACTTAGCCTTGTTTCCATTCCATGTGAATTGAAAAATATACAATGAAAATATATCGTTTTGAAAGCATTCCTACTTTATAGCATTTCTTCACACTTCCCTAAAACTTTTGCACAATATTGTGTGTGTGTGTGTCGATAGATAGATAGATAGATAGATAGATAGATAGATAGATAGATAGATAGATAGATAGATACTATATATATATATATATATATATATATATATATATATATATATAGTATCTCACACCCCTCACATTTTTGTAAATATTTTATTATATCTTTTCATGTGACTGACAACAGTGAAGAAATGACACTTTGCTACAATGTAAAGTAGTGAGTGTACAGCTTGTATAACAGTGTAAATTTGCTGTACCCACAAAATAACTCAACACACAGCCATTAATATCTAAACCGGTGGCAACAAAAATGAGTACACCCCTAAGTGAAAATGTCCAAATTGGGCCCAATTAGCCATTTTCCCTCCCCGGTGTCATGTGACTCATTAGTGTTACACAGTCCTAGGTGTGAATGGGGAGCAGGTGTGTTAAATTTGGTGTTATCACTCTCACTCTCTCATACTGGTCACTGGTAGTTCAACATGGCACCTCATGGCAAAGAACTCTCTGAGGATCTGAAAATAAGAATTGTTGCTCTACATAAAGATGGCCTAGGCTATAAGAAGATTGCCATGACCCTGAAACTGAGCTGCAGCACGGTGACCAACACCATACAGCAGTTTAACAGGACAGGTTCCACTCAGAACAGGCCTCACCATGGTCAACCAAAGAAGTTGAGTGCACATGCTCAGCGTCATACGTAGAGGTTTCCTTTGGAAAATAGACGTATGAGTGCTGCCAGCATTGCTGCAGAGGTTGAAGGGGTGGGGGGGTCAGCCTGTCAGTAATCAGACCATATGCCACACACTGCATCAAATTGGTCTGCATGGCTGTCATCCCAGAAGGAAGCCTCTTCTAAAGATGATGCACAAGATAGCCTGCAAACACTTTGCTGAAGACAAGCAGACTAAGGACATGGATTACTGGAACCATGTCCTGTGGTCTGATGAGACCAAGATAAACTTATTTGGTTCAGATGGTGTCAAGCGTGTGTGGCGGCAACCAGGTGAGGAGTACAAAGACAAGTGTGTCTTGCCTATAGTCAAGCATTGTGGTGGGAGTGTCATGGTCTGGGGCTGCATGAGCGCTGCCAGCACTGGCAAGCTACAGTTCATTGTGGGAACCATGAATGCCAACTTGTACTGCAGTGCTGTTTCTTGGCCTAGGCCGACAAGGCCCAGGCCTAGGGCGGCACTTTGAGGGGGCGGCAAAAACCGCCCCCCCAGACCCGTCTTTTCGAGCCTCGGCTCCCGCGGCCGTGTCCCGCACAAATACAGCGGCCGGCTTGCTATAGCGGGGCACCTGTAAATATTATGGGTAGTAAATATGCCGTGCTTGGCCGAGAGGGGGCGGGGGGCACAACCTGACTGGCGGAGTCCTCCGTGCAGCGTTCTACTCTGCATCGTCTCCCCGGTCCGAGGCGGGGTCTATCGAAGAGGAGGCAGAGAATATCATCACCTCCCTAATTATCACTGGAAGGGTCGGGATGGCCCAGAATCGAGGAGGAGATCCAGAGATGGCTCATCCCACTGCAGGTAGTACAATGCTGAGCTCTCAGGATACCCCTCTGATCGGGTAAATGTATATCCATCCTCCCCCATACATAGAATGCTCTCCAAGTAGTCAGTGTTCCCCTATACATTAACAACCTCCTCCCCCCCACACATATATATTTGAAGCTCTCATATACACCCCCCTCCATGCAGTTATACACTACCCCCCCTCCATGCAGTCATACACTACCCCCCTCCATGCAGTCATACACTACCCCCCTCCATGCAGTCATACATTACCCCCCTCCATGCAGTCATACATTACCCCCACCCCCCTCCATGCAGTCATACATTACCCCCACCCCCTCCATGCAGTCATACATTACCCCCACCCCCCTTCATGCAGTCATACACTACCCCCACCCCCCTCCATGCAGTCATACATTACCCCCACCCCCTCCATGCAGTCATACATTACCCCCACCCCCTCCATGCAGTCATACATTCCCCCCACCCCCTTCCATGCAGTCATACACTACCCCCACCACCCTCCATGCAGTCATACATTACCCCCACCCCCCTTCATGCAGTCATACATTACCCCCACCCCCCTCCATGCAGTCATACATTACCC
Organism: Aquarana catesbeiana; assembly: GCF_042186555.1. Lineage (NCBI taxonomy): Eukaryota > Metazoa > Chordata > Amphibia > Anura > Ranidae > Aquarana > Aquarana catesbeiana. Next base: position 336,748,334 of record NC_133329.1, read on the forward strand.
CCACCCCCCTCCATGCAGTCATACATTCCCCCCACCCCCTTCCATGCAGTCATACACTACCCCCACCACCCTCCATGCAGTCATACATTACCACCCCCCTCCATGCAGTCATACATTACCCCGACCCCCCTCCATGCAGTCATACATTACCACCCCCCTTCATGCAGTCATACATTACCCCCACCCCCCTCCATGCAGTCATACATTACCACCCCCCTCCATGCAGTCATACATTACCCCCACCCCCCTCCATGCAGTCATACATTACCCCCACCCCCCTCCATGCAGTCATACATTACCCCCACTCCCCTCCATGCAGTCATACATTACCCCCACCCCTCTCCATGCAGTCATACATTACCCCCACCCCCCTCCATGCAGTCATACATTACCCCCACCCTCCTCCATGCAGTCATACATTGCTCTCTGATTCCTCTCACTCCTTGTGGTCACAAATCCCCCACACAGCTCCTGACTGCAAAACTTTTGTAATGTGTGCCAAGCAGCCAATCACATATAAGTGCTTAATATGGAAATTAATATACAGATCGTGTTGCAATAAAGTGATCGGTGCTGAAAACTCAGTAAACAGTCATCATTCAGTGAAAGTTCATGTACTGCAAAGTTTGCATTGATTATAGCATGCATGGAGCACTTTGCACATGCTGAAATCAATGCAAACTTTGCAGTACATGAACCTTCACTGAATGAGGACTGTTTACTGAGTTTGCATTAATTTCAGCATTTGCAAAGTTCTCCATGCATGCTGAAAGCAATGCATACTCATTAAAGAGGAGGTCCAACCCCATGAAAAAATTAAAAGTCAGCAGCTACAAATACTGTAGTTGCTGACTTTTAATATTAGGACACTTATTGGTCCAGGGAGACTGTGATGTCGGCACCCCAGCTGATTTTTGAATCAGCTCTCGGGTGCTGCCGCCACCGTACATGTTAAGAGAAACCGGCAGTGAAACTACATAGTTGATTCCATACTGCACATGTGCAAAGAAAGCTGCGCTTTCTGAATGGCCTGGCAGCAGAGGAAGGAGGAGGAGGGCCGAACTTCCAAGGGATGGCACGGTCTCCTGGAAGTGGGAAAGGGTACCTGTCAAAAACAGGTACCCGGTCCCCCCTCCCCCCTGAAAGGTGCCCAATGTGGCACCAGAGGGGGGAGGAAGCAGATAAGCAGAGCTTCCATGTTTGGGTGGAACTCCGCTTTATGATATGATATGCTACACTGATGGGCACTGATAGGCTGCACTGGTGGCCCCGATGAGGCTGCACTGATGGCCATTGAGAAGGTGCACCATTGGGCTGGGCACTGATGAGGCAGTGCTGCACTGATGGGCACTGACAGCCACTAATGAGGCGATATTCTTAAGCTGCACTGATAAAAGGCACTGAAGGGGTATGGTTTACAGATGACAGGGCGGGTCTTAAACAGTAAGGGGTGTGGCCTTGACAGGAAGGGGTGTGTCTGATTTAAATTAGGGGGCGCCCGCATTTAGTCAGGCCTAGGGCAGCACAAAACCTAAATACACCACTGTTGTACTGTGACATACTGAAGCAGAGCATGATCCCCTCCTTTCGGAAACTGGGCAGCAGGGCAGTATTCCAACATGATAACGACCCCAAACACACCTCCAAGACGACCACTGCCTTGCTAAAGAAGCTGAGGGTAAAGGTGATGGACTGGTCAAGTATATCTCTCCAGACCTAAACCCTATTGAGCATCTGTGGGGCATCCTCAAAGGGAAGGTGGAGGAACGCAAGGTCTCTAACATCCACCAGCTCCGTGATGTCGTCATGGAGGAGTGGAAGAGGACTGCAGTGACAACCTGTGAAGCTCTGGTGAACTCCATACCCAAGAGGGTTAAGGCAGTGCTGGAAAATAATGGTGGCCGCACAAAATATTAACACTTTGGGCCCAATTTGGACATTTTCACTTAGGAGTGTACTCACTTTTGTTGCCAGCGGTTTAGACATTAATGGCTGTGTGTTGAGTTATTTTGAGGGGACAGCAAATTTACACTGTTATACAAGATGTACACTCACTACTTTACATTGTAGCAAAGTGTCATTTCTTCAGTGTTGTCACATGAAAAGATAGAATAAAATATTTACAAAAATGTGAGGGGTGTACTCACTTTTGTGAGATACTGTACATATATATATATATATATATATATATATATATATATATATATATATATATATATACACACACACACACACGCGCGCCGCACCGCCGCAGTACATTTCCTGCAGCGTGGCGGCACAGGAAGGCTCAGTCACATATACAGTATATACCTGATTGAGCCTCCTCCGGGTTAGGGGCACACAGTGCACCTGTGACGGACACAGCGGATTACTGTTACCAATATCTGAGTATTATGTGATCACTATGATTGGTCATAATGATCACATGATAACAATGTTAACCCCTTCACACCAAAGGGTAAAATTAATCTTAATGCCTAAACCAAATTTTGAAACTTTGGCATGTGTTAGTAAAACCGTACATATCATCACAACTACTTTGTGCATCCAGGTGGATTATACCTTGTTCTTTTTTCAGGACATATTGGGCTTTCATTTGTTGGTAAATGGTAATGTTTATCTCCTTATTTTTGTTAATTATCTAAGGAAAACTGTCCCAAAATAGTAAAAAAAAAAAAAACTTTTTTTTTAACTGTATGTTTCTTGCTACTACCATAATTTACCACCAAAAAAACAACCCAAAATAAATTCTCCTGCTCCTGAAGATTGCAGCGATACCACATATGTGTATGTTAGTTGTTTGTACCCCTAGTACAGCCCAGATACAATAGTATGTATTTTGCATTTTTTTATCCTACCTAAAACACACAGACACTGATACTAATTAAAAAAAAAAAATCTCCTCCATTCACAGAAACAGAAAACAAAGGGGTCGGGCTTCACAGTGACTGATCACTGTGATAGCCAATCAGAGGCTATCACAGCGATCAAGTGACCCGGAATCAGCGGTTCCAGGTCCTGATTGTTAGAAGATCGGGGCTCTCTGTGAGACCCCAGGCCTCTGTACTGGGAGTGCAGCGTGCGGCACGATCCCAGCACAAAGGGAGATTCACAAATATGCTGCCCCACAGAAAAAATCCCAGTCCAGTGGGGCCGCATATTTGCATACAGTCCGTGTGAAGGGGTTAACAACCTGTCATGAATGGCTTTCCATTCATGAACAGCTTGGTTACTGTTGTGATCTGATTGGCCCAAAGCAATTTCATGGCACTTGGCTACTTGTACCATGTGATTGGCGTAGCCAATCACAGATCACAACCATAAGCAAGTTGTTCATGAATGGTTAACTCATTCATGACAGTTAAAACTCTTGCTTATAGAGTGATCATCACTATATTAGCAATAACAGTGCCATGCCAATTTTTTTTTAGCCATCTATAGTGCCTTGAAAAAGTATTCATACCCCCTGAAATTTTCCACATTTTGTGAAGTTACAACCAAAAATGTAAATGTATTTTATTGGGATTTTATGCGATAGACTAACACAAAGTGGCACATAATTGTGACGTGGAAGGAAAATGATAAATGTTTTTTTAAATTTCTTTACAAATAAATATCTGAAAAGTGTGGCGTGCATTTGTATTCAACCCCCTTTACTTTGATACTCCTAACTAAAATCTAGTGGAACAATTGCCTTCAGAAGTGACCTAATTAGTATATATAGTTCACCTATGTGTAATTTAATCTCAGTATAAATACAGCTGTTCTGTGAAGCTCTCAGAGGTTTGTTAGAGAAGTTTAGTGAACAAACAGCACCATGAAGGTCAAGGAACACACCATTCAGGTCAGGGATAAATTCTTGACCACTGACAAACCACTAAAGTTAGCACCACATCCCTAATTTAAATGGATATAGAAGTAATAGTGGGATTTTTAAGGTGCATATACTACTAAATTGATTTAAGGAAGTATATTAAAAAGTGTACATTTTATTGAACAAAGATTAAGAAAAATTGTCTAAAAACAATTCCACAGCAAGTACAAAGAATACAATCTTTATGGGCATAGCACATTTGATGGAGTTCCCAACATGTTTCCCCCTCAATCTGGGCTTCCTCAGGGGATGCTGTCCACTTGGAGCACAAGCCCCAGGATATGAAATAATTGTGTGCACTACAATCAATGATGATTTAAAGAGTCTACAATCGCCACAATGCACCAAGGACTGCAGGTGACCATAGGAAGCATTTAGGGACCAGAAAAATTGTTCTTGTGAAAACGCAGAACACTCAGGGACATAAAGTTTCCAAGGCAGGACACTCGCATATGGAGCTGATGTCACACTAGTACTTCTATATCCAGGTCAGGAAAAGAATATGGCACAACTGCAAACCTACCAAGACATGGCCGTCCACCTAAACTGACAGGCCGGGCAAGGAGTGCATTAATCAGACAAGCAGCCAAGAGGTCCATGGTAACTCTGAAGGAGCTGCAGAGATCCATGTCCACGGGACAACTATTAGTTGTGCACTCCGCAAATGTGGCCTTTGTGGAAGAGTGCCAAGAAGAAAGCCATTGTTAAAGGAAAGCCATAAGAAGTCCCATTTGTGGTTTGCGAGAAATCATATGGGGGACTCAGCAAATCTGTGGAAGAAGATGTTCTTGTCAGATGAGACCAAAATGGAACCTTTTGGCCTAAAAGCAAAACGCTATGTGTGGTGGAAAACTAACACTGTACATCACCCTGAACACACCATCCACACCATGAAACATGGTGGTGGCAGCATCGTGTTGTGGGGATGTTTTTCTTCAGCAGGAACTGGGGAGCTGGTCAGAGTTGATGGGAAGATGGATGGAGCCAAATACAGGGCAATCTTAGAAGAAAACCTGTTAGAGTCTGCAAAAGACTTTTAGCAGGACAACAACCCTAAACATACAGCCAGAGCTACAATGGTATGGTTTAGATCAAAGCATATTCATATGTTAGAATGGCCCAGTTAAAGTCCAGACCTAAATCCAATTGAGAATCTGTGGCAAGACTTGAAAATTGCTGTTCATCGATGCTCTCCATCCAATCTGACAGAGCTTGAGCTATTTTGCAAAGAAGAATGGGCAAAAATTTCGCTCTCTAGATTTGCAAAGCTGGTAGAGACATCCCCAAAAAGACTTGAAGCTGTAAATGCAGTGAAAGGCGGTTCTACAAAGTATTGACTCGGGGGCTGAATACAAATGCACACCACACTTTTCCCCCGAAGATGTCAGTGGCCGGCGAGCTCCAGAACATTACTGGATCCAATGTATAGTTCCGCTTTTAGTTTAAATTTTATTTATTGTATATTTACATTTTTTAAATCACAAAAATGAATAAATATAATAAAACACGCTATATCAGTCCATGAATTTGGTGAGCCAAAGACCCTTATAAAAAGCAATTATTAGTAAAAGTGGATAAATTCGCACTTCTGTTCTTGACCAATAAAAATACATTTATACCCTTTAGTGCTTGTATCCAGCACTGAGGATTGAACGCTAAATCTCATGTGCTAGACCTGCACCGCTTCCTGGTCACGTGTGTGAGGACCCAGCGTACATGATGACATCACAGGGTTCAGGCTCTCTACCACATACCTGGTGGAGGCTAAGTAGATAAGGGGGCTCCTCTTGCACCTGCTGCCCATCACTCCTGAAGGTGGTGACAGAGAGTTTGAGGGCACAGACTGGCACAAGTGCCAAAGTTTGCAGACCGAGACAGATCTGTGTTGCAGCCAGATAAGTAGAACTAGGAACTGAAGTTCACCCAACAGGAACTACGTGATACGGGATCAGGGGGCAAGGACAGATTTCAGGGAACAAGCCAAGGTCAGTAGCAGCCGAGCAGACAGAATATAAAGCAGAAAGCGGTTGGGTCATACGTGGGGAAGCAGATTTTTAAAAATTATTCTGTAATGCCCTGTACATACAGTCGGACTTTGTTCGGACATTCCGACAACAAAATCCTAGGATTTTTTCCGACGGATGTTGGCTCAAACTTGTCTTGCATACACACGGTCACACAAAGTTGTCAGAAAATCCGATCGTTCTGAACGCGGTGACGTAAAACACGTAAGTCGGGACTATAAACGGGGCAGTGGCCAATAGCTTTCATCTCTTTATTTATTCTGAGCATGCGTGGCACTTTGTCAGTCAGATTTGTGTACACACGATCGGAATTTCCGACAATGGATTTTGTTGTCGGAAAATTTTATATCCTGCTCTCAAACTTTGTGTGTCGGAAAATCCGATGAAAAATGTGTGATGGAGCCTACACACGGTCAGAATTTCCGACAACAAGGTCCTATCACACATTTTCCATCGGAAAATCCGACCTTGTGTACGGGGCATAAGGTGATTAGTTCATCTTTACAGATATTTATTACATAGGAGAGTATTTTTATGAGTTTGCTGCCTATGGTATCTCATACTTTTTGCCTTATGGTGTTCTTTAACCGCTTCAGCCCCGGACCATTTGGCTGGCCAAAGACCAGAGCAGTTTTTGCGATTCGGCACTGCGTCGCTTTAACTGACAATTGCGCGGTTCTGCGACGTGGCTCCCAAACAAAATCAACGTTCTTTTTTCCCCCACAAATAGAGCTTTTTTTTGGTGGTATTTGATCACCTCTGTGGTTTTTATTTTTTGTGCTATAAACAAAAAAAGAGCGACAATTTTGAAAAAAAAGCATTATTTTTTACTTTTTGCTATAATAAATATCCACCAAAAATATATAAATAAAACAGTTTTTTTTCCTCAGTTTAGGCCGATACGTATTCTCCTACATATTTTTGGTAAAAAAAAATAAATCGCAATAACGGTATATCGATTTGTTTGCACTAAATTTATAGCCTCTACAAAATAGGAGATAGTTTTATGCCATTTTTAATAATATTTTTTTTTTTTACTAGTAATGGCGGCGATCAGCGATTTTTATCATGACTGTGACATTATGGCGGACACGTCGGACAATTTTGACACATTTTTGGGACCATTGGCATTAATACAGCGATCAGTGCAATTAAAGATGCACTGATTACTGTAAAAATGTCACTGGCAGTGAAGGGGTTAATGTGTGTCCTAGGAAGTGTTCTAACTGAAAGGGGATGTGGACAGTGCAGAGAAACTAACAGATCCTCTGTTCATACTCTGTATGAACAGAGGATCTGTCACTTCTCCCCTCAGAGAACCGGAAACTGTGTGTTTACACACACAGATCCCAGGTTCTCCGTGTACCCCGAGCGATCGCGGGAGCCCGACGGTGATCGAGACCGCCAGGCACTTGCATCGGCTCGGGGGGCGAGCGGGGGGGAGTGCCCCCTAGTGGCCACAGGGCGAAGTGACGTTACATAACGTTGTTTCGCCCAGCTGTGCCATTCTGCCACAGTACAACTGCGGCGGCTGGTCGGCACGTGGTTAAAGTAGAATTATAGGCAAAACTTTTTTTTTTTCATTTTGGATAGAGTAAGGTAGGGTCATAAACCCTGTCAGTTTATTTTTTGCCACCTGTATCCCATTGGGAAGATTTCCCTTCACTTCCTGCCCCATAGCCAAACAGAAAGTGAGAGGAAATCCCTACAAATTAAGGGAATCCCTTCTATTACTTTTCTGGGGACAACCCAAAATTTGGGATTTTCTCCTACTTTTTACTTTCAATGATAATGGTAAACAGGACAAATAGAGAGGATGAATCTCCCAAACAAGGACACAGACAGCAATGAAAACTGTACAAACAAATGGCCACTGCCCCCACCTATAACTGGCCTTCGCAGCAAGGAGCACATGCAAGGGCAACGCATGTCAAATAAAACCAAAGAAGATTCCAAGCTCAACTTACCAACCAGCTGCAACCAACCGAATTGTCCTGTCTAACAGTATGCGTTAAAAACAGGGGTTTAGTTTGCACACATTTGCAAATACGTACGTAAGTTGCAGAGCCCCTTCACGGCACCCCAGTATTATCTGCAGTCGTAATTCTATACATTTTTGAGAGTCTCCATAGTAGAAGCACATGCATTATAATGAAAAGGCAGAGGGCAGGTGAGCCTGGAGGGAGCCCACCCCTCCTTAAAGGCACAGGGGTACACTGGACACCCAGCATAACGCATAATGGCAGTATATCTGTCCAGTGTGTCCCTTCACCAATATTCCAACAGTACAAACAAACTTTTGCTGTATTAACACCCCTGGGGGAATTCATTTTTTCTTTTTTTGCAATTATATTTGGGGTGCGCAGCATTTCTCTAATCCTATGTGGGTCTGCATATTTATATAAGGAGGTGTTCTTTTTTTAGCTGAGGGGTCCCCGAGATCTACGAATTATTTCAAGGGTTCCTTTGAGATAAAACGATTGATAAAGACTGTTCTTGTGTTTGTTTTTTTATCATATTCAAAAAAGAGTAGCGTTGATACACTGTAATATTTTGTCAACCTAACTGGTGTGCAGTGAAGCCCGTCCTCTACCTCCAGCAAAATTTTCTGAAGGGGGTTTTTTGTGTCAGAAAAATGTGTTATTTAACATTTAAATTGGGAAGTTGTTTATTTGTGATGATGTTGCTAATGCTGTTGAATTCCAATGTTTAACTGATGACACCCTTGTAGGATGTGAAATACTAAACGGATTTCTCCCTAGCTCAGATACTTACATGCAAACAAGGAATTAGTATGCAGATTGCCTCTTCTCATGGAAATTCTTTAAAACTCCACAGGTAGCTGCCGTTGCAACAACAATGACAAAGTTACAAGCACCAGCCTTACCCCAGCAATGATTTTTTAGAGGTAAAGATTAGTAAATGGGGCCATTTCAGATTTTAGATATGATTATTTGAAGTCTAAAAACAGTATATTTCAAGAAATGCGCATTTTAGAGTTTTTATTCAACATGTTTGTAAAAAGGTTGGTGTTTGGTTGCCTCATCTTGGAAGTCGTTTATGTGTTTTTCACTTAGATATCAGAGATGATCATGGTGCACAGTGACCTTATCTGCATAAATCTCCTGCCAGAGATAAAATATCAAGTTGTTCAATTAGTTTATAGCTAGCAAAAGGTTCACAAAGGAGGGGCAGTTCAGCATAATTCTCCCACACACAGGAGCATATTTAAAAAGCATTGAATCTGATATTCACCAAACACTTACTACAGATGAATCTTCCAAGTGCATGTGTTTTAAATTACAGTTATTTTCACTGTCACTTTCACTGTTTTGTAAATATGCCCCTTAACCACTTCAGCTTCAGAAGGATTTACCCCCTTAATGACCAGGTCATTTTTTGCGATACAGCACTGCATTGCTTTAACTGACAATTGCACGGTCGTGCAACGCTGTACCCAAACAAAATTGATGTTCTTTTTTTTCCCCCACAAACAGAGCTTTCTTTTGGTGGTATTTGATCACCTCTGGTTTTTATTTTTTGCGTTATTAACAAAAAAAAGGACTGACAATTTTGAAAATAAAAAACAATATTTTTTACTTACTGCTATAATACATATCCAAAAAAAAAAAAAAATTCCCCAGTTCAGGCCAATATGTATTCTGCTACATATGTTTGGAAAAAAAAAAATCCCAATATGCGTATATTGATTGGTTTGTATAGGGGATCCGCCTTGTTCTGACTCGGCTTGGGTGCCCCCTGTAGCAAGCTGCTGGTTGAGGGGCACTCAAAGGAGGGAGGGCTAGGAGCAGTGAAGAGGGACCAGAGAAGAGGAGGATCCGGGCTGCTCTGTGCAAAACCAACTGCAGAGGGGGGGGGGGGTGTAAGTATAACATGTTTGTTAGTTAAATAAAAGCAAAAAAAACAAGATTTTACAATTACTTTAAACCCAAAACCTATCAACTCTCGTTTCTTTATCAAATATTAGTACCAGTTGATTTATTCAGCACCACGTCTCAGGAAGATATGACAAACCAAAACAGAGAAATAGGGATTTTTCAGGTGTTAAAACCTTCTGTCATAATAAAATTACATTAATTAATTCAAAGCAATAATTTTTACTACAAAGTTCCATTTTAAAACACTATGAGGCACAAAGCCCCTGAAAAGACCAAACATAATGCTTAAAGTAACTGTAATCAATATAGCAGTCCCCTAGAAAAAAGCATCTCCCCCAAAGGTAATATGGCTAGATATCAACATGTACACATATCACATCACATTTAGATGTAAAATATACATATATCCAAAGGGGGGAGCAACACCCCAACACGTTTTGCACTCAAGGCTTCTTCAGGGGTTCATAGGGTGGGCTTCAATATGGTTAAGAAATCAATTTGAATATACAGCCACAAGGGGAAATGATCCCAAAGGGGGTGTAATTAGATCTGATGACAACCTCTAGGCACCTGACTATGAGCATAGGAGGCAAGAGATGGAAGGTACGTGAGAATGAGGCCCACAAAAACCAGCCAGGGGATCCCAGACAATGTCCAAGGGAGAGTCACAAACGCCCATTAATCCCAAATGGTGCAGTGGCCTGAACAGGTACAGTAGAAGCATCTGGGAGACACAAAATATGCAAACTAGAGGGGTACCAGACCCTGGATGTGCTTATACCAGGGGTTAAATAAGGGAGACATGGCATTGCTCCCCCCAACTCATGCCACGCCACCCACAGTGTACTCATGCCGGATGTTTACAATTTTATTCTGACAGAAGGTTTTAGCACCTGAAAAATCCCTTTCTCTCTGTTTTGATTTTTTCATCATTTCTCTAGTGCCTCTACTCACAGACCTTTTATTTAATAGGATGTTCCACAAGGCTATCCTGCATTGAATGCTTGACTTTGCTAAAAAAAAAAACTGCTGAACCATGCTAAGTAACACCCAGAGCTTTACATTTAGCACCAGCAGTACATGATTGATACTGTAGGCTGGCAAACATTGCTCTAGCATCAGTAAAAAGAGTTGGGGATAAAACAAGCACCTAAATTTTCTCTCCCAAAACTCTTTTCCAGATAACGTGCAGTATGTTTTAGAGTTCATTTAAAATGAAATATGAGATTGTTATTTTGCTGTGAGGTTATTTTGGTTCTAATGAACCCTCCAAAATTATAGCTCAAAATGAATATCTGCAAAGAGGGCACCATTTTATCATTTAGTGGTTACTGTTGTACAATTGAAGAACACTTAATTTCAACAGCTTGTATAAGTAATCCCAAAGAACCTTTTTAGGTTTCTATTTAGAAACAATAAAATTGTGATCAAATTGTATTCTGCTTTAATGAAGAAATAGCTAGGCTCTTCTTATTAGACAACCTCATGTAGCGGGGATAATGCGCAAGATGTTTCTTCTAAATACAAACCGCCAGCTGTTTATTTGTGCACAATTTGATGTAATTGTGGATCTATACAACAGCACACAAGAAAGTGTTATTAAGTTGCACACACTGGCACTAAATTTGTATTTCATTATCCTCTTTACAAAATGCTCAACAGAAAAGTTTATGAAAAATATGATGTATTCATGAGGCCTTGAACATTTAGTGAACTATTTTATTTTTTTTAAGCGCAGTACTTATTACAAGAAAAATCTCTTTGTGGCTTTGCAGATGCTTTCTTGATGAGTCTTGTTTTGGATGTAAAACCTTAGAAAAAAACAAAAAACAAAAGAGCTTGGATAATTTACAGTGGAATTTTGGTAATTATGTTTAGGACTGGTTTCCAACACAAAGTTCAAACTAGTATATGTTGTGCACATAAAGAGACCTTTACAGTGGGGCTTTTTTCTCCTACAGTGAGGGGAAAAAAGTATTTGATCCCCTGCTGATTTTGTACGTTTGCCCATTGACAAAGAAATGATCAGTCTATAATTTTAATGTGGAGGGAGCTGAAGGTTCCAGTTACCAAACTTCAGCCTCGAAACCTTGAAGAGGATCTGCAAAGAGGAGTGGGACAAAATCCCTCCTGAGATGTGTGCAAACCTGGTGGCCAACTACAAGAAATGTCTGACCTCTGTGATTGCCAACAAGGGTTTTGCCACCAAGTACTAAGTTATGTTTTGCAAAGGGGTCAAATAGTTATTTCACTCATTAAAATGCAAATCAATTTATAACTTTTTTTAAATGCGTTTTTTCTGGATATTTTTGTTGTTATTCTGTCTCTCATTGTTAAAATAAACCTACCATTAAAATTATAGACTGATCATTTCTTTGTCAGTGGGCAAACATACAAAATCAGCAGGGGATCAAATACTTTTTTCCCTCACTGTATATAGTGTAGGAAAGGGTTAGGACTTCTTTTGGGTTAATATTGCTGTTGGCGTACTACCAAAGAGATCTTCTGTCTCTTCCTGTAGTGTCATTGGAACAGGAAAAGAGAAGAAATCTCTCATATAAGGATACAGACAGTATGCGCATATGTTTGTCAGATATATTACCTGCTTGCTGATGGTGTAATGTGACTGCAAGTAAAGCAGGCTTTAATTCCCAGCCGCCACAAATATGTATTCACGGTTATCCCACTACACTGACCAAGCTGACCAAGCTGTCACTGACAGCTCTCAGTCACCAGAAGTCAGCAAGATGGACTCACGATCATGTAGGCGCTGTGAGACCCAATCAGAGTGGTCACGTGATAGAGAAGCCATGCTGTCTCCCAGGCCACTGGCAGAAGGCACGGCTGGGCAAATGGGCGTACCTGTAAGTCCCATTTGAATTCCCCGCCATGCCATTGCGTGCGCGGCGGGCCGGGAGCTCCATCTGACAGGTCGCGGGTCCCGCGGACTCGATCGCCGCGGGAATACCCGCGATCGCCTCACGGAGAGGACGAACAGGGAGATGCTGATGTAAACAGCATCTCCCCGTTCTGCCTAGTGACAGTGTCACTGACCTCTGCTCTCTGTCATCGGGAGCAGAGATCAGTGACGTGTCACACACAGCCCATCCCCCCTGCAGTTAGAACACATCCCTAGTACTGACTTAACCCCTCCCCGCCCCCTAGTGGTTAACCCCTTCACTGCCAGTGTCATTTACACAGGAATCAGTGCATTTTTATAGCATTGATCGCTGTATAAATGACAATGGTCCCAAAAATGTGTCAAAAATGTCTGATGTGTCCGCTTTAACGTCGCAGTCACAATAAAAATCACTGATTGCCGCCATTACTAGTAAAAAAACATTGCAGGATCCAGGGGACAAGGTAAGTAACCTCTTCCTGGATCCTGCGATGCGATCCCGAGTTTGGCTCGGGGTTACCGCTTTTGGTTCTGAAATTCCACCCCGAGCCAGACTTGGGAATACCGCCAGGGAGGTTAATATTCAAAGCAAACTCCCCCATCCATACATGTCTATATGCTTTATTTTGTTGAGAAAACACTTTGAAAAACAAACCCCTAGCATTTCTGACCATTGCCATCTTGAGTAAGGGCAAATGATTCATGTAGCATTTACTTTCTGGAATCCATCTGCCCTTAGCTCAGGCATGGATGCAGGAGAGTGTGCTTAGCTGAGAAAACTCCTCCTCCTCTCCTCCCTTCCTGAAGACTCCTGGGATGTATGACACCATTTGCCTAGACAAGAAACCAGAAAGTAACTAAAGAAATGTTAAAAAAAAGAAAAAAACAAGTTTAACCTCCCTGGCGGTATGATTATTTCGGATTTTAGGTGCTGAAAGCGGTACAATTATTTTGTATTGAAATTTGGCATTTTATATTGTAGGTCTGTAATTCTTAACAAAAAACACACTTATATCTGTCCACCAAGAGTCTAGTAGATATCCCGGGTATGATGAAGTTTGAAACACAAAAACATAAATTATAATATAATAAATAAATATAAATAATTTAAAAAAAATATATATATATAATAATGATAAAATAAATTTCCCCACAATTCACTATCGCTCAATTCTGCAAGCGTTCTAATTTACTATCGCTGTTTTCTAGCTGGTCTAAAGCCACTTTTGACGTAAAGGGACACTTTTTGGTTGCTATGGACAATCTCCAGTTTCCAGGCAGAAGGAACAGTACATATAATATAAAACTGCATGCAGGGCATTGGACAAAGCACTAGGGAAATAAGGGATGTGAAATAATTTCATACAGTACTGTAATCTGTAAGATTACAGTACTGTATGTGTTATGATTTTTACTTTTTTTTTAATTTGCCGCCAGGCTCTGCCCCCGTGCGTCGCAACGCTCGCAGGGAATGGAGCCTGGCACAGAGAGGCTTCGGAGGAGACAGAGCCCGCAGACAGCGCGGGGGGACATCGCAGGATCCTGGGGACAAGGTAAGTACAGCGCACCAGGATCCTGCAATGTAATCCCGAGTGTGGCTCGGGGTTACCGCTAATGGTGCAGAAATCTAACCCCGAGCCACACTCGGGAAAACCGTCAGGGAGGTTAACACAATATCATATCCTTTCCTATCTATTTACTAATGCTACCAGTATGAGGATTAAAAATATTCAGTGTTGTTTGGCAGAGTGAAGTTCCACTTTAAAACCTAATTGCAGCAAATAAGTTTTCTCTTTCTTTTCAATAGACTGGTGAGAAGTTAAAATATCTATCAGGGGCGTGTCCTGGCTATGAAGGAGTGAGGACGTGTATCGCCTCAGCTCCATATCGCCGCTGCATACAGCACAGTTCCGGAGGGGGATTCTTACCTCCAACAGCTCCTCCAATGTCCCCTTTCTTCTCAGCTGTCACGGACCGACCACTCATGGCAGGGACAGCTAGATTCGTACTTCCCTGGGACCAGCAGGCAAGGCCGCGAGGCTTCCAAAATGGCACCGGCCGGGAAGGTCGCAAAAACCTCCCAGCACGCCGCAGCTCAGTTCCAGAAGACCGCAGCTTCCCCGGTTCCCTCCCCAGGGTTGGTGAGTGAATTAGCCCCTCCCCGCCTCCCCTACATCTCCAGATAGAGGCTCTAAAATTCCTAACCTCCTTGGGGATGAGGACATCAGACGCCATATCTTGTCCCTCCCCACCAGAGAGGACCTGGAGCGCTTCACTAGCAGGGTAGAGAAAGCCTTTACAGAGGACATTGCACAGCTAAAGGCTGATACCTCACACCTGGGTGCCAGAGTGGAATCTTTAGAGCATAGAATTGAGGAAGCTCTCCCTGATATTACCATGCTACAGTCTAAATGCCTCATGCAGGATCAGCAAATTGATACCTTGCTATGTCAGTTGGATGATGTGGAAAACCGCAGCTGGAGGGCAAATATCAGAATCCGGGGCCTGCTAGAAGCCACAGCTTTCAGGGACATTATCCCCACTCTGGTGGATATCCTTAGCAAAATACTGGAACTCCAGCCTCTGCTCCCATTGAGATCGATCGTGCACATCAGATCTCTCAGGATGTGGACAATCCCAGAGACATCATTTGCAAGCTACATAAGTTCACGCTTAAAGACAATGCAAAAAATGCGTGGCATCATGCAAAAAATGGGTGGCAAGCCCTTTTTTGATTTTGATGGAGCACATTTATCTTTCTATCGGGATATCTCCAGACGTACCCTCATGTAGCGCAGGGCACTCTGCCCCCTACTGGCTGCTGTCCAGGAAGCAGGCCTGACATACCACTGGGGGTTTCTCTTCTTTCTACAGGTGACTAAAGATGTCAAACAGGTCACCCTACACACCACCTCCCGCACTTCTTATCTAATCTTAGGCTGGACACTGGGGATTTCCCGGACTGGAGAGGACCTTCAGACATCCCTGCGATACAGCTTCCCCAACCATGGTTGCCTACTAAAAGCAGAAGTCGTAAAAAAGATCGGCAGCATCCAGCTCCTCCTCCATGTTTTGTTATCTAACCTATATTGCTGATACTGCCTAGGTTCTGGTTAGGAATACCCTGGCCTTGCCATTGCAGACTTCAATAGCAGTCTGGGGGCATTTAATTTAGATAAGATATCCCCCCCATCCATCCGATCATGGCATCTTGTTAGATGCGGTGGACGGAGGTGGGGCTTCCTACCTTCTCCCCCAAGTTGGCACACGTTCCCCACATAGGCCTCCCCTCTTTGGGTAAAGATCCCTATTGGGACTCTGAGTCGTGGTTTCGGGCCTTCACCTTTAGAGGGGAGAGCCCCAAATCCGACCTACAGACATTTAGATTACTGTTATGGTTTCTGACACATTGTCATGTTTTTTTGTTTTAACTGGTAGTTCTATGTGTTTGTCCTTTTTCCTCCTTTTCCCCCATTTCTCCTTTCCTCCTCCTCCTCTCTCTTCCACTTCTCCCAAGAGCATCCCCTGCTTTACCGACTGCACAAAGCGAGCTGGTGCATTTGGCAACCTACCCGTCCTCTAGATCTTCTATGGCTACTCTTAAGGTAATATCTTATAATGTCCGAGGCCTATGTTCTCCAGGCAAACATAGCAAACTGTGGTGGGAACTAAAGAGGTCTGGGGCACAGGTGGTATTTTTAGGAAACCCATTTTACGCCCCATTCAGTGCCTAAGCTGCCCACACAACTTAATACAATCAATGGTTCCATAGCACTTCCCCGATCTCTAATTCCAGAAGTACAGCGCTCGCGATTCATAAATCCTACCCCTTCCAGCCCACGGGGGAAAAAGATAGATCCTCAGGGTCACTATGTTTTTCTGAAAGGTACTATTGCAGGGAAATTGTACTCATTTGCCATGATCTATGCCCCTCATACCAACCAACTTACTTTCATAGATACGGCCCTAGAGCTATTGGCGGAATTTAACCACTAACCCACTGGGCACTTAAACCCCCTTCCTAACCAGACCAATTTTCAGCTTTCGGTGCTCTCACATTTTGAATGACAATTACTCAGTTATGCAACACTGTACCTATATGAAGTTTGTGTCTTTTTTTCACACAAATAGAGCTTTCTTTTGGTGGTATTTAATCACCGCTGGGTTTTTTATTTTTTGCGCTACAAAAGAATAAAGACAGAAAATTCTGTAAAAAATGCATTTTTCTTTGTTTCTGTTATAAAATTTTGCAAATTAGTAATTTTTCTTCATATATTTTGGCCAAAATGTATACCGCTACATATTATTGGTAAAAATAACCCAAATCAGTGTATATTATTTGGTCTTTGTGAAAGTTATAGAGTCCACAAGCTATGGTGCCAATCTCTGAAAATTGATCACACCTGATGTACTGACGGCCTATCTCATTTCTTGAGACCCTAACAAGCCAGGGAAGTAAAAATACCCCCCAAATGACCCCTTTTTGGAAAGTAGACATTCCAGGGTATTTAGTTAGAGACATGGTGAGTTTTTTGAAGTTGTAAATTTTTTCCCACAATTCTTTGCAAAATCAAGAATTTTTTTTCTTTTTTTTTTTTTTTCACAAAATTGTTATATTAGCAGGTTATTTCTCACAAACAGCATATGCATAGCACAAATTACATCCCAAAACACATTTTACTATTCCACCTGATTATGGCGATACCACAAGTGTGAGACTTTTACACAGTATGGCCACATACAGAGGCCCAACATGCAGGGAGCTCCATCAGGCGTTCTCGGAGCATATATTACACATATAATTTCTTGACTACCTCTTACACTTTAGAAGACCCTGGAGAACCAGGACAATGGAAACGCCCCAAAAATGACCCCATTTTGGAAAGAAAACACCCCAGCATATAATCTATGAGGCATAATGAGTCTTTTGAACATGTCATTTTTTTCTCCAAGTTTTTGGAAAATGTGTAAAGAAAATGAAAACGCATATTTTTTTACACTATGTTGTCCAGTTACACAATGTTTCTAACACATAGCATGTACATAACAAAAATTACACCCCAAAATAGATTCCCCTACTCCTGAGTATGGTGATACCACATGTGTGAGACTTTTCCACAGCGTGGCCACATAGAGAGGCCCAACATGCAGGGAGCACCGTCAGGTGTTCTAGAGGCATAAGTTTCAAATCTAATTTGACTACCTATTACACTTTTGTGAGGCACTGTAGTGGCATGGATGAGAACTGATGTGGCATGGATGAGCATGAATGGGGATGGATGAGCCGTGGATAGGGATGGCTGAGTATGGATGGGATGACTGAGCATGAATGAGCATGGCTGGGTATGGCCGGGTACGGCTGAGTACAGATGGGTACGGCTGAGTATAGCTGGGTATAGATGGGATGGCTGGGTACAGCTGAGTATGGCTGGGTATGACTAAGTATGGCTGGGTGCGACTGAGTATGGCTGGGTGCGACTGAGTATGGCTGGGTGCGACTGAGTATGGCTGATTACGCCTGAGTATGGCTGGGTACGGCTGAGTATGGATGGGTATGGCTGAGTATGGCTAGGTACAGCTGAGTATGGCTGAGTACAGCTGAGTATGGCTGGGTATGGCTGGGTACAGCTGAGTATTGCTGGGTATGGCCGGGTACGGCTGAGTACAGATGGGTACGGCTGAGTATAGCTGGGTATAGATGGGATGGCTGGGTACAGCTGAGTATGGCTGGGTACGACTGAGTATGGCTAAGTACGACTGAGTATGGCTGGGTACGGCTGAGTATGGCTGGGTACGGCTGAGTATGGCTGAGTATGGCTGAGTACGGCTGAGTATGGCTGAGTACAGCTGAGTATGGCTGGGTATGGCTAGGTACAGCTGAGTATTGCTGGGTATGGCTGGGTAAGGCTGGGTATGACTGAGTATGAATGGGTATGGCTAATTATGGATGGGGGTGGATGGGATGGCTGAGCATGGATGGATGGGTATGCTAAGTATGGATGGCTGAGCATGCTGAGTATGGATGGCTGAGCATAGATGGATGGATGAGTATGCTGAGTATGGAGGAGTATGGATGGGTGAGCATGGATGGATGGATGAGTATGCTGAGTATGGAGGAGTATGGATGGGTGAGCATTGATGGATGAGTATGCTGAGTATGGATGGGCATGCTGAGCATGGATGGCTGAGTATGCTGAGTATGGATGGCTGAGCATGGGTGGATGGATTAGTATGCTGAGTATGGATGGGTGAGCATGGATGGATGGATGGGTTTGCTGAGCATGGATGGCTGAGTATGGATGGATGGATGGCTGGAATGGGCACATAGCGCTGTGGGCACTACACATCCAGCCCACAGCGCTGCTGCTACCGATCTCTCGCACTGTAACGATTGGTACAGAGAGGGGAGAGAGGAACCGGACGTGTCGCCGGTTTGTTTACAAGTGATCGCTCCGTCATTTGATGGAGCGATCACATGGTAAACAGCCGCTATCAGCGGCCATTTACCGTGATCTGTGATGCGCCGGGTCCTCTGGACACCCTCGGATGTCCTCGGATTAAGCCTTATTGGGAGGACATTAGATCCCAAATAAAAGACATCCTGGGTCTAGATGTCCCTCTATCCCTGGTCCACTTCCTCCTGCATGTCCCTCAGATCCCGATTAGTCAATATAATAATATAATAAAAGCGCACAGCCTTATTTGCTGAATGCCAGACGCTTGCTCCCAGTTTATTGGAAGCAACCATGAATCCCTACACGGGAGGAGTGGATTGGCAGGGTGAATGGCATTCGGGAGGCAGAGGACTGGATATCGACCTGTAGGGGCTCTCATGAACGCTTCAATAGTGTATGGGCACCATGAATGAATTATGTTTCCGACCCAGGGCACGTATCCTCTAGTCTAGACTTAGCACTACTGGAGCTGGTTGAACCATCCCTTAGAACCCGCCCACAACTAGGCACTTAGGGGGCAGAGATACACCCACTTGTCACGATATAGACTTCCCCATTTCCAAAAGATTCAGCCTTGGTGTGGCTCGCTCGGTGCGGATATGAAGATTCCATATAAGAGTACAGGTATGCTACGGTCTTCTCTTTTCTCTAATTTCTCCTCTTCTCTTTTTTCTTGTCCTCTTTATTCTTTAGAACAATGTAAGCACTCCTTGTTGTGTAGGTTCGGACATCCACCTCACCCACATTGCAATAGCAGGACTTATGGCTTTAATGCTTTGCCGCTTGTCCCTCTGACACCAATACAATAAATGGTGTTGTGGTAGTCACTGGGAGAGGAAGGCATTGACAGCAATAAAAAACTAAAAAAGATGAAAAATAAAAAGGGTTGGCTAAACCAATGCCTTAAAGTGATTGTAAAGCCACATGTATTAATTACTTTGATGTCCTGTCATGTGACCTCCCTCTGCTTCCCTTCCCAAGGAGGGGGGGGGGGAGAGGAGGGGAGGGGATCGGCTCTCACACAGACCACGGAACTGACAAGGGAAGAGGGGAGATGCAGAGATGCTGAGGAGATAGCTGGATGACAGAGGCACGTAAACTGACCATGCTATCAGAGATTAGCAGCCATGATAAGCATGGTCAGTTTACGGAGGGGAAGACAGGAACAGCCAAGATCCGCCAGGTATTGCTCAGTTTAAAAAGGGTCAATTGACATGGAAAAAGCAAGCCTTCAAGGGACAGGAGCATGTTTTTATTTTTAGGGTTATAACTACTTTAAAGCTGAAGTTTAACATGCTTATATTTTGCTTTCCCTGGCACCTTCTTTGCCCCTCATCAACAAGCTAATGACTTTTTTTTAATGAAACCTTTCCATTACATATCTTATTTTATACCCAATGATGTGATTAATGGGCCTTTGTGCTTCTTTATGCACAGCAGGCAGATCATGGCTGGTGGGAGAGGTCGCCAAGGTCCTGCAAATAGCTTTGTGAAAACATCTCATGCACTTGGTGGGATGGCTTTTTGGAGAAGTTTTGCAAATATTAGAATGACTTCAAAGCTGGGTGTCAGTCTCAATGAGTTGATGTTCCTAGGCAGATCCCCCCCTAGTTAATGTCTACATGTGATGCTGAGCCTTCATGATTAAAATAACTGAAGTCTGTTGGTGATGCCTGTCAGCCCCAGGTACTATGAGCCATATTTGGGCAACATGCCCCTTAATCACACCTGTTTGGGATAAAATTTCCCTAATTGTACTACAAATTGGTAGGAGACTGAATTCCCAACACTCCTACTATTACCTTGTTATCTATGCTGCCGGGTTCAAGCAAAATAAAAGGGGCTTACCCCCCCCCCCCCACACACACACACACACACACACACACACACACACACACACACTTTTTAATGCAGCACGTATGGTTATCTCCTGTAACTGGTGAAAATTGGGCAACCCCTCTCTACTTGACTGGGCTTGTGGGATGGACTCTTTATCTCACTTAGAGTAGAGCAGAGGGTGTCCTGGGAAAATGGCAAGTTAGAGGCTTATAATTTAACATGCATAGTGAGGACTTATTTCAGGTACTCCTCCGACCTTGGGGGATGGTTTTCCTGAGATCTGGTGTTAAACTATAGTTTGTGAGCTCTTGGGACTGCGGAGTTTCTTATGACATTTCTATAAGTTACCTCCCAAGATATGCTGTGTTAACGCTTCATTTTACCCTGTAGGGAGCTGTCATGTGCTTTCTCTGCCTGTCCTATATTGTGATGGAATTTTCAGTATGTACCTCACAGTTCTACTTTGCAAAAATGAATGAATAAACGGTGCAGGCCTGAGACAGTAAGGGGGGGGGGGAGGGGGGCTAGATGATGCTGGACTCTGACTTTCTGCAGCTTCCAACACCCTCAATCACAGAGCCCTCCTCATGTCCTGAGTGGATGACATACAACATCATCTAGTCCTTTCCTTTCTGTCCCTGGCCCGCCCCTGTTACTCATTGGCTTTCAGTTCTTTAAAAATGGAGGCCCAGCATCACATGAGTGTGTTACCTAGCATGGTCTGCATGCAAATGTAGCCTGCCCAGGAATGGCCACTTCTTCACACTGACATCCACCCATCAAGTCTCTTTGATATTTGCATAGGAATGCACAGAGACCCAATGATTTCACCACTAGGTCTGAAATAAGGTATGTAATGAAAAGTTTAATTCAAAAATATCATTAGCATGATGATGAAGGGGAAAGGAGGAATATAAAATGTAAGCAGATTGATTTAACTTAAAGTGGATGTAAACCCAAATTTTTTTTTTTTTTTATGTCATATTGTATAGTATAAGATTTCCTATCATTTGAGCCCAGTCTTGCCATAAAGAGTTAATCCAGCTCTGCGCAATCCTCTTTTATTGTTCAGTGAGATAAAACTTGACAAACAGAGAAAAACTTTGTCAAATCCTCCCCCTTGCTGTGAGTGACAGGAGATTTACATATCTCATGCACTAGCCTAAGACATGCATTATTTTTTAATTCCCTCCCACTCTTTTCTTCAGCAGCTCTGCAAGGATTGGCTGTTCCACACCTAAGCATGATTTGGCATGCTGAAGTCATGTGGTTACTTTCCTGTCTTTTCACTGGATGTTAGAGATCATAGCAGAAGTTCAGTGTAAAAAATACACAGGAGAAAATGCATATTGACAAGGGGAGTGTAGAGGTGGGCGGAGAGTCTACTGACATCACGACTCCACCCACTGAGCTCCAGACAATAGACCCACCAACAGAATCTGCAGTTTTTCGGGTCTCATAACAGACAGAGGGGAGACATTTGACAGGTAAAGATACATGCAGGAGGCGTGTATATCCTTATAGATAACCCCTATGGCAGTAGTTTAGAAAAGATGACATTGGGTTTACATCCACTTTAAGCAGTCACTCATTTATGAGACATTTTTTTTTTCAATCAAGTATACCCCTGTAAAATTAAAGTGGAATTCCTGCCTAATGCTAGATGTGTTTAAAAGATGACCCCCCCCCTACCTTCTGCTACCTATGCAGCCTAACCTGTTTAAAAAGATGTGTATACCTATTTTTTTGTTTGCTCTGGTCTGGTTGGTTAGTTCGGTGCGAATTGCAGCTCCGGTTTCTCTGCGAAGATAAAAATGATTCATTCAGCGGTTCCTCTTTGTTGTGGCTGTGGATCAGCTGACCAGGGAGAGGGGGGAGGTGTAAGAGGAGGGGGACAGAATTTGTGTTCAGAACGGAACACATCAGCAAATCAGATGCGTTGTCATTGAAGATGATGTGCCTGCAATTCGCTCCGCACTGCCTAGAAAGTGCACACGTTTTTTGTGCAATGCGGAGTCGGATGCAATGCACATATGTGAACCAGACCCATTGAAAATAACATATTTTCAAATGTTCTGCGAATTGGATGTGGTGTAGGCCGCATTCAATTTGCATTTCCATGAACCCAGCCTCAAGGTTTTTCACTTTAATGCATTCTATGTATTCAGGTAAAAAAACCTTCTGTGCTGCAGCTCTCCCCCAGACCCCCCCTTTTTCTTACCTGAGCCCGATCTGATAAAGCAATGTGCTTGAGCGCAGTGGCTCCAGCCGCTGTCTCTCTCCTCATTGGACAGATTGATAGCAGCAGGAGCGATTGTTTCCCGCTGTTATCAATCAAAACCTCTGACACGGGAGCTGGCCTGTGTGAACGCAGCAGCGGGAGCAAGTCCGCACGGGTGCCCCATGAAAAGTGGCTTTCTGTGGGGGCACCCGATGAAAAGGAGGGGCCTGGAGCGCCGGCGGGGACCCCAGAAGAAGAAAATCAGGGGGCTGCTCTGTGCAAAACCAGCAGGTAAGTATAACATGTTATATATATATATATATATATATATATATATATATATATATATAAATAAAATAATTATTAAATGTTTACAACCACTTTAACTTCACAGCAAAAACCCCCTTTAGAGCTTCTCCCATCACTGTAGAGTCACTCCTTCTCATCAGATGCCCCCCCTTAAATGAGAGTCCTCCCTATACATGAGAGTTTCAATCACATCAGAGTTACTCCATTACACAGTCTCCATCCAAACAGTCCCCCCATTACAGAGCTCCCCACCCCCCAATAACAGTGTTCCCTCTTCACATCGGAGCTCTACCTTTTGGCTTCAGCAGCACAGCAGAGTGTAGGGGGTGGAGGAGGTCTGGAGTGTGGACGAAATGGACTTCTGTCTTCTGAATGCTGGGAGCAACCCTGCCTTATGCCTGTCTGGATCAGAGCCATGCATTGCCATGTGCAGGCAAATCAGCCACCATCACCAAAGCAACAAATATTGGCATGCATCCTGGCCCTAGAGCATCATTGGTTGTTATAGCATTGGGTGTCCAGCCCGTCCACACCATGGCAACTCATGAGGCTGATCCAGAGCAAACTTGCAGCACCCCAAGGTGACACCCCAGAGTGCTGGTTGAGAAACTCTATCCTAATCCTAATAGGCACTGGATTTCATACTTGGGGACCACATAAAACATATATTGCAGTTAGAATGATACGCTGAATAGCTTTTTCAGTTCCAAATATTAGCTCTGCTTTAATGCATCTCCCTCCAGTGAAGGACAAACAAACCTCAAACTCAAATATTCAATTTAACTACAGCACCACACAACATGTAAAAAAAATAAAAATAATGATCAAATCACTAGGTATTGTTATGTTGTGTCGCTGAGCTGAAAAGCATGAAATATCTTACAGGAGGAACTATTTATTGTCTGCAATGGAAAGCATGAGGCTATTTCCATTTGAAGTCTTGTAATGAATGTTCTTGTTACATGGAAAGTATTTCCTATCTTTTTTTTGGCATACATTAAAATCCTGTTCATATGTTTTGTAAATTTTAACATAAATACTCAGAGATGCCGTCAAATTTTAGCATACTCTTATAACTTGTTGAAGGAATAATTGTGATGTACCATTCAAGAAGATTACTGAATAGGACTTTTAATTGTATTCAGTACAGCTATTTTTTTTAAAGGGATGAAGCGGGAAAAATTATGGTATTCCTTTAGCAGATGCTCAGGTGTTAAAGTGGTATCAAACCCAAAACTAAAGACGTAACTTACCAATCCTTAAATGTAGTGGCTGCATTCATTTTACTTCTTTTTCTTTTTTTTTTACCTTTTAACCAGTTTATCCAGCCAATAAATCTGCTATTTTTCAAATCCCTTTAACAGACCAAGATGTCCAGCAAGAGTAGCAGTTAGAGCATTGAGACAAACCATTTAATCCACACACTTCCTGTTTTTGGGTTTCTCCACTGTGGTTGGAGGAACAATAGAGACACCTTTGGACAACAGCATTGTCAATCTGGAAAAATCAAAATGAAAATAAAATGATTCAATGTGTAGCCTATCCCCACATGACAAAAGATGTATTGATTATGTTATGATTATTATCATTGTTATGATTATTATGAACCGTTCAAAAGACTCATTATGCCTCATAGATTATATGTTGGGGTGTTAGTGTCAGGGCTGGGCTCAGCCCTTCCTTCTCAAAGCTGGCCGCTCAGCTTTCGGCTAATTGCCAGCTCCTATCTCTCCACAGTGACTCACCTGTTGATGATATCCTGCTCGTCAGTCCTACCTACTTAAGCCATCCAGTCCAGATGATCTCTGCCTTCGCCTTGGTCACATCTCTAGAAACGCTCTCCTGTGTTCCTGTTAAAGACTTGCTTGGCTGACATTCCTTCTGGCTCCAGGTCCTGCTTGCTGTTCTACTACGCTCATCTCTGGCTCCCTGACGTTTTGGCTTGTCTGACTATCCGTTAGGGTTCCTGAACTCTGGCTATGTTTTGACTATGTTTACTCTGTTTACCTTTTTTTATTATTATTATTATTATTAAACAAATGTGATTTAACTGCACTTCTGTCTCAGTCTGATTCATGGTTTCTGACAGTAGGCGAAGGCCATGAATTCAGAAGACGCAGTCAAACCACTTGGTAATATTTTTTCCAGATTGGATGAGCAGGATCACCGCATTGACTTAGTTTGCCATGGCGTTACAAATGCCCCTGAGTCGCACAGCTCACCTGGAATCTCCCACTGTGGCTGCTCCGGTACAACCTGTGTTGCAGGCCGTCCCTGCTGCTGCTCCAGTCTCTGTGCAGGCATCCGCCTCGAGTATTACCTCTATAAGAGGTATGCCTGGTTCCGCTCCACTTCCCCAGCGATTTGGAGGCGATCCAGTCCAATGCCGATGGGTTTCTCAACCAAGTTGACATATACTTTGAGATGCTGCCCCAGGCGTTTCCCACAGACAGAAGCAAAGTAGGTTTTGTGATATCTTTGCTTTCTGAGAGAGCCTTGGCCTGGGCAAACCCACTATGGGAGACGCAAAAACCTGTTGACTTGAGTTACCCTGAGTTTGTGACTTCTTTTAAAAGGGTATTTGACATTCCTGCACGCTCCGCTTCTGCTGCCAAGTGCCTCGTGTCCATCAAACAGAGTACGAGAACTGTTGCCAATTACGCCATTGAATTACGTACTCTGGCAGCAGAGGTTGCTTGCAAAAATGAGGCCCTCGTGGCTGCTTTTTCTCATGGTCTCTTGGATACCATTAAGGATGAGATAGCAGCCTGAGATATACCCACTTAGCTGGAGAGCGTGATCACATTTGCCATCTTCATTGACTCCAGACTCAGAGAAAGACTCCCTTTTAAGGAGCGCTTGCGGAAGCCTCATGTACATTTGTCTCCGAACTTTGCAGTCCCACCCTTGCCTCCCTCACCTCCCATGCCTCCTGGTACCGAGTCGGTCTGTGAAGATGAACCCATGCACTTTTGCTTCACGTGTCTCTCTGCGGATGAGAGAACCCTTAGGAGGAGGGAGAAAGTGTGCCTTTATTGTGCCCAGGCAGGTCACTTTTTGAAGTCTTGTCCTACCCGTCCAGGTAACGCCCGAACCTTAAGGCCCTGTCACGGACAGACCTTAGGTGGCGTTGTTTCGTCCCCAGTTATCCAGAAGGATAAGCCCCTGGTTTCAGTTACCCTTTCTTGAGCTGAGTCGTCCGTTGAGATACAGGCTCTAATCGAATCTGGGGCTGCAGGCCTGTTAATTGATGCTGCCTTTGTATCAAAGCACTCGATTCCGCTGCAGCTGCATGGCACTCCACTTGCCATTGAGGCTCTTGATGGAAGACCTCTACAGCCTGCCCATGTGACTCATGAGACTGTTCTGTTGTCCATGGCCATAGGGGCTCTTCACCATGAGATAATCCAATTCCAAGTTATTTCCTTATGTAAGTTTCCGCTGGTTATTGGCTCCATGCTGAGGTTCTCTCCTGATCGCCACAATGCAGTAAGACATGCTTCCAGAAGGTAGCCAAGGTCCTGTGCACCTCTTCACTCTCCTCCCAGCCGGAGGAGTACCGCGATTTTAGCGATGTCTTTGACAAAGGTCAAGCCGGTAGTTTGCCTCCACACTGGTCATATGATTACGCAATTGACTTTCAACCTGGTGACATACCCCCTAGTGGCCAGGTTTACCCTTTGTCGTTCTTGGAGGATAAGGCCATTGAGGAGTATCTTGCAGATGCACTTTCTCGAGGTTTCATCCGCAAATCCTCATCTCCTGCTGGTGCTGGTTTCTTCTTTGTGAAGAAGAAGAGTGGTGAACTGAGACCTTGTATTGATTATAGGGGTCCCAGTCGTTTCACGATTAAGAATGCCTATACGATTACGTTGATTACGGAGTTATTTGACCGGCTCAAGGGAGCAACGGTTTTCCTGACGCTTGATTTGAGAGGGGCATACAATCTCATGGGGATTAAGGAGGGAGACGAGTGGAAAACAGCGTTTAATACCAACAGGCCATTATGAGTACCTCGTAATGCCTTTTGGCCTTTGTAATGCCCCGGCAGTTTTCCAGGAATTTATTACTGATGTCCTCAGAGATTTGTTGCAGTTATGTGTGGTGGTTTATCTCGATGATATCCTCATATTTTCCAAGTTCCTGGAGAGCCACCACACAGATGTCTGTTGTGTGCTACAGAAACTAAGACAGAACAATCTCTATTGTAAATTGGAGAAGTGCGAATTCCATCGTGAACAGGTTAAATTCCTGGGTTATGTAATTTCCACTGCTGGTTTTTTGATGGACCCAGAGAAACTTTCAGCAGTCCTACAGTGGCCACCTACCCATGGTTTATGTCCTCTGCAGCGTTTCCTTGGCTTTGCCAACTATTATCGGAAGTTTCTTCGTAACTTCTCGTCTCTGGTCAAGCCCCTGACTGATATGACCAGAAAGGACGGTAACCCACAGAGTTTGTCTCCGGAGTCCATTAAGGCCTTTGAGAGTCTCAAGGCTGCCTTTGTTTCTGCTCCAGTGTTGGCACATCCTGATCCTATGTTACCTTTTATCTTTGAGGTTGATGCTTCTGAGACTGGAGTTGGTGCCCTTCTGTCTCAACGTCCCACCTCTGAGAGCGATATGCATGCTTGTGGCTACTTTTCCAAGAAATTGTCACCTGCCGAGTGCAATTACGAGATTGGTGACAGAGAGCTGTTAGCGATCATTTTAGCCCTGAAAGAATGGAGACATCTTCTCGAAGGTACCACTGTGCTGGTTCTCATTCTTACTGACCATAAGAATCTCACATTCTTGTCTGAGGCTAAACACCTCTCTCCCAGAATTTTGCAATAGGCTCTTTTCTTGTCTAGTTTCAATTACATTGTCTCTTTCTTCCCTGGTACTAAGAATGTAAGGGCTGACGCTTTGTCACAACAATTTCCCTCCACTTCCAAGATGGAGTCGGTTGCAGTCCCTGTGATTCCTCCTGATCGTATTCTGGCTACGGTTCACACCAATCTCACTTCTCCTTTGGGTGACAAAATTCTTGCTGCTCAGGTCCATACTCCTCCTGAGAAACCTTGTGACAGCTGCCTGTTCCATGTGTGCTCAGAGTAAGACTCCACGACACCTTCCAGTGGGCCTCCTACAACCCATACCCAATGGAGAGAGGCCCTGGACCCACCTGTCTATGAATTTCATTGTGGAGTTACCCAACTCCCAGGGCAACACAGTTATCCTTATGGTGGTTGACCGGTTCTCGAAAATGTCCCATTGTATTCCACTTAGGAAGTTGCCTACTTCTAAGGAACTGGCTTCCATTTTTGCTCGGGAGATCTTTCGCTTACATGGGCTACCCAAGGTGATTGTCTCGGACAGGGGTAGTCAGTTGTGTCCTGATTCTGGCGAGCCTTTTGTGCACAGTTGGGAATTCAGCTTGCTTTCTCCTCTGCGTATCACCTGCAGTCTAATGGGGCTGCAGAATAAGCCAATCAGTCCTTGGAGCAATTCCTACGTTGCTATATTTCTGATCATCATAACAACTGATCAGACCTCTTACCGTGGGCGGAGTTTGCTCACAATAGTGCTTTGAATTCTGCTTCCCGATTGTCCCCATTTATGGCGAACTATGGTTTCCAACCTTCCATGTTGCCTGACTCATTTGTCCTGCAGAGTATTCATGCGTTAGAGGAGCATCTCCATGGTCTTCGTTCCATTTGGGCACAAGTCCAGGAGGCTTTGCGACATGCTAATGATAGGTACAGACTCCATGCTGACCGCAGGCGCCTGCCTGCATCTTCCTACCAGGTTGGGGACAGGGTCTGGCTGTCATCTCGCAACCTCCGACTTCGTGTTCCCTCTCTGAAGTTCGCACCTTGGTTTATTGGGCCTTTTCGTATTCTTCGCAGGATTAACCCAGTGGCTTACGCATTAGACATTCCTTCTAATATGCGTATCTCAAATGTATTCCATGTCTCCTTATTGAAACCTTTGGTCTGCAACCGCTTTACCACCTTGGTGCCTCGTCCTCACCCTGTACAGGTTGAGAACCATGAGGAGTATGAAGTACAGTCCATTGTTGACTCCCTTAGGTTCCGTGGGCGCATACAGTACCTGGTGCATTGGAAAGGGTACGATCTGGAGGAACGCTCTTGGGTCTCATCCTCGGACATTCATGCCCCTGTCCTCCTCCCTGATTTCCATAGACGTTTTCCCCTCAAGCCTGGTGGTCCTCCGAGGGGGAGGGGTCATTGAGGAGGTGGTACTGTCAGGGCTGGGCTCAGCCCTTCCTTCTCAAAGCTGGCCGCTCAGCTGTCAGCTAATTGCCAGCTCCTATATCTCCACAGTGACTCACCTGTTGATGATATCCTGCTCGTCAGTCCTGCCTACTTAAGCCATCCAGTCCAGATGATCTCTGCCTTTGCCTTGGTCACATCTCTAGAGACGCTATCCTGTGTTCCTGTTAAAGACTTGTGAGGGCTGATAGTCCTTCGGGCTCCAGATCCTGCTTGCTGTTCTACTACGCTCATCTCTGGCTCATTGACATTTTGGCTTGTCTGACTATCCGTTCCTGTTACTGAACTCTGGCTATGTTTTCACTACATTTACTCTGTTTACCTTTTTTTATTATTATTAAACAAGTGTGATTTAACTGTACTTCTGTCTCAGTCTGATTAATAGTTTCTGACAGCTTTCCAAAATTGGGTCATTTTGTGGGCAATTCCATTGTCCTGGTGCTCCAGGGCCTTCAAAAGTGTAATAGGTGGTTGAGAAATGAGAAGTGTAACTTATGTTTCTAGTTTGCCTGAAAGTGCTACTTCAATGTTGGGCCTCTGTATGTGGCCAGGCTGTGTAAAAGTCTCACACATGTGGTATCGCCATACTCAGGAGGAGTAGCAGAATGTGTTTTGAGGTGTAGTTGCAAGTATGCATATGCTGTGTGTGAGAAATAACATGTTAATATGACAAGTTTGTGTAAATTTTTTTTTTTTAAATCTTAATTTTCCCAAGAATTGTGGGAAAAAATTACAACTTCAAAAAGCTCACCATGCCTCTTATTAAATACCTTGAACTGTCTACTTTCCAAAAAGGGGTCATGTGGGGGATATTTGTACTTTCCTGGCTGGTCAGGCTCTCAAGAAATTAGATAGGCCGTCAGTACATCAGGTGTGATCAGATATGATCAATGTTCAGTGATTGGTACTATAGCTTGTAGACTCTTTAACTTTCACACAGACTAAATAATATCTATTAATTTGGGTTATTTTTACCAAAGATATGTAGCAGTATAAATTTTGGCCCACATTTATGAAGAAAAATTACTTATTTGCAAAATTTTACAATAGAAACTAAAAAAAAATTTTTTTTTGACGAAATTTTTGCTTACATCGCAAAAAATAAAAAGCCCAGCAGTGATTAAATACCACTAAAAGAAAGTTCTATTTGTGACAAAAAAATGATAACAAATTTGTTTGGATACAGTGTTGCATGACTGAGTAATTGTCATTCAAATTGTGAGAGCACTGAAAGTTGAAAATTGGTCTGTGCAGGAAGGTGCATAAGTGCCTGGTATTGAAGTGGTTAAGCTAGACTTGGACATTAGATGGCAATTGGAAATACTGTATGCAGATGAAAAAACATGTCACTATAACCTATTAGACTGGTTTGCTTCATGTGCCCATCTGTCATTCTAGGACTATGTCTATGGGTACGAATATTATGTGTGTACTGTTAAAGTAAATGGAAATGCAATCACTAAAATGTCTTATTATCTTTAGCATGTTAATGATTTTTTTTAGAATGTTTAATTCTGCAGATTTCATATAAATACAATTTTTTTCTGCTGTGATCTGACTTTCTGTTAGAGGGTGGCTGCGTTCATTCTCCATGGTCCACTCAGGGCCACCGATAGGGGGAACCATTGGGCCACCTGTAGGTGGCCCAGGCAAACAGGGGGGCCTGGACAGCAGGGGGATCGGTACCACGGGACAGGAGGACAATTACAGAGCAATGCACTGTGTCTGTTTCTTTCCTTCCAGCAGCTGAAAGCTGGTTTCTCCCCCTCTCCCACCCGCTGGCTTTCAGCTGCTGAAGGGAGAGACACAGACACAGGACATCATTTTGTAATTGTCCTCCTATCCCACCACGCTGATTCCTCTCCCTGTGCTGCCCACATCTGATACCTCCCTGTGTGCCCAGCCCCCCACCCCCACCCCCCCTGCAGCGCTGCCAACTTTTCTCTCCCGCTGGCTGCTACGGGTATACAGGTGGATGGAGAGTGGGAGAAGGAGCCTGCTAAATATGTAATTTACCAGCTTCTTCCTTTTCTGAATTGGTACCAATCGCTTCTGTGTCCATTGATAACTGAACATAGTAAACTGTGTTTACTATGTTTCAGTTTATGAATGAAAAGGAGCCTCTGTCTCCTGTTCATTCATCTTCAGTGTAGCTGAGGCTGCAGAAAAAAGAAGCTGAAGAATCTATGTCCCCAATTCCTTTCCTAGTATGCACTGCTTGTTTCAAACAAACAAAAGTGAGGAGGAAATAGAAACGTTTGGGAGCTCACAAAGTTTATTACAAGGAGTCAGAATAAAAGAGTAAAAAATAATATGAAAATAGATTACAAAGCTCTTAACTAGTGTATGTGTATGGGTTACTTTGTAGACTAACAATAGTGTTTGGTGTCATTTTTGCCCTCTTTCAGAAAGAAGTTATGTATCAATAAATCTTTGGATAGCCCCAAATAAAAACAGTTTTGTATTTATATACATTTGTAGATGTCCATGCTATAAATAAGGATAGGGCAAGGGCTGCCTAAGGCTGAGCAGCCCACAGCAGTTCACCCCATCTTGCCAATCTCTTGGCTGCTGGTAAACGCCATGGTTGTCAAGTTCCCAGTGTGGGCTTGATTCCATGCAAGGGTCTCAGAAGGACTGCAAGCATGGTCCTTGCCGCTAAATTGCTTTCTCCTATTCTCACCAGTAATAATAAGGAATAATTATTTCTGTCTAGATAATGACAGCTCCATGCTGATAGGTAAAATGATAAATATAGAAGAAACTATACACGGCATTGTAACATTACATATATAAATGATTTCTGTTCAGTTAAGTTAATGCCGCAGTCTTGAATGCAGGTGACCCCTTTTGGATGGATAAACTGTAGCAACAGCAATTATTCAAATAAAGAAATCTACTACAAACACCTCTATAAACAGTTGTCAAGGCTACGCGGTAAATGCAGTCACTTTCCATTGAATGGTTATAGTTAATCTGTATAAACCTGCCACCATTCTTGAGAAATTAAAATATTTGATGTTTCAGTAAACTACTGGATTTGATAGGCCAAGCCATGACTGGTTGCAAGCCTGTATCAGTTTACTTGAACGCATTGAACTTATTCACATGAGTATAGTTTTTAATGTACAAAAAGTTCCTTTACAAAAAAAATGGTTTGTAAAGCAAAGCAAAATGTTCGTTATAAGGGAAATGAACATCTATCCATTCCCTAATCTAATGGGAAATGTAAAAATTTTTGACCCGTATCTTCAAAATTCCAACTTAAAGAGAAACTGCAGTCTGCTCACATAATTTGTAATAAAAACATCTTTGCCATTCTGAAGCTTCCCTCAAACCACCTTGCATATTATTTTTATATATACTGTGATTCTGTACTTGCCAAATATGCTTCAGAAATCTCCCTCCACTGAGTCTGGCTGTAATCATTTTAACTGTGGACATCTGAAGCTGCTGCCTGTTCACTTCCTGCTTTTACACAGACACACAGAGGGACATCTCCAGCTCTGCAGCTCTCATTGGCCCTCTTATAACTCACCCCCCTCCATTCCTGGCAAACTCTCATGAGAGTTAGAGAGAGAGCTGTGCATGATGTCATAAGCTTAGGCTTTTTTTCCAGACAAGAAACAGGAAGTGGACTGTATAAGGTATTTACTGGCAGAAAAAAAATGTTTTACTATCCAAGGGTAAAACAACAAGGGCAGAAGATTTAATACATGGAAAGATGAAAAAATGATTAATTTGTAGACATTGCTCAATCTATTTGGTAAAATGTGCAACTGTTACTAGACTATGCTTCATATTTGTTTTGAAGGAACCTCTGATTCATTGGGGGTCTTGAGGAGCATCCAAAGAAGAGACTAGACATCAGGATAATTTCTAATTAGGTATTTTCATCTGGCCTCATCAGTCATGCTTGATGTGAAAACTTGTTTTATCAAATGTAATAACTATTCAGTAAATATCTGACTATCCAGTCTGTCCTGCATAAATTTCACAGCACTTTCCTGCCCCCGGGGAGCCACATGTGCCGCGTATGGCCTGCCATACAAGTGATTATCAATGACAGACAATGAAAAATATATCAACGTGTGTAATAAAATCCTTGCTGGTCAAGATTGGTACCGCCATATTCGGGCGGACATTGTGGAGAAATATAACAAGGAATTCTATGTACTAGTGGACACTGCCTATCTGAATAACATAATAACAAAAAATATATTGGACTTCATTAGGAACAACTTTCCTCAAGTCCCCACTTTTTATGCACTCCCGAAAATTCACAAAGACGCAACAAACCCGCCCGGAAGACCTATTATTTCAGAGATGGGTGCAATTAGTGAAAATGCTAGCAAGTTGATAGATTTATGTATTTATTTATTTCAGGTACTTATATAGCGCCATCAATTTACGCAGCGCTTTTACATAAACATTGTACATTCACATTAGTCCCTACCCTCAAGGAGCTTACAATCTAAGGTCCCTAACTCACATTCATACATACTAGGGACAATTTAGACAGGATCCAATTAACCTACCAGCATGTCTTTGGAGTGTGGTAGGAAACCGGAGTACCCAGAGGAAACCTACACAGGCACAGGGAGAACATGCAAACTCCAGGCAGGTAGTGTCGTGGTCTTACTGCTAGGCGAAAGTGCTATTCACTACACCATTGTGCCACCCATAGATAGATAGATGCATTTTTGAGACCATATGTCATATCCTTACCTTCTTACGTAAAAGATACGGTTCATTTTTTACAAATCCTTGACAACTTATGCTTTCCTGACTATGCACTGCTAGTCACAATAGATGTTGAAACATTGTATAGTTCAGTGATGGCGAACCTTGGCACCCCACATGTTTTGGAACTACATTTCCCAAGATGCTAAAATACACTGCAGTGTAGTGGAGCATCATGGGAAATGTAGTTCCAAAACATCTGGGGTGTCAAGGTTCGCCATCACTGGTATAGTTCAATTCCCCATGAAAAAGGCTTGGCAGCTATAAAACATATTTTACAACAGGGAGGCAATACAGATCCAGCCTATGACAAATTCTTTTTTTCTCTGTTGGAATTTATCCTTGGACATAATGTCTTTACTTTTAATGGCTCCCACTACCTCCAGGTGCAAGGGGTTGCGATAGGGACTTGTTGTGCCCCATTGTATGCCAACCTGTATCTGGAGGAGTGGGAGAAAATGTTTCTGGCAGATGAGTCAGTGTCAATGTATACTGACCGTATCCTGGGTTGGTATTGATACATTGACGATGTTTTCATCATCTGGGATAGATCACCAGATATACTCCAGCAGTGCCTATCTAGAATGAACAAAAACGAGTTCAACCTAGGATTCACAATGTCCTATGATAGGGAATGTATTACATTTTTGGATGTGGAACTATACAGAGGAAAGGGAGGCAGCCTCTGCAGCAAATTATATAGAAAGCCTACAACCGGCAATACGATACTGCATGCCTCAAGCTTCCACGCAAAGGCTCTGATAGATTCAATATCATATAGCCGGTATCTAAGGATAAGACGGAACTGTTCAGATGATAATGTCTATAAAATAGAGGCGGCAAAATTACAAGATTGTATAAAGATCGTATTAAAAAGATTGTATAAACAAGCATCTCTACAACCCAGAAAAAACGACTCTATTCACACAATGCTAACCCTCTAAGAATCATTACAAAATTCACTAATCAACAGGATAAAATTAAAACAATTGTAGAAAAATACTGGCATATGCTATCACTTGACCTGTCACTGGGACAATTTGTCCCTGGGACACCTCTTTTTACTTTCAAAAGAGCTACAGCGGTTAGAGATAGGGTCGTCAACAGTGAGTTTAAAGGAGAAGCAAATAAAAACCATTGTAAGTACAAAGGAACTTACATGTGTGGGACCTGTAATTATTGTAAATTTATGCTCACTCAAAAAAATCCTATCCTTCCAAATGGGCAAAACTTTCATCCAAAACATTTTGCAAACTGCAAAAACATTGGAGTGATATATATCTTGCAATGTGATTGCAGTTGCTTCTATATTGGAAAAAAGAAATTCGAATTCTGGAGGAGGGCATACAGGCATATAAGGAGTATGCAGGTATGCAACCCAGATCTCTCTCTTGGTCAACACGCCAAGATAGTACATGGCGGTACATTTCCAAATATTAAACTCTTGATTATGGATCGGATACATCCCAGCTCCAGGGAAAGGGACTGGAACAAAGTCCTTCTCCAAATGGAGCAGCAGTTGGTCCATAACATTAAAGCCACACAGCCACCAGGGCTGAACAAGGCTATCTGTTTCCTTGTCAAAAGAAGTTTATTGAGTATACAATGTTATAAAGATACATAAAGTAAGTTTACAAGGATCTATAAAGTAAGCTCATTGTTTTACAGTAGGGTTTATATAGGTAAATATCATGAAATTTCAAATATTAAACATTGGGTTCACGTAAACCTAAATTAAAGATATATATAATTTCCTTAGTTACTTTTGTAGGGTATTTAAATGATTTATACCTACTATACATATTGTTTACAAGTAGAGTGTATATAGGTCAAATAAATTCTGATAATGAGCTTTAATCGTAAGGTGGAGAAAAGGAAAGAGAAAGAAGAAAAAGGGTTGAAAGGTAGAGGTATGGTCCACAAGGTTGTCCCGCTCGTCAGTTTATTATTCTTTTTAGTTCTCTTTGAAGCCTTAGAATGGGTGTCTCTGTATATCATTTAATCTGTTACCATGGCAACATGACAGAGTCATTGAAGTTTGACAGGAACTGTTGTTTTATCCAAGGATGCCAAAGTTTTTCAAATTTTGGAATTTGATTTTGATCGATGGCTGCCATCTTAGCATGGGACATTGTATTATTCATTCTGTGAATTGTTTCTGCTAGTACCAATGTAGGAGATTTCCATGCCTTGGCCACTGTTTGTTTTGCAGCCGTTATTAGTTGGATCATTAGTTTGAATTGAGAGAGTGTTAACCATTCCGGTTTTAAATTAAGTAAAGTTAAATATGGATCTGGTTGTATTATTTTTTGAAATATTTTAGATGCAATCACGAAGACTTCCTTCCAGAAGGTTTGGATTACTGGGCACGTCCACCATATGTGTAAATATGTGCCTATTTCTGGGCATCCTCGAAAACAAAGAGCTGAGGTACTAGGTGAATATTTTGCCACTCTAGCGGGTACAAGGTACCAGCGAGTTAGGACTTTATAATTTGTCTCCAGTGCTAAGATGTTGGGTGAAGATGACTTAGATGTGAGCCATATGTTAGACCAGTCCGTGTCTTCTAAAGTTCGTCCCAGGTCCTCCTCCCACCTCTGAACGTAAGAGGGTCTATTAAGATTTGCTACTCCATATAATTGATTATAAAGTGATGAAATTGTACCTTTAGCAAATGGATCTTTTGTACAGATTGATTCAAAAATGGATAATTGGGATAATGGTGTATCCCCCTTTAGGAATGGTGTATAGAAATTTTTGATTTGGAGATATCTAAATATCTCAGAGTTTGGTAGATCATATTTTTCTCTAAGCGATGGGAATGAAAGGAATGATTTAGATGCTATGAAGTCATTTAGTGTCTGAATGCCTGATGTTGTCCAAGCTTTAAAAGAATTTGGGTAGATCCATGCCGGATAAAAGGCCGGATTTCTGATAAAAGAAAGGAGAGGATTGTGTGGAGATTGTAACTGATATTTGGTTTTTAGTTTATCCCAGAGAGATAAGAAGTGTTTAGTTATGGGATTATGAATTTTAAAGCGGTCTTTAGGATCAAGCCATAATAAATTTGATATTAATAGAGGGTCATTTTCTGAAGCCTCTATAAATACCCATAATGGGATTTCCTGTTTTGCATGGTATTTGGACAGACTGGCCAAATGTGCTGCTCTGTAGTAGTTAGTAAAATTAGGATATCCCAGGCCTCCTTTATTTTTGGGAAGATGTAGTGTGTGTATAGGTATACGTGGTTTAGAAGAGCCCCATATAAACGAAGTTGCTCTTTTTTGTACTATTCTCAAAAAATAGGAAGGAATTGGAATAGGGAGGACTCTGAATAGATAAAGCAATTTGGGTAGAATAGTCATTTTGATTGCATTAATCTTCCCCATCCAGGATAAAGGAAGTTGCGACCATTGTTTTATTAGATTTGTGATCTGTCTTAATACAGGAGGATAATTGGTTGAGAATAAGTCAGAATGAGATGCTGTTAAATGAATTCCAAGATATGGGATTGATTTTTCTGCCCATGTGAATGGGAGTGCAGCCCTAGCCGGGATCAATTCCATGTTTGTGAGTGAAATATTAAGCACTAGGCATTTCTTAGGATTAATCATAAGGCCAGATAGGGCTGCAAATCCATCAAGAGCTGGTATTAAGTTAGGACCAGAGACCTGTGGTGATGATAGAAAAAGTAATATATCGTCTGCAAATATACATAATTTGTGTGTAATACCTCCTACTTCAATGCCAGTTATAGTTTGGTTTGTTCTGATGTATTGGGCCATGGGTTCGAGTATAAGGGCAAATAATAAGGGAGATAATGGGCAACCCTGTCGGGTACCTCTTTCGATATTAAAGGCTTCAGATTTGTATCCAGCATATTTTATATAGGCTTTGGGTTTATTATATAATGCTTTGATCCATGTTAAAAAGTGGGGTCCAAAACCCCATTTTTGTAATGAATATTGCATATATTGCCAGGATACTGTGTCAAATGCCCTCTTAATATCGAGAGATAGAAAACATAAAGGGATTTTCCGTTTTTTAGCAATATGTGCCAATAACACTGCCCTGCGTATATTATCGCCTGCCTGTCTATTTGGCATGAAGCCTACTTGATCTCTATGTATTAATTTTCCTATAATGCTATTGAGGCGTTTTGCTATTATTTTTGCTAATAATTTAATATCGAGGTTTAACACAGAGATAGGCCGATAATTCACACAGGAAGTATCATCAGAAAGGGGTTTTGGGACCATACAAACAATTGCCATTAGTGTTTCTTGCCGAAAAGAATGTCCATCTAGAAGTTTGTTAAAAGTTTTAGTGAGAATGGGAGAGAGTATTTCTGAGAATGTTTTATAGTATAAAGCCGAGTAGCCGTCTGGGCTAGGTCTTTTATGGCGTTAGCAACTTCATCTATAGTTATAGGCACATCCAAACTGCTTTTTTGATTCTGAGATAACTCAGGTAAGGTTATTTTTGAGAAGAAGGATTCAGCCTCTGTAGGATTAAATTCATTGTTTGTCTTGTATAAAGTTGCGAGATGTGAGTGAAATTTATGGACCATTTTAACTGGATTACAAGTGTAAACATTTTTTGATAATTTCAAACGTATTGGTTTGAAAGATTTGTTAGTTGAATTTAATGCCCGAGCCAAATATGTACCTGGTTTGTTTGTATTCATGTAGAAATTGTGTTTGGAGCGTTTGAGGGATTTATCAACTGACTCAGTGAGAAATAGATCGTATTCCAATCTAGATTTTTCCAGATGAGATTTTGTACTCTGAGATGGATTATCTTGAAATGATATGTAGGCTGCATTAAAATTGAGTTCTAGTTTTTTTGCTAGATTTTTGCGTTCCCGTTTAAATAGTGCCATTTGTCTTTGTATTGTACCACGCAAGACAGGCTTATGAGCTTCCCACAGTGTTATTGGGGAGATGTCTGTTGTATTATTAATTGATATGTATTCCTTTAAAGCTTGTTCAATGGCCATCTGATGTAGTGGGTGTTTGAGCATTATGTCCGGTAAGTACCACGTTGGGTCATGCGCTTTTGGTATGGCTGAGGCTATAGTAGTGTATACTGCATTATGGTCAGACCACGGAATCGGAATTATATCTGATGCAATAATTTCTGGTATCATTCCTATTGTTAGAAAAATATGATCTATTCTGGTGAAGGTTTGATGAGGGTGCGAGAAATAAGTGAATTTCTTTTTCATTGGGTTACTTTCTCTCCATGAATCTACCAGATTGTATTTGGAAAGAAGTTGAGAAAAAGGTAATCTAGAGGTTATTTTGGATGGTGTAAAAGGTGATTTATCTAGAAATGGGAGGAGGACCTGGTTCGAATCCCCACACATTATCACTGTTCCTATTTTGTGTGTATTAATCACTTGTAATATATGTGAGAGGAATGGTGTAGGTCGTTTGTTAGGAGCGTAGTAGGAAATCACCGTGATTGCTGTATCCATTATATAACCCATGAGTATCAGGTATCTACCTTCTGGGTCTTTAATTTCTGATGATAAGGTGAATGGTGTGGATCGGTGAAATGCAATTAGAGTTCCCCTTTGCTTGGTACAGGCAGAAGCCGTGTAAATTTGTTGATAAAAAGGAGAAATATATTTTGGAGTAGAATCTTTGGTGAAGTGTGTTTCTTGGAGGCATACTATGTGAGCCTTCTTGTTATGGAAAGTACGGAAGGCTTTGGTCCTTTTTTGAGGGACATTTATTCCCTGAACATTCAGGGAAAGTATATTCAGTGGTGCCATGGCAATAGATCAAATAGTTTTGACTTACTTTTTGTTATGCAGAGCTGAATGCGCAGATCAACCTGTGTGGACTGAAGAGATGAATAGATAGAAAAGAAACCAGTGAATTCTGGAGTAAAGAGTAAACAAAAAACATATGAGATTAGATGATACATTGTATAAATTATTTTTTGCAAGTAATCACAATTTACCCGTGAAAGAGAATAAATATCTCTCTCAGGGGAATAAGTGCCTTCGTCACACTCCCACATAATATGGTTGGGAGAATGAGGAGGGCTAATGGGGGTACACGGATCTTCCGCTTACAGGAGAGAAGTGCTATGTCAAAAGACATCAAAATGATGTTTCATTAATTGGAGTGCAGAATATAGTTTTTGTTGAAATTATTTATTCCAGGGTGGTTGTATATGGTTAGTCTTGCCCTAGGCTAAATAATTCAGTTAGAAAGGTACTGTTAATAACTTTGGTATTGATGAAGATAGTTTGAATTATTTTGGGATTTTAACCCTTTTAGAGTAAATAATTACATATTTTATTCATATGTAACTGTTTAGATAAGTTAACTCATAAAATTGAGGTTGTATTGCTTCAGATTAGAATAAACAAAAACATAATTCTAGGAACTAGTTAGGTAATAATATATTTGTTTTAAGAAAAGAAAGAAAAAGCTTCCATTACTTCTGGATTATTGAACATATTTGTCCTAAAAAGTAATAAATCTATTGTTATTACCTGATAATATATAACTGAACAAGAATTTCCTTATTTCACTTATATATTCTAAGGCTATATGAATCAGAAGTAATAAGAAATATAACTGGAATGTAACATGATCCCACACAGTGTGTGACTATCAGAATGCAGTTACATTCAGTTATAAATACAGGTTTTTTATAGAGAACCATCTCTTAGTATAATAAATGAAGAGATATCAGGAATTAGGATGTCAGTCCATTGAATCTTCTTGGTCCATGGATGATGTGGCATAACGGCCTCTTTTGTGAGAATGATGATTCCCATTTTGTTCTGAAATTTTCTGAGTGCTGCCTGAAGGTGAAGATGATGCCATTTTTCTGCGTGTGGGAGTGTTGCTGCTTGTGGGTTCTGTCAGATTTAATTTTAAAAGGGTTTGTTGTAGTTCATCTGCTGATCTGCTTCTGTAAATTGTACCTTGGTAGTTAAATCTGACTGAAAAGGGGAAGCCCCATTGATACATAATGTTGTGGCGTTGCAGTTCCATTAGTTGGGGTTTCATGGATCGTCTTTTAGTAATAGTAAGTTGGGATAGGTCAGCAAAAATTTGATAATTGTGTCCATGAAAATTAAGTTCCTTTTTTTCTCTTGCAGCAATTAGTATTTGTTCTTTCGTTCTGTAATAATGAAATTTTGTGATTATATCACGTGGGGGTCCATCTTTCTTTTTGGCTGTGAGGGCTCTGTGTACTCTGTCCAGTTCTAAACGTTCAATAGGGATATCTGGCTTTAGTTCTTGTAATAGAGCAGTAATAGTAGATTGCAGGTCTGTCACAGTTTCAGGTATTCCCCTTATGCGCAAGTTTGAACGTCTGGCTCTATTTTCGTAATCTTCGAGCTTAGTTTGAAGTATTAAATTCTCTTTTTTTAATTGTTCCAATTCTGTTATATTTTCTTGGGTTGTAATTTCAATTTCATCCATTTTTATTTCTAAGGCTGCGGTGCGGTTTCCCAGCTCTCTTATTTCTTTGGTTAGGCTTTTTGTTATTTGGTCTGAGGTTTGTTTTAAAGCCTTATGAAGCATCTTTTCAAATTGTAATAATATTACTGGGGATACTGAGGAGGCTTGTGGAGAAGTTTGTGAGAGGATTTGTTCTGTATCTGACTCAAATGGAGAGTCTTGCTGTGACATTTTCTGTCTGTGAGAGCGCCCTGATGCTGTATCTTGTGAGGTGACTGGAGCTGCTTCAGCTGCAGTGAGTGCCTGTGAGCTCTTTGTGAGGTGATTTTTATTTCTGCCACGGTTTCCTCCCAGTACCATATTTCCTGCCCAAACTTTCACAGTTTGTTCCCAGGGGCAAAAAGGTTCAAATGGATACCTTTTGAGTCTGCAGGCTCCACTTTGTCCTTCTCTTCTCTCCTCAACGGTGTGGAGCTCTAACAATGCATGTCTGCTCCGCTAGGCTCCGCCTCCTGCCCCCTCAAGGCTATCTGTTTCAAACCATTTCTCGAGGGGTTCTCATCGGGAGGAATGGAAAAATAAACGATACATTGGTAACCTGGACTGTATATTTATAGGAAAGGTCACTAACTTTGTGATATCTCGGATACAACATAGTTTCAGATATAGCTTACATGTGTTTTGTTTTTTCCCTTGCTTTCTCAATTTAATACCATGTAATATAATAATATCTTTCTGCTGTAAAAAGTTCTAATGCTGTTTAGATTTATGTGCATCTGCTTTCTGCTCAGATCTCTTTAACATCAAATTACCTTAATATCCATGTCATTTAGAATGTGTGTTTACATCATGTTTCTATAATGTGTATGTGTATATACACATTTCATTTGCCTTTTATATTTGATATTTAATTTACAAATGTGTCTCCCCTTTGCAGTCTTACTCCTGCTTCCCTGCCCCACAGAAAGGCCATTGGACTGCCCGGCACACGGGCTCTGTGAGGATAGAGACGTAACTACATCTTCGTCCGGCCTCCATCTTTCTACTCCGGCGGACATGCGCAGTCCGCCAGTGAAGCTATATGTGTTGGTGGGCGGTGCACACGTGACGTCGTTCCGATGTGATGGCGCTTCGTGCATGCTCACCGGGGATGAGGCGGCACAAGCGTGGCTAAGGGGACCGATGCAGAGAGACTTGTTTCCTCCTCCTCCCTCCAGAGACATCAGCTGTCGCAATTATGGGCGCCAGCTGACTGGAGGGGGAGGAGTATTTAAAGACACAATCCTGAGCACATCCTGTATCCACCACATTTGTTTGCTGTATGTCAGGACGTGCTGTGTCTACTGTGATAACTTGTTTAAAGGTAAATATGGCCATTTACATCTATTTTACTAAAATTATTTTTGGGATAGTATGCATTGGAACCTTCACGTTGTTATAAACAGGCTAAAACTTTTTTTTTTTTTTTTTGAGATGTCAGTACCCGTTGTCCTATTTATTACCAATATAAACTGTAATATATAGTTAATTTACTTGGCTCTTTTCAACAGTGTGAGCTATACCACTCACAACATACATATATATTTTTTCAAATATACGGCTTGGTGAAACTTTATATGAAAAATCACTTTGCCTGTCTTCAACACAATTTTTTACCATAATATTGTCAGGGCTGGCTCAACCCTTCCTTCTTTGAGCTGGCTGCTCAGCTGTCGGCTAATTGCCAGCTCTCTTCTCTCTCCACAGTTAACCAGCTGTTGTGGATCTGCTCGTCAGTCCTGCCTACTTAAAGACATCCAGCTCACTTCATTCTTGCCTTCACCTTGGTCACATCACAAGAAACCATCCCCTGTGTTCCTGTTAAAGACTGGCTTTGCTGACATCCCTTCTGGCTCCTTATCCTGCTTGCTGTTCCTCTACTTGGATCCCTGACTTCTGGCCTGGCTGATTACCCGATCTAGTTACTGAACTCTGGCTTGGATGATTACCCGATCTGGTTACTGAACTTTGGCTTGGCTGACTAACCGATCCGGTTACTGGACTCTGGCTATGCTTTGACTACGCTTACTCTATTTACCTTTTTATTTTTATTAATAAACAAGTGTGATTTTTACTGTACTTCTGTCTCGGTCCGGTTCATGGTTTATGACAAATATATGTTTAAACTATCTTGAAAAACGGCCTTGTAATC
The DNA here is from genome assembly GCF_042186555.1 of Aquarana catesbeiana. Classification (NCBI taxonomy): domain Eukaryota; kingdom Metazoa; phylum Chordata; class Amphibia; order Anura; family Ranidae; genus Aquarana; species Aquarana catesbeiana. The sequence continues at coordinate 336,792,496 of NC_133329.1, forward strand.
AACTAACTATCCCTTAATCTGTCATGTCCTTTTAGTTGAGATCAGCTCTCCTATAATAGAGACCTTCTCCCGCGTTGGTTCATTCTCACCTGCAACATCCCAGGTACATTGATATACAAGTATTTTCTACAATTTTCAGTCAAGTATTTAAACTACATTCTTTATATCCCAGAATTATATACGTCTTTTATTGCAGGATCTTTCCGCATTGACCCCAGTGATTTTCTCTGGCCATTCCCCTTCTGTGGGGTCTAGGGAGGTTTGGGATAGACACATTATGCAATTTTAAGACTTCCTTTGACGGTTGAGATATTGAAGCAGAAAGTCAGCAAACACAGTCCTTTTGATGGCTTCTTTGTTTTTAATTCTAATATGATGGAATGTAAATCCACCACATCACCATAATATATGTAAGTGTATCTTCCAACTCTCTGTACAAATGTAATTTACAAATATGCATGTATATTTTCATGTTGCTATATACTTACTTCTTTTTAATTCATATTATAGATATATTTTCATCTTCAATATACTCCCTGAAGAAGGAGATATCTGTACTCCAAAACGCGTTGAGTGCAAGATGATCATATCTGTATTGATCGTAGATGATGATAATGTCATAGAAGTACAATACATTCCTTTTTCTTATGTTTATTTTCACTCAATGTATTTAATAAATAATAAAATATTTTACTGTAATACTTCCAAATAATTTTACTTTAATTAGTTATGCCTTAAAAGTCCATCAAAAGGTTTTTTTTTTTCGCTTTGACTACAAGTGATTGGCTGTACGTAGCCGTACTGCTGTAAATGTTGATGCTTTCTTTGCATCAGTGTTTACCTGCTCATGCATATCCGACATATTTTCCACATTCGGAAAATAAGTCAGATGCAATGTGAACGTGTGCGTAAACGCGGCAAAGAAACATCAGCCTTTACAAGAGTATGCCTGTGTTCAACCGTTTACTTGAATGGCAGGCTGTATGCAGAATATGCGACTCCTGGGGTGCAGGAACGTGCTGGGAAATTTTTTCTAAGCATAAAAAAATCCCTATAATAGTCTGTTTGCAAGAACCCTAATGTGTTGTAAACTTGGCTGGTCTGCAAGTTCTCGTCTGACTGAAAACTCCATAAATCAGACCAACATGGTGCTTGGTAGCTTTTCTGATTACTTGTACCTTGGGAAACTGAATATTTAAGCAGTAGCTGTGGTTTACCAGCATCAGGAACCCTTCTCATGCACAGACACCAACAGCAGTGTTAAATATGCTAGCATGAAAGGATAATGACCTCAGTGAAGAGTCAAAAGAGTCAACTATTTCGTATGGGATAAGAGTATTGTTCACAATGTTAGGAATGGTTATACGTATGTAGTCACACACCACTGTAGCCATGACACTAAGCACAATGTAAAGGAGTCACGTAGCATCTAACTGAGGTTTGGCCCTGCTATCAACTATCATGCCTTGCTCCCTCAACACTGATTGTTTTGTAGAGTGTACAGGTTGCAAAATTATGATCTCTTGATATTTCACCTAAAAAAACACCTCCCAAGACAAATTTCTCATCATGCCTCATGATTAGAGCAATGTCGGAGCAGAGTTCCCTCTTACAGGAAATATGGGGCCTAGAAAATCTTAATGCATCTTGGTTAGCCCTCCTGAGCACAATGGGATAATTTTATGGCAACTCTGGTATATTGGTTTGTTTAGATCCCAATTTCTTCTTTTAACTATGTGAGATTCAAGTCTTTTTATTGCGTATTTACTTTGTAGTTATTTCCCCTTGGATTAAGGACAAATGTCTAAGAGGCGAAATCCCTTAATTTTTGAGAAATTTTCTCTAGCTTGCTGTTGCATATCTGGGGCTGGAAATGACGTTAAATTGCTCCAATAAGGTTGAGTTAAGGTTTGGGTCAAGTTCACTTTGCCTTGAACGCTCAGTAAATTGTCACATGACAGCAGACCAATCTGCTGTGACCATGGAATTCCTCGGCCCCTGAATTCCTCAGCCACATGTAGCAAAGGGGCGAGGATGCTGGTGACATCATTGACTTAGACCCCTTTCACACTGGGGCGGTTTTCAGGCACTTTAGTGCTGGAAATAGCCTCTGCTAAGTGCCTGAAAAAAGCCTCCCATTCATTCCAGTGTGACTTTTCACACTCGGGCGGTACACTTGCGAACTTTCCGAAAAGTCCTGCAAGCAGCATCTTTGGGGCAGGTTGGGAGGGCTAAATTTAGCTCTTCCAAAACACCCTGCCCATTGGAATAAATGGGCAGTGCTTTCAAAGTGCCTGAAAAGCGCTTTGAAAGCGTGGCAAAATTTGAATTTTTAACTCTCTTTTGGGGGTTAAAAGCGCCTCGCTAGCGGACGAAAAGCGGTGCAGAAGTGCCGCTTAAACAGCAGTAAAGTGCCACTAAAATGAGCGGTGCTTTACCGTTAACAGCCAGCACTTTCAGTGTAAAAGCAGCCTAAATATGGCCACATGGTCATAACCTTAGCTCATCCCTATAACCCAACAGTACATACAATGTAAACAAAATAACTTAACAGTGGCTTTAACCATTCTCTGTTCTAGTGTAGCACCCTCTAGTTAGGTAGGTGCTAAAGGGAGGATTTTTCTGGAGAGTAGGAAAATTTAGGCAGGCCTAGCTGGTGGCTAGGCCTGTTTGATTTCATTCTGAGCTGGGAGTGGCTCAGGGCAGGGCTGAGTGACTCACAGTTAGCATCACTGTCACCTCCCTCTTCTTTCTAGAAGGTGCTAGAAAAAGAGAAGGAGAGGAGAGGTGGAGCTGCCTGGGGTATTCTGGGAGCTTTGACCAATCCCCAACTTGTATTGGCAGGGGACAGGCCTCCTTTGATACCCGGGTCAGCCCAGCTGAGGAGGAGTTGTTGGGTGGAAGAGCTGGAGTGATAGAGTGTGGAGGCTGTCAGGGCCCACGGGGAGCTCCCCAATCTGGGGGAGGGGGAGTGACCCTGGGCCGGGGCTCAGGTGCATCTAGGAGGAGAGAAGAGATCCTGGACGAGAGGCACATGAGAGAGCAAGAAGAGAGGACAGCAGGAGAGAACACTGCTAAGAGACTCCAGGGAGGACAATTGGTTGCAGCCAGGAGGGCTGGTGAGTGGAGCACAGTCGGTAGGACTGGGGAGACATGCCTGAGAGAACTGGGAGATTTCAGTTTGAGATGGGTGCAGAACCAGAAGAAAGGACTGTGGGAAGGACAGGGGAGAGAGGTCATTGCAGCCAGGCTGGCTGGCAGGGCCTGAAGAGAGCTATCTGGGATTGGTAGCTGAACAGAGGACAGTTAGCGCCTGAACTATTTCTACACCACAGGGGCCCGAAGTCCCTGCCCGCAAAAGGCAGTTCACTGAGGCCTGGCTGAATTAGTGTCAGGCCTAACCATGTGGTGCTAGCTAGTTTGGAGGAGTAAAAGTCTGCAGCAAGGGAAGTGCTAGTTGAGTAACAGTCTGCAGCAAGTGAAGTGCTGGAGGAGTGAAGGTAAGAGGTCTTAATCAAGAGTTTGTGCGGAGAGAAGACTGGAGTGTTTATACTGAAGTTTATATAGAAGTCCCAAAGCAAGTTGCACTGAATATTCCTGGGCATCCCATAATTTCCCATTTCCCATCCAAGTTCGATCCCCTCAATAAAAAAACAAAAAAAAAAACAAAGCTTGGACTGTTTTATGTCTCTGAGTGTCTGAGAGATGGGTGCCCAGTTGGACAGGGTGACAGGTGAATCACTACATTCAGCAACCCCTACGGGGGCATGGCCACATATCTAAAACTAAACAACAAATTGGTCTATCCACACACAAGCAGCCTCTTTTGCAGCCAATCAGGTTTAAAGTGATATGGTGCTGGTCTGGAAATCAAATCTGATTTGTTGATTTTAGTTATTTTTCCATGCTTACAAATAAGCTCACTGCTATGATATCCACTTGATATAAGTTTGTTTTGATCCATGTTTAATTGTTCTATGTGGGATCCAAGTTCATTTATTGTGTATTTGCTTCTCCGTTGTTTACCCTTGGATTAGGTAGCCCCTTAAAGCGGAACTACATTGCATCTGAGCACCACAAACACTATTGAATTCATTTATAATATTCAAAGCACACATCCCCATCTATCCATGTCTCAATGCTTTATTGTTCTGAAAAATCACTTTGAAAAACACCCCCCTAGCATTTCCAGCTGTGACCATTTTGAGTAAGGGTAGATGATTCATGTAACATTTACTTCCTGGAATCCATCTGCCCTTAGCTCACGCATGCAGGCAGGAGAGTGTACTTAGCTAGGAAAACCCCTCCTCTCTCCCTGAAGACTCCAGGGATGTATGACATCATTTGCCTAGGCCCGGAAACCAGAAAGTAACTGAAGAAGTATAAAAAAAAAGTTTAATAGAAGTAAACATGATATACTTGCCTATCTATTTACTAATTATAGCAGCATAAGGATTAAAAATAGTCAATGTTGATGAAGAGAGTGAAGTTCCTCTTTAACAGCCAATCAGACAAAGCCTTATGGTGTTCATCTAAAAATTAAAGTGGTTGTAAACCCTTACATATCCCCAGTGAAGTAACTGGCCTCAGGTGATACACAGAGATGAAACAAATCCTCCTACATATGATGCACCTGTTTTTCTGCAGTCTTCTCTTTTCTACATGCATTCAATCTCCAGAATTTATAAAGTTGTCTGAGAGTATAGAAAAAAGGTGGCAGAGAGCTGAAGCTACACTCTGCAAAGCTCAATGAAGAGCTCAGTGAGGAGAGCTCTGAGAGCTGATTGGAGGGAAGGGACACACAGGAACAGAGCTGAGCCTGTCAATCTACTGGAGGTCCCTCCCCTGTCACCATTTTTCTCTTGGTGTCAGGAAAAAATGTCTGAAGTGATTCATGCTGATAGCAGAGGAACAAGGAGGCAGACAGAAATTAGACTTAGTGCTTTTAATTGAGACAAGTTCACATATGAACACACATGTGATGCTTAGTTCATATTTCATGCCCGAGGTTTACAACCACTTTAACCACTTGCCAACCAGCCGCCGTCTTTATACTGCTGCAACAAAAAAAAACAACAACTTTCCCCTGTAAGACAATTGCATAATGTGCTAGTATGCATTTCATACTAGCATATTACGAAAAACATACCTTAGGACGAAGACCTCCAGCAGTGCGTTGTCATCGCTGACAGGTCTTCCATCTTCCCCCGTCTTCCTTACAGGTTCGCAGACTCTGGCTCTGTGAGCGGCCGGAGCCACGATGACGTCACAAATGCGCGCAGGAGCTCTCAGTTCTGGCATGGTACTCTGAAGGTCAGACGCAGAAATATTCATTTTACCAACAGGTAAGCCTTACTATAGGCCTTATTATAGGCTTACCTGTCAGTAAAAACCACAAAGCGGACTTTACTATCGCTTTAAATAATCTGATTGGCCGAATTAAGCAAGGCTTCCACACGTAGAGAATAGCTCCCTTCTTTTTTGTTTGTTCCCTGCAATTTACCTGTAAGCATAGTTCTAATGCTGCAGATCTTAAGAATATTTTAGAAAACATTTAGTCAGTAAATAATTGTCCACTTAGTCATGTTTTGATTCCTAAGTTGATAGTAGCAATTACTGTACCGTCATTATACTATTCAGCTAGTTCAGGTATTAATCAAGGCAGGTACAAACAATTCCCTTTGTGAATCTTACTCAGTCTGTCACTCTTGAAAAAAGGCCTTTCTGATAACATTTCGAAAAGCGCTGTTTTGTTCTTCTGCCTCTTATTACCGTAGCAGCTATCGCATTGATTGCCACCAATCAACATCAAAATAAATCATAGTGTTTCCTGCGTAGGCCAGCAACTGATTTGATTACTTACAACCATCTCGGCTTGTATTATTACAATTAGAATGAGCATAAAAGCTGAAAATCACAGATATGGATGTTCCCATGGATGAATACTCAGCAAGAGCTACATTGTTTAAAGTGACTGTGGAACTGCATATCTATATTTGAAATATAATGAGTAAGGTTGCCACCTGTCTGGCTCTAGTTGGTAATATGCCAGTATATTCCATCTCCATTAAAGTGTATTGTAAAGGGCCCGGATTGCAGAAGTTCCTGCCTATTATCTCCCCCAATCTCCAGCTGCTGACTGCATTGCTGCAGCAGGCCTGTGATTTAGCGTATAAAAAAACCCACAGATTTTCAATTTCTCACACTGAGGAAGCAGAGAATTAATCTCAGCATAATGGTTAATAGATTAAAATCATTATTGTTCTCTTGCGGGCTTTGTGTGTGAGGAGCATTTTATAGCACTATCATTATTCAACATATTATCCGCCCATTGTGTGTCTACATCAGGCTGACGCAGCCATAGCAGCACTGAAGAGCAGGTGGGTGCAAAAGCAGTGCGCTACTCTGAGCTGACCGCCATGTGATGCTAAGGTGGGGAGGTAGTTGTTTCTTAACAATCAGGAAAATCTTGTGAAATCACAGTCATGACATCAGGAGTAGAGGTGGGGAGGTGTAGGAAAAAGACAAGGGTCAGTTCTGGATGGCCAGATTCGGTTAAAACAGTTGTCTTATAAAGAAAGGCAAAGGGCATGCATGCAGAATATACCAATGCAGGGCAAAGCATGAGGCCTAAATAATTCACCTTCCGGTCTTCCACCAAACCAGTGTGAAATATCCAGTACTTCCAGGGGATCTCCCCTTGTTTCTGCGATGTGATGATGGGTATCTGAGCAGCCTCTAAAAAATCCTGAGTACTGTCACATGGGCAGGGGAATAATACTGGTTTACTTTAATGTCTGGTGTGTTCCCCCAAGCCAAAAATCACTGTGAGCCACCTTGATGTTGGCATATCCGCTCATGTAGTTTGAGACAACATCGTCTTAATGTTTTGTTATTGGTGTGGTGAAGAGTATTTGTTATAATCTTGTACTTTTGATCATTTTTGATGGAATTTAATACATTTGTATATGATTTGTTTCAAATTTGCCCATGTCAATGACACTCAGTCTGTTTTATGTAACCACCAGATTTGACCCGATACTCTATTGGGGTCTTTTGATTTTTGACATGGTCATTCTCATCAAGGCAATGTGTTAGAGTATATACATTATCCCATTCGTTAACAAACATGCTTTGTGTTAAGGCAGTTGTTCAAATAAATGCAGCAAAAGGCACAAAAAAAGGGTGCATGCACCATTTCTGACAATGCAGCGTATGCCAGTTGGCAAGTTGTTTTGGGGTGCTACTAGCACAACATCACACCAACCGGTAATTCTGCACATTGTATTAACATGTGCTTTAAGCCCTTGGAAGTTTGACAAAGTATGGTCTGACCTGACCTAAGGTGTTTCCCCTATGATCTCCAAATTTTGTACATGATCTGGTACTAGATGGGTATGCCCTTTCCATCTACTCCTTCTTCCTCCTTCTCTGCTGTCTTTTCATAAGTTGCTCCTGCCACCCCCCCCCCCCCCACCTTCTAACTCCGTCTCAATATGATCCTAAGTACAGGATGACCTTTTCCCCAGGGTGGGAGGTCTTTTTCTTTGGTACTATAGTGTGCAATGTACTCATGACTGTCATGCCTAACTTTCTTCTGCTGTGTACTGGTTCCGTTGTGGTTTTGTTTACCTGTCATAAATATGCTCTGTATGTACGCCCTCTTGTTAAATACTGTACTAGACCATGGATTGTATTCAGTTATGCTGTATTGCTTGTTTGAAAATAAAGCACTTCTTTTTTGTAAAAAAAAAAAAAAAAAAAAAACGTGCTTTAAGGAGGACATTACTGCAAAGCAATAGTTTGAATAGGCCACAAAGGTACACTCAAGCTGAAAACTGAAATGAAGTCTCAGTTTCTCAAATTATCATCCAGGCAACTCTGTAGTGCCTCAGTTCACTGCTATTCCACTAAGGTGTAGACAGTAATGCTGCTGACTATGGCAACCTTATTACACAAGGATGCAGGCTTTGTGAGGCAGCAGGCTATGGATGCCTAGGGGATTTGTAAGGACATCCTGGTACAAGCATGGTATCACCATGCCACCTGAGCAGTGAACAGTGGTGTACTGACCAACTGCCTCATGGTGCTTGAATAGTTCTGGCAACAATGTCACTTGACAGAGCCAGTAGCATGCAACCAATAGGGTCTCTTGTGTCTTTTGTCTCTCAGGTATAATATTTGTAGCTGTCTGCAAGGAGGGGGGGGATTTTTACAATGTAAAGCTGGCCATACACTAAGATTTCTCTCTTTCAGCCCATCTACGCTAAAGAGTGCAGATGGAGAGTCAATTCCACCATCCATGCTAAAAAGCATGAATGGAGAAATCTCCATTGCCCTATCTGATTCGATGCAGCCACTGCTAGGCAGGAATCTTTACTGTTCCATCTGATTGGATGTAGCCGTTGTTCAGATGACAATTTTCCGCCTGGCTTCTTCAGTTTATCCGATTGAAGAATGTTGGGCAGGAGGGTGCCAACAGGGCCTCCCACAGCTTGAATTTTGGCCAATTCTTTAGAAACTTTATAAATTACTCTCCGTGTACGGCCAGCTTTAGGAGCATTCTTTCCATTGGTTACCAATGTAGTGGTGCATTCTTTTCATTGACCAATGGTGTTAGAGGCCATTTTTACTATAAATCCTTCTGACTATCAATTGAAGGTTGTCAGGCAGGAGGATGCTGACAGGACAACCCTTGACTTGAATTTTGGCAACTTCATCAGGAGCTGGAAGAGATACTCTGTGTATGGCCAGCTTTAGTGGCATTCTTCCCATTGGTTACCAATATAGCGTTGCATTCTTTCCCAAACCTCCATTGTCAGAGGACTTTTTTTTCCTCCTCTTTACCATCAGTTACCATCTTTACCATTAGTCTAAAGGAGCACCTTTCTCACTGGCCCACAGTCTGCTTCTTTTCTGGCCATATTATTTATTTTATTTCAAAGTTATTACTGAAAATCCTTTTGTGGTATAGAGAAGGGGGGATGTAGTAACATATCTTCTCTGAGCTTCAAATACACTAAGTACACCACATTCTTTATTCTTCTATTTATCTCTTATTGTTATACTTACTGATCACACAAAGGTGCCAAGAGCTGCAGATATTTTTTCAGGGGTTCCCTGAGGCTTGAAAATTATTTAAGGGGCTCCTTCAAGGTCACATTGTAGAGAAAGAATGTACTAAGAAGTTGGCTGGAATAATGCCGCTAATCCTGCATGACTGAATTTTTTAGGTATTTTTTTTTATTTGGCATATTTGCTTTCCACAAAAATGGAATTGCTTTTTAAGGGGTAGTTTACAACAGTTTTTTTTTGGCACAGTTTCACACCTGAATAATGATCTTGTATCTTCACTGCATGGTAGTCTCAGGGCCATTGCTGAACTTTACTCCGATTTATTGCATGTTATTGAAGCCAGGTGTAATTGACCTCACTACTCATTTTTGTTATTGGAAAAGCTGAGAGCTGGTTCTGGGATGTTTTTGTCCATGGTAGTTTTCGAAGCAGATTCTATTTGATTTTGTGCTTGCCCTAATTTCCACAGGTTTGAGAAACATAGCTTTTTGTTACTGAATTTGAATTTGAATTTGCAAAGTAAAGGTATCAGTCAAAATGCCCCCGTTATCTAAACACAAGTCTATTGAATTTTTCTTGACACAAGTCAAGAGAGATTTGTCTAAGGTAAATTGGAAGTATAGGGGCATAGACAACCTTACTAGGGAAGAGAGAAGGGCCCTTAAAGAACTAGAGGAGACTCCGGGTATTGTAATCAAGAGTAGTGACAAGGGAGGTAATGTGGTTCTCCTTACCGAGGACCAATATGAAAATGAAGTACTTAGACTTCTGGGTGATAAATCTACCTATCGCAAACTTGAGTCAAATCCATTTCCTGCTATTGTCAATGAATTAAATTTTCTACTAAGTTTAGCACTGGAGGAAAAATTAATTAACAGAAAGGAGTTTAACTTCTTACGTATATCTCAGTTTAATATACCTACCTTTTACATCATTCCAAAACTCCATAAATCCTTACAAAATCCGCCCGGCAGACCCATCGTCTCTGCGGTGAATGGCCCTCTTGAAAAAACGGGCAAATTCATTGATGCATTAATCAAGGAGTTGGTTTATGAATTGCCCTCCTATGTGCAGGACACTGGTGATGTACTGTCCCAACTAAATGCCATGGTTCTGCCGGAAGGATCCCTTATGGTAGGTATAGATGTCGAATCTCTATATACATCAATTCCCCACCAATGGGGCCTAAAAGCTGTTCAATTTTTTCTTGATAAAAAATTCCCACTCCTAGGACATCAAAATGAGTTCATAGGTGATGTACTTGCTTTCCTGCTGGAACATAATTGTTTCCAGTTTATGGGGATTTACTACCAGCAAATCAGAGGTACCGCGATGGGGGCACCTTGGGCTCCCTCGTATGCCTGCCTACATCTGGGCATGTGGGAGGAGGAATCTGTCTATCAGTCACCAATGTACCTCCGCCACAGTCTTCTGTGGCTGAGGTACATTGATGACGTGCTCATGATCTGGGGGGGCACTGAGCAGGAGTTAGCGTCATTCATGGATGAACTTAATACAAACGACCGTAACATTAGGCTTACCTATACTGTCCATCAACATACCCTTCCATTTTTGGACTTGACTTTGTCTGCTGACAATGGGAAGATCAGTACAAAAACCTACAGGAAGCCAACGGCAGCGAACACACTCCTCCTGGCCACTAGCGACCATCCAAGATCCCTAATAAAAGGTATACCCGTAGGCCAATTCCTCCGAATTCGCAGAAACTGCTCTAGACAACAAGATTTTGACACGGAGGCTAGGGACCTGTACGGAAGATTTAGGGATAGAAGCTACTCTCACTCATCTATTAGAATAGCCAAAAAAAGAGCCCTCCAGACGGACCACCAGCAACTTTTTACTAGGAGGAACCCTACGGTTCCCAAAGATAGACATGAACCCCCCAGAATTATTACCAAATACGGTGCCCAATGGAAACAAGTTAGGACCATTCTTAACAATCATTGGCACATTCTCTCTGGTTCCCCTGCTCTTGGTGAGATAGTGGGAGAACGTCCCCTTCTCACCGTTCGACGCTCTCGGAATCTAAGGGATCATTTGATCCACTCCGAATATCAAAGATCTCCTACCCAAAACTGGCTTACCCAACTTCCCCCTCTAAAAGGTATGTTCAAGTGTGGTAGATGTGTCATTTGCAAGTATGTCGAATGCACGGACGTGTTCACCGATTCTGACGGTAAGAGACAGTTTAAAATCTACAATTTTATCAACTGCAATACCACATGAGTAGTGTATATGCTCACATGCCCTTGTGGCAAAAAATATGTGGGTAAGACAAAAAGGAAACTAAAGGTCAGAATCGGTGAACACGTCCAAAGCATTCTTAGCAAAGATGACGAGCGTCCCATCCCTCTACATTTCCTCAATTCCCATGGGGGAGATCCCACTGGGCTTACTGTCAAGGGTATCTACAGGTTAAATCTTCCCCTCAGAAGGGGTGACTTCGACAGAATTCTCTGCCAGAAAGAGAAAATGTGGATATATACCCTTGACAGTATGTCCCCCCATGGGTTAAATAATGAGTGTAACCTGTCAGTGTTCCTCACTCCTTAGTTCCCCGTTAAGATTTATTACCCCCCCTTTCTCATCTCCATATATGTAATACATTTATTTAGAAACATATATGCCCGTTCCCTTTCTTTAATCATACTTTCTATTTCCTTATTCCAGCACTGTTTCTTTCTTTATTCAAATTTTTCTTTCTTTTTCTTTCTCCTTATTTTTTTCTTATAGTAGTTTTTGTAATTTATAGAGGTGGTGCACCCACGGACCGGCCCGTCCTATCTATTTACTTAATGTTTGTTGTCTTCCGGTTTGAATGGCAGTCTATTCGTTGCGCTGTTGCCAGGCCAACAGATAGCTGATGTAACCACGTTTGTAAGTGGGAGGGCTATATAAGTTGTTCGCTCTGGCAACGGCGCATGCTCTGAGGAAATCCCTGTGACGGATGAAACGCGTCAGCATGACGCCATCACGCTCCATCTAACGTACACACAGACCCACCCACCAGCCCTGGGTATCCCGTCCGCCTCTGTATGAAGCTTTGTTGTACGGAACCAGGAAGCGGACGCTGATTCACGCCGCATTCAGGTGGCACGTCTTCACACGCCTCCGCTCCTCATTATGCCTGCTGGAAACTGAGTACACAGATCTGCGAAGCCTTATTCAGTTGGCCTGATCTGGATGCAGCTGTTCCGCACTACCCAAGATGGTCTAAGTAGGACTGGAATGATCTGCATGCCTGCCGAACCTCGGTATCCCCGGATTGGTGAGACTGTATCTGTTCATGTTCAATCGTGACTGCTGTCACTATAGCTACACAGATGTCTCCCACCTACTGTTTAGTTTAGATGCTGTGACCACAACCGATGCAGGCATATCTATAGTTTCATATATGCACAGTCTCTACATTACCACCTACCTACCTCACTAGCATTGTACCATACTCAGCTGCCAGTGCCTTAACCAGCTATCCTCACGTGACATACCATAAGGCTTATCCAAGGCCTGTCACTGGCATCCTGTAAGGCGGACTCTCCTTAATTATACGGCTGCACACACCTACTTCCCAGCCTTGACCAACAATTTTGTTGAGACACTCATGAGACTTTTTTGTTATGCTATGCTCCATCTATTAATCAAGCTGGACGTTTTTGTGTGTGTTTAGTGGTGGCCATCTGTGTGTTGTTCTGTTCTTAGACAACGTTGTCTATTTTATTTTCTTAGTGGTGGTCTTTGGTTCACTTAATGTCATATTTTTTGATTTTGTGTTTGGTGTATATGTGGAATTTTTCAATTTCTATAATAAATTATTCATATTTTTGCTAATTTGCTGGCTCCTTGTTGACGAATTATTTTTCCCTGGGTGGTACTGGTACCCATCCCGTCCCTCCCCCTTGGGTCCCCCTCTTAAAGTGAAGGTATTCCTCTGATGAAAGCAGAAAAGAAAGTGAAGACTATTCTGTGCTGTTGTGAGTCAATAGTTTGTACAATTACCTGAGCCCAAACTCAATCCAGGACCATGACCATCTGCAGAAGCTCTTCTCCCCACTCTCTCTCTTTTCACAGGAGACTCCTCAGTAGCGGAAACCATTGGCTCCTGCTGCTATCAGTCAAATACTGTGAGGAGGGAGAAGGGCCAAGTGGCACTGGGGTTGATTTCCTAAAACTGGAGAGTGCAAAATCTTGGGCAGCTGTGTATGGTGGCCAATCGCATACCTCCCAACCATCCCGGATTCGCTGGGACATTCCCGGGATTACAAGTAAGTCCCGGCGTCCCACGAATCAGGCTGGAGTTCCAGCACTGGGCTCCTTTAATGCATGCATCTCACAGGGGTGCACTGTAGCCGATCACCAGGGAGCCTCTCCCGCACCTCCAACACTCTAGCCTCCTGCAGGGAGCCCAGGCATTCCAAAGCCCGCCTCTAAATAAGATATCACGAATGTGGGCTGGCAAACATCACAGCCAATGGAGAAACTTCAAGCCTTGCCCACCTGATGCTGATTGGTGGCGTGGACTGGAGGCGGGGACTGCCCATTCAACCCAGGAAGCAAAATATAACTCCAGCCCTGCCCACCTGCTGCAGATCACAGAGCAGATAACCTGTTTCAGCAACTTTCCACTGACTGGAAGAGGAGAGGACTGGGGGGTGAGGATTACCCATTCAACACCCTTCAAGCAGAGGAAGTGTGTGAGTATGGGAGTGTGTGTGTATGAGGTTGTATGGCTCTGCATAGGAGTGTGTGTGTGTGTGTGTGTGTATGAGGTTGTATGGGTGGGTGGGTGTGTGTGTGTATATGAGGTTGTATGGGTCTGTGAGAATGTCTGTGTTGCGCTGCAATAAAATACATAATATAACTACCACAAAAAAAACAAATATAATGTACAAAATTCATATAAAGTGAAGCGTAATAAATAAATCAATAAATAAGTGATTTGGAAAATTCATGAAAGTTGATAAAAAAAAAACATTTAGAGCACATTTGTTTCATTCAGTCCTGCACTTGGTTGTTCTTTCATATCTATGAATTTTCATGAACTTCTTCAATAACCTATTGATTGATTGATTTTTTATGAACATTCATGAACTTTCCAAATCACTTATATATGGATTTATTTATTACACTTCACTTTATATAAATTTTGTACTATTATTTTGTGTAGTGCTGCTGTCATTTGTTGAAATAATGTTTAGTGATTTCTGTTATTGAAACTTTAGCACAGGATATTGTCCCCTTTTTTGTTAGTCTTTTTGTATGGCCTTGTTCACAAGGGCAATGATACCTGTAGAGCATGAACAAGCCATTTTTTTGCAGTGTCTGTAACTTCCAGGGGCTCATATCTCCTAACCGTCCTGGATTTGCTAAGACCATCCCAAGATTTGATTTAAATCCCTGTGAAATCGTGCTGAATCCTAGAGCCCAGTGCACGCTAGCGTGGACACTCTGAAAACCTACCCTGCATCTCTTGCGGTGTGTCTGGGGTACCACACACTGCTATTTGCCCCACCCTGTACAACACACTGCCGAGCGGACTGAAACCGCCTCCTCGGCACTGACATTCTCATGTGCACAGAGAGGAGGAGGGACACCGCTCTGCATGAGCTGCGTTGATGAGTTTATTACGGATGGAGACTTACAGGGGAGGGCACAGTGACTGGGATAGGGGGTGGAGGGGGGCAGATAACAGCAATGTACACGTGAAGGAGTGATTTGGCAGGGCCAATGGTATGAGGATATGTGCTGGGGGGTGCTTTTGGAGGGGGGGGGACTTGTGCTAGAAGGGGAGGGGGGTTGGATTTGAAATCCCCACCCCACCTTCTAGCACAAATCCTTTCCCCTCCCAAAGAGCCCCTATCACATATTTGCCCCCACCTTCTAGCACAAGTCCTCTCCCCTCCCAAAGCACCCCCCCATTACATTTTCACTCCACCCTACCTCCTAGCACATGTTCATTGCCCACCCAAAGTGCTCCCTCATCACATATCTGCCCACCTTCTAGCACAAGTCCACTCCCCTCTCAAAGCACCCCCAGCATATATCTGACCACCCCCACCTGCTTTCTAGCACAAGTTCTCTCCCCTCCCAAAGCACCCCCAGCATATATCTGACCACCCCCACCCGCTTTCTAGCACTAGTTCTCTCCCCTCCCAAAGCACCCCCCCAGCATATATCTGACCCCCACCCGCTTTCTAGCACAAGTTCTCTCCCCTCCCAAAACACCCCCAGCACATATCTAACCCCTCTCCACCCAGCCTTCTAGCAAAAGTTCTCTTTCTTCCCAAAGAGCCCCCAGCACATATCCAAAGCCTGGGTTTTGTTTAACCATGCCCTTTAAGCCCCTCTCACTGTGAAGCTCGATCACACCCACTTTTTGCTGCGGCGTGCATAGTTCACCGCAGGTTTTATTTCTTTATGACTACAGTGTACCCACCTTTTGATGGCTACGTCCAGCAGGATAATGCACCATGTCACAAAGCTCAAATCATGTTACCTGATCGAATTGCCCGTGTGAAACGGGCCAAAGGCAAATAGACTCTTTACTTTGTAGAGGAATTTGCTCCAGAGCTTATTAATGAGGTGAAGCTGTGCTGACTTCATTTATCCAATCATGTGCAAGCAAATTGCTGTTATTTTATTTTTTCTTCAGGAGATTGGGTATTCATTGCAAAGTGAAACTTCACTACATTCACTAAGCTATGGGGCAAATGCCCTTGCAAAGTGAACAGCCTATTTGCCTTTAGTAAATAAATCCCATTTAGCCATAACCTAAAGCAAGCCATAGATTATGTAATTTTCTTCCGTGCAACCATGGTTGTTGATGGGGGAATCCCTCCTGCTGTGCTGGTGTAGTCTGACAGCGGGAAGTTTCCCCGCCGTCACAATACAATGATCAGTGCTGATGGCTATAGTCACCAGCATTGATCGCACAAGAAAAACTCGAGAGGCTGGTTATACTGAAGTTGAGCGATGGATCGACTTCAGTACAACCAGCCTGCCCATAGATGGATCAAAATTCGTCCGGTTCCAGCTAAACTAGGCAAATTTCGATCAGTCTATGGCCAGCCTTACTGCATCCATGGGCTGTAAGGCTTCAAAAGATTTTAACATGGTTCTATCATTTTTGACACTTTTCTACCTATCTAAATATATAATGTAAATAAAGAATAAATACCAAGACCAGCACATAGGAAAGGGGATATTCTTTTATTTGCAATTTGCACTTAATAATGTGTATGCAAAAATATAAATATATATAAATTGCTATGGTGCTATTGATGTTTAAAAAAAATCCAATTAAATTAGATAAAATATTAGCATTTTTCAAATAAATAAGAGTGTAAACTGATGCTATTGACGACTACGATTAGATGCTTTGGGTCTATCTTTTTTTGACTTGATTTGTATAGGTTGCTTATGATGTTTTTTGGAATGTTCTACTTTTATCCACCCTCCATCATTATTAACCTTGTTTTCTTCTCCATTAACCTCTTCTGTGGTTGGCACGGGCATCCCTGGTATGTGTCGAGTCTGATTTTGGCCCTTTCTGTGAGGTTTATAATCATAAGTCCTTGCTTGATTTTGGGCTACTGTGTAGGATGTATAATATTTCCCATTGCTTGCTTGGGGACTCTTTCCTCCACTTCTTTGTGTGGGTGAGCTATGAGCAGAGTTTTGGTAAAAATAGTTTCTCTTTGCCCTATACCGTGCCCTCTCTCTCTCAGAGGGACTATCTGAGGCTGTACTGGAAGCACTGCTGCCTTTAGAACTATGGAGAGACATGGAGGACAAATTTGTAGTCAGTCCAATTTGGGTTGGTGATGAACTGCGTGAGTAGGTGATCGGAGTAACTTGTAACGTGGAAATCACTCTCACTCGTCTGACAGCAGCGGCATAGGTTTCCTGGTTTTGAAGGTATGGTAAAATCTGTGACAGATTATTATGGCTAGAGGACTGGGAACGAGGTAAGCCAGTTGGATGCTGAGGAGACCTGTCCATCGCCATCTGACGCATTCTTAACATGTAGATCCACTGCCCATCAACACCTGTGGAAATGGAAATATCATTAATGTCACAGTAAAGAATATGTAAACCCAACATTTCATATTCCTGATATGTGCCTGCTGTACCATGTACTTGTATGAAAAAGTATCCTGTTCTTTGTATGCTTCCTTTATGTGACATCCCTGGTGTTCCTGTCAGTCCCTCTGCTTTCTTATTAAAAACTGACCACACTTAGCAGGAGAACACACCATGGTCAGTTACCTAACTATGCTGGGAACTCAGCCTGCTCTCCTTTAATGAATAGACTTGCCCTGACCCGATGCACAGCCATTCATTGGGAAGATCTGTATTCTGCCGTTTCTTCTCCCCCCAGATCTGTGGTAGCTGAGAACAGGAGGAATGTGATAAAAAAAGAGGAAACAAGGTATTAAGACATTTTTTTGGTGAAAAAGATTTGTTAGCCAGAGGTCTGGGGAGCAAGGCACCACATCCCATAAACTGGAAAATACACATGAAATCCGGAATGGGGACTTTTATGGTGCCAGACAAAGATAATATACTACATCATGTTTTAAAATTCATATCAAATTTTATTGGATATATTAAAAAGATACTTTTGTTTTTTTGGGGTTTTTAAAAAAAAAAGAATTTGAATAAAGATCACATGCAATCTAGGTATACAGTACAGCAATAATTCCCCAACATGTTTCGCCAGAAAATGGCTTATTTAGGAGACTTATTTTACTGTACAGGATATTCACTGTAGACAAAAAGAATACACATTTAGAAACAATATAAAATGGGGCCGTATGGCCCTGTTATTTATATTTCATACATAATTAACCACTTGCCAACCAGCCGCCGCAGTTGTACTGTGGCAGAATGGCTCGGCTGGGCGAAACGACGTTATGTAACGTCGCTTCGCCCTGTGGCCACTAGGGGAGCTCGCGCCGCCTACAGAGCCGATGCGAGTGCCCGGCGGTCGTGATCACCGCCGGGCTCTCGCGATCGCTCGGTACACATGGAGAACCGGAATCTGTGTGTGTAAACACACAGTTTCCGGTTCTCTAAGGGGAGAAGTGACGGATCGTCTGTTCATACAGAGTATGAACAGCGATCTATCTCTTCCCCTACATAGTCCCATCCCCCCTTCAGTTAGAACACACTCTAGGGAACGCATTAACCCCTTGATCGCCCCCTAGTGTCCTCCCTTCCCTGCCAGTGATATTTTTACAGTAATCAATGCATTTTTATAGCACTGATCGCTGTAAAAATGCCAATGGTCCCAAAAATGTGTCAAAATTGTCCGTGTCCTCCATAATGTCGCAGTCCCAATAAAAATCACAGATCGCCGCCATTACTAGTAAAAAAAAAATTAATAATAAAAATGCCATAAAACTATCCCCTATTTTGTAGACACTATAACTTTTGCGCAAACCAATCAATATACGCTTATTGTGATTTTTTTTACCAAAAATATGTAGAAGAATACAGATCGGCCTAAACTGAGGAAAGAAATCGTTTTTTTTATATATTTTTGGGGGATCTTTATTATAGCAAAAAGTAAAAAATATTGCGTTCTTTTCAAAATTGACGCTCTTTTTTTGTTAATAGCACAAAAAATAAAAACTGCAGAGGTGATCAAATACCACCAAAAGAATGCTCTATTTCTGGGAAAATTTTTTCCCACAAATCAATTTTGTTTGGGTGCAACGTTGCATGACTGCGCAATTGTCAGTTAAAGCGACGCAGTGCCGAATCGCAAAAAGTGCTCTGGTCAGGAAGGGGGTAAAATCTTCCAGGGCTGAAGCGGTTAAATTATATTACAAAACAAAGTTACAATAAATCATCTGAAGGACTGCTCTTACCCACCAGACACCACCAGATAAGTATCTGTGAAGGGCCAAAAGATTAGCGTCAAAAGGATATCAGTGTGTCATAGGAGGATCATATCACCACAATGAAGATCTAAAAAATATCACACAATATAACACAACATTAAGGAGACCATTGTCTCCAAAGGGAGGGATTCACAATGGTCTCCATAATATTGTGTTGGATATTTTTTAGATCTTCATTGTGGTGATATGGTCCTCCTATGACACACTGATATCTTTTTGACGGTAAAGTTTTGGCCTCTATACAGATACATACTTACCCGGTGGCGTCTCTGGGATAAGAGCAGTCCTTCAGATGATTCATTGCAACTATGTTGTTACATAATTTATTATATATGAAATATAAATAACAGGGCCATACGGCCCCATTTTATATTGTTTCTAAATGTGTATTCTTTTTGTCTACAGGGAATCTCCTGTACAGTAAAATAAAAAGTCTCATGAAGAATTCATTTTTTGCCAAAACATGTCGAGCAATTATCCCTGTACTGTATACCTGGATCACATGTGATCTTTATTCAAATTCTTTTTAAAAAAATAAAACAAAAAAATCTTTTTAATGTATTCAATAACATGTGATATGAATTTTAAAACATGATGTAGTACATTATCTTTGTCTGGCACCCTAAAAGTCCCCATTTGGTATTTCATATGTATTCGCAGTTTTTTTTATATGTATACACAAAAGGTTTTGCCTTTCATTTCTATTTTTAAACTAAATGGGTTGTTTTTACAAGGTGAGGATTTACAATCACGTTAGGGTAAGATTACTGGTTTTATTTGAATTTAAAGACAAAATTCCTGTCCCATGATGCCTTTGCCAGCTCAGATGCAAGCTGTAGATGCAAGCTACTGGTCTGAAATTGCTGGTAATATAACACAATATGTTAAGTTCTGTCAAACGTTGGGGAGTTTTTCCTGTATTTGTTACTCTATCAACAACACTTTTGTGAATGCCTTTATTATATTCGAATTATTAGCCCATTATAAAAACTATACATGAAATACAAGAGAGTAATAGCTACATATTTGTAAAAGTTGATATTTGTTTTTTTAGATAAACATTTTTCTAGATATAGTGGTGTTGTGGGTCTGTCTATAAATCAACTGGTGAATCTAGTAAGACCTGCAGTTCAGGGGAATCAACTGAATGAAGAAGAGGCTCCTGTACAAAACTGCCAGGGATGCCTGCACCACTTATTTAAATAATATAATTATTAAGTCACGCTTTTTCAAACTTCTATAAGTTCTGGTCTAGAAGTGAAGATTTACTATGCCCAAGCAGCATCTATGATCTGGCTGCTTTTCACATTTTACTTAACCTCTTTGTTAATCACATGTACTACCTTCAACAATCAATCTGCATATTTCACAGCAGCATCTCTCTCTTGTTCCCATGGGTACCAGGTGTAGATGACCTGATTAGCAATTATAAAGCTTCCCATAGACATGAGATGACATTTGCCCAATCTAGTCTTTTTTCAACCAGAAGAATGGGAGAAACTGCCCCAAAATAGGTGTGCCAAGCTTGTAGCATCATACTCAAAAATACTTGAGACTGTAATTGGTGACAAAGGTGCTTCAACAAAGTATTGAGCAAAGACTGTGAATACTTATGTACTTTTTTTTTTGTTTTTTATTTTGAATAAATTTGAGAAGATTTCAAGCAAACTTCTTTCACGTTGTCATTATGAGGTATTGTTTGTAGAATTTTGAGGAAAATAATGAATTTAATCCATTTTGGAATAAGGCTATAACATAACAAAATGTGGAAAAGGTGAGGCGCTGTTAATACTTTCCGGATGCGCTGTATAAGAAAATGATGGTGACACAGGATCCAATGTGTGGTGGCAGATTACGGTAGGCAACGCTGGGTTTGCTGGATGTGTGAGCATGTGTTTTTAGAATAATCAAGGAAACCAAGTAAGAGGGGAAAGAAGAAATATTATAGCGGCTTGAATTTCCTCTTTAGCATAACATAATTTTATTTCTAATGAAGCTAAATACACCGCATCCAGGATGTCATTTATAATTAACACAAGTAACTCTGAACTCACAAAAGAAATTATACTCTTCAGAAGTTTGGAGTGCATTGTTTTAACTTTCAGGGAGCAACAGTGCCACTTGGTGGTATATCCGTTCTCTCAGCTCTGTTCACTGGTATATGTTTCAGTTCACAACGTACCCTCAGCTTTTGAAATGCTAAGATAGATGAATGATAATTTTTCTTGTATTGTCTACATTCTTTACATTTTTAAATACATTATGTGTTGCATAATGCTATTAAGTGTATGTATTGAGAACAAAGAACACCAGTAACCTTACTCAATAAAGAAGCAGCTCTTTATTGGAGAAGAGACATCCTATGTTTCTTCTCCAATAAGGCACGCTATCCTGCCTGCTCACAGTCTTCTACTGAATGCACACTGAGGTGTGCATGTATTTGACTATGCAAGAATAACCAGTTCCCGTATATATATATATATATATATATATATACACACACACACACACACACACACACACACACACACAGGATCACATCTCATGCCCCACTGGCCAATCAATAGGCCAAAAGCCTGTCCCCCGGGGGAAGAGGACAGCGGCCAGCAAGGGATGTAACCATTGTGTCACTGGAAGGTGGAGGTATCTTGTAGAGTTTAGTTCCGCTATAAATGGTCAGTCAATTCCAAACTGATATTTCGGTTAAGGAAAGAAACATCTGAGCTAGATTATTATACACTTCTTACATCTCCCAAGGGTAGGATTTCGCTGCTGGAATAGCTCCACCATCGCCCACCACAGAGTTTTACTCCTTTTGTTCAACATAGCGAGAGTTTAAATCCTACTGCTACAATCTCTATAATGTAACATGAATGAAAAATCCAGCAGGGAGGGGAGACCCCTCATAGGATAACCTCAGGTGGAGGAAACTCAGAAGTCCTAAGATGTATAAGAAGCTAGTGAGTGATTCATTACGATCCATCTAGAGCAGAAATATCAGTTCTGGGTATATCAGCATCTATAATATTAAGGATATTTGCCAATAGGAGCTGAGGTTTTTGCAATATGACCAAATGTAAGGTCAAGTCCTCAACTTACATGTGCTGGACGAGGCCTGGAGATAATAGAACACTGAGCACTCTATAAATAATAGTTGGCTCTGGAAATAGGCACCAGCCTGTAACAATCACGTACACTATAAATGGTTCTGGTTTATTACTCCCATCTAAAACTGGGATTTCAAGGATTTACTACATGGCTGCCTTAATTAAACAGCAAAGCATTTAATACAATGATGTGGTGCTCATTCTGTGAAATTCTGGGAATCTTACTAGAATCATTGCTGGGCTTGCTCTCGGAGTTCAGCAGTGGCTGCTTTATTGCTAGTTGGATCGACTTCACTGCGTCCTGCTTTTTCATCTTGTTCCAGTGAATTTTATGAATGTGTTTGGTAAATTTAGGAGTTCTGACATCACTCTGTTGGACAAAAAGAAAAAAACAAACAGCTCTATAAACACTCTGCATATAAATTAACCAAAACACAACAGAAGAAGAAAATAGATACAAAGATATTGGCAAAGAGATCTTTATTAGAGGGTGCTGGGCCAGCTGGCTGCAGTCTCCCCATCACTGATTACTATGCTGCCAGTTACAGTTTTCCACATTGTCTCCTAAATGTCTGGAAGAGTCTTTCTTGTATACTATAACAGCAGAACAAAAATGGATTTACACTGATGCCACCTCTTGGCAAACTCAAAATATGTAAACTTCAAGTTTTAAAGGGAAACTATATGATTCACATGCTAGGTGACGTAACAGGTTCGTCTTAGAGGGGTCAGCATAGACAGGCCAAGCTCCCCTTTCTATGCAGAGAACGGCACTTCTAAGTGCATTTTGTCAGCAATTTTTTTTTTTAAAGGCAACGGTAAAAAAAACACTTCCAGGATTACAGAGTAAACAGGCTCATCATTGTATGAAGTCCTCCTGAGAAGGTATTTCCTGTCACTGTGCCGGCCAGCAGCTGCAGGAACCGAGGGTCTGGAGGAACAAGATGGCTGCCACATTTCCTGAAACCACCATGGAACACAGGGGGCGGAAGTGACATCAGGAAGGGGCGGTGGCTAGTTTCGGAGCATGCTCAAGGGCTACTTCTTGAGGTTTTGAAGGTGAAGCCTTTGCGCATGCTCCAAAACTAGTAACCGCCCCTTGCTGATGTCACTTCTGCCCCCTGTGTTCAGGAAGTGCGACAGCCATCTTGCTCCTCCAGACCCTCGGTTCCTGCAGCTGCTGGCCGGAACAGTGACAGGGAATACCATCTCAGGAGGACTTCATACAGTGATGAGCCTGTTTACTCTGTAATCCTGTAAGTGTTTTTAACCATTGCCTTTAATACAATTGCTGACATACTGCACTTAGAAGTGCCTTTCTCTGCATATCTTTGTCTATCCAGAGCCTGCTTCCCTTCTGTAAGTGATGCTCGAGTGCTTGTCAGCTTGCTATCCTGCTACCTTGGATGATCCTGAATGTATATAGCAACTGGAGAGGAGAACCCTTGTAGGAGAAGGGCTCCTACTTACTATTCTCCATGAACTCACCTTCCTGCCTCCCATACCTGCGGAAAGGGCACCCTTAAATTCCTATGAAAGCTTCAAACTTCTGAAGCCTTGAAAGGTTTGGCCACTGGCTTCTCAAGTACCCTAACTAAATTAGCAGGAAGCAGGGAGTGTGCAATGTGTTCCCCAGTTTGGAAGCTGAATGCAAATTCTGAGTTGATGTTATGTCAAGGTCGCAAAAGATCATTAGGTGGCCAAAAAGCGCTACCCGCCCCACCACTGCCCTTATTAAACTATGTTTCTATATAGTCTGCCATATATAAAAGTCCTTTTACCTATGATTAGAGCAATTTTCTATAACAAATAGTTGATGAAATATTTGTATTATAAAAACAAGTGGTATATAAGCATGCACCGTATTAATTTAAATCATGGGTGCTCAACCTGTGGCCCTCCAGTTGTTGCGGAATTACAAGTCCCATGAGGCATTGCAAGGCTGACAGGTAGAAGCATGACTGCCAAAGGCAGGGGTGTGATGGGACTTGTAGTTCCACAACAGCTGGAGAGCTACAGGTTGAGCACCCGTGATTGAAACTTTGCATTGTCTATGGACCTCTGTACAGGCTAGAGATGGATCTACATATAAACAATACAACATGCTGTCTGTAATACCACATTCTGGTTTGTACATGCTCAGTAGTAATTGTAAAACATGGATTTGAACCAAAAAAGTGGAGCCTTTACAGATGGGAATTACCATCAATTATGCAAGAGGCAAATGCTGCACAAAACTGACATTATATAACTAACAACTTTATAGGTTGTTGCATGATAAATAAGACTGAAAGACCTTGGAGATCATATCAATTTGCGTAGCCCAGGCTATAGGAAACAAACCCACTCACCCCACATGTGAGCAACTAATACCTCTGCCCGCTGTGGGTTAGATAGAATGCACACTTCAGTAAACTTGATGGAACTTCTGACTTCTAGTCCTATATATCCTACATAGCATCAAAGGCTTGCTGACTGCTATCCCTTGTTGGGTGGAATTTCTAATAAGGCACAGGTATAATGAGCAGTATGCAGGGTGCTCATTTGTGCAGATATGTTTTTATCAGGACAGAAATAACACGGCCAACTTATTCTAATAGTTTAGTGTCAGCAACCTTTCCCACAGTATATGTCATATTCACAAACATGCCAGTGAGCACACTGTAGTCTTCATTTGTTTTAGTTCTTGCATTCATACCTGTACTGCTAATGGCAAGTTAAATTAATTAATTATAATGTATGCACTTCAGATCTCAAAATGGCCCAAAGCATGCACTTCAGACCTCAAATCCACCCCAATACATGCATTTCAGACCTCAGATCAGTCCCAATGCATACATTTCAGATCTCAGTTAAGCCCCAGTGCATGCATTTCAGATCTCAGTTCAGCACCAATGCATGCATTTCAGACTTCAGATCAGCCACAATGCATGCACTTAAAGAGGTTATAAAGCCTAAACATTTTTTAACCTTAACCTCTTCACGCCGACCACCTCCCGGCCCTTTAAGAGCCTAAAAGCTGGGAGGTGGAGGCGGACATTCGGGTCACGTGACCACTGCAATTGGCTGTCACAGTGGTCACATGATCTGAAAAAGCTCCCGATCACAAGTATGCATCGGGAGCTTTCCGGTACCTGCCAGCTACCATGCTGGGAGCGCACAGAGGGCACCTTCTCAGCATGGTAAGTGGTTTTAACAGGGCTGCATATGTGCGGACACTCAGCGTTAAGACCCACCCGCCGAGCGCCCACATATATGCATGTGGCCAGTGTCAAAGGGTTAATGCATCCCTTGCATTAAGGTAAAAAAAATGTTTAGGTAGTATTATTCCCCCTCACCCCTCCTTATATTTACCTGAGCCCTCATCCAGCGCTGTGAGCTCTCTACCCTCACTTCCTGGCTTTACAGGCTTTGCTAAGGTAGCGAAAGCCATTGGCTGTCAATCAAAGGCAGTGATGAGGGATCGGGGGCAGGGGTGAGCCTTGTTGTCTGTGTCTATAGACTCAGATAGTGAGGCTCAGAAGTGAGCCTGCACAAGTGCCCAAGAAGGGCTGGCGGGGGGACCCGAGAAGAGAAGGTTCAAGGCCGTGCTGCACAATTGCATAATTCCATTACACAGAGCAGGTAATTATAAACCTGTTTGGGTTTTTAAATTTAGCATTTACAATCACTGTAAGATCTCAGTTTAGCCCCAATGCATGCACTTTAGACCTCAGATCAGCCCCAATGCATGCACTTCGCATTTCAGTTCAGCCCCCACGCATGCACGTCACATCTCAGTTCAGCCCTAATGCATGCACTTCACATCTCAGTTAGGTACCAATGCATGCACTTCACATCTCAGTTAGGTACCAATGCATGCACTTCACATCTCAGTTAGGTACCAATGCATGCACTTCACATCTTAGTTAGGTACCAATGCATGCACTTCACATCTCAGTTAGGTACCAATGCATGCACTTCACATATCAGTTCAGCCCCAATGCATGCACTTCACATCTCAGTTCAGCACCAATGTACGCACTTCACATCTCAGTTCCCAAGCCCAGTATCTTTATTGTATATACTAGACAATTACCTCATAGGTCACAGTGCACTCCACTGACTCATCTTCAGCTATCCCAACAATCCATTTCTCCATTACAAATGGCGGCTGCAGGGAAAATAAACAAATTAGGTGTAAAGAAAATAATAGCACATACGTAAAATGTGTTTTAATTATCTAACTAAAAGTGACACTATAAACTTTTTTTTACGATCAGGTTGGTATAAATATTCATATCATAGCAGGATATGCTAAGCCATCACTTCGAAAGCGAAATTTTTCATCCGATTTTCGGATCGTGTGTACGGCCCATTAAACCAGGGATCTCCAAACTATGGCCCTCCAGCTATTGCAGAACTACACTTCCCATGAGGCATTTAAAACTCTGACATTCACAGACATGACTAGACATGGTGAGAATTGTAGCTCCTGAAGAACTGGAGGGCCATAGTTTGGAGACCCCTACATTAGACTATGGGTAATTGTAATCTCCACCTTAAGATTTGCCCACCTGTTGCCAGTCACATCATTTGAAGCCACACTGAAATGAATGTGCTACTAATATGTAGTTACTCAGCAGGAAGAGATTAATATGACTTGCGTAGCCCTCACTATTCCTCTTTCTTGAGGCAAGTGGACCAAGTTGTGGGGACTGGATGAAAGCAATATCCTCTCTACTTGGCTGAGACTTTGCAATTATTAAGTTAAGAGGCCAAGAAGTACTAGAAAAGCAGACTCAATTATGAAAGAAGCTGGTCCTGCTATGGCCCCATTATTCCACTGCTGTGGTTATTTTTTTTAATACAAGTAGCTGTGCACAAAGGAACTCTCAACACTTGAGGGAGAGACCAGGAGGGAGAAAGATAGAGTTACATAGACAGGGACAAGGCAGCCTTGTAAGTGAAAAAAGCTGGACAGTCAGGGACTTCAAGCTAAACTCTGGTAGGTCAATAAATATAAGCTCTGAATAAGGTAAGTATTCCTTTACTCTCCCATCCAGACTAAACAAGCATTTAACCTTTACTATCTGGGGAAAGGGGGAGAAAACAAGGCACGAAATACTTGAATTTAATGGCTCGCCTGAGTTTTGACTTTAAATGCTGTGTAAGTGCCCCACAGGCAAGAATTTATTTTGTACTTTGCTTTTTTTTGTCTGCAAGAAGCTGCCTATGTTGCTTTTATCCTAGAAGTGCAAAACTGCTGTGTGGACTCCAGCTGTC
This sequence comes from Aquarana catesbeiana, assembly GCF_042186555.1. Lineage (NCBI taxonomy): Eukaryota > Metazoa > Chordata > Amphibia > Anura > Ranidae > Aquarana > Aquarana catesbeiana. Next base: position 336,819,869 of record NC_133329.1, read on the forward strand.
TATACAAAAAAGCAGTGGCCGCTTACTCCAAGAAATAGTTGAAGCTAGGCAGCTATCATCACAATATGCCACAGAAAGACTGAAATAATAATTAAAATATGGTACAGCAAGAATGGAAAAATGGGAAAGATGTATTACATTTTTTTTTTAAGGTCAGTCACCAAACTAATGATGGCGCTCATTGGAAATATATTTCCCTCTTTAATATGTTCACCATTTTATCAATTCAGTACTGCAATGCAGCCTATGCAGCAGGCACATACTGTAGCTATGCAAATGAAACAAGGCGTAAGAGTTTTTATAGCACACAGAGGCTCCAGTCATTTTTAGTTATGACACTTTCATGCTTTTTTCAAAGAATAAAATAATTAGAATTTTAACATATTGTTATACTGTACAATACGCTAAGTGTATTGTGTTAAAAAAAAAGAATAGAAAATGGGATTACAGAAAATGTGTTATAAGCTCAGTGGGGATAATGTGCTGGCTTTTAACATCACTTACTTTAGTCATCCTCAGCACCTCAGATTCTGCCTGACGTCTGCTGAATGTCACGTCCTTTATGTACGTTATAGCAATTTCATCTCCATCTAACTCAATGTACATTTTCCATTTGCAGTCCTGAGATTAAGAGAGACCATTTTAATTTGGAAACAAGAAAATTGCATCTTTTATTTCTCAATAGCCTTCTATATATAGAGCTAACACAATGAAAGACAGAAAGACACAAGGCTTACTACATTTAGCGCCTGTAATGGATTGTACTATTGTGTTATATCAGTTACAGAAAAGATTCTTTGTATTAATTGGCTATAACTGGCCACATGCTGATATGACCTGACCAGGAATAACTTAAGGGGCCATATTCATAAAAATGGATAGTGTATTGAAAGTGAAATGTTACCCAGCAGCTGCCCTAGCTACTGAGCTACCCACAGAAGGTATAACAGTAAGTGCCCCTGGTTGCCGGCAGCAATTTACAACATATGCAAATTAGGATTTTAGACTATAATCCTCATTTGTAGTGTGTCACATGTGCAGCAAATGCACCCTTAGGCAATGATACCATATCAAATGTTGCTGCTCTCTCTAGTAACCAATGGTGAACGAGTGAAAATATCAATCACTCACCACGTGAAAACAGGCACTTAATAAAAGCCAGTAAATATAATATTGACCAAGGTACACTATATGGCCAAAACTTTGTGGACACCTGACTACTATTGGAGATGAACTTGGATGTCCTCCAAACTCAACTCTATCTAAACTTCCACTTTGCGATCCTTTGAGGTCCAATCAGCTGCGGGCTGTGTCAATACCATCCCCGCAGCATCCCCTCCCCCCCCCCCCCGCAATTGTTGGGATGCCAGTGATATCAGAGCCCTTATAAGGACAAATGCCTATATTTAGTCAACGGCATTTAATTATTTAGTCAATGACATTGACTAAATATGGGTATGTGTCCATATAAGGTAACCAACATCACCAGCATCATTACCCCTTTGTTTACATATGCTGCAAAGTGGCAAATGACGTGGCCCACTGCTGATTGGACTTATAAAGAGTGCAAAGTGGAAGTTTGGATAGAGATGAGTTCAGAAGACACCTGAGCTTGTCTCTACTGACCATCACATCTATACGAGTTCGCTGGACATTCCAAAATCATAACCATTAATATGGAACTGGCTCAAGCTTTCCAGTTATAACAATCTCCATTGTTTTGGGAAAGCTTTAAGCACATTTAGGCAAAAAGCATCAGTGAAATATTGACATTCCAAGCCACTTGAGATCTTCCAACAAACTCGTCAGACCAAGTCTTTATGAACCTGGCACAACTGTCTAAATGTATGCTGTAGCATTAACAGTACCCTTCACTGGAAATACCTGAGCTCAACAACTTTGTTTGGTATTTTGGCCATAAAGTGTATAAATAAGGTAAATGTTCTGAAGGAATGGAATTCATATTAAAGACTGAGCAATCCAGATATTAAATCAATGGCAATAAATGTGTCTTGATTGGGTGATTATGCTTTATGGTAACCTTTTTTTCTTAAGATATTTTTTATTGAAAAATGTTTTTAACAAGATTCAAATTAAGTTGCTAAGTTCAGAAAAGATAATAACAAAAAAGGTATGTGTTTAGCAGAATAGACAAGATCATTTTTTTATCCCAGAGGTATCATGAACAGTCTGAGTTAGACTTTATTAGAGGAGCACGTCTGTACTGGGTGGCGAGAGAGCAGGGCACAATAAGTTCCATATCCCCGATTCCCATAAGAGGCCGGTCTACTGGACAGGTGTGGGATAAACTGAATACCATAGGTTTGCTATGGTGAGTCTGGGTATTTATTCAGGTAGGAGAATGTGACCTGGAGGGGTGGGGTGGGGTGGACTACAGGATAGGGTACAAAAGAAGAGGAAGGGGAAGGAGCTAGCAGGGATTTCTGGTAGTATAGGTGGCTTTATGGGATGTTAAGGGTGTGTTGTTTTGGAAGATTAGAATGGAAGGTGGAAAGGGCTGAGGAGGCGGTCTGGGTGGGAAAAGGGGTTATGGTGGAGGCTCCGGCAGGGTGGGGGACCAACTTTACCCAGACATGTTTTCATGAGGGAAAAGTGTCAGTCTCCTGATTTATTGGCTGTAAACCAAACAGTATTGTCAGGTATATGTTGGACATTGTCAAACAGTGTTTGACGATTAGTCGGGTTTTGACAAGCTAAAGAGGAGGGGGGCACGTTATAAGTTGGTGTGCGGTTGTATATTTATAGAGAAACCACCTGGTCCAGGTTTGAAAAAAGTGGGCAATGTTATCTTGGCTAAAGTGAATTAGCTCTTTCATGGTGGCAATCAAGTTGATCCAGGAAAACCAGACTGGAATGGTTGGCGGATATTATGATTTCCATAGTCCCGGAATTAGGGATTTAGCTGCATTCAGCAAGTGTGGTGAACATACTTTGGATATGTAGCAACATCTCTGGATGGCAGAAAAGCAGCAAACTGATCATTCACCAGTTTATAAATGTGCTACTAGGTGTTCAAGAAATATTATTCAATAAACATATAACAGTAATGAATTGGGGTAATTTCTTTAGATACAAAATGTTCAGTCTAAACAACACTGACAATGGAGTCTGAAGAGCTCACACCAACAAAAGCAGGACCAGACTGGTAGTCTGACAATTCTGGGATTTCTGTCTGATAGCATTTTTAGGCTGGTGTGAACTTATGAGGACAGCTTTAAGCAAGCCTGTTTGTTAAAATAGTTAAAGTATAACTAAAGGCAAAACTTTTTTTTTAGTTTTGGACAGAGTGGGGATGGATTAGAACACCTGTCAGTTTTTATTGCTGTCTGTGCCCCCGTTACGGAGATTCCCCCTCTCTATTTGTCCTGTTTACCGTTATCATTGAAAGTGAAAGTAAAGGAAAAATCCCAAATTGGGTTGTTCCCAGAAAAATAAGAGAGGGGAAATCTTCCAATGGGGACACTAGTTCTGGTGACCTGGGGGTCCCCAAGAGATGGCTTTAATTAGCAGGGATTTCCTGTCACTTTCTGTTTGGCTATGGGACAGGAAGTGAAGGTAAATCTCCTCAATGGGACACAGATGGCACTCTATCCAAAAGGAAAAAAAAAAGTTTTCTCCATAGTTCTACTTCAATGATAAACATTTTACATTCAGATCATATGGCAGTACTAAGACAGGTGGCTTTACCATGAACATGACCAATGATATGTTAAAAAAAACACCACTTCCACCCCGAAGTATTTACCCCCTTAATGACCAGGCCATTTTTTTGCAATACAGCACTGCGTCGCTTTAACTGACAATTGCGCGGTTGTGCGACGTTGTACCCAAACAAAATTTATGTCCTTTTTTCACACAAATAGAGCTTTCTTTTAGTGGCATTTGATCACCTCTTTTTGTGCTATGAACAAAAAAACACAGACAATTTTGAAAAAAAAAAGCATCAATATTTTTTACCTTTTGCTATAATAAATACCTCCCCCCCAACAAAATTTAAAAAAAAATAAAAATTCTTCATCAGTTTAGGCCAATATGTATTCTACATATTTTTGGTAAAAAAAATCGCAATAAGCTGCTAATGTTGATTGGTTTGCACAAAAGTTATAGCGTCTACAAAATAAGGGATAGATTCATGGCATTTTTATTATTATTTTTTTTTACTAGTAATGGCAGTGATCAGCGATTTTTAGCAGAACTGCGACAGATCGAACACTTTTGACACTTTTTGAGACCAGTGACATTTATACAGCGATCGGTGCTATAAAAATGCACTGATTACTGTATAAATAACCTTGACAGGGAAGGGGTTAACACTAGGGGGCGATCAAGGGGTTAAATGTGTTCCCTGGGAAGTGTTTCTAACTGTGGGGGGATGGGACTGACTGGGAGTACAGAGAGATCGCTGTTCGGAATCACTAGGAACAGACAATCTCTTTCTACTCCTCTGACAGAACGGGGATCTGCTTTGTTTACACTGGCAGATCCCTGTTCTAGTTCTCTGTGGAGTGATCGCGGGTGGGCGGCGGGCGCATCCACTGTATCTATTACAGGACGCGCTGTACCGGTACGGAAGTACGCACAATAGAGCCACCCTGCCACAGTATAACTGCGGAGGCTGGTCGGCAAGTGGTTAATTTAAAAGAAATCTAAGTATCCTTTTTCCTAATCAATATACAGCTGTCACATGACCCAGCTCTTTCCCAGCCTGTCTGTAGGGAAACAGTGGCAGGAGGAGCTTCTATCATCCTTTAATATCAATAAATTGTTTTAAATTGTCATACAAATATATAGTTGAAATGCAATCTTTATTATTTTTACCAATACATGGTGTGGGCAGATTTCTGCCAGTCGCAGGCTGTGTCACGCCCCTCCAGCCTGTGTCTTAGAATAAGAGGGAGGTGAAGCCTCTATCAATCAAGATGTAATATCCCATCCCCATTGTGTTTAGCTAGTTAGTGGACATGGAGGAGACAGGAGGGGTGGGCTGTCATTTATCACTGTGTGTATTTATCACCAACATGTGTGACTCTATAGCAGCTATTCTCAACCAGGGTTCCGTGGAACCCTGGGGTTCCTCCAGAGGTTGCTAGGGGTTCCTCGAGCTGTGGCTGATGAACCACCTCTTTGATGGTGCCTACAGAGTTCAAGGTTCACCATCACTTAGCAAAGCCAGCAGCATGACACAAAACATCTTTTTAGCTGTCTTTAACCGGTTCAATACCGGGCATTTTCACCCCCTTCCTTCCCAGACCAATTTTTAGTTTTCAACGCTGTCGCATTTTAAACGACAATTGTGCGGTCGTGCGTCGTTGTACCCAAACAAAATTGACGTCCTTTTTTCCCCACAAATAGAGCTTTCTTTTGGTGGTATTTGATCACCTCTGCGGTTTTTATTTTTTGTGCTATAAACCAAAGAAGAGCGACAATTTTGAAAAAAACACAATATTTTTTACTTTTTGCTATAATAAATATCCCAATTAAAAAAAAAAAAAACAAATTTTTTTCCTCAGTTTCGGCCGATACGTATTCTTCTACATATTTTTGGTAAAAAAAAAATCGCAATAAGCGTATATTGATTGGTTTGCGCAAAAGTATCTATAAAATACGGGATAGATTTATGGCATTTTTTTAAAAAAATTATTTATTTATTTTTTTTACTAGTAATAGCGGCGATCAGTGATTTTTTTTTCGTGACTGTGACATTATGGCGGACACATCAGACACTTTTGACACATTTTTGGGACCATTCACATTTATACAGCGATCAATGCTATAAAATTGCATTGATTACTGTGTAAATGTGACAGGCAGTGAAGGGGTTAACCACTAGGGGACGGGGAGGGGTTAAATGTGTTTCCTACGGAATGCTTCTAACTGTAGGGAGCGGGGACGCACAAGGGGGGGAAACCGATCAGTGTTCCGCTGTTCTGGGAACACAGATCGGGTCTCCTCTGAACTGACAGGACGTGGATCTGTGTGTTTACACACACAGATCCACGGTCTGGCCCGGTTAACGGGCAATCGCGGGTGCCCGGCGGACATCACACACCGGGTCCCGAGCAACGCGGCGGGCGCGCGCGCGTCCCCTAGGCGGCCAGGAACCCGAGGCCGTCATATGACGTCCACCCAGGATGGGAGATCCCATCATTTGACTATAGGCGGGTAGGGAAGTGGTTAAGGGTGGCATTCTGAGCACCACTTTAAGGGGAATATTCTTCCTATTGACCACTAGTATAAGGGGCATCGTTCCTATTGACCCCTGATGAATTGGTTTTAGTAAGGGTTCCTCGAAAAATTATTTTTGGTGTTCCTCTAGGGCAGGGATATGCAATTAGCGGACCTCCAGCTGTTGTAGAACTACAAGTCCCATGAGGCATAGCAAGACTCTTGACAGCCACAAGCATGACACCCAGAGGCAGAGGCATGATGGGACTTGTAGTTTGCAAACAGCTGGAGGTCCGCTAATTGCATATCTCTGCTCTAGGGTTAAAAGGTTGAGAAAGCCTGCTCTTTAGTCACATGGGCTCCTAGGATGTGATAGGGAGGAAATGCTCAGGGTAGAAATACACTGAAAACTGAGCATGTGCACTAGCTGCCATCACTGCTCTGCAAAATCCCCAACTGCAGTGGGGGCATGGACAGAAAGGAGAGACAGAGAACAACAGGATCAACCAGAATTTTTGCAGATTACAGAAAACAAATCTCATAGTGACTGAGTGAGTATAAGCAGCATGTAATACATAATTTATTGATTGTTTTTAATGATGTGAGTCTAATGACACTTTAAAGTAATCCTGTCATAAAAGAAACTGCTGACCAGCCTCTGAATAACAACAATACCCCTAATCACAACTGTGGTCACACAGACTTTATGCTGAGGAATAGGCATGGGCAGGTTCGTATCCTAGCATGAACAAGCTCATCAGGAACCTGTCAATGTACTGGGCCAATCATTTATGACTGAGACATTCCCCACCTTGCAACCACACATATACTTCCTCATGTTGTTTTGGACGGGGACCCAAACATGCTCAAGCTCACCCCTACTGAGAAAGAAAGAGTGTGTGTCTGACTAGGTGTGTTAGATTATGGGCCGCACAGGGCAGCACAGTCAAACACTGGTACCTACTGCACTATACAGCCAAAGTTGGACACCCTGTGCAACTCCTATACCAGGAAAGTGGAGATAAGATTATGAAAATGGAGGTTGTTAGTACGATGTCTATGCGTAAATATCTGTTTCTTTGATCTCAGTTTGGGTAATCCAAAGCACCAAGAATTCAGAGAATAATTCACAGGTTCACTAGGAGTGTACATCCTGACGTCTGTGATGTGACCTCCTAAAGCTTGCCATAGATGGCTCGTATTTTTGGGGATTCCTGCTGTTTTAGCAGACACTCAAGTCGTGGGTGAACTACTAGGCTTATCAAAAGTTGATTTAGAAATCGACTGAGCTGGGTGGAAAAATATGGGCTAGTGACCGCATCCTTTTAGATGCAGTTAGTGTTCAGGTATTCAGGCAGCCATGAGTGCTACACCTGACTGAATACAAAAGCCAAACAAAAGTAAAAATGGGGTTCTGGGTACAGATAACCAATGGGTCACTAAAATTATCACTGGCAACAGTGGCTCTGGTTCGGTCACACCCCTTAGAAGTGAGGGGTAAACCCAGAATTGATGATCTAGGCACATACAGTCCAATTTTAGCAACAAATGCCTAAGAGCCCAAGGTTTTTAATAAAAAAAAACATGTTTCGGGGGCCAAACAGACTCCCTTTTCATCAGGGCTTAGGAATTTTAACTGAGCTTAAATGGACTCAGATAAGCAGATACCAATTTGATCTGTAATGTGATCTGCTTGGAACCATTTCAGAACTGTTGGAACAGTATAGCAAAGGAGTCCCCTTTACTGTACTCATTAACGCTGGCTTAATCTGCCCTTCTGAGTCCCTCAAGCTATGTGAAGCACTCTGATGATGTCACTACTACTTTTACAAGGTAATAACTGTAAATGAAAAGGCATTTGGTGCACACAAAGTGTATTTATATCCTTTGTGGTCATGAAGACTGTATTTGAATGAATTTAGTTTTTGCCCAGAGCTTAGATTTAAGCTTATCCCATATGACATGAAAGAACCTACTCAAGACAGCTGTAGAACAACACAGGGTTTAATTAAGTTTCTTTGCTGACTAACAAGGTTGAGTGCAGGGGATATTTTCTGCAATTTGTATATAGTTAATTGCCCCTCCAACTGTGTACCTTCCTAATTGGGTAAAATTGATTGAGCGCTCATTTTGTCTTTTTTGTTTTGACACAAAATAATATTATTTTAGGTTATAAAACTTAGATGTCTACATTTATTAAGAGTAAGCTGACATTACTGATATCGATTTTAAAACAAAAGCAATATTTTATTTCTTCTTTTAATGATCTTAAATAAGCATTTACTATAGAGAGCATCCATGAGGCTCAGCACACAAAATTTTACTTCCTAATAAAGAAGGGATGCTTGTTCACAAACTGTACAAACCAAGTAATTAAAGGATGAGCTCACTTTAAAAATAAATAAATAAATAAATGCACATTTTTTTGCAGGTAAAAATATGTGCATTTAGAATTTTTTTTTCTTTTCTTAGGAGCCTGGAAAGCATTGCACCAGCGATCATGCCATGCAGGTCTCCTGCAAACTGTCAGTGTGAGCTGTCTACCTGTCCATCATACGGACAGGCAGTTTCAGACTGACAGGAAGACTCAAAGAACTACCACAACGCTCAACAGCACCTTGGTAGTTTATTGAGAACTACAAGCCGACAGCCACAAAGGATGTCAGTACTTGTAGTTCACTCATACACAGAACTTTGTGAATGAATTATGTGGCCTTGTAGGCAGAGCCCCACGCAGCCGTGCTGTTTTCAAAAAGTGACAGCGGGTAGTGGCTGCTGCAGTGGGAACATGTTACATGTTCCACCCTAAAAATGGGTGGAACATGTATGTAACATGTTCCCAAAGGTAGACATATCCTTTAAGATAAGGTCACCTATACTGCAAAAGGTCATCTAATTTCTGAATCTTTCAGCTGTGTGTGTAATCTGAACTCCCTTTATCTTTCACAGCATAGCCTACTTGAGGTGATTGTAGCCGTATTAGTGCAATTGTGACAGAGAAAATTGAGTACTATCCGTGATACTTTTTTTATTTGCACTAAGACCCCTTTCACACCGGAGGCGTTTTTCAGGTGCTTTAGTAAAGCGCCTGAAAAAAGCCTCAGCTGCAATCCCAGTGTGAAAGCCAGAGTGTTTTCACCTGTGGCGCTGCGCTGGCAGGACGTCAAAAAAAGTCCTGCAAGCAGCTTCTTTGCAGTGTTGTAGGAGTGGTGAATACACTGCTCCCAAAGCGCCCCTGACGAATCGCCGGCAAAGAGCCGCTGCAGCGGTGCTTTTCGGGCAGTTTTAACCCTTTTTCGCCTGCTAGCGGAGGTTAAAAGCATCCCACTAGTGGCCGAAAAGCGCCGCAAAAACAACGGTAAAGCGCCGCTAAAATTAGCGGTGCTTTACCGCCGACGTCCGGGCGCTGGCAGTGTGAAAGTGCCCTAACATATAACTTTTTAGGATGAGCTTTCGGGGTATGTCCCCTTCTTCAAGGTGAGTACTGCTTGAAGAAGGGGACATACCCTGAAAGCTCGTCCTGAAAAATGATATGTTAGTGCAAATAAAAAAAAGTATCATGGACAGTACTCAATTTTCTCTGACAGCATAGCCTAGAAAATACATAGTAGACATACCAGGGTAATATATGAAAAAACTATACCTTCCAATCTGATTGAAATAAAACACAGATTTAAATCTCACTGTACATGTCTACACAGGGTTTGAGTCATGAGTTTAAAGTGGTTGTAAAGTCAGAAGGTTTTTTATCTTAACCACTTCAGCCCCGGAAGGATTTACCCCCTTCCTGACCAGAGCACTTTTTACAATTTGGCACTGCGTCGCTTTAACTGCTAATTGCGCGGTCATGCAATGCTGTACCCAAACGAAATTTGCGTCCTTTTCTTCCCACAAATAGAGCTTTATTTTGATGGTATTTGATCACCTCTGCCGCTTTTATTTTTTGCGCTATAAACGGAAAAAGACCGAAAATTTTGAAAAAAAATGATATTTTCTACTTTTTGTTATAAAAAAAATCCATTAAAATCAATTTTAGTCATACATTTAGGCCAAAATGTATTCGGCCACATGTCTTTGGTAAAAAAAATGTCAATAAGCGTATATTTATTGGTTTGCGCAAAAGTTATAGCGCCTACAAACTAGGGTACATTTTCTGGAATTTACACAGCTTTTAGTTTATGACTGTCTATGTCATTTCATGAGGTGCTAAAATGGCAGGGCAGTACAAAACCCCCCCAAATGACCCCATTTTGGAAAGTAGACACCCCAAGGAAATTGCTGAGAGGCATGTTGAACCCATTGAATATTTTTTTTTTTTGTCCCAAGTGATTGAATAATGACAAAAAAAAAAAAAAAAAAAAAAAATTACAAAAAGTTGTCACTAAATGATATATTGCTCACACAGGCCATGGGCATATGTGGAATTGCACCCCAAAATACATTCAGCTGCTTCTCCTGAGTACGGGGATACCAAATGTGTGGGACTTTTTGGGAGCCCAGCCGCGTACGGGGTCCCGAAAACCAATCACCGCCTTCAGGATTTCAAAGGGCATACATTTTTGATTTTACTCCTCACTACCTATCACAGTTTTGAAGGCCATAAAATGCCAGGATGGCACAAACCCCCCCCAAATGACCCCATTTTGGAAAGTAGACACCCCAAGCTATTTGCTGAGAGGCATGTTAAGTCCATGGAATATTTTATATTTGGACACAAGTTGCGGGAAAGTGACAATTTTTTTTTTTTTTTTTTTTTTTTCACAAAGTTGTCACTAAATGATATATTGCTCAAACATGCCATGGGCATATGTGGAATTACACCCCAAAATACATTCTGCTGCTTCTCCTGAGTACGGGGATACCACATGTGTGGGACTTTTTGGGAGCCTAGCCGCGTACGGGGCCCCGAAAACCAAGCACCGCCTTCAGGATTTCAAAGGGCATACATTTTTGATTTTACTCCCCACTACCTATCACAGTTTTGAAGGCCATAAAATGCCAAGATGGCACAAACCCCCCCCAAATGACCCCATTTTGGAAAGTAGACACCCCAAGCTATTTGCTGAGAGGCATGTTGAGTCCATGGAATATTTTATATTTGGACACAAGTTGCAGGAAAGTGACAATTTTTTTTTTTTTTTTTTTTTTTTTTGCACAAAGTTGTCACTAAATGATATACTGCTCAAACATGCCATGGGCATATGTGGAATTACACCCCAAAATACATTCTGCTGCTTCTCCTGAGTACGGGGATACCACATGTGTGGGACTTTTTGGGAGCCTAGCCGCGTACGGGGCCCCAAAAACCAAGCACCGCCTTCAGGATTTCTAAGGGCATAAATTTTTGATTTTACTCCTCACTACCTATCACAGTTTTGAAGGCCATAAAATGCCAAGATGGCACAAACCCCCCCCAAATGACCCCATTTTGGAAAGTAGACACCCCAAGCTATTTGCTGAGAGGCATGTTGAGTCCATGGAATATTTTATTTTTTGACACAAGTTGCGGGAAAGTGACAATTTTTTTTTTTTTTTGCACAAAGTTGTCACTAAATGATATATTGCTCACACAGGCTATGGGCTTATGTGGAATTGCACCCCAAAATACATTCTGCTGATTCTCCTGAGTATGGGGATACCACATGTGTGGGACTTTTTGGGAGCCTAGCCGCGTACGGGGCCCCGAAAACCCAGCACCGCCTTCAGGATTTCTAAGGGCGTAAAGTTGTGATTTCACTCATCACTACCTATCACATTTTTGAAGGCCATAAAATGCCCAGATGGCACAAACCCCCCCCAAATGACCCCATTTTGGAAAGAAGACACCCCAAGCTATTTGCTGAGAGGCATGATGAGTACATGGAATATTTTATATTTTGACACAAGTTGCGGGAAAGTGACAATTTTTTTTTTTTTTTTTTTTTGCACAAAGTTGTCACTAAATGATATATTGCTCAAACATGCCATGGGCATATGTGGAATTACACCCCAAAATACATTCTGCTGCTTCTCCTGAGTACGGGGATACCACATGAGTGGCACTTTTTGGGAGCCTAGCTTCATACGGGGCCCCGAAATCCAATCACCGCCTTCAGGATTTCTAAGAGCGTTAATTTTTGATTTCACTCCTTACTACCCATCACAGTTTTGAAGGCCATAAAATGCCAAGATAGCACAAAACCGCCCCAAAATGACCCCATTTTGGAAAGTAGACACCCCAAGCTATTTGCTGAGAGGCATGGTGAGTATTTTGCAGCTCTCATTTGTTTTTGAAAATGAAGAAAGACAAGAAAAACGTATTTTTTTTTTCTTTTTTCAATTTTCAAAAGTTTGTGACAAAAAGTGAGGTCTGCAAAATACTCACTATACCTCTCAGCAAATAGCTTTGGGTGTCTATTTTCCAAAATGGGGTCATTTGGGGGGGGGTTTGTGCCATCTGGGCATTACATGGCCTCCGAAACTGTGATAGGCAGTGAAGAGTGAAATCAAAAATTTACGCCCTTAGAAAGCCTGAAGGCGGTGCTTGGTTTTCGGGGTGCTGTACGCGGCTAGGCTCCCAAAAAGTCTCACACATGTGGTATCCCCGTACTCAGGAGAGGCAACAGAATGTATTTTGGGGTGTAATTTCACATATTCCCATGGCATGTTTGAGCAATATATCATTTAGTGACAACTTTGTGCAAAAAAAAAAAAAAATAATAATAATTTGTCTTTTTCCCGCAACTTGTGTCACAATATAAAATATTCCATGGACTCAACATGCCTCTCAGCAAATAGCTTGGGGTGTCTACTTTCCAAAATGGGGTCATTTGGCGGGGTTTTGAACTGTCCTGGCATTTTATGCACAACATTTAGAAGCTTATGTCACACATCACCCACTCTTCTAACCACTGGAAGACAAAGCCCTTTCTGACACTTTTTGTTTACATGAAAAAATTATTTTTTTTTGCAAGAAAATTACTTTGAACCCCCAAACATTATATATTTTTTTTAAAGCAAATGCCCTACAGATTAAAATGGTGGGTGTTTCATTTTTTTTTTTCACACAGTATTTGCGCAGCGATTTTTCAAACGCATTTTTTGGGGAAAAAACACACTTTTTTAAATTTGAATGCACTAAAACACACTATATTGCCCAAATGTTTGATGAAATAAAAAAGATGATCTTAGGCCGAGTACATGGATACCAAACATGACATGTTTTAAAATTGCGCACAAACGTGCAGTGGCGACAAACTAAATACATTTTTAAAAGCCTTTAAAAGCCTTTACAGGTTACCACTTTAGATTTACAGAGGAGGTCTACTGCTAAAATTACTGCCCTCGATCTGGCCTTCGCGGTGATACCTCACATGCATGGTGCAATTGCTGTTTACATTTGACGCCAGACCAACGCTTGCGTTCGCCTTTGCGCGAGAGCAAGGGGGGACAGGGGTGCTTTTTTTTTTTTTTTTTTTTTTTTTTAATTAATTTTTTGATTTTTTATCTTATTTTTAAACTGTTCCTTTCATTTTTATTTTTTTTAAATCATTTTTATTGTTATCTCAGGGAATGTAAATATCCCCTATGATAGCAATAGGTAGTGACAGGTACTCTTTTTTGAAAAAATTGGGGTCTATTAGACCCTAGATCTCTCCTCTGCCCTCAAAGCATCTGACCACACCAAGATCGGTGTGATAAAATGCTTTCCCAATTTCCCAATGGCGCTGTTTACATCTGGCGAAATCTAAGTCATGAAATGCTCGTAGCTTCCGGATTCTTAGGCCATAGAGATGTTTGGAGCCATTCTGGTCTCTGATCAGCTCTATGGTCAGCTGGCCGAATCACTGGCTGCATTCTCAGGTTCCCTGTTGGGACAGGAGAGCCAGAGAAAAACATGGAAGACGGTGGGGGGGGGGCATTTCCTCCCACTGCTTGTAAAAGCAGTCTAGAGGCTAATTAGCCACTAGGATTGCTTTTACATGAAAGCCGACCGCTGGCTGAAAAGAATGATACCAAGATGATACCTAAACCTGCAGGCATCATTCTGGTATAACCACTCAAAGTCCAGCAACATACCAGTACGTTGCTGGTCCTTGTTGGGCATATATTGTAAACTTTTTTTTCATGCAGCCTGTGGGCTGAACGAAAAAAAGATATTGATCGGTGGGTATGCCCACCATTAGAATACCTCCCTTCATCCACCCACTTCTAATGATGGGCATACATGCACCATTTATATATGCCGAAGCATGGGGGCATCCTCCCGCAAAAGGCAGGAGCAAATTGCTCCTCCACCCACTGCCCCCACGCTTCGGCATATATGCTGAAGTATGTAACTGTGGTGGTGAAATCACCTCCGACAGCGCTGGAGTCACGGCTTTATGTATCGTGGGAGCAAACGCTGTTGCTGTCAAGATAAATAAATCCGCGCTGCAACTGAATGGCGTACCTGCTAAGCAAATGATGGTTAACAAAAAACAAAGTAACATTACAGTATAACAGTAATACTTACCATACCTGCAAAGCAAATACAAAAAAAAAACCATAGTAAAAAATAAAACATTTAACGCAACCTGTGCCTACCTAAAATATATATATGCCGAAGCATGGGGGCATCCTCCCGCAAAAGGCAGGAGCAAATCGCTCCTCCACCCACTTCTGCCCCCACGCTTCGGCATATATGCTGAAGTATGTAACTGTGGTGGTGAAATCACCTCCGACAGCGCTGGAGTCACGGCTTTATGTATCGTGGGAGCAAACGCTGTTGCTGTCAAGATAAATAAATCCGCGCTGCAACTGAATGGCGTACCTGCTAAGCAAATGATGGTTAACAAAAAACAAAGTAACATTACAGTATAACAGTAATACTTACCATACCTGCAAAGCAAATACAAAAAAAAACCATAGTAAAAAATAAAACATTTAACGCAACCTGTGCCTACCTAAAATATATATATGCCGAAGCATGGGGGCATCCTCCCGCAAAAGGCAGGAGCAAATCGCTCCTCCACCCACTTCTGCCCCCACGCTTCGGCATATATGCTGAAGTATGTAACTGTGGTGGTGAAATCACCTCCGACAGCGCTGGAGTCACGGCTTTATGTATCGTGGGAGCAAACGCTGTTGCTGTCAAGATAAATAAATCCGCGCTGCAGCTGAATGGCGTACCTGAAAACACAAAGGTGGTTAACAATAAAAAAAAACAAAGTATAAAAAAATTACATACCTGAAAAGCAAACATGATAAAACATAACAATAAAACAATGCAGAATAGAATACAGTAAAAAAGAGCAGAACAATAGAGAGAAAATAGAGAGAGAGAGAGAACAATAAAACGACAACTATTTTTGGTTTTTTTATTTTATATTTTTTTTGTGTATTTTTTTTTTTTTACTTTTTTTTTTTTTATAACTGTAACTTTTAAAACTGTAACGGTTCCAGGTTTGGGTCTCTCAAAATGCGATGGCATCTTGGGAGACCCTGTGGAAGTGTGTCCTAGTCTGTGCAGTGCTGTACCCTACGCTAATACTCAACTAGTGTATGGTAGCGTTCAAAACATTCACCAATGCAAAGACCAGGATTGCCAGGACAGGAGGGACAATAATACCGGGTGTCACGCCTAAATCCGCGCTTTCTGCAGACACGACATTTTCTTTGGGGGGCTCGTTGGGTAGGGGTACTCTCCAGGACATAAGGAAAATGCCTCTCATGCAGCCGGCCTACTGCATTTGGATTGGGAAGGTGAGGTGGAGCACCGTCTGGAAACAGAAGGGCTCTGACGATCTCTTCCTGGAATTTAAGGAAGGATCCAGTCCGTCCTGAAGCTCTGTATAGCACATGAGCGTTCAGCAAAGCCAATTGAAATAAATAAACAGACACTTTTTTGTACCAGCGTCTGGCCTTACGGGCAATTAGGTACGGCGCCAACAACTGGTCGTTGAGGTCCACCCCTCCCATATTAAGGTTGTATTCGTGGACACAGAGGGGTTTCTCCACAACACCAGTCGCCGTAGTAATTTGGGTCGTCGTGTCTGCATGAAGGGAGGTGAGAACGAAAACATTCTTCTTATCCCTCCACTTCATAGCGAGCAAATTATTATACTTCAAGCAGGCTCTCTCCCCCAGCCTAAGACGGGACTCTACAAGCCGCTGGGGAAAGCCCCGGCGATTAGGTCGCACGGTGCCACATGCTCCAATCTGCTGATCAAACAAGTGACTAAAAAGTGGCACGCTCGTATAATAATTGTCCACGTACAAGTGGTACCCCTTTCCGAATAAGGGTGACACCAAGTCCCACACTATCTTGCCAGCGCTTCCTATGTAGTCAGGGCAGTTGATCGGCTCTACGTGACTATCTTTGCCCTCGTAAACCATAAATCTACATGTATAGCCTGTGGCCCTGTCACAGAGCTTATACATCTTGACCCCGTATCTGGCACGCTTGCTGGGAAGGTACTGTTTGAAGGACAAGCGGCCAGAAAACTTAATCAGGGACTCATCAACGCAGACAACTTGATGGGGGGTAAACAAGTCTGCAAAACGTTGGTTGAAGTGGTTTACGAGGGGCCGAAT
This sequence comes from Aquarana catesbeiana, assembly GCF_042186555.1. Lineage (NCBI taxonomy): Eukaryota > Metazoa > Chordata > Amphibia > Anura > Ranidae > Aquarana > Aquarana catesbeiana. Next base: position 336,836,609 of record NC_133329.1, read on the forward strand.
TTTGTAGAGCCGATCGTATGCAGGGTCTCCACGAGGACGACAGAGTTCATTGTCGTTGAAGTGCATGAACCGCAAAATCTGCTCGTATCGTGCCCTGGTCATGGAGGCAGAGAACACGGGCATATGGTGAATTGGGTCAGTGGACCAATATGACCGCAACTCACTCTTTTTGGTTATGCCCATGTTGAGGGAAAGGCCCAGAAAGATCTTAAATTCGGAGACCGTAATTGGTCTCCAATCTCTGGCAAGGGAGGACTGGGGATTAGCGGCGATGTGTTGACCAGCGTACAAATTGCTTTGGTCCACAATAGATCTATAGAGATCTTCGGTGAAAAACAGTGAATAAAAATCCAGTGGCATAAAGTCAACTGTTTCCACCTGAATTCCGGGTTGGCCAGTGAAAGGGGGAAGTACGGGTGCTGCAGAAGTGGTGGGTACCCAATTCGGATTGGCGAATGCAGCAGGAAGGGCACTATGGGCACGACGGGCCTGTCTTTGTCTTATTGGTGGCAGCGGGACACTAGTTGTGCTTGCCACCTCGCCAGCTTGAACTGCACTTATGGGACTCGCCACGTCACCACGTGATACTGCAGTGCTGGATGTACGACCAGGGTGTACTAGGCCGCTGGTGCTTGCCAGTTCACCAGAAGGAGTAGCGGCACTAGTACCTCTCTGCTCCCTACGAGAGCCCTGCGGTTCTTGCACTTCAAGGACAGAAGAAGAAGATCGGGGTCTGGTACGCCTGACTCTAGCAGGGACCACAACTCCGTCGTCAGAGCTATCTGTCATGGAGCCGCTGTCCTCTACAGGTTCGTATTCTGAGCCTGAACTTGACAGATGAGTGACTTCCTCTTCACTATCTGTCATACTCAGAAACGTGTAGGCCTCTTCACTAGTGTACCTTCGATTTGCCATTTTGGCCTCTAAATTTAGGGGTACACTAGTGAGACTCACAGGCAAAAAAGCTCCTGACTGTCAGCGACTGATTCAAACCGCTACCAAAAAACTGTTAGCGATCGCAGGGATCAGGCCTGACTCTGCGAACGCTACAGTTATGTGTGCTTAGTGTTTTGTGACAGTTATCGATCGATACTGCACTTGGGTGGGCTGGGCTGGGCTGGGCCGAGGAGCAAAACGCAGGTGCTAGCAGGTATCTGGGCTGATCCCGCTAACACTGCGTTTTTTTGGGGGACCCTAAACTGCTGGGGAGTATAGATCTGATCGGATCAGATATCGATCCGTTCAGATACTATAGCACTAAGGGAGGTGTATGCTGCGTGCGTGGGTTTTAGCGGTACTGGCGCTAACCTGACGCTGCCTGGGGCGACGCAGACCTTATCTGACCCTAAAAACTTAACTTCTATCACCGCCGGGCAATTAGGGGGTTAAACCTTTATAGGGTAATAAACGGCGGGTGCCCTAAAACTGTAATAAACTACAATAAACTACAAAAAACAAACCAACTAACCAGCGTCACCTGTAACAATTATATGGTGATCGCTGGTGAAAGGGTTAACTAGGGGGCAATCAAGGGGTTAAAACCTTTAGTAGGTAGTATATGGGGGTCCCTGTCGCTATAAAACACTGACAGCGAACCTATATACTTACCTCCCTAACTAGCGTCACCTGTGTCACTAATACAGCGATCAGAAAAACGATCGCTTAGTGACACTGGCGACGGGGGGTGATCACGGGGTTAAAACTTTATTAGGGGGGTTAGGGGGGTACCCTGGACCTAAAGGGGGGTACCCTAGACCTAAAGGGGGCTAACCTAACTGCCCTAACACTTGTAACTGACACAAACTGACACCAATGCAATAAATCAGAAAAAAAAAAAACCTGCTATTGGTGTCAGAGTGACAGGGGGTACAGGGGGGTGATCAGGGGGTGATCGGGGGGTGACAGGGGGGTGACAAGTGTGCCTGCGTGTTCTACTGTATGTGTAGTGTTGGTGCACTTACTTGGATGTCTTCTCTCCTCGGCGCCGGACGAAAAGACCGACTAGAGGAGAGATTACATCACTTCCTCTGCTTCTGTTTACATTCACAGAAGCCGAGGAAGCTTGTCATTGGCCAGGAGCGATCGCGAGGGGGGGGCCACGAATGAGTGGCCTCCCCCTCACCTTTGATCGACCCTGACCTCGATCCGACCGCCGCTGGCACCGGGGGGGGGTCCGATCGGACCCCCCACCCGCGGGCAGGCAAGGACGTACCTGTAAGTCCTTTTGCCTGCCCGTGCCGCTCTGTCGACGTATATAGTCGTGCGGCGGTCGGCAACTGGTTAATGCATTAAGATAAAAAAAACCTTCTGTGTGCAGCAGCCATCCTCCAGCATCCCCTAATACGTACCTGAGCCCCATCTTCCTCCAGAGATGTCCAAGACTTCCTCGGCCGTCCAGAACTCTCTTCCTGATTGGCTAAGACACAGCAGTGGCGCCATTGGCTCCCGCTGCTGTCAATCAAAGTCAGCCAATCAAGAGAGAGAGGGGGCGGGACAGAAATGGAGCTCTGTGTGTGAATGGACAAACGGAGCTGTGACTAAGCTCAGGTGCCCCCATAGCAAGCTGCTTGCTGTGGGGGCACTCGACAGGAGGGAGGAGCCAGGAGAGCCATAGAGGGACCCGAGAAGAGGAGGATCTGGGCTGCTCTGTGCAAAACCAACTGCACAGAGCAGGTAAGTATAACACGTTTGCTATTTTAAGAGAAAAAAAAAGACTTTACAATCACTTTAAGTTTCAAAGCCATTAGGCCTCAATGGCTCTCATTGGTTTCACAAATGGATAAATATGATTCCAGGAGTGTGCTAGGGGGCCCTAGAGATTTACCAAGAAGCACCTCATGGGGCTCACTTATTTTCAAATGGATTGCCCTTAATGGCTTTTATTGGACTGGGACTGAGATGATCAAAGCCCTAAAAATCCAATGCAGTTTACAATACAATTCTCCTGGGGTAAACTATGGTTTATTCTCAATAAGTGTGCAATGATTGTAAACACATTACGGAAAAAGTACATGTGAACCTTTCCTACTGCTTTCATTACAAGAACGACAAAAAATGTAATTTGGCGTCAAAAGCAACTGGGTAAAGCTAAATGAAAACAATACACGTGGAAGAAGAACATTTCATTATTTTCATAGTTAACAAATAGTAAGTCATTATATGGTCATGGGTCAGCAGATTTCCCTATTTGCCTGTGAGGCATGTAAAGCATTGATCAACAATTAATTTCAAGCATGTGAGCTATAGAAGCTTAAAGATGTGATGGATTAATCTAGCATAAAAATGCACAATGTGCTATGAATAATGATTTTCACAATGCTGAATGACTCTGTCATCTGCAAATAAAAAAAAGAGTGAAATTATATCCAGTGAAATGTGAAGTAGGTTTTGTTTGACATCTGATTATCAGTCTGTAGTTTAAAATGAAGACGTGAAGCATTTTATGGTGAATTTAGAGTTTTTACTGAATTAAAATGACTGTTTGCTGAATTATTGAATCTGACCTACAAATGCAAAATTAGGGCTTTTTCAGACAGGTGGCGGGGGGCACCAATCTGCCCACCCTGATTGTAACAATACACCTGGATATGGCTGTTCACAAGCCTTGGCTGCAATGCTTTGTTTTGTGGCATTCTGTAACTAACACTGGGTGCAGCATTTGACAGACAGAACCGCCTGTCAAACTGACCCACTGAGTTCAATAGGGCCGCACTGCAAACCGCAAGCTGAAAGCTATGCTTGCAGTTTCAGAATGGTCCTGCAATATAATATTGGCATGGAACGCTTTTAAGAGAGCGGCAAGCAGTACTGCAAGTCTGAAAGAAGCCTCAAAGTCTGGAAGTGGTAGTCCAGCCTAAACTTTAAGTTGTAGCTTCTGATAGAATGGGGAACAGTTAGAACTGCTGATGGACTTTTTTGCTATTTGGGACTAAAGACATCCCACCCTATTAGATTGTAAGCTCTTCTGAGCAGGGCCCTCTTAATCCTCTTGTATTTTATTGTATTGTAACTGTATCGTCTCCTTTTTATATTGTAAAGCGCTGCATAAACTGTTGGCGCTATATAAATCCTGTATAATAATAATAATTTCCCCTCATTTAGCGTTGTTTTCTTCCATTTGAAAAACTCATCTAGCGCATGTCCACAAGTTCCCATTCACTTCAGTGGAGTAGTGTAAATGACAGTTCAGAGGCTGTATTTGACTTGGTTTGCATTAGGTTCTTTTGGAAATATTTTATTAAGGTGTATTTGGATTGTCGGCAAAGCAGGTCAAATGAAGCATTTTCTTGTAAAATGCTGCAGTTTTCATGCAAACGCATTTGCATTCGAGCAGCGCTGCGTTCACATGGACACTGTTAAACTGTACACTTGTTAACACTTGATCTCCTTGCTGTCACAATGACAATAGCTTTACTAGGCAGGAAGTAATGGAAAGTCTAGAGCAGGGGTCTTCAAACTGCGGCCCTCCAGGTGTTCAGGAACTACAATTCCCATCATGTCTAGTCATGTCTGTGAATGTCAGAGTTTTACAAAGCCTCATGGGATGTGTAGTTCTGCAACAGCTGGAGGGCCGTAGTTTGAGGATCCCTGGTCTAGAGCAACAAGTTGGTGGGGTTTCCAGCTTTCCCTAATCTATTAAGACCACATTCACATGCAGTTGCGGTTGGTGCTACATTTTTTGGGGGGGCGGCAAACAACCCCCCCCGCCTGGTCCGCACTTACCCAATCCAGGTTGCGGCCTCTCTGGCTTCTCCTCCTGGCTAATCCGGTTATAAGACCTGCCTCCTGTCCTGATTGGCCGGGAGGAGAAGTCGAAAGAGAATAGCGAATATTGATTTACTAATGTCACAAGTGGGTGGGATTGGGGCGCAGTGCTCTGCGTCCCGAGCCCATCCTTTTTGAAGCCAATTAGAGCCTCAGGCTCTAATCATGTGCTTAAAAAAAAACCCCAAAAACCCCATAGAATCCTATGAGTCCGGCGCCCTGCCGCGCATGGTGATTAGGAAGCGGATAGATATTAGGGGGATGGCACCCCTGCGCACCTTATGGACCAGCTGCCGCTGATCACATGTCCTACATGCCCATAGTGTGGCAAGTATACCTGCAGCAGGGATCCAGGTGTTCTGACCAGTGGCTGCTGCTCAGCCTGCTCAATGACAGGCTGTAAAGAACCGGGGGCTGTCCACAGCTGTAAGCATGTATTCACACATTCCGCAGTTACCTGCAGTTAGGGACAGATGTCTGCCCCTGGAGGCAATCTATCTGTGCCAAGGGGAGATCACCTGTCCCTAACTGTAACCCCTGGATGCATGGATACATGCTTATAGCCTCAGCTTTTTTTAGTCTGTCATTCAGTTGTATGGCTGAGCAGCCACCACTGACCAAAACACCTGGGATCCCAGCGCAGGTATATTTGCCACACCATGGTCCTCTGGAACAATAAATGAGGTCTATAAATCAGCGTTTATATTTCTTTCTATGTTGCTATTGGAGATGTTTCTCTAACCATATCTGGTACAGTCATTTCAGATAAGCTTTAACTTTTCTAAATCATTGGTGACTAATGTGAAGATTTTCTGCCAACTCTAGAAGTGACCTTGGCCAGCCTGTGATGAGTTTTCCTGCAGACATCTGTAAATTAAGTAAAGTAAATTAAAAATGGCACTATCATACTTATTAATTATTGTGTCATTCCATTATTCCCTCAAGGATGCCCCCTTCTGCTTTTCTTTGGCCCCTCAGTGCCACCTAAGAAGAAAAGATCACCTTGCTTGCTTTGGGGACTGTGTTTATAATAGTGACCCAGTGTTTAGGGCAGCAGGTATGGGGGGGGGGGGGGAGGGGGCAGCTCCAAGACTCTCCCTCTCTCTCTCTCTATATATAAATTGTTACACCCTTCCCTATTTTGTTTCCTTCTTCTATTCATCTCACACATTGACTCACAATCAGAGAGAAGCTAAACAATTCAGACTTCAGCTGGAGACAACTGACACAAGTTGAAATATGCAAACAGTGTAGTGTCTATTGCTTTTTCTGCACCACCTATTTTAATCTCACACGCAGACTTAACACCAGCAAACAGTCACTTCCAGCGTTATGGGGTCCTCTATGGTTGGATGCAAAATGGCTGACAGCAAGGCCAAGCACAGGGGGACACAGCCCTCCTCAGACGGGGTAATCAAAAGTAAAACTACAAAAACAAATGGACAAGAAGGCAAACAAAAACAAACAAAAATTTACAGCTCACTTACCAGTCAGCCTGCAACAAACTGAACTGACCTTGTCTAACAGTTCATGTTAAAAACAAGGGGTTTCATTTGAACACATTGGCAAATATATGTGTAAGCTGCAGTGGCCACGTCACGCCACCCCAGTGTACTTCAGTCCTAACTCTATGATTTTGAGAGTCTACTGAGTTGGAGCACACATATATAATATGAAAAACTCTCAAAATTATAGTGTTAGGACTGCAGTACAGTGGGGTGCAATTGATGTGGCCGCTGCAGCTTATGCATATATTTGCAAATGTGTGCAAATTAAACCCCTTGTTTTTAACATGAACTGTTACACAGGGCCAACTTGGTTTGCTGTAGGCTGGCTGGTAAGTGAGCTGGGCATTTTTGTTTTATTTTTTTACATGTGTTGTTCTTCTGTGTTCTCCTTGCTGCAAAGGCTAGTTATAGCTTGGGGTGGTTTCCATTTGTTTGTGCTGTGCGGTATTAGGCTATGTTCACTTCACATATAGGTATTGTAGTACAATCTGCTAAAGGAAATAAATGGTCACAGGATATTTCTTGTTGTTTTTTTTTGTAAAACTGTACAACAGGGGTGTCAAACTCAATTTGATTGTGGGTGGCATTAGCAGTATGGTTGCCCTCAAAGGGCCGGTTGTATCTGGGGTGCGCTACGTGCAGAGTTCAGGAATGCGTTATGCACAGAGTGCAGGGTTCAGGGATGCGCTATGTACAGAGTGTATGGTTTAGGGGTGTGCTATGTACAGAGTGCAGTGTTCAGGAGTGCGTTATGTACAGTGTAGAGTTTAGGGGTGTACAGTGTGGAACCCCAACCCCTCCTCCCAAAGCTTCTTCATATCTCTCTCCTAACTGACCTGGCTCTAGTACCTCCCTATGTAGGCCACTCTGCCTCGCATTGAGGGAGATCATTCTCCCTCTCAGATTCTGGAGTTCTGTTCCCGCCATGAGTGCTTGCAGGGATTTGTTCATTCCTGAGAGCAAAGCTGGCCCTTGTAAGCACAGAAGGCTTCTGTGTTTACAAGTGATAGTGGGGAGCTGCCAGAGGTGATGGACTAGAGTTCCAGTATAAAGTGGCTCCAAACCTGGTGTGAGGGCCACATGACAAGGCTTGGAGGGCTGCATTCGGCCAGCAGGCCTTGTGTTTGACATAAGTGCTTTACAGCATTGCTTTCCTAATGTATTGCCAAGCTGGGCAGTATCTTATGCCCCCTGGCTTACACAAGGTACTACAAAACCATCAAGCTCTTTTAACAACTAAAAGGACTACATACAACGTGCAGCAGCTCATAATAAGTCATTTTATTTGAACGTGTAATCTGAATGGTTAACATGACTCAACACATTGCCCAACCTTGGTAACAAAGCCGCCACATCCCACCAGGTACAATTTTCTCCGGAGATCTATAGGCAGTGCTAAACAACCCTATCTATTTACAGTACTGTCCCAAACATTAAGGCCAACAGCTGCGGCAACCTTTTTTCTACCCATATTAGATAACCAATTCAGCTTTTGTAAACCAGCAGAAAGGACTCTGTGAAGTAACAGACATTTTTTGAGATGAAAACATAAATCTTTAATAAAAAAAAAATCCTAAATTTCCCCCTGCTACTAATAAAAGTAGTTTCATGTTAATGATGCAAGCTTCCGCTGCCTGTTGTAAATTCTTTGCTATTATCAAGCTCAGCTGCTGAGACCTGCTGTTTTCCGAGTCATAACAGTTACGGCACCTGGGTTATTTATCATTATGTTAAACCCCGTTTCACTTTATCCTTTTCGGATTTAAAAAGCTCCATAATACAAGTGAGGATAATTTGCTCCTCTTCTTTCATAGCTGGCATGTCATGACCCTCCGCAGCATCGTCTCATGAGACAGTCTTATGGAGGAAAAAAAAAAATGAAACCCACCATGCAAAGATGTCTCTCCCAAAAATTCCATTAATAGTCCTCTCTTAGCACATGTAGGTTCCAGGGTCTGGGTCTAAAGGATGTTTTAATCTCTTCAGGAAAACAATGTCTCATAATGATGTAAAGGACTACTGCGGCACTGATGTAAAAATCATAAATTATTCAGCACCTTTCACTTGGCACCACTGTGATATCCTCATTAGCAGTGGCTCACAGTGTCTGTCAGATGGTGTCCATACGAACGCCGGCATCACATTGTCTTTGAGATGTGCAGCTGGTTCCATGACACTGCCAGTATATGAAAACATGACGCCAGTTTGTTTTATTTAGTGCTAAACCTTCCAGTTTGTAAAAACAAGGCTGACACAGAGCCTGACATGAGGCAGTGAAAATAATTAGCTCCCATTTTCTCAGGCTCCTATTTCCTTCTCCCCGCTGCGTTTTCTTTCCACTAAACCACCACATGTCAGTCGAAATGGGAGGCAATTAGTGGGCTCATTTCAGTCCCCACAACTGTGCTGAAAAGAAAGTATTTATGATGGCACAATGAACAGCTGAAAGATTAAATAACATTTGCCTTTTGAAAAGAAAATGACTTCAAGCTAAATGGCCAATTTTTGATTATTCTCAAACAAGCTTAGAGTAGTTGTTTTTTATTTTTTTTTTTAACTACAAGAAAGGAAAATGAGTCATTTTTTTTTTTTTTAGGTGGAAGAATCAAATAAATCTTGACACTGTAATGCAAATGACTGATGTTTTATTGCAAAATATGTAAATGTATTATACCCTTAACAATAGCGCGAGTCTGAGGTCAGGCGGGATTGGTACTAACTAGACACTGTGCAGACAAGGTTACTACAAGATTGCAAATTTTTTTTTTTTTTTATTATGTGTGTTGCCGGCGTCTGAAACAAGGCCTTTGGGTATTCTTTAAGATTAAATGGAATCAAGACAAATGAAGCATACCTTTTAATGACACAATACATGTGTCAGGAGAGCAAAACATCTTGGCTGACATGTTTATAAAGGTCCTGACATGTTTTCATGAGTAGATGTCATGGAGCTAAATTAAGAAGGGCAGAATAATGTTGCTTTTCAACCAGGTACTTTTAATTAGAGCTCTGAAATAGGTCTTCCAAGTATATTCTTGTAATCTTTTTTTAATCTCTGAGCTTTAATTTCCTTTTTTATTATTTTTTTTTCTGCTCATGCTCAATTATAAAAGGTAAAACAGACACAGCTTGACATAAACTCAGTCTTTGTCCTAAATCTAATACATTACATTAAAAAGGTTTTTTCATGAGATCTTTCTGCGATTGATCGATTCATGCTGGGGGAGTAAAGAGGAGGACTAGAGCAGGCTTCCAGATAAACTGTACAACAATATGCTATTGGTTCTAATGCCCCGTACACACGGTTGGATTTTCCGACGGAAAATGTGTGATAGGACCTTGTTGTCGGAAATTCCGACCATGTGTAGGCTCCGTCACACATTTTCCATCGGATTTTCCAACACACAAAGTTTGAGAGCAGGATATAAAATTTTCCGACAACAAAATCCGTTGTCGGAAATTCCGATCGTGTGTACACAAATCCAACGGACAAAGTGCCACGCATGCTCAGAATTATTAAAGAGATGAAAGCTAGTGGCCACTGCCCCGTTTATAGTCCCGAACGTACGTGTTTTACGTCACCGCGTTTAGAACGATCGGATTTTCCGACAACTTTGTGTGACCGTGTGTATGCAAGACAAGTTTGAGCCAACATCCGTCGGAAAAAATCCATGGATTTTGTTGTCGGAATGTCTGAACAAAGTCCGACCGTGTGTACGGGGCATTAGACAGAATATAAAGCTACTATTAACTGAAAGTGGTTGTAACCCCACTAGGTTATTTACAGGTACTCAACTGTCTTCCATAATGCTAAGTGCCCTGTGCATGGGTTTTATTAAAAATGACTGTTCTATACCTTATAGCCTACTGCCGCTCGGCACTCACGTGACCGCCTGCTGCTCCCTATCCCGATCTGACAGCTACAGGGGGCGGGGCTGAGATTCCCCCCACTGACGACCGTCAGGAGGAGGAGAGAGGCAACCGGTCACGTGAGCGCCGCTCTGAAATATAGTATAGAATGGCATTTTTATAATAAACACATACACAGGGCACTTAGCATTAAGGAAGACAGTTGAGTGCCTGAAAATTACAGTTATTTCTGCAGGAGGGGAGGGGCAGGCACTGACACAACTGACAGGCAGGAAGGGAGGTGGGAGAGGAGGAGAGAGGAGAGCTGGGGATGACGGAGGAACGTAAACTGACCACGGTGTCAAACCTCAGCAGCCATGATAAACCGTGGTCAGCTTACAGGGGGAGGGCAGAACCAGGCAGGATCAGCCAATTATTTTATATGATAGAAAACAAGAAAAAAACTGCGCTCGTGAAATAAACTCAAACCAAATAATGTATGGCAGCACCACTGACGTGAGATATTTTCACATGAACAAGTAATTATTAAAAAAATGTGTTGCACTAAATAAATCAGTCTGTATGTCTTCAGTATTATTTTATATGATACAAAGGGACAAATTACACAGTATAAGCGCTGTGCTGTTATTCATGCTTTAAGGGAACAGGATACATTTTGTTAAGGTTAACAAACACTTTAAAGTACCATGTCACACTAGTAAACCTTTCACTGGCAGCAAATCAGCAGTAACAAGATCGCTCAATAGATCACTCACCTGCTCCTACCATGCCTCTCCCTTGATGGCCAAAAGACTACAGAGCAACGACAGGGCAGCACCTTGCTGTAAAGGCCAGAGGGGAGCGACGCTGCAGGAGCAGATCGGTATCCATGTTGCCGAGTTGCCACCTAGGCCTAATAATTCAGCAGATGGATCATATAAAACCTGGTAGATGAATGATCTTTTGTGCTGCATGTTTGTGACATAGGCCTAATACTTCATCAGATGGATCATACAAAATCCAGCTGATTACCTATCTTTTGTGCTGGGTGAACCTGCATGTTTGCTTCTATGGAGAGGTAACAGGAAACAACAATCGGCCACTACTGTATACTCAGTCTTTGTCCTAAATCGAATACATTACATTAAAAGGGTGTTTTTGGGAGAACTTACTGCGATTGATCGATTCATGCTGGAGGAGCAAAGAGGTGGACTAGAGCAGGCTTACAGATAAACTGTACAACAATATGCTACTTGTTCTAAGCTAGCATCTAAAGCTACCAATAACTTAAAGTGCCATGTCACACTAGTAAACCTGTCACTGGCAGCAAATCGGCAGTGTCAAGATTGCTATATAGATCACTCACCTGCTCCTACCATGCCGCTCCCTTGCTGGCCAAAAGACTACAGAGCAACATCAGAGCAGCACCTTGCTGGTACACTATATAATACCAAAAGTATTGGGGTGCCTACCTTTACACACATTAACTTTAATGGCATCCCTGTCTTATTCTGTAGGGTTCAATATTGAGTTGGCCCACCCTTTGCAGCTATAACAGCTTCAACTCTTCTGGGAATGCTGTCCACAAGGTTTAGGAGTGTGTCTATGGGAATGTTTGACCATTCTTCCAGAAGCACATTTGTGAGGTCTCCGTTCTAATTTATCCCAAAGGTGTTCTATCGGGTTGAGGTCAGGACTCTGTGCAAGCCAGTCAAATTCCTCCACACCAAACTCGCTCATCCATGTCTTTATGGACCTTGCTTTGTGCACTGGCATGCAGTCATCTTGTAACAGGAAGGGGCTATCCCCAAACTGTTCCCACAAAGTTGGGAGCATGAAATTGTCTTGGTATGCTGACGTCTTAAGAGTTCTCTTCACTGGAACTAAAGGGCAAAGCCCAAACCCTGAAAAACAAGCCCACGCCATAATCCCCCCTCCACCAAATGATTTGGACCAGAGCACAAAGCAAGGTCCATAAAGACATAAATGAGCAAGTTTGGGTGGAGGAACTTGACTGGCCTGCACAGAGTCCTGACCTCAACCCGATAGAACACCTTTGGGATGAATTAGAGCAGAGACTGTGAGCCAGGCCTTCTCGTCCAACATCAGTCAGTGCTTGACCTCACAAATGTGCTTCTGGAAGAAAGGGCAAACATTACCATAGACACACTCCTAAACCTTGTGGACAGCCTTCCCAGAAGAGTTGAAGCTGTTATAGCTGCAAAGGGTGGGCCAATTCAATATTAAATCTTGCAGACTAAGACTGGGATGCCATTAAAGTTCATGTGTGTGTAAAGTCAGGGCTCCTAAAACTGTTGGTAATATAGTGTATGGTCAGAGGGAGAGCAGTGCTGCATGAGCAGATCAGTTTCTGTGTTGCCACCTAGGCCTAATAATTCAGCATATGGATCATATAAAACCTGGCTGATTAATGATCTTTTGTGTTGCATGTTTGTGACATAGGCCTAATAATTCATCAGATGGATCATACAAAATCCAGCTGATTAAATATAATTTGTGCTGGGTGAACCTGCATGCGTCTGTGGAGAGGTAACAGGAGACAGCAATTGGCCACTAAATATCGTGACTCTTCCCACAAGAAAGCATGGGCAGTGATACCTTCCATTCTTTGATAGGACCTACACACAATAGACTGTCCCTCATCCAACCAGAAAGATAGGATCTGGTGATGTTCTCTTACATCTATAGGGAGAAAGCTAGCAATACACACAGAGAAAATATGTACAAAATTGGGTTTATTTAAAAGGAACCTGTCAGGGAAGAAATATGTGAGCTTCCATTGCTGACTTTTCATAAATGCAGGTTCTAGAGCCATCCTCCTGATCCTGCCTTTACTACCTGGTAAGTCAGTGATCCAGAAGAAGTTATGGAAGCAGTGAGGTCTGAGTTCAAATTCATTCTGTTTTCAGGTTAGTGACAGACTGGGCGCTGAGATGGCAGCCCAGGAGAAGGCACCTTCAAGCGTATTAGACAGCTCTCAAGATTCCATCCTTCCAGGTTCCCCTTAATGCCGCGTACACACGACCGTTTTTGCCGTCGGAATAAACGCCGAAGGTTTCTCCGACGGAACTCTGACGGAATTCCATTCAAGCGGTCTTGCCTACACACAGTCAAACCAAAGTCCGACCGTCCAGAACGTGGTGACGTACAGCATGTACGACGGGACTAGAAAAAGGAAGTTCAATAGCCAGTAGCCAATAGCTTCCGTCTCGTACTTGCTTCAGAGCATGCGCCATTTTTGGTCCGTCAGAACAGCATACAGACGATTGGTTTTCCCGATAGGAATTGGTTCCGTAGGAAATATTTATATCATGTTCTATTTCTAGGTCCGTCAAAATTTTCGAAAAAAAAAGTCCGATGAGGCACACACAAGATCGGAATAGACAATGAAAAGATTCCGTCTGACTTTTTCTGTCGGACATTCCGCTTGTGTGTACGCGGCACAAAAAACACTGAATTTAGGCCGTGCTGGATTACCATGTTTGCACATCAATGTTTTTAACGCTGCCTATAATCCCGAATATATTTTAGTTGAGTAACACATCATGCCTCGTCATGTATGATAAAGAATGATTAAACTGGTCACAGGAAACGGTTTTCACCACAGGTCCATCAAGCTGCAAAAATTCAGTTCTCTGAAGATAAAAGGGTAACATTCTTGCCATGCTGCATCCCCTATGGGAGTAACAGGGTCATCTCCAGGCATGTAATAAATTCTAGATGTCTACAAATTAATCTGAGAACAAAAGATGGGATCACCTGCTGTGTGAGGAGCTTAAAGAAAACCTGCCATGTGGCTATGTGCCATTGGCTGCTGATATCTTTCTAAAAATGCTTCCATCCTATCTGCCAGGGCGCCTCGCCTACCTGATATCAGTATTTTTATTCACTTACCTGAAACAAGCATGCTGATCAAAAACTTTGATTTGCAAACCTATTCTTGGTCTAGCTCAGCAAGTGCTGACACCAGAGACAGCCAGACAACCAGCATTTTTTAGAATGAGGTCAGAGGTGGCTGTCTTTCTATTCTTTTTATGACAAGTTTACTACACAAACACCATCAGTAGATTGCACATGCAGATTATACATAGGATTCGTTCTATAGATTGATCTGATTGTGAATGACACCATTGGTGGGACTATCCCCCTTTAAAATAAAATCTCTCTGTCCATCTGTCTTCCTCTATTTGGCCTGATATATAGACAACTAAAAAAATTATATATATATATATATATTATTATCATTATACACAATTTATATCGCGCCAACAGTTTACGCAGCACTTTACAATGTAGAGGGGGAACAGCACAATTACAATACAGTTTAATACAGAAGGGACAGGAGGGCCCTGCTCGTAGAGCTTACATTCTAAACGGAGGGGGTGGTGGTACAAAAGGTAATAGATGCGGGGAACGATCTGATGGGGGGTATATATATATATATATATATATATATATATATATATATATATATATATATATATATATATATACACACACACATATATATATATCTATATATATATACACACTGAGCAAAATTATAAACGCAACACTTTTGTGTTTGCCCCTATTTATCATGAGCTGAACTCAAAGATCTACGACTTTTTCTATGTACATAAAAGGCCTATTTCTCTCAAATATTGTTCACAAAGCTGTCTTAATCTGTGTTAGTGAGCACTTCTCCTTTGCCAAAATAATCCATCCACCTCACAGGTGTGGTATAACAAGATGCTGATTAGACAGCATAATTTTTGCACAGGTTGGCCACAATAAAAGGCCACTCTAAAATGTGCAGTTTTATCACACAGCACAATGCCACAGATGTCGCAAGTTCTGAGGGAGCGTGCAATTGGCATGCTGACTGCAGGAATGTCCACCAGAGCTGTTGCCCTTAGATTGAATGTTCATTTCTCTACCATAAGCCGTCTCCGAAGGCGTTTCAGAAAATTTGGCAGTACATCCAACTGGCCTCACAACCTCAGACCACGTGTAACCACACCAGCCCAGGTCCTCCACATCCAGCATCCTCACCTCCAAGATTTTCTGAGACCAGCCACCCGGACAGCTGCTGCAACAATCGGTTTGCATAACCAAAGAATTTCTGCACAAACTGTCAGAAACCATCTCAGGGAAGCTCATCTGCATGCTTGTCATCCTCATCGGGTCTCGACCTGACTGCAGTTTGTCATCGTAACCGATTTGAGTGGGCAAATGCTCACATTCAATGGTGTCTGGCACTTTGGAGAGGTGTTCTCTTCATGGATGAATCTCGGTTTTCACTGTACAGGGCAGATGGTAGACAGCTTGTATGGAGTCGTGTGGGTGAGCGGTTTTCTGATGGTAATGTTGTGGATCGCATGGCCCATGGTGGCGGTGGGGTTATAGTAAGTGCAGGCATATGGTATGGACAACAAACACAGGTGCATTTTATTGATGCCATTTTAAATGCACAGAGATACTGTGATGAGATCCTGAGGCCCATTGTTGTGCCATTCATCCACGACCATCACCTCATGTTGCAGCATGATAATGCACGGCCCCATGTTGCAAGGATTTGTACACAATTCCTGGAAGCTGAAAACATCCCAGTTCTTGCATTGCCAGCATACTCACTGGACATGTCACCCATTGAGCATGTTTGGGATGCTCTGGATCGGCGTATATGACAGCGTGTTCCAGTTCCTGCCAATATCCAGCAACTGCGCACAGCCATTGAAGAGGAATGGACCAACATTCCACAGGCCACAATCAACAACCTGATCGACTCTGTAAAGGAGGTCACACCAAAAACAGACTGGTTATCGGACCCCCCCCCAATACAGTAAAACTGCACATTTTAGAGTGGCCTTTTATTGTGGCCAGCCTAAGACACACCTGTGAAATAATCATGCTGTCTAATCAGCATCTTGAATATGCCACACCTGTGAGGGGGATGGATTATATTGGCAAAGGAGAAGTGCTCACTAACACAGAATTTTATATATATATATATATATATATATATATATATATACACATTTTTTTAGTTGTCTAGATATATATATTTATCTGTGTATATATGTGTATATATATATATATATATATATATATATATATATATATATATACATAGAATGTTAATTTCTCTACCATAAGCCGTCTCCGAAGGCGTTTCAGAGAATTTGGCAGTACATCCAACTGGCCTCACAACCTCAGACCACGTGTAACCACACCAGCCCAGGACCTCCACATCCAGCATCCTCACCTCCAAGATTTTCTGAGACCAGCCACCCGGACAGCTGCTGCAACAATCGGTTTGCATAACCAAAGAATTTCTGCACAAACTGTCAGTTTTGTCAGTTAAACCATTAAAAAAAAAAAAAAAATATATATATATATATATATATATATATATATATATAATTTTTTTTTTCTTTTTTTTTAATGGTTTAACTGACAAATGTGTTATGCTACACTAAACCCAATCTAGAATTTATTACATTTGCTATTTTGAACAGCCAGTATATAAGAAAAGAAGTGGTTGAAAAAAGCACTTGTGGGTTTAACTTGTCATTTTTTGCATATTTATTGGTCTACTAACAATGTGTGTCCTTTGCCTACATATTTTGTGCTAAAAGGTACTCCTTTCTCGTCTCTGAGAATTGAAAGGTAAAATCCACTTAAAAAAAAATAATAATTAGGTCTGATGGCAGAGATGTAACCACAGATCAATTCACTCCCTTTCAATATATATCCAACCTAATATCTGCTGATTGGTCACTATCAGCCCACCATAAAGTGTAGGCTGCGGCAGGAGGAATTAGAAGGGGAGTGTATGAGGTGAGATCTAACCACTGGGGTCACTTAAATATATAAGATAATGATTCAACACAGCAGTATCTATTCATAACCAAATATCAGTATTATGAGCGAGCACCAACTCTTTAATGTAAACCTGTGCTTGTCTATAAAGGCAACAACTGGTTAGCTTTAATCCCCCCATCCCCAGCAGCCAATATTCACCCTTTCTTTACTCCCCCTGCTCCTCAATTCACTGCTGAAAGGCAAAGGAAATTCCAATACTTCTACTGTCACATGGCTCAGTCACATGTCACTCCATTCTGGTACTAGGTATAGGGCGGCATTTGACTCGGCCATGTTAGAGTGGTGGGCCAATCAGTGCTCTCACAGGGAAATCTATAGCTGGATGTAAGCTACAACTCCAGGAACTCATAACTTACACAGGGCTTTCCATGCGGCACGTAAGGGATAATATAAGCATACGCTGCAGGGGAGTGGAGAATTACAATAAACCTATAGCTTTGCCTTGCTTGGACAAATAGAGGTTCACAATAAATTAGGGTGCTAGTTTATGTTAGATATTTTCCCTACTCTGACCACTTTCAAATCCAGTAAAACAGTTCAAAAATCTCCATAAAACACGTAACCATTTAATAGTTGCAATCAGGGCAGCATAGTGCCTTTGTGGTTTACACTTCTGCATTGCTGCACTGGGGTCCTTGGTTAATGTCCTGGTCAGAACACAATCAGCATGAAGTTTGTATGTTCTCTGACACAATAAAGCCAGCTACTCTGTAACATCCATTGTGACAATCCCTTATTGGCTACATAGCAGGATACAGTAATAACACGCAAACGCGTTTCAGCTGAAGCTTTACTCTTTCTGTAAGGCTTCAGCCAAAACGCATTAGCATGTTATTGCTGTATCCTACTATGTAGCCAATAAAGAATTGTTGCAATGGATGTTACAGAGTAGCCGGCTTTATTGTATCAGAAGGTTAATGCTACATTTCAAAGGAATCTGGGCCAGAGCACTTGTTTCCAGTCTCCCAGGTAATTTGCAGTAGAGCAGGTTTTCTTTGCTGGACTAAGTTTGTATGTTCTCCCAGTGTCTGCGTAGGTTTCCTCCAGGTTCCTCCCACACTTCAAAGAGTGTGGTGTGCATGTGGAATGCTGGTAGGCTAATTGGCTCACATCTACAATTGCCTAAGTATGAGATTCTACTGAATGCATCTTAGATGGCTGTCTCACCATCTGCCCCAACAGCAGATAAGGCGCTTTGAGTCTCCAGGGAGAAAAGCACTATAGATTTATAAATTGATTGAGTCAGCTAGTAATTTTTATTTCCTTTTTAAATAACCAACCTTTTATGTGAGCAACAAGGGATTTATCAGATCCTTAAAAGCGGCTTCTAGACTGGTGGTAGTGGTTGTCTTCTGGCGTTAATGGCTTGGGTCAGCAACCCGCAACAGCTTTGTAGATACAGACTTTTGACTTTTCTCTGACTTTCCCAATCTGCATACTTGTTGCAAATCAGTGATTCTGAATTGAAGCCATTAGTTTAGCACAAAAGTTTGTCAACCACAATTTTAAGAAAATGGTAAATCTGCCCTGGAGAGGTAAAGGGAGAATATATGGCAAATAAAGATAATTCTTCTAGATTATTTAGGAAACGAGGTCTACTGCTCAAACATAATCTATTTGTCCTTTATGTAGAAATTTTAAATTGTTGTTTGGTTATTATTTCTGTGGCTGCCTTATAAAACTCCACAGGCCGCTAACCTGCCCCTCCAGAGGCTATTTGTATGTCTGTAAAAGTGGCCAGTCCCATCATTTCAGAATAATTGTAGACCTGGAGCAGTGCATTGCCTTTTAGGAGATATTGAGTGTGATGTGGCTACTGCACAATGAGTATGAACCCAGGGGTATGGGGAATGGCATTTCTGTTGAGCCAGGTGATTGACCAGGGAGACATTTACTTTAAAGCCAAACTCAAGGAAACTTTAAAATGACCCATTTGTTTTGTCTAAGGGAGAGGGGAAGCACTTTTACTTAATTGATCCTCCGTGTCCCCGGCAGATGGCGCTCCTCCGTGATCAAGCGATAGGCTTTCCCACGGTGTCCTCATGTGCAATGTAGGGCTACAGAACCTGCATTGGTCTTAAGGACATAAGGACTTAGACCTCTGGCATGTAGGGGAGAAGATGCTGCGGGGACTGGTCTTGCAGCAGAGAGTCTTGGGTAAGTAAACCTTCTTTTCTGTGTCCCCTAGACCTAGGGAATAAGGGGATATTTTGGTTTCAGGGAGTTGGGCTTTAATGATGAACTCCAGAAAACCAACTTAATACACAGGTAAGAATACATATATAAAAGTCAAAATTGCAGCATCCAGGAGTACAAATAATTACTAAGAAGTTATCAAAGAGTTATTAAGAAGATGATATTAGTAAACAGCAATCCAGCAAAAATCAGTAATAATTACAGTCCTATAAAAGTTTCCACCATCCACATGTGCTTCCACCATCCACAGAGAGAAGAAATCATCACCACTTGTTATTGAAGACACTAACCACACTCACCAGCTCCCGAAGCTTACAGAGCAGCTAACAGCTCATGTTAAATAACACAGCATCCCTCTATAGATATCACAGCTCCATCCATCCATGGTCTTCTTATCACAGTTTCCACTCTGCACCAATAGGGGGGAGTCTGAATCACAACACTGTATAGGAAAAAGAATGCTCACTGCATGGAGCCAGAAACCAACTCCCTGACCTCCTGGCCCCTCCCCGCTGTGTTTCGTGCCAATGCACGTCTTCAGGGGATGAGCTGACGTCACATTGCCATTTCCGGTCACGGAGTTGGCGGCCATTGGAGCCCCTCCTGGTGTTTCTGGCTACATGTGGTGAGCAATCTTCTTCTTGTAATAGATGCAGTCAAGTGCATTGATTCAGACTCCCCCTAGTGGTGCAAAGTGGAAACTGTGATAAGAAGACCATGGATGGATGGAGGGACGCTGTGTTGTTTAACATGAGCTTTTAGCTGCTCTGTCAGCTTTGGGAGCTGGTGAGTGCAGTTATTGTCTTCAATCACAAGTGGTGGTGATTTTTTCTCTCTCTGGACGGTGGAAGCACATTTGGATGGTGGAAACTTCTAAAGGACTGTGATTACTTACCTGTTTTTTGCTGCACTGCTGTTTACCAATATCATCTTCTTAATAACTCTCAGATAACTACTTAGTAATTATTTGTACACTTAAGCGCTGCAGTTTTGACTTTTACTGTGTTTCTGGGGTTTGTATACTTGCCTGTTTTCAGCTGCCTTATATTATCATTCCTAGTGCTGACCATTTCATATACAGATACAAGAATACACATATAAACAATGTTTTACCTTCAAAAAGATTTGTGATTCGAACCATCTATCCCTGACAGACAGGAGAACTAGTCTGGTGTGCTCTTTTATCTACTGTAGTTAATACAACTAGGTCTTGTTCCTACTCCCAGCATGACACAGGACAATAAAGGAGAAGCAGTAGACTGATGAGCTCATCCTTCTGTCATTCTGTTCTCTCCTGTCAATGTGTTCCTTGTCAGCACAATTGCAAGCAGCTCAATGATCACTGAATCAGTCTGGCTCCCAACACTGGCCTTCCCTCTGCTGTACAGTAGATTGCAAGAGACTGATACGTAATCAACGTCAACACTAGTTGCTTTTAACAATAAATGTAAAGATGTACACACTTTTTTCTGCCAGTAGTTCAGTTTTAAAAAGAAAGAAGATTGTATATACATACTAAGGCTTAATGTACACGGGACGTTTTTACAACCTCTCCTGAACGATTTAATTTGACAGATAGTATCCTACGTTTAAAACGTAGATTGTGCCGCATTTACATGCCGCGTTTAGCGGCGTTTTGCCGCGTTTGCGTTTAGAAGCGTTTTTTTTTTTTTAAATCTTTTTTTTTTTTTTCAAAATAGCCAAAAATTAAAAATGCCTGTAAACGAAATGTGGCTAAACGTGAGTTACCACATTTCTAAGTGTTTAGCGCTTGAAATGCCTCTAAACTCAGCGTCTGAACTCATGTTTTTGCTTTCCAAAAAAGGCCTCTAAACTCAACTGTCTAGAAATGACCCTGTGTACATGTACTGATAAGATAACATAGAGGAGAGTTCAGGGGCAGTTGAAAAAAAATGCCCAACTGCTCCTTCAAGCGCCAAATGCTTCTAAACGCGGCTAAATGCTGTAACTCGCGTTTCATTTACAGGCGTTTTTCATTTTTGGCTATTTTGAAAAAAACGCTTCTAAACGCAAACGTGCCAAAACGCCGCTAAATGCGGCATGTAAACGCGACAAAGTGGATGTTTTAAATGTGGGTTACTATCTGTCAAGTTAAATCGTTCAGGAGAGGTTGCAAAAACGTCCCGTGTACATTAAGCCTTAACGTCCCTTTAGTAGCAGTGTACATGAGGCCTAATAGAAAGGGTCTGTGTTGCCCAACGCACCCCGAGTCCAACGGCTATTTTCCAAATGCAAGCAAAAATAGAAAATGACGCTTCTAGAGCCTCAATGTACACCGCAGCTGCTAAACTGCTAAGCTGAAGTTTAGGAACAGTTGGGAATTTTTTTCAGCAGCCCCTGAACTCTCCTCTATGTTATCTTATCTGTACAAGTACACTCAGTCCTTTATAGTAGTTTAGAGGCAGTTGAGGTTACTAGCGTTTTTTTCTTTTTTGAAAGCAGTAAAATTGCATTCAGGACTGTAGTTTACCGGCATTTCAAACAGTAAATGCTTGTAATCGTGGTAAACCGCGTTTATGAGTGTTTGCGTTTATAAGCGTTTTTAAAGGGGAAAACATTTACTGATACTTACAACATACTTACAACATATAAAAATGTTGAAAAAAACATAGATTTCACCAAATGTTGCTGCCTGCATCAATGGATGAGTCCAGTAGCAAAACGAACTCTGGTCCTCTCACACTGCTCTCTCATTCTCCTACAGAATGGCTGAAATAGTTAATAATTTACTTTTTTTTTTAATGCATTGTGGGCATTTGGGAGGGTCTCCTGAGTTTTTTTTTTAGGGCTGTTACTGATTAAAATTTTAGTGTTCAATTAATCGATTTTTTTTAATCGATTAATCGACTAATTTCAATTAATTATAATGCACATACAGATCCAACTAATTTTAGCTGATGTCATGCGTAGCTCCTCCCCCGTACGCATTACATTCAATCAGAACTTCCTCAGAACTTCCTCAGCGGGGCGGGGCTATGGCATCACCCTACAGTCTATTTAAATAGCACCGTTGTGCATCAGGGGGACCGATGGATAGCCAGAGACATCCATCACCTGCTGAGACAGCAAAGTGTCAGCTCTTTGGACAAAAAGTGCCCTCATCATAAATGTTTCTTGATTGCTGGATAACCAATCAATGTCAGTTCATCGTCAAACTGACTTACAGCCAGGAAAGCCCTCAGATTATGTTGATTTTCATAGCCAAGTCCAAGATTTACATAGATGTTTATCTGAATACTTTGATCAGTGAGATCAATCAAATCGTTAGGATCTGTCTTCCTCAATTTATGATTTTACGAACATCGACGTCACCGGACTCCTTCCCCCTTCCCTTCGTTAGCAGATGGAGGCACTTGGGGAAGGGGGAGGAGTCCGGTGACGTCGATGTCCGTGACATTACCAGATCTCCGACGGAACTCCCTGAAGATCCGGAAGCCGGCGGAGAGGTGAGTACCGATCAAAAGAATTTTGATCCCATCAAAAAAATTAACGATTAATCAAGGAATTAATCTTTAATTTTCCCAGCCCTATTTAAAAAAAAAAAACGCTTCTAACCTCAAATGCTCATAACTGCTACTAAAATCGCATAAATGTGGTATGTAAAAGCTGTAAAACTGATGTTTTTCACCATCGGTTTCCAGAGTTCAGTAAAGGTTTTCAACTGTCCTGTGTACAAGGAGCTGCTATGGGCAGCCATAATTTGTTTTTGTTTTCCCATTTATAATATACAATGTTAAATTATTACCTATAGGCAAGGTAATATACCAGGAATTATACACATTCAGGCAGTAAGCAATGCAATATTTATCATGTTAAAGTGGTTTTAAACCCCAAACCAAAAATATAATATATTGCAGCTTACCAATCATTAGATGTGGTTTTCTTTTTTAGGCTTTTCCCCTCTGTTTTCACCCGGTGATCTGGCCAATAACACACTACCTGTATTAGAGTGCCCCCACTCTGGATGAAGGAACACGGGGGGCAGGATTAGATGTATTAGCAGATTTGGATACACTAAATAAATTGAAGCTGAACTCCAGCTAAAACGTTATAGGTAGTTACAGCAAACAGTTTTTTTTCTTTTTTGTATAAAGGTTTTACATGAATAAAAAAAAGCTGTTTATTATGTCAGTGTTGAATGGTTTGTCTCATCCCTGTAACTGATACATTTGCAGGACAGCTTGTTCTTTTGAAAAACAACATACTTACTGGCTAGGTCACCAGATGAAAATAAAGGAAAGAAAGCTTAAAAAAGAAAACAAAACTCAGCTATCACATCTAAGTATTGGTAAGCAGCTGCAATATAATAAATATTTGCTGTTCAGTTTAAAGCGGAGTTCCACCCACTTTTACAAGGTGGTCTTAAAATAAATACCAACCCTCGTTTTTGGATATCTATTTATATATATATTTTTTATTTCCTACCTTTTTAGAAGTAAAAAGTGTACTTCCGTCCTAGCCCAGCCGCGGTGAAGCATGCCATGTCCTTTTCTGCAGCGAGCCAGCCTCCTTCTCCCCTGCTGCCTTCTGAGACCTGTGTGTGTCCGAGAAGACGAGGTGGCCATTCACAAAGCGCCGAGCGACTCGCGCATGCGCAGTAGGAAACCGGCTATGAAGCCTGGAGGCTCCACTGCCAGTTTCCCTTAGTTGTAATGTTGGCGCCTGCACCGGCCTCGGGGGGGGGGGGGGGGGGGGGGGCTGACATCGCGGGCTCCCTGGACAGGTAAGTGTCCTTATTAAAAGTCAGCAACTACAGTATTTGTAGTTGCTGACTTTTTAAAAAAAAACAACTTTTTTTGAGGCTGGAACTGCGCTTTAATACCACTTTAAGCTTTCATTGGTTCAGTAAGAGGGCCCAATCAGTTCTTAATGACTTAGTGCGTTATGTTAATTGCCATTTTTTCGCATGTTAACATAGCAGCACAGTGGTGTAGTGGGTAGCACTCTTGCCTAGCAGTAAAAAGGGTCGCTGGTTCGAATCCCAACCACAACACTACCTGCCTGGAGTTTGCATGTTCTCCCTGTGCCTGCGTGGGTTTCCTCCGGGTACTCCGGTTTCCTCCCACACTCCAAAGACATGCTGGTAGGTTAATTGGCTTCTCTTTAAATTGGCCCTAGTATATGAATGTGAGTTAGGGACCTTAGATTGTAAGCTCCTTGAGGGTAGGGACTGATGTGAATGTACAAAGTATATGTAAAAGCGCTGAGTAAATTGACGATGCTATATAAGTACCTTAAATAATAAAAATTTGTTACGTTAAGGCAAAATATTCAAATAAATGAGAAGCAATGCACCAAATCATTAAAACAGACATTGACAATTTTTGGTAGCACAGCACAATGTACGGTAATGCCTTATGCCGCATAGACACGATCGAACATTCCAACAACAAAATCCATGTTTTTTTCCCGACGGATGTTGGCTCAAACTTGTCTTGCATACACACGGTCACACAAATGTTGTTGGAAATTCTGATCGCCAAGAACGCGGTGACGTACAACATGTACAACGAGGCGAGAAAAATGAAGTTCAATAGCCAGTGCAGCTCTTCTGCTTGATTCCGAGCATGCGTGGAATTTTGTGCGTCGGAATTGTGTACACGCGATCGGAATTTACGGCAACGGATTTTGTTGTCGGAAAATTTGAGATCCAGGTCTCAAATTTTGTTTGTCGGAAATTCAGATGGAAAATGTCCGATGGAGCCAACACACGGTCGGAATTTCCGACAACAAGCTCCCATCGAACATTTGTTGTTGGAAATTCCGACCGTGTGTACGTGGCATTAGTGTGCATTGTGGCCCATGTGCGTTGGAGCTGCATTGCGTCATGCATTATTGTGCTATTCAAAAGGAATGACACCGCAACAGGCTAATGCACGGAACATGTATTATCGCACTGGAAAGGTGTGAATGGGCCTTTAGGGTTTAGAAAGTGTCTGTAAACACGCCACTTATCCCATTAGGTGTTGTCCAAATCCCACAGTAATAGGAATGTGACAGATCAAGCCATTAGACAGCGTACGGAGATTTATCATTATAGACATTTACCTCTGGGCTGTTAGCAGATTTCAAATGGTATCCAAACACAAGTTCTAAGTTCACAATCTTTTCTTCCTCTTCATTCTCTATAGCGAGATCCTGCAGCACAGATGGAGTAATTTGTGTCACTTCTATTGTGGATCTTTTTTTAGCTTTACAGACAACATTCAGGAGTTTATCACAGCCAACAGCTGAAATGTTTCTTTAACAACTATTTTCAGTCTCGCAGTTGACATCACCGCTGAGGATAGTTGCCTCCCACACAATTAAATAATGGGAACAATGCTCTACTCTTAATGTATTTCAAAGACCAGATTCGGGGAAAAAAAACAGGTGCATTCTTCAAGTGAGTTTGTCCAAAAATACTCCCCAGAAGAAGCACGGTATTATCGCACAAATTGAACTGAATTGCAAATACAATTTTTAAAGGGGGGTTGCAGTAACAATTTTCTGATTATTTTGAAATTATGCTTTTTTTGTGTTTTTATTTATCTGTAGAATGCGAGACAATTTCTGCTTTTTCAAAAACAGGGAATTAAAGGGCAATTACCTGAATTCTAATGCCTTTGTGACATACGGCAGCTTTGCATATACTTAAAAAGTACTAAAGGTAAAAATAAAAAACAAAAAAAACAAACATGTTATAGTTACCTGCTTTGCACAATGGTTTTGCACAGTGCGGCCCTGATCCTCCTCTTTTTGGGTCCCTTCTCAGCGCTCCTGGCTCCCCCCCCCATTGAGTTGAGTGCCCCCATAGTGAGCCACTGACTTGTATGTCTAAGCCAATGAAGGGGGAGAGAGGCTGCTCCCATGCACATCACTGGATTGGGATTGGGCTCAGGTAGGTATTAGGGGTGCTGGGGGGCTGCATACTAAGGCTACTTTCACACAGAGGCGTTTTTCAGGCGTTTTAGCGCTAGAAATAGAACCTGGAAAGCACCTGAAAAACGCCTCCCATGCCTTCCCAGTGTGAAAACCCGAGTGCTTTCACATTGGGGCGGTGTGTTTGCAGAACATTAGAAAAGGTCCTGCAAGTAGCATCTTCGGAGTGGTTTGGGAGCGCTGTATATATCGCTCCTAAACCGCCCCTGCTCATTGAAATGAATGGACAGCGCTGCCAAAACACCTGCAAAGTGCTTTGGCAGCGCCGCAACACTGGCGCTTTTAACCCTTTCTTTGGCCGCCCGCCAGGGTTAAAAACGTCCTGCTAGAGGCCAAAAAGAGCAGCTAAATCGTCGGTAAAGCGCCATTAAAACTAGCGGCGCTTTACCGCTAATGCCAGGCACTTTCAGTGTGAAAGTTACCTAAATGTTTTTTCCTTACATTCCTAGAATTCATGAAGGTAAAAAACATTCAGTCTTTAGAATCCCTTTAGTAAAATACCTGATCAGTTTTTTTGCCTCCTATGTTCTGTTAAGTGGAGACAACAGAAAAAAAAATAGAGAAATCTTCCCCTAGACAGTTGTCACAGGAACTGATTTCCCAATTGGAAGATTTACTCTCTCTTCCTGTTTGGGAGACTGTTCAAAATTGTGGATTTTTCCTCAATTTGATACTTGGTGACAATGGTTATCAGGAAAATAGAGAGGGTGAATCTCCCCAGTTAGGCAGGAGACAGCCAAAAAAAGTTCTGGCTTTCCTATCGGTCGTAAGCATGAATGCAATGACAAGGCGGGTGGGCCGCACATTTACGTTCATAGAGAACCGCTCTTCGGTGCTGAAAGCATGCTCCCAGCACAGTGACCGAGCTGTCCCAGACAATTCCCAGTCATTGCTGGCGATCAAGCATCCGATCGTGTGACTGCTGTGACAGCCCACTACAGTGGTCACAGGATCAGGGAAGGCTGCCTCTTCTTTCCTAGCATTAGAAGGCTCTTAAAGGGAGGCAGCAAGTGGTTAAAGCTGAATTCCAGCAAAACAGCTAAATACATGGTTGAAATACAGATATATTAAATGTCTTCTCTGCCAAAGAATTTTTCATTGCCCCCAGCCACTTTTGTGGCTGAGGGAACCTCTTGCAGACAACACAGCCAGGAGGGTGACATCATTTTCCCTGTTATGCCTCATTAGCACAAGCATACCTATGTGTACATCCATGTGAAGGGCCATCTTTGCCTGCTAAGACCTACAGGTATTCTGTGCATCTGCATGCAGACAGTCCCATTTATGTTTATTGGGACGCAGAGGCTGCTGCACATAGACACTGGTCCCAATTAGACAGCGGATGTGTGTCCTTGACCTACTGTCTGCATTTGGACACACACCCACATTGACATTGCTGTCAAATTGGGACCAGTGTCTGTGTAGCCACTGTGTCTCAATACACATGAATGGGACTGCCTGCATGCAGATACATGAACACTTGTGCATCCTGTACAGACCAAGACAGCCCTTCGCACACATGTACACAATGTATGTTCAGTGCTGTATTGCATTTGCCTCTTTCCTGATTTTTTTGCCTATTTGTCACACTTAAAAGAGAAGTTGGGCTTTTTTTTTTTTAAATCATATTTACCTAGGTGGATGTAGCATCGGTCCCCCGCCAGCTCCAAGACTGAGACCCAAGCAATCAAACACCACTTATCGCTCGGTTCTCAGAGTTCCATGAACAGAGAACTGATGACTGTCCCTGAGAGCCTGAGCCGGGTGCCGGTCCAGGCATGTGGGCGGATCCCAACTTTATTGTTGCGATCTTGTACAAGCCTGAACCGGCTCTGTGATGTCAGCCAACAGCGGGCTTCAGCTTCCTGTCTGCTGAAACCGGGTCACAAGAGAGAATGGACTGCACTCCTGTTATCCACAGGAGAAGTACAGACAAAATGAACTTTGGCTGTACTTCTCCTTTAAATGATTCAGATAAAACATTTTAAACATTTAAAACATTTTAATATTACACAAAGATAACCCGAGTAAATACAAAATGCAGTTTTTAACTGGTGATTTCATTTATTAAGGGAAAAAAAACTGTCCAAACTTGCCCTATGGCCCTGTTAGAAAAAATAATTGCCCCCTAAATATACAGAGCAGAATATTGGGAGCTGTTATTGAACCATGGGAACAGAGTTTTTTTTTTTCCTGCTTTAATAAAGGAAGGAAAGAATGGACACACACAGGAGCTAAGATGTAAATCTTTGCAAACATGAACAGCATTCACAGATAAGGTTATGTCCTTGGAAGGATGGGTCGTTTTTCTAAAATTACAGTGTCCTTAGGCATTGTGACCATCATAAAAACAAAATGATGTTAGGTTTTAGAGGGGGGAGGTTTAAGATTTTTTTTTTTTTTTTTTTTAATATATACAACAGAGATACAACTATATCCAGTGCAAACTTCATCTCCCTTTATAACACTTTTACTTTAAACAGCACTGCTGGGCCCTTTGCTTCTGCGCCCAATATCACCTTCCACAGCCCTAAAAACTGTATTTATTAAATACTTACTTTAGTTAGTGGTGGGAAATGAAAAAGATTCAGATAATCGTGAGTTAACTTTTCAATTGCGGTCTGCAAAGCAAAAAAGTCATAAGTTAGATAGAGCTGGCAAACGCCAACAAGATTCTTATCATAAGTATATAGCTAGGTTAAAAACAACACACAAGTCCATTTAGTTTAACCAATAGAAAAAATAAATAGAAACCCCTGATAGACATAATTCTATACCCACAGTTTATCATTTCTGATTACATTACTGGGACGCACCTTATTTTTAACCACTTGCCAATTGCAATACGCATATACACGTTGTGGTTTGCAAGTGGTTTACCAGGGTTATGGCTGAAGCTATCCGTCATAACCAGGTTTTTTTTTTTTTCAGCAGGATCTGATTACCTCTATGGCCTTGGAGGACTGAAGCAACGTCATGATGTCACTTCTGGTCTAGGGCGAAAATAAACAATTTTTTTTTCTTTTTAAAGCACTTGCCGTCTGTAAAAATTACTTATAAGGCGGCAAGGTGGCACTGCTGTGGTGGATACGTGATCCGACACTTTCAGGTCTGGGGCACGCATACGCAAAGCCAGCGACCCGCTCCCGCTGTGATTATGCAGATTATTCAGTAAAGAGGCAGAATGGCAAACTGCCTATGTAAACAAGGCAGATCACCGTTCTGTCAGTAGGAGAGGCATTAATCCTGGGTACCTGCAAAGCAGGGACAATGATCTATGTCTTCTCCTAGTAAAAGGACCTCCCATACTTTACACAAACACACTAGCTAGGCACACAGTTAACCCTTTGATCGCCCCTGATGTTTAACCCCTTCCCAGCCAGTGTCATTAGTACAGTGACAGTGCATATTTTTAGCACTGATCACTGTATTAGTGTCACTGGTCCCTAAAAAGTGTCAAAAGTGTCAGTTAATGTCCGACGCAATATCGCTGTCCTGCTATAAGTAGCTAAACGCCGCCAATGCTAGTAAAAAAAAAAAATGCGTTTTTAAATAAATAAAAATATCCCATAGTTTGTAGACGCTATAACTTTTGCACAAACGAATCATCAATATACGCTTATTGACATTTATTTTACTAAAAACATGTAGCAGAATACATATTGACATAAATTGATGAAGAAATTAGATTTTTTACATTTTTTAAATAGATATGTTTTATAGCAGAATGTAAAAATATAGTTTTTTTTTTCCAAAATTGTCCGTCAATTTTTGTTCATGGTGCAAGAAAAATAAAAACCGCAGAATACCACCAAAAGAAATCTCCAGTTATGGGAAAAAAAGGACATCAATTTTATCTGGGTACAGCGTCGCACGACCGCGCAATTGTCAGTTAAAGGAACGCAGTGCTGTATCACAAAAAATGGCCTGGTCATGAAGGGGGGTAAATCTTCCAGAGCTGAAGTGGTTAAAGCAAAAGATCTTTTGCTGTTAAGGCTGGGTTCACACCATCGCTGCATGCGGCTCCCAGTGGGGTCCGGTGCGTCCTGGTTCAGCATTTCAGCCCGAATTTTTGGCTGAATTCGGACCTGAAACGGACGAAGAGACGAACAGGAAAATTTGCACTGGAGCCCCAGCGGAGATATGTGAACCGGCTTCTTTAAGAGCAGGCCAAAATTTCCTGCTATTTAAATTGGATACAGGGAACCCATATCCAATTCGCAATGGTGTGAACCCAGCCTAAAGGTAAAGGAGAGATTTGGGGTCTTTTTGACCCCAGATCTCTCCTTAAAGAGGACCTGTCATCCTTATTTCTATTACAAGGGATGTTTACATTCCTTGTAATAGGAATAAAAGTGATCAAATAAAAATAAATTAATTAACAGGACACTGTAAAAATAAAAAATAAAATAAATAATAATAAAAAAGTGTCTCTATCCCTTTGTGCTTGCACACAGAAGCAAACGCATATGTAAGTCGTGCACGCATATTCTAGTGCTAGACCTCCACTGTAAATATTTTTATAGCGTCGCCTATAGAGGATTTTAAGTACTGTAGTACTCCACAAGCATGCGTAATTTTAAAGCGTGACATGTTTAACATAAGTTTCTATCTTCAATAAAGACCCATAGTAATAATTCTCTCTTACAGTCTGAGACCTCATATACATACAGTACATATGTTGATTTTGCTGGTACACATACATTATTATAGTACACATCTTTTCTGTGGCATACCTTTAGATGAATAATATGTCCTTTGGAGACAATGCCCATATCTTTGAGGTCACTTTCCTCAAGAAGGAGCAGTCTCTTTCCTGTAATGTGGTGTTCCTTGAACAGGGTGGCATAAATACTCTGCAATGTGGAGTTGTCATCTGCAACCAAAAGCAAAAATTACACAATATGGTAACAGTTTTACAACAAAAAAAGCAACAAAGAAGATTCACAAAACACTGGCAGAACTTACCTGTCTTTACTAACTGTTGCACCCAGAAAAACTGTAAAAAAAACATTTAAGTAATTAAATAATTTCAGATTATATATCCAAAAGTGTACAAGTAAAAAAAAGTGAATTCAGCCTGGTCAAGGACTCTGGTTCAATAATTGGGACAAAGTTTGGCCACACAAATTTAAAGTGATTGTAAAAGTTTTGTTTTTTTAAATAACTAACATGTTATACTTACAGTACCTCCTCTTTGTAAGTGTTTTGCACAGAGCGGCCTGATACCCCTCTTCTGGGGTCCCCCAATGGTGCTCCTGGCTCCTCCTCCGCATCGAGTGCCCCCCATGGAGAGCCGCTTTCCATGGGGGCACTCATGCGGGCACGCTCCCGAATCCTGCTGCTGCGTCCATTGACACAGACAGTGGGACTCAGCTCCGCCCCCCATGTTACTGGATTTGATTGACAGCTGTGGGAGCCAATGGCTCCTGCTGCTATCAATCTATCCAATGAGGACCCGAGACAGCGGCTGGAGCTGCTGGGCTTGTGCTCATTGCTGGAACGATCCGGTTCAGGTAAGTAAAAGGGGGGCTCTGGGGGGCTGCTGCACCACAGAAGATTTTTCACCTTATTGCATGTGCATTAAGGTGAAAAACCTTGAGACTTTACAACTCCTTTAATAGACACTCCAGTTTTCCTTAGAAGGGTATAGTTTAAAGCTGAAGTTGAATTTGCTTTATATTTTTTCTATTCCTGTATTTTTTTTTTCTCTCCCAATTTATTACCATGCTCATGACATTTTTTAAATAAAATCTTTTTGCTTTCATTATATACCTTAACATATACCTTAAAATCTTTTTGCTTTCATTATATACCTTATGTTAGACCCAGTGATTTATGAGATTGGGTCTCTGTGCTTTTCTATGAAATGATATGGCTGGGGGAATGGGCTGGCAGGGTGCTGTAAATAGCCATCTGAAATAATCACAGCACCCCTGCCTCTGTACTCCTCTTAACTTAGTCCTGGAGTGTGCAGTGAATTGCAGTAAGCAATTTCAATACAAGAGGGGAGCTTGTACAAATGTACAAGACTGCAGGGAAGGCTGGAGATGAGCTTTAGGTCTACAGTAAATATAAAATGTGCTATAATCTATGGTGACAATAACAAGCTTTCATTTTCAAATCTGCACTAGAAAATGACTGCCACTTTATGGTTGGCTACTCCCTAATTCTTCTATAATTCTTTAACACAGGAAACCTAGTATTGCATGACATAGTATTTAGGTGTAATTACACTTTGATAGTCCCCCAGACCTCAGCTCTCAATCCCAGTCCTATACTAACCTGGCCCCAATCCAGTGCCACCCAGCTGATTGTCAAAATCGCGCTCTGCACTCCCATTGATTCCAATGGAGAGTTATGTCACACCATATCCCAAATTTAAATATAGAAATTAAAAAAAAATCTATAATCTAAACATCAATATTTCTAAATGGATCAACGGGCATTTGGGACAGACATTTTGTAGGTGAGATATACTATATATAAGTGCACGTGAGACCTTGAAAAAGTGGACATTGTTCCAGGAAATACGTTGGATACGTGTGCAGAATAAGCTTTAGAAGAAAGATTTACTGTATACCTCTAATAATTTGAACAAGACATTATTTACGAAGGTACAGTATGCAGTATTTGTTAGTGTACACAGTAATGCCGGTTGAACCCTTCACTCTCTTATTTTAGAGAGAAGTTTTATATTATTGTAATGGAGCGATAAAAATATGTATTTTACTCATATGTAATTGATATTATTTTTGCGTAGTTTTCACACCTAATTATCCGCACAAAAAAAGTTTATAAATTCCTATGGCGGGTTAGTAAGGAGTATGATTCTAGAGCTCGCTGTAGGGTTCAATGAGTTTGCAGAGCACATATGCAGGCCTGGGGCAAGGGGGGGAATATTGATAGGGACTGTGTGGCTGCCGATATCTCACTGGAAAAATACATAAACCGTAAGCATTTACAAATTTCAGTTGCATATTTAGCTATTTTCCTGGATATTTATTACAAACTATTCCGATATTGAATATTAACGGATAAGTTCATCTTTTGTAACATGTTACATGTTTCCCCCATATTCAGGCCCCCGCACCTCCCCGATCCCCACTGTGACAGCTAGTGGGGTTTTTCTCCCCCCCCAATCCCCCGCTAGCTGCCACAATTTAAAAAGAACATGGCCGAGTGGGGAGCTGTGGAGCACCGTGGTAGTTCATTCATTCTTCCTGTCGGATTGTATCTGCTTCCCCATATGGGATGTACAGGCAAGCATATACACTGGTAGATCTAATAGAGACCTGCAGCAATCAGCAATCTGCAAAAAAAATGTGCATTCATTATTTTTTTTTTTAAAGTGAGCTTATGCTTTAAACTGATATTTGACCTCTTACTTATATTTCCTAAGGTTTAAATATTCAAATAAAATGTTTTAGACCAGACATCCACAAATTCAAAGGTGCTTGTAACTAAATCACATTCTTATGTAATCTGAAAGAATTAAACTTTTACCCGGGGGGGGGGCAGGGGGGATGGACCGCCCCGGGTGCCACACACTGGGGTGGTGTCAGGCCGGTGCCCCCCCTCCGTGACTGAAGCAGTGATAGCGCCGCAGGGTGGGTTTAGGCAGCGGCGCGGTGACAGGCAGGTAAGAGCAGGGAGAGGTGAGCTTACTATCCAATCTGGGTACAAAATAGTAGCTACAGATGAACTCCATCCATTAGTTAGGGAGGTTGGAAAATTATAAGGGGATGCCTATTGGGCCCTGCTCATTAAGCTGATAATATGTGCACTGCTGGAGAACATGCTTAATATGCACTATATACTGTAGATTAACTGCTGATTAAGAGTCATTCCTAGGAAAACAACCAGGTACCTTTAGTTCTTTATACCTTGGGCACCACCATATGAGCCTTGACGGCTGGCCTACCCTGAAAATTGATTCACTACAATTTCAGAAGATTAGATATAGTGAACTGACAAATTAATTCAGCCACTCCTTGCAATGCTTTAAAGAAGCCTTACCACGTCTTCTTCTGTCCATGAGCATACATCAAATGAGGGCAGCAGCTGCATGAGATAAGGGAAAACAAGAACAATTTTGTTAGGCATTACTATTTGGAATCTGACATAGCATCCATAATGCACAAAAACGTAAAGTTTAACCACTGAGGTTAAGTCCTCCAGAACAGCTATTTCAATTATACATGAATTCCATCAAGTTAAATTATTAGATATCTGCACCACCCTTCCCAGTTCCACCCAGGTGCTGTCATTGCAAAGCTAAGATATGTTTTTTTTCCCCTACTTTTGAAATATTCTCATTGATAAGGAAGAAATTAAATATTTGGCCACTCTTGCTGTCAAAGAAAAACTCTACCTTTGTTACCTTGTGGCAGTGGACAAACTTCAAAGAGAGAACATTCCACTTGTGTTCCCAAGATATTAAACATGTAGGTGCCTGTTCAAAATTACAATCAGTTTTGGATGTATTGAACCTTTGCATTTCCTTAATATAATCATGCAATTTGTTTGAAGAGTAGTACTTTTGCAGTAGAGTATTGCTCCATTTTATTGTGGGATCTCACGTTCCCTTTTCATTAACCGGGCAAGGGAGATATCACATTACCCAGACCATACCACAAGATCTAACCTTGTCTTTGTACCACAGGGGTGCCAACCCATCTGTATAATTACACACATATGTAAGTAATAAGTAATACAAGGTTCTGTGATTTATCACGTTTAGTACAGTGAGGGAAAAAGGTATTTGATCCCCTGCTGATTTTGTACTTTTGCCCATTGACAAAGAAATGATCGGTCTATAATTTTACAGAATAACAAAAAAATCCAGAAAAATGCATTTAAAAAAAGTTATAAATTGATTTGCATTTTAATGAGTAAAATAAGTATTTGACCCCTTCGCAAAACATGACTTGGTGGCAAACCTGTTGTTGGCAATCACAAAGGTCAGATGTTTCTTGTAGTTGGCCATCAAGTTTGCACACATCTCAAGAGGGATTTTGTCCCACTCCTCTTTGCAGATCCTCTCCACGTTATTAAGGTTTCAAGGCTGACGTTTGGTAACTCGAACCTTCAGCTCCCTCCACATATTTTCTATGGGATAAAGGTTTGGAGATTGGCTAGGCCACTCCAGTACCTTAATGTGCTTCTTCTTGAGCCACACCTTTGTTGCCTTGGCCGTGTGTTTTGGGTCATTGTCATGCCTGAATACCCACCCACGACCCATTTTCAATGCCCTGGCTGAGAGAAAGAGGTTCTCACCAGAGATTTGATGACACATGGCCCGTTCATTGTCCCTTTAATGCGGTCCTGTCCTGTCCCCTTAGCAGAAAAACCCCCCCAGAGCATAATGTTGCCACCTCCATGTTTGATGGTGTTCTTGGGGTCAGAAGCAGCATTCCTTCTCCTCCAAACACGGCGAGTTAAGTTGATGCCAAAGAGCTTGATTTTGGTCTTATCTGACCACAACACTTTCACCCATTTCTCCTCTGAATCATTCAGATGTTCATCAGCAAACTTCAGATGGGCCTGTACATGTGCTTTCTTAAGCAGGGGGACCTTGCAGGCACTGCAGGATTTCAGTCATTCACGACGCAATGTGTTACCAATTGTTTTCTTGGTGACTATAGTCCCAGCTGCCTTGAGATCATTGACCAGATTCTCCCGTGTAGTTCTGGGCTGATTCCTCACCGTTCTCATGATCATTGAAACTCCACGAGGTGAGATCTTGCATGGAGCCCCAGACCGAGAGAAATTGAGTTATTTTTTGTTTCTTCCATTTGCGAATAATCGCACCAACTGTTGTCACTCTTTCACAAAGCTGCTTGGCGATGGTCTTGCAGCCCATTCCAGCCTTGTGTAGGTCTACAATCATGTCCTTGACATCCTTGGACAGCTCTTTGGTCTTGGCCATGGTGGAGAGATTGAAATCTGATTGAGAGCTTCTGTGGACAGGTGTCTTTTATACAGGTAACAAGCTGAGATTAGGAGCACTCCCCTTTAAGGCAGTGCTCCTAATCTCAGCTCGTTACCTGTATAGAAGACACCTGGGAGCCAGACATCTTGCCGATTGATAAGGGATCAAGTACTTATTTCACTCATGAAAATGCAAATCAATTTATAGTTTTTTTTAAATGCATTTTTCTGGATATTTTTGTTGTTATTCTGTCTCTCACTGTTAAAATAAACCTACCAGTAAAATTATAGACTGATCGTTTTTTTTCTTTGTCAGTGGGCAAATGTACAGGGGATCAAATAATTTTTTCCCTCACTGTAAGAGTTTCACTTCCATTTAAAACCTGTGTAATGTATATACTGTATATCAACAATTAAAGAACAAACCAAAGCAATAAGTGAAATTCTAATGCTTTACAGTTGCAACTGTGCTAGAGTAATTAACTTTCATTTCATAACTAATAAACATATCCTTCACTGCTACTCTCACTTTTGCTGTTGGGTGTTACCCTACTTAAACATTTAAGTTCAACTACTACCTATATTTTTTACTACATTTTAGATAGAACTTTAAGGGTTTGAAACTCTAGGGTTTTTTTGTGTCATCTGTGTCCTTCACTATCGATAATTCCAATTACCACCTTGTCAGGAGAGAAAGCTATAGGTAACCTTTTCAAGACACCAGGACACAGACATGTGTTTAGTAGACTGGGATAATAGTAGAATCTTCCTTTTATTATATGGGCATCAAAAGCGAGGGAGTAAAGGAAAATCTTCCCAGTGGGGTCACTAAGAGATACACAAACCTGTTAAGGCAACTTTTAAGCCAAACATAGATGGTTTGAATCTCGGCCAGTTTAGCAGGAACCGCCCAAAATTCGAACCATGTATGGGCAGGCTGAATGTAGCCAAGTTGGTCGATCAATCTTTGAATGTCATATGCAATTATTGCTAGCGGTTATTATAATTGCTAGCAACAATCTCTGTGTTCTCCCAGTGGGGACAGCTTCCCCTTGGCGGGAGAACACAATGGCTCCGTGGGAGGATTTCCCCTGTCAACACTGAATACAGCACTCCCAAAACGCCCTGCCCATTGAAATGAATGGCCAGCGCTTCAACACGGGTGCTTTTAACCCCTTCTGCGGTCACTGGCGGGGGTTAAAAGTGCCCGGCTAGCGGGCGTAAATCGCCGCTTAAACAGCGGTAAAGCGCCGCTAAAACGAGTGGCGTTTTACCGCTAACGCACGGCGGCCCCAGTGTGCTAGGGATCTTACAATTGTTTTGTCCAGACTTGTCTCTGCCTTGTGTAATACCATGCCAAGATATATCATGAGGACTAAATCTAAACATACACATAACTATTTCTCTCGTTCAGCCCAAGGAGCTGAACAAGAAAGTCCATTGATTCCCCCAAATGTGATAAACCGGAATTTCGGCCACAATTCGAGCAGTGTATGGCCAGCTAAATGCTTGTAATGTGGCAAAAATGGAATGTCACGTGAAATGGTTTCTAGCTGGGGGGGCATAATTACAAAACAAATGTGCAGAAATACACATTTTCGTTTTTTCACTTTTTTTTTTTTTATCTGGGGGTTTAAGGAGCAAAAGTGGAAGAAAAAGGAGAAATGGGAATTCTCTAGCAAAGGAAAGACAAGGCCAAGTTCACTTTTAAAATACATTATCCTCCCTTGTCCTGATGTCCTCGTCTGGGGGGGTCAACGCTTATCTACATATGCCTGAACCGCTAAGGTCCTCTGTTATTTCCAAGAATTGCATTTTACTATGATTATCCAATTATGCATTCAGAAAAATAAAACACAGAATTGTGATCGCTGTCATTCCTATCAGCAGTGATAGATTTCCATTAAGTGGCGGTTAAAAATATATGTACGGTGCATTTTTGCATGGCATAAGTAGATGCATATGCTAAAAGCCGCGTGTTCAAAGTCCGTATCACGTCCCTGTTGCCACTCACTTCTAATTGCATGTAGATATCTAATAGCAAGAAATGTAACACTGAGGTCACATTTATCGGTTCTAATGGTTATCATTAAGCTAATATTATTTTTACTGTGGCCATCGAGGCCGATTTAATGGAAATTGAGGCTTCATGGAAATGTCCTACTACGTATCAAGGGGGGGGGGGGGGGGGGTTGACAAAAAAGAGAGCTCAACAATAAAAAGATGACATATTTAAAAAGAACTCTAGCAAGTGCCAATGCAACCCCATAGAAAAAAAGTCTTTAAATTAAATTGTAAAGAAGTGTTAATCCTTCCCATTCGAAATCTTTGCTATTTTGGGTCCACACTTGTGGAAGCCATTTTTTTTTTTACTAGAGACGAGTCAAGGTTTTTTTTCCTGTGCTTACTCTACAGAATGCAGTTGCTGAGAAAATATTCCTCCCTTATAAAGCCAGCAGCTGCAACAGATAATGTAATCTTCCTGCTGAATTGGCTAATATTCAAGCAGTGGCTGGCCCTGCAAGCACTGCCTGTCTCGCCCAAATTCATTTAAAAACTGACTGAGCCAGGTGGAAAATTTTCATCTGAACAGGGACTGCATCCTGTCAGAAGCAGTCACTGTTTGACCTCACCGTTGTATATACGCAACCGCAGGTACCATGGCTTCCTGAATAAAATAGCCGGCAGAGGAGATTCATATAAGCCTTATTATGTTAATGGAATTACAAAACTATTTTAAATCTGTGGAAATATGCACACTCATTAAAATAATACCTGATAATCTTGCTATAAGGGGTAATCCTAAAGTATTTTATTTAATGGGGTGATAACTCCCATTCATTCTCCTGTTTTGTCTCCTGTCACACACTACACAGCCGCACCGATATACATTGCATGGGCATGGTGCACTGTTGTCACCATCTAGGAGCGGTCCAGAGCAATGATGTACAGCTGATGCTGAGTGAGTTTCTCTGTAACATCATCGGAAGGCTGCATAATCTCTTCCAGGGTCTAGCGCAGCCTTCCAATGATGCGTTGCCAGGCCTGCCCCCCCCCCCCCCCCGGTAGTGAATGGGGTTATGTGCAGGGCTCCTGATGCCTCCTGGTATATAAATGACACAGTGTTGCGTTTAAGACCCCTTTCACACTGAGACATTTTTCAGGTGCTTTAGCACTAAAAATGCCACATCTGCACTTGGGCTTTCACACTGGAGTGGTGCGCTTGCAGGACGTTAGAAAACGTGCTGCAAGCAGCATCTTTGGGGCAGTTTGCGAGTGCTGTATACACTGCTCCTCCACCTCCCATACCCAATGGAACGCATGGGCAGCGCTGCCGAAGCCATACAGACCTGGCAGTGAAAGGGTTAAAAAGGTACCTGTCCCTCTTCACTGGAAAACACAAATACCACTGACTATTGGGGGTTGGCCTCACAAAGTAGAGGAAATCAGATGGAGGACTTGATACTCACAGCACAGCACAAACATGAAAAATATTCCAAGACCTGAGGGCCATAGAATATGTTTGTCCTCTCTGAAGAAGGTGCAGCTCTTTTTGCATCATAACTTCTCCAATGGAATTGCACAAAGCAGTCTTGAACCTCCTCTTCTCAGGTCCCCCGCCGACGCACCTGGCCCCTCCTCTCTGTCCAGTGGGAAGCCATTTCCCTTGGGAGCACTTGTCTGAGCCCCGCTGCTGCATCCATTGACACAGACAGTGGGACCCTGCCCCCCCCCCCCTGCTCCCCTGTCACTGGCTTTGAATAACAGCACTGGGAGCAAATGGCTCCTGGTGTCCCAGCAAAGTCAGAGAGACCCGGAAGTGAGGGGAAAGAAGAGCTGAAGATGTGTACAGTGCTGGATCCAATGAGGGCTCAGGTAAGTAAAAGGGGAGGGGCCAAAACCAATGCCTAAACATTTTTTACCTTAATGCAAGGAACGATTTAAAGTAAAAAACGTTTAGGCTTTAGAACCACTTTATTTAGTGAAAGCTGGGTGAATCTTGTGTGAAAACATTGATCAATACCTTAAGACTGTAGCCTAAAACATCTTTGGACTTTACTTTGAACACAGGCATGATTTTACATAATATTGGTGCACTAGACTCACCTTTCTTAATGCTGTTAGCTTGCACTACAGAAGTGATTACTATACTTTGTCTTACTCCCTGATTACATTTATTGTTCCGGCATTCCACTTCTGTCATTCAAACTAATCTGTGAGAATTGGATTTTGTGATGTCAGCAGGTGGTGATGTCAGAATGGAAAGTGGCAGGGGAACGATGGCTCCGCAGTTATATGTAGCTATGTATACAATAATTGCTCTTATGTGAAGTTTCATTTACATAGTCCAAGGTTACTTAATATGTACTCTTGAAAATGAAAAGATCATAGGGTCATAGACCATTACTTCCGTATTGCCATTGGCTCCAATTCCCATATATGTGATATATTCATTATAATGCGCCACGTTTAGCTGCCCTCTGCAGACAGTAATCCTTCTAATGACAGTAAATTGCTTTGTTCTGTAATACTGAAACCGTGGATAATCTTCTATTACTAATACAACCAGAATAAATATGCTCTCTTCAATTTTAAGCAATGTAAAAATTCATTAAGAGCATTGAAGCTGCCTGATTACAGAAATACAATGCTTAAATATCCTGTAATTCCTCTTAATACAGCATGACAGATCCGTGGATTGAAATGTGTTGATGAATCCCATTTTAACACGGATGGCTCAATATAAGACAATTGCTAGAGGAATGTATCAAAAGAACATAATCTGTATTGCCAGGACCTGCGGCTCTTAATTGCTGCGAAGCAGACAAGCTTAAAATATTGAATGTTATTATTGAACAAAACGTGAAAGGAATTAAAATAATTGTGATCAGTTATGGCCTTGTTCAGAACTTTCCTGCACTGATAATACGGAGTAGACAGACCGCAGACCCCATTTTATCACTGGTCACAGTTGCCTACCATTTATGCCAAACACAGAACAGTGCTTCCTTTAATCACCGCCCTATGCCATGGCAAACACAGTTTTTTTTTTTCCCAAAAAGGTTGCCACTCTGGGCAGAAAAAAAATGTTTCCTATCAGTGGAGTCCTCACATTGCTTATTAAGTCTAGAGGTAGAGGAAAGAGGTGTAATGCTTCTTTCAGAGTTGAAGTACTGCCTACCCCTCTGAAAAGAGGTCTGCAGTGGATTGCTATTAAGAGGGCAGTATAGCAGCAGCTGATAGGAATGCAGTAGGCTGCCACCTCCTCAACACCTGTTTTGTGTTATTTTTACTTTTATTTTTCAATTGCTAAATGGGCGTTTTACATTGCTGAACTGCTCTGCAAGTGTGAGCCAAGTTTTTGGCTCGTAGTTGCCACGTGGCCCCATTGAACTCAATAAGTTTGACAGGTAGCGTCACCTATCAAACCGAGTCAAAAATGCAGCAGCTGGGTAGGCGTGTGGGGGTTGGGCACTAAAACTGTAAGTCAGCTGCCTTTTTTTTTTTGCTCCCCAGCCACCCATTTGAAAGAGCCCTAATACTTACCTCTCTCCTCACTCCAGCAGGCTTCAACCATGCTGTACAAACAATCCCCTGAAGCCTCCTCTTTAAGGCATTCCAGACAGCGGCTGCACTCTGACATCATCACATACAATG
The DNA here is from genome assembly GCF_042186555.1 of Aquarana catesbeiana. NCBI lineage: Eukaryota > Metazoa > Chordata > Amphibia > Anura > Ranidae > Aquarana > Aquarana catesbeiana. The sequence goes on from NC_133329.1 coordinate 336,878,347, forward strand.
AAAGATCAACAGTCCATGCATTGTAGGACAGTGAGGGCTTACCCACGACCTGGAGTGTCTGAGAGAAGGGAGCACTGAAAGTCTGCCAGGGGAGGAAGGAATAAGATAAGTGGTACAAATTTATAATTCCCTAGACTTTATTTTATTTTTTTTCATTTGTATTTCTACTTTTTTTTCTTGAGGACCTTAAAGCACTTAGAGGGTAAAACATCCAACCTGTAATAATAATAATAGATAGCTATATCTCATCAGTGTGCATAAACAAATAATAATAATATAAAAAGATGTCGCAAATAAACAATCAGTGAATAAATCGCATCATATCTTGAAGGTGAAGTTGGAGCAGTGGCTGCTAAAAAATTCTGGACAATAGAAGAAGGATCGGGGGTCACTTTCTTCTGTCGCACATTGTTGCAAGATATTCAGGATCGGGGAAGAAGAGTGGTGCTTGGACTCTGGGAATGTCTCTATGCAGTGAAGAAAGATCATCCGCACCCTAATTTATTGGCAGTTCTGGATGAGATCAGACAGAAAGGTGAGGGTTTGGTGGATCAGATTCTGTTGGATGAACTCGGACACTCCCTGACTCCGGAGCTGAAAGGATCTCCAGGAATCCCCAGTTACTCCAATACAGGACCTGGGAGCTGGCTCACCATCCGGATTGGCCACCCCCTTTGGAATCTTCGCTGAGGGATGGGACCTACCCCTTGTCATTAGGACCGCAAGGATAAAGTTCTACATCTATAGGACTATCCCCAAAAAAAGATCTTTGGTCAATGCGTTTGCCCCATTACCCTAAGGTAAGGGGCCACTTCTTACATATGTGTTTTGACACGAAGATGTGCACCTTGTGATCTACCTTGAGCACTGCACTGTTATTGCTGCATGCCAGGACGCTGCTACCACGTTTTAAAAAGAAGGACTTTTTTGCTGATACTCCTCACACTATTATTACCGTGCATGTTAGGATATTTTAATCACGCTAGATCTAATAGCTTTTACGTTATAACACCCGCTCAATTTTGGACACTTTATTACTGTTTGTGATTACACTGTTGCACATATGTCACTTTATGTGTTGTATGGTTGATTTACATTATGAGTCACTTTAGATTGCAATATGCACTTTATTATTATTAATTGTCATTGTATATTATTGTGAATTTATCTATAGATATGATGCGATTTATTCACTGATTGTTTATTTGCGACATCTTTTTATATTATTATTATTTGTTTATGCACACTGATGAGATATAGCTATCTATTATTATTATCACAGATGTTTATTATTATTTTCACTATTCAGAGCTGCTGCCTTATTTATTGAGAGTGCCTCCACGGTTGATATTATCACCCTCTAATTGGTACTAAATCTCTAATTGCACATCCTTATTTTATTATATTTTAGTTATTCAGCTAATTCACCCAGGACTAGCGCGGCACCACATAGTCTTATAATTATTTATTCACAGGGTTTGGTTTGTACCTGATTCGGTGCAGGCAGCTTTTCCAATTGGGCCCATTTTAGTTTACACCTGATAGCGCGGGAATAATTATATATATTAAAGCATCCAACCTGTTCGCACTCAGTTGAGCCAATTACCTTACCAGCATGTTTTTTTGGAGTGTGGGAGGAAACCTGAGAAAGCCAGGCAAGCATAGGAAGAACATGCAAACTCCATGCAAATATTGTTCTGGTTGGGTCTTAAAGATGACATCCATCCAAAAGGGAAGCTCTGCTTGTTCGCACCCTCCCCCCCACTGCCAAATTTGGCACTTTTTGAGGGGGAGGGGGGAGCACTTACCTGGTTTTGACATGTACCCGCTCCCACTTCCAGGTAAGATCGCTATGCAGCGATCTAGAACATTTCCGGCCCTGCCTCCTTCTCCCCGCTGCCTTCTGGGGCACACCGAGGTCCCAGAAGACAGCGAGACCATTCAGAAAGCACAGCATGACTAGCGCTTGTGTAATAGGAATTTTTTACAGACTGGAACTCCTCTTTAATGAGCCTTTGCAATGCAGAGAGGCCCCACTAAGTGTATTCTTTTTTTTTTTTAATTACCTCAGTTTAGCTCTAACTACACATTTATTAGTATGTAAACTAAACGTGTATCCAAAAGTAAGTTACTTTATTTTATTTATTTACTAGACATGTGCAATTCATTTCGTTCCGAATTAGTTTTTCAACGAAATTCGACAAATTCGTTAATTTGGAAATATTTGATTTAAAGAAAACCCGTTTAACAAATTTTTCCAAAATTCCGAAAATTTGAAAGTAAGAATGAAAATCCAAAATAACTAATAATAACTATTACTAACTATTAAATTATAGGTATTGGAATTTCATTTCAAATTTGTCTGTCCGTGAACTTAACGAATACGACTTTATCTGAAGTTACGAATTATCTGAAATAACGAATGCCGCATCCAAACGAATGGAACATAAATTAATAATAATAAAAATGTATTATTATTATTATTAAAAGAGAAGTATGGGTTTCCTTTTTTTTTTTTGCTTAATCCTAATCCATATGAACTGCTAGTATCTACAAATCTTTCCTCTCCTCCGAGAAGTGCCCCCTTTCTGTTAAAACAGAGTTAATTACCTGTGGGAGGGTTTACAGACTTTCATACAGCGTCATACTGACAATGGTCTGGCTCTGGAGTCTGGATCCACCCACTTTCCTGTCATCTTGCTTGATTGATGTTGGCTCTCTGCTCATTCCTGAGACTTCACACAACACACAGAGCAGCTCTCCCCCTCCCTCCTCTCCCCTCCCCCCTCCCTGTTGCAGACAGAACATCTAAGCACAAGTTCAGGAAAGCAGCAGACTTCAGTGAGTGTAGAAGTCACTGGCTGTGCTCTGTATATTATATTCTACTCTTCTGGTAAAATTATAATACAAAGAATACATTTTTGTGGCGGTGGGGATAGGGATGACATCTATGGCAGTGGTGAGGATAGGGATGACATCAGTCCACCACCACTGTTACTGATGTCATCCCTATCCTCACCACCGTTACTGATGTCATTCTTATCCCCACCACCACCCATTACTGATGTTTTCCCTATCCTCACCACAGCCATAACTGATGTCATCCCTAACCTTACCACCACCGTTACTTATGTAATCCCCATCCTCACCACCGATATCATCCCTAGCCTCACCACCACCATTACTGTCATCCCTATCCTCACCACCACCGTTACTGATGACATCCCTATCCCCACCACCACTGTACAATAAAGGAGACTCTGGGGACATATCCAGGGTCTAAACAGGGATATATCACTTTAGACGACAGGGAGTTGTGAGTATCCTTCTCCCCTGCAGACCTGCTATGTACTGTACACAGCCATGCTCTATACACATAGCACTGTGTTCATTTCAGAGAACAGACACAGGAAACAGGTTACTATGCTCCTTACTATGTCTCCTCTTCTGAAATAACACAGTGACTGTGTAGAGAGCTTACCTGTGTTCATTGCTGGACATGAGCCCCCTCCCCCCCCATTGGCTGGAGGAGAAGCCGACAGACTTGGAAAACCTCTGAGTGAGCGGGAAAGGGAATTTGAAAGGACACAGGAAAATCAAAGCCCAGGGGAGAGGTGTTGGCGTCTCACAGAGGAGAGCTTGTAGATAACAGCCAGAGAACTTCACTGCTTTTACATAGTTAGTAAGGTTGAATAAAGACACCAGTCCATCCAGTTCAACCTGAGTGAGTGTGGGTGCGTGTCTACAATTGTCTCTATTCCTGTACAGTGTGTCTCATTAAGATGCTCATCTATTATGTTATTATTTAAGGTACCCATATAGCGCCGTCAATTTACGCAGTGCTCCACACATACATTGCACACTCACATCGGTCCCTACCCTCAAGAAGCCCACAATCCAAGATCCCCAACTCACATTCATATACTAGGGACAATTTTTTAGACAGAAGCCAATTAACCTACCAGCATGTCTTTGGAGTGTGGGAGGAAACCGGAGCACCTGGAGGAAACCCATGCAGGCACAGGGAGAACATGCAAACTCCAGGCAGGTAGTGTCATGGTTGGGATTCAAACCAGCAACCCTTTTTACTGCTAGGCAAGAGTACTACCCACTACACCACTGTGCCGCTCTTTTGTCACGGCTGCTTCCGGGTTTTAGCTGGGGACGTCCTGCCATGGAAACAGAGGCACGTGAAGAACGTGCTTGTTCTAGATAGCAGCCTGGGTGTGCACCTCTTCACCAAACACACCCACATGTCCTCCAGAGGGAGGGAGTGAAGGAGTGGCTGGATTGTGGAGCTGTTTCCACCCCCTGCAAACATTTGAACTGAGAAAGAACCGTTAGAGGCCGATTCTGGAATCTTCAAAAGACTATTCTGCAAAAACTAAAGAGCTAAAGAAAGTAAGAAATGCAATGCAGGTATGAGGGTAGCATGTACTACCTATTTTTGCATTCCCATACTTCTCCTTTAATTTGTTACGTTCCATTCGTTTAGATACGGCATTTGGTATTTTGGATAATTCGTAACTTCGGATAAATTCGTATTCATTACATTCACTAACAGCCAAATTTGTAAGGAAATTACAATACCTATAATTTAATAGTTATTATTTCGGATTTTCGTTCTTACTCTTGTTCTTTCAAATTTCCGGACTTTAGAATTTTAGATTTTTACAAATCATCGAAATAACCGCATCTAAACGATTGGAACGTAACGAATTAGAATTTTTCCAAAGTTATGAGTTTATTTAAAATAATGAATTTCGATCATAATGAATGACCCAAAAAAAAAGGGGGAAAAAAAAAAAAAAAAACGAATTTTTTGGCAGTGCTTGTCTATAATTTGCCAAAATTAAATATACACCAAAACATCAACCACACATTAACATGGGTTAAAAAGACCGCATGGTGATCACCTGCACTATTATTACCATAATATTATGAATAGAATGTATGCAAGATGATTATTGCAATGTGGACATTTTTGATCAGGAGAGAGAAAAAGGCATTGTACGTTATATGTTTTTAACCTATGTCTATGTGTGGTTGTTGCTTTGGTGGTTTTAATTATGGTAAAATTAATAAAGTAACATGTTTTTGGATACAGTCCAGTGAGCTGTTGAAATAGTTTTCCTACTTTACCTTTTTATAAGTATTAATCCTCAAAAAACAACAAGAGCGTTTTTCATGTCACTGTACCAGTGACACCCCCCCCCCCATTATGTACATACAACCCATTTAGTATTTATATATGTGGGATTTGAGAGGCAATTTGACCTTGAGGGTCATAATAGTTTTTTTGTAAAATACATATATGTACATAGCTTGGAAAAGTGATTTGACAGGAAGGTTTTTATATGCCAGAAGAAGTAACTAATTGCCTCTAGCTATAGTACCTTGGCTATTTAATGACACCATGATTATAATCTTCCAGCACATATTTGGATGTACACAATCCAAAAGGCAGGGATTAAATATAAAACGTCCAGCAGAAACTGGTCATAAAGTTCCCAAATGCCACGGTCTACAATTCAAATGTTTTGCATGTTTTTCTTGGTTATAATAAGGCCTAATGCACACAGGGCGTTTTTCCTGACGCTTTGAGGAGCGTCAGGTGTGTTTTTATTTACAGCTTAAAAATGCCTCTCAGCCCTAAGCCACGTCAAACGTTTTTAAGCTGTAGTTACGTAATTTGGGAGTGGAAAAAGAGGGCAGTTTTATTTAAAAAACAAATGCTGCTAAACGATAATGTGGCTAAACCCAGTAATATGAAAATAGTTCATCTGCCACCCCACAGTGCCCACAGCTTATAAATCTTTTTACATTAAAATACTGCCACTATATACCCTTTTGGCTGATCTGTATACCACGGTCACATGATAAACCGCAGGGTCTGCCTGAATGCTGAGTGTTCAGGGAGGAGGTGTCCTCATGCTGTTATGGGAGGCGGATCATCCATCAATCAAGATGTGGCATCCCACCGACTGTGTTCTTTTTTAGTTACTGGGCATGGAAGAGGAGGGAGGGACTGGGCTGTCATTTAGGATCTGTATATATACATGCCCACATGTGTGATGTCATTATCTTGTGACTTGGCTAGCTCTGATCAACAAAGAAATGTTCTCTCCAGCAATAGAGACCAAACTGAGCATGTGCAGCAGTACTACCCTTACTGTGTGTTATCTGGCCTTGCCAGGAGAGACCCTGCAGGAGGGGGAGGATCTGTCCATACAGGATCAAAGGGCCTTTTTACACAATGCAGAGGATTAACCCCTTAAGTTCCTCAGTGAGTATAACAAGCATGCTATTCTGCACATACAGAAAGATTTTACTGTTGTGGGTTTAGTAACACTTTAAAGTGGAGCGCCAGACATTTTTTTTTTTTTAAATAGAGTGGCTGGTGGTTGAGGTTGGACTCACCCTCAGTTCTTGCTTCAGTGACAGTTGACCATTTGTAGAAACTTGAGAGGGAAGTCAAAATTTTACAGTTGTAGATGAAACAGGTGGTCAGGGAGAATTTACGGATAAGGATACCTGTTCTGGTCACAACTGGACATAAGCCCCCAGTGTGGACACAAATACCCAATAGGTCTAACCCTATTTAAAACTAGCTTTGTCTTTGGTTTCTATTTCATTTCTTGGTTTAATGTCCTTAGCACCCAGTATAACAAAGGCCCTTACATTTCTGCAAATATCTTTATTTATATATGGCTTATTTCAAGAATATTTAATAGTATGTACAATTCACAGACTATTCGTTTTTCCAACTATGCAAGTGTATTAGAAACACAAAGGCTACCCCCCTAAAAAGAATATCACAAAACTGATTAAATTCACCTTTGTCGGATCAATGTATCAGCATTGTTTTTTGGCGTCCATACCAGACAATAAATATATATTGTTCAATGCAGGTGTTATCAAAGCAACAGTCCTATCATGATAACAAATAGTCCAATTTCAGCAGGCTATTCATGTAAAGTAAATAAAACGGCAGAAAATTAAATCAAGTAAAAGTGTTGTGAACTAGGGGGTGTTTCCATACACAGTACAAATACATTTATACAATGGCAAAAAAAACTGTAAAAACCTTCAAAACCGGGCATCACAAACATTAACACAAATAATACTGAATGATATCTTTTTGTTCTCAGGAAATGACACAATTTGTTTCAAGTTCATAAACACAACTACATTAAAATGACGAATTCATGTTAAAATGACCTAGAAAGTGTGTCTACAATAGCAGATATATTACAAAGGTCAAACAATTTAGGCCTTGTGCTTCACACATGATATAAAGTTCAAAGAAAAAAAAAATCGTTTGGCTTCATTTCCTCAAATAGACTTGACTGTTCATTCGCTGCTATCATCTGACCAATCAAAATCATTGAAGCCGACAGCCATGTTGATCTTCTTTCCTTTCCTGACTGATGTGGTTTTGGAGGAGTTCTGCTTGGCTTGCATGTTTATTTGAATCCCAGAATGCAAGACGGGTCCCACATCGCCCATGTCGAACATATTCCCGAAGCCCTTCATCATGGCCTGCAGGCTTTTGTTCACGCCATCTACCTCTCCGTTACTGGTGGCTGTGATCTGACATGACATCTCAGCACTGTTTGACTCCTCTGTTTTAGATTCAAAGAAACACTTCTGAGAGAGCCTTGCAGTAACAGGAAAGTAAAGCTATTAAAAAGGAGGAAAGGACAGGCAAAAAAAAAGGAAAGTTAGAATCAATTTAAATCAAAGGATCTATAAAAAACTGGATTAGTTGGCAGTAAATGGAAAGTAAAATGATTAGTGATTTAAAACATGTAAGCCAAGTAGCACTTGATCAGAGCCAACCCTTTTATCGTGTATGTGTGTGTGTAATTTTTTTTTTTTTTGTCATTTCAGAGGTGATTTTGGAAGAGAAGAAAAGAAAGCTTTGATTATATATATATATATATATATATATATATACACACACACACACACACACACACATACATACATACATACATACATATAAGAAGTATAGAGTGTAAATAAAATGAAAAAAAAAAAAAATAATCAAAGAGGTCCTGCCTCATGATCATTACTTTAGAAGTTTTAAGCAATACCCAGCAGTCAATAATGGCCCAGCTTATCCAAACACAATTTTTATGTGTCAAGTATTAACAGTTGAAGCTTCATAATTTCCAACTCCCCATCTGGGACTTTTAGGGCTCATGTACACACAGATTAGGTTGACCGCCGGTCATGGGAAACCACAAAACTTGGCAAAATCACACCGACAGTAAAAACATTCGTATCCTGAACGTGATTCTTCCAAGTTTAGGAGAGGGAGTTTGAATCTACCCTAACCGCAGCAGCTTCAAAACTCTTGTAAAAGCCTATGTGTGCATGGACATTAAAAGGCAAATCCACTTTGCACTGCAAGTGCACTTGGAAGTGCAGTGGCTGTAGATCCGAGGGGGACATGCAAGGAAAATAAAAAACAGCCTTTTTGCTTGTACATGATTGGATGATAAAATCAGCAGAGCTTCCCCTCTTTTCAGATCTTCCCCTCAGATCTAAAGCAACTGCACTTCCAAGTGCACTTGTAGTGCAAAGTGGATTTGCCTTTAGAAAATAAACCCCATAGGCTTTTATAAAGTTGAGTTTAGGAGCTGTGGCAAAAAAAGAATGCCAAAAGCTCCTAAACTCAAGTTTAGACGCTATAGTGTACATGAGCCCTAAGGCTGATGTCACACAGTTAATTTGACTTAGCACCACACTGCCAGCTGCAGAATCACCTAGAAGAGGCTTCCACTTATCTCTATGAAAATGCTCCATTGTTGGTCTGGAGCTCAGCTGAGTCTCCTTCACTAGTGACATCTTGCTGGTCTGGTTAGTGAGAAAGTAATTGCATTACAATAGTAGTAAATTAGGGATCCAGTCACTGGGGAGTTGCAGTCAGTGACAGTATTCCTGTGCGTGTTCAGTATTTGAACCCCTGTCTGGAAAATATGCTTGCCTTCTGTCTAGTGAAACACCAGGCAGTAAGTGAGGGGAAATCCTCTAATGGAGCCCCGAATAGGAGTCTAAGTTCTAATCCTTCACCGCTGTAAGTAAAAACTAAAATAGCTTTGGCTGGACATACATTATCTCACAAAAGTGAGTACACCCCTCACATTTTTGTAACTATTTTAGTATATCTTTTCATGTGACAACACTGAAGAAATGACACTTTGCTACAATGTAAAGTAGTGAGCGTACAGCTTGTATAACAGTGTAAATTTGCTGCCCCCTCAAAATAACTCAACACACAGCCATTAATGTCTAAACCGCTGGCAACAAAAGTGAGTACACCCCTAAGTGAAAATGTCCAAATTGGGCCCAATTAACCATTTTCCCTCCACAGTGTCATGGGACTCATTAGTGTTACAAGGTCTCAGGTGTGAATGCGGAGCAGGTGTGTTAAATTTGTTGTTATCGCTCTCACTCTCTCATACTGGTCACTGGAAGTTCAACATGGCACCTCATGGCAAAGAACTCTGAGGATCTGAAAAAAAAGAATTGTTGCTCTACATAAAGATGGCCTAGGCTATAAGAAGATTGCCAAGACCCTGAAACCTAGCTGCAGCACTGTGGCCTCAGAACAGGCCTCGCCATGGTCGACCGAAGAAGTTTTGTGCACATACTCACCGTCATATCCAGCGGTTGTCTTTGGGAAATAGATGTATGAGTGCTGCCAGCATTGCTGCAGAGGTTGAGGGGGGTCAGCATGTCAGTGGTCAGACATACGCCACACACTGCATCAAATTTGTCTGCATGGGTGTCGCCCCAGAAGGAAGCCTCTTCTAAAGATGATGAACAAGAAAGCCCGAAAACTGTTTGCTGAAGACAAGCAGACTAAGGACATGGATTACTGGAACCATGTCCTGTGGTCTGATGAGACCAAGATAAACCTATTTGATTCAGATGATATCAAGCGTGAGTGGTGGCAACCAGGTGAGGAGTACAAAGACAAGTGTGTCTTGCCTATAGTCAAGCATGGTGGTGGGAGTGTCATGGTCTGGAGCTGCATGAGTGCTGCCGATACCGGGGAGCTACAGTTCATTGAGGGAACCATGAATGCCAACATGTATTGTGACATACTCAAGCAGAGCATGATCCCCTCCCTTCGGAGACTGGGCAGCAGGGCAGTATTCCAACATGATAACGACCCCAAACACACCTCCAAGACAATCACTGCCTTGCTAAAGAAGCCAAGAGTAAAGGTGATGGACTGGCCAAGCATGTCTCCAGACCTAAACCCTAATGAGCATCTGCGGGGCATCCTCAAATGGAAGCTGGATGAGCGCAAGGTCTCTAACATCCACCAGCTCCATGATGTCGTCATGGAGGAGTGGAAGAGAACTCCAGTGGTAACCTGTGAAGCTCTGGTGGAATCCATGCCCAAGAGGGTTAAGGCTGTGCTGGAAAATAATGGATATTTTTACTTAGGGGTGTATTCACTTTTGTTGCCAGCGTTTTCAACATTAATGACTGTGTGTTGAGTTATTTTGAGGGGACAGCAAATTTACACTGTTATACAAGCTGTATACTCACTACCTTACTTTGCAGGAAAGTGTCATTTCTTCAGTGTTGTCACATGAAAAGATATAATAAAATGTTTACAAAAATGTGAAGGGTGTACTCACTTTTGTGAGATACTGTACATAACCTTTAATTGAGGAATAAATCTATCAATGGGTCGCGCTTCAGACTTTTAAACACTGCTGCCCCCCTATGTAGGTAGGGAACACCTCAGTGTTACCCCAAAGAGGTTAAAATCAGAATATAGGGGATGGCGCTGTGTAAAACAAAGAGTGTGAAAGTGAGTGTTTTTAAAGTGACAAGTGCTTTGGTGCGTGATACAATCCTACTTAAATAGAAAAATTAAATAATAAAATATAAAAAATAAATGATATAAAGATAAATTATATAAAAATAAAAATGTGAATGGACCAAAAACTAATATATATTGTAAAGTGATATATCCTTATTAAAATTCAAGTGACTATATTCCTAATACATTAATATATATATTGAGCAACCACAATCCTTATTTTTCTAAATAGTAAGACATGTGTTAATCAACTGCAAAGTGACAGGTGTTAAAGCTGAGAAGGTTTAGTAGTGCACCACACACTACAATTATGTGAAAAACCGTTGAAAATTAAAACCAGTCCATAAAGCAAGTGTATCAAAAAATGTGTATCAGAGATATATCAAAAATATATATATATAAAAATATAAAAATGTGTATCAAAAATTATGTGAAAATATATGTAGTCCCAAATAGTTCATCTAGTGATACAATATACAGTGCAATAGCGCATTTCCCCAAAAGATTCTTCTTTATCAATGGAGATCCATGCAATACTTTTAGCAATTTCCCCCCCAATCTGATTGCACTCACCGGAGCTCCCTGCCCCTGCAGGGGTATGAGCGTGTGATGTCTGCCTTTAATCGCTCCGATCCCACCGGTGCCAGTATCCTTCCACTTAGCCCAGTTCAGGTGAACCACTCGTTGAGGAGGGGAGGGGGACTCAATGCCCCTTACTGCAGCACATATCCCAACCAGGCATCCACTTGCATGTGTTAGATAAAAAATAAAAATAGCTTCATAGCGTAACTTTGTTGGTAATTGTAATTTTTATTTTTATTCTGTAATGCAGTCCAACAATACGACTGAATCCACTTGAGCCAAATAAAAGGTTTAGAAATAAACGTTAAATAAAAGGAGAGGGAGCTCACAGGCTCACTAACTCTCCACACAGTCCGGGGACGCATCGCTGTTGGAAAACTACCGCTTGCGTTCCACCGGTCTGGTTCCCGGAACCACAATACGCGGAAGTGAGGTTGTACGTGCCAAGATAGTCCCGCCTTACGCGTTTCGTCATACGGACGTCATCAGAGGCGCTGAACCCACCGGTGCCAGTATCCTTCCACTTAGCCCTGAACTGGGCTAAGTGGAAGGATACTGGCACCGGTGGGATCGGAGCGATTAAAGGCAGACATCACACGCTCATACCCCTGCAGGGGCAGGGAGCTCCGGTGAGTGCAATCAGATTGGGGGGAAATTGCTAAAAGTATTGCATGGATCTCCATTGATAAAGAAGAATCTTTTTGGGAAATGCGCTATTGCACTGTATATTATGGACTGGTTTTAATTTTCAACGGTTTTTCACATAATTGTAGTGTGTGTGGTGCACTACCAAACCTTCTCAGCTTTAACACCTGTCACTTTGCAGTTGATTAACACATGTCTTACTATTTAGAAAAATAAGGATTGTGGTTGCTCAATATATATATTAATGTATTAGGAATATAGTCACTTGAATTTTAATAAGGATTTATCACTTTACAATATATATTAGTTTTTGGTCCATTCACATTTTTATTTTTATATAATTTATCTTTATATCATTTATTTTTTATATTTTATTATTTAATTTTTCTATTTAAGTAGGATTGTATCACGCACCAAAGCACTTGTCACTTTAAAAACACTCACTTTCACACTCTTTGTTTTACACAGCGCCATCCCCTATATTCTGATTTTAACCTTTAATTGAGGAATGGTTGATAACGATTTTAGAGAAAAAACAATGGAACATCACTGTAAAGACCTGCCCATGCACTGCTCCAAGGGTAATAATTAGAACTGTGCAATCCCCTAAAAGCAAAGTGACAACTACCTCAAATATGCTATACATCTTGAATGCATGTATTGTGAAAGCAGATGCAGTACTTTGCTTAGTGCACATAAGCATTCACATAAGCCCCTGCTCATCAAACTAGCTGACAGTTGAATCCCCCAACTAATCGTGGTAGTTTGACCGACTACCCCTAACAAACAGGCTAACCACTATGACACCATACTGCAAGAGCACTGTTGTCAGCTACACTTGAAGAGAATTTGTCAGTTTGCCCATAATGGACAAAGTGACATGGCCTCTTACTTGTCTACGTCCCTACCAACTTATACTAAACTTCAGGGTGCTCCAACGCCACATCACTTTTTTGTTGCAGATATTCAGTGCTTCTAGTTATGGCTGAGAATGTGAGTTTCTTCTAGGGTGCAGTGCTCAGGGCTGAGTGGCCAATGACCAAGCCCAAACACTGTCACCTGGTGTGGGCAATGTCATACTCCTTGTTTAAACTCCGACACTAAGGTTACACATACAGTATGTAGACTCAATGAGTGACAGGGAAGCACAGGGGAGGTTAGAAGTGGCTTGGTGAATGGAATAGTAAAATACTTTGATGCTTTGCCTTAAATGGGAAAATGACTGAGTCTCTTCAAAGTGTACGTATACGTAAATAATAACATAAAACTCAGTTAATGCTGCTGAGAGCCTGAGACAGCTGCTCCTGCCCCCTCCCCAGCCTGGCGCTCCAGAGCTGGAGGGGCAGAGCAGAGAGTGATGGCTGACAGTCCCCGCTCTCTGCTCAAAGTGGACTGAGAACTGAGCGATCAGCTCAGCTAGCTACACACTATACAATTTTTATACAATTTTCATGTACAACTTTCCCTTAGATTGACCAAAACCATATAATATGAGGTCAAACCTAAACACTTTCAAATTGTATGCAATCATGCAGGCCCTTGCAATACATAGTTGAAGGGAACTCTAAAGGAAATTGTACAACAAAAACTGTATAATGTGTATCCAGCTTTAGAACCGGTGGATGACAGATGCTGCAACAGGGAGGTGAGTATAGAGGTTTGTTATATTTTTAAATTTCCAATATGTCTCCTTTATTAAAGTGGAGTTCCACACAAAAATGGAACTTCCGCTTTTCGGAACTCTCCCCCCCTCTGGTGTCACATTTGGCACCTTTCAGGGGGGAGGGGGGTGCAGATACCTGTCTAAGACAGGTATTTGCACCCACTTCCGGCATAGACTCCCATGGGAGTCTACGCCACTTCCCGTCCCTCCGCGCTGTCTCCTGGGAATCACACAGGTCCCAGGAGAGAGCGGGGACCACTAGGGACGCGCAGCGCGACTCGCGCATGCGCAGTAGGGAACCGGGAAGTGAAGCCGCAACGCTTCACTTCCTGATTCCCTCAACTAGGATGGCGGCGGCAGCTGTCGAGAACCGAGCGGGTTCTCGGCATCCCCTGCTGACATCGCTGGACCCTGGGACAGGTAAGTGGCCATGTATTAAAAGTCAGCAGCTGCAGTATTTGTAGCTGCTGGCTTTTAATATTTTTTTTTTTTTTTGTCGGTGTGGGTGGACCCCCGCTTTAATGTTCTGCAAAGCAGGGAGAAGGATCAGCCACATCTACTAGTCAAAGCAGCACTAATTTTACCCTTCCATAGCCCCTAGATGTGAACCCCTTCACAGCCAGTGTCATTAGTACAGTGACAGTTATTGGGGATGTCAGTGGCAGTTAGTCAGTTCCCGCCCAGTGTCAGATTGCCTCACAGTCCCATTATAAGTTGCTTGTTACCGGTGTCTTGCCGAATAAGTTCCCTCGGCGGATAAGTTCCCCCCTGTACTGCGCAGGCGCAGCGCCTGCGCAGTACGAACTACTAACAGCCACCGGAGATAGCCGAAGCTCAAAACCCACCATCAGCTGTACACGGCGCCTGCGCTCTGGGTCCAGGTTCCTTCCCTACCATCCAAATGGACCTAGAGGGGGAATCTAAAAGAGCCGAGCGCAGCGAGGCCGTGCCCGAAGTGTGGCGAGCGGAGCGAGCCCGCGAGGGGCCCTCTTACAGGCGCCGTGTACAGCTGATTTGGACCTATTCCCCTTCGGCTATTTCCGCCGGATCCTACTGCGCAGGCGCAGCGCCTGCGCAGTAGAGGGGGGTCCTTATCCGCCGAGCGGAACTTTCTCGGCAGAACACCGGCATTACTAGTATATAAAAAAACAAAAAAAAAAAAAACAAAAAACATTTTCCAGTATATATATATATATATCATGCTATAACTTTCACGCAAACCAATCAATATACGCTTATTGCGATTTTGTACCAAAGATAGGTAGCAGAACACATTTTGGCCTACATTTATAAAGAAATTAGATTTTTTTTTTATTGGATAGGTTTTATGGAAGAAAGCAAAAAATATAATTTTTTTTCATTTTCTGCCGTTTTTAGTTTATATAATAAAAAAACCAGTGGTGATCAAAGAAAGCTCTATTTGTGTGAAAAAAAATTATATAAATTTTGTTTGGGTACAGTGTTGCATGACTGCGCAATTACCAGTTAAAATAGCGTGGTGCTAAAGAATGGCCTGGCCATGAAGAGGGTAAAACCTTCCAGAGCTGAAATGGTTAAAGGCAGAAACTGAAAAACCTGTTCCATGTCCTGCCTCTCCCTATGCGCTCATTGCTTGGAACATCTTCAAATATGCTAGTGTAGAAGTGATGCCAAGTTTTGCAGAGACTGCTTGTTTTTATGAGTAAAATGAAGGATATGTACAGTATCTCACAAAAGTGAGTACACCCCTCTTATTTTTGTAAATATATTATATCTTTTCATGTGACAACACTGAAGAAATGACACTTTGCTACAATGTAAAGTAGTGAGTGTACAGCTTGTATAACAGTGTAAATTTGCTGTCCCTTCAGCACTGCGCTTCTTTAGCACTGCCTTGTTAAAGAAGCTGTGGGTAAAGGCGATGGATGGCCAAGCATGTCTCCAGACCTAAACCCTATTGAGCATCTGTGGGGCATCCTCAAACGGAAGGTGGAGGAGCACAAGGTCTCTAACATCCACTAGACTCCAGTGACAACCTGTGAAGCTCTGGTGAACTTCATGCCCAAGAGGGTTAAGGTGGTGCTGGAAAATAATGGTGGCCACACAAAATATTGACACTTTGGGCCCAATTTGGACATTTTCACTTAGGGGTGTACTCACTTTTGTTGCCAGCAGTTTAGACATTAATGGTTGTGTGTTGAGTTATTTTGAGGGGACAGAAAATTTACACTGTTATACAAGCTGTACACTCACTACTTTACATTGTAGCAAAGTGTCATTTCTTCAGTAATGTCACATGAAAAGATAAATAAGATAATAAAATATTTACAAAAATGTGAGGGGTGTACTCACTTTTGTGAAATACTGTGCAGCAGCAAAAATGATGGGCTTTAAGGGCCACACGTATGTATTCATAGATGACTGAGGTTTCTATGCTGAGAGCGTGCACTTGTGCACTCCTAACAGTGTGGCTCTCTAGTAAAGATCAGCAGTCAGTGGGATGGGTTCCTGATCATGTGATGACTGTGACAGCCAATCACAGCAGTGATAGTGCAGTTCTATTGCCTCCTGTGTGTGTAAAAACCTAGGTAAAGGGCAGGATGGAAAGGGGACATATGTTCCATCAGATAATTTTTTTAAATTTCTTTATGTTATTTTTATTCAGTTTACAGAAATTACAAAGCAACAGCTTTAAAAAGGTACAGTTCTACTTATTTCATTTTTTTAAAGAAACTTTACTAAAACTGGTGCACAGAGAATCTGGTGCAGCTGTGCATAGTAACCAATCAGCTTCTAGGTTGAAGGGCTGGTTCACACTGGTCCGTCATACACTTTGATTTTGATCGCATGACATGTCAAAATCAATGGTTCCCTATGAGAGCAGCCCTAACTGGTCTGACTTGTGTCGGTCCGACTTTGAAAAAAGTTCCTGCACTACTTTGGTCAGACTTGGGCAAGATTTAAGCACAATGATTTGAATGTAAGTCACATCCAAGTCAAATCATCATCTTAACTGATCAGAACTTGTGGCACGCGACTTGTGTTCTGAGGATCTTGAAGGGTAACATGCCAAAAAAAAGGTGTGTGGGTCCACCCCTCCAAGACTGGCAGCACAGGAAAGGGGGGGGTGAGGAACGAGCGAGTGCCCCCCGGACCATACCAGGCCACATGCACCCCTGTGAAGGCACAAGGGGGTGGGGTTTCCAGATTATGTCACCGGATAGCCCCGCCCCATAGCTATTTAAGAAACGGCAAACAACACAAAGGAGGGAGCCAGTGTCGGAGGGAGATCTTTTTTTTTTTTTTAGCTGGTCAGCAGCAGAAGAAGATATCACCGGAGGGAGAAGACTGGAGGAAGAAGACATCAGAAGAGGGAAAAGACATCAGCGGATGGAGAAGGCGGGGAGGAAGACAGCAGTGGCGGAACCAGAGAAAGAAAACACATTGGAGTTACAATGGGGGGCATTCTTAATTTTTTATAAAGGACTAGTCAAAAACCGTCTCTTGTTTTTTGTAACACTACACTTCTTTTTTTTTTTTGGTGAATGGGTAGGGATACAATGTACCCCATACTCATTCACATAGGTGGGGGTGGGGATCTGGGGACCCCCCTTGTTAAAGGGGGCTTCCAGATTCTGATAAGCCCCCTGCCCACAGACCCCCAAAACCACCGCCCAGGGTTGTCGGGAAGAGGCCCTTGTCCCCATCAACATGGGACCCCAAGCTGTTTTTTTAATTTTGGCATGGGGTTCCCCTTCAAGATCCAAAGCAGACCTCAAAGAGCCTGGTATCACCCCTTTTTTTTGATATTTGGCATGAGGTTTCCTCCATACCAGAAGCAAAGGAATTGTTTTGATTGGTCAAAGGACAGGTCGCAATCAACCCTAAAGTCGGATTTCCTTCATTGAAGTCGCATGGAAGTCGGACATGAAGTTGCAGGGTAAAGTCTGATCAGAAGTCGTCCGACTTCCGTATAAAAAAAATCAAATGTAAATGGTGTTGGTGCTAAAAACATATAATGAATGTGAAAAATATTAAGAAAAAGCATATGGTGATTGAAAAATAAAAATATGCATCTCTCCACTGAGTGACCCCCTCCAGATGGCGGCTGAGGATAAAGGCACAGACTCCACCAAGAACACACAAAAAGATCTCTTATGGTGTAGTAAGTCACATGTGACTGCTATGCCCAGCACTAAGGTGTCTACAGCATGTGCGGGTGGATATATCGGAAAACCAGCGGCGTGTGATCCACGCCTCATTCTGGATATACCAAAAGGGTGTCACATAGGAGGACCCGGAAGTGAGGCGCAGACTCATCACTTCAGGGTGTGGATCGCACACCGCCGCGATTCCGATATATATCCACCCGCACATGCTGTAGACACCTTAGTGCTGCGCATAGCACAGTCACACGTGAGTGCAAAATCTTTTGTTACCTTTTTAAACATTTTTTACTAAAACTTACTACACCATATGAGATCTTTTTGTGTGTCCTTGGTGGAGTCTGTTCCCTTATCCTCAGCCGCCATCTGGAGGGGGTCACTCAGTGGAGAAATGCATAACTAGGATTCCTCTGGTCCATTCAACCTAAGCGCATTTTGACCTACAGTAAAAAGTGGTCAGACACCTTTGGTGAGTTGTCTTCTACCTCATGAGCACTCGTGGTGAAGCTTTTATTTGAAGGAACATCAAACCAGAAGATTTCATTTATTTATGGTGTTGGGATTGTCACTTTGGACTTTATATATTTATTTGCTTTTTCAATCACCATATACTTTTTCTTAATATTGTTCACATTAATTTTAGCGCCAACACCTTTACATTTGATTTTTTATAAGGTTCAGCATTTACACTTTCTTAAAGGGGCAGCTATGTTTTAAGACAGTACACTAGGTGCCATTTATAACCCACTCATTATCACATCGTCCGACTTCCGTGTTGGAGCAGTGTGAACCCAGCCTTATTGTCACAGCTTAGTCGAACAAGCTGAAGTTAGAAGCTCATTGGTTACTAAGCACAGCTGCACCAATTTCTATGAACACCAGTTTTAGTAAATCTTCCCTGTAATGTGTACATACAGTAGATGTCCAAAAACATAAAAGATTATTCTTAATTTTGACATCCGTTTATCTTTGGTCAGTTAAAACAGATAAAACAAACTTAAATGGAAAGCCGAGGCAAGCAAATACAGTGCTATATGGTACGTGAAATAGTGTATTGTGCAATGGATACTTTTAGCTGGGTTAGCCAACAAAATAGATGGTCAAGACAACTTTGAGTATGTTTTTTATTAATTACAAACAGGTGATAATACAGCAAACACATAACATGCAATAACTTCATGCAAGGCAGGCTCATGGATATTTAATAAAGCACTTAAAGCGTATCTCAATCCAAAAGCAGGATATTGCAGTTCATCAATCCTTAGATTTTGTGACTGCATTTGTTTTCTGTTTTTATTTTATTTTTTACCTCTATTTTCACCTGGTGAACCAGCCAGTAGCACACTTCCTGCCTTAGGGTGGCTACGCTGTCTATGGAGGAGCAACAAACACTCCCTCTGGATAGCAGCAATGTCTGGAGAGGGTAGTGTTGAATGGCCTTTACATAAGTGACTAACAAATTAAAGCCCAAGTCCAGCCAACACTTTAAAAAAAAAGCAGGTACATAACCCCCCCCCCCCCTTTAGGATAAAGGTTTCACATAACTAAATAAAATCCGACTATTGTAAGCACCCATCAGTAATGAATGTTTTGTCTCAACCTCCTAACTGCTACTTTTGCTGCACAGCTTGCTCTTTTAAAAGGCAAAAACAAAGAAGGTAATCATACAGTATCTCACAAAAGTGAGTACACCCCTCACATTTTAGTAAATATTTTATTATACCTTTTCATGTGACAACATTGAAGAAATGACACTTTGCTACAATGTAAAGTAGTGAGTGTACAGCTTGTATAACAGTGTAAATTTCCTGTCCCCTCAAAATAACTCAACACAGCCATTAATGTCTAAACTGCTGGCAACAAAAGTGAGTACACCCCCCCAAGTGAAAATGTCCAAATTGGTCCCAATTAGCCATTTTCCCTCCCCGATGTCATGTGTCACCTGGGCTGCAGGTGTGTTAAATTTGGTGTTATTGCTCTCACCCTCTCATACTGGTCACTGGAAGTTCAACATGGCACCTCATGGCAAAGAAAAAGAATTGTTGCTTTACATAAAGATGGCCAAAGCTATAAGAAGATTGCCAAGACCCTGTAACTGAGCTGCAGCACAGTAGCCAAGACCATTCGGCGGTTTAACAGGACAGGTTTGACTCAGAACAGGCCTCGCCATGGTTGACCAAAGAAGTTGAGTGCACATGCTCAGCGTCATATCCAGAGGTTGTCATTGGGAAATAGATGTATGAGTGCTGCCAGCATTGCTGCAGAGGTTGAAGGGGTGGGGAGTCAGCCTGCCAGTGCTCAAACCATTCTCCGCACACTGCATCAAATTGGTCTGCATGGCCATTGTCTCAGAAGGAAGCCTCTACTAAAGATGATGCAAAAGAAAGCCCGCAAACAGTTTGCTGAAGACAAGCCGACTAAGGACACGGATTACTGGAACCATGACCTGTGGTCTGATGAGACCAAGATAAACTTATTTGGTTCAGATGGTGTCAAGCATGTGTGGCGGCAACCAGGTGAGAAGTACAAAGACAAGTGTGTCTTGCCTACAGTCAAGCATGGTGGTGGGAGTGTCATGGTCTGGGGCTGCATGAGTGCTGCCAGCACTGGGGAGCTACAATTCATTGAGGGAACCATGAATGCCAACATGTACTGTGACATACTGAAGCAGAGCATGATCCCCTCCCCCCGGAGACTGGGCCGCAGGGCAATATTCCAACATGACAACCCCCAAACACACCTCCAAGAGGACCACTGCCTCACTAAAGAAGCTGAGGGTAAAGGTGATGGACCAGTCAAGCATGTCTCCAGACCTAAACCCTGTTGAGCATCTGTGGGACATCCTCAAATGAAAGGTGGAGGAGCTCAAGATCTCTAACATCCACCAGCTCCGTGATGTCGTCATGGAGGAGAGGAAGAGGACTCCAGTGGCAACTTGTGAAGCTCTGATATACTCCATGCCCAAGAGGGTTAAGGCAGTGCTGGAAAATGGTGGCCACACAAAATATTGACACTTTGGGCCCAAATGGGACATTTTCACTTAGGGGTGTACTCACTTTTGTTGCCAGCGGTTTAGACATTAATGGCTGTGCGTTGAGTTATTTTGAGGGGACAGCAAATTTACAAATTTAAAGTGTCATTTCTTCAGTGTTGTCACATGAAAAGATATAATAAAACTGTGAGGGGTGTACTAACTTTTGTGATATACTGTATATGTTGCTTTTTATTTTGCCTCTTTAGTGCCACTTTAACTTTAAATTAGAATGAATTAAATCTAATTTTAATTTTAATGTTTTTTTCCCATAATTTTTAAGATCTTTTGATAACTAAAGATATATGAGAAAAAAAATGGAAATGGAAAACATACTAATCATAGCAAGCATTTAGCAGCTTCAGCATGGGACAATGAACTCACAACTGAAAAGAGCTTACACTAACAAATTATAAAAAATGGATTAGAAGATGTTCTGTAAAAGCTTAAAATAATCATATATATTTGTATATATTTTATCAATTCCTTAATTTGAAATAGAAGTGATGTGTGCTTATTTATTTATTACATATGAATTATTTTGTACACAAATGAAATTTTTACTTCTACCTTTTATTTACACCAAAGATGCTTTATTAAATATTCCACTGCTTTCTCATTACACTATCAATACAGACATTAATATGTTTGTGATGCCAAAACACAAGTACATTAGTTAGCAAAAGCTACTTTCCGTCATGAATAGAAAACAATAAAAGTGAATAAATTGAATATCGGTTTCAAACGATTTGGTTAACAAAAAAAACAAAAGAAGTAAAAGAAGTTATGCTGACAAACCAATAGTTTTTAGATTATTTGGCTAAAAAAAAACATGGAAGAGATATTTTCTGATAAAGCTAAGTGTCATGACAGTAACAAATCAAATCATTAATAATTCTCTCTCTCACTATTATATACTGTGCATATATCTTTACACACACTTTATTACTTTATATAAATAAACAATTATCAGAGCTAAAGGGAGGCTCTGATCCTAGCGCTCAAATTGTACACTCTTAGCTGCCGTTATAAATTTAACCAATGATGTAATTATATATATATATATATATATTTATTACTTTATATGTTTTTTGTTTGCAGTTTACAATAGGAATCTTTAAACCTGAAACCTTATTTACTGGGGACACTTTTTTTAAAGAAAGTAGACAAATATGGAGATTGCCACTGCTAAATTTGTCTTCTGAAAATGCCAATACAGTAGCTTAAGTACTTAAAGCTGAACTACTAGTTTATTCATATATACATTCTTTAAGTTATCTTTAGGTATTATTTTAAAAGCATTTAAAAGTGTTTAATAAAGGAGTGATGCCACTCCAGGCATGGTATCCCAAACAAACGCCCGCCCCACTCAGCAGCAGACTCTGCAAATGTATAGACAATCAAGTAAGATAGCTGAACGGCCGAACTCCGACTATACAACTTTATTGTGGCAAAAACAGTATATAAAAATCACATCATGGCTGAGGTAGGTACAGAAGAATGGCTTATGCGTTTCACATCATGGTAGATGCTTAGTCATGATGATCAAGCATCTACCATGATGTGAAACGCGTTAGCTATTCTTCTGTACCTAACTCAGCCATGATGTGACAGCTTTGGATTTGTTATTGTTTTTGTCTGTTAGGTAGGTTCACCGTAGTTAAATGCCCTGGTGGCCACTGTCACCCAAACAGAAAGTGATGCGAAATCCACATTTTTATAGTTGCCAGCAGAACAAAAAGGTAGGGGTAAATCTTCTATAATTGTTCCAGTGATACCTATTTAAAAACACAATTTCACTCACTTTGGGGTTGGTTTACTAAAAGCAAATGGGCTATTCAATTTCCAAGGGAATTTTAACTTTTCAAGTGAATGAAATGAGGTAAAGCTCTGATGACTTCCATCATCCAACTGTGTGCAAGCTATTTTTTTTTTCCATGACGTTATTGGGTTTTCTTTGCTCAGCGAACTTTCACAACATTCACTAAATTCCCATGCAAAGTGAAAATTTAATAAAGAAATTTAGAATTGTCACTGAAAAACTGTGAATATTTAACTGTGAATATTTACTTTATCCAATCAATTGAAAAACAAAATACTGATCACTTTGAATTTCCAATCATGTGCTTTTCATGTGATTTTCATGTGATTTGATACAGACGGATATACTATAAATTTTTTCAGTGCCAATGTTTAACCTCTTTAGTAAATCACCTCTCTCTCTACTGGCTACTGATCATTCGTGGGGATGGAGAGTTGTCTTTGACAGCTCGTCTCTGTGCTGGATGTGTACAGTGATCAGCACAGAAACATCGGCCTTCCAGCAATTCATATGTGTGGCATGTGGGCAATAAAAGTTCACCCTTTTGCCACTGCACACGTTACGTGAGATGCCACAGGTTAAAAAAAAAATCGTAATAAAATAAAAAATGGAAATAAAATATAATATTTTAATAAAAAGTCCTGTTTTTGACAATATAATTTGATATAATTGTTGTAGCAAAAAAACTGAACTATGGATAATTTTAAATCAGTCTTTATGGTTCTTCTTTTTTATACTTTATATTTATACTATGGACCTGGACATTTAGTGGCCCATTTATCAAGCAGTGGTCATCACAGTTGTAACTGTACTGTCTTCCCTTATTTTGTAAAGCGATGCGCAAACTGTTGGTGCTATATACAGTGCCTTGAAAAAATATTCATACCCCTTGAAATTTTCCACATTTTGTCATGTTACAACCAAAAACATAAATGTATTTTATGTGATAGACCAACACAAAGTGGCACATAATTGTGAAGTGGAAGGAAAATGATAAATGGTTCAAAGGGTATGAATACTTTTTCAAGGCACCATAAATCCTGTATAATAATAATAAAAATACAGCTGCTTTTCAAAAAACAAAATATTCTGGCACATTTACAATGTACAACTCTGAGCTTAACAAATGTGGCCTTTGCTTGCTTTGGCACACTGTAGCATGCAAACGCCTATTTATTTTACTGAACAGGGAAAAATGAGTGCTGGGAGGAGGAGAGTCCAGTCATGTGACCTGTCAAAGACTTGTGACCAAGCGCTTTTCCGATCACAGACTGTTTGTTGCAGTGTTATGGATAGAACCACCACTAAAGAGAAAGCCGCTCCAGGTGAGCACATTAGCCATCCATGCACAGCATAGCCAGGGTTTAGGTGAAGGTGCTAGCACAGCTCGTCTGCAGATACACAATCAAAAGAAATCCGGAATTTGCAACACTTTATTGATCTTTCATGCAAAAGACATCACAGACACCACTATTTCGCTTTCATGTGCTTCATTTAAAGTCCCACCCTCCCCGCCCCCCCAAAAAAGTCTTGACAGACAGTGCGGGGTACAGTAAAAGTTGATGTGTTTCGCAAAGTGATTAATGCAAACATTTGAGGTTATGAGTAAGCGCTAGTCACAGTGCGAAACGCATCAACTTTTACTGTACCCCACACTGTCTGTTGCATGAAGGATCAATAAAGGTGAAGTATTGCAGCGAATTCTGGATTTCCTTTAATTGTGTTATGCAGAGAATACTCTGCACACCGAGACCTGCATATTATGAATGACTACTAAAAAGCAGGCACAGTGAGTTACCAGTTGAGGTATTCACTCTCCTTTTGAAATAGGGCCCTAAAATTGGGTATACATGAGCCGAATGTTGGGAGACAATGGGCGTTCAGGAAAAGAAAAAAAAACGGCAGATATTCGGTCTGTGTGTATGTTGGTCTGTTCGAAAGAAGCTAGCCACTTGACCGGCATGAGCATGACAGAAAACCAGCAGTGGACCAACTCCAGATCTTTCAGCCAATGGCAGAGAGCGCTGATCAGTGCTCTGGGTGGGGGGGCATCCCCCTGTCAGAACCCAACAGCTCAGCGGGGTAGATCGCTGAACTAACCTCGCATGGTTAGTATAGTGACTCTAACCGGAGCTGACAGTTTTTTTGTTGTTCCACCCATGGGGATGAACAAAAAAAACAAAAACAAATAGTGTGTACCCATCTTAAGCCTGTAAAAGTCAGTAAACAACCACTTGGCTTGCTAAATTGGTATCTAAAAAGGAAGTCCTACTTTTATTAGTCACACAGAAGTGCCGGTACCATTATAAAAATGATTATCTGTCAAAATTCAGCCCATGTATGTCCACCTGAATTACACCTGCAGTACTGTTCATAACCCCATCAACTAACACAAAAAGCCCAAAAGATTATTAAAACAGCAGCAGGAATCTCAGTATCAAAAACAAGCAGATGGATAACAAGTAAACCCACAAAAAAGTAAAATGAACTTTAGTTACACTGCACTTCTAAAATATACAAGAAAAGAAGATCGTAAAACATTGACATGTTGTCAGATTGCTGTTTGATATCACAGATAATTTGAGCTAGATTTTTTTTTTTTTTGTACTTGGAAAACACACAGTTTTGCTAGTTCCATTCCCTTCAAGATCATTATGTGCCCAAAAAAGGGTTTACACCACTTAATTGGAATCTAGTCCATTTCTGAACACTCGACAATTTAATCCTGTGATGTGTTCTTGCTTCTCGCAAGTACATCCCTATTTATTCCCTTAAGCAAGGAACACAATGTGACTTGCCTTCTTTCAAGGATCTAGAAGATGATACAGAGGTCACACATCACTACCAGCTGCATGGCAGGTCAGCCAATTAATTTATAGTTATCCTGTAAAAGTTCCTGAGATCTTTCTCTTGGCAGAACACTACAGAGTGATACTATCCCAATAAATGTCATTCTTGATCAGCTCAGCATGCACCATAACAAAAGCTATTAAAGGTGCAGTCCGGCCTGTTCATTATTAATTTTTATTATCGGTCTTATAAATCAGATACGGAGTGATCTTGAATTTTCTTCCAAGGTGTACAACATAAAAGAGACACTTCTTTTACAAGCCTTTTGTTCCGTTCTGAAGTGCAACTCAATGTCGTCAACAGGACATTGCGCTGTTAAGCTAATTTGGAGGTGCAAGCAGCAATGACAACACGTAAGAGCAATAATCCCCAACAACCAATGAGATTTCAGTTTAGGGAATCTTGCAAAGTGTTACCAACATTTTCTTGCTAAATAACTGTGCAGGTATTTATTATTTATTCTATCCCAATATCAACAGGATTTTCAAACATTATAGACATTTGGGAAGGTCAAAGCACAGTATGTTGGTCAGGGCCTTAAAAAATAGTTTAGCTGTAATAAACCTGCCCCAGCCTAACATTGCCCCCCCATAAAAAATCTACCATTAGACCATTATAACGAAACATATTGTATTATGGTAACTATATAGTAATACCTGCAATGGTAATATTTAGTATATGAATTTCTCTTTTATTTAGTTTTTTTTTTTTTTTTTAAAGCAGAGTTCCAGCCTTATTTTTTTTTCTTTTAAAGACACCGGTAATGTTCTTATTACGAACTTTAAAAAAAGGTAATGATATGCAAAGTCACTGTAGTATTTTTGTATTAAAATCTAACCTTTATATTTAATTAGCATCGCACTCACATCTTAATTGTGGGCATTTGAAGCCTACTAGTATATTCTTCCGGGATAAGGTTTAAAAATGGCGCTCATCACTGCCTTGCATCGCGTCATTTCCGGTTTGGAAATAACACAATGCTAACAGGTGGCGATGCCCACTGACTCCTGGAAATTATGACACAAATCTCCCAAGAGCCAAGACGACGCAAGAAATGACAGACCTCGCTGCGGCGGCCTTAACAGGAAGAAAACAAAAAAAGATTACACCACGAAAACCAGGTAAATAAAGCTAGAAAAAAGAAAACTTAAAAAAACGGCTGATGGCGTTTTAGCTTGCCGTATTGAAGTGGATGATGCAAAGATGCAAATGTGGGTGGAACTCTGCAAGTCAAGCTGTTCAGCGAAAAACACAGTTACAGGGATTGGGACAAACTAACAACCCTTTTCTAAAAGAAAAAAAAACTGTTGCTGTAACTTCGGAGAGTTGGACTTAAGATTTTTTTTTTTTTTTTTTTGTTGCTTATTTAAAGTCCTTTATTTCCCAC
Organism: Aquarana catesbeiana; assembly: GCF_042186555.1. Taxonomy (NCBI): domain Eukaryota; kingdom Metazoa; phylum Chordata; class Amphibia; order Anura; family Ranidae; genus Aquarana; species Aquarana catesbeiana. Next base: position 336,905,324 of record NC_133329.1, read on the forward strand.
AAATAGAGCTTCCTTTTGGTGGTATTTGACCACCTCTGCAGTTTTTATTTTTTGTGCTATAAACAAAAAAAGAGCGACAATTTTGAAAAAACAAAACAAAATGTTTTACTTTTTGCTATAATAAATATCCCCAGAAAAATGTAAAACAGCAAATTTCTTCATTAGTTTCTGCAGATATATATTCTTCTACATATTTTTGGTAAAAAAAAAAAAAATCGCAATAGGCGTATATTGATTGGTTTGCACAAATGTTATCGTGTCTACAAACTATGTGATAGATTTAGGGACTTTTTTTTATTGTTTTTACTAGTAATGGCGGCGATGTGTGATTTTTAAGTGGGACTGCGATATTGCAGCGGACAAATCTGACTCCAAATGACACTTTTTGGGGACCAGTGACATTATTACATTGATCAGTGCTATACAAATGCACTGATCAATGTAAAAATTACACTGGCAGGGAAGGGGTTAACACACTAGGGGGTGATTAAGGGGTTAAGTGTGTGTTCCCCCTAGTGTGTTCTAACTGTAGGAGGGATGGGCTGCCTGGGACATGACAGAGATCACTGTTCCCGATGACTGGGAACAGTAGATCTCTGTCATGTCATCTGTCAGAATGGGGATCCGCCTTGTTTACAAAGGCAGATCCCCATTCTGCCTCTGTACTAGGCGATTGCGGGTCACCAGCGGACATCGAGTCCACCCGACCCGGGGGCATGCTCTCGCAGCGCGTGCGAACCGTCAACGGCGCGCACCCACCCGCAACTGCGCGACTGGACGTACAATGACGGCGATTCGCCCAGGAGAGCCAACCTGCCGTAGTGCAACTGCGGTGGATGGTCTTAAAGTGGATGTAAACCCGATTCATAAAATGTGAGCTGGGCACATATATCTGTAGTGTTTTGTTATCCCTCTTCAAAACCCTGTGTCTCGTAGCTTTGTCCTGCTCCATTCATCTGTTATCAGCCTGGGAACTTTGACAAGCTCCCCAAGGCCTGGAGACAGAAGTGTGTGTCCGGGGGGGGGTTGCTAAAAATAGATTAGCAGCCAGCTAAACTACGCACAGGCAACCTCTCCATGTGTGGGGAGGGGTGTGTGCCTTTCCTCCAATCAGCTTTCTCAGTGTCTCTCACAGTGTCTAGCAATGATCTCTTCCTATGGGGGAATCAGGAAGTGAAAATTCTAACAGAACATACACTTTCTAAACAGTATATCAAGGTGAAGACAACAGATATACATGTAAAACTTATGTAGGGAGATTTGTTTCATCTCTGTGTATCATCTGAGGCTGTTCACTTCACTGGGTATATGGAGGGTTTACATCCGCTTTAAGTCCATGCAAAAATTATTTGACTCTAGGATTAGGATTTACTTAGGTGCCGTGCATGTTTTGGTTAAATCTTAATTTAAAATCTTTAAAATTTAAAAAAAAAAAAAAAAAGCAGGTTGCAGTTATCACATTGAGCTACTTTAGCTGAATGAGTTTCGAAGAGCCAAACTGCATTGTAGAAAACATTGAGTGTCCTTGTGTTTAATAAAGCCATGCATTGTCAGACAATGACACCTTGGCAAGAACAATCCACTGTGAGATAACATACGTGCGTTCATTATCTAGTGTCACTTTATTTAAATATATGGAAGAATTACCTAACCCATAATTTAGAAAAAGATATCTGCTATACAACAAAATATAGTTTAGCAAAATCTATAGTTGAAAACAAAATACAGTATAGATATGATGAAAGGATTGTGTACTTTAAATAGGAATACATAGTGGATTCATTTAATTATGCTATTAAAAAAGGCATAAATAGCCAGTAAAGACTCTTTTGCACAATACAATTTGGATTGTATGATAAATAGGAAATGAACATAAAAATATAAACGTTCTATGTATAAGCCTTTGGCTATCCATAGTGTAAAAGGTACTTGTAGACATGAGATATGAGATGATTGATGAAAATGGCTGGATTGGGTGACTGCTGTCAAAGAGAATAAAGTGATTGGGCTAGATACAAAACCTGACCCTACTTATTTAGTCTATAGACCAATAAGATAACACTAGCATTATCCAATCTCCTTCACCCTACTCTTTTCTTTTAAGACGGAAAGAGGAAGGAAAGCCTGGCAGATCTAAGCATGCTTACAAGATGGCTTTGCCCAAGTATGATCAGAAGTTATACAAAGTCTCACAAACACTTAAGAGTATTTACACTTTTCTAGTCACATTTGAGAAAGTCCTATTATATGTTTTATTATATATTGTATTGTTATTTACACAGCATACTGGAATAATAAAAAATATATATTTCATACCCTTTAGATATTTCTGGGGAGAAATTGCTGACTGCAGGCATTTCTCAGCTAGCTAAGTGTGATGTGTCCAGTTCCCCTAACTAAAAGCAAAACTTTTTTTTTTTAGTTTTGGATAGAGTGGAGAGGGATTAGAACATCTGTCAGGTTTTAATTGCTGTCTGTGCCCACGTTAAGGAGATTCCCCTTCTCTACTTGTCCTATTTACCATTAGCATTGAAAGTAAATGAAAATCTGTCCCCAGAAAAGTAATAGAAGGGAAATCTTCCATTGGGGACACCAGTTCTGGTGACCTGGGGGTCGCCAAGGAATTTCCTTTAAAGTGGTTGTAAACCCTTGTTTACAACTTTATGTTACAGGTAAGCCTATATTAAGGCTTACCTGTAGCTAACAAGGATATCTCCTAAACCTTCACGGTTTAGGAGATATCCCTGTATTTGCATGTGCCGACGTCATGCGGCACATGCGCACCTAAGACAACTGAAGCAATGGCGCTATATGCCGTTGCTTCAGTTGTACTGTGCCATTTCCGCGCGCATGCACGGGGTGATGTCATTGCGGCTCCGGCTAATCAGAGCATCGGAGCTGCGATACCCAAAAGTCACTCCGGGACAACATGTTGGCAGTCGGAGGGGGAGACGTGGACCGATGCGGGGGCTTTGATCTGAGGTAAGTAATACATAATTAGCTAGTATGCTATGCATATTAGCTAATTATGCCTTTGTCTTGCAGGGTTTTTTGTTTTTTTGCTGAGGGTTTACTTCCTCTTTAATTTACAGGCATTTTCTCTCACTTCCTGTTGGGCTATGGGACAGGAAGTGAAGAGAATTCTCGGCAATGGGACACAGATAGTGAAAATTAAAGCAAAACAGGGGTTTAAACTTACTCTATCCAAAATGAGAAAAAAGTTTTGCATATAGTTCTAAAACATACAATGGAGAAGCCAAGCTCTTAAACATTTAACCTTTTGTCGAAACCGTGTTAAAATTTGCAACTGATGAGAAATCTGCTTACAGACACGGTGAACTATGGTAATAGCTTCCCAGCCCCTCTCATAACTGAAAAGAGTATCTCAAAAGGTAAAGGGCAATTTTTATATTTTTGCTATGTGAATGGGGATATGTAACAGATCTAAAGTAGGTATTATCCCAATGTATCTGCACAAGTGGAAATACCCTGTACTTTTACCATTCAATCCAGAGCAAAGGGTTCACAGAAAAAGAGGTAGAACATTGAGCCTGTACTCACTTCCCTGCCATCTCATTTTCATACCAAAGCCTTGAAAAAAAGACTAGTAGATCTAAACATGGGAGTGTGCATGACTCTTTATTCAGCCTCTCACAATGCAGTGCTTCAAAAATTACAGAATGGTTTTGGGGGGCTTTGGATAGGAGAGAATGTGTGAATTATAACTGGAGGCTAATTACCACAACTGCTATCTAGAAACCTGTTACTTTTTGCTATCTGATGTTCTTTTTGCCATCTCTAATTTAAAGGAAAAAAAGTCCCTACCCAGTATTTGTACATGTCAATCTCAGCATGCCAGTGCATCTAAATAGACCAAAGAGTGTTAGTGTGCTACCTACTACTGGTTTGGTATCCTTAAGAGCGAGAGTTTTTGCAGCATTGACCACATGATATCATAGAGCACTTACCACTTATAGGTAAATGTACCTACCGGTGTGTGCGACTGTTCTGTGAGCTTCTTCTCCCACATTTTTAAGTGCTTCTCCCGTTCTTTCAGTTCTTGCTCCTTAAAGCTCAAGTCTCGCTCAAGCTTTTTCAGCCTCTCCAGTGTTTCTTCAATTTCACATCTGTGCATCACAAACACAAAGAATTTGTGTACTGTTAAGGCATACTGAGCAAAGATTAATACTGCAAGAAAGGCCGTGGTAAGGTTTTCATATTTTATCTATATTTGCTGCAGATAAACATTTCATTACTAGAAGCATCTGGGGAAAAAAACGTAAGGAAAAGGATGTTCTTTGTTGGCGTTTGTTAATTTGTAATCATAATTCAACAGTTCTTGTAGGTCCACCATCTGCAAGGGTATGGAACTATACAATTACATTACTGCACACTGTAATTTGCACAGTATAATTTTGACTCTGATGGTGCACACAATTATGACACCGGTATACTAGACAATTAATAACCAGTACAAAAACTAAACCAAATACACAACCTACAAGAATGTAAAAAAAAAAAAGCTGAAAACATAGTTGACTCTACTTTCTGTCTTTGTACGGTAAGAATACAGTAGTATGACAGTATGTAAATGTACTGGAAGACTCTGGTGGTACTGTGGGTCTTGTCAGAAGGCTGGGGTAGGCAAGCTTTGAAGATTTATGACTGGTAAATGTGAATAAAATATAATGGTAGTTGAGGTCTAAGGGGTCAATATGACTCTCCCCTAGTCTATCCATAAATATATTGGCAAAATTGAGTCTCTTTTAGTTATCCATCATCTGCTCTAATCTTCTGGCTCTTAAGAAAACTGTGTGTATACAAGGATTGGTTGGTTTTGTTCGTATTTTTGTTCAGTTCTATGCCTTTGAAACTGTGAACTGGATATTACAGAGAGATTTACTTTCTTATATAATTCAGGTTGTGTTTAAAAGCTCATAAAATAAAATGTGGACATTTTGTCTTGTGGGGCATCAAACACAAAGCAATGGGGCTTCCACAAAAACCACCTTTTCAGAAGTTCTCTTATTTAACAGACATATTAAATTTACCATATATGGTCTAATACCTAGCAAAATGACCTTTTTATTATAACTTTTTTAGAATAATAATAAAAGTGGGACACAGATAGACCACATGGTACTATATTCAAACCTACAACAAAGATGAAAACAGCCTTTACAAAAGGCCAATATATTTTTTTTACAAGCAATGCAGAAATATAGATTGGGTAGCCGCTAGGAATTAAAATATTCCCCACTGGTAATCGGTAGGCGGTCAGCGATAGGAATTGTTCCAGAAATAAGGATCTAAGCAATGTGATCAAATAAGTCGAAGATGAAATTTTTATACAAAGATTTTGATATCTCATGATTCAATTCTACATACTGTTCTTTTGACCTTTTTATAAGCTCAGAGCAAGCGTACTTTTTTTTTTTTTCGGCAAATGCCTCTCCACTGTCAACATTACAAAACCAGATGGACGGCCACCTATCACTTAAGACAGATCTGCTACAGAAGTACAGAACAGGAGAAAGGTTTGATCTTGCCAAAGTGAAAGCCGAGACAGTGGTGAATCCTCATTAAGTGTAGTACTTACACAATGAAAGGTAAAAATATAAAGACAGACCCCCCCTACCTTTTTTTTTGCGCTGTGAAAAATAAATTCATTTTCGAAATGCACAGAATTTTTTATGTTTTTTTTTTTTTTTTTTTTTGAACCATTCAGGAAAGGGGTTGTATTGACTTGTATTGTACTGACATTTTTTATACCAATACAATTATTATAATCTCCATTACATTAAATTAATTGTACTTTTTCTAAAACATTTGGTAAGCTACATTATTAATTATCTCTAGCTGAAGGCTTCCATAAACCAGATGTGGGTTATAGCCTTTTAATGACAATTGAGAAAAAGTTTATCAGGTTTACCAGGAAAGCTGGTTTTATCCAGTTACCAATTTTTTAGCTGAGATTCTAGAACTGTTAAATACCGGATCTGACCTAATCTGATTTTCTTTGTGGCATTCAATTACTTTGTATTGTGCTATTTTTTTAGATTATTTTTAACCAGCTCTAAACTACTGCTATACTATTTTTCAATTATTCATTTTTCAATCTGGCAACCCCATAGTGCATGTCTTCTTGAATGCAATCAATTTCTGCTACAAATAAACACTAACTATTCATATCTTTGTATACAATGCTATTAGAGCCGAGTTGCACAAAAACAAAAATTGTAAGGGTGAATTACTAAGATTTTGGTTTGACTAACCAGCAATTATTTTAAACACTGGATTTAAAACACACTGGATTGAGGGTATTTGAAAAAATAATATACAATAATTAAATTTACAGTCATACTTAATAATTAAACTAAGACCATAAAACCATTGCAATTGGAGGTATGGCCAGTTTTATTCAGAATGCTATATTTGTAGCTTTATAGATGGAGGAATTTCTGTAATTGTAAGCAACATTCCCAAAACGGTATTACGTTTTATTATGCATGCTAGTTTTTTAATAAATGTTGGTGGATTAAGAGTTTGTCAAAAGGAGACCTGTGAATGAACAGTCTTATGAAAAATCTTGCATGATACCAACATACACATCATTTTTGTATTTTTCACATAGATAAATGACTCTTTTAAATTATTAATATCTATATTAAGAGATGTAATATTAAAATGCTTGAAAATAACCATTTGCTGACTTCTTGTTTGCTATGTATACCTTATACAGGAGTAGAGAACTAGCTCCCTAAATTTTGATGATGGTGGTGGTAATGATGCGAAAACATCTACCCCATGCAATCTAAATGATGTTACTAAAGCAACCTTATAGTGTTACTTACCAATACCAAATATTATCATCAGCAGCTCCAAATTCCATAATCTACCCCGTTTAATCAAGAACTATACCTTTGTGTAAAGTCCCTTACCATCCAAGCACATGAGTTAATCCTAGGTATGGACACTGCCATCTTGCCACCCCCATGACCAGGAGATCCCACACATGCACATAACATCCTGGTCTGCATCATGCAGGCAAGAGCCCCGCAATGTGTATGCTACCTTTAGGAAGATTGAATAAAGGAAAGAATATTTTTTTTGTTTTCTCAGTGCCTGGGTCAGGATTATTTTCATATTACAAAGGAGCAGAGTTTTAGAGGTTAGGCAATATAGATATAGAATATACAATCTGATTACTGCTATAGTATTTGTTTCCTATTAAACACATGTGCATGTTGGTACTTTAGTGAGAAAGAGCCAATGTAAAGCTGGATTTAGGTTTGTTGTTACAAATAGATATCCAACCTCAGTGATAATGAATTACAATATCCATTATAATTTAAAGGCACATAGAATAATACATTATTTTTCAAGGAATCCCTACTAATATACCCCTACCAGGGATCAGTACAAGAAAGGCTTTTAAATAGGTCATACAAAAGTCTATTTGTAAGACATCTCTAGATGTCATTTTGTATGTTTTTTTGGTTCTTCTTTTAAGTCAAGCAGTGTTCCTGTAATAAAAAAGGAGCACTTTAGACTTTTCCAAAACACAATGCACACTAACCTTAAAACCCTAAATAGTTATTTTTTTCGCCTAGTGGAAATACTTTGTGAATCAGGTGTTACAAATCCCAAGGGGAAAGTCCCAGGTATTCGAGAGGTCCTGAAACATTTCCCTTGAAAATCAAAAGGCACCGAAGTTAAGCTATAATGGTTTTGGAACTATTTTATTTTATTTTTTAACATTTTACACAATGTTTTATATCTGTTTTTCCTGCTTATATAAAACCTTTTGTTTGAAAAAAATAAAAATAAAATCAATAATAATAGAGGGTAAACTCATGACAAATGATTTGGATAGCATTATAGAAAAATCGGTTTGCCTTCCAACACCCTACTTAATTTATTAGATTGTAAGTTCTTCTGAGCAGGGCCCTCTTAATCCTCTTGTATTATAACTGTATGGTCTCCCTTTTATATTTTAAAGCGACGTAAACTGTTGGCACTATACAAATCTTGTATATTAATAATACTTCTACATTGAACTTCCCATGAGAGCGATCTGTACACAGAAAGATGCAGAGGAAGTGAGGAGTGGGTGCACTGATTTATTTAGCTGTGTGTGTTTCAATTTCAGCTTTTTTAGGTATGTTAGGATAAGCATGGCCCAAACGGAGCCCTGATCTCCACCTGCTGCCGGATAATAAAAATGTTTAACATGTAGACATGTTAAAAAGTTTTAATTTTTTTAGTTCTTGTCACAGTAAACAAAAACATATATACGAGATCCCTACAAATTAACCATTCCAGAAACTTTTTTTCTTTTCAGTGATGTGATAGTGATGTGTTTTTATATCTCCTGAGAGGCTAATATTAGCATGCCATAAGTGCTATATCAGGCCTATATATTATTATTATACAGGATTTATATAGCTGCACTTTGTGCAGCTCTTTACAACATGAGGGCAAACTGTACAGTTACAATACAATTCAATACAGGAGGAATCAGAGGGCCCTGCTCATTAGAGCTTACAATCTAGGAGTGAGGGTCTCAAAAGGACAGGTAAACAAAACCACACTGCAGCTGGAAAAAAATTGTGTATTTTTATTAGAAGTCTTGAACTCAATCGCACTTAAAAGCTTTGGGATTTCAGAAGCAGGCAGCGCAAGTAGGCCAACACCAAAAAAAATTATAAAAAAGTTTAACATTTTTGAACTAAGGAATTGGCCAAAATACCTTCTAAATTCTGCACAGATCTGAACAGTGGCAAAAAAAAAAATTTAATTTAATAATATTTAATGGGCTTCTTTGCCAAAATAGAAAGTTGAAATAATGTCCAAATATCTTTACTACTTTTTTTTTTTTTTTTCAAATTGATGCCTTGATTGTTTAAACTTTTTTTTCCAATAAATGTTATGTAAATGTTGTGCATGTGTTGTTTGTTACATAAATCTGTTTTGATTTATTCGCAATTTGTAAGTTATACATGCAGAAATCCAGAAATGTCCTAAGGGTTCAAAAATGTTATGAAGTGAGACTTGCCAGATTTAAAAATGCTCAGTGCATGCAGCTTGCATTCCCCAACAGCAGATGGCGCAAAACATTCTTAATACCATCTACTAAGCCATTCCTGCATCTTCACACAGTTGATTCGGGATAGGAATCATGTCAATGTTAAATCATGCTATTTATACTTCTATCATGTGATCTGGCTGCAAGCTCAGAGTCACTTTTTCCATTTGCAATGTAGCAGCTTCAACCTGCTGATTTCAGGTTTCAATAAAACAAGGCTGCTGTTTGCTGCTCTGGGATCTGTCCGTTAGTCACAATAACTCGCTTTGCAGTCGGTCTCGGAGACTTTGACTGTATTAGTCACATTTCATTAAAAAAGCTTTGAATATTCTTGGATCAGCGTAAAAGTTTTCCCTGGCCTAAGTCCAAGCATTCTTAATATAGCCTGCAGTGGGAAACTTGTAGTACTAGTCCCTCTGGAGATACAGAATTGTTTGCAATGTCTCTTTGCAAATGCTAAAAGGAGCAGATGCCTCCAGATTATAGCGGAGTGAGAATTAGAGTCTGGGTTTCATATGATGTTAAACTGGGAAACAAGACTAGAAAAGTATCTTCATAAAACTGGTTGGCTTACCTTGTGGGTACGTTGTTACAGTGCTAATTTTGTATTAAATGTTATTGCCAAGTTATCCCAAAACGCTTTACAAAGGAAATGATTCAACGTAATTCAAAGAATCGCATCATTTAAAGTGTAGGTAAAAGCAAACATTTTCTTTTTTAGCTTTGGATACAGTAGGAAAGGGTTAGACCCGCTGTCAAATTTTAATTGCTGTCTGTTTCCTCAATGTCACGAAGATAAAAAATGCAAAGCCCTAAATTTTAGATCTGACATAAGAGGAAGATTTTATAAACCTTGCTTCCTTATAAACACATGTATATGCAGGTGGTCAGATTTACTTCTTACATAATGCAGAATCTGCTTCCTGAACAACATTTGGGGATGTTCTGAAGTAACGATTTCTATTCTGATTTTTTTTATTTGGTTTGAGATATCTTTAACAGAATAATAACAGCAATGCATGACATAAATCAGTCACTACCTAATGCTATTCAAGAAACACCACCAACTGTGCTGTTGTTAGAAAGTTCATTTAATCCACTGCAGTCCGACTCCACTCAGTCCTTACATGATGATGGTAGCTCTACATCCTGAAGTCTGCCTTCTACAATTTTTCTCTGCTTAACAACTTCAATACCGGGCATTTCACCCCCTTCCTGCCCAGGCCGATTTTCAACTTTCATCGCTGTCACACTTTTGAATGACAATTGCGCGTTCATGCAATGCTGTACCCAAATCACACCCGAGCGTTTTTAGCTCGTAAAACGCCAGAAAAAACGCCCAACAAGCAAAATCCCATTAATTTCAATGGCACCTGTTCACATCTGAGCATTTTGTCACCTGAAGAAAAATGCCTGAAGCTCAAAAAAAGTACATGAGCTTCTTTTTTTAGGCAGATTACAGGCGTTTTTCTGCTTTTTACATTGGTGACCTTTTGACCTGTACAAAATCGCGGTAAAAACATGCGACTTTCTGCCTGAAAAAAATACGCTTAGGTGTGAATGCAGCCTTAATGATCACTGTTTTTTTAATTTGTTGCAAAAAAAAAAAAAGTTTGTTAGATAATTTTGTAATTTTTCTCCTTCACTGATGTGCGCTGAGGAGGCTGCACTAATGGGCACTTATGAGATGGCACTGATGAGACGGCACTAATATGCAGCACTGCTGGGCACTGACTGGCATCACTGCTGGGCACTATTGAGGCTGCAATGATGATCAGTGCGCCGACTATCTGTGCAGATCTCCCCAGTGAGAAAATGATCGGCTCTCCACTCACACTGTCCGTGTGAGGAAAGGAATGCCAATAACTGGCATGTCCTTGTTTACATTTGAACAGCTGGGACTGGACACAGCTGATCACATGGGTAAAGGGCCTCGTCATCGGCTCTTTACTGAGATTGGAGATGCGCAGTGTCCCAGGGACACAGCGCTCCACTGATGGCCATGGGTGCGCAAATGCGGTGAGAGTGGGTTGATAGCATATGACATCGTCCTAGAAGGAGAGAGCCACAGTGGGCGGGAGGTGGTTAAAGTACCACCAATAAACCTGAAACATTCAAGATGGGTCTAAATCTGTCTGGTAGTGAGAAAATTCAAAGTATTGCCATTTTGATACAATAGGCATACAGTCCTACAGAAACCCATTTTTAGTATTCAAAGCAAAATCACCCATCCATCTATGTCTACATGCTTTATTATTTTTGAAAACTCACTTTGAAAAACACACCCCTAGCATTTCTAGCCCTGGCCATCTTTAGTAAGGGCAAATGATTCAGGCAGCATTTACTTTCTGGAATCCTTCTGCCCTTTGCTCAGGCCTGCAGGCTGGAGGGTATGCTTAGCTGAGAAAAAAAATCCCTTCTCCATCTGAAAAAAAAAAAAAAAGCCAAAGAAGGCTCCTGGGATGTATGACATCATTTTGGCCTAGGCCAGAAACCAGGAAGCAAAAAGTTTAAAACAAGTACGTTAAAAGTTTGTTTCTATCCATTTACTAATGCTAGCAAGATATGGCCTCTTGCATGATACTCCTGTTGGCGTTCTCGTTCTGCACAATATGTAAATGGGAATTTGCGTGCATGAGGCATAAATTACTGACCAAAAAAAAGCAGATATTTCTATTTTTGTAGCTCTCCCTTTGTATTTTTTTTTTTATATAATCTTTATTGTATATTTTTCAAATATAACAAATAATAACAAATAATAACACAGAGGGTATAAAAAGAAAAAAGGGGAGGGGGGGATCCAATAAATCACAATGCAGTACCATAAAGGTATACAAATACCATACATATGAAAAGGATGTATTTTAAAGATTGAATAGAAACAAATGGTGCAAGCTTATACTAAAACCTCCACGAAAGTGTGTCACGTGAGATACTTATGACTTCCTCATCCTGCGTCCACCCTTGTAATAGAGGTGGAATCTATGGTTGAGACCACTTTCATGACTAGTCAGGTTTAACAGTAACTGTGTTAAGAAAACAATATCCTGTTAGTGTCTAAGGATTTGACCCAGGCAGGAAATAGGGGGGGGGGTGGAGATGGGGGAGAAGAGAGAAAAGGAAAAAAAAAAAAAAAAAAAAAAGGGGGGAAAATTGGTGGGGAAGGTTGATGGGTATGTCTAAAAATCACTGATACATCTGCCTAAAGGCTAGCACAGCTGTGTGCAGTAAAAGTGCAATATCATTATCATTATGTGAATCCTGGTGGTGAATTAAGTACGCCGTGGCCCTCACCCTCTGAAGCCGTTTAAAAAACAGCTCCAATAATGTCCGACCTACAGGAAGCGGCCCCGGGGGAAACCTGAAGGGGGGACGCCCTGTCCTTAGACTTATAATTTATCCATGTTGCCCAGATTGCATAAAATTTGTCAAACTTATCTTTACATTTTGCCATCCACTCCTCCGCCGCCATAACCGAGTCAATCAGGCCCATCCACTCAGTACGTCCCGGAATATGGGTTGATTTCCAGTGGACGGGGATCAAACGCCGTGCAGCATTTAAGAGATGTGGGAGTATCGACTTCCGGTATTGACTTAGTGGGGTGGATGGCACATGCAGTAGGAACTCCAATGGGGAGTCCGGTAAATCCACGTCTAGGATAGCCTTTATCTGGGCTCTGACGTCTAGCCAGAAGGGTCGGAGCCTCGGGCACTCCCACCAAATATGTAGGAAAGTGCCCTTGAGCCCGCAGCCCCTCCAACATGCCTCCGAAGCTGTCGGATAGATTTTCGCCAATTTCGTTGGTACCTTATACCATCTGGTTAATAGTTTGAAACAATTTTCCTGCGTTTTGGTGTCTATTGAGCTTTTATGAGTTAGCCGATAAAGATTAGTCAATTGGACCTCAGTAAATGTGTGTCCCAGGTCCCTTTCCCATTCCCTAATGTATGTTGGTTTGTTCTGAGATTCCGCAAACTGCAGCATCTCATAAAGCAAGGAAATGGAGTGAGAAATGGGATCCTCGGATTTACATAGTTTTTCAAAGAGGGTTAGTGATGAGGGGGGTCGCACCGGAAAAGGTAGACTCTTAATAAAATGCTGTAATTGTCTATATCGCCATCCATCCATAGGAAAGCTACCAAACTGAGATCGGAGCCAATCTAAGGACACCAAACCCTGTTCGTGAATAAATCGTCCACAGCGAACCTCCCCATCATTGGTCCAATTGCGAAGGTATGAAAGGTGTTCCCCCGGAGTGAACCAGGGAAAGCCTCCTAACGGTGCGAGCGGGGATGTTGGCTGTGACAGCTGCTTCTTTGAGTTGATGGCATCCCACAGTCTCAGCACATGTGTAGTGATCGGGGAAACAAAGCTCGAGAGACCTCTGTTCTCTCGTGGGAGCCAAGGGGCATGGGACAGGTTGCGCCCCGCCAGAAACTTCTCGAGAGGAACCCAGGCCTTGGTGAAGGTGTGGTGGTGCCAGTCGAGAACTCTCTGCAGGGCCACTGCCTCGTAATATTTGCGGACAGAAGGCACTCCCAAACCACCCATATTTTTAGGGCGTTGTAGCGTGCGGAGGGCTAAGCGGGGTACATGACCCTGCCAAATAAATTTAACAAATAGGCTGTTGAAGGTCGAGAAAAGAGATCTGGGCAAAGCAATAGGTATCATCTGGAGAAAAAACAGGATTCGTGGTAGTACATTCATTTTCAGTATGCTGACCCGCCCCATCCACGAAAAGGAAGTGCGATCCCACCTAGTTAAATCAGTTTTGATAGTTGCAAGTAATGGTGCAAAATTGCATGAGTAAAGTTGTGTTATATCTGCTGGGAGGTGGATCCCCAGGTATTTTAAGGAAGAGCAACACCATGTAAAGGAAAAGGAGGCCTGTAGTTGGGAGCGCATCGCATGAAGAATATTGAGGGGGAGAATCTCGGACTTGCTATAATTAATTTTGAAATTTGATAAGGTACAGAATCTTTTTAATTCGGCCATGATGTTAGGTAGGGAGATCAGTGGGTCTGTAACATAGAAAAGAACGTCGTCTGCATACGCCGATAATTTATGCTCCGTCGTTCCCACCGTGAGCCCCTTAATATTAGGGTTTGCTCTGATTATGTTGAGTAGAGGTTCTAGAGTGAGGGCAAAAATCAGGGGAGACAGAGGGCACCCCTGCCGTGTACCGTTTCGAATAGGGAAGGGGTTAGAAAGCGTTCCATTTACTTTAACCTGCGCTTCGGGGGAGCTGTATAATGACCCTATCCATTGGAGCATATTACTTCCCAGGCCCAATCGAGAGAGTACCGCCTGCAGGTAGGCCCAGTCCACCCTGTCGAAGGCCTTCTCAGCGTCCGTAGACAAGAGAAGACAGGGTGCACTGGGCCGTCGTAGGTTCGCCCAGTGTATCAATTGTATGGCTCGGTTGGAATTGTCTCTAGCCTCCCTTCCTGTTATAAAACCTGTTTGATCTGTATGAATCACCGAAGGGAGGATAGGTTTGAGGCGATTGGCTAATACTTTCGCGAAAATTTTGATATCAGTGTTCAGCAATGAAATCGGCCTATAGCTGCTAGGGATGAAGGGGTCTTTGCCCTCCTTTGGAAGGACGGTGATGTGCGCCATCAACGCGTCCCTCGGGAGGGTGGTACCTGAAGCTAAGGCATTGAAATACGTGCACATTCGGGCAGCCAGGAGGTGAGAAAATTAGCGGTAGTACGCATTGGTTAGCCCATCAGGACCAGGGCTTTTCCCATGCGGAAGATCTTTAATGATTGCTTCTATTTCCTCTACCGCCATAGGCTTATCAAGCTGAGCACTGATTTGTTGCGATATTTGTGGTGTGAGAGCCTCCTCCAAATATTGCGCAATACAGTCCGCCTTCTGAGAGGGCGTATGTCCTACAAGTGTGGCTGGGAGTTGATAAAGTTGGGCATAATAATCGCGAAAGGCATCTGCAATTTTAGAGGATAGTACAGTTTGGGATCCCGATGGTGTTTGAATTTTATGGACATGTCCGGATGCACGTTGCCGTTTCAGGGCCCTGGCCAGTAATCTGCCACATTTATTACCAAATTCATAAAATTTATGTGAGACGTATCGGAGTCTATCACGGGTTCGTTTTTCTAGTAGGTCTGAGAGCTGTGCCCTGAGGGCTGTTAATTTCTCGTATAAAAGAGGGGTCAATTGCCGTTTGTGTTTGAGTTCAACTGTGCGCAATTGTGTCAGCAAGGATTGGAGTTCCCCACAGCGCGCTTTTTTGAGCCTAGCTCCTTGTGCAATAAATTCTCCTCTTATCACAGCTTTATGTCCCTCCCAAACATATGCCACCCCAGTTTCTCCCGTCGCGTTTTCTTTGAAGTACATAGAAATCGCATCTGTCACCTGAGCTAGCGCTACTGCATCATCTAGCAGGTTTTCGTTCAGGCGCCAAGTCCATTGGCGAGCCTCTGAAGACAAAGGTGCCAGGGAAATGGAAATGGGTGCATGATCGGTCTCCCTTTGTATTTGATTTGCTTGTCAGCCACACGCCATTTTAGCAGTGGAAGGTTTATATATGGTTTTGTACTAAAAATACCCATAAAGATTATAAAAAAATAAATAAAAAATAGTTCATATTGATTGATATTGTTTCGTTTCGCTTTAAGGGATCATGCACATGGCTGATTAGGGCAGTACACCAGCCAGATCACTGTATTTCTGCAGCAGGTAAGGTCAAGCATTTCTGATCAGTCATGGACAGGAAACCTGTACAAATCAATGACCAGCTGACACTGTTTGCATGTAATCCTACATGGAGTCATTAGCTGGGGCTTAGTGATGGATGCGCACCCATAGATGCAGACAGTTTGTGTATTTGCCACAGAAATATAATTATCTGGGTGGTGTATGGTTCTAATTGGTTGTGCTCATAAGGCCAACCATACCCACTTCGTATCTCGGCTGGTTCAGCAGGAACCAGCTGAGGTTCGAACCATTAATGAGCAGGCTGATTGTACCAAGCTGATCGACCGATCAACTTGGGTACAACCAGCCTGCCAGATTCACTTCCGATTATTGCAAGCGGCTGCTATAGCCACTAGCGATAATCAATATCTTTTCCCAGCAGGGACAGCTTCCCCCGCCCGCTCCTGCCAGGAGAAGACAATGGCACTGTATGTGCTGATGGGGGAAATCATGTGAATTTTTTTCCTGCAACCCATGGCTGCAGGAAAGAAATTTGTGCCTTGAACAGCCAGCATAAGCCCTTATCTTGCGTATAAATAAGTCTTTCAGGATTATTTATAGTATTGTTATACCTCATCTTTATTCTTTTCATTACCCTTACACTTTTTACTTTTTTTACGTTATCATTTTTGTTTCACTTTATCAGAATCCCTTCGACTCTCCCTAACATTTCTATTTCATGTTTCACAATCTCCTTTCAGGGCTCATCACCTTCACTTTTTATTCCATGTAACGGTCTTTCATATACAGTAGATCTGAAATGGAGCGGTTTTGTTTGGCAAAGGATTTGTATTCCTGTTTTCAGTTTTGAGATTTACACAGCTCTGCCACACAGCACAACACTGACTGACAGGAAAGAAGATCTGATTTTTCTATGTTAGAATTAAGTAACATTTACAGGTCTTATCTCTTCCAGCCTGTAACTGGACAAAGAAGAAGCAACAGACTGATGAGGTCATCTCTGTCACTCTTCTCTCCTCTTCCATCAGCATGCAGAATATTAAATGACCCCCTTGGGCTGCTTCTATCTCTAACAGCCTGAGCTGTACAGGAACATCAAGTCAAATTAAGGTACTTAAACTGATATATAGATGTACATACAAGATGTGACCATTTAATTCCTGGAATGGACTGTAAAAAGAAAAAAAAGTTTGTGCAAGAGTCTTGTCGTGTCATGCCAGAGTTTGGTTTTCCTGTTAACAGATTCAGTAACCTTTTCAGAATTTCCAAGTAACAATGTTGGTTGACTGTTGTACCATGTTCTATGAACTCGTAGCGAACTATTCCGTTGTTTAAAAAAACATACCAGCATGAGCATACGAGCGTTCGCACTCTGACCACATTTACAGTCGTCCTTTGCATTTTTGGCTGCCCACTTCTTGTGTCATCGTGGACAACTTCCTATTCTGTGCATATAATGTTTACTTTTTTTTTTTTTTTAACAGAAAAAGTTTGCTTATTTATTTAATTTGATCATACCTCCATTCTGCCTTGTTATGTAAAAATGAATTGCATTGGTCTGGCAGCTTGGTGTCATTTGACATAGACTCCAAGTTTGCTATGATTTGCTTGAATGATGGTCTTTTCTAAAAAAAAAAAAAAAGAAAAAAAAAAAAAAAGAAAGTGATTTATTTTTAAAGCTACAATAAAAATATAAAGGCTAGCACAAGCTAGGATTTTTTTTTCTTTGGATACAGTGGGCGAAGGGTTAAAGTGGTTGTGATCCCTCTCCTATACCCTGTGAAGTGACTGGCCTCAGATGATACACAGAGATGAAACAAATCCTCCTACATAAGTTTACATGTACTTCTATCAATCAATCAATATACACCTATTGCGATTTTTTTTTTTTTACCAAAAATATGTAGAAGAATATATATCGGCCTAAGATGATACACAGAGATGAAACAAATCCTCCTACATAAGTTTTACTTGTATATCTTCCCCTTTTTCTCTTTGGAAAGGGCAGATCGTGTTAGAAATCTTTCTTCCTTTTTCAGCAGTACATAGGGGTGGGGTGGGAAGACTTAGTTCAACTTTCATGAATGGAGTTTACAACCACTTTAATAGTCTTGAACATGATTAATTGTTGTCTGTTCCCTCATGCATGAGATTTTTTTCCCTTCCAGTTCTTGGAACAGGTGTCAGATGGGAAGGGATGAGACGTGTTAGACAGGACAGTACATTATATGGGCAAAAATTTGCAGACAACTGAACATCACATTCCAAAACCATAGGCATTAAAATGCAGTTCTCCAATTTGACCCCGATAAATGCAGCAGACATAGCTGGGGTCCACTGTAGAAAATAAATCAGCACCTCCAAGATATAAAAAAATCAAAAGACATGAGAACAATCTATCAATACCACATGGCAAATGAACATCTAACATCATCTAACTTCAAGAACAAAACTTGAAAACCCAGGATAAGAATAAAACAATTGTAACTTTATGCAGCAACATTTGGCCTGTCTTCTTTTCTACCATACACGAGTTTAGACAAAAGGTTGCTACACAATGCTAAGGCAACAAAATAAACTCCATCATGGATTACCTTTGCATCAGCTTCCCAGCAATGGCGCATGAGTTCTGCAAAACTTCTCGGACATGAGCTTGGAATGGTCAACCTCTGAAAATACACAAGTTAGAAGACTTTACTGGTCCACCCAATTGAGTGTCTTAAATAATGGCTTGTCCACATAGTAATCTGCAGCCGCTTATACTTTTTTGAAAAAAATAAAATAAACATAAGAAAACAGAAAGAAAACAGCATTTGAACATCATTGAACATCTGTAATAATCTAAACCTAAATTCTTGAATGTTATGAAAGAGCAGCCTAAGCTCTAAAGGACATTTTGATTTTGATTATTATTTTTAGAGGTTTTATGAACATAAACAAGCAGAACAATATAACCGCAAGTTAACCCTTAAAGTGGAACCTCAGACACAATTGCTGTAGAGTCATCCTTGAGCCAATTACGCCAAACTTTATCGAACTTCTTTGGGCATCCCCTATTATAGTAGGTTTCCTAATTGAGGGGAATGGCATGGCTGACCAGTTTCATCCAAGCTGATACTGTTGGAAGAGTAGGTTTTTTCCAGGCTACAGTTATTGCCTTCCTTGTGTAGAATAGAAAGAGTCCCAGCAACGTCTGTTCCGCCACTGTAGGGGCCAGTTCTTCAACCAGTCCCAGCAAGCAGACTCGCAAGGAGAGAGAGAGGTTCTGACCGGAGACCCTTTGTATGACATGAGTCTCCCAGGATTGTGTGATGGCTGGACAGGACCAAAAAATGTGAATGAAGTCTCCCCTAGAGTGAGAGCATCTCCAACAATCAGGTGACTTGGCAGGAACCATTTTATACACTCTGTATGGCATATAGTAAGCTCAGTGTATTTTAAATTGAATAAGGCGGTCTCTGAGAGAGATTGATTTTGATTAATTGTATTCTTTTCCTGTCAGAGTAGGAGTGACAGACTGAGTGTCAGGCTGATAGGCCATCCTAACTTCTGCCTGAGCTGAGTGCTAATAACAGTCAGCCATAATCTGTCACGTAACAAAGATACTAACAGGATTACATTAAAGAAAGCTAAAGCTACTTGACTGGGCTGACATTTTAATTGTGACAAAAAGAGAATACAACAAAATAACAGTACACACAGCAATCCTTGAGAGCTAAGGCTTGACTAATAAAACAATTTAACAGTGGAGATTTAGATTTGTTACAAATAACCATTCCTTATAACCCTCTTCAACAGACTTCCTGGAGCAACAGGGCTGACATGAAATGACCTGAGGGAAGCATCAGCAGTCATTATTTCATCACTCATTTTAGGTCAGCCTCAAACATCCAGATAATGAAATCATCTGTGTATGTCTCCTGTATGTTGTCATCCTCTAATTTTTTTTCACCCTTGTTCCCAAACCATGATTAAGGAGGGCCGAGGCTGAAGACAGCCATGTGACTACAATGAGAAAGTTCCACTGAAATAGTAGAAAGTATGATGGTAAAATTGCAGAGCATGGAATAAAGTAATTACATGATACTTCTTAGGATATGGCTAGCTAGGCAGGGATTTCCCTCTGTATTTATGTGGAATCTGACAAGTGAACGGTTCAGTTATTGTGCACCTAAACTCATTGTAGAGGTGACACTGTACAGGACATATAGCTATATAGAACTTCCTGTGTCGTTCCTGCCGTGTGTATATTAGCATACCTAAGTGACATCCAAGATGAGCCTCCATTCCCAGTTGATGCCTATTACGTAGAAACGTATGAGGTGGAGCCACATCTGTGACGTCATCACGCACGAGACGGCTAGCGAGCACCGTGGCCGTGCTTGCTGTTGTCTGCAATCGCTGTTTTTTAACTTCAAAAGTGTAAGTGCAATATATGTGCCTGGTTTTAGCTTATTAAACTTTGAAGTCTCCTCCTCTTTCCACACATGCATGAGAGTGACTGCGAGTCAGTTGATATCTGCTCCATAGAGTATTGGCTGATATCTTTGGATGACATCATTATTGAGATTGGCTCTGGATGAGCTCCTTTCTATTTGCTGAGTTTATTGGAAATCTTTGTAGTGAGTGAGATATCTATAATATGAGATCGTTTTTTTTCTGGTAAGAGGTGTGAGTCTGTGGGGATGACACCTTTATGGGCACTTCTTCATGCTGTGTCTGTTGATTTGAACACCGATAAGCCACTGGGACATTCACCATTCAAATGGATTGTTTATTTGGAACAAATTTTTATGAAATGTCACGATAAAGTTTGTTTTAAGAATTGATCTATCTACACATGTAACAATTTATTCACATGTATTGTTATTTTGTTTTATACATTGGTTTTGAAGTTTTGACACTTGGGCTGCTTTCACACTGGGGTGGCGGGTCCGTTAGCGGTAAAGCGCCACTAGTTTTACCAGTGCTTTATCGTTGTTTTAGCTGCACTTTTCGGCTGCTAGCGGGGCGCCTTTAACCCCTGATAGCGGCAAAAAAAGGGTTAAAACTGCCCACGTTGCGCCACTTCCGAATCGCTGCCTATTCATTCCAATGGGCAGGGGCAGTGTAGGAGCACTGTATACAGCGCTCCCTAACGGCCCCAAAGATGATGCTTGCAGGACTTTTTTTTCCGTTCCGCAAGCGCACCGCCCCAGTGTGAAAGCACTCGGGCTTTCACACCAGGGAAGCATTGGAGGCAGTTTTCAGGCACTTTACAGGCGCTATGTTTAGCGCGAACACCTGAAAACTACCTCAGTGTGAAAGTAGCCTTAGAGAAGCGCAGTGTCAGCATAAGAGAATAGAATAGAATTAATAATAATTAGAACTGTCTGTGTTCCTCTTAGGGAGATTTTTGGTGAAACAGAGAAAAAATGATGGGAAATCCAAAATGTTTGAGTTTTCCCAGCACAGAAGGTAAAAGAAAATTCTTTCAATGGGGGTAACCAGTTCCAGTGACAACCCATACAAGAAGGCTATCTTTTTGCTATTAAGAGAACTCTTATTCTTGCTACTGTGTCTCTGGAACAAGACAGGGAACAAAACCATTCCCTACTCCAGACAAAATAATAAAAGGCTTTTTTCTTCACATACATTTTATTTGAAGTCAACAATTATGTTAGGTGCTTTCAATACACTTTCCATCACATGACTGGTAAAGTCACTGCCAGTTTTTTTCTATATGTAGATTCTGAATTTTCACAGATTATGAAAAGAAGAAAAGAATTGTCAGGATCGCTCACAAACTCTACTTCTTTCAGAGTAATGAGATTTTGGCCTTTTTTTTGAAGACAGGGACATTGTATTACAGACAGCTACTAAAAAATATTAGCGACAACACTAGAACAGATAATACTTGCTATGTACAGAACATCAAAGACCCTCGCCCCTCAACAACCTGAAAAAAAATACATGCTTCGAAGAGTGAAAATAAACTGGGAGGATGATTTACTAAAGGCAAATATACTATACACTGAAAGTGCATTTTGCTCTAGATCTAAGGGGAAGCTCTGAAATGAAGGGAAGTTCTACTGATTTCTATAATTCAATCATGTACAATCAAAAATGCTGTTTTTTACTTTTCTTGCATGTGATTAAGTATTCCTTTCAAAGTGAAACTTTACGTCATTTACTAAGTTCTGGCACAAGTGCACTTGCAGTGCACAGTATATTTTCCATTAGTACATCAACCCCTAAGCCTCTACAACATATGCTGTGGAGGATTCCAACCCTTAAGAAAAGTACCTTGAGAAAAAATTTAAACTGGTCAAATGAGAGTTAATACATTTCAGACAACTATGTATACCAACCAGAACAAGGTTGATCACTGAAGGTATAAGAAATTTGCCATTAGGTGGAGCAGTGAAGTGAAGTGGAGGCTTTGTTTTAGAATTTAACTTTAGCCAAATTATTGCCACTGGAAATGTGTCAGTTTTGCTTGACGTAGGATTGTGTATGATGTAAAAATGTTTACACCTAATTTTCCTAATAGTTATGGCATTTGATTATTGACATGATATTTGCAGTATAGAAGGCTTTGACCGTTTGTTTTATGTTTTTGGCCACATACAGTTAATAAGAACCCCAATGTCTTTCATTGAGATTAATGGAAATTAAAGCATTATCTGATAATTTCCTACCTTTATTTGTACATTTTTATACAGTTCCTTTAAATATGTCATATATTATTTTAGATGTGGTCTTGTGCATAAATGATTTGGTAACTGAATCTCACTATAAAAAAAGGATGACATGGCAGCCCAAGCAGTTTCTATGACATTAAGAGATAAGACTTATAATGGCCGTTTAATTTATAAAAGTAATTTTATTCTTATTTCATTAATATTATTTTTGTTACAAATGCTCCAATTAATTAAGAATGGTTATTTTAATTCACAATTTTAAATCAGATTTTTCACAGTAATCCTGGTACTAAGCATGAATTTCAGGAAAAAGACATGTAAGCACAGTTAAAAGGCGAACTATTCCCTAGTACAGTACGTGTTTACTCCACTGTAGACTTTATTCAATGGCAAAAGCTTTGAGGAGGAACCTTAAAGCTCAGCTGCAGCACTGCCAATACGTGTTATGAGCATATCTTTAATGTGGAGTCAAACATGCTGCGGGAAGCTAAACTGTAATTTTCTTTATTTTTTTCTTCTTTTATTTTTGAAACTCTTATCTAAAGTGACAGCTTCTTGTAGTACAACGTCTCCTGCTGGGAGAGTTAAGTTGAAGTATCTGAACGTCTTTCACTGAAATATCAACTCCTGGCCAGTAAAAAGATGCCCAAAATCACGGGAGATGGAGTTAAACGGGTCCCCTACCTTGGACGCAATGGCTCCTTTCATCACGAAGAACAAACCCCCAGGTTACCCTATTGAGGCTGAGAAACTAGTACAGTAGTTCTACAATTTTTGATCTGTGGCATCACGATGTGAAGCCTCAACAATTAGATGTAAAGGGTCCATTCATGAGGAATAACATTAGTTTGACCCTTTGTGTTAGCTCCTACTGGTAATCTTTCCATAAGCGTTGAACTTACTTTCAATTTGAAAAAGATGAAAAAGTCTTTTGCAAACCCCCAATACTGTTTTCATATCTATCAACTGTATCTGAGCAGAAAAAAGTAGCCTTACCTCGTTTTTTTCTACCACGAGCCAAGCCACTTGCAATCCTTCAAGTCCTTTAAACGGAACCTCCCTTGTTAGCATTTCCCACAAAACCTAGAAACAGCACAAATATTATCTGACAAAGGAGATTTTACAGCTTGTATAAATATTTGATCTTTAACATTCACAGAGCGTGCCCATTCATAGTAACAACATTTTATGTGCTAAAGCTTTTCAGCTTATGTTGCCTTAGTCAAAAAAAAGTTTTAGACTCATATACACACTTTATACAGTATACACACTTTTTTATTACTAAAAAGACTGTACAATGCTTTAAATATAATGCATAATATATAGAGATATATATAAAACATTTATAACACTGGACTGTAAATTATATATATTATATATATATATATATATATATATATATATATATATATATATATATATATATATATAACACACACACAACTTACAAGTATGCATATACATGTACTTAAACAAGGAGCATCACTTAATAACCTTTTCATAATCAAACACATATTTTAACCGGTGGTGATGATACAACAAAAAAAGATTAAACTAAAAGTTGCCAACATGTATAATGATCTGCTTGTTCTGTATACAATATGGTGGAATAAAACAAAGCAATAGATTTGAGAAATGTAATGGGTATCTTAGAATACAATGATAATTCTGGTAACATGTCAGCTGTTAAGTTGGTTTAAATCTTTTTTGTAAGGACATCATTAAAAATAATTATTTTCTACAACTTGCAGAACTTTGTCTTTTACAAATTGCCTTCAGAGAACTAAGAGTCTTCCTGGGTATTTGTAAAAGTTTTATATTTCCTATAATTATAGGAAATAAAGGAAATTCGTTATTTCACATAAAAAAACACTAAAGAGAACAAATAGCCATTATAAGAAAAAAATATTCTGCAGTGTTGTAAAACATCATCATTATATCAGTATCATTGTTCATGCTCAGCAAAATGTATAACTGTCGGAGAACGCGTCAATATCTTTAGAAATTTGAAAACAATTAAAATTAAAATTAATATTAGTTTATTAAAGAAATCTTACCATAAAGTGTTTTTGTTAATCATTTTTTAAAGACAAATGGCATCGAAAATGTAAGGTTCTTTTTTTAAATTGTTTTTATTTTTATAAATTTGTTTAATTTTATTGAAAAAGTCAAGGTAATGTTCTATCTGTGACAGGATAGCCCTTGATGAACATTGGCCTTTCACACAGTTGTAACCCACTGCATACCATTAATCTCTTTCTTTTTAATCCCACCTCTCCTAGGTCCTCTTCATCGCTACTAATTAATCTCTTCTCTGGTCTTACCATCTTCATTCTTCCTCCTAGTTTTCCTTCAATAACCTTCTTGGCGATAATTTCTCTCCTCCTTAATACATGACCAAGCTATCCAAGATACAGACTTCTTTTATTTTCTGCTGCGTTTGGAGTTGCAAAGCTGGTCCATAATTCTTTATTTGTCCCCTTGTTTCATTTTTCAATAAAAACCATCATGAAAAATCCTCCTTAAACCTTTTACACCTGTCTTAGTCAGTCCACTTCTGCTTTTGTTATTATCCAGGTATCTCCTCTGCCTATGTAACAATTTTGAGAATAGTTCTTTAAATCTGAATTTTAGATTCCAGTGGCAAAATCCTTGATCTAGTGAATGTCTTTAGTGAATAATAGCATCCCTTTTCTTTTTATTCCCTGGGACACATCACGATCTCCATTTATTGTGGAGCCCAGGAGGTAGGATGATTCTACACTTTTATATTTTTTTCTGCAACACACATTCTTTCATATGTTGCTTTTGTTTGTTGTGATTATAGCCTTCCCGAAACTTGCCTTTACTCCAGCTTTCCCAAGTTCTTGAATTCGTTTGTTCATCTTTTCACTGCGTTTTATGTATGTAATTTTTTATTAGGTATACTTGGCAATTACATGTTTTGTCCCAGAATTCTAAGTGGGCACTTCTACTGCATCTAAGCTCCTTTTTAAATTCAATTTGATTTAAAAACTAAATTTGCATATGCTCACAGTTGTTTGAATGGAATGGAAAGAATGGAAATACCATGAATCACTAGCCAACCAAGATATTCTGAGATCAAAGCAATGTCATGAAACTTGCTCTGGCCCGAAAGTATAATGATCTGAATATGACCAAGAACATAACAAAGCAACTGTGAAACATCTATGACTCTCCTAAATACTGGCAGAGGAACATTATTTTGTAAATACTTTTTTCATTTTGTGGATTTGCATAGGAAACTTCCTTGGGGTGGAGGCGATTTCCTCTCATTGTTATCTTCTAAATAAACCCTAAATTTGCCTTCCACACAGTTTTTATTTTTCATTCTTGGCCTTCTCATTTACTCTATTTTATTATCCCTTTCTATTCCTTGGTTTTATTTTTTGTTTTTGGCCTAAGCTTAAAGGTTAGGTAATGAACTTTCTATCCTAGTATGTAACAAAAGACAACTCTTCCAGATGTTATTGGCAATATCTTCCTTTTTCTTTTGCACAAGGCATATTTATAACTACAGGGAAATATGTAAATGTAATACAATTTTTGTATAACAGAAAGTTCTGTTACTTTTGCTGACTTATGTAACATTTATGTTGGAATACACTTTTGGTTACTGATGTAAATACAAATGGAAATTTATTGATGACATTATGCCAAGTGTGTCATCTGATGCACTGTTTTTGTGCGAAGTTAAACACGAAGAAAAACGAATTTAAAAAGAAATATCTCCATTTCAGTACTCCACTGATTGCCAGTTCCTTTGTCAGGGTTCCCTGTATACACAGTACAAAAAAAAGGGATGCCAAAAAAGTCAATGTATAGTACTCTATGAAGTGTTATTGTAGAACGCACCAAACATGAGGATAAAATGCATAGCAGCCTGCTTGATTAAAAAATTGTATAGGTAACAACAAGAGGCTGGATTCAAGCACTGTGAAGCTACAATTTTTTAAAATTGTTACTGTATACATACTTTCCCTTCTGTGTCTTTAAAAATAAAGTCTAGGTATTTTTAGTAAGTGCACATCTTGAGCTCTTATTCTAGCGTTTATCTAATTTCTAAAATTATGTTTATATTTTTATATGCTTACTCTACTCTGTTAAGATATTGAATGTAACAACTGAAGAGATTTGAATAAAATACATCAGCTATACAAGAAGTGTATTTTTTTCAATCAGTTGGCTGACTCAGTAACTTGCATTATGATAAGCTGTATTAAAGGACAAGCAAATATGAGTGCCTCTTTGTATATGCATATAAACTAAACACAAACAGAAAGTTTTTAAAAAGAATTAGAGGGACTAACCCTTGAAACGCGTAAGTTATGCCCCAGTGCATGGATGCAGTTACAGCATTGGGACTGGACTATTTTACAAGCACTTTTTCTTGTACTTTTGTGAGTACATTGGGTTTGGTTTAATAATAAAAGGTCTTATGATAATGCAATGGGCGGTTGTGCCTTCTTTTGTTTGTTTCAGTTTCAGTTTCAGTCTGTTTTTTTGAAGTGGGCAGCAAGTCCGGTGTGGAGTCGAGGTTGCCAGTGGCAGTGGTCTATATCTCTGTTCAACAAGACTGAAGAGGAGCCTGCGATGGGCCTACACGTTGGACTCTTACCTTTGAGAGCCTCATTCACCCGTAGCGCTGACAAGATTGTATGTTTCTGTTTAACCCATCTTGCTAATTGGTAATCCTATTTTATGTCAAACTTCAACCATCTTTTTCTGGACTGCCAAGATTGTATAATTGTTGAAAGTGCATACATATACTGATATTACTATTCCCAGAATATTTTAGCTGCAATGTATTGTAAAAATATGGCCGACTGTCCCCCATATTTCCTGAATCCACATTGGTAGTCAACTATTTCTTATGCCCGAAAAGCCTATATGACTGCAGTCTATACATACTGTCTCATTCCGTTTTTACATAGGGACAAAATGTACTTTTATTCAGTCCCACATACTTTTACATTTTTTCTTAAAACACAAACTCTAGGCTAAATTGTTGCTTTTAAATTTCCTCCTAGAGGTTATTTTTTATTTTATTTTAAAAAGTATCTTTTCTTCGCCACAATATGTGGTCAGACTTCTCAGTGCCACTCAAATCAGAAGGCGTGGAAAGACTGATGGTAGGGCATCAAGGCCTGCTCCCTGAGCAGGACATTCTGCGCTCTCTGTATCTTTTCAGAGAGTGGTTCTGATTTAATTATGTCAATGCTAAGCTCTGTATCGTCCACTATCTGTTACACCTGCTTCTTAAAATTTCCCATAACCTATCTATGGTCTTTTAAGTTTTAAGTTTTCTTTCTGTAGTTTTACAGACTGCTCTGTTGCCGATCATAAATGAATAAATAATTCCAGATGGTGCGGCAATGTTAAAGGGAAAATATTGTAGTTAATATAAAGTACAACATTTTTTAATCCATTGAAAATAAATGTATTCAGTTGGCTAAAAGTTAACGTAGTATTCCTAATTATTCAGATATTTGTATGTAAGTAATGGATTTCAGGGGTTAGGTTGTAGAAAATATTACAAAAATTCACTGATCAAGAAATAATATCTTTGAGCCAGTGTAATATTCTGAGGAGCAAGAGGAATGCAAGCATCTTCTGACCAGGCAACTTAAAAAGGTACTTACCACCCCATATGAGTAAGTATCACATGTCTCAGACACAGGAAGACTTTGAATAACCTCTGGAGCCATCCATGGAAAAGTCCCTACAAGGGACATATGCGTAGTATGGGAATGGAACCTCGAGGCACCAAAATCACATATCTAGAGAAAACAATGACATATTTTAGACAACAAGAACTTGTTGGGATGGGATGGAAGGTTATCAAAATTCTATTGTAACTAAGAGAATCCTTACCTTTAATATTCCATCCATAGTAATAACAACTAGAAAAAAGAAGACAGGACAATCTGTAAATATAGCACATAAACTACTACTACTTAATTCAGCCCCTACTGAAAGGAGCTCTGTCACATCTAAAAAAAAAGTTGCCTGCAAAAGAAAACGGTTAGTACTTACCTCTCTGGTTGATGGCGAGTCTGCAGTTCATTCTCTTCAAGAGCTAAGGCCTGCAGCATAACTTTACACCTAACACACTAATGGGTATGTTAGTTGCCTGCCACCATGCTGTACAAAGTAGATAATCCTGCCAGCCCCTATGTCACTACTGTGTCCTGTGGTGATGTAGGGTAAGGCAGATAGAATCACAGCTCATGGTAAGGGATATGTTTTACCTGGAAGCGTTGAATACTAAAGAATCGGTTGGTGGCCATGTCTCTGCAAAAGTTAGAACTCGTCATACTTTAGAGAGATGAGAACTAAAAGTCTTGTTTACCAAGCAGCTTTTGGAGACATTTTTCAAGTGAAAAAATATCAACACAAACAAGAAAATAGCTCTTAATTCCATATATTTATAATGCAGTTTGTGACTTATCTAAAGCTCCCCTAAAAGACAATGATGTTTAGTAGACAAACTGCACTTCTCTTTAAATCTAGAAAACCCTAGTAATATTCAAATTGTGAAACTCAAGTATTAATAATTTCCAGAA
This sequence comes from Aquarana catesbeiana, assembly GCF_042186555.1. Taxonomy (NCBI): domain Eukaryota; kingdom Metazoa; phylum Chordata; class Amphibia; order Anura; family Ranidae; genus Aquarana; species Aquarana catesbeiana. The sequence continues at coordinate 336,934,367 of NC_133329.1, forward strand.
AATTAATAATAGCTGAAGTTAAGTTATATGCTGTTTGAGGTTTCAAATTCAAAATACAAAATTGGCATCACAGAAAAGCAGGGAAAAAACTGGAGGTGTAGGGAGCAGATTGGAAGGGAGAACAAAAATGTGGATCAGGAACAAGGGAGAGCAGGTATAAGGCAGCAGGGTACAGGGCAGAAGCAAGAGCAGGATCACAGCTAGCAGTATCTGGCAGCAAGCAAAACACTGGAGCAAGAGGCACTCAGTAGGGGAGGACCTAAATACCCTCCCAGCAGCCAGCATTAGGTGAAAACGGATTATTGGGGTCTGCTAGCTGCTAGGAGACACCTGCTGGTGGACACTGGAATTACAACCCTCTGCCCAGGGAACCACAGTGCTACCAGTAGGTGATCCAGGTTCTGACAGGGTAAACCTATGGTAGTGGAGGTGGCCTATAGCATGCCCTCCTATAAAAAAAAGGTCAATATTTATTAAAGAGGTGCACAAACATTAAAAACCGCACACAGCACATATTTCAGCGGCCCCTAAATTACCATGCCAAGTCTTCTACTGGTACCTACATTAACTGCATTTCAAAATGAATTTCATGAAGCTTTCAAATAAATACCTAAGTGTATGAATTTGTGTTTTTGGATGTGACCTGAGTTCAGCTTCAATAAGGGGTTGTAAACAGCACTAACAATATACACAGTATGATAATTCTAGCCATACACTTAGACACATGAATGTATTTTAGGAAACCCCTCCAGAATTTTCTGGTACCAGCTTTAGACATGTATAATGAAACCACCAATTATGTTCACTGTTAAAAATAGTATTTATACAATTAAAATTGCAAAATCCTTAGGAGATCATATAATGTATTATCTTTTATGGATTTTGGAAGCTTAATGGTGGAGCAATCTCCCCTACTAGCTATTGTGTTTCATACAGCTGCAGTGCCTGGGGCTGTCTTAACACCTGAACAGTGACTGCATCTGATGGGATTCAGTCACTGTTTGATCAACAATTTTCCATCTGGCTCTTCCAATTTTTCAATCAAAGTTTGTCAAGGCGGGTGGTCCTGATAGCTGGTATCGGCTGAAATTTGGAGCGGTGTATGGCCTAGAGCAGTGTTTCTCAACTCCAGTCCTCAAGGCGCACCAACAGGTCATGTTTTCAGGATTTCCCTCAGATGAAACAGCTGTGGTAATTACTAAGGCAGTGAAACTGATCAAATCACCTGTGCAAAATAATGGTAAGCCTGAAAACATGACCTGTTGGGGCGCCTTGAGGACTGGAGTTGAGAAACACTGGCCTAGAGTGGCCACATCATCCCTTTAAACCAGGACACACATTAAGCCCCGGTTCACACAGGGGCGACTTGTCAGCCGACTTAGCCGCCTGACAAGTCGCGTCCCGTTCTGTACTACGGAACCGTTCTAATAGGAGCAACGCAAGTCGCCCCGACTTAGAAAAAGGTTCCTGTACTATTTTTGGGGCGACTTCAGGCGACTTGCATTGACTTCTATACAGAAGTCGTTTTGCAAGTCGCCGCTGAAGTCGTGTGCAGGTCGCCTCGGTGAGTCAGCCTGCAAGTCGTGTTGCCCCTGTGTGAACCAGCAGTAATTACACAGGTTCTGTGGCTGATTAAGGTGGTAATTAAACTCACTTGGTGCCTTATCTGCATTAAATCAGCCTCAGAACCTGTGTAATTATAATGTGTCCTGGATTAAAGGGCTGATGGGGCAACCCTAGTATGGCCAGCTTAACTCCATTTTCTAATCAATGAAAAATAATAGCTGATTGGTTTGCTTGGACCTACAAGTAGTTTACATATTTGCCTTCACTTATTTATTAAAGGCCATCAGAGAACAAAGATACAGTGCATCCGGAAAGTATTCACAGTGCGTCACTTTTTCCACTTTGTTATGTTACAGCCTTTTTCCAAAATGGATTAAGTTCGTTATTTTCCTCGAAATTCTACAAATAATACCCCATAAGGACAATGTGAAAGAAGTTTGTTTTTAATCTTTGCAAATTTATTAAAAAACAAAAAAAATGACATGTACAGTTAGGCCCATACAGTATATATATATGGACAACGGAACAATTTTCTTATTTTTGGCTCTGTATGCCACCAGAATAAAATTAAAATGAAACAATCCAAAATTAATTTGATTTAATTCAAGAGGTTGAATATAAATATCAAGTACAAATTTTAGGAACTTCAACCATTTTTATATACAGTCCCCCCATTTCCAGGGGATCAAATGTAATTGGACAAATGACTATAATCATAAATAAAATGTTCATTTTTAATAATAAGAATCCTTTACTGGCAATGACTGCCTGAAGTCTGGAACCCATGGACATTACCAAAAGACTGGGTTTCCTCCTTTCTGAGGCTTTGCCAGGCTCTAACTGCAGCTGCCTTCAGTTGTTCTTTCTTTGTGAGTCTTTCTGCCTTTAGTTCTGCCTTCAGCAAATTAAATGCATGCTCAATTGGGTTGAGATCAGGTGATTGACTCGGCTGTCGCAGAATATTCCACTTCTTCAAAAGCTCCTGGGTTGCTTTTGCAGTGTGTTTTGGATCATTGCCCATCTGTACTGTGAAGTGCCGTCCAATCAACTTTGCTGCATTTGGCGGAATCTGGGCTGACAGTATATCTCTAAACACTGCAGAATTCATCCGGCTGCTTCTGTCTTCTGTCACATCATCAATAAGCACCAATGACCCAGTGCAACTGGAAGCCATGCATGCCCATTCCATCACACTGCCCCCATCATGTTTTACAGATGGCGTTGTGTGCCTTCTCCACACTTTTTTCTTCCCGTTATTCTGGTACAGATTAATCTTAGTTTCTTCCGTCCAAAGAATGCTTTTCCAGAACTGGTCTGGCTTTATTAGATGTTTTTTGGCAAAGTCTAATCTGGCTTTTCTATTCTTCAGGCTTATAAATGGTTTGCACCTTGTGGTGAACCCTCTGTATTTCTCTTGTGAAGTCTTCTCTTGATTGTAGACTTTGATAATGATATGCCCACCTCCTGGAGAGTGTGTCCTTCACTTGTCTGGATGTTGTGAATTGGTTTTACCATAGTGAGGATCCTGCGATCATCCACCACTGTTGTCTTCCATGGACATCCAGGCCTTTTTATGTTGCTGAGCCCACCAGTGCGTTCTTCTTTCCTCAGAATGTACCAAGCTGTTGATTTGGCCACTCCTAACGTTGCTGCTATCACTCTGATGGATTTGTTTTGTTTTTGAATCCTTACAATGGCTTGTTGCATGGACAGCTCCTTTGAACGCATGATGTAGGTTGACAGCAATAAATTCCAAATGCAAATATCACACTTAGAATCAACGCCAGGCCTTTTACCTGCTTAAATTTATGAAGAAATAACGAAGGAGTAGCCCATACCTGGCCACAAAACAGCTTTTGATTAAACTGTCCAATTACTTTTGGTCCCTTGAAAAAGAGGGGGGGGGGGGTGGCTATTCTTAAAAGCTGTTATTCCCAAACCCTTCCTCCGATTTGGATGTACATACCCTGTATTGTAATTAAACCTGAGAGAGTGCACTTACAGCCCATATCTATTATAGAACTAAAGCTTGAATATGTTTAAGTAAATACCTGAAAAAAAAACTAAGTTGTACCGGTGTCCAAATATATATGGGACTAACTGTACATAAGTATTTACAGCCTTTGCTCAACACTTTGTTGAAGCCGCTTTGGCACCAATTACAGCCTCAAGTCTTTTTGAATATGATGCTACAAGCTTGGCACACCTATTTTTGGGCAGTTTCTCCCATTCTTCTTTGCATGACCTCTTTAGCTCCATATGGTTGCATGGGGCATGTCAGTGCACAGCCATTTTCAGATCTGTTCCGAGATGTTCAATCGGGTTTAAGTCTTGGTTCTGGCTGGGCCATTGAGGGACATTCACAGAGTTATCTCGTAGCCACTTCTTTGTTATCCTGTCCTGTTGGAAGATGAACCTTCTCCCCAGTCAGAAGTCCTGAGTGATCTGCAGTAGGTTTTCATCATGGATGTGTCTGCATTCATCTTTCCCTTGATCTTGACCAGTCTCCCAGTTCCTGCCGCTCAAAAACATCCCCACAGCATGATGCTGCCACCACCATGCTTCATTGTAGGGATATTTGCCAGGTGATGAGCTGCGCCTGGTTTCCGCCAGACATGAAGCTTGCCATTCAGGCCAAAGAGTTCAAGCTTTGTTTCATGAGACCAGAGAATTTTGTTTCTCATGGTCTGAGAGTCCTTCAGGTGCCTTTTGGCAAACAATAGGCAGGCTGTCATGTGCCTTTTACTGAGGAGTGGCTTCTGTATGACCACTCTACCATAAAGGCCTGAATGGTGGAGTGCTGCAGAGATGGTTGTTCTTCTGGAAGGTTCTCCTCTCTCCACAGAGAAATGCTGGCGCTCTGTCAGAGTGACCTGACCATCAGGTTCTTTGTCACTTCCCTGACAAGGCCCTTCTCCCACGATCCCTCAGTTTGGCCCGGTGGCCGCTCTAGGAAGAGTCCTGGTGCTTCCAAATTTCCATTTATGGATGATAGAGGACATTGTGCTAAGATTGAGACCTTTGATACTGCAGAAATTTTTCTGTACCCTTCCCCAGATCTGTGCCTCAATACAATCCTGTCTCGGAATTCTACAGACAATTCCTTGAACTTCATGGCTTGGTTTGTGCTCTGACATGCACTGTTAACTGTGGGACCTTATATAGACAGGTGTGTGCCTTTCCAGATCATGTCCAATCAGCTGAATTTACCCCAGATGGACTCCAATCAAGTTGTAGAAACATCTCAAGGATGATCAGCGGAAACAGGATGCACCCAAGCTCAATTTTAAGTGTCATGGCAAAGGCCGTGAATGCTTATGTACATGGGATTTTTTTCCATTTTTATTTTAAATACATTTGCAACGATTTCAAACAAACTTCTTTCACGTTGTCATTATGGGGTATTGTTTGTTGAATTTTGAGGAAAATAATAAATTTAATCAATTTTGGAATAAGGCTGTAACATAAAATGTGGAAAAAGTGAAGCGCTGTGATCACTTTCCAGATGCACTGTAACTGTGGAACATGGAATATTACCACAGTGCATTAAATTCCCTAAATACATTTTATATACCATATGTATTTACCATTTCTAGACTTGAGATCTCGGTGTATTACACGGATTGGGGCCTCCATGTGCAAGTAGTGCATTCCTGTTAATAAAAAGAAAAGGAAAGTGTAAATCCAAAGTGTTTTTACTTGTGCATGAGCTTTCTCTAGCCTTGAAAAAACATTAATTTTGAAAACTAAGAAATATATGTTATCAATTAAACTGATACCACTTGAACATTGGTAGGTTTATTTGTATAATAAAAAACAACCAGTTTAGGCTCGGTTTACACTGGATGCTGATGCGGCTCCCAGCAGGGGTCCTGTTAGTCCTGGTTCATCGTTTCAGGTCCGATTTCAGCCCGAATTTTGGGCTGAATTCAGACCTGAAACTGACCAAAAGACGCACAGGGCTCCTGTGCAAATTCGCACCAGAGCCGCATCGGAGATATGTGAACACTATCATATGTCACATTCTCCTGCTATTGCAAATTGGATGCGAATAGTGTGAACCCGGCCTTAAAGAGTAAGTATAAAGTATCGTGAATACATTTAAAATGTAAGTGTCTAGCATTAGTGCAAACAAAAAAAAAACACTCATATCAAAGCAATTATTAGATCCAGAGATACAGGTAGCCAAAACGTGATGCAAATCTCCACTTTTCTTGATTAAGTTGAGCTCCCCTTCCTGCTCCATGTGTCAGTGGTACTTCAATATGAAAACCTACCTTGTTGACCAACAGAGGAGGTTTGACTGAATGTGGGCCAGCGACTTACGCTGAGAGACAGCAATAGTCAAGCAGTCTTTGTGTAGCACTACTAAACAGGAAGCCGAACTTAGATATGTAATGAGTAGGGATGAGCCGAACACCCCCCTGTTCGGTACGCACCAGAACATGCGAACAGGCAAATTTGTGCGAACACCGTTAAAGTCTATGGGACTCGAACATGAATAATCAAAAGTGCTAATTTTAAAGGCTTATATGCAAGTTATTGTCATAAAAAGTGTTTGGGGACCTGGGTTAAATAAAGGAATTGTCAAAAACTGTCTCTTGTCATTTTTAACAGTTTTTTTGTGAAATGGTAGCGGTACTTTTGTACCCCCTTACCATTTCACACGGTGGGGCCGGGATCTGGGGGTCCCCTTGTTAAAGGGGGCTTCCAGATTCCGATAAGCCCCCCGCCCTCAGACCCCCACAACCACCGGGCAAGGGTTGTGGGGATGAGGCCCTTGTCCCCATCAACATGGGGACAAGGTGCTTTGGGGGCTACCCCAAAGCACCCTCCCAATGTTGAGGGCATGTGGCCTGGTATGGTTCAGGAGGGGGGGCGCTCTCTCGTCCCCCCCTCTTCCTGCGGCCTGCCAGGTTGCGTGCTTGGATAAGGGTCTGGTTAGATTTTGAGGGGGACCCCCCACGCCATTTTTTTTTTTACATTTTGGCCGGGGTTCCCCTTAATATCCATACCAGACCTGAAGGGCCTGGTATGGAATTTAGTGGGACGCCCACGCCATTTTTATTTAAAATTTTGGTTCAGGGTTCCCCTGTGGGGAATTCCCATGCCTGTTTTTCAATGAACTTTTATGTGTATTGTCGGACCGACAATTCATTAATAGCCGCAAGTAGTTTTAAATGACTTTTTTTCCTTTGAAATGTCATTTTGCTGTCAGACTGTTCTAAACACGGGAAACATGCGCCTCTTTACAGGCATACTATAGACACCCCCCAGGTACGAAATTTAAAGGAATATTACACTTTTATTGTTTCACTTTAAGCATTATTAAAATCACTGCTCCCGAAAAAACTCCAGTTTTCAAAACTTTTTTTTGCATTGATCCATGTCCCCTGGGGCAGGACCCAGGTCCCCAAACACTTTTTAGGACAATAACTTGCATATAAGCCTTTAAAATTAGCACTTTTGATTTCTCCCATAGACTTTTAAAGGGTGTTCCGCGGCTTTCGAATTTGCTGCGATCACCCGAAATTGTTCGCTGTTCGGCGAACAGACGATGTTTGAGTCGAACACGAGTTTGACTCGAACTCGAAGCTCATCACTAGTAATGAGCAAAAAGGACTGCCCCATGCCCATATAAACTTGCAAACTATAAACACAGAAAAAAAAGGTACCTACTAATACAAGTAAAAGGCTATTTAGAAAAACCTCAAAGTGATAAATCTTTATTAATAAATAACTTAAAAAAATAATCAGCAATAGCAGCATCTATACTTCTTTCCTGATAGGTTAAATTTACAGGCCAACTCTGGGCATTTTATTCAAATAGTCCACCAATAGGGGTTTGCAACATAAAAAGCAGATCTGGCTGCAATAGTCATCTAATCTCTGGAAGTGTCCTTAGCAACAATTCCTTTCCACCATCCGTTGTCTTTTATTGAGTGTCATTTAACCGGGAAAATGGTGGCCATGTTAGTGCAAGGCATCATGGACACACTACTGGTGGAGGGGTCAGCATCGAATATGACAATTTTGTAATGATGCAAACATCATTGTGTCGGTGCCACTCTCTGCATCAATAGGGACTATTTAGGAGAAGATCTGAAGAGGAAGAGGACCCTGCTCATCAGCCTGAAGACGATTGCTTCCGGGGGGTGGTCAAGAGGAGTACTGCGAAGGCAGAGGTGCATCCATGGAGTTGAGTTTTAAAGATAATGTAGGTGGGCACTGCTATATTCCTTACAAAATTGATATTTGTCTAGCTGTCTCTGAATAAAGTAATTCTGATCTAGAATAACTTAGAACTCCTAGGAGTTCAAAAGCACTGAAACTAACACGCACAACAGGTCCCTGCATACCTAGGGGTGTATTTACGCCAAGGCAAACAAGGCGTTTGCCTGGGGCAGCAATTTTTAGGGGGGCAGCGTCTGTACTGGGATGATACCTGCAGGTGCAGGCATCACCGTGGCATTGTTTTTTTTAGAGCCAGCAGTGGGCTCTCTTGTAACAGTAATCAAAGTGGCTTACTAGCCACTCAATTGCTAATAAAAGCAGTGGGAGGGGACGTCCCGTCCCCCCTCTTGCCGCCTTCCACAGCTCTGCCGCCCCACAAGGAGACCAACGCCCCAGCTGGCCGGATAGCCAAGCAAAGCTGGGATTGGCTTTGTTTGGCTGTTCCTAACAGTAAACCAGGAGCGATGACATGACATCACTTGCAGTTTACAGGAACCATCGGTGCAGGTTTTGAACAATCTAAAGCATTCAAAAACACAGATCTTGGTGTTTTGAATGCTTTTAAGGGCAGAGGAGGGATTTAGGTTCTTATAGACAATGCTATATTACAAATAGTTTAAATAAATAAGAAAAATCATGGAATCCACTTTGCATAAGTTGCAAATGGCAAAATAGATTGTTAATCAGTACTGATTCGTCAGCTAGACAGGATGCCTAAGCTCAGATATATCAACATGAAAAACTGATGGTAATGGAACAAAGAGGTGTCCCAAAAGAGCAAAAATGGAGGATCAATCACGGAGTATCTAATTAAGAAATAGCTTTATTAATTTACAAATATAGAGCTCCCCCCAAGGACACCCTGCAATAAAAACACATACAGAAAAAATGACAATGTTGTCACAATATGGCGCCAATCTCAGGGCCCCACACATACACACACATGCATGAACCAGCTAAAGAAAGGAAGGAATGGTGCTGCTGTAGATAAAGCCAATGTAGATACTTAGTCCTGTACGCTCAGAGATAATAGGCTATATTTACACTGCATGTCCATGTAGTGGGCTTGTGCAATTATAGTATAGACAGATTGCCTTAACAGGCAAGTCAAACATATAGGGCTATATTGGGGGTCTGTAGCCTATATTGTGGTGGAGATCAATCAGCTTGTAGTGGTTTCAGCAGGTTGCCAGTTGAATGATGCATATATAGCATCAAAAAAGGAAGAAATCACTGAATGGAAAGCAGATAATTCGGGCACATAAGAATGGATTGATTATGAAGCATATTATATATGCATGTATTGACTTCACAGTCTCTTGACCGAACATAACACATCAAACAGTGCTCAGTTTAAGAATAGGTTCACTGAATGTCAGCAGGGGTCAGAGGGGAAGGAGGAGGGGAGAAAGAGAAGGATGTTATTTGCCCTAGGGCTCTCACCGCTTCAAGGAATGATGGCTGCAGTAGATGTGGTACATGGAGCCCGTTTCCCTCTAAGAACAGCCTGCAGGTGAATGCTAGATCAGCATGTAGGTGAACGCTGGAAAGGTTTGTCAGCTTGTTACAGTGGCAGTCTGTTGTGGAGTGTCAATGCGCAAAAGCTTCCGATCATGTTTCAGGTATGCTGGCTACGGTGGCCCGTAAGTAGGTGCAAAGCAGGCTTGTCAAGTACGTCCAAGCGGAAGTGGCGGTGCAATGTTTTCTCATGCACTTGCTGGAACGCATAGTGGATCGTGGGGTAGAGATGGCGCTGCCTACGTCAACGCGTTTTGCACACGTGACCGTGCGCTTCGTTGGGACGTACGACGTAAGGTATCTCCATCTTTTTAAAGGGACGAGTGTCCAATCAGTATCAATTACGTCAGGATTTCATTTTAGAGCCATCTTGTGGTGACAAGTCATATTGCAGTGATTAAAAAGAACAGGACAAAGCATTCTAGTTTATTAACCACACCCCCCCCCCCAACCAGTTAAAGTGGTTGTAAAGGCTAAAGGTTTTTCACCTTCATGCATTCTACGGACACCCATACTCTGCACTGATGGGCAATGAACAGGCTGCATTTGATGGACACTGGTGAGGCTGCATTTGAAGGACACTGGTGAGGCTGCATTTGATGGACCCTGGTGAGGCTGCATTTGATGGACCCTGGTCAGGTTGCATTTGATGGACACTGGTAAAGCTGCATTTGATGGACACTGGTAAAGCTGCATTTGATGGACACTGGTGAGGCTGCATTTGATGATGATTTTGCACACAAACAAAAACCGCAAACACACACAGAAATCATCACACATACATTACACACGCACAGAAACCATGACACCCAAACAATAGAAACTACTTTCTCGAGACAGGGGTACTTCATCGTAAAAGGTTGAGAAACACTGCCATATATACCATATAACAAGTTTTTAATGCGGACAGTAATTTCCTATAAGTAAGGCATAAAGATATAGAGCATAGTAGCAAGAACTGGTCCATTTTTGGTGTCTGAGAAAAAATAAATGCGTAGATAGAGAGAGGAGAAAATAGCTCATATACACCACTCATTTTTTTCCAGGAAAGAGAGGAAGAACAAATCTTTCACATGTTTATTTTAGAGAAAGTCACATCGAGGTTAAGAGCTGATTTATTGGCATGTACCTAGACTATAAAAACAGGAACTGCTTCCCTACTTTTAGGCCTCATGCACACTGGATGTTAAAATAACGTTATATACAGTAGCTTTGCAGTGAGTTTTTCAACGTTTAACATTTTTCCAATGGCGTTTTTAGTGTTTATTAGCCGGTTTTAGCGTTTTTCCACTTTTTTTTTTCAATGGATCAAAAAACGTCAAAAAATGCTGGTGAGCCGCGTTTTTGAGCGTTTATCAGCGGGTTTTGACGGAGTGTTCTTACAGCTGTTAACAGCTGAAAAACTCCTCTCAGAACCCACTAGTTTTGGGGTTTTTTTAAAGCCAAAAAACTTCCCAGCCTAAAACTGCTGATAACAGCCTATGTGTGCATGGACACATAGATAGGATAACATGATGGGGAGTTTATTGACTGTAGAAAAAAACGTCTGAAGCCAAAACCAGTTGCTGTAAAAACATCCAAAAACGTCCAGTGTGCATGAGGCCTAAGTGTGGACTAGAAATAGCTCACAGCAAAAACTATGACCTCTGTAATTATATATGAGAACAAGACAATGTGTAAAAAGGATGTTTTGATTATGAAACTCTTCAATGCATACACATTTATTACAAGAATAATAAAATCAAGGCAGCTTTGGAGTATTTGCACACAAGGAATTTGATCATTCTTGTTCTGTTTATTCTTCTTGTTGGATGAATGCAGATAAAAATTTCCTACAGAGTTGCAGAAAGTGAAGTATGTTGCTGTTACCTTCAACCATTCAGGAGTAAGCTCTCAAATGCTGAGCTCAGAGCTACTGCGTCTAGGAAGAGAATGCGCATGTGAGGTGTGGCGTCACTATGGGGGGGCAGGGGTGACACCGTGGCCGCCGCTAGACGCATTATATTGCTTGCACTTGCAGAGCTGCAGCGAAGTGGTGCAAGCAGAACACGCAGCCATGTTGGGGAGGCTGCCTAAAAACACTCCCCCGTCATTAAATCAGGTGAAGCTTTCCATCAGGGATCTCCAATATCTCCCGAGGCAACCGGAGTTGGTGTGCGAGCTGGGGGTGTGGCTGCCTCTTCCACTCCTCCAACAGACTCCTTCACTCTGACTGATCCTGCGACTAAAGGAGGAGAAAGAGGCGAGGACACAGCAGTCCTGGGTATCTTCATCTCTGCAGCTATGCTGTTACTTACTGCACACTGTGACTACATAGAGTCCCCACCTCAACCTGCCAATATACCACCCTAACCTTCCCTATACAACCCCTAACTGCCCTATATTACCCTAACCTTCCCTATACTGCCCTATATTACCCTAACCTGCCTTATACCATCCCAACCTGCCCTTTACCGCCCTAACCTGTCCTATACCACCCCAAACTGCCCTATATTACCCCAACCTGCCCTAACCTGCCCTATACCACCCCAAACTGCCCTATATTACCCGAACCTGCCCTATACCACCCCAACCTGCCCTATACCACCCCAAACGGCCCTATACCACCCCAAACTGCCCAATATTACCCTAACGTGCCCTATACCACTCTAACCTGCCCTATACCACCCCAACCTGCCCTATACCACCCCAACCTGCCCTATACCACCCCAACCTGCCCTATACCGCACCAACCTGCCCTATACCGCACCAACCTGCCCTATACCGCACCAACCTGCCCTATACTATTACCACCCCAAACTGCCCTATACCACCCCAAACTGCCCTATATTATCCCAAACTGCCCTATACCACCCCAAACTATCCAATATTACCCTAACCTGCCCTATATTACCCCAACCTGCCCTATATTACCCCAACCTGCCCTATATTACCCCAACCTGCCCTATATTACCCCAACCTGCCCTATACCACTCCAACCTGCCCTATACCACTCCAACCTGCCCTATACCACTCCAGCCTGCCCTATACCACTCCAGCCTGCCCTATATTACCCCAACCTGCCCTATATTACCCTAACCAGCCCTATATTACCCTAACCAGCCCTATATTACCCTAACCAGCCCTATATTACCCTAACCAGCCCTATACCACCCCAACCTGCCCTATACCACCCCAACCTGCCCTATACCACCCCAAGCTGCCCTATACTATTACCACCCCAACCTGCCCTATACTATTACCACCCCAAACTGCCTATACCACCCCAAACTGCCTATACCACCCCAAACTGCCCTATACCACCCCAAACTGCCCTATGCCACCCCAAACTGCCCTATACTATTACCACCCAAACCTACCCTATACTATTACCACCCCAAACTGCCTATACCACCCCAACCTGCCCTATATTACCCAACCTGTCCTATACCACCCCAAACCTGCCCTATACCACCCCAAACCTGCCCTATATTACCCTAACCTGCCCTATACCACCCCAAACTACCCTATATCACCCCAAACTACCCTATATGACCCCAAACTACCCTCTACCACCCTAGCCTGTCACTATACCACCCTAGCCTGCCACTATACCACCCTATACGACCCTAACCAGCCACTCTCTCATCCTATACTGTCATTTACAGGGGCCGGTTTGGGGTGTGCCTCGTGATGCCACTGCATGTAAGAGGGGTTTAATGGGTTTGAAAAAGATGGTGGAGGTCAACAGTAACAGCTGGAAGTCTCTTAGCAACTTCCGAGCAACAAAGCAGGACAGGATGATGCCATCTCTGGGAGTCTTTCAATCAGACTACTGGGGGTACGTAAATGGCCTACACCTACTGTATAACAAGGGCATTGTTCAACTTTGGTCAAACCTTCACAATTTGTTTTTATCTAAAGACACCTCTTACCTGCATAGGCATTGTTTAGGTGAAGTATGCCTTTAAAACTACACCTGACTCCTAAAACCTAATGTTGGCCTGGCATTTATCAATGTTTACCTCCATTAATTTAATAAACCTCCGCTACTTACTACTCTCATCCTGTTGATATGCAGCTGCTAACAAGTATATAAATATACTTAAAATTGGAAAAGCAAAAATGTTACAGTGCTACCATATATGATAGGATACATACATATCAAGAAATATATAACTAAAAATTAAGAGTGTTCGATACTTGTAAATAATATATCAAATTAATATCAATTCATTTTTGTAAAAAAAAAAAAATCATGTGGATAAAAAAAATTAATAAAGCACCACGTAAATAAATACCAGTTCATCCCAAAATAAATGTGCTTTCAAAACATTTTTGTCTAAATAAAGTTCTGTGCATAAATATTATATCATCTCTATATGCAAACATCTTAATAAAATCCAGCGCTTTCTTAACAAAAAAAAAAAAAAAAAAAAATAAACACAATATAAATAAAATTTCCTATACTCAAATGTGCATCAATTAATGTGCCTGTGTCTTCAATTATCCAACCAATCTTCTATCTTCAACCACTGTGTTCACTAAGGACTAACCAGAAAAATTACTATCACCAGCCTTGTTAATCTCTCATCCCTTGATCCATTCTGCTCCAGCCTTACAAAGGATTACTCCCTTGACACAGAATTGTTCTCCACTCTCATTGCAATGTCCCAGTGGAGAACCCCAATAAAAAAAGCTGAAAATGCTTCCATTGCTTCTTTTTATTTATTGCTCCTACATCTTTAAAGTGTAATTTCTGACACAAAGGAATAACCAGACTCAAACAAATTTAAGCAATGCTTAATGTCCATAATGTCCTGGCTGTGCTCGGAGACAGCCATATGGGATGATGTCATGTCCAATAGACCCCGCCCAACACATTTCATCTTAATTACTTCTTCAGGGAATGGATTTGTAGTCCAGTATAATTTTTTTATATATATATATATATATATATATATATATATATATATATATATATATATATATATATATATATATATATATATATATATATATTATATATATATATGAGCTGTCACATTTTTGCTTTTCCAGCATTTACCTTCGGCCTCAGGTCCATGTGGAGGTATGAACTTGGCCAGCGTCTGCTCTGTACATGTCCCAATGTCCCATCTGTGTACAGCAGATGCACTTTAACCCTAATCCTAACACTTAAAGTGGATGGAAACCCGAAAATATATATTTTTTTTATGTCATAATGTAGAGTATAAGAGTTCCTATCATTTGAGCCCAGTCTTGCCACAAAGAGTTAATCCAGCTCTGAGCAATCCTCTTTTATTGCTCAGGGAGATAAATCTTGACAAACAGAGAAAAACTTTGTCAAATCCTCCCCCTTGGTGTGAGTGACAGGTGATTTACATCTCATGCACTAGCCTAAGACATGCATTATTTTTTAATTTCCACCCCCACTCCTTTCTTCAGCAGCTCTGCAAGGATTGGCTGTTCCACACCTCAGCATGATTTGGCATGCTGAAGTCATGTGGTCACTTTCCTGTCTTTTCACTGGATGTTAGAGATCATAGCAGAAGCTCAGTGTAAGAAACACACAGGAGAAAATGCATATTGACAAGGGGAGTGTAGAGGTGGGCGGAGAGTCTACTGACATCACGACTCCACCCACCGAGCTCCAGACAACAGACCCACCCACAGAATCTGCAGTTTTTGGGGTCTCATAACAGACAGAGGGGAGACATTTGACAGGTAAAGATATATGCAGGAGGCATGTATATCCTTATAGATAACCCCTATGGCAGTAGTTTAAAAAAGGATTGCATTGGGTTTACATCCACTTTAACCTGCCTAACCTTTCACAGTTATACAGGCTTCTTTCCTGTATGGAAATTGCATTTTCTGATTTCACTGCACACGTTATACTTCTCAAGGGTGTATGGCAGAAAATCAGATAGAGTACGCCTCATTTCCTGTCAGGAGGACATCCAGCATTATCTAGTCCTTTCTTCACCAACCACACTGTCCCTAGCCTGCCCCTTTCATTTATTGGATATCCATTCTTTTAGTCAGAGAGACTAATAGGCCCTGCTGGCTCCTCTCACCAGCTATAATGTACCAGCACTGCATAGAGAAGCACAAAGACTGAGTAATGACATTACTGAGTTGATGATAAGCCAATTCATCAAAGCTTTTAAAAATGTAATTTGCATGTTAACAAGGGGTGGAACCAGGGAAGGCAAAATATAAGCAGTGTCGATTTTAGCAAAACCTTTTTCTTTTTACATTTGGATAGAGTAATGCAGTATGAGAGTACAACGGGGTTAGAACCACTGTCAGGGTTTTATTTCTGTATGTGTTCACATTATGGAGATTTACTCTCTCCTGGGAGAATTAAAAGAGGAATCTGATTGGTTGTAACAGACATCAAAACATATTTCTTATGATAACTTAAGTCAATTATCTATCACTTCCACACACCAATGATTCCTATGACTTCAGTATCTAAGGTGAATGGTTTATGTTCACATTCAGATAACTGCTCAGCACAAACACACTGAATTCATCCCTTACCTTTCGCTACATCTGTGGACCAGGCCATGATATGTTCCATGTCCATGTCTTCACTCCTATTGCTATTAATGTAATCATACAGTGATCCACAAGCAGCATATTCTGTAAAATGTAAAAAAAATACATAAGTAAAAATTAGGAAGAAATGTACATGCACAGTTATTCAAATAAAGCAATCCATAATGTGGATGTGTCCCAACAAGGCCTTGTGTGTCATTAGGTCCTGCAAGCACACATATGGTGCCTTAAAGGAAAGTAAAACTTTTATTACAAGCTTGTACAAGAAACAGGTAGCATAGTAGGGAGAACTAATTTCAAACAAACAGTTAACATTCAGAGAGGCTGGGATCACACTTATACGACAAACGCTCAGACATTGGGAGCTCAAGTCACATGACGTGTGAAAATCAATGTTTCCCTATGAGAGCCGTCTTAACTGGTTCGACACAAGTCGGTCCGACTTTGAAAATGCTCCACGCACTACTTTGGTCCGACTTTGCTTCTACTTCAGCCCATTGAATATCACTGAAGAAGAATCAACCACATGCCCTCAACATGGGGGGGTGGGTGCTTTGGGGAAGGCCCTGTGCCCCCCCCCAAAGCACCTTGCCCCCATGTTGATGGGGATAAGGGCTTCTTCCCAACAACCCTGGAGGTTGGTTGTCGGGGACTGCAGGCATGGGCTTACCGGAATCTGGAAGCGCTCTTTACCAAAGGGGCCCCCAAATCCCGGCCCCCTACCCTATGTGAATGAGTGAGTATGGGGTACATTGTACCCCTACTCATTTAACTAAAAAAATAATGTCAAAAATAAAAACACAGTACACAGGTTTTTAAAGTAATTTATTAAGGCAGTTTCGGCATCTCTTCAGAATTGTTCTGCCCTCTCCGGCTGTTCTGCCTCCTCCGCTGATGTCTTCTGCCTCTGCCGGATCTTCTCCCCTCACCGGATCGGTTCCCCTCTCTGGGTCTTCTCCGCTGATGTCTTCTAGCCCTCTCCGGTTCTTCTCCCTCTGTCCGCTGTCTTCTTGCTCTTTTTCCGGGTCCTCTTCGCTGTCTTCTCCCACTGTTGTTCTTCTGATATTGACTCAACGCTCTCTTCCGCTCTAATGTTAGGCGACGTCATAGGCGACGTCATAAGGGGTGTGGCCTCCATACGACATCACTGGACATCACCAGAAGAACAGAGGGAGAAGACAGTGGAGAAGACCCGACAGAGGCAGAAGACAGAGGGCTAGAAGACATCAGCGAAGACCCGGAGAGGGGAGAAGAACCAGCAGAGGCAGAAGACATCAGCGGAGGAGGCACAAGAGCCAGAGAGGGTAGAAGAAATCGGAAGAGAAGACAGAGCTGCCTTAATAAATTACTTTAAAAACCTGTGTACTGCGTTTTATTTTTGACACTTTTTTTTTTTAGGTGAATGGGTAGGGGTACAATTACCCCATACTCATTCACATAGGGTGGGGGCCGGAATCTGGGGGCCCCATTGTTAAAGGGGGTTTCCAGATTCCGATAAGCCCCCTGTCTGCAGACCCCAACAACAATGTTGGGTTGTCGGGATGAGTCCCTTGCCTTCATCAACATGGGGACAAGGTGCTTGGGGGGGCACAGGGTCCCCCCTACCCCAAAGCACCCACCCCCCATGTTGAGGGCATGCGGCCTGGTATGGTTCAGGAGGGGGGGAGGCGCTCGCTCGTCCCCACCCCCTTTCCTTTCCTGGCCTGCCAGGCTGTGTGCTCTGATAAGGGTCTGGTATGGATTTTGGGGGGACCCCACGCCATTTTTTTCGGCATGGGGTTCCCCTTAAAAGCCATACCAGACCTAAGGTCCTGGCATGGTCCTGGAGGGGGAACTCATGCCGGGTTTTTTTTTTTTTTTCAATTTGGCGTGTAGTTTCCCCTAAAGATTCATACTAGACACAAAGTGCCTGGCATTGTCTGGATCAAAGTCGGATCCCCGTTCACTGAATTTGGTTGTAAGTCGCAGGGCAAAATCGGATCCACAGTCATACGACTGTCGTGTCGTACCAGTGTGAATCCAGCCTGAAGGAATCCCATAGAAGACAGTTATTACCGACAATATAGCACCTTCTTTTGTCTAATAGCAACTGATACACAATAGGCTACACAACAATACTAAATAAAAGTTAAATATCATAACTGTTTATATAATGTGTATTTTACCTGCCAAACGATAAATTATATTAGAAGCTCTCGTACATAAAAACATTTTTCTTTTTAGCAATACATCTCATGAGACCCCGTCATCAAATAATTCATTGCAACAACTGTCTATTATATGTGCATTTAACATTTTATCAATATCAATCAAGCCTCCGTTGTGTAGACATCCAAAAGCTCTGAGACTGTCGCGGAGCGCTGCCATCTTGGATGTGATGTGCGCTGTCAAGGACTCCTGGTATCCTCAGTAGAAATCCCTCAGATATAAATTGAGGCTGTTCTAATTACAGGCTTACAGAATGTGCATTCCATACCCAGTGTCCTCATCCATAATGAGGATCACAAGAAGTCAAACCACAAGATCTTGCAAAAAATCAGCTGGTCATTGTATGGGAGAAACAGTGCACGGGAAGGTCAAGGTGTATAAAAAACACAGACCTCCAAACATTCCAGGTGAAAATTCCTCAGATAGTAGGACCTCACTGCATAAAGAGGTCAAAAAGTGTTAATATACATACACATGAGATATGGGGCTCCTGTGTTCCTAAGTTTTCCATGGTTCTCAGTTAGCAAATCTTGTAGATACACCCCCATTCAAAAATAAAAAGAGAGCTCTGATGGTGTAATATATCAGCTCAAGATCCAAGCATGAACATCTCAGGATGGTTTCTTTGCTTTAACAACCGTTGCGTTTTAAAAATCAGAACTAGAAAAATTGTTGTGGATTCCAGTGGCGAACTGGGGATAGCAAAAAAAAAGATAAAAATTTACAATACATTTGCAAACTTGTGCGGTTTGCCTGAATGTTTTAAGGGAACGGTTTGTTTTAACAGTTGGTTAAAATTGCACTTAATCATTAAAATAGTAGAATGCAAGGTCCACTCAAATTTCCCAGTCTCCCTTTAGACATTATCTAGACTTGAGGTTTATTCACACTTGCGTATAGTAAAAATAGGCTGCTGAGCCACAATAGTGGCTAGACAGGGGTGTACACATGTCACAGCCACAATGCGTTATACCCAATGTCAAGTGAATGGGGCTGCACTGTAACTGCTCTTCAACTGCATGTAATAAATGTGCTCAAGGCATGGTGGTGCAAGCTTTTAAGGTTAAAGGATAAGTTTCCCTTTGGGAACATGTAACCTGTTCCACCCATTTTTAGGGGGTTCCCACTGCTGCAGCCTCTCCCACACCCACCGCCTCTAGTGCAAGCGAGCCAGTGATCTTCTCCCCGAACTCACTGTCACAATTTAAAAATAAAAATGCAGCCGTACCAGGCTCCATCCACCCGGCCACGTCATTCATTCCCAGAGTTCTGTGAATGGGAGAACTACAAGTACCAACATCCTTTGCAGCTGTCAGCTTGTAATTCTCAATGAACTACCATGGAGTTGTTGATCGCTCTAGGTAGTTCATGGTCTCTTCCTGTCAGTGTGTAACTGCCTGTCCATATGAGGTACAAGCAGGCTGATACACTGACAGTCTGCAGGAGTCCTGCATTGCACCCGAAATGTGCTAATCGCGGGTGCAATGCTTTCCAGGCTGTGCAGTGGGGGCATGTCAGTACAAGTCTGATCATTAGAGGAGAGTAGGTGAAGTTCCCAGCATAGCTAGTGAATGGACAACAGTGTGCTCTCTTGCTTAGTGTGGTCAGATTTCAATAGGAAAGCAAGGGGACTAGCAGGAACACCAGGCATTTGACACCAAGGAAGCAATACAAAGAGAACAGAATACTTTCTCATACAAGTACGTACATGGTAAAGCATGCACATATCAGGAATATTGGGGTAACAAATGCTTTTAGTGTCCCATAATCTGATTTGGAGGAGGATGAGAGCAATAGAAGATACTCAGAGTTAAGAATAGAACCTGAACAGAATTTTTTTTTTTCAAACAAGAGTTTAATGTAATTTCAACTTTAGATGCATTTTGTGTGCAATAGATCATATTAACAACATCGCCGCACAGAAAATTAATATTAAAACACACATGACCTTTTCTGACCAAAAGTAAACAATGACTTTGCTATTCGCTAACAGTAATCAGGATCTTTATATTCAGAGATATTTTTGGCATTTATCAGATGCTCGAAGGTTTGCAAACATTGTTTATTGTGTTACTAAACCCAGGACCCTGCATTCACTATATCTGGCCTCCCACAGGACACAGAACATGAAAATGCAATAGTTTTAGTAAATATAAACTGCTAGATACCTTTTATCATTAGCAGTATATAGCAGTTTGGTGACTTCTATCAGTGTCTGGTTAAAGCTTGTAGGAGCAGTTTTCATACTGCACTGGCTGTCCTATGAGGATGCAGGACCCCTGACCCTCTGTCTGGACAGTGCTAATTGGCCCTGTGCTGATCACATGCACCCTCCCAGGAAAATAAATATTTCTAGCAATACACACCAAAGTGAGCATTGTGCAGACTGACTCCACCAACTCGGTCTTATCATGACATGTTTTGAGGACAATGCAAGAAGGGCAGGCATATGGATCAAAACAGCCTTTATGCAGAGGATTGATTCTTTAGGCTCCACAGTAAGTATAACAAGCATGCTTCACTGCATGATTTTACTGTTGTAGGTTTAGTAACACTTTAAGGTTCAGCTCACACTGTTACACTATGTTAGTGCGTGTTGCGTTAAAGCACTCTATTCATTTGAACCAGTGCCATGTACTAATTTCTGCAATGCAGCTAATCACAACACATAATTACCATGCGTCGTGGCGCACGGCAACACATGCCCATTGGCTAGGTGCAGTGTGGTCCAATGTGTTTTGATATGCTGATAAACTACTGATTACATGGTATTCACCACCTCCTCAGTTTTGTTCGGTCCAATTTGAAGCTTGCATATATTTGGTGTGTACATGTTGAAGCTTTTCAATAAAAATGCTTAAACAAGAGAATTTCTTACTGTGTTTTTCTGCCTTCTTGTAACATCCCCTTCACTTCTGTAATCTATAGTCCCTAGTCCTTAGCCACTTCCCACCCAAGGACTTCATATGACATCCTGGACCTTCAGTGGGAATATGCAGCTACAGGCATCATTCAGATATCATTATTTGCAGCCGGCGATTTTGTGCACCATAAGGCCCCTTTCACACTGGGGCGGTTTGCAGGCGTTATTGCGCTAAAAATACCGCCTGCAAACCGCCCCAAAACAGCCTCCGCTGTTTGTTCAGTGTGAAAGCCCAAGGGCTTTCACACTGAATCGGTGCGCTGGCAGGAGAAGAAAAAAATCTCCTGTCAGCCGCATCTTTGGAGCGGTGAAGGAGCGGTGTATTCACCGCTCCTAAACCGCTCCTGCACATTGAAATCAATGGGACAGCGCGGCTATACCGCGGCTATAGCCGCGCTATACGAGTGGTTTTAACCCTTTTTCGGCTGCCAGCGGGGGGTTAAAACCGCACCGCTAGCGGCCGAATACCGCGGTAAAACAGCGCTAAAAATAGCGCTGTTTTACCGCCGACGCCCCCTACTGCCCCAGTTCTGCCGCTTGATCGTTCTTACAGGCGGCGGGAGGGGACGCCCCCCCCTCCCGCTGCCATTGGGGACCTGGAGAAAAAAAAAAATCACCCGCCACCGGATGACGAGCATAGAGATTTCCGGTGAGTCTCTAGGACTGTTGGAGGCCCGGGCGCGACGTTATGATGTCACATCCGGGCTGCGGTTGTAAACAAAGCCACGGATCGTGGATTTTTTTCCCGATCTCCTGCTTTCCAGCCTGGAGGAGAGATGTTAGGTCTTATTGACCCCACATCTCTCCATAAAGAGGACCTGTCACAAATGATTCCTATTACATGGGATCTTTACATTCCTTGTAATAGGGATAAAAGCGATCAAGAAAAAAAAAAAAAGTTGTAAAAGAAAGTAAAAATAAAAAAATAAAGTAAAATAAAAAAAATAAATTTAAAACGCCCCTGTCCCCGGTAGCTCGCGCTCAGAAGCGAACGCACACGTTAGTCCCGCCCACATAAGTAAACGCCGTTCAAACCACACATGTGAGGTATCGCCGCGTGCGTTAGAGCGCAAGCAACAATTATAACACTAGACCTCCTCTGTAACTCTAAACATGTAACCTGTAAAAAATGTTAAAGCGTCGACTATGGAGATTTTTAAGTACTGAAGTTTGGCATCATTCCTTGAGTGTGCGCAATTTTAAAGCGTGACATGTTGGGTATCTATTTGTGTAACATCATCTTTCACATTATATAAAAAACTTAGGCTAACTTTACTGTTTTGTTATCATGAAACAGTTTTTTTTTCCAAAATAAAAAAACACGTTTGAAAAATTGTTGCGCAAATACAGTGCAAGATAAAAAGTTGCAATGACTACCATTTTATTCCCTAGGGTGTCTGCTAAAAATATCTATCTATCTATCTATCTATCTATCTATCTATCTATCTATCTATCTATCTATCTATCTATCTATCTATCTATCTATCGTTTGGGGGTTCTGAGTCATTTTAGGAGAGGAGTGCCAGAATAGGCCCAGTATGGAAGTGGTTAATTCCTGCATACAGTGGTACCATGGAGAATGAACATAGCCACCCTCTAACAGGAAGTTACCTTATCACAAAAAAAAAAAAGAAATCTGGAGGAGGCAGAGAGCAACATAAGATTCTTTTTTGAGTTAGTAATACAGAGTTTAGTGCCACATTAAAGTGAATGCGTGGCCAGGCCATGGACATATCGCGCATTTAAATTATCTACACATAGTATATGGGCTTTAAAACAAGCCCTCGCTGACCTTAGTAGCCACAGGCTGTGTGTTGTAATTCATCCTCATATTCATTTTCTCTGCAATTTCCCCACCCTCCTACTGTGTTTGCATTAGAGACTAGCAGGCTGAAAGGCTGCTGGTGCTAGGCCTGGGGGAGAGACGGGTGAGCTGAGCTGTTATAAAAAGGACTTCAGTGCTTAGTGTGACATTTGAGGATGGCTTACTCCACAGTGCTTGCAGCTACAGAGGTTGGTGAAGGTTTGTTTTAAAAGACCATTTACGTCTTGTTATGAATATGCAAATACTTAAATGTACATTGCCCAATCACAGATTAACTTTAAATTAGAACTTTGTATTCTGGATCCATTAAGAAAATGATGGGCTTGTAAACATAGATGCAATACACAGACGAACATCCAAAGCCTTTGATTTTAGCGCTGTGTTCCCCAAGCATTTAGCCCTGTAACCTTTCAGGACATTTTCAGCATTACTGTTATAGCCGGGAGAAGTGTTCTGTAACACAATACAGTATTGACTTCCTGTGCTATTATATCATAGAAAAAAAAAAGTTTCCCCTTTTCCCTGAAGTGTCAGCTCACACAGAGCAATAACATAAACAGTAAAAAAGTGTTAAAGATCACTATACAAGCATTGGAACTTTATATATAGTTCTGAGTGCTATTTATTAGCTTCTGGTGCACTTTGTTTTGTATCATAATGATCCTTTAAAGGCAATCACCAAAAACTGATATTTCCTATTTTGGTGGAAACCAGGTGATTGGATTACCTGCCAGTTTCTTCTCAGAGACTTCAACAGTGAGATGTCTTATTGTGTCACCACTCCTCCCACATAGCCATAATAATGGTGTAACTCTCTAACAGCAGAATTCAGCATGCTGACAGGAGTGATGAGTGATGTCTTCATCAATGGGCTTCTTCTCCCTCTCCTCTCCAATCAGTGCACTGTGGGTGTGATCAGGTCCTATTGTACAGCATGGCCAAAAGTTTTGAGAATGACACAAATATTAATTTTCACAAAGTCTGCTGCTACTGTGTTTTTAGATTTTCTTTTTTGTCAGATGTTACTATTATAACTAGTCTAATTACAAGCATTTCATAAGTGTCAAAGGCTTTTATTGACAATTACATTATGTTTATGCAAAGAATCAATATTTGCAGGGTTGACTCTTCTTTTTCAAGACCTCTGCATTTCGCCCTGACATGCTGTCAATCAACTTCTGGGTCACATCCTGACTGATGACAGCCCATTCTTGCATAATCAATGCTTGGCGTTTGTCAGGAAGTATGTGTTTTTTGTGTTCACCTGCCTCTTGAGAATTAGCCACAAGTTCTCAATGGGATTAAGGTCTGTGGAGTTTCCTGGCCATGGATCCAAAAGTTTGATGTTTTGTTCCCACTTAGTTATCACTTTTACTTTATGACAAGGTGCTCCATCATGCTGGAAAAGGCATTATTTGTCACCAAACTGTTCTTGGATGGTTGGGAGAAATTGCTCTCGGAGGATGTTTTTGTTCCATTCTTTATTCATGGCTGTTTTCTTAGGCAAAATTGTGAGTGATCCCACTCCCTTGGCTAAGAAGCAACCCACACATGAATGCCTCAGGATGCTTTACTGTTGGCATGACACAGGACTGATGGCAGCGCTTACCTTTTCTTCTCCAGACAAGGTTTTTTCAGGATGCCCCAAACAATCAGAAAGGGGATTCATCAGAGAAAATGACTTTACCCCACTCCTCAGCAGTCCAATTCCGGTACCTCTTGATGTTTTTCCTGCAGAGAAGTGGCTTCTTTGCTGCCCTTCTTGACACCAGACCATCATCTAAAAGTCTTCGCCTCACTGTGCGTACAGATGCACTCACACCTGCCTGCTGCCTTTCCTGAGCAAGCTCTGCACTGGTGGTGCCCCGATCCTGCAGATGATTCAACTGTAGGAGACAGTCCTGGCGCTTGCTGGACTTTCTTGTGCGCCTTGAAGCTTTCTTTGCAAATGCAGTGGAAATGGTTTTTACGGGATTAAGTTCATTTTCATGGCAAAGAGGGACTTTGCAATAAATTGCAATTCATCTGATCACTTTTCATAGAATTCTGGAGTATATGCAAATTGCCATCATAAAAACTAAAGCAGCAGACTTTGTGAAAATTAATATTTGTGCCATTCTCAAAACTTTTGGCCACGGCTATAGTGATACGGCTGTAGTGATGCAGCTGTAGTAAAAATCCCAGATCTGGCTACACTTCCTGGCAGGAATACCTGGATCATAAGGTTGTTCCATGAAGAATTACAATTTTTTTGGCAGATATAGTTCCTACCTAATGTATGTATTTCAACTATTAACTCCCCTGGTTATTTGAAGTTGTTAGCCTATGTGTCCATGCACACACAAGGCACTTAGAGGTTAAAAAAAAACAAAAAAAAAACACCGCCAGTACGTCCAGGAGTAGAAGTGTTTTGGCAGAAAAAACACTTGGTGCATGTAAACACATCTAACGCTTGAGCTTGAATTAATTTCGATAGCCAGAATAATAATTATTCTGCCCAATGAAATGATTTAATGTCCATTCACTTGGTGCACCTAAACACATCAAGCGTTTACCAGGAGGAAAGGCCAAATGTCCAGTGTGCAGGAGGCCTTAAAACTATACGATTCAGAACATATCCTGTCCACAACAGAACCAAACACATCTGACACTGGTCCAGAATAAACAAGGAATCAAGTATACAAATCTTCATCGCTAATTACATTACCATGTCCAAAAACTTGGCAGATGCTCAGGGAAAGAGGACTCTAAAATCTGAGAAGCTAAAAAAAAAAAAACACAGCTACAAAAACAAAATCTTTAATATCAGCTTAAAAAATCTGCTTGACCAACTTTAACACCATAATACAACCTGTTCCCTCCAACACTGATAAGTCTAGTGGTGTGGAGGTGTATCCTGGTATCTGGACACATCGGATCCAAAAAAAAAAAGTAATAACCCTGCTCATTACTAATTTTATTACCACCAATGGTAAAACTGCAAAAAAACTCCAAAAATACACTGGTGATTTTAAATTTAAATTCATACTACTGAGAAGTCGGCATTCTGTTCTTGGACTGATATGCTGGCTCAAGGATGAAACAATCATGTGTCACAAATGCTCAAAGTTGGTGGTTGTTTTCTCAAAACATATCTGATACATTACAGCCCCGGATGCTGTCTTTAACCTTGTAACTTGCTGCAAAGCTACAGCGTACAGTCTGTGTGATCTTAGGGGCAGAAAACACCGGTGAAATGCTTCCTGTAGGCCTAGGCAACGTCACTTGATTGGCACAAAAGGACTATTTTTTATGATAAAGCTACATCTTTTTTAATTGTATACAGTTTATGGATATTTATAAAGCACTTTCTAAACTAAGAAAGAAAATAATTTCTTTGCACAAGAAAGGTGAAGGCTACAAGAAGATCAGCAAAGCTTTACTTATCAGTCAGAATACTGTAGCAAAAGTGATACAAAAATTTAACAAAAATTTAACAAAAATGGAACTGCAACCATCTCACAGAGACGCCAAGGACGTCCACGGAAGTTAACACCTTGAAAAGAGCATCTTCTGATAAAAAGGATTGAATAAAATCACCATGCAAGTTCACTGCAGTTAGCCAAACTGGGGTGATTGTTTCTTGTAACACAATATGGCGTACACTGCAGAGGAATGGAATGCATGGGTGTCATCCACGAAGGAAGCCTCTCCTAAAGCCCATGCCCAAAAAAGCCCCCATAGAATTTGCCAGGACCCATGCTGAAAAAGAAGACCACAGGGACTCTGGAGTGATGAGACCAAAATAAATGTTTTTGGAACTGATAGCTTTAAAACTGTATGGTGTTGCACAGATGAGGAGTACAAAGAAAAATGCATGGTGCATACAGTGAAACATGGTGGTGGCAGTGTCCTTCTGTGAAGCTGCATGAGTACTGCATGTCATTGATGGTATCATGAATTCACAGATGTACTGCTTTATATTGAAAGAAAAAATGCTACCATCACTCCGTGCCCTTGGTCGTCATGCACTTTTCCAACATAAAAACGATCCAAAACACACATCTAAAGCCACTGTTGCATTTCTGAAGAACAGGGTGAAAGTGATTCAGTGGCCAAGTAGCTCTCCTGATCTGAACCCAATCGAACACCTATGGGGAATTCTGAAGAGACAAGGTGAAGAGACGAGGTTGTTCTTAGGGATAGAAAAAGATAGATGTTGCCAACTTGTTCATTCCATGCCTAGAAGACTTAATGCTGTCCTTCCAAATCATATAGGTCAGTGGTCATCAACCCTGTCCTCAGAGCCCACTAACAGACCAGGTTTTTTGTATTACCTTGGGAGATGCAGACTAGAATCACTGAGCAGCAAATGATATCACCTGTGATGTATTTCAGTTATCTTGCAAACCTGGCCTGTTAGTGGGTCCTGAGGACAGGGTTGATGACCACTGATCTAGGTCATACAAAATACTAGATGTAGTAGTTTTTGTTGTGGGGTGTATTCAGTTTTGCATCAACTAATTTGAGTAAAACGTTATATTATTAACCTTACTTTCATGTAATGAGCTAAACATATGTTCTATAAAACTCAGTTTTTTTCAAAATTTTATAAATTGCTCTTGTGTTCATTAAGATATTTATTAAAATCTTACTTTTCAAAAGGGGTGTACTCATTTATGCTGATCACTGTGTGTGTGTGTATATATCTGATCAGCTGCAACTTTATGACCACTGATAGGTAAAGTGAATAACATTGATTATTTTATTGTAATGGCACCTTAAAGTGAGTGGGATATATTAGGCAGCAAGTAAACGTGTTGTACCTGAAGGTGATGTGTTGGAAGTAGAAAAACTGGGCAAGCATACGGATTTAAGTGACTTTGACAAATTGCAATGGCTAGACAACTGGGTCAGAGCATCTCCAAAACTGCAGCTCTTGTAGAATGTTCCTGGTCTGCAGTGGTCAGAACCTACCAAAAGTGGTTCAAGGAAAGAAAACCGTCAACAGGGTCACGGGTGGCCAAGGCCCATTGATGCATGTGGGAAGCAAAGGCTGGTTTGTGTAATCCGATCCAACAGAAGGGCTACTGTAGCTCACATTGCTGAAAAGGTTAATGTTAGTTCCAATAGAAAGGTGTCTGAACACACAGCGGCTGAACTGTCAGGGTGCTCATGCTGACCTGTGTCCACAGCCAAAATTGTCAGATGAATCACGTTTTCTTTTACATTATGTGGATGGCTGGGTGCATGTACATTGCTTACCTGGGGAAGAGATGGCACCAGGATGCATTATGGCAAGAAGGCAAGCTGGCAGAAGAAGTGTGATTCGTTGGGCAATGTACTGCTGGGAAACCCTGGGTGCTGCTTTTCATGTGGATGTTACTTTGACATGTACCAGCTACCTAAACATTTTTTCTGACCAAGTATGCCCCTTCATGAAAACAATATTCCCTGTTAGCAGTGGCCTCTTTCAGCAGGATACTATGCCCTGCCACACTGCAAAAATGGATAAAGAATGGTTTAAGGAACACAAATAGTTCAAGGTGTTGATTTGGCAAAAGGGGACCCTACCTAATATTAGGTGGGTGGTCATAAAGTTATGGTTGAACAGTGTGTGTGTGTGTGTGTGTGTGTGTGTGTGTGTGTGTGTGTGGTGTGTGTGTGTGTGGTGTGTGTGTGTGTGTGTGTGTGGTGTGTGGTGTGTGGTGTGTGGTGTGTGTGTGTGTGTGTGTGTGTGGTGTGTGTGGTGTGTGTGTGTGTGGTGTGTGGTGTGTGGTGTGTGTGGTGTGTGTGTGTGGTGTGTGTGTGTGTGGTGTGTGGTGTGTGTGGTGTGTGGTGTGTGTGTGTGTGGTGTGTGTGTGTGTGTGTGTGTGTGTGTGTGTGTGTGTGTGTGTGTGTGTGTGTGTGTGTGTGTGTGTGTGTGTGTGTGTGTGTGTGTGTACAAACTGCATATAGGAACATATAAAAAAAAAAAGTGGTCACACAGACTTCTAAATTGCAGCTGTTATGTCAAAAGATGTTGTCATTGACTGAGTCTAATAGCTTTAGAATGTTCAAAGCTGCAGAGAAGTCTGAACCAAAACCATGGTAGCTTGCGATCAAAAATGCTTTATGTGTTTGTATATTTGTATGTACTTTATAAAACCGTTCAATTATATCCAACTCTCTGCAATTCAATGGGTTAGCTCTCTGGCATCTTTTCCAAAGAATTTTTTTGGCAAAAATGTTTAACTTTTTTTTTTTTCTTTCCCCAAGGCTCCCTATTTGCTTAGGCTTGGGACTGGCACACAAAATGTGATAACACATGTGCAAAGCCAATTTGTATAAATATACTAGAGCCCATTTAGACAGGAGACAATTAACCTACCAGCATGTCTTTGGAGTGTGGGAAGAAACTGGGGTTACCTAACGCAGCACAGGAAAAACATGCAAACTCCATGCAGATAGTGTCCTGGCTGAGATTCAAACCAAGGACCTCATGCCAACTAATAAACCCCCATGCCACCCTTTCTTCCCTTTCTTGGGTTTAAATGATCTTAGAAACGCTTATGGCTCATTCAGTTAGCAGTATACTATATACAGTATATTTTATTGTTGCAGTCACAGCATGTTTAACGGCTTGAAAGGAACATGGTATGATATAGAAGTCCCCTTTAGTAAGTGAAACAGTAATGAGAATAAAACGACTGGAAGGCCAGCTGTACTGTGATGGGGTATTCAGATTCTCTCCTCAGTCCAGCTGTCACTTCTGTCATTAAAACTGTATCTGACAGGAACCATCTGGTCACAGCAGGAGGGAATAGTTAATGTGGAAGAAATTTTATTTTAATCCAAATATTCCATCCGAAATTGAATTTCTTAACCAGTGATGCATATAGCTCGTGTTTGTAGCAACCTTGCTGCGGGCATGCCGTCGTCATTGGCAGCAAACAGACTTTTACAGAAAAGTAAACAGGAAATTTGGTAGAAAGGGTGGAACAGTAGCTGATGTTTATTAGAATTCTATTAAACAGCAACTTCAGGCAATGTATAAAATACATGATTTTATTGCCATAGTTTATAGTTCTAATATATTACAAGATCTATAGTAGAACCATTGACAACAATCTCTGTCCGTGAAAGGCTTATTTTCTCTCAGTCATACAAACGCACACCAACATTAGGGCCAGTTAACCTAAGAATATGTTTTTTTGGGTTGAGAGAGAAAATCAAAGTATTCACAAAACTAGAAAATCCACAATGTCATGGAGAAACTTCCAAATTTTATTCAGTGTACCCGTGGATATTAAACATAGTTTGCAAGTTTCACAAACCAAGAATTCGAATCAATACCTGCAATGGAAAGCGGCAGATTTATTAGTGAATTGCTAACGCTATCCATGACCAAAAGGTGCAAAAAACAAATGCTTCATGTCCAACAATGATTTATTGGTTCAGTTATAGGTCAAAGGTCAACAGCCAATGCACTTAGCCCCGGTTCACACAGGGGCGGCACGACTTGCAGGTCGCCTCACCGAGGCGACCTGCACACGACTTCCACGGCGACTTGCAAAACGACTTCTGTATAGAAGTCTATGCAAGTCGCCTCAAGTCGCCCCCAAAGTAGTACAGGAACCTTTTTCTAAGTCGGAGCGACTTGCGTCGCTCCTATTAGAACGGTTCCATTGTACAGAACGGGAGGCGACTTGTCAGGTGGCTAGGTCGCCTGACAAGTCGCCCCTGTGTGAACCGGCACTTAAAGTGCAACTAAACTGTCAGTTTATGCACACCTGTGGGACATCATTTCTCACAACCGGACCACACTATAGAAGACCTCAATGTTTTAGTTCTTAAAGGGAATTTCAGAACTATCCAGGAAAGGAAAACGTTTGAACTAAGAATGATACTTCTTTTTGACACGAAAAATAACGGCCTGAATTTAGATATTGGTTTCCTTACACACTATGCTAAAGTTTTACGACCCCTTCTGTGACCAGTATCCCCCCCCCCTCCAGTCTATAGCTCTCCCTCTGTCTTATCTCACTAACTCTTCTGCTATCTTTATTACCATTGATTTGTACGTGTTTGTTTTTTGCTTTTTTTTTTTTTTTCCTTTTACATTCTGCTTAAAAATATGTGAATCAGTACCGCTTGGACCTTGAAGAAGGGGACATACCCTGAAAGATTGTCCTGAAAAATTGTATGTTAGTGCAAATAAAAAAAAGTATCACGAACAGTACTCATCTTTCTATGTCACAATTGCACTAATACGGCTACAATCAAATCAAGTATATCCTCATCAGATAGCCACTTTGCTTTCTTGCATTTCTTCTTCTTTGGGATGGTTTTCATTGCTGCATCTTGTATGATGTTACACGCTTTCTTCCATAGTTCTTTAGGCACCCTGTCTAATCTAATCTGTTAAATCTGTTTGTCACCTCCACTGTATTCACAAGGGACCCGATTTAGATCATATCCAAATTGTCTTATTGTGTTTCCTACTTTCTTCAATATAAGCCTGGATTTTGCTATAAGAAGCTCATGGTCTGAGCCATAGTCAGCCCCAGGTCTTGTTTTCACTGACTGTATAGAGCTTCTCCATCTTTGGCTGCATAGAATATATTCGATCTGATTTCTGTAATGACCATCCGATATCCATGTAAGTCAACTCTTGGTTGTTGGAAAAGAGTGTTTGTTATTACCAGTGTGTTCTCTTGACAAAACTCTATTAGCCTTTGTCCTGCTTCATTTTGTACTCCATGGTCATATTTACCTGTTTTTCCGGATATGCCTCGAATTCTTTCTTTAGCATTTCAATCTCCCATTAGGAGAATCTCCCTAATAAATGGTATATAAGAACATGTAGTGTGCAGCAGACATTCAGTTCTGAAGAAGAGGGGGTACCCTTGAAACGTGCCCACAGGGCCTTGTGACATCTTCCCCTTCTATCTGGAGGCACTCACAAAGGTTCTGGTTGTTTCTTTCTTTTACATTTGTGATGAGCCTTTTTCAATGTCCGTTTATGAGGATAATTATATATTTTTATCTTTTTAATAAATGGTGTAGTGGTTAAAGGACTAGGCTGCCTTTCCGCTTTTGTCATTTAATAAAAAAAAAATGATATATATAGATAATATATATATATATATATATATATATATATATATTTATATATATATTTATTATCTATATATATATATATATATATATATTAACTTTTGGCTAGATTTATCACACACAAAGTATGAAGGGCTGATTTGATTGCAGTCAGGCAGAATCACTACCCCGGCACACTCTGCAATCCATTAAAGGTAAATTTAGGGATTGCCAGAGAGCTCTGACAGGAGAGCTTACAACTATCTTTATGCAAGGATACTTTTAGATGGGATTGTAAAAGGAATAGCAATGCTCCGTTTGATAAGAAACAAGCCATCTTGGGATCTTGGGATAAATTCTAAGTAATCCAAGGAAATGAGCATAATTTGTAGTCTTCCATGATTCTCCATGTGATTCTACACAAATCTGTTTACTTACTATTAGTTTCGCGTAGCTCACACTACTGAGTATCATTCCTATCTATAAACTAATATTAACCTGGAAGTTTGTCTGGGGAGAGATAAGAGGTAAAAGAACAGACCTTTGAGTTGCTATAATAAATGGTATCATGCAAAGCTTAGCATAATAATTTTCTTCCTTCGCAAATACAGATAGTTTCTAGCTGGATCATTCTATTCTACCTACTAGTGCCAGGATAGGTAAAAGAAGGTAACATTTTTGTCGATTCAAATGGAATTAATGAGGATTTGTCACCAACAAATGGTCAAAGCTAGGACACTTCCAGGTAGTGTCAGGACTTGTCCACTACCACCCACGATGATGGGCTGCCTCACTGGCCAATAGGAATGTGTGTGAGATGGGAGAGGGCAGGCAAGCTTATTCACTGCTAGGAAGTAAGTGCCAAAACTATGGCAAAATGGCCCAGCATTGACTGTAGCAGGGACATGGAAAGGGCAACAGGTATGCACAAGGTGATATGTTTCATAGCCAATGCATGCACTTAAATGTGCTATGCAGCAGTATATTTGGAATTTGTTTATAGAAATGGGGCTTCTCCTATATCTGTTCTCATAACAGCAGAAGAGCTAGATTTCTATGACAGTATGCCCAAACAGCCTCAATTTCTTGTGTTTAATCGGTCCTAGCTAAGAATATTTTGATAACAGAATTTGTGTATACAGCCATACAACCATGGATTCAGCCAGCCTGTTATTGATTTGTTCAGGCTGGATGTACATGGCTGTATGAGCCACCTTCACATTCTAAAACACAGTGTTAAACTGATGACGTCGCTCCTCAAACTTTATTTAGCCACCATGAACACACGCAGCTTTAAAACCTACAGACTGCCGTGCTCCAAAGTGTTTCGCCCTCACGGGCTTAATCACAGAGCTCTCCATTTGGAATTTTGTTTGCAATGTAATGGAAAACAAAGCAGAGAAGGGTTCCTTTTGGCCTGCACTTGATGTTCCCAAGACCAAGCATGAGGAGGATTAGTGAGGTTTGGAGCAGTGCCTTCTTTTTTGTAACCTGCAAACTAAACAATCCACCTGTCAGTCCTAGACAGAGAAATAAGCCCAAATGTATGCTATATATAATATGCCCTTCTTGCAGCTGCGATGACCATTTCTACAGATGATGGAAAAAAGTAACTAGAACTGGTAGGGAACTCAATTATTAGAAGGACAGAAACAAGGATCATGATCTCCGAACTGTATGATGTTTGCCAGACGCTTCGGTTCAGCACACTGCAGATCGGATGGACAGATTGTTTGGTGGGCCTGGGGAAGACCCAGCTGTTGTGGTACATAATGGTACAAATGACAAAGTCAGAGAAAGATTGTGTCCTTAAAATAATTTTAGGGTGCAATATTAAAGTAAAGGACCTCCAAGAAAGTATTCTCAGAAATACTGCCTGTACCTCAAGCAGAGGCGTATCTAGTGAAAATGGCGCCTATGGCAAGCACTGAAACTGCGCCCCTGTCAAAACATTTGAAACCCATCTTTCAGATAACCTTAGCAGAAAAGACAGCTAACAAAATGACAAGTCAAGCTCTTTAATCTTTCAATTAACAAATTATGGATTGGCACTACATAAAAATTACAACTGCACCTTCCTTGCTTTCACTAATGCAAACTGGTCTAGGATGTGATCAAAGTCATTTTTTTTCTGTTTCTACTCTTTCTACACTCAGCACACACACAATGGTCCGCAGGCACACACTGATACAAAAATCACTAATGATACCAACACTGGCACTCAGTCATTAAAATACATTGGTGCACACAGTAACTCATACAAAAACAATGACACACACACTATCGTTAAGCTACACTGACATACATACCTGTATGATGTCAGTGTAACTGTATGTCTTTGTGTGTGTATATGTATATAAATATATATATTACAGGAGGAGATGATCAGAGGCTGCAGACATAGTGCAGGAGATGATCAGAGACTGCAGACATAGTACAGGAGATGATCAGAGACTGCAGACATAGTACAGGAAACGGTCAGAGACTGCAGACATAGTACAGGAGACAGTCAGAGACTGCAGACATAGTACAGGAGACAGTCAGAGACTGCAGACATAGTACAGGAGACAGTCAGAGACTGCAGACATAGTACAGGAGACAGTCAGAGACTGCAGACATAGTACAGGAGACGGTCAGAGACTGCAGACATACTACAGGAGACGGTCAGAGACTGCAGACATAGTACAGGAGACGGTCAGAGACTGCAGACATACTACAGGAGACGGTCAGAGACTGCAGACATACTACAGGAGACGGTCAGAGACTGCAGACATACTACAGGAGACGGTCAGAGACTGCAGACATACTACAGGAGACGGTTAGAGACTGCAGACATACTACAGGAGACGGTCAGAGACTGCAGACATACTACAGGAGACGGTCAGAGACTGCAGACATACTACAGGAGACGGTCAGAGACTGCAGACATACTACAGGAGACGGTCAGAGACTGCAGACATACTACAGGAGACGGTCAGAGACTGCAGACATACTACAGGAGACGGTCAGAGACTGCAGACATACTACAGGAGACGGTCAGAGACTGCAGACATACTACAGGAGACGGTCAGAGACTGCAGACATACTACAGGAGACGGTCAGAGACTGCAGACATACTACAGGAGACGGTCAGAGACTGCAGACATACTACAGGAGACGGTCAGAGACTGCAGACATACTACAGGAGACGGTCAGAGACTGCAGACATACTACAGGAGACGGTCAGAGACTGCAGACATACTACAGGAGACGGTCAGAGACTGCAGACATAGTACAAGAGATGATCAGAGACTGCAGACATAGTACAGGAGATGATCAGAGACTGCAGACATAGTACAGGAGATGATCAGAGACTGCAGACATAGTACAGGAGATGATCAGAGACTGCAGACATAGTACAGGAGATGATCAGAGACTGCAGACATAGTACAGGAGATGATCAGAGACTGCAGACATAGTACAGGAGATGATCAGAGACTGCAGACATAGTACAGGAGATGATCAGAGACTGCAGACATAGTACAGGAGATGATCAGAGACTGCAGACATAGTACAGGAGATGATCAGAGACTGCAGACATAGTACAGGAGATGATCAGAGACTGCAGACATAGTACAGTAGATGATCAGAGACTGCAGACAAAGTACAGGGGATGATCAGAGACTGCAGACATAGTACAGGAGATGATCAGAGACTGCAGACATAGTACAGGAGATGATCAGAGACTGCAGTTTCTGGCTTACCAACAGTCTATTTTCCAAGCACAATTAGTAAGATAATAAATGGTTAAAAAGTCTGAAGATCCAAGCCTGAGCAGCCCAAATGCTGAAAGGCCATATAAAAACCAAACAAATCAAATCATCAGGAATACTGTGTCACACTTTTGCAGCGTCTTCCAGAAGTCTAATCATCAATGTGCTCATCCGTCCTGTGTGCAGTGTAAATAGATAAAGCGAAGAGCGAGGGAATAATTTTCAACCAGTGTGGGTGCTGGCTGATCTGCATACAGGACAGGTGAGCTGCTGCTGCTTAGACTTCTGCAGCTGTGACACAGTGTGAGAGAGAGACCCATCTCCTGATATCACCTTTGCCATGAGCACTCCTCCATCCTCATTACATGTCACAAACACTCCTCCATCCTCATTACATGTCACAAACACTCCTCCATCCTCATTACATGTCACAAACAACGGGAGCTCCTCCTGGTATCAGCTCTGTAATGAGCTCTCACCTTATCTATGATCTCCCTCCCCCAGTCAGCCTGTATCACTCACCTGTTCTGCTTGATGATGTCTTTCAGGGCAGCCCAGGTCACAGCGTCCCCCCTCCTCCTGGGCACTGTGCTGAGGCTCCTGGAGAGTGGGTGACAGACACCTCCGAGCTCTGCGCCCTCAGGACTGAGGAAACCAACACCATCAGCAGCACGCAACAGGTGTCAGCCATCTCTCTTGTCATGTGATGGCAGTCAGCTGACACTTCTGAGGGCAGTGATTGGCTAGGACTCCCCTGCTATCTACTTAGCTGTAGCTGGCTGCTACATCCCTCCCAGCACACTATGTGGGCGGCGCTGGGTGAGAGCGGAGCGGTTCAAGTTTTTTTAGGGGGGGGGGGTCAGACACCTCAGCCCAGTTCATCCATGCCCAAAAATGATTTCTCTGGAAACAACCCAGGACAGCCGCAGGTCCAAAACCCGGGAATGTCCCAACAAAATTGTAACTGTTGCTGGCAAGTATGTGATAAGTGCCTTGCTGCCCAGCCACTCACAAGCGCCCCCTT
The DNA here is from genome assembly GCF_042186555.1 of Aquarana catesbeiana. NCBI lineage: Eukaryota > Metazoa > Chordata > Amphibia > Anura > Ranidae > Aquarana > Aquarana catesbeiana. The sequence goes on from NC_133329.1 coordinate 336,971,020, forward strand.
CACATGGCGCCCATGGCACTTGCCATATCTGCCATACCCTGGATACGCCACTGACCTCAAGCCACACCAGGGAGGCAACAGAAGCGAGGAGAGAGGTAAACAGGTGGCTCAAGAACTGGTGCAAGGAGGAGGGTTTTGGGTTCATGAGGAATTGGGCCAAACTTGCAGTCAGTTATTGGCTCTATAGCAGGGATGGAGTGCCCTTAAATCAGGAGGGTGCAGTTCTGTTGGAGGGAGAAGATGGCCAGAACGTTGGAGGAACTTTTAAACCAGGGTGTGGGATCAGAGGGATCAGTGAAAGGTATGCAGTGCAACGAGCAAGTGTCAAAGTGTGCAGATATGGGGCAAGTTGGGGGGAAGGGCCACAAACCAGATGATACAGCAACTAAACTATGAAGGACCAGTAAGGTATTGAATAGAAAAATCTGGATGCCGCACACCGGATGAAGTAGAAAACTTGTCTTTATTGTAGAAATGGGACCTACAAAAGTACAAGAAAATCATGCAAGATGTACAGGATCAGCTGACGCGTTTCACACTCGGAACTGAGTGCTTACTTATAGCTGAAGGACCAGTACTTGTAGGCTGGATGAATCGTGCTGTAACCCAACAGTGAACAATAATAAAATAATATGCGCATGTACAAAATTAAAAGGAATGTACACAAATGCCAGAAGTCTGGTTAATAAAATGAAGAACTATAACTTCTGATACATGAGGAGGATTTTGACTTCATGGGAATATCAAAAATCGGGTTTGACTTGCTTGTGACTGTCCAGTGGTATTTCCTGTATTGGAGGGACATGCTAGATAGAATAGGGGAAAGGGTGTGACTGTATGTCAACAGTGATTTGCTGGTGAATATGAAAGATGAAACAGATTAACTGTGGGTGTATTATATAGGCCCCCTAATGTTAAGAAGGAGGAAGAGACTAATCTACTTTCAGTTAGAAATGGCGGGGAGGCAGGACAATGTTATTATCATGGGAACTTCAACTAGCCTGATACTGAGTAGGCACACAGAACATCGCACTTAAGTAAGGCTCATCGTTTCTTGAATGTGATGCAGGACAATTTCATATGGTGGAAGCCCCAACTAGAAATATTGCTCAGCTGGATCAGAGTAATACATTTGCCATAAATTATAGGAAAAGAATACACATGGGCAGGCAGAGATTATTACATTTCAAAAGTGAAAAAACTTTACTAAGCTGTGCTCCATACTACCTGATACTAAATGGGACCCAATTTGAGAAACAAAGCACAATGAAGAAAAGCAGGAGTGCTTTTAGGATATAGTAAACAATGGTCTTCATTAGTGCATTCCAATGGGCAACAAATTTAAAAGAGCAAAAGTTAAACCTGGGTGGCCGAATACCAACGTAAAAAGGCATAATAATAAGAAAAAAACATTCTTTAAAAAATATAAAGTCAAAGGGTAAACATCAGCATTCCAAAACTACAAAGAGTGCAATAAGAAATGCAAGAGCGTGATCAGGACAGCTAAAATAGATTACAAGGAACACCTTACTGAGAGTATAACCAAAAAAAAAATACTCAAAAAGTTTTTCAAATAGAATAGAAAAAAAAGCATAGGTCAGAATATACTGACCCCATAAAGAATGAGCAGGGGAAGTTAGTCACAAGTGACAGGAAGAAGGTGAACGTAATAAATTAATTCTTCTCCTCAGTTTATACAAATAAAAATGAGCAATATAATAAACAAGGCAGGAATGCTAACATTATATTGAATGTACCTTTGTGACTGGCAGAGACCACTAAACCTTAAATGTGAACAAGTCACCAAGACCAGATGGCCTACACCCAAGAGTTCTCAAAGAACTTTGAAATGTTATAGCCAGACCATTATTTCTAATTATTAGGGACAGCTTATTGACTGGAATGGTACCAGCTGATTGGCGAAGAGCAAACATGGCACCAATATTCAAAAAAAGACCAGAGATACAGTATATACCTGGAAACTACAGACCGGTCAGCCTAACATTAATAGTATGTAAACTATTTGAAGGAATGATAAGGGCCCATATCAAAGAATTTGCTGATGAAAATATGGTTAGCTTCATCTCTAACCCTATATGCAGAAAGGCAAGGATTCCACCTATGACATACTTTCTGGGATGCCAACCCCTGGATTTACACCAGGAAACATATGCCTTCCTTTCTTGCATTAATCAAAGTAGATACAACTGATCCTGACAGCCCATGCTTCCTCAGAATGTGGGTTTCAATAGCCAAATCGTTAAATTTAGCGCTTGTAAGATAGGATGGAATACCGGACCCTGCGAGAGCAGGTCCGGACATGGTGGAAAGGTTCATGGGTCCCCTACCGCCATCTTTACGATCTCTGCATAGCAAGATCTTCTGGGCCACAAGAATCACCGACTTCCTTTCCTGCTTGATCCTGCGAAGAGGTTGTGGAAGCAGCAGAATAGGAGGGAATGCATAAATCAGTGAAAACTGATCCCTCAAGGTCACCAAGGCATCTGTTCTTGACACAAAGTTGTCGATCTTCTTGTTGAACCTGGATGCGAATAGGTCTACGCCTGGGATCCCCCATCTCTGGCATATTGCCAGGAAGATATTGGGGTGAAGGGACCATTCCCCCAAAAACAACCGCTGGCGAATCAAGTAGTCCGCCTGACAATTTTCTATACCTGGAATGAATACTGCCAATAGGCAAGGAACATGATTTTCTGCCCAAGCTAGGATATGGTTTACCTCTCTCTGGGCCGCAAGACTTCTTGTGCCCCCCTGGTGATTGATATAGGCCACTGTCATGGCATTGTCGGATTGGATCCTGAAAGGACAATTCTGTAATCTGAATGTCCAGGACCTCAGGGCCAAGCGTGCTGCCCGAATCTCTAGAATATTGATGGGCAAGGTCCTTTTGGATCTGGACCACTTCCCCTGGGCAGTCGCCTCCTCTAGGACTGCTCCCTAACCTGAAAGGCTGGCATCTGTTGTTACCATTTTACATGTGACTGGTAAGAAGGATTTCCCCTTTGGCAGATTCTTGGTTAACCATCACCAACTGAGGCTCTGGTGCACCCTTGGAGATAGATGCATTGGGAGGTCTAAAGCTTGGACATTTTTGTTCCAAATGGATAAGATACTGTGTTGCAGCAGTCTCGAATGAAACTGAGCACAGGGAACGGCTTTGAGCGAAGCCACCATCTTTCCTAACCACCTCATGCAAAGGCGAATAGGAGGGTCTTTCTTTGCTCTGATGACCCGGACCTCCCCCTTTATGGCGCTGATCTTTGCTTGTGGCAAAAATACTCTTTTCTGGTCTGTATCTATGATCAGACCCAAGTAATCTAGCCTTCTTAGTGGGTTTAAGGAAGATTTCTCTAGGTTGAGAGCCCAACCTAGGCTTTCCAGGTAGTTGACTGTGGTGACCACGCTTTTGTCTAAGCGGGCTACTGACCTGTCTATCCAGAGCAGGTCGTCTAGGTATGCAATAACTGTTAAACCCTGAGCCCTTAGTCTGGCCAGGGGAGGGGCCAGAACTTTTCTGAACACCCGGGGTGCAGTGGCTAGACCGAAAGGCAAAACTACGAACTGAAAATGGAGTTGTTCTACCTCGAAACGTAGAAATCTCTGATGAGCGGGAAAAATAGGCACATGCAGGTATGCATCCTTGATGTCGATTGATGTCAGAAGCTCTCCTCCTTGCAGGATGGAGACTACTGACCTGATTGATTCAATGTGAAACGAGTGGATATTTAAGAATCGGTTCAGATCCTTGAGATCTAGAATGGGTCTGGCATCCCCATTTGGTTTTGGCAACATGAAGAGGTTTGAATAAAACCCCAACCCCTGCTCTTCCATGGGAACCTCTATGATCACTCTTTGAGACAAAAGCCGGTCTAAAGCTTGACCAGACCCTTGAGAACTGCAGAAGTCTTCCTCCCACTCGCGCAAGCGGGGGTGCCCCTTCATAAAGAGGCTTTAGCATTCTGCTTTGTAGGTTTCCTTCCCCAGGACTTCTTCTGTCCCTGGGGTTGACCCTGAGGTTTACCCCTTGAACCTGACGGCAGAGGCCATCGCGATTGCCTAGAGGCTGATGCCCCTGACCCTGGAGAAGGAGCCTGTTTAAATGAAGGACGTTTATTCCTTTTCTTGATTGGCAAAAGGGTACTTTTCCAACTTGAAATTTTCTGGATGTATTTATCCAAATCCTCTCCAAACAGCCGTTCACCGTGAAAAGGAAAGCCAGCCACGAGTTTTTTTGCATGGCGCTTTGGCTGACCAATTTTTCAACCATAAGATCTTATGCATATGCCCAAGTACAAGCGTCAGACGTGAAGCCTGAAGGATAGAATCTCTAATAGTGTCACAAAACATAATGCCCCTGGTAACTCAGCTAAATCCCGTGCCTGTTGATCAGGGATGACCTTGAGCACCTGTCTCAACTGGTCCTTCAGGGATTGACATACACCTGTTGCCGCCACTGCAGGTTGAGTTACTGTTCCTGCCAAAGAAAATGAGCTTTTTAACAGGAATTCCAATCTTTTATCGGTTGGATTCCTAAGCATTTGAGCATTGTCTACCAGACAAGTTACATTTTTATTCACAGAGGAAATAGCCGCATCAATTGCCAGTATATTCCACTTTTTTGTGAATTTTTCCTCCATAGGATAAAGCGTAGAGAACCTTTTAGAAGGGAGAAAATGCTTATCTGGGTGATCCCACTCAGAATACATACAGTCCCTGACAAAAGTCTTGTCGCTTGTGTACAAATTGACCTTAAGTGCCGCTAAAATATATTTCTAATCAAGATTTTGTTACAAGAAATGGGTCATTTTAATCCCAACAGCTTTTGCAATAATGTTTCAGTGCAAAACGAAACTGACAAAAAGTATTCTAATATTCACAGCTTGGTAAAGCCCATTGAGTCAATTTTTGCCAAGACATAAGTGTTGTCGCCTTGTTATATGAGCTTCACCTGTGACTAATAATGGATCAATTAGGTCTCAGGTTTGTATAAAAAGAACACCAGTACTCTAGACCTTCTCAACTGCAACTAGACCTCTGCAAACAGGCCTAAGATTCACCCGCAGACTAAAGTGTTGATTATCAAGAGGCTGAAGACCAGATCCACTGCTGATGTGGCAGACACCTTCAATGTGTCTCAGCGTCAAGTTCAGAGGATAAAAAAAAGATTTGAAGAGACTGAAGACGTTTTGGACAAGGCCAGGTCAGGCCGACCCCGCAAGACAACTGCTCGAGAGGACCGTTAGTTGGCTCGAAAATCCAAGGCCAGCCCATTTTCCACTGCAGCAGAGCTCCACGAGACCTGGCCACCTTAAGTCCCTGTGTCAACCAGAACAGTTTGTCGGATTCTGTAACGAAATGGCCTCCATGGTCGAATCAGTGCCCATAAGCCAGCACTAAACAAAAGACAATTGAAAAACCGTGTGGCATTTGCCAAGGGCCACAGCCTGCTAAAAGGATGGACTCTGGAAAAGTGGCAGAAGGTGGATTTTTCAGATGAATCTTCTGTTGAATTACACCACAGTCTCTGCAAATATTGCAGGAGACCTACTGGAACCTGCATGGAGCTGAGATTTACCCAGAAAACAGTGAAGTTTGGTGGAGGCAAAATCATGGTCTGGGGTTACATCCAGTATGGGTGTGTGCGAGGGATCTGCAGGGTGGAAGACAACATCAAGTGTCTAAAATACCAAGAAATCTTAGCTACCTCATATTTCCAACCATAAAAAAGGCCACATTTTGCAGCAGGATGGTGCTCCATCGCATACTTCCATCTGCACATCAAAGTGCCTTAAGGCAAAGAAGATCAAGATGCTCCAGGATTGGCCAGCCCAGTCACCAGACATGAACATCACTGAGCATATGTGGTGTAGGATGAAAGATGAAGCATGGAAGACGAAACCAAAGAATATTGATGAACTCTGGGAGGCATGCAAGACTGTTTTCTTTGCTATTCCTGATGACTTCATCAATACATTGTATGAATCCTTGCCAAACCGCATGGATGCTGTCCTTCAAGCTCATGGAAGTCATACAAGATATTAAATTTGGATCTCACAGCACCACTACTTAATTTGCTGACATATTTTTGGATTTTCAGTAAAGTTGTTCAATTTCTGTATAGGCGACAAAACTTTTGTCTTGCCAAAATTTGACCTGACCAAAAATAACACCAATTGATTAATTAAAAGTCAGGTTAATAGCAGGAGTTTCTACAAAATAGAGAAGCGACAAGACTTTTGTCAGGGACTGTAAGCTGTTCCAGCAATGGATGGACAGGAAAAGCATGCATAGCTTGGGGAGGCTTTAGGGAACCCAAAGAAGAAGTGGGTTTTTCAGCTGATTAATTTAAGGGTAGCTTAAATGTGGAGCGCACCATTTCTGTCAGCAATTGTACCAGCAATTTTTCAGATTGCGAAGCTGGAAAAGGCTCTTCCACAATTGATTCCTCAGAAGAGGAGTCAGCCTCCTCACGGTCCCCTGAGGGGGCCTCATCCTCCCCTGCCCACCGATCCTCTGCTTGAGGGTCCTGGGCAGTAGCAGGTGACCCATCGCGCTTTCTCCCATGCTGGGAAGATGCAATTAGAGCAGTCAGTCTTTCCTCCAGCTCCACCAAAGCTGAGGAGAAAACATCCTCAGTAAGGTAGACAGGTGCTGAAGTGTTGGAAATAGTTGCAACACTTAACAAACCTGATGGCTCACCCTGATCAGCTACCTCTGGATCTTCGAGGGGGGATGGCATTGTTGGGGTGAGACTAGGGTCCTCGGAGCCTGAAGGTGATACCTTTGGTCCCCTCTTTGAGGAATTTGTACATCCCCTTCTGGAATGCATATTCCTAAGCACAAATGCAGAGGTACTTTACAAGGAAAAAATGCACCCACTGCTGAGCAATAGTTTAGTAATTGCTACTGCTATTATGCGCTTGGCCTGATGTGGAGTAAATGTGCCTCGGGGAATGCCTGTGTCCCACACTCACATGCCCAGGACTGCTTCTGTGTCCCTCCGTTAGTCCAAATAAGACTGACAATGGAGCTTTTTTATAAGGTAATCCACCCTGCGCTGTGACGCCTGCACCAACGCAGCGCTAAGCCATGCCCCCTTACTTCCTCACTACGCCCCCCTTCTTTTTTTCAAAAAAAGTGATTCCCGCCCACACACGGGCCTCCGATCCTATCGGATCGGCATGTGGGGGTGGGGGGTGGGTGGAGGAGAGCACGGGGGAAGAGGAGAGCCGTAGCAAACCACCAGACCATACAGCGTCCCCCCTGCCTGCTCCTGGAGAGGGAAGAAGAAAGCATTCCCAGATGGAGAAATTTCAGCCAAATCCCCCCCTTCAACCTCTTGCCGGTGGCCAGGACGGATTGCTGGAGGAAGCCATGCAACTTCTGCTGACAAAGAGCAAGATCTGAAAGCATGGAAACAGGTACGAGCTCTTTACAGCCCCCAGTGGTGACTTTAGGCATGACAACATTTACTGTACAGGAGAAATCCAAAAGGAAAATTTTATTTATTTTTTTTTAAATTCCTTAGAAATCTCCACTTACCTTATCCCGCCGCCGGGATACAACCAAACAGACCCAATCTTCGCCCATCATGGCTGGCTCCATTAGAAAACCTTCAAGGACTGGGGTCCCTTTTTATCAGGGTTCCACTGCCCTGGACCTGTATAGCACCCTGTCAGTAAGCTTTATGGCACTACAATCTGACCAAAGCACTGAATCCCAGGGTCCAGCTCTCAAAAGAGAAGTATTACAGGCAAAACCTCGTTTCTTCCGCCACAAGGCCCGGGTACCAACCACCTTGGCCCCAATGGCACTTTGGATGGATCCAGTTGCAAAGGCTTGCTCCAGCAAGGAATAGTCCAGTGGAGCCTCTGCATAGCACATCTTTACTTGTGACCAACACCTAAGACACTGGCAAAAAAACGGAGGTACTCCCAGTAACGGGAGGGGTTATATAGGGAGTGAACTTCCTGTCTTAGGGCGTGCCAGTGTCCATCACCTAAAGGTGGCCTATATACTCATATAGTTATTACTATGGCTCTGTGTCCCGTGATGTACGATAAAGAAATTAGTGGCTTAAAACATCAATACACACTGATAAGATCATATTCATGAAAAAAATCTATTTTATATAAACCTTGAACAGACTATACATCCCCTTTAAGAAATAGATTTAGCTAGGGGTCAGTTTGATTATATTGCACAATATATATGATAAAAACTCCAGAGAAATGTGGTCAGACAAAATAGAGAGAGCACAGCTCTGACTGCTGAGTGATACTGACAATACCATCAACAGCTCTATCAACAAGTCCAAAAATAAAACATAAGGGTATGTATCCAAAGCACCGGGAACTCAGCACCTGGTAGCCACACAGTTTAGTGAACACGAAGGTGGAAAACAGAAACCAGTTTAACGTAAACCTAAGGCTTTCTGGACAGCAGCAACAAAGATGCTCTTAATAAACATTTAGGGCTCCATTTATAACAGAGCGAATATCGAAATATGCTCTTCGCTATTTGCGCAGCCTGCATTTTATGACCCATAAAATTAAGACTGTGGTGTTCTACAATGTTTTTTCTCTGCTTTTTATATGCACATTTTTGTTCTTGGTTTTTAAACCAGTGGTATAGTATGGTATGGCGGTGGTAAGGCAATACTTGAGCCTGTTAAATTAAAGCGGGGGGGTCGGGGAAACCCGTCGATCGCGGTCCACCTGTCGACCGCCAGCAGGTGACAGGTGGACCGCAAACTTGTTCCTGCACCACAACCCCCGCCTTCTATGTGCCAGTCCTTGTCTCCCTTTCCAGCCTCCAGCGTCCTATGTGGCAGTGCCACATCATCTATGTCCCGGTGTCTCTCTCTCTCTCCACCCCCCCGCCTCCACCCTCCTCCGCCACTGTGATCAGTGAGGAGGAGGAGCTGGCCAAACAAACTTTTTATGTTAAACCGCTGGTGATTGGTTGCTAGCACGCAGGGTGGTCCTTAGCAACCAATCACTAGCTTGCTAATACTAAAACTGACTCTGCCAGCTCCCGCCCCTCTGTCCAGAACAGTGCTGCCTCCTGGTCTCCACCGTGGAAACAGGTAGGACACTGTTCTATGGGAGAATAGGGAAGGGGGTTACAGCTATAGGAGAAAGGGGGTAGGGGCAGAAGACACGGTTAAGGGCAGGGTCCCCCCTATAGCAGTGTCCTCTACCACCCTTTACAACACCCCCCCACCCTTGCATTCTGAGTGCAACACACCCTGGAACCCTGCATTATGAGTCTAACGCACTCCTAAACCCTGCATTCTGAGCGTAATGCACTCCTGAACCCTGCATTCTGAGCGTAATGCACTCCTAATCCCTGCATTCTGAGCGTAATGCACTCCTAATCCCTGCATTCTGAGCGTAATGCACTCCTAATCCCTGCATTCTGAGCGTAATGCACTCCTAATCCCTGCATTCTGAGCGTAATGCACTCCTAATCCCTGCATTCTGAGCGTAATGCACTCCTAATCCCTGCATTCTGAGTGTAATGCACTGGTGAACCCTACATTCTCTGCATAACGCACTCCTAAACCCTGCCCTCTCTTGTAATACTTATTTTTGCTCTGAGTAAAAAAAAAAAAGGGTCGGTCTGTTTTTTTTTTTTTGGGGGGGGGGGGGGGGCGACACTGTGCCCAGTGATCTTTGACTTCATCAGCATTGTTCAAGTAGATCTCCATCTCTCTAAGGTTGCCTACCCCTGAATTAAAGGTTCATTTAATAGTCGTATTTAAAAGGTACAATGCAGACAAGGGAGAGCCCGGTAGTTTTAGGAACACTGTGCAACTTACAAAATTGGTTCTAAGATTAAGTACCATACATGTAGGTCAATGGCAACTTCCTTACAGCTTTGCCGAAAAACTAGAAGTGATCTGCTCCATCCTGAATGCACCTACATTGGGCATACCCTCCAGCATCACAGGGACAAGCGCTATCCTTCTTTAAAGAACAACACATGTAGAAGTGCACCACCCTGCAGGGGCTGCAGCAGTTGGGCTCACTTCAGGTGTAAAAAGGGTAGAGTGTGCATTGGGCAGGTCTTGAAAGAAGGAGAGTGTTCATTCCTGTGATGCTGGGGGTGTGCCCAACATAGGGTTTAAATCCTGTGTAGAATGAGGTAGATCACTTCCAGTGGTAGTTTTTCATCGGGGCTTTGGGGAAGCTATAATGGCCCCAAAAGTATGGCAACTAAACTAAAAACCAATTTTGTAAGCCGCACAGTGTTTTTAAAACAACTGGGGCCCTTGCAGCCGAGTGTCTACAGGCGTGAGGGGGGGCAGCCGAGTGTCTACAGGCGTGAGGGGGGGCAGCCGAGTGTCTACAGGCGTGAGGGGGGGCAGCCGAGTGTCTACAGGCGTGAGGGGGGGCAGCCGAGTGTCTACAGGCGTGAGGTGGGGCAGCCGAGTGTCTACAGGCGTGAGGTGGGGCAGCCGAGTGTCTACAGTCGTGAGGGGGGGGCAGCCGAGTCTCTACAGTCGTGAGGGGGGGGCAGCCGAGTGTCTACAGTCGTGGGGGGGGGCAGCCGAGTGTCTACAGTCGTGAGGGGGGGGCAGCCGAGTGTCTACAGTCGTGGGGGGGGGGGCAGCCGAGTGTCTACAGTCGTGAGGGGGGGGGCAGCCGAGTGTCTACAGTCGTGAGGGGGGGGGCAGCCGAATGTCTACAGTCGTGAGGGGGGGGCAGCCGAGTGTCTACAGGTGTGAGGGGGGCAGCCGAGTGTCTACAGGTGTGAGGGGGGCAGCCGAGTGTCTACAGGTGTGAGGGGGGCAGCCGAGTGTCTACAGGTGTGAGGGGGGCAGCCGAGTGTCTACAGGTGTGAGGGGGGCAGCCGAGTGTCTACAGGTGTGAGGGGGGCAGCCGAGTGTCTACAGGTGTGAGGGGGGCAGCCGAGTGTCTACAGGTGTGAGGGGGCAGCCGAGTGTCTACAGGTGTGAGGGGGGCAGCCGAGTGTCTACAGGTGTGAGGGGGGCAGCCGAGTGTCTACAGGTGTGAGGGGGGCAGCCGAGTGTCTACAGGTGTGAGGGGGGCAGCCGAGTGTCTACAGGTGTGAGGGGGGCAGCCGAGTGTCTACAGGTGTGAGGGGGGCAGCCGAGTGTCTACAGGTGTGAGGGGGGCAGCCGAGTGTCTACAGGTGTGAGGGGGGCAGCCGAGTGTCTACAGGTGTGAGGGGGGCAGCCGAGTGTCTACAGGTGTGAGGGGGGCAGCCGAGTGTCTACAGGTGTGAGGGGGGCAGCCGAGTGTCTACAGGTGTGAGGGGGGCAGCCGAGTGTCTACAGGTGTGAGGGGGGCAGCTTAGTGTCTACAGGTGTGAGGGGGGCAGCCGAGTGTCTACAGGTGTGAGGGGGGCAGCCGAGTGTCTACAGGTGTGAGGGGGGCAGCCGAGTGTCTACAGGTGTGAGGGGGGCAGCCGAGTGTCTACAGGTGTGAGGGGGGCAGCCGAGTGTCTACAGGTGTGAGGGGGGCAGCCGAGTGTCTACAGGTGTGAGGGGGCAGCCGAGTGTCTACAGGTGTGAGGGGGGCAGCCGAGTGTCTACAGGTGTGAGGGGGGCAGCCGAGTGTCTACAGGTGTGAGGGGGGCAGCCGAGTGTCTACAGGTGTGAGGGGGGCAGCCGAGTGTCTACAGGTGTAAGGGGGGCAGCCGAGTGTCTACAGGTGTGAGGGGGGCAGCCGAGTGTCTACAGGTGTGAGGGGGCAGCCGAGTGTCTACAGGTGTGAGGGGGGCAGCCGAGTGTCTACAGGTGTGAGGGGGGCAGCCGAGTGTCTACAGGTGTGAGGGGGGCAGCCGAGTGTCTACAGGTGTGAGGGGGGCAGCCGAGTGTCTACAGGTGTGAGGGGGGCAGCCGAGTGTCTACAGGTGTGAGGGGGGCAGCCGAGTGTCTACAGGTGTGAGGGGGGCAGCCGAGTGTCTACAGGTGTGAGGGGGCTGAATGTGTAAAGGTCAGCGGGTGGGCTGAGTGTGTAAAGGTATGAAGGGGGCTTAGTGAGTACAGGTGTGAGGGGGGGCTGAGTGCGTACAGGCATGATCAGTGAAGGGAGGGGGGGTGCCAGATATAGGATCCGCTCCGGGTGCCAAATGCTCTAGGAATGCCCCTGGTCTGGATTGTTCTTTCCTCTTGAATATTACATTTTAAAAAATTCAGTGGTCTATGGGCACATTCTACACTTATGTATGGTACAACAAGACGACTACATTATAGCCTACATATACTTCTTTGTACTTTATTCTGCTTTAATATTCTCACCATGGCTATTGATCTTGTTGCCACTTCTCTTAAGCACAAAAGTTTGTGAAATTATGTATTACACCTATACAAAACTCAATAATAGAATCTTCAAAAAAAAAAAAAAAGTTGTTATAAAACTAACACTGGTAAAACTGGAAAAATAATACTTTTTTTTGTAAATTAACAAAAAAAAAGTATTTTTTGCTTAGAATATTGCCAAAGGGAAGACTTGGCTGTCAAGAAAAAAATACTTTGGTATTTAAAGTAATGTTAAATTACTGAGTATAAGGGTCAAAAAATTGCCTAGGCTCGGAAGCAGTATGGGAGATGCTGTGGTTAATAATAACCTGTACGTATTGTATATAACTTTATTGAATTATGTCCAGCCTCAAAACGGCTAAGTCTTTCTATTATCATATACAGTATATAATAGAATTCATTCCTTCCATTCAGGGCTGAAAATACAAACTGAGAACTTGTGAATCCTTTGTTAATCTTAAGAAAAGGCTTGAAAATGATATTTATATATGCCAATAGGAGAGCTCACCAAGTACTAATAAGCGGGGGGATTAGGAGAGTTACATTATGTAAACGAATTCCACTTATTTTTGATGATGGCAAAAAAGACAAATTAAGCGAATTATAGTTATCTGATGGGTCACTTTTTAATGCTTCATTATGCCGGCTGAAATTCTTAATAATTCAAGAAGCACAACTTTTACCATGAGGAGGATAAGACACTTCGTATACAGAATACTTGGGATATAATCCTTTCTAAGACACTGGGTATAAATGGCTGTACAAGGGTGATGTGCTAAATTCTAACAAAACACTGCGCAGACAAAAACCAAAACCAGATTATCTCTCCAGAAGCCATAGCCTTGTACAAATGAGAGCGAGCAAATCCAAAACAGCTGTATGCAGTACAAGGGAGTAATGACGGATCATGGGACCCCATAGCACAATTATGATGGGGCCTCTCAATGACCTTTCTACTGTCACTCATCTTAACAAAGTATGTCTAAATTAGGGACAGGTAGCAAGTGATTTGTGAGCATGGTGAGTACATTACTAGGGAGCAGAGCTGAGAGCATGGTGAGTACATTACTAGTGAGCAGAGCTGTGAGCATGGTGAGTACACTACTAGGGAGCAGAGCTGAGAGCATGGTGAGTACACCACTAGGGAGCAGAGCTGTGAGCATGGTGAGTACATTACTAGGGAGCAGAGCTGAGAGCATGGTGAGTACACCACTAGGGAGCAGAGCTGTGAGCATGGTGAGTACATTACTAGGGAGCAGAGCTGTGAGCATGGTGAGTACATTACTATGGAGCAGAGCTGAGAGCATGGTGAGTACATTACTAGGGAGCAGAGCTGTGAGCATGGTGAGTACATTACTAGGGAGCAGAGCTGAGAGCATGGTGAGTACACTACTAGGGAGCAGAGCTGTGAGCATGGTGAGTACATTACTAGGGAGCAGAGCTGAGAGCATGGTGAGCACACTCCTAGGGAGCAGAGCTGTGAGCATGGTGAGTACAATACTAGGGAGCAGAGCTGTGAGCATGGTGAGTACACTACTAGGGAGCAGAGCTGTGAGCATGGTGAGTACATTACTAGGGAGCAGAGCTGAGAGCGTGGTGAGTACATTACTAGGAAGCAGAGCTGTGAGCGTGGTGAGTACACTACTAGGGAGCAGAGCTGTGAGCGTGGTGAGTACATTACTAGGGAGCAGAGCTGAGAGCATGGTGAGTACACTACTAGGGAGCAGAGCTGTGAGTATGGTGAGTACATTACTAGGGAGCAGAGCTGAGAGCATGGTGAGTACACTACTAGGGAGCAGAGCTGTGGATAGAAATCATCAGGGAAGAGAGGGGCATCTTTGCATGGAAATAACTTTGAATTTTTCATTTGCCATCTAACCATTCTTTCCTCAGTAGCTCCCTAGACAATTGTAGCATCTTAGGTCTTAGATACTTAAGGGATGTATTTATTAATAAAAAAAAAACAAAAAAAAACGCACAGCCATCTGTCCTGCAATACTGCATGTACATTAATTTTGTGCAAATGCCAGCAAAATCTAATGTTACTTTTTCTCACTAGGTCGAACGTTCTTCATTGAGAATGTTATGAATCAGGAAAATATCACATTATGGCCACTAGATGGAGTTGATGATCATAGGAAATAAAGGTTTATTAACTATGCTCAGCAACTGCATCTGGTGGCCCCAATATATGTAAATTCTAAGTCTTCCCATTAGTTCCATCACCACAGCAAGCAAGTGCTAAAAGTGGTTGTCTAGTAGTAGATAAAAATCCAAAAAAAGATTTGTCAGCAGTAAAAATGACCATCAGAATATTTATTTACCGTATTTATCGGTGTATAACACGCACCCCAAGTTTAGGAGGAAATTTTAAGGAAAAAAACTTACATTTAAATGCCCATCAATTCAGCCTTGTCCAGTGTCCTTTGCAGCCTTGCCCCAGTGTCATTGCAGTTTAAATATGGCGCTGCCGAGATACACAGAGCCAGTCCTGTGTATCTCGGCTCCTCTCGCAGTCCCGCCTTGTGATGAACATAACACAGGTCCAATGGCGGGACTGGGCGTGACTGTGAGCAGAGCCGAGCGCCGTCAATATACATACATAGCTGAGTGTACTCGGCTGGGCTTGGTTCCTCTCGGCTCCGCTCACAGTCACGCCCAGTCCCTGTGTTATGTTCATCATAGGGCGGGACTGGGCGTGACTATGAGCGGAGCCGAGTACACTCAGCTATGTATGTATATCGGCGGCGCTCGCTCCTCCGCTCACAATCATCGGGGGATCAGCGTATAACACGCACCCACGATTTTCCCCTGATTTTAAGGGGGAAAAAGTGTGTGTTTTACGCCGATAAATACGGTATATAAAATGTACCATGAGGGGTTTTAATACTGTACGAGTGGAAGGGAGCACTATGTGTCTGTGGGTTAGGGGCGCAAATTACTTGTCTTGCCTTGGGTGCTGACAACCCAAGCTACGAAAATAATTTTACTGTTAGGGGTCCCCACAACTTATACAGAAATGTTATCAAGGGGTCACGGCACTAGAAAGGTTGAGAACCACTGGATTAGGGTAATAGCATCGATCTCTACAAGCTTTGTGTAACACGTTTATAGTTCCATATTGTGTTCTTCAGCATATCTCCAGCCAAAAGTATAGCATGTCCACACTCTCTGGCCCCCCATTAGGTCTGCAGTTTCCAACAGTCCTCTCAAGAATTATGTATATTTAATATTATCTGTGGTCCTTTGGTGATGTCAGGGGTTGCAATTTGTGGACCCCTTGAGCTCATAAGTTGACAACCACTGATCCACAGGCTTTTATAACAACAAGAAAATGTAAGGAGTTTGGAGATAGGCAAATGCAGCCAGTTTCAGATATTTTCAGCATGAATTGAGATAAATGTAATGCAAATATGTTTTACCTATTCAGGGCAAAGCAACAGGTTTGCTTTAAACCCCCATTCCCCATATCTCAAAAGGTATCCAGGCCCTATAAAAAAGTTCCACCTTCTGGCTGGGTATGGGAATACAAAATATTAAAAATAGAAAATATGTGCAGAACCACTGTACATACCTTTAAAAGCAACAAAACATAACTGTTTAAACACCGCAATTTATTTTTAGCATATAGACCAAAAAAAAAAAGATTTGCAAAATATGGTAAAGGCAGTATGGAGATAACAAGAATTTCTATTAGCCAATGAACAAGTCTACATATATTATTGCTGTAGGTATCACCCCTATTTCTTCAACCTCTGGTCTATTTATTTCAAAAGCAATACTTAAAGATATTAACAAAAAATATTCTTACCTGTAACTATACAGTAGTTAGGCGGTTCAAGTACAGCTCCATAAAACTGGATGATGTTTCTGTGACTAAGCATGCTAAGGATTTCTGCCTGCAAAACAAAATAAAATAAAAATAGATGTCATTTTATCCACATACAAACCTAAATCATAAAAAAATATCAATAAATGATTTTTACATGCTGTTCATAGTCACTATGAGATTCGTATTCTACCAAAAACCTGATTGATCCTGCTGCTCTCTATCTCCACCTTCTGTTCATGTACCCTATTCAGCTAGGGATTTTGCAGAGCAATGTTGGCAGCTCTGCACATGCTCAGTTTTCAGTAAGTTTCTACGCTGAGCATTTCCTCCCCATAACATCTAAGCAGCCCATGTGACTACAGAGTCACACATGTGGGCGTATACACAGTGGTAAATGACAGCCCACTCCCTCCTCCTCCATGCCCACTAACCAGCTAAACACAGTCGGGCCGGATTTTACATGTAGATTGATGGTGGAATCATCTCCCTCCTATTCTAAGACACAGGCTGGAGGGACAGGACACAGCCTGTGACTGTCAGAAATTCACCCACACAATGTTATTGCCCAAAAAATAATAAAAGTGTGATTTCAAATTTATATTTGTATGACAATTTAAAACAATTTTATTAAATTAATTATTTTTACTCTGTATTCCAAAGGCAGTTTTTTTATTTTGAACATGTGACCAGCAACAGAGGACTAGAAGCTCCTCCTGCTTATGTTTCCTGCAGACAGGAGGGGAAAAGATCTGGGTCATGTGGCAGTTGTGTATCTCTGACAGACACAACTGGGACAGGGGCTTTTGGAGAGGACTGGGGTCAAGCTTCCTACTCACTGATTATGGCCCATGGATGAACGCTGAGAGTGAGACTTAGACTAATTATCTGAATAAGAACAATAACACATTCCTTCTGGAGTGGATGGAAAGGTGTAATATTAATCTTGTACAGGTTAATGGTCAGAGGGAACATGAAGGCCCCCCTGCAGACTGGTTTGGAGAGGCTCCTTCACTTGAGACAGAAATATTTTTTATCAACAATCTCCCTCAAGAATTCTATAAAGATAAATTTTTCCCCTGTATCAGACTGCTGGAACACTGTATGAGTTGTTCTCATAGACTGCTGTAGACAGGTGCCGGGCAGTCTATGGTGGTGTGGGATCACTGTTAATATTATGTGCGTGTCTCCCATTGTGTGCCTCCTAGGTGTGCATTCCCATTGTTAATTGAGTCACCAATTGTTTTCTGTCTGTTGGCTAATTTGGCTAACTCTTGGAGGTTCTTATGATGGGATTAGCCTTGCGTCAACTTTAGCTCGCTATCCAACTATTGTGTGATGTTTTTTTGGGTAAATATTTGGTCTTATTGTTCATGTGGTGACTGACCTACTTTTGAGGTGTATAAAAACCTGTATTTCAATAAACCGTCATTCCATTCCTCAACATCTTGCCTGTGTACGATGCTTGGGGTAAAAGGGCTGGTATTAGCACTCTGCTGGAATGGTTAGGAGGGCAGGAGGCACCATTTGGCAGAAGCACCCAAGCAGGGTGCCAAGTGTTTTGTCACAATAATGATTAGGAAAGGGGCACTTAGATTTTTTTTAATTAAAATTACAGTGCCATCATCCATATACAGAAATAGAAGGGACAATGCAAATTAAACAGTGTGTGTTTAGTATCACTTTAAGTCTTCTTCTACCCTTAACCACTTCCCACCCGGCCACTGCAAATAAACGGCCGGGTGGGAGCTCCCTCCTTCTGACTGAACGTTCCCGAGCGGGATCGCGCATCTGGCACATCTGCCGCCCGCCATCTGGCACATCTTCCCACGATCAGTCATCAGCTGGCACATCGGCCCGTCATCAGCTGGCACCTCGGCCCGTCATCAGCTGGCACCTCGGCCCGTCATCAGCTGGCACCTCGGCCCGTCATCAGCTGGCACCTCGGCCCGTCAACAGCTGGCACCTCGGCCCGTCAACAGCTGGCACCTCGGCCCGTCAACAGCTGGCACATCGGCCCGTCAACAGCTGGCACATCGGCCCGTCAACAGCTGGCACATCGGCCCGTCAACAGCTGGCACATCGGCCCGTCAACAGCTGGCACATCGGCCCGTCAACAGCTGGCACATCGGCCCGTCAACAGCTGACACATCGGCCCGTCAACAGCTGACACATCAGCCACCCACCATCATCAGGCACATCTGCCCGCCAATCATCAGGCACATCTGCCGCCCGCCAATCATCAGGCACATCTGCCGCCCGCCAATCATCAGGCACATCTGCCGCCCGCCAATCATCAGGCACATCTGCTGCCCGCCAATCATCAGGCACATCTGCCACCTGCCACCTGCCCATGCTCAGGCACATCTGCCCGCCAACATCAGGCACATCTGCCCGCCAACATCAGGCACATCTAGCCGCCCACCATCTGGCACATCTGCCGCCCGACATCTTGCACATTTGCCCGCCAACATGACGAAAAGATCTTACAGCGCAGAGGAGGCTCTCCAAATACTCCAGAGTATGTCGGACGAGAGTAGCGGGGAATTCTCTCCGTAAGACTCGGATAGCGACTATGAGCCAGTGGAAAGCAGTGGCTCCGAGTTGGAAACAGAGGAAGATAGAGTCCTAACAAGGAGAATCAAGAGAAATGAGCAGGAGGAGACATTCACCAGCAGTGCAGCACTCCAGGGCATCCACCAGCAGGCATCCACCAGCAGCGCAGCACTTAAGGATGATATGCAGGCATCCACCAGCAGCCCAGCACTGCAGGATGATATGCAGGCATCCACCAGCAGCGCAGCACTCCAGGACATCCACCAGCAGGCATCCACCAGCAGCTCAGCACTCCGGGATAGGCAGGCATCCACCAGCAGTTCTGCAACCTTCCTAGAAGATGCTAGCAACGGATCCCATCGAGGCAGTGCCCATACTAGCCTCCCAGATTTCTACTGTATCCAACATGGCTGCCCGATACGTCAGTAGAACCTGTAATAACCCTTTTTACAGCCCAGCCAGGCCCTCAGATGCAGACGGAAAATGTAACCCCACTTTATTATTTTCATTTATTTTTTACCAATGATCTCCTAATCTACATTGTGGAGCAATGTAATCTATACGCCAGCCAACATATAGCCAACAATCCAAGGTCCTCATATGCCCGTCCTTTTGTTTGGAAACCCCTCACCGTGGAAGAATTTAAAATTTTCCTTGGCCTAACCCTCAACATGGGGCTGACAAAAAAAATGAACTCCATTCCTACTGGTCTACCCAACCTATCCACCACATGCCGTTCTATTCATCATTGATGCCCAGAACCCGTTATGAGATGATCATGAGATTTTTACACTTCAGTAACAATGCCCAATGCCTCCCTCGAAATCATCCCAGTTACAATAAATTATTCAAAATTCGGCCCCTAATCAATTTTTTTTGCGCCAGCTTCAAGGAGATGTTTACCCCTGATAGAAATATATGTGTGGATGAATCCCTAGTACACTTCACCGGAAGACTCGGAATAAAACAATACCTCCCCAGTAAAAGAGCCAGACGTGGGGTAAAATTTTATAAGGCGTGTGACAGGGCCATGGGTTACACATATGACTTTATAATTTATGAGGGAAAAGACAGACAGCTAAACCCCCCTGGATGCCCTACCTACATGGGAACAAGTGGCAAAATTGTCTGGCAGCTGATCCAACCATTACTTGGGAAAGGTTACCACCTATATTTAGACAATTTCTACACTAGTCTCCCACTTTTCCGCCATTTGTACCTAAAGAACATTGTGGCCTGTGGGACAGCACGGACCAACCGCAAAGGCTTCCCACAAAGATTGGTCACCAAGAAATTGAAGCAGGGTGAAATGGCCAGTATGCGGACTGAAGAGGTACTAGCGGTGAAGTGGAGAGGTAAAAAAAAAAAAAAGGAGATGTCTACATCCTTTGAACAATACATAATGACACCTTGGTGGAACTTTAGAGAAGAGGAGGCCCCATACAAAGCCAAAATGTGTCCATGAGTACAACCTATACATGGGGGGGTGGATATGAACAACCAGATGATGCAGCTCTACTTTGCCACCAGGAGATCACTATTTTGGTACAAGAAAGTCGCCATTTATTTGATGCAACTTGCCCTATTTAATTTATATATAATTTTTTCTAAGTGCACCCAAAGTTCCCTAACCTATCTAAAATTCCAAGAAGACATTGTCACAGCCCTTCTCTATCCCCAAGACCAAGCCCCTCAACTAATTCGCTCCGATTCATTAGCCAGACTCCATGAAAGGCACTTTCCCGAAACCCTCCCTCTTACCCAAACAGGTCGCAAACCCCCCCAAAAATGTTGTGTGTGTGCAAGTAGAGGAATTCGCTGTGACACCCGATACTACTGTCCCCAATGTCCCTCCCAGCCAGGCCTCTGTATTGGAACGTGCTATTGGAGCTATCATACTTCACTACACTATTAGTACAGTGAAGATGATTTTTTTTTCCACTATCTGCCATTTCTGTGAATGACCTGGACTGTTAACGACTATGCCTCTGCCAAACATGTTTCTGCCTTCAACGTGAATTGACCCGGACTGTTAACGACTATGCCTCTGCCAAACATCTTTCTGCCTTCAACGTGAATTGACCCGGACTGTTAAATGACCATGCTTTTTGCCTGCCTCCTGAACTGATCATTTGCCCTGCCACTGTACAGCACAGGGGTCTCACATATGTGAGGGGCTCCAGAAAAGGTTTTCCGAGTGGAGAAAACATTTTTCGCCAGGTTTTTAGTTTTCTCGGATTAGGGTCTGGAGACTCAGAGGCTTCGTAGAGATTTGGGTGGGATGAAGCCTCTACCCCTGTCCTCAGGTCTTACCTGACCAAGGCCCAATGTACAAAGTGCTGCCTGCTGCCACCTGAACTGGTCATGCCTCTGCCTGCCACCTGAACTGGCCATGCCTTTGCCTGCCACATGACCTTGCCATGCCTTTGCCTGCCACATGACCTTGCCATGCCTTTGCCTGCCACCTGGACTGGCCATGCTAATGCATGTTACCTGAATTGCCTGCTAAACCTTGGACTGTACTGAACCATGTTCATACTTTTCCATATCTGTCTGCTGCCTGGACAATTCCTGGACATTTCCTTTGGCTGTCTGGACAAATGCTTTGGCTGCTCTGGAACGCTATTCCTACCTGCTAAAACCACAGGTGAGCTTTTTTTTTTACCTTTTGCTCAGAATGTATTTTGGGGTGTAATTCTTGGTGTGTACATGCTATGTGTTAGAAGCCTGGAGGTGCTACTTGCATGTTGGGCCTCTGTATGTGGCCAGGTAGTGGAAAAGTCTCACACACGGGGTATCGCCATACTCAGGACGAGTAGCAGAATGTATTTTGGGGTGTCATTTTGGCTGTGTACATGCTATGTGTAAGAAAGATCTTCTAAATTGACAACTTTGTGAGAAAAAAAAAAAAATAGGTTTTCATTTTCTTTCCACATTTTCCAAAAACTTGTGGAAAGAAATGACATGTTCAAAAGACTCATTATGCCTCATAGAATATACATTGGGTTGTTTTCTTTCCAAAATGGGGTCATTTTGTGGGTAATTCCATTGTCCTCGTGCTCCAGGGCCTTCAAAAATGTGATAGGTACTCAGGAAATTAAATGTGTAATTTATGCCTTTAGAACGTCTGATGGTGCTATATGGATGTTGGGCCTCTGTATGTGGCCAGGCTGTGGAAAAGTCTCACACATGGGGTATCGCCATACTCAGGACGAATAGCAGAATGTATTGTGGGGTGTCATTTTGGCTATGTACATGCTATGTGTTAGAAAGATCTTCTAAATTGACAACTTTGTGAGAAAAAAACTTGGTTTTCATTTTCTTTCCACATTTTCCAAAAACTTGTGGAAAGAAATGACATGTTCAAAAGACTCAGTATGCCTCATAGAATATACATTGGGTTGTTTTCTTTCCAAAATGGGGTCATTTTGTGGGTAATGCCTTCAAAAAATAACTTCAAAAAATTCACTATGCCTCTTACTAAATACCTCAGACTGTCTTTTTTCCAAAAAGGGGTCATTTGGGGGGTTATTGTACTGTCCTGACATTTTAGGGCCTCGAGAAATGAGATCAGTGCATTAGGCCATCAGTGCATTAGGATTGATACATTTTCAATAATGCGTAGCATGGCTTGTAGACTCTATAACTTTCACACAAACCAATGATCATACAAGTATCATGGTTTTTATTTAACCAAAGACGTGGTAGAATACATTTTTGCCTAAATTTTCGACAAAATTTAATTTTTTTGGTTTCTTTTAGAAGAGAAAGTAGAAAATTTTGTTTTTTTTTCAAAATATTTGCTCTTTTTTCGCTTATATCACAAAAAATAAAAAATGAAGTGGTGAATAAATACCACCAAAAGAAAGCTCTATTTGTGTTAACAAAATGATAAAAAATTCATTTGGGTACAGTGTAGCATGACTGAGTAATTGTCATTCAAAATGAGAGAGCACTGAAAGCTGAAAATTTTTCTGGGAAGGAAGGGGATGAAAGTGGCCAGTATTGAGGTGGTTAATAACCCTCAATGTAACCCTAACACTCACCCTTCCCGTAACCCAAACACTAACTTTCCCTTTACCCTAAACACTCACCCTCTCCCTTATGTACTTATTACCTTGTTCAAATATTCAACACTCCCACACTAGAATCCTCTGTGCCAAAAACAAAACAGTACCAAAGTCCCCACATCAGAAACTACTGATTTGGTAAAAACAATTCCAATATGCAAAGTTTTTCCAATTTGCAAATTACTTACCCTACAAAAGGCAGTTTGTGCCTCATACAAGATTTAAAAGTTTCCAAAAGGAAACTAGCAAATTAAACAGTCATATAGTTGCCTTGTTGTTTCCTAGGTTGTGCAGCTTTCACAAAGACACAAGCAGTGACTGAAAAAAAAAAAAGAATTATCTAACGGCCAGTGCTATGCTACATGTACATTAGCAACTTTGTGTGTGCATTCTCCATATCACCATGAATCAAACCCCAGGTGTCAGATGCTTCATGACAGCTTTTAGAAGCACTTCTAAAGTGCAGTGTATCCAAGGTGGCAGTGCTTTTCTGTGACCTCTCTCTTCCCATAGTTTATGTAGTTAGAAAAACCATTTCTTTTGATTGCAATCGTTCAAAACAGCAAAGTTGCTTTTTGTGATTTATGTCAGATCTTTCACTTTGTCTTTGATGTCACTGAAGAGGAGAAATGAGAGCTGCCAAGGCTCAGTTCACAAAACTACTTCAACATTTGTTGTCAGGATTGCACTTATGTTCTTCAAAGCTAGATATTGTCTCTTTTTTTCTTTCTGCTGCAGGTGGAGCTTGCTGAAGAGGATGGTTGATAATTATTTTACTTAGAATAACAGCACAATGGTACAAAACAGTCATGGGGGTTTAAAGGAGTTTCACAAAACCACGTTTGAAATATTGGTCTAAAGTTTCCATTGTGTGCAAATTACCTAAAACTTAACATAGATGTCCATCAACGCTTTACCTCTAAGCCAACAAACCGTGTCCCTCAACAAACTCAGAGAAAAGAGTTTTACGGACAGTACAAACATTTTATATTCTTTATCATTCATCGGGGAACACAGATCCATAGACCATTAGACCAGTGGGGTGTGAGCAAATAGTGTCCAATTAAGTGGTTGGCAAAAATACACCAAATAATAAAAAAATAAATAAAAAATACAGAGCTATGTTGCAGACATCCTCCCTCCTTGTCCATCTGGCAGTCGCAGTGTTAGGGAACCAGACGGAGCTGTTCCACCTCATGTAGATGGCACTATAACCCACTGGTCTGAGTAAATCTTTGGATCATCAGCTGTGTCCCTCAATGAACTTTAGCGAAAAATCAGTTATAAAATATAGGTCCTAACAAGAACACTATGTGTGCACATACAGTATGCCCATACTATGCATGCTTAGGTGACTTTTCCCCAGGTGTTCTAGTTATCTCCTACAATTCACATCCAAACTGGCTTCCTATAGAGTAAAATCTGTAAGCACATTAGATTGTAGGGGAATGATGAGAATTGTTCAGTGTTCTCTGTAGAGCTAAACTAGTAAAACACATGTACAAATGCAAACACTAGGGAGCTACAGTATGTAAAATAAAAAGGTACTCGCTCCGCCTGCCAGAACTAGAGATGCAGGTCCCCGGGTGAATATAATCTTATATATACATATACACACATATATATATATATATATATATATATATATATATATAGCTGCAACTAACGATTATTTTCATAATCAATTAGTTGGCCGATTATTGTTTCGATTAATCGGTTAATAACCTTTAAAAAAGTGTGGTGTATAATTTAGTTAATATGTAAAGTTTAAAAAAAGGCAATTTATTCCTAAATATCTTTATATGCAGGGGTAAATATAATTAATCCTCTCGGAGAATAACAGACAGAAGAGATATACTCTATATACTATTAGAGGTTGAATCTGGTAAATATCATCAGACTCAGATGAAATTTTTTTATTTAAAGAAAAAAAAATTCTAGACTGTTTTGCAGATTTTCAAACAGAACTGTAATATTACATGCTTTTCTGCAGCTTCTCCATTGAAGTATATTGAACCAAAAAAGCACCCAAATACACAGCAGCTGAAAAAAGCATAGATGTGAACGTTAAATGAACTGTAGTGCATTTCTGCAAAAAGCACCAAAAAACACATGGGTGGGAACCAGGCCTAAGACATTTAGGCTGGATTCACACCTATGCAGTTTTAGTGCTTTTTGCATTTTGCAGATTTGCTCTACAGAACGTGTTCCATAGGAAACCATGTTAAATGGACTGTAGTGCAAATCTGCAAAATCCAAAAAGCACTAAAACTGCATAGGTGTGAATCCAGCCTAAAGCTGGCCATACACCTATAGATTATCTGCAGATTTTCTATGGTTAGATGGAAAAAGTGCAACAGATTTCTCCATGTTCGCTAAACTGTGTGGATGGAGGAATCTCCCACTTTTTCCATCTAACCATAGAAAATCTGCAGATAATCTATAGGTGTATGGCCAGCTTAAGGCTCGATTCACACCTATGCATGTTGCTTTTGAGCGTTTTTGGAGTTTTTTTTGTCATGCTTGCCACGTTTTTGAGCAGCGTTTTTGTAGCGTTTTACAGCGTTTTGCGGGTTTTTTTTTTTACAGTTTTTTTTAGACTGTATACAGTCCAAAAAAAAATAAGAAAAATAAAAAAATGCCAAAAACCCATCAAAAACGCTGTAAAAACGCTGCAAAAACGGTGCACTTGCGTTTTTGATGCTGGTCCATTGAATTCTATTACATGCAAAACGCTGCATTTTGCATGAAAAAAAGTCCCTGACCCTTTCCAAAAATGCAGAGGTACAAAAAGGCATTGATGTGAACATGTTCCATAGGAACCCATGTTAAAAAATTCCCATGCATTTCTGCAAAATGCATCAAAAAACGCACTAGTGTGAATGGAGCCTTAGTAACATAATGGAGTTTAAAAAAAAATAAAAAATTAGCCCTTCGTTTTTTTACTGTGCAACAGTGAAAGTAATATTTACAGTAGAGATTATTTGCTCTTTTTGTACTATATAGGGCTAATTTTAGCTTTTTTAACCCCATTATGTTACTGGCCGATTAATCGATTTTATATATATATATATATATATATATATATATATATATATATATATATATCTCTATCTATATATATATATATATATATATATATCTCTATCTATATATATATATATATATCTCTATCTCTATCTCTATCTCTATCTCTATCTATACACACACATATATACATACACACACACCTATATATGTTGCTGGGGGTTATTATTGCTTGGAGGATCTACTGATCTGATGCTGGGGGCCCTATTGCTGCTGGTAGGGTACCTATTGTTGCTGGGGGAGATCTACTGTTCTGGGATTTGTCTATTGACGGATGCTGAAGGCTTTCCTGATGCTGGCTGCTGAAGGATCTACTGTTGCTGGTTGGGGTCTATTGTTGCTGGGGAGATCTATTCTTGATCGGGGGTCAAGTGGGATGAGAGTAGGGGGCAGGGATGATGCTCAAAGGTAGATTGTTGGCAGACACAATGGGCGACTCTGGGAAGGAGGCAGTACCTGGACCTATTCTTAGAGAAAAAAAACTCTCTCTCTCTATATATATAGCTCTATATATATATATATATATATATATATATATATATATATATATATATATATATATATATATATATATATCCATCTATCTAATAAAAGGTCTACACACCCCTGTTAAAATGTCAGGTTTCTGTGATGTAAAAAAAAATGGGACAAAGACACATCATTTCAGAACTTTTTTCACCTTTATTGTGACCTATAAACTGTAAATCTCAGTTGAACAACAAACTGGAATCTTTTAGGTGGAGGGAAGTAAAACTAAAATAATATAAAGTGTGCACACCCTTAAACTAAAACTTTGTTGAAGCACCTTTTGACTTTATTACAGCACTCAGTCTTTCTGGGTATGAGAAATCCTGATAGGAGTCTCGGAATCTGGAGGCTTGGAGAGATCTTGGATAGGAAAGAGCAACCAACCCTGTCTACGGATACCTTGGACTTGAAAGGCTTAACCCGCCTGCAAGAGAGGTCTGAAAGGGGCAGGAAGCAGCCAGCAGGTGTCCATGAGGAGTCGTGTGAAACAGGACACATTGGTGAGGGAGCAGTGGGCTGTTTTGCTTCTGAGATGCTGATGGGCTATTGTAACCATTTCTGGACCCCTGGAGCAGACAAGGACTATAAACCCTGTTGTGGGACAAGTTTATGCAGGCGGTGAGGCAAAGTTTTGTTTTGTACCAGAGTTTATGGACTGTTTTTTCTGTTTAATGCTGAAGATAAGTGGTTTGCTTTTTTTGCAGAAATGAAAACGGTTTGTTTTTACACAACTGGCTAGTAATCTGGACTCCAAATATCACAATATATATATACTTACATTATTATGCCCCGTACACACGGTCGGATTTTCCGATGGAAAATGTGTGATAGGACCTTGTTGTCGGAAATTCCGACCGTGTGTGGGCTCCATCACACATTTTCCATCGGATTTTCCGACACACAAAGTTTGAGAGCAGGATATAAAATTTTCCGACAACAAAATCCGTTATCGGAAATTCCGATTGTGTGTACACAAATCCGACGGACAAAGTGCCACGCATGCTCAGAATAAATAAAGAGATGAAAGCTATTGGCCACTGCCCCGTTTATAGTCCTGACGTACGTGTTTTACGTCACCGCGTTTAGAACGATCGGATTTTCCGACAACTTTGTGTGACCGTGTGTATGCAAGACAAGTTTGAGCCAACATCCGTCGGAAAAAATCCTAGGATTTTGTTGTCGGAATATCCGAACAAAGTCCGACCGTGTGTACGGGGCATTAGAGTGGTGCTTGTGGTGAGTTTTGATGTCACAAGTGCACAAAGTCATTGACTGCACACACAATACTGTCCCTCTTATAGATTTCAAAATCACCAGCGTTATATGGTAGAATGCAGGGGCAAGACGCAGACTTTTAAAAAGTCAATATTTGCATTCTGACAGTGGGAAACTAACAGAGCATCTGAAGGCTCGAATTATTAAATGGAAGTTGTTTACTAGCACCTCTTGGTAGTAGCACTTGCAAGGGTATGTTGGTTTATACATATGGTTGTCAAGACAAGTTTACTTAAATAGTGGCCAGGCCTTTTTTTGCATGCATAAATCACATTTGCTGCCAGCCATCAAACTGATGTACTAAATTTGGAACACAGACATTGGATTTCTACATATTCGAAATTCAGGAAGGATTTGCCAAAACATACTGCAGGGCATTTGGGTCTGAGACACTGACATAGTGTCCCTTGGAATATCATTCCCGGCAGATCTTAATTTATAAATGCCATTAACTTCAAACATACAGCTATCAGAGTCTGTATAATAGTCTTATTTTGTTTTTACAGCATACCAAGAGTTTGTGGACAAAACCTCAGTGAATCCTTCCTCAATAATTACACAATGTTGCACTTGCTCCCCTTGCTTATTAAAAATCTCCTAGTTTTTTAATATACCATTTTCACTCTTCTAATTAAGCCACCTACCTCTTTAAAGAGACCCTGTCACTAAACCTGGTTCATGTTATAGATCAGGGGTTTCCAAACTATGGCCCTCCAGTAGTTCAGAAACTACAATTCCCATCATGCCTAGTTATGTGTGTGCCAGGGCTGGGCTCAGCCCTTCCTTCTCAAAGCTGGCCGCTCAGCTGCCAGCTCCTATCTCTCCACAGTGACTCACCTGTTAATGATATCCTGCTCATCAGTCCTGCCTACTTAAGCTGTCCAGTCCAGATGATCTCTGCCTTCGCCTTAGTCACATCGCTAGAGACGCTCTCCTGTGTTCCTGTTAAAGACTTGCTTGGCTGACATTCCTTCTGGCTCCAGATCCTGCTTGCTGTTCTAATACGCTCCTCTCTGGCTTCCTGACTATCCATTCCGGTTCCTGAACTCTGGCTATGTTTTGACTATGTTTACGGTTTACCTTTTTTTATTATTATTATTAAATAAGTGTGATTTAACTGTACTTATGTCTCAGTGTGATTCATAGTTTTTGACAGTGTGTGAATGTCAGAGTTTTACAATGCCTCATGGGATGTGTAGTTCCGCAACAGCTGAGTTTTGAGATCCCTGTTATAGATCATCCTGAGGATGCACAGATGAAGGCCAGTTGTTTGGCTCAGCAATGCCAGAGGAAGCTGCGGTCCACTGGTAGGTTACACTTCCTTTATCAGGAATCATCAGGGGGCCCAATGCAAGAGTCAGCTGGCTCCTGATCACGTAGGAAACCAAAATGGTGGCAGGAGATAGAATCTGGGTCAAAAAGTGGCAGATGAGAAGAGGACATCCCTGGACTTGCTGGGAACAGGCCACTTGGGAGGGCACGCACGGACGTCACCATGCCGTTTGAGAGGAGGATGGTGTTTGCCGGCCGGCATTTGTTTTTATGCGATTTTTATCCTTGTACATGTAAGTGCAATACTACCTTTTTTTTTCTTTTAATTAAATGGTCATACTGTATTACGCTATGGTTCAGTCTCTCTTCTTTCTGAGTACATCTCAAGTACGGTTACGAACCAGGGAGACGCTTAAGGGGTTGTCAGTACCAGGTCCAGTTCCTGTGAGTGTCCAGCAGCCATCCTTGGAAGACAAAGGCTGTGGCTGGGTTACAGCCAAACGCCTTTTTCTGCCTACTATCTGGTAAGCAGGCATTTTATACGGTGGCTGGGCACTATTTCATAATGTGTGGAGTCACTGTGGTGTTATTCAAGAATTGATTTATGGACTATTTTTATCATTATCTATTTACCTATTGTTATGGGCGCAGCTCTCCTCCATTTTATTTGTCTATTTTGTGTGTATCCCACATTTGAGTTGCTGCCTTTGTTTTCACTTTACCAAGTCTAGCGCAGTTTTTTTCCTTTTTCTAAATGATGTCATATAGTTGGTGTCGATGGGAGAAATGGTGCCTCGCCCTGGGTTTCAGTGGTAGGAATAGTACCCCATCATTGGAGTCAGTGTGAGAAATGTTGCCCTATTGTTGCTGTCACTGGAAGGAATAGTCATTTTTTAAAATTCTGAATATTGTATGGGCATGTTAGAACCTCCATCTATCTTTTCTTGCAGCATGTGTCTTCATTAGGGTTGCACCGATACTAGTATCGGTACAGATACAGAGTATTTGCACAAGTATCGGTACTTGTGCAAATGGACCTTTACCTGAAACTGATACTTTCAGGCTCAGCTCTTTGAACGGTCAGTGGGTCCCCCAGTGTTAAAGAAGTCCAGTAATTGGAGCTGTCAAAAAATAAGCAACCAGCAATGTTTATTACCAACATTACTCAGCCCTGAAACACTAAAATAGAAAGAAACATTGTTTCTTTTGGTATATTTCTGTTTCTTCATCTGCAGATCAAGGGGATGAACAAATGTTCCTCTGTTTAACCCCTTAACCACTTGCCGACCGCTGCATGTACATATACGTCCTAACTTTGCCGGCGGATATCATTGTTATGGCAGCAGCTAGCTGCCATAACCCCGGTATCCTCGTTTTCATGCGACAGTCGGCTACAAGATAAAAGTGGTCTCTGCGGCGGATTCACCGCGAGACCACTTTTATCGTTGGCAGGAGAGGGCCCCCCTCCCACCGCGATCTGGTGCCCTCCGCCGCTTACCGGAGCCGTCGGTAGCGGCGGAGGCGATCGCGTCTGTCCTCCAGCTGTGCATGGAGACGAGTGAGGGGAAGATGGCGCCCACTCGTCTCCATGACACTGCAGGGCGGAAACGACGTCAAAACGTCACTTCCGCCCATACGTCTTAAAGGCATATTTTTTTCAATGTCATTTTTTTAAATGACTTTTTTTTTTTTTTTAATTGCATTTTAGTGTACATATGAGATCTGAGGTCTTTTTGACCCCAGATCTCATATTAAAGAGGACCTGTCATGCTTTTTTCTATTACAAGGGATGTTTACATCCCTTGTGATAGGAATAAAAGTGACAACATTTTTTTTTTTTTTTTTAAACAGTGTAAAAATAAATAAAATCATATAAAATAAACGTCCCGTCCCGACGAGCTCGCGTGCAGAAGCGAACCCATACACGAGTAGCGCCCGCATATGAAAACGGTGGTCAAACCCCACATGTGAGGTATCGCCGCGATCGTTAGAGTGAGAGCAATAGTTCTAGCCCTAGACCTCCTCTGTAACGCAAAACATGCAACCTGTAGAATTTTTTAAACGTCGCCTATGGAGATTTTTGAGGGTAAAAGTTTGACGCCATTCCACGAGCGGGCGCAATTTTGAAGCGTGACATGTTGGGTATCAATTTACTCAGCGTAACATTATCTTTCACAATATAAAAAAAAAATATTAGGCTAACTTTACTGTTGTCTTATTTTTTTATTCAAAAAAAGTGAATTTTTTTCCCAAAAAAGCGCGTTTGTAAGACCGCTGCGCAAATACGGTGTGAAAAAAAGTATTGCAATGACCGCCATTTTATTCTCTAGGGTGTTAGAAAAAAAAACAATATATAATGTTTTGGGGTTCTAAGTAATTTTCTAGCAAAAAAAACTGTTTTAAACATGTAAACACCAATTCCAAAACAAGGCTGGTCCTTAAGGCCCCTTTCACACTGGGGCGGTAGGGGGCGTCGGCGGTAAAACAGCGATATTTTTAGCGCTGTTTTACCGCGGTATTCGGCCGCTAGCGGTGCGGTTTTAACCCCCCCGCTGGCGGCCGAAAAAGGCTTAAAACCCCTCGTATAGCGCGGCTATAGCCGCGGTATTACCGCAGTATAGCCGCGCTGTCCCATTGATTTCAATGGGCAGGAGCGGTTTAGGAGCGATGAATACACCGCTCCTTCACCGCTCCAAAGATGCGGCTCGCAGGAGATTTTTTCTTCTCCTGCCAGCGCACCGCTTCAGTGTGAAAACCCTCGGGCTTTCACACTGAACAAACAGCGGAGGCTGTTTAGGGGCGGTTTGCAGGCGCTATTTTTAGCGCAATAACGCCTGCAAACCGCCCCAGTGTGAAAGGGGCCTAAGTGGTTAATAACCCTTAATTTATTCTAATCAGCCTTAATTAACTCCCTATTCTCCTCTATTTAATTATTATTTTCCTGCTTTTTTTCTTTGTTCACGTCTATTTTATAAACGATAAACAATTAAATTTTTTTTTTGTTTGCTTTGTTAGTGAATATTTTTACACATATTTACACATTTCACATTGAAAAAGCGCAAAATTAAAAAAAAAAAAAAAATCCATTTATTTCATTTGTAAATAACATTTCAATGCTTTGTACCATTGCTGACAGCTGAAGTTAAAACAGTTGCGGTAGGTATCGGTAATTGGTATCAGCGAGTACTAAAAAAAAAATAGTATCGGTACTCATAAAAAAATGGTATTGGTGCATCCTTAGTCTTCATTTTAGGTTTTTTAATCTCGCTTCCTGTTCAAGTGACACCTGACTCTAACCAGAGTGTACAAAAATGTTTAGTTGACTTTTCTGTGACCAATGTGATTTAAAACTAAAATCAGATGAAAACATCACAGTGTAACAAAAAATACAAAGAGATGAAATTAGATTCATATTTCTGAACCTAACAATAGTCATTACTGTATTTAAAATCTTGTAAAATGTGCCTTGAATCTGGTCCAGATCTCTTTGGCTCTGTGTCAGCATATTTTTGGCATTCTAAAATACCAAACCCAAAACATAAAGTTCTCACACACTGTAACAAAAGGAAAAGTCCTCAAACATCTCTACAGCAACCACCGAAGCCAAACACATGGAAATAGTAACTCATTTTACAGACAGTTTATATCCTGTCAGATGATTTGAAAACATGTGCATTTTGGATACATATACTGTCAAACGGAACTCAAAATTATAATTCAACTGCTGAAAAATGCATCTAAGCCATATTCGGCAAGTATATATTTAGGGTATGAAAGCAGCACTACTTAGGTGAGATATATGAAATTAAACATATCATTAGAGTATTATAACTATATCATTATACTGGCCTCACACAGTAACGTATCCCTTAGCGGGTGAACAGTTTAAAAAATGAATACACATCAAAAGGGGTCAAGCAAAAATCGTGTTTTTTCATTACATCATAGGCCAATATTTTAACCTGGAAGCACAAAATCAATTCCATGAAAAAAGTGGAGTTGTCATTTATGGACTCCCTTTTCCCCAATGCATAACTGTTCATGTTTAGAGGCATTTATAGGCTCCCCGTATAATGGATTCCCCATGGGTATATACCTGTAGCCCTGCTCTTAAGAACTGGTCAGGGATATACAGTCTTTTGTTCAAAACAGTCCTGTCCGGGCCTTGCGCCTGTCATGCATACACTGCAGTTTAAATTCTTTTTGTAGTGTGATTATTCATCCTTACCAAAGTATAGAGCAATTCATAGGAATGAATTGGGACTAGGGTTGCCACCTATCTAAGATTCACCCGGACAGTCTGAGTTTTGAGTCATGTGTGCGGGCTTCAGTCCGCCTGAAACCTGGACACAATATTCAGACAGGAATGTGACTCGGAACAGGGCCTGACAGGAGAGTGAGAGAGCAATATGCATCCTGCATTATCTCTATGGAGTGCCCAAATGTGTCCAAGGTCTGTTACAATCCTAAAAATAAATACATTTGCTGGGCGCAGCTAAAGTGCTCGGGTTTGATTTGAAGTAAAAGTGGCAACCCTAATTGGGACTGAGCTGTACAGTGCAGGGCCTGGTGTGGACTGTTTTAAAAGGCTGAGCACCACTGGGCAGATCTGTTTTAAAGAAAAGGTTGTGGACCACCAGGCAGATCTCAGGAGCGGAGCAAAAAGGTATTTACCCAGTTAGAACCCATAATAAAGGAGGTCCATAAAGAACATCAAAAGTGAAGTATTCCTTGTTAAAAAGGACCTAGCATGCATGGTCTTCATCCCAATACATTTAAAGAGTAATTACATCTCATATGAGCTGGCACCTTGAATCGCACACTATCTTCTTATATAGCTGGTCATAAAATTTCCCCACCAGTTCAGGATGATGGTGGGGGTTAGAGACTCCCCGTCCGGCACAGGCAGATCCCATTTGGGGTGCTGGAAGATGTGGGACCCTCCTCCTGTCAGGTAGAGTTTTTTCCACTACGCACCATGGTTTGGTTATCTCAGGTGATCCTGAATGGATCTTGGATACTTGAAACTGATACTGCTCTTTCTGCAGCTGTTATGTGCATTTCTCATTCTGTTTTGTTCGCAATGTAGTTTACAAATGTATTTCCTATGTTTTTACAAAATAAAATTTCTTAAGATAAAAAAATTTCCCCACCAACTTCTGCAGCAGCTGCACAGTCAAGTGATGGTATCACAACCCCCTGGTGGCCCCTTCATAACGCAGAACAATTAACTGGGGAGTCCGCATGTGTGAGAAAAACCAAAGATTGTCTGTTCGGTGGTCAGTAGGGACACCAACTATTCTGGAGAAAATGTTGAAAAAATGCCTAATTTTTCTTACCCATGTTGGCCTCTCTAGAGAATACATAAAACAGTTGCACGTTCCAGTAGAAAACTGGGCATGATCCGTCCACATTGGGAAATCTCTTGTATGTACCCATTTGCAAGTGTGAAGGTGGCATGTAGAAATCACTTTCCAGTGCAAGAACATTAGAGCATTAACTAGGTAAGGGAGGGGCAGGGTGTTGTAGAAAGGGATACAGGGGTTCAGAGTGATTTGGAAGGAGAGGGGGCTAAGGCAGTAGGATTGGGGAGAGTCCTGAGAGGTAATGAGAGGAACTGGGGGTGCATATCACTACCAGGAAATTGCAAAAGGTCATGCCCAGCACATAACACTACCGGGAACGTGCAGGAGGTCATGCCCAGCACACAACATTACCAGGAACATGCAGGAGGGCATGCCCAGCACATAACACTACCAGGAACGTGCAGGAGGTCATGCCCAGCACATAACACTACCGGGAACGTGCAGGAGGTCATGCCCAGCACACAACACTACCAGGAACGTGCAAGAGGTTATGCCCAGCACATAACACTACCAGGAACGTGAAAGAGGTCATGCCCAGCACACAACACTACCAGGAACGTGCAAGAGGTTATGCCCAGCACATAACACTACCAGGAACGTGAAAGAGGTCATGCCCAGCACACAACACTACCAGGAACGTGCAAGAGGTTATGCCCAGCACACAACACTACCAGGAACGTGCAAGAGGTTATGCCCAGCACATAACGCTACCAGGAACGTGAAAGAGGTCATGCCCAGCACACATTACCGGGAGCGTGCAGGAGGGCATACTCAGCACACAACACTACCGGGGAACTTGCAAGAGGGCATGCCCAGCACATAACACTACCGGGAACTTGCAAGAGGGCATGCCCAGCACATAACACTACCGGGAACTTGCAAGAGGGCATGCCCAGCACATAACACTACCGGGAACTTGCAAGAGGGCATGCCCAGCACATAACACTACCGGGAACTTGCAAGAGGGCATGCCCAGCACATAACACTACCGGGAACTTGCAAGAGGGCATGCCCAGCACATAACACTACCGGGAACTTGCAAGAGGGCATGCCCAGCACATAACACTACCGGGAACTTGCAAGAGGGCATGCCCAGCACATAACACTACCGGGAACTTGCAAGAGGGCATGCCCAGCACATAACACTACCGGGAATGTGCAGGAGGGCATGCCCAGCACACAACACTATCAGCAAGGGTCTAAACTGGCATGTTACAGTGGCTCTGAATTCATGGAACTTGGATAATTGTAAGACAATTGCAAACACCACTAGATACAGTACCTGCATTGTACTGCCACAGCCTGTTTACTCGCTTTATGATACTGCCACATTTACTTTAGAAAAAAAAATGTTACACCAACATTTCATATTCCTGATATGTGCCTGCTGTACCATGAACTTGTATGAAAAAGTATCCTGTTCTCTTTGTATTGCTTCCTTTGTGTGTAATCCCTGGTATTCCTGCCAGCCCCTCTGCTTTCCTAATAAAATATGTCCAAACACCAGGCATGAGAGCACAGTGTGGTCATTTTTCTGTCTTTGCTGGGAACTCAGACTGCTCTCCTCCAATGATCAGACTTGCTGACCCCCCTCCCCCCCCACCCCACACACACACACAGCCATTCACTGGGAAGACCAATGTGCTGCCATTTCTTCCCCCCTAGCTCTCTGAGCTCCCTATGCAGTTGAGAACAAAGAGCATGTAATCACAAAAAAAACAAAAAGAGAATATTTATTTATTTATTTTAAGTATACACACACGTTTTGCCTTTCATTTCTATTTTAAACTGCATGGGTTGTTTTACAAGATGAGGGTTCACAAATACTTTAAGGCTTTGGGCTTCTTGAACTGTCTGCAAAGGATAGAGCAGTAAATGTTAGCTGGAAAGGTCTTGCGACATTTTGGAACAGAGACAGCATCTAATATCAAGCTGCACTTTCCAACAGTGAAGTAATGGTCTCTTCACATTCCTGTCTTTAAGAAGCTGAGACTTGCTCTTAAAGCCTAGTAACGCTATTTTTACCCCCAGCAGAACTCGCTATCCATTTCAGTTTTCCTTGTTTTCTCCTGTAATTCATGCTGTTCAGAGAGCGCCTGTTCATGTGACTCTTCCAGTAACCTTACAGCAAGACCACTTTTAAAAATGGTCTCTGAAAAGTCTCAGAGACGCAAGTCATTATACAACCATGACAGCAGGCTGCAAAAGGTCTTAAGACCAAAAGAGTATTTTTCCTCCCTTGTATCCAAAACCAACCAAACACAAAGTGATGTCAATATCAAGAGAATCTGACATCTGCAGACAGGTATACAGGTTTATTTATATATTATATATACACACACACACACACACACACACACTACTTTGCAAAAGTTTTAGGCAGGTGTGAAAAACTGCAGTAAATTAAGAATGCTTTCCGATATAGACATTTTAGTTTATTTTTATCAATATATAAAAATTAGTAAAAAAAATAAAAAAAAGGAAACTAACGGAAGAGAAATCCAAATCAAATTATTATTTGGTGTGACCACCCTTTGTGTTCAAACCAGCAATCCTTCTAGGTACATTTGCACACAGTTTTTTAAGGAACTCTGCGAGCAGGTTGTTCCAAACATCTCTTCTGTAGATGTAGGCTGCCTCAAATCCTTCGATCTCTTCATGTAATCCCAGACAGACTCGATGATGCTGTTATCAGGGCTCTGTGGGGGCCAAACCATCACTTCCAGGTCTCCATGCTGCTCTTTACACTGAAAATAGATGACATTGGCTCTATGTTTGGGGTCGTTGTCCTGCTGCAGAACAAATTCGGGACCGATCATACACCTTCCCTGATGGTATGGCACGGTGGATAAGTATCTGCCTGTATTTCTCAGCATTGAGGACATCATTGAACCTGACCAAATCTCCAACTACATTTGCAGAAATGCAGCCCCATACCTGCAAAGAACCTCCACCATGCTTCACTGTTGCCTACAGACACTCATTATTGTATCGCTCTCCTATATGAACAAACTGCCTCCTGCTACAGCCAAATATTTCAAATTTTGACTCATCAGTCCAGAGCACCTGCTGTCATTTTTCTGCAACCCAGTTCCTATGTTTTTCTGCATAGTTGAGTAGCCTTGTTTCCACCGGAGAGATGTTTTTTGGCCACAAATTTCCCATGACGACTACTTCTCGTCAGACTTCTCCAAACAGTAGATGGGTGTACCTGAGTCCCACTGGTTTCTGCCAGTTCTCTGTTGATAGCACTGCTGGACATCTTCATGGTATGTCTTTCATCTGCTGCCTTAGGTTCCCTTGGCTGACCACTGCATCTACCGTCCTCAACATTGCCTTTTCTTTGTGCATCTTCAAAAGAGCTTGAACAGCACCTCTTGAAACCCCAGTCTGCTTTGAAATCTTTGGCTGGAAGAGACCTTACTGATGCAGTATAACCTTGTGTCTTATTGCTGTCCTCAGTCTTGCAATGGTGTATGACCTGTGATATGAAATGGTCATCCACAACCTCACCTTACTAGCAGAGTTTGCCTGTTCCTCACTCAGTTTTGAGCCTGCTACACAGCTGTTTCTGTTTCAGTTAATGACCGTGTTTCAACCTACAAATGAAATTGATGATCATTAGCACCTGCTTGGTATAATTTGGTAATCCTACATCTGACTCTAATCCTACAAAACCCCTGACATCGCGCAAGTGTACAAAGTGTGCAAGTGTAAGAACTGATGCTGGTTTGAAGCCAAAGGGTAATCACACCAAATATGGATTTTATTTAGATTTTTCTTCTGTTCGCTCACTTTGCATTTGTAAATTGATAAAACAAACACTTAAAATATATATTTTTGAAAGCATTCTTACTTTACAACATTTCTTCACAATGCCTAAAACTTTTGCACAGTACTGTATACAAAACAGATACCATGTCAGTAAATATGTGCTCAAATTTTATTATAGGTAGGATTTTTTTTTAAAAGAGTAATTCTAGTCAATAAGCAAAATCAGCAAACTGCTAATACTATTCAGGAAATGTCAGCACAATGCAAGAGTTCACCAAAATTATCTTTGAACTTTATATATTTATAAGTGGACAAATTTAGAAAGCAGCTCTCAGTGCTTCCAAAGGGAATCAGACTTTTGTTACAGGAATCTGAGCTGTGCAACCTCCCTCTCATGCTTCATTGTGTGCGAGTGAGATTGCTGTGCTTTCATGTTTCTCACCATGACTGCTTTGGTCTATAGAAGCTCACTCACAACAGCAAGGTAAAGCTTGCAAGTAAAAGTGATGAAACACGTGCACCTGTGTGACTACACATGGGAACATGCATCACGTATTCAAGTTTTGAATACTTTTAAGTGCAAAGGAGGGATTTAGGGTCTTTTGGACCCCAGATCCCTCCATAGAGAGTACCTGTCACTGCCTATTACTGTCACAAGGGATGGTTTTTTTTTTTAACAGAACACAAGGGATGTTTACATTCCTTGTGACAGCAATAAAAGTGATCCAATTTTTTTTTTTAAAGGGACAGTGTAAAAAAAAATTACAAATTTTAAAGCGCCCCGTCCCCGCGCACCAAAGAATATGCATACGCAAGTCGCGCACGCAAATAAAAATGGTGTTTAAATCACACATGTGAAGTATCGCTGCGATGGTCAAAGCAAGAGTAATAATAACTCTAAAGAGGTAACCATTAAAAGATTTTAAAGCAACGCTTATGGAGATTTTTAAGTAACAGAGCTTCTTGCTCTCTATCTATCTATCTATCTATCTATCTATCTATCTATCTATATGGTGGTTCTAAGCAAATTTCTAGCAAAAAATACTGATTTTAACTTGTAAGCAACAAGTGTCAGGAATAGGCTTGGTCCTCAAGTTGTTAATGTATCAGAGGGCCGGCCTGCATATTCAGGGCTCAACACGCATTCTTCATATGTGTACCATAGAAGAGAGTCCTATACAGAAAAAAAGAACGAAAAAACGAAAGTGGGGGGGAAGGACACTGCAAAGTGACAGACATTACGATAATAGGATTTCTCTAGTTAGGATAGTAAATGGTTAACACCTATCAGTCAATAGAACAAATAGAATGTACATTTTATTGGCTTCATAGTTTATCCAGAAAACAAACGATCATTTAAATAACAATGCTGCCACATTACATGTACCATCTGTGCCTTAGTTGCCAATTTCCTGTGGCACCCAGGGCTAGCATGTTTATACAGTTATGTTGTAATCGCAAGAGAATAAAAAAAAAAAAATCATCAGTTTAAAAGCGGAACTTCACCACAATGTGGTTGTGATCGTACAGCTGCTGCTGCCCTATTCAGTGACATAGGCTGCCTGCAGGTGGCTCCAGAGGCATAAACACATGGCTCATTCTTGCTGTATAGGCCTCAGCACCTGTGTGAATGAGCCTTTGCCTGGACCAGCACCCAGCTCAGCCTCTTAGCAAGCCACTGAGAGCCTGAGCCACCCACTCAAACTCCTCCCACAGCCCAGAGCGCAGGGGGGGGGGGGCTCAGAGCCAAGAGCCAGTGACTGACAGTCACCGGCTCTCTGCTTAGGGAGCTCTGAGAAGTGAGCGAGGCAGTGTTTGAACGCTCGGTTCTCAGTCTTAGTGCCAGGGGGCACAGGTGCAGCTTTGGACCAATGCTGCGTCCACCTAGGTAAGTATGATAAAAAAAAAAAAAAATTCCCAAGGAGAACTATATAACTCCAACTAGCAAAATCTCACTTATCTCACAGTGCTTACACAAAAAATGGAAGTGCTCAACATTTGATGTCTATCTACAAATATACAGCCCCACATACATTGAACTCATAGTAGTCACAACAACAAATCCATCCACAACATGTAGCTGAGCATGTATATGGAACAACCTGCCATGTTGCGTATGGAAGAATAATGTATGGACTTTTTATAAAGAGCGCATTTAAAAAAAGCTGGTCATGAGCCTCCTCTGGGAGCTTCTAAAGGAAATAATATGATGTAAAAACAGCTGCATATATCAGCTGATCTAACTTACCATGCCTCATTCTTTACTGTGTCTCTGTGTGCCATCTTGGTAAAGGCTGCATGTCAACTGCTCCCCAGTGACTGGTGATCTGAAAACTGTTGGGGTAGTATTCAAGAAGCAGCAGTAGAGGTTTAGAAAGCACCAGTCTACAGCATGAATGAAGCAAAAGCAGTGAGATCCTTACACTGCAGGTCCTCAGGTACAGCTTCCTCTCCAGCAAAGAGAACAGTGAGCAGCACACTAATACTATCACCAGACCTCACTCTAAATCTCAACAGACTACCAGTCACATGCAGCAGTGCCTTAGATCTCACACTGCACATACTGTATACTACTCTGAGGCTGTAGGTGCAGGAACTGTACTGCTATTCCAGAAGAATCCAAGTCAAAAGGTAGATATTTCACTCTACTGCTTAAGCAAAATTAACATTGCTGGACGTTCCCTATAGCAGAGCAAATCTTCACTTCTTGGGTTCAGGTCCACTTTAACCCTTTAACTGTCCCTGACATACAGTGGGGAAAAATAAATATTTGATTCCCTGCAGATTTTGTAAGTTTGCCCACTTTCAAAGAAACAAAGGGTCTATCATTTTTATCATAGGAGTAAATTGAGTACTGTTCGTGATACTTTTTTTATTTGCACTAACATACAATTTTTCAGGACAAGCTTTCGGGGTATGTCCCCTTCTTCAAGGTCCAAGCGGTACTGATTCACAAATTTTTAAGCAGAATGTTAAAGAAGAAGAAAAAAAAAGAGAAAACCAAACACATACAAATCAATGGTAATAAAGATAGCAGCAGAGTTAGTGAGATAAGACAGAGGGAGAGCTAGGGGGGAATGCAGGGGGGGATGCTAGTCACAGAGCGGTCGTAAAACTTTAGCATAATGTGTAAGGAAACCAATATCTAAATTCAGGCCATTATTCTTCGTGTCAAAAAGAAGTATCATTCTTAGTTCAAACGTTTTCCTTTCCTGGATAGTTC
This sequence comes from Aquarana catesbeiana, assembly GCF_042186555.1. Taxonomy (NCBI): domain Eukaryota; kingdom Metazoa; phylum Chordata; class Amphibia; order Anura; family Ranidae; genus Aquarana; species Aquarana catesbeiana. The sequence goes on from NC_133329.1 coordinate 337,012,313, forward strand.
TGAAATTCCCTTTAAGAACTAAGACATTGAGGTCTTCTATAGTGTGGTCCGATTGTGAGAAATCATGTCCCACAGGTGTGCATAAACTGTCTACTTTATGTTCTTTGATGTTATGTCTGTGCAAATTCATCCTCGCTTGCAACTTCTGTCCTGTTTCACCAACATAAGATCCTTTGCTGCACCTTTTGCATTGGATGAGGTACACAACATTACTTGAGGTACAGCTGTAAGATCCCATGATATTGAAGGTCCCAATATCATATATTGTTATATGAGAACACCGATGCTGATGTCTCACCCCCTGCCGTTATAGGAAAAGTGCTCTGTCAATCATAATAACGGTGGGGGCGGGGCATCAGTGCTCGGCGTTCTCATTAATTACTGATAATCCCCGCTCTGCACTGGTGGTCCCTGACATTGTGGTCCCTGACAAGTGGCACTGGTGGTGCCTGACATGGTGGTCCCCGACAAGTGGCACTGGTGGTGCCTGACATGGTGGTCCCCGACAAGTGGCACATGCATTTATATTAAATGCTTTGCATTTATAAGGCTGTAACCTATCATACCGTGTGTTATGTATGGCTTGCTGGCTGCAGAATGAGGGATGTGATTTATGTTGAAGTGGGCAAGTTCACATTTACATGTACAAGCCTAGTGTACCTCCCACATTCACTCCCATCCCAAGTATTCATGGGAAATGTAGGCTGAATACAGTTAGAGAGAGAGAAGAGGATATGATGCAATCACTCTTCTAACACCTCCTCTTTGCCAGAATACAGGCTGCATTTTTTTAATCAGAAAACCGACTTCCTGAAAATTAAATCAGTCATATCTCTTAAACGGTAAGAAATTTCACAAATGTTATAACCGTTTAGTGTTTTTTTTGGGGGGGTGTACTAATGGGGGAATTTTTGAAAATTCCGGAGTTCTGCTTTAAGGTTTCTTGGCTGTCAGTGGGCAACTCGAAGTTTCAGCTCCCTCTATAAATTTTCTATAGGATTAAGGTCTGGAGACTGGCTAGGCCACTCCATGACCTTAATGTGCTTCTTCTTGAGCCACTTCTTTGTTGCCTTGGTGGTGTGTGTTGGGTCACTGTCATGCTGGAAGACCCATCTATTGGCCCTCAATGCGGCAAAGTCAGCCTGTACCTTTAGCAGAGAGACAGCCCCAAAGCATAATGTTTCCACCTCCATGCTTAAATGTTGTAGGGATGGTGTTCTTAGGGTCATAGTCAGCATTTTTCTTCCTAAAAACACAGCGAGTCTATAAATCACACAAATAGGAAACATAAGGGGAATACAAAGACTGAATTTCAAAAAAGAGCCAACTTCCCTAAACTACGAACCTTGAAGGCATGAATTGGGATAAAATCTGAGGAACAAAGAACACCGAGGAGAGATGGGTTTGATTTAAGAGCATATTAAATAAGGGCATTAGCCAATGCATCCCACTGGGTAATGGATTTAAAAGAGCGAACAAAAGTCTGGATGGCTTAACTCCAATGTAAAAATGCATATAAAAGCAAAGGAGAAGGCCTTCAAAAAATACAAGGTTGAGGGATCATCATCAGCATTCAGACTTTATAAAGAACGCAACAAGAAATGTATGGGTGCAATTAGGGAGGCGAAGATAGAACCCGAAAGACACATAGCGGAGGAGAGGAAAAAGATCCCAAGAAATTCTTTGAGTATGTAAACAGTAAAAAAGGGAGGACAGACCATATTGGCCCCATAAAGAATGAGGAAGGACATCTGGTTACAAAGGATGGGGAGATGGCAAAGGTATTGAATTTATTCTTCTCCTCAGTCTTCTCGAGGGAATACGGGGGCTTCAGTAACCAAAATTGCAGTGTTTATCCTTATGACACATCACAGGAAGCAGCTCCATGGTTAACAGAGGACAGAATTAAAATTAGACTTGGGAAACTTAACATTAATAAATCACCGGGACCAGATGGCTTGCACCCGAGGGTACTTGGGGAACTCAGTCAAGTAATTGCCATTGTTCCTAAATTTTACTGACAGTCTACTGACTGGAATGGTACCAGGGGATTGGAGAAAAGCCAATGTAGCACCAATACTTAAAAAGGGCCCAAAATACATCCCTGGGAAATACAGACCAGTTAGCCTAACATCAATAGTATGCAAGCTCTTGGAGGGGATGATAAGGGACTATATACAAGATTTTAGTAATGAGAACGGTATCATTAGCAGTAATCAGCATGGATTCATAAAGAATCGTTCTTTCCAAACCAATCTATTAACATCTATGAGGAGGTGAGTTGCCATCTAGATAAAGGAAGATGTGGTGTATCTGGATTTTGCAAAAGCATTTGACAGTTCCCCATAAACGTTTACTGTACAAATTATGGTCCGTTGGCATGGACCATAGGGCGAGTACATGGATTGAAAACGGGCTACAAGGGCGATTTCACAGGGTGGTGATAAATGGGGAGTACTCGGAATGGTCAGAGGTAGGTAGTGGGGTCCCCCAGGGTTCTGTGCTGGGACCAATCCTATTTATTTTATGACCTGGAGGACGGGGTAAACAGTTCAATCTCTGTATTTGCGGATGATACTAAGCTAAGCAGGGAAATAACTTCTCCGCAGGATGTGGAAACCTTGCAAAAAGATCTTAACAAATTAATGGGGTGGGCAACTACATGGCAAATGAGGTTTAACCATTGCCGAACAAGCTGCCGCAGTTTTACTGCTGCAGAATGGCACGGCTGGGCGAAACAACGTTGTTTGACGTCGCTTCACCCTGTGGCCACTAGGGGTGCGCACACCTGCTGCTCGCCCCCGGAGCCGATGCGAGTGCCCGGCGGTAGCAATCACCACCGGGCTCCCGCAATTGCTGGTTATACACCGAGAACAGGGATCTGTGTGTGTAAAACACACAGTTTCCGGTTCTCGGGGGGGGAGGGGGGGGGAGACTGATTGTCTGTTCATACAAATTATGAACAGTGATCCGTCATCTCCCCTACACAGTCCCACCCCCCCCTTCAGTTAGAACACAGAGAGGGAACACAATTAACTCCTTGATCGCCCCCTAGTGTTAAACCCTTCCCTGCCAGTGACATTTTTACAGTAATCAGTGCATTTTTATAGCAAAAAAAAAAATAATAACAAAAATGCCATAAAACTATCCCCTATTTTGTAGACGTTATAACTTTTGCGCAAACCAATCAATATACGCTTATTGCGACTTTTTTTACCAAAAATATGTAGAAGAATACATATCGACCTAAACTGAGGAAAAAAATAGTTTTTTCATATATTTTTGGGGGATATTTATTATAGCAAAATGTAAAAAAATATTGCGTTTTTTTTTTTCAAAATTGTCACTCTTTTTTTGTTTATAGCGCAAAAAATAAAAACCGCAGAGGTGATCAAATACCACCAAAAGAAAGCTCTATTTGTGGGAAAAGAAGGACGTCAATTTTGTTTCGGTGCAACCACACACGACCGCACAATTGTCGGTTAAAGCGACGCAGTGCCGAATCGCAAAAAGTGCTCTGGTCAGGAAGGGGGTAAAATCTTCCGGGGCTGAAGCGGTTAATGTAGAAAAATGTAAAATAATGCATTTGGGTAACAAAAATATGAATGCAATCTATACACTGGGGGGAGAATCTCTGGGGGACTCTAGGATGGAAAAAGGACCTGGGGGTCCTAGTATTATAATTCTCCCGCTCTATAAGACTCTGGTCCTGCCGCACCTAGAGTATGCTGTCCAGTTCTGGGCACCAGTCCTCAGGAGGGACGTACTGGAAATGGAGCTAGTACAAAGAAGGGCAACTAAAGGGTCTGGAGGATATTAGTTATGAGGAAAGGTTAAGAGCACTGAAGAAGGGAGTGGAGACGCTTGAGAGGGGATATGATTTCAAATTATAAATACCATACTGGTGACCCCACAATAGGAATAAAACTTTTTTGCAGAAGGGAGTTTAACAAGACTCGTGGCCACTCATTAAAAATAGAAGAAAAGGGGAATTCCGGCCGGATGTGATTGAGGCAGCATACCTTCCTCCACAGCTCTGTTACTCCTGATAAATCTCCGTGATTTTGGAGTGTTTGAACCGGTTTCAAATTACACCTCCAGACAGTGGAGGGTGTACTGACCCCAGCGATGCCTTCATCAGCTTCAAAGAAGTCAGCTAAGCAGCCCCCGGACCAGAGACAGACACGCTCCATTAAGGACACGGCTCCTGGCCCCGCCCCTGCCATCTTGTCTTCCTCACCAAAAGAACAACGTGTTAAAACAACAGCTGCTAAGATGGCACAGGCTACGGAAGCAGAAGGAATTGATCAGGTACCTGACCGGACTCCTGGAGTGGACACTGAGGCCATAACTCGGATGATCTTGGAGGCAATCAGTGCCAGTAAAGCAGAGCTCATGGGATGCATAGATCACCTCTCCTCTGAGTGCAACCTAATCAGGCATGACCTAGATAAGATCCGAGGTCGCCTGACTACGGTGGAGACACGGGTCTCTGACATAGAAAACACGTCTCATGATTATGGTGCCCAGCTAGCTGAACTTAGAGATCAAGTTCGGAATCTGCAACACAAAGCCATAGATGCAGAAAACCGCCAGAGGAGGAACAACATTCGGGTGGTGGGGCTCCCGGAGGGGGCTGAAGGAGACAAGCCTGCACAATTTGCTGAGAACCTATTCAAACAAAATTAGAAGAAAAGAGGTTTAAACTTAAACTACGTAGAGGGTTCTTTACTGTAAGAGCGGCAAGGATGTGGAATTCCCTTCCACAGGCGGTGGTCTCAGCGGGGAGCATTGATAGTTTCAAAAAACTATTAGATAAGCACCTGAATGACCACAACATACAGGGATATACAATGTAATACTGACATATAATCACACACATAGGTCGGACTTGATGGATTTGTCTTTTTTCAACCTCACCTACTAAGTAAATATGAGTTAACGCCAAAGAGCTCAATTTTGGTCTCATCTGACCACAGCACTTTCTCCCAATCCTTCTCTGACTCATTTAGATGTTCATATGTAAACTTCAGACGGGCCTGTACATGTGCCTTCTTGAGGAAGGGGACCTTGCAGGCGCTGCAGGATTTCAATTCATGGCGGCGTATTGTGTTACCAATGGTTTGTTTGGTGACTGTGGTCCCAACTGCCTTGAGATCATTCACAAGCTCTTACCATGTAGTTCTGAGCTGATCCCTCACTTTTTTCATAATCATCCTTACCCTATGAGGCGAAATCTTGCATGAAGCTGTGGACCAAGGGCAATTGATGGTTCTTTTGTATTTCTTCCATATGTGAATAATCACTCAAATAGTTGTCTCCTTCTCACCAAGCCTTTTGCTGATGGTCTTGTAGCCCATGCTAGCCTTGTGCAGATTTACAATCTTGTCCCTGACGTCCTTTGACAGCTCTTTGGTCTTGCCCATGATCGTGAGGTTTGAATGGAAGAAAGATTCTGTGGACAGGTGTCTTTTATACACATAAAGAGTTGTCATTAGGAGCGCCTTCTTAAATTGACAGGACTAATCTGTGAACCACACGAGCACATACTGTAGCCAGTCTGTGGGAGCTAGAATTATTGTTGGTTGGTAGGGGATCAAATACTTATTTTACTCAAACTGCAACTCCATTTAGAACATTTGTTTTATGTGTTTTTTCTGGATTTTTGGTTGATATTATGTCTCCATCATTTAAAATATACCTATGATAAGAGTTATAGACTCATTTCTTTGTAAGCGGGCACACTTACAAAATCTGCAGGGGATCAAATAATTATTTTCCCCACTGTAGGTCATACATCAGCAGCAGTAAAAGGTTTTACACATACTCCCGGTTGCTGTAGTGCATGCAATTTGACAAGCCGACTGCTGCCAGGTGGAAGCAATCCCCGGTGGCTAACTGAAAATAAAAATAAAAATGTCCCTCGCGCTAATCTGAGAGATAATGGAATGGTGACAAAAAAATAATCTAACTTAAAAATAAGTGTTCAACTTAATGTGATGATGTCTCTTATGAGCTGCAACAAAAACAAAAGTGTTCACATTGCACTCTACTGATATGGAAATGGAAAGATTTTGAGCATCAAATCATGGCATATTTATTTATTATTTCACAATATATGCATTCAATACTGTTCACATCTTAAGGTGATAGATTTGATGCGCAAAATCTTTCCATTTCCACAATCCCCGGTGGCTGTAGTGCCTGAATGCTACCACAGAACCCTGAAAGTGTGCCGATAATCATCCCTCATCCAACTAATAACCCAAGATATTTGCGTTAACAGCTCTTCTACAAAACTTTTTTTTAATTACAAAATCATTGCTTCTTAATTCGGCATAAAAGTACCTAGAGCCCAGAAAACATGTGTCAAAAGTTGGCCAATTCAACAGGAACCGTCTGAATATCGGTAACTGTCTACTTGCTTCGGTTGAACGGTCTTGGTGGAAAACCAGCATTTGATCAGCGCTTGCAGCCAATGGCTGCAAGCACTGATCAGTATATTCTAGTGGGGGAAGAAGTCCCTCTGTCAGAATACAATATCACACATCGCTGTGTTGACGCAGGGATCTGTCAGGTTTTTTTTTTCCTTCAACCTGTTGGTTGAAGGAAAAAAAAACCTGAACTTGTATACCCAGCTTTAGAGACAAACAAGACAAAGTTTAATTACCAAAAAAATCAAAATGTATCTGTTGGTTACTATGAATCGCTGCAAATCACATACTCTGTGAAGTTTACGCAGCATTAATGCATATACCCTGAATGTGTCTGTGGTCAGGCCTACATATAAAACAGTGTCAGATACATGTCACTTTACTCATAAACTGTAAATAGGGATGATTTAAAATGGTGTGATAAGTGCTTGACATAATTAGGAGTCTTACACAATTGGATGTTAAAAGGCGGAGAGCTTGTAATGCGCCAATGTGCTCCTGCAAAACGCTAATTCTATTTAGCATGATGAAAACGTTGCCGTTACTATTTTTTATAACTTGCTATTTCCTATGTGGTTATACCCATCCTATGGCTTCACTACTTGGTAAGCCTGGTGCTATTTTTATTGGCAACTTTATTCACTCTCAAGTTGCTTAGTTTAGTAGCTTATGGGTGTCACTTCTTAGGGGTTTTTCAGATTAGGCTTCATTGCTTCATTGTCAAAATTGGCTGCCTACCTCCTCCAGCAGTAGTCGTAACTCCCACCTTCTCATCCCAATTCCCCTGATTCCACAAGTCAGCCCCCCTCTTTCATGTGCTCTCTGGAATGCCCGATCAGTCTTCAACAAACTAGCTTCTGTCAATGACTTTTTCTTCTCCAAATCCCTTAATCTATTTGCTATTACCAAAACCTGGCTCCAGGAATTCAACACTACCTCTCCAGCTGCCCTGTCCCACAGTGGCCTCCTCTGGACTCACTCCACCAGACCCAGTGGACGAAAAGGAGGTGGCGTCGGACTTTTTTCCCCACAATGCACCTTCCAGGTTCCTCCCACACCTCCCTCTCTTTCCCCCTGCTCTTTCGAAGTGCACTGCATTCATCTTTTCTCTCCAGCTTGTCTGAGGGTCGCAGTCATTTATCGACCTCCTGGACCAATGTCAGGCTTTCTGGATGACTTCTCTGCATGGCTACCCTATTTTCTCTTCTCTGAAGTACCTGCAATCATCCTAGGTGATTTTAACATTCCAGTCAATGTTAATACTGCAACCACTTCTCAACTACTCAACCTAACCTCTTTTAACCTAACACAATGGACACAAACCACCACTCACTCCAACGGCAACACTCTCTACCTTGTATTCTCCCATCGCTGCACTCTCTGCAACCTCTCTAATGCCGCGTACACACAAGCGGAATTTCCGACAGAAAGAGTCCGATGGGAGCTTTTCATCGTATATTCCATGTATTGTATTGTATATTGTGTATGCCCCATCGGACTTTTTCTGTGGAAAATTCAGACGGACTTAGACAGAGAACATGTTCTATATTTTTCCGATGGAACAAATTACTATCAGAAAAACCGCTCGTCTGTATGCTGTTCTGACGCACCAAAAACAACGCATGCTCTGAAGTACAAGAGGGAAGCTATTGGCCACTGGCTATTGAACTTCTGTTTTCTAGTCCCGTCGTACGTACCGTACCACCACCCCACCCTTTAGAGTGTAACCTCTATGAGCAGGGCCCTCCTGTCCCTTCTGTATTGAACTGTACTGTAATTGTGCTGTTCCCCCTCTACATTGTAAAGTGCAAACTGTTGGTGCTATATAAATCGTGTATAATAATAATAATAATAATTGCTTACCTCAACTGAACTCTGCCTGCCCCGACTTTGCTGCCATTCCTGTCTAGGAGTTTGCTCTTGGTTTCACACTCAGCTCTGGTAACTTCTGACAATGACTCTTTATTATACTCATGCCTACACTCCCGCCAGGCCTAGGGCACAAGTTAACCCCAGCTAGTGTAACCACTTTATGTAACATTACAATCATTACGGTTGATGAAAGCACTGGATAGTTGAGGACAGGGGTGGACAAATTAGTATGGAATTCAGAAGTCAGCCTGTACAATCTAGGGACAAGCAGGTTTTTTTAGGAGCCAGCTCTATTAAACTACAGAAAATCTCAAACCTTAGGTGCCAGAAATAATTTTTTTAGAAGCATTGACTACCTGGAATTCATCCAGCCCCGTCTTAGAGAATAGGTGCGAGAGAGCTTGGTGTTCCCACGTACCAGGCTAGGGCTTTTAAAAAGGTATTAAAGTGTTACTAAGCCCACAACAGTAACATCGGTCTGTATACACAGTAAAGCATACTTGTTATACTCACTGTGGAACCTAAGGGGTTAATCCTCTGCATTAAGTAAAAAGGCTGTTTGACACTGTCTTCTCTGAGCCTCCCCTTCTTTTAGAGTCCCCAATCTATCTACTGATAGAACAGAGCCTTAGGGGCACTCTGCACATGCTCAGTTTGGTGTGTATTGCTAGAGTTTTTCCTTTTTTGGAGAGTGCATGTGATCAGCACAGGGCCAATCAGCACTGTCCAGACAGAGGGTCGGGGGTCATGCAGCCTCATAGGACAGTCAGAGCAGAATGAAAACTCCACCCACAAGCTTTAACCACTGCTCAGCTGGACTGCTGGAAGCCACAAGACTGCTATATACTGCTGATGAGAAAAGGTATTTATCGGTTTATATTTACTAAAATCATTGCATTTCCATGTTCTGTGTACTGTGGGAGACCAGATATAGTGAATGCCGGGTTCCTGGGTTTAGTAACACTTTAAACCTAAAACCAAAAATGTAATATATTGCAGCTTGCCAGTCATTAGCTGTGGTGGTTGCATTATTTTTTTAGGCTTTTCTCCGTTTTCACCTGGTCATCTGACCAGTACCACACCTCCTGTATTAGAGTGCCCCAACACTGGATGAAGGAGCACAAGAGGCACCTTTGGACAGCAGCAGCAACCCTTTTTTTTTATTGGTTTTATGTAATATTCTAATTTTCTGAGATACAGAATTTTGGGTTTTTACTATCTGTAAGCCATAATCATCAAAATTAAAAGAAAGAAATGCTTGAAATTTATCACTCTGTGTGTAACGCATCTATATAAAATATAGAAGTTTTACTTTTTGAATTGAATTACTGAAATAAATTTTTTGATATTCTAATTTTATGAGATGTACCTGTATATATGGACTTTGAGTTAGAGGCACTCCTTCAGAAAAAATAAAAAAATATTTTAGAATCAGGTCCCCATCCCTTAGCCGAGATGGTGGCGGTAGCACCTGAGCCGATTTTTCAATCTTCCTCTCAGGTGCTGCCACCGCCATCTCGGCTAAGGGAAACTGACTTGCGTAACCAATGCATAGCTTTGTGAATAGCCCGGTGGCGGCGGGGGGGGGGTTTTGGGGGGGGGGCCGGGAGAAGGAGGGAGGCTGAACTTCCGGATGAGTTTGCCCTGTCGAGCACAGCTGGAAGTGGGAGTGGGTACCTGTCAAATCCCCCGAAAAGTCCTAATTGTGGCAGCAGGGGGGGGGGGGGGTGCCGGGGGTCCCCTTTTGGGTGAAACTTTGCTTTAAAAGTTTATTCACTTATTTTCTGTACGTTTTTATTATATTCACTGGTGCTGCACCATTTCATGACATTATAAGCGTTTAGGTTTGGGTTAATTAAACTTTGCTTTCCAGCCGCCACATGTGTTATCACAGGGCAGATTCATTAAAATACGTTTATTAAAACAGGGTTGCCCTCCACTCCAGTGCTTGAGGGCATCATACAGGCCCGCGCTTTGGTATATATAGAGTAAGTTTCCGTCTACTTGTAAATCAAAGCTTAATTCATTTACTTCTAAGTGTTAGACCATGGGGTAGGCAACCTTGGAACTTCAGCTGTGGTGAAACTACAAATCCCATCATGCCTCTGCCTCTAGGAGTCATGCCTTTGACTGTCAGGGTCTTGCAATGTCTTATGGGACTTCGTCAAGAGGGGTTGTGACCAATCCACACTGTTTTAGTGGAGGAGCACCAACATGCCTCCATCCCAAATATATATAGCAAAATGGGGGGACAGAAGCGGGACTTTATATGAGGCATGTGGGTGAGTATATTGGGCCAATGATGGGAGTTGGGGTGAAAAAGGATGAAAAATAAAAATTATGTAAATGGAATAAAATAATAAAATTTATATAATCAGCATGAATGATGATAAAAAATATTAATGGTAAAAGAGTTTATTGACATTGATATTCGGACCAGATAGAGTAAAAGGGGAAAAAGAGCACATTTGAGACCAAAATAAGACATGTTAGCAGCAATGTATGGACAAGCAGGGTTCATAAATAGTTATACAGTTACAGGAACGTATATACATTGTACAGTCAGTGTATACATCAATGGATCTGGACTCTAAAACATATTAACAGCAATGTATGGGCGAGCAAGATTCATGAATTGGTAGTACATTGACAGGAACACACATGTATTGTACAATCGATGAATGCATCAATAGATCTAAACTCAACGCGTTTCTTGGCTTTAAACCAATCGTCAGGAGTCCGATGCGATTGAACTATATCAAAAACAATGGAGTATCTATTATTGTATAAATAAATATTTGTAGAGAACATATGCTGAAAATGTAATTTTCTGCATACTCACAAATTTATGCAATGATTGATTTATGATGACCTGTGTGTTGCAATGTGATGTTGGTCTGGGTCCATAGAGTCTCCCCCGGGGTTGAGGCAGAGAGCGCACCCCAATGATGCCGGCCACAGTGGCCCAACTGACACAAGCACCCACAAAACCGGCAGGTAGGGACGTCCAGCGAGGACAGGTAAACATCACTCAGGTAATTTTCTCACACTCTGTCACCTTCCTTCACCCACTTCAGTATATATGCTTTTTCGCACATGTTTTCTATCTTTCCCATCACTCTCACTTCTGCTGTTTCTAGTTCCCTTCCACACACTCAGGGTCACGCCATATCGCTCCCATCCCACTCATTCTTAACACCATTGATCTACCATCTCACACATCTCTCATATTTCTACTTTTTTCACCTTTTTTCCCCAGCTCATCTACACTCCCTGTCCTCGCTGGACGTCCCTACCTGCCGGTTTTGTGGGTGCTTGTGTCAGTTGGGCCACTGTGGCCGGCATCATTGGGGTGCGCTCTCTGCCTCAACCCCGGGGGAGACTCTATGGACCCAGACCAACATCACATTGCAACACACAGGTCATCATAAATCAATCATTGCATAAATTTGTGAGTATGCAGAAAATTACATTTTCAGCATATGTTCTCTACAAATATTTATTTATACAATAATAGATACTCCATTGTTTTTGATATAGTTCAATCGCATCGGACTCCTGACGATTGGTTTAAAGCCAAGAAACGCGTTGAGTTTAGATCTATTGATGCATTCATCGATTGTACAATACATGTGTGTTCCTGTCAATGTACTACCAATTCATGAATCTTGCTCGCCCATACATTGCTGTTAATATGTTTTAGAGTCCAGATCCATTGATGTATACACTGACTGTACAATGTATATACGTTCCTGTAACTGTATAACTATTTATGAACCCTGCTTGTCCATACATTGCTGCTAACATGTCTTATTTTGGTCTCAAATGTGCTCTTTTTCCCCTTTTACTCTATCTGGTCCGAATATCAATGTCAATAAACTCTTTTACCATTATTATTTTTTATCATCATTCATGCTGATTATATAAATTTTATTATTTTATTCCATTTACATAATTTTTATTTTTCATCCTTTTTCACCCCAACTCCCATCATTGGCCCAATATACTCACCCACATGCCTCTTATGGGACTTCTAAATTGCATTAAAACTGCATTAAAAAGAGGCAGGCTGAACTGGGACCAGTACCTGCAGGGGGCGTTGCTAGCTCTACAAAAGATTTGGGGCTAGAGCCCATAGCAACGTAGTAAAGAAAGTCATACACTTGGGCGGGCATACACATGTATATAATATACGTGTGTTTGTGTATATCCCCAGAGAGCCCCCCTAACATCAGGGTCCCCAGAGAGAACCCCTTAAATTAGGATCCCCAGAGAGCCTCCCCCTTGCATCAGGGTTCCCAGAGAGCCTCCCCCCTGCATCAGGGTCCCCAGAGAGCCCCCCACTTACATCAGGGTCCCCAGAGAGCCTCCCCTCCCCTTGGGGACCCCTGCAGAGACTCTGGGCTATGGGCCCCAGATTCGGGGCTATAGCCCCAAAAGCCACCCCCTAGCGACGCCACTGCCTGCAGATATCTGTGAATTAGCCAAACCTGGGTTGCATCACAATCCATGACAGTTGGTTAAAATTATTTCTAGTGATTTGACCATTTGAATTGTACGATAAAATTTCATGCCATGTGAATGTTGGTAGAGTGAATGTGTCATACCACTGGAATTTCTAATCTCTTACCTCCTTTTCTATTTTCAGAAGTTTCTTCACTGCCACTTCTTTGTCTTGCGGCAACCATTTTGCTCTGTATACGCTGCCGAAGCTTCCCCCTCCACAACTTTCAAAAAACTGCAGGTCAATAAACTTTATTTGGACAAACGAAGCGGTTAAGGACGACATCTCATAATGACAAAGAGCAGTTCCAAAATACAACCTGCAACACAAAAAACACAGCTGTTCAAGTACACACATCAAAATGAACTGTACTTTATAGTTAACAACAGACATGTAACCCATATAAACAATTATTATTTTGTGTTTAGCAAATGGAGACAAAATGAATTCTTTGAACATTTTCAAATAATCCTAAATAGTAATAATCCTAATAGTCCTAAGGACCCTTGTTGCTCTTAATAAAGTTGGGATTACATATAGGTTAGTATTTCAAATGACATTAGGCAAACTCGTAGAGTTAAATAAACTTACAGGTTATTTGTCCCCAGACAAAAAGTAGCGTTTTGTTTCAGCTCTGCCGTATAAGATCCCGTGATCTCTCTCCCATGGGAAGCATCACTGTATAAAGTTCTCCATGGTCCTGCACGATGGCACAAAGATCTGGCCTTCCCACAGGTCTGCTACAGTTAAGTTCTGACAAGTGCCCAGCACACTTTCAACTGTCAGCTTGCATAACTGTTCTGGAATCTAAGGCACGCCATAGTCCTGCGTCGTGCTCCCTTTCCATTATGTGAACATTCTCGCAACATCATAGCAGTTACAAATCTGTCCCGATCAGCGGGCTGACATGGGTGCTTAGGGCCACTGAAACACCTGAGAGATCCTGATTGACATTCTAAGCAGATTGTTGATGTACCTGTACAGTTATTTACATGAGCTTACATATTGATGCCAAGCCCCCCCCCCTCCACCCCCATACACATGAGCTCCGATTCCAAGAATGGGTCTTACGTTTCTAGCAGATGACTGGGTCATGTTCCCGTTCTTTTTTTAGATGTACAAAATAATGTCTGCATGTACCATTTATCACTGTATGACCATTCTACATCGCACACTAGAAAATACACAATTCAGATGCAAAAGCTAGCCTATTCTCAGATGAAAACCATTGCAAGTTATATACTTGAGCCAGCACCTCCATAACATCACATTACCTGGCTGTATCGCCTATGCTGGAGCAACACAAGGAAAGTAACCATTGTATTTCATTAAAGGGAACCAAAGGAGCCACATAGAAAATAAAATCCTAATGATATGCCAGAGTCTGGCAGAGGTATGCCGGTTCACACTTGTGCGATGTCAGACACTGCATGTGATTCACACCACATTGCTGTGCAGATCACTTGCAATGTCTGTGCAATGTGAATTCAACCATACAGATTGTGTGGCTGAATTTGAATGGCATTCAGGCCAAACTCATGCAGGACCCTTTTTTTGGCCCACCAGAATTGTTTCACAACCATGCGATCCGATTCCTGTCCGAATACACAATTCGCACTGCGATCTGCGAACAGATCTGGGGGTGTCAATAACTTTGTATTGACACTCCCAGTGGTTCGCAGATCACAGTGCGAATTGTGTATTAGGACAGGAATCGGATCGCATGGTTGTGAAACAATTTTTATTGAGAAATTGCTTTGGAAAAACACCCCCCTAGCATTTCTAGCTGTGGCCATCTTAAGTAAGGGCAGATGATTCTTGTAGAATTTACTTCTTGAAATCTATCTGCCCTTAGCTAAGGCATGCAGGCAGGAGGGTGTGCTTAGCTGAGAAAGCCTTGTCTTTCCTCCAGATGATGACTGCGATGTATGACATCATTTTGGCCTAGGCCAGAAACCAGGAAGCAACTGAAGAAAAAGAAATGTTCTTAAAACCCGTAAAAACATAATATACGTTCTTATCGCTTTACTAATGCTAGCAGCATAAAAATGAACAAGGTTGTAAAAGGTTGCTTTTCTTTTATAATAATAACAAATATGTTATACTTACCTGCTCTGTGCAGGGGTTTTGCACAGAGCAGCCCTGATCCTCCTTTTCTGGGGTCCCCAGCTGGTGCTCCTGGCTCCTCCGCCTCTTTGGGTGCCCCCACGAAATGCAGCTTTCTATAGGGGCACCCGTGTGGACACGCTCCCAAGTCCCGCTGGTGCGTCTATTGACACAGACAGCAGGACTCGGCCCTGCCCCCCCCCCCCCCCCCCCGCTTCCGTGTCAATGAATTTGATTGACAGCAGTGGGAGGCAATGGCTCCCGCTGCTATCAATCTATCCAATGAGGACAGAGATAGTGGCTGGAGCCGCTGCACTCTTGCACATCGCTTGATGGATGGGCTCGGGTAAGAAAAAGGGGGGTTCTGGGGGCAGCTGCAGCAAAGAAGGTTTTTCACCTTCACGCATAGAAAGCATTTAGGTGAAAAACCACAAGACTTTACAATCCCTTTTCTGATTGAGAGTGTTTAGTTCCACTTTAAGGGCTCCTGCACAAAGGTAAATACAAGATACAAGGTATTAAAGATGCAATCTTTTGAGAAGCCTTACAACTCCTGTTCAGATGTTATACCACTAAATACATTGTGATGAAAGTAGGATGTACAGTAGATTTTTCTGTTTAAGGAAGACTATCATGGTTTACGCTGCTTTAGGGCAGAGCTTATTGGTTTACCTTACCATAACCTAATAATCATTTAAGGTATGTACTGAAAATACACTATTTCAATTAAAAAGTATAATATTGCATTGTTTTAAATTCACTAAACAGCTTTTTGCCTTGCACTAGATTAACATCCAATTTGTAGTGCCATACCAAAATTTTATGGGGTTGGTTTAATAAAGCAGTAGTGGTTGTCCGCCAAGCTAAGGCCGGCCATACACGGTGCACAGGATGCATTAAGGTAAAAAAAAACACGTAGGTTTACAACCCCTTTAAGCTCATGTCACATATGTAAATTACATTAAACAAAAAATTTTACATGGCACAATCATGTATAATGATCCCCAGAACATCTGTGTTTGTAATATCATACAATGAAACATCCTGTATCTAAATCCAAGCAAGATGTTGCTGATTGATTTCACAAGTCTGACTTCCTTTTTATTGACATTTTTTTATTCAAAAAAAAGCTTTAAAAGGGCATTTCATGCTGCCCAGAGCGTCATAAAGGCAAACCTTAGTATTGCAGCCCAATCACGAGGAAGCATTAGGGACGAAAGGCTATTTCTATGGCCTTAATAGGGATGAGCTCTGGCGTGTTCGCAAGCTGCACGTGCCAAGCCCGCCAGGAAGTCGGCACTGCACAGCGCTAATCACAAGCAGTGAGACATTTCCCGATGTGCAGGTGCAGAGATGGGGAAATGTCTCACTGCCTGTGATTAGCGCAGCGCATTGCCGAATTCCTGGCGGTCTCAGCACGTGCAGCTTGCGAACACGCCAGAGCTCATCCTTAGTCCTTATTACAGGAAGGTTAGGTAGGGTTTAGATAAGTAAAAGACTAAAAAGTCTTACACGTGGACAGAAATTTAAGAGCCACCATTGGTTACCTTTTTCTTTTCTTTTTTATAATCACTGTTTATTGGAATTTTGTACAAGACAATAGTACAAAAAAACAAAAACAAAAAAAAAACAAAAAACACACATACATCAAAAAAGGATCCACATTTGCAATATAAGTCCTGACCATATACAATATGGCAGAACAGGGTAGATTGCAAATCAACAGATTGTGCCCACAGGCCAAATAAAGTACATCAATCGATTGATTTATCAAAGTTTAACCTGTAATCAAGAAGGACATACCCAGATAAGAAGTAGCAAACATTCTAGGTACCATCCTCCCATACAAAATCTAACAAGCGGTGAAAAGAAAAAAAGGCAAAAAACCAACATCTATGATTAACAACGGGGGCATATCTAATAACTATCTATTGGAGAATAACCATCTCTGAGAGACCATGGGTGTAGAGGGGATGAGCACCTCCAATTACGTATTCTAAAGAAAGAAAAACTGGACAAAAACATGACAGGGTGTGGCTGTAAATATCAAGTCCACCTTTGCAGAACCTAGTACTGCATAGGAGGCCTAACATTCAGACGGGGAGTAGAATGTAGAAATAGTGGGGGGGGCCCACTATTGAATCCAGTAAGAATATAGTTAGGCATCAGGAATCTCATTAGAATAGTACATGCATCCCCACTAAATATCACCAAAACGGTTAAACTGATTCTTAACAGTATGTACCTGGCGTTCCACCTCCATAACTATGGGCTTATTTCCGGAAGGCAAATCCACTTTGCACTGCAAGTGCACTTGATAGTGCACTAAAAGGGCACTTGGAAGTGCAGTCGCTCTAAATCAAAGGGGTAGATCTGAAATGAGTGGAAGCTCTACTGATTTTAGTCTCCAATCATGTGCAAGCTAAAATGCTGTTTTTTATTTTCCTTGCATGTCCCCCTCGGATCTACAGCGACTTTACTTCCAAAGTGCAAAGTGGATTTTCCTTTAGTAAATAACCCCAATTGTCTACTTCTCACTTCCGTCAATGTTAGGCATACCTTGTAATCAAGCACTTAGCAGCAGTCAACAAATAAGAAGTTACAATCTTCTTGTACCGCTGGATAGAGAACTGTACCTCATGAAATAGAAACTGGAGTGGCGTACATTGAATCTGCCTTATGCCCTGTACACACGGTCAGACGTTCCGACAACAAAATCCATGGATTTTTTCCGATGGATGTTGGCTAAAAACTTGTCTTACATACACACGGTCACACAAAGTTGTTGGAAAATCCGATCGCTCTGAACACGGTCACGTAAAACACGTACATCGGGACTATAAACGGGGCAGTAGCCAGTAGCCACTTTTGTTGCCAAGTAAATGAAAGTTAAATCTAGAGTCATGAACCAGAAGTACTCCAAAATGATCCTAGGATTTTGATGGTATATCAAACTTATTTTGAGGCAAAGTAAATTACTCTACTGGGGCCATGGCAACTTTGCATGCAAAAATTGTAGCACGTGGCCATGTGCTTAGTACAGATTCCACATGTTCCTTGGTTAGGGCACCTATGTTGGACAAACTACACATTGGTAGAAAATGGGTTTTCAATTTTCTTACAACTGTATCCTCTCAGCATGCCAGTGCAGATAGTGGCCTAAAGGCCAATTGTGGCACCTCAGCAATGAAGCATGAAATCAGACAGACCATCTCTATGAGAAAACTCATAATTTACATACTACTCTTTCAGCAGCAGCTACAGGCAAGTAATATCATGCAACAAACTGCTACTGCATGTCAATGTCAATTATGCCCAATCCTAGGCCACTTTTATTCTGATTGCTCACTGACAACAGAACTATCAACAATGTCAGCGTAGAGACCTCCTCTGTTATCTTCTACAATGCATGGGAGCCCCTAAAATTAGAAAGCCACTCTACACAAATCTATACTACTAGCCTGAGCATTGCTTTCAGAAGACCCGACGATGGTACTGCACTCTCCCTCCTGAGCAATGCTTTCAGGAGGCTGCATTAGGGCCAGATCAGGGGCATAAGTAACATTTTGAGTGACCAAGGGCTTGTATTAGACGACTAGGCCGTTTTTAGGATATGCATGGTTGCCAGGGATGGGGGTCGTGAATGGGGGGGACCATGCATTTCCTTTATTTGGGTTGTGGCCCCTTTAATGGGATGACAATTAGAAGGATGTTAGGGTTTCTCATCTATGCAGGGTGTGGGGTTCTGGGGTGATCCAGCAAAGGGGGACTTGCAGCAGTTTCCCCTGCATTGCTTGGGTCTTTATATGGGACCAGGAAGAGAGAGACTAAAACCCCATACACACTATTCCATTCTCTGCAGATTTTTGTCTTCAGATGTACCAAAACCACATAATATGAGGTCAAACCTTAAGAGTTTCAATTTGTATTCAATCAGGCAGGCCCTTGCACTACATGGTTTTGGTAAATCTGAAGACAACAATCTGCAGAAAATCTAATAGTGTGTATGGGGCTTTAGAGAGCTTTTTGGTGGAAAAGAGCCTCAAACCAGGACTATGGGTACTGTGGTCCTGAAAGTGTTAACCTACCTGTGAGAGAGGACTGAAAAAGGGCAGGAAGCAATCAGCAGGTGTCAGTGAGATGTAATGTGGAACAGGACACGCTTATGAGGAAGAGCTGTATGCTGTTCATTGCCAAGACACTGCTGGTTATGGTGACCTTTTTATGTGGACCCCCTGAAGCAGGCAAGGAATGTATAGCCCTGTTAAGGGACAAGTGTTCCTGTCAGTAAGCCAAAGTTTTATTTTGCTTCACAGCTTATGGACGGTTTGTGTTTTGTATGCTGAAGAAAGCTTTTTTTGTTTCCCTGTTTTAGAAAAATAAAAACAAACAGACTGGCTGGTGTTGGAGGGGTCCTGGCCTGTAAAGTAATCCCAAATTTAGGATTAGGTGTTCCCAGAATACAAGGTTAGTATCAGATAGGCTGGAGTATACTTCCAGCCTCCAAATCACAACCTTTAATAAACATATTATACGTTACAATAATTCCTACATTTAGGAAGCCTTCTGGGATTACGTTTCGGGGCAAAATGTGCCAGGCTATACTCTATCACTAGTACGTTCTGATGAAGCTGGGAGGTCCCAGCGAAATGTGTCAACATCACGCTCCTGTGCGACACCCATCCCACACGTCTCCATCATGGCCCGGATGGAATGGTGTGGATCCGTAGTCCTGGATGGCTAGCCCAGCACAGTTGCTCCATTATATTCCTGCATTGGAATCTCAAATATCTGCGGGGAGCCGCACTACCAGTACGAGCGGAGCTAACAGATGCCATTGGAAGCCGTCATGAGCGGATATCAGCGATGCCCACAGCTGACTCTTTGCTGTTTGGATTTCATCAACTAAGAGACAGACACTGACACGGGCATATGCCCGCACCTGCTGTTATCCTGTACTGACAGGCCTGATACTTACCTGCATCTGGGGTCTGCAGTTCTCTCCATTTTTGCCCAATGTTGATCATTCCATCCCATTGAATTGTGCAGTTACTTCAGGGTTTATTACAAGGGACTGCTTCATACTACTTACTTATCACTCTGATTTTGATACACAGCAGTAGGACTGGTCTCTCCACTGCACATGGATGCTCATATTCCAGTCCCACCACTGGCTGTATACATGATTTGTCATTAAGGGTCTATCTTAGGTCCTTTTCCTTGATTTCTTAATACATATCAATGAGATGTGTATATGTGGAATGTATGTTAATGGTGTCTAGATGCAGCGCTTGATTAGACAACGTTGTCTTTTTAGATGGTGTTTGGAGGAGGTGTCTGTCATTTTGTATTGGATTTTTTTTATTGTATTTTGCAATAAACTTTAGTAATTTTTTTTATAAAATGTTGTTTGTTCCATTGTTTAGTACTATATCCCTGAGGCTCTCGTTTTGTGGTGCTTTGAACTTTACTCCTCCTTAGTTCAGTTCTATTTTTTGTATACTCTATCACTCCATGATGCCAATGTACAAACAAGGGTAGAGAGAGTTTACTTCACTTGTGTCAAAGGCACGGTGCGAAGTGTGTTTATGTAATGGATTGTTATTCCAGACCTCAGACCTGCAAACAGAGAATGAAGAACAGAAATCATCTCGACTCTGCCCTACTGTCAATGAGTTTGATATTGTGGACAGTTAATTAGACAAAATTTTCTGGGCTAATAAATTATCAGCTTTCTGATTGCAAAGAAAAGTAGGCAAAGGTGATAACTGGTGATCTTTATAGTGTTTAAAGCCTTGAATATTTTTTATTAACAGCTTCTGGACTGCCCACTGTACATATAATGTGGCAGGGCGGCCCCGGCTGTGTACCTACCTGTACGTGATTTCATGCACACAGTGTAGGGGGCATACGTGCGCCACCGCAGCGCCGCTCCCGCTTTGACTGGACACAGCGAGAGCCAATCAGCAGGTCCGGTGGCTGCCACGACCCGCCGATCGTTCTGTGGAGAGACAGATCAGCGGTGTGCCAATGTAAACAAGGCAAACCACTGATCGGTGAGGGAGCAAAGGAGAGATCTTTGTGTTTCAGCTAAGCTGAAACACAATCTCTCTTTTCCTCCAGTCTGTCCCTCTCCCACACAGTTTTAAAACACTTCCCAGGGACACACTTAACCCCTTGATTGATCCTGGTGTTAACCCCTTCCCTGCCAGTGTCATTTATACAGTGATTAATTAGTGCATTATTTTAGGACTGATCACCGAATTGGTGTCACTGGTCCCCAAAATGTGTCACTTAGTGTACAATTTGTCCGCCGCAATGTCGCAGTCCAACTAAAAATCGCTGATCACCGACAACACTAGTAATTGTCTTTTTTTGTTTATATTGAGCGCAAAAAATAAAAACTGCAGAGGTGATAAAATACCACCAAAAGAAAGCTCTATTTGTGGCAAAAGAGGACATCAGTTTTGTTTGGGTACAACGTCGCACGATCGCACAATTGTCAGTTAAAGCAACGGAGTGCCGTATCGCAAAAAATGGCCTGGTCAGAAAGTGAGTAAAAACTTCCAGAGCTGAAGTGGTTAAAATAACATCATACTTACCTGCTCTGTGCAATGGTTTTGCACAGAGCAGCCCTGATCCTCCTCTTCCCAGGTCCGCCAGCGCCTTTCTATGGGGGCATTCATGTGGGCTCGCTCCTGAGCTACCCTCTCTGGGTCTTTGACACAGACCGTGCAGCTCGGCCCTGCCCCCCGACCCCCACCCCACTCCGTTGTCGCAGAATTTGACTGACAGCAGCAGGAGCAAAATTATTTACTTTTTTGTATACTTACCATTTTTATACATCACTAGGCTAGTAAGGTGATATGCAGGGTCATTTTCTTTGCTTCTTCTATTGTACTCAATGATGCAGACAGTGAGCTTGTTATGACATTAGCGCCAATCTGCATTATCACACTGAGTGCAGGGCGGCATAATGGTACCCACTCAGGGGACAGATCATTGATACCCTGCACTCGCTTGGTGGCATTCAACTCAGGAGACTGAGGAAATGAGGAAACCGTAAAGAATTACTGTGGACAACAGTGCTGAAGATGAGGCAAGTGCATTGCAGCTAATCGTTCTCTGCTAGAGTTTCACTTTCACTTACATTTCTCCTCCCCACTCTTTGGACAGTAAATAGAGAAGCAGCTCACAGATGAGCTCTGTCATTTTGCTTTCTCCATTTATCACCACATTCCTTGCACTGCAGCACATCCGATTGGCTCCTTGTTCTGCTTCTCCCTCCTCCAGTCAGTTCTGCGATACACACTGTACAGTAGACTGCAAAAGGTTGATAGCTAGGCAAATTCAGGTACTTGCTGCACACTGCTTCATTAAAAATATAACTTTAATTACATATTAATGAATAGAGATCTGCATTTTTGTATCTTTTAAAACTGCTTTGAATTCAACTTCTGATCTTTTATGCATACAGTGGAACCTTGGATTACAAGCATAATCCGTTCCAGGAGAATGCTTGTAATCCAAAGTACTTGCATCTCAAAGCTTCCCCATAGAAGTCAATGGAAACGAAGACAAAATTTGTTCCACATTGACTTCTATTGCATGCAATACCACATGTGGCCAGAGGCGGGGGGGGGGGGGGGCGCCAGAGAGCCTCGGAAATACTCGGGGACAGCTCGGCTGAACTCGAAAAGGCTCGGTGTAAGTCAATTTTTTCACGAAGGTATTCCTCTATACACTTTATATGTACCCCCCTTATATAGGAGGGTATCTTTTATTAGTTATATTTGTTTGATGGTATATTAGCGCTACACTTTTCACACCCACATGTATTACTTTTAGTCCAAAGCTGTGTTAGCTGCTATATACAGTTACATCTTACACAACGCTGTATTTTTCCCCCTATTTTTTCTCGGAAGCACACAGGAACGGAGTATTTCCGAGTGTTTCTGAACAGCTCCGAACCGTTCCGAGAGTCACCGGCGCCCCCGCACCTCTGGCCAAATGCGGTACTGCACACCCCATTAGCTTGAATTCTGCACGTTTTGCGAGACAACACTCGCAAACCGAGTCAGAATTAAAAAATCAAGGTGGCTCGTCTTTGAAAATGCTTGTTAACGGCGTTACTCGTTAACCAAGGTTCCACTGTACCTAGGAAACACCTAGCAGTATACTAGCAGATCCTTTGCTACATTTGCCAGTGTTCCCATACAGCAGAGACCCGGGTCAATTCACAAAGATGCATGGGTTATTTTTACTACAGTCTTCATTTTACTTCATAAAAATGTTCTCATGAAAAAGGTCAGTTCACAAACATAAATATCATAGATGTGGGACAGATATTTTTTCACATGGAATGGATATTTAAAGAGAATCAGTCACTTTGCCCAGTAAGGTTCTGATGCTAGCCCACTCCACTGATACTCACCTTTGCCTATGCTGACCCAGCTGCTCCATTGGTCTGTCAGAGACATGGGTGTAATCTCTGTGTACCTCAATGTTGGAGCTTAAACTGGGTTAAAGTGTTACTAAACCCACAATAGTAAAATCAGTCTGTATATGCCATAAAGCATCCTTGTTATACTCACTGTGGAACCTAAAGGGTTAATAATCCGCATTGTGTAAAAAGGCTGTTTGATCCTGTCTTCTCTGATCTTTCCCTTCTTCCACTAACCCCAATCCATCTCCTGATGAGGCATAGCCTTGGGGGCACTCTGCACATGCTCAGTTTGGTGTGTGCTGCTAGAGAGTTTTTTCTTTCTTTTCTTGGGAAGGTGCATGTGATCAGCACAGGGACAATCAGCACTGTCCAGACAGAGGGTCAGGGGTCCTGCAGCCTCATAGGGCAGTCAGAGTAGAATGAAAACTCCTTCTAAAGCTTTAACCAGACACCGATAGAAGTCACAAGATAGTAGTATACAGCAGATGAGAAAAGGTATTTAGCAGTTTATATTTACTAAAATAATTGCATTTCCATGTTCTGTGTACTGTGGGAGACCAGATATAGTGAATGCAGAGTCCTTGGTTTAGGAACACCTTAATTACCATTTCCCCTCCTAAGGTGACAGTGTTTGCTGCTGGCAATGGGTACCCAGGCCTGAGCATTGCATCATGAGATTAAAGAAAGCTCACACTGACCCCCATACCCAGAAGTACCGATCCAGATCCAACAGAAAATCAGAACAGCAGGAGTTCAGCCAAGAGATGTATCGGTGGATAGGCTAGACAGAGAACCCGTCACTTTGCCATGAATGCAATAAGTGACACATTTCTCATGAATCAGTATTTCAATTTCAACATTTTTTCCAAGTTTTTCCATTAAAACATTAACCAGAAAGACAGAAGAAAAACTGTACAGGACATCATTATGCATTACATCACTGCAAAATGTGAAATTATTCTTGAGTGCCGCATTCAAGTAAAGAACTGTCAAGGTAGACAACAGTAGATTAGAATATGATCAGATGACAATACTATAGGTGTGGTAATGGCTAATGTCACAAGTGTGACGTCCTGTGGAACAAAGAGGTATAGCTAGCCATAGATGGATTGAAATTCAGCCTGTCATAACTGGACGGACAAATTCTGATCCAATTCTAATCCATATGTGGCTGTTCCCGTTCAGGCTTGTTGGAAATTTTTTCTTGATCAGTGGCTGCAGCCACTGATCAGTTATTCTGACAGCAAAAATTCCCTGTGTGCATTTGGGAACATGGACCTGCATGCACCCGCACCCACACGGAGATCACATTGGGACACAACAGCTGTGTCTTTGCACATCAATGGGACTTCCTGTACAGGAATGCATTGAACATCTGTACATCCCCAAGCAGGAAAATGGTATTGTACTACCTGAGTGAACAAGCCCTTAAACAGAAAATGAAAAGTACACAAAGTAAAGCATAAGACACATAGTGACGTTTTCGTGCATTGTCCCCACTCTCTTCTTCCTAAGGCCTCGCTCACATGGGCATCTATAACATAAAATGAGAAAATTTATATCCCGGCGCTACTACAGTGGGGGAAATTATTATTTGATACCCTGAAGGTTTGGTAAGTTTGCCCACTTACAAAGAAATGAAGGATCTATAATTTTTTTTATCATAGGTGTATTTTAAATGACAGAGACAAAATATCAACCAAAAATCCACAAAAAACGCATGATACAAATATTATAAATTGAGTTGCAGTTCAGTAAGTAAAATAAGTATTTGATCCCCAAGCAAAATATGACTTAGTACTTGGTGGAGAAACCCTTGTTGGCAAGCACAGAGGCATGAAGCCCATTCTTCTTTACAGATCTTCTTTAAATCCTTAATGTTACTTGGCTCTCTTGGCAACTCGAAGTTTCAGCCCACTAAATACATTTTCTATTGGATTAAGGTCTGGAGACCGGCTAGACCACTCCATGACCTTAATGTGCTTCTTCTTGAGCCACTCCTTTGTTGCCTTAGCGGTAAGTTTTGGGTCATTGTCATGCTAGAAGACCCATCCACGACCCATCTTCAGTGTTCTGGCTGAGGGAAGAAGGTTCTCATCCAAGATTTTACAATACATGGTCCATTTGCCCCTCAATGCGGCAAAGTTGGTCTGTACCTTTAGCAGAGAAACAGCCCTAAAGCATAAGGTTTCCACCTCTGTGTTTGACTGTAGGGATGGTGTTCTTACGGTGATAGTCAGCATTTTTCTTCCTCCAAACACGGAGTCGAGTTAATGCCAAAGAGCTCAATTTTGGTCTCATCTGACCACAGCACTTTCTCCCAATCACCTCTCTGAA
The DNA here is from genome assembly GCF_042186555.1 of Aquarana catesbeiana. NCBI lineage: Eukaryota > Metazoa > Chordata > Amphibia > Anura > Ranidae > Aquarana > Aquarana catesbeiana. The sequence goes on from NC_133329.1 coordinate 337,038,012, forward strand.
TCATTTAGATGTTCATTTGCAAACTTCAGACAGGCCTGTACATGTGCCTTCTTGAGGAGGGGGAACTTGCGGGCGCGGCAGAATTTCAATCCATGGCAGCATATTGTGTTACCAATGGTTTGTTTGGTGACGGTGGTCCAAACTGCCTTGAGATCATTCACAAGCTCCTCCCGAGTAGTTCTGGGCAATTCATCCATGTAAAGGTCCACAATCTTGTCTCTGACATCCTTTGACAGCTCTTTGGTCTTGCCCATGATCGTGAGGTTTGAATAGAAGAAAGAGCTCCTGTGGACAGGTGTCTTTTATACACATACCGAGTTGTCATTAGGGGCACCTTCTTAAATTGACAGGACTAATCTGTGTACCACATGAGCACATACTGTAGCCAGTCTGTGGGAGCCAGAATTATTGTTGGTTGATAGGGGATTAAATACTTATTTTACTCACTGAACTGAAACTCAATTTATAACATTTGTATCATGTGTTTTTTTCTGGATTTTTGGTTGATATTCTGTCGCTATCATTTAAAATACACCTATGATAAAAAATTATAGACCCTTCATTTCTTTGCAAGTGGGCAAACTTACAAAATCTGCATGGCATCAAATAAATTATTTTCCTCACTGTATGTGCTACCCCAAACTTATCACAGAAATAATAAAAATATATATTAACAAAAGCAGCTACCACCTAACAGTGCCATCAGTACACTAAATGCAAAATCAAAATTATTAAAATAATAGTGAATCACTTTCAATAAAGCTGCTGCATGACTTTTCTGGCATTAATCCCTCTTCTTAATGTATTGCACCAAATTCATGAAACATTGGTGACACTTTTGGTTCTGACAGCGACTCCTGTGCCAAATTCATAGAATTCGAAAATACGCCACTTTTACATTGTGTCGCATTGAGTTCCCCCCAAATGTAAAAGTGGAGCTACTTAAAACCATCTCTCTTTTAGGCCTCATGTACACTGCTACTGGTAAACAGACATTTAGTAGCAGTTGTGTAATGGTGACGGAAACTTTGTGGAAAGAGACAACCTGCCCACATCCCTATATAGATACACAATGGGAAATTTTCCTCTTAGTGGGACTTTGTAGGGCAGGAATCTCAGGACATTACATCAAAAATATAAACAATAATTTTATTGATCAAAAAAGTTTAAAAAGACATGACGAAAGTTAAAAAAACAACAAGAAAAGTGGATGCCAAAAATTACAATTGATGACAGTACAACAATTGTATATAACCAATTTGCACTTAACCCCACAAGAGCTGTTTCAGCAAGAAAAAAGCTGTGCAGTGAAGCCCGACGCGTTTCAAGGTTTTTACAATTGTTGAGACCTCTTCTTCAGGGGCTGATTGTGAGGTACAATGTCTGTCTAAAGACCGTGTTGTTTCTTAGTCAACATCAAAAGGCATCCAGTTTAAAATAAAGGGAACCAGATGGTTTGCCGGTGGGGGTTAGAGCCATAAGCCATCGCAATCACTAAAGGACCAAATGTATCCACAAACCAGGACACGACACAAAGAGCGTCCTATCCACCAGATTGTGACACTTAGGATGTAAGTTGCTGTGAAATGTTATATTATTGTCCACTGTCTATGCATATAGGGTAAAATACCCCTTCTGCAGACTACATTGAGGGTATCTCAAACGGTACTGTCTGGTCTGTAGTATCGAGGAGTGCACTGGTAGAGCCCCTGCAGTCAGTGGCTCTGTAGCTTAAGTGACTGCACACTCAAAACGATGCCCACACCACAGCAACTTACATCCTAAGTGTCACAATCTGCTGGATAGGATGCCCTTTGTGTCAGTACGTATGGGAAGCTGTATGGGAGAATTTAGCGCATTCTTCACCACTTTTACAATGCATGAGAAATACTTTCACAAAATCTGTCCGCGTCAGTCTTTATGAAGTCCAAGAAGTGTGTGTGTCTGGGAGCTGTGCACCCACACGGCTGTCAAACTGGCAGCAGATGCCAAGTCCTTGAAGCTGCTGCGTCCCATTTAACAAGAAATGGACTGCCTGCACAGGGATAGATGGAACACTTGTGCAGGCAAACACGCGGGCGGCAAGCTATAGTGTGCCCATGTGGATGAGGCCTAACAGGTCATATTTTAACAGCTTTGTTCTGGCCAGTGCTGTGTAATTAGAAGATGTCTGCCTGCCAGATTTATGCCGTATTCCTCTCACCTTCACAGGCCTCAGTTTACAATTCATCTCTCAGGAATACACAGTGTGAAAAGTCTGACTGTAGAAGCGCACATAAAAGTACTTCTATTTATAATAATGCAAAGACTTTCAAATAACATTATAAAACATTTGTCTACAGAAACCTCATAAACACTTGTGGAAGTAAACGGGCACAATGTACTTCTTGGCCAGTAACCTTGTATTTCCATTGTCGGCATTGTTGAATATTGGAGCTGATAGTATCTTTACTCTATATGGCTGTCTGGTTAAACTATTACACTCAAACCAACAGCAGCCAGCCTCAAGAATCATTTCCAGTGACCTCATGTGACCCGCTTGTATAGCACGTTAGGCTTGGGTTTTACAAAATACTATATTGTGAAATCGCTACAATCCCTCCAAAAAAGAAAAAAGCAATCAGTTGCAATGCTTGTGTATCATTTAGACCCCTTTCACACTGTGGAGCTTCTAAACTGCCAGAGGCCACTTTCACACTGAGGCGTTTTACAGGCGTTTTTGCGCTAACAATAGCGCCTGTAAACTGCCTTTTCTGCAGCCCCAGTGTGAAGGCCTGAGTGCTTTCACACTGGGGCGGTGTGCTTGCAGAACAGGAAAAAAATTCCTGCAAGCAGCATCTTTGGGGCCGTGCGAGAGCGCCGTATATGTCGCTAAGATGCCCCTGCCATTGAATTCAATGGCCAGCACTGCCAAAGTGCCTGCAAAGTGCTTCGGCAGCAGCGCTTTGCGGGTGGTTTTAACCCTTTTTCAGCCGCTAGCGGGCGAAAAGTACCGCTAAAACGGCAGTAACATGCTGCTAAAACTAGCAGCGCTTTACCGTCAATGCGCCCAGTGCCTCAGTGTGAAAGTGACCTAACACTGAGCGCTTCTCAAGGGCTTTTCAGGCGTTTTCCATTCATTTCAATAGAGAGGGGTGCATTTCAGGCGCTTTTTTTTTTTTAAGCTCTCCAAACATGTTCCAAAGATGCTGCTTGCAGGAGTTTTTTCACATCCCCACCAGCGCACTGCCCCAGTGTGAAAGCATCCATTGATTTTAATGGGAAGCAGTTTTCGTGAGCTTTTTTTAAACGCAAAAGCGCTTGAAAAACACCTCAGTGTGATAGGGGTCTTATTGAATACAGCAATGTGAAACAGACATAACTAACCCCTAAAAACCTTAAGACTACTTTCATACTGAGGTGCTTTACAGGCGCTATTGTGCTAAAAAATAGCGTCTGTAAAGCGCCTCTCCGGTCACTCCAGTGTGAAAGCCCTCGGGCTTGTGCACTGGAAGGACACTAAAAAAAAAGTCCTGCAAGCAGCTTCTTTGAGGCACGGTGTATACACCACTCCTAAAGTGCCCCTGCCCTTTGAAATCAGCGGCACTTTTAACCGTTTTTCGGCCGCTAGCAGGTGTTAAAAACCTCCTCGCTAGTGCCGAAAACCGTAGCTAAAACGACGGTAAAGTGCTGCTAAAATAGCAGCACTTTACTGCCGACGCCCCAGCACCTCAATGTGAAAGTGCCCTTAGTACTACAGCTGAACTTCATTTAGCTAAACACACTGTTCAAATATACACTTACCTGCCACTTTATTAGGTACACCTGTTCAATTGCTTGGTAACACAAATTGCTAATCAGCCAATCACATGGCAGCAACTCAATGCATTTAGGCATCTAGACGTGTTGAAGACAACTTTCTGAAGTTCAAACCGAGCATCAGAATGCAGAAGAAAGGGGATTTAAGAAACTCTGAAGGTGACATGGTTGTTGGTGCCAGACGGGCTGGTCTGAGCATTTCAAAAACTGGGGGGTAAGGGTATATATGGAGCGCTAATTATACAGTTCAAAGTACACGATTATGATGACTAGGATGATAATATTCACTAAGTCCAATAAAAGGTCCCGAGGGACAATTAGTCCATATGCTACTAGAGCTAGACCTATGTTATAGGTTCTGACCAGTGTCAGTGTCGGCAGCCAGCTATCAGAGCTGAAGGAGACTCTGTACGAAGTGAAAGAGGAAGAAGAGAGCGGCACCACTCTAAGTATAGCATAGGGCTAAAGCATCAAATTTAATGGATTGTATTCAACGCACATTCGAGTAGATATAGACAGGCATGTGTAGTAAAGTAGCCACGCGGATCCCTTCCGTGCAACTTGGCAGCAGTGATTGTCAGTCCCGGTCGCTCCGTTGGTGTCCGAGGCAGGAAGTGATCAGTTGCGCAAGCATCAGGCATGGAGCTGATAAAGGAACACGTATGCTCCAAACGCGAGCTCTGCCATGCCCCCTGTCTGTCACGGCTGACGCGACGACTGCTTGGCCAGCTGATCACTTTCCGCCTCTGACACCACCTGAGAGACTGGGACTGACAATCACTGCTGCCAAGCTGCACGGAAGGGATCCCCATGGCTACTTTACTACACATGCCTGTCTATATCTACTTGAATGTGAGTTGAATATGATCCATTAAATTTGGTGCTTTAACCCTATGCTGCACTTAGAGTGGCGTTGCCTTTTCTGACGAGTCTCGATTTTAGCTGCGACATTCAGATAGTAGGGTCAGAATTTGGCGTAAACAACATGAAAGCATGGATCCATCCTGCCTTGTGTCAACGGTTCAGGCTGGTGGTGGTGTAATGGTGTGGGGGATATTTTCTTGGCACACTTTGGGCCCCTTAGTACCAACTGGGCATTGTTTAAACACCACGGCCTACCTGAGTTGCTGGCCATGTCCATCCCTCTATGACTACAGTGTACCCATCTTCTGATGGCTACTTCCAGCAGGATAATGCACCATGTCATAAAGCTCACATCATCTCACCACTGGTTTCTTGAACATGACAATGAGGTCACTGTACTCCAATGGCCTCCACAGTTACCAGATCTCAATCCAACAGAGCGCCTTTGGGATGTGGTGGAACTGGAGATTTGCATCATGGATGTGCAGCCGACAACTCTGCAGCAACTGCGTGATGCTATCATGTCAGTATGGAGCAAAATCTCTGAGAATTGTTTCCAACATCTTCCTGAATCTATGCCACAAAGAATTAAGGCAGTTCTGAAGGCAAAAGGGGGTCCAACCCAGTACTAGCAAGGTGTACCTAATAAACTGACCGGTGAGCGTGTCTAGTGATGGCGAACCTTGGCACCCCAGATGTTTTGTAACTACATTTCCCATGATGCTCATGCACTCTGCAGTGTAATTGTCCATCATGGGAAATGTAGTTCCAAAATTTCTGGAGGTGCCAAAGTTCGCCAACACTGGCGTATACTATATATGAATGGTTTACCCTGCCAAAGGTATTGTAGTTGTATTCAGCTTGTGATCCAGATAGCACAGGCAGGCTGGTGACCTCATCTTTTCTCTACTGCAGTTAAGCAGTATAACCAGGTCACCAACTAGCCCGAGGCAGCTCCAGATCTGGCGCTGTGTCCGTAAGAAATAATAAGAAATAAGAAAGCAGGCGGCACAGAACGGGTCCTGTAAGAGAAGCGTGGTGCAGGAGCACAGGACAATGTTAGATCTGTTGGGCTGGTAAGTACAGTATATTAGTTAAGCATAAAAAAAAGCACCAAATTAGAGTGGATGGAAGGATTCTCATTGGGAGGTTGAAGTTCCTCTTTAAGGGCTTGTTTACACCATATGCAGTTGAATGCGTTTTTAAGTACAGTATGAATGAATATGCAAGAAAAAGGAATATATTTCAATGAAACGGCAAGTAAACGCAACTCATTTAAAAAAAAAAAAAAAAAAAAATGCATACTCAAATATGAATGCAAGAAAATGAATATATTCAAATGAGCCCAGTTTACACCACTGTGCTTTAATGTGTATAAAAACAAAAACAAAAAAAAAGGAAGGACAGCAGGCTGTATTTTTGGTTTTGTTGCGCACTGTACACTGAACGCCAAGATTGCAGTGCAACTATAGAGCCCTTCGGCCTTGTTCACACCAATGGCTGGGAATGGCAAATAAACAGGCGGTAGTTGTACCCCCTATGAGAATCCACCTATAAGAGAACATGCAGACGCTTAGACTTGCACACATGTCGCAGCAAAAAGTTCACATCCTGTTGCATTCAGCAGGCAGTACCGCCACCAAGCACACCCAATTCAAGAGAATGGGGGTGTGCTACAACACTGCTACAATTGCACAGAAAAAACAGGCAGTGAGGAAGTGACCTACTGCCTTGCAACCGCCCATCAATCCCCAGTGGATCACTTTTCAGAGGGGCTGCAAGTGTGAAAAAGCCCTTAAGCTGGTTACATACTAGAAGTTTTTTTTCATTCAACTTAGGGGGCTGAGCGAAAAAAAAAAAAAAAAAAAAAAAAAAAAACAGATCCTCGTACTAGGGGACTGCTAGTTATCACTCTGGTCTCTCCTGCTGTGAACATGTTCATACTGTTTACTGAAAACTCAGTGCAAACAGATAGAACTCTGACTGCCCCATAGAGATGGTCCTCCAACTCCTGATCTGCTGAGCAGAGGATCACAGGAGCCGATATCAGGACCACTTTAGGTGTTAATGTAAGTTCTAAATAACATTATAAGTAGTGATTCCATGAATACATACAGTATATGTTACAGTATATGGTGTTTAATATTGGCCTGGAATTCAGCTCAAAGGCATACAATATAGGTATTTTTCTTGCTGCACTAGACTTCGTAAATCACCTTCAGGAATGAGCAGGACCATGTGAACTCGGTAGGGAGGAGGATTCTCTCCTTAGATCTCTTTTGTCCCATGCTGCCTTTTTTAGTTATATTTACAGGAACATGCCAGCAGTCTTTCAACCTCTCTGTTCTGCTCACATCTATACTCTTCCTTAAAGTACACACACTGCGTGATAACCGTTACCGTAATCCCACTGCAATTTGTCAGACAGAGCACAGACCAGAAGGCAGCTCACTTCTATCAGATCAGGCAATGATATTATACTAAAGACTGTAAACTTCTTTCTCTCTCTCCTAATAATGGAATGGGGTATATTGTAGCTGGTAACAGAACTCCTTATTATCTGGCACATTTCACTAAACAAAGAAAGTAGCCAGGCGGCCTTATTTAGCCAAGAAAGCTCTACAGATCTGCTCACTGTACAGTGCAAAAACGTATTGTCTAAAAGAAATTAAAGGGTTTTTTTTTTTTTTTTAATAACAAACATGTTATACTTACCTGCACTGTGCAATGCTTTTTGCACAGAGCGGCCCCGATCCTCCTCTTCTTAGGTCCCCTGCTGGTCCTCCTGACTGCTCCTCTTCTCGGAAAAAGATGTCTGGATGGGATCATATGCTGCTGGATATATCTTTCAGCAGTGTTGGTGCCTTTCCAGATGTGCAAGCTGCCCATTCCAGATGTACTAATGCACCCCCATAACATCAGAGATGCAGGTTATTGAACTGAGCGCTGGTAAGCCCGAAGGTCCTTCTCCTCTTTAGTCCAGAGGACGCAGCACTCATGGTTAATGAGCTTTGGCCCAGAGAAGATGGCAGCGTTTCTGGATCATGTTTCGATATGGCCTCCTATTTACATGTTAGAGCTTAACCTTGCATTTTTGGTTGGAATGGCAAACTGTGTTCACAGACAGTGATTTTTTTAAAGTACTCCTGAGACCATCCAGTGATGTTCATCACAGAATCATGCCATCTGAAGACCGAAGATCACAGGCATCCTATATTGTGTTTCGGCCTTGTGTACAGAGATTTCTCCATAGTCTCTGAATCTTTTGATATTATGTACTGTAGAGCAGAGGTCTCCAACCTGTGGGCTGCAGCCCAACACCGGGCCGTGGCGCTTCTGCTAGCGGGCCGCGGAGGAGACAGGTAATTTTCCGCCGCGAAGGCTGCTCTACACAGAGCTGCAGCCGCGACCCAGAAGAGAGAGAATGACATCATCTCTGACTGCCTGCCCTCACTCTTGTCTCACTCGCATGTGCCTGTGTTTCACCTGCAGCTGTACCCGCGCTGAGGAGAGGCTGACAGTGTTGTAACTGGCTGCAAGTACTCTGCAATGCTGGGGGGGAGATTGATTTTACATGTAGCTAGCAGGCAGCGTGGCAAGTGACATTCCCATGTGGTGGCAGGCAGTGTGGCAAGTAACCTCTCCATCTGGTGGCAAGCAGCGTGGCAAGTGACATTCCCATGTGGTGGCAGGCAGTGTGACAAGTGACATCCCCATCTGGTGGCAGGCATAGTGGCAAGTGACATCTCCATTTGGTGGCAGGCATAGTGGCAAGTGACATCCCCATCTGGTGGCAGGCATAGTGGCAAGTGACATCCCCATCTGGTGGCAGGCAGCGTGGCAAGTGACATACCCATTTGGTGGCAGGCAGCGTGGCAAGTGACATCCCCATCTGGTGGCAGGCAGCGTGGCAAGTGACATTCCCATCTGGTGGCAGGCATAGTGGCAAGCGCTGGTGACAAGTGACACGCTTAAGGCTCCCACTGATTCTGCATTATGGTGAGTTGAACTATTTTATTTTATATTACAATGTAATGATAGAAATAATGCGTTTCAATCATCTGGAAACCATACCAACCATGGTGCCTGGATGATTGAAGCACTAACACCAGCCATTGCCCTGAAAAATTGCCCGTGAAAAATTGCTTCCCCCCCCCCGCGCCTTGGCACAATTTTCTTGCACATAGCTGGTCCCCGGTGCCAAAAAGGTTGGGGACCGCTGCTGTAGAGGATGATATATTTAAAATCTTTGCAATTTTACATTGAGTAACATTATTTTAAAATTGTTCGACAATTTTTATATGCAGCTTTTCAGATTGGTAAACCTCTGCTCATCTTTATTTCTGAGACATTCTGACTCCCTAAGTTGCTCTTTTTATGCCCAATCATGCTACTGACCTGTTACTAATTACCCTAATTAGCTGATAAATGTTCTTTCAGCTTTTCCTTCTCAGTACAACTTACTTTGCCAGCTTTTTGTTGCTCCTGTTCCAACTTTTTTTTAAGAGATATTCAATTTCAATTTCAAAATTACCTTTTTTTTAAATGGTATATTTTCTCAGTTTACACATTTGATATGTTTTCTATTGCAAATAAAATATCGGTTCATGATATTTGCAAATTATTGCATCCTGTTTTTATGTAGATTTTACACAACGTCCCAACTTTTTTGGAATTGGGGTTGTATTTGATATGGGATTTAAAGGGACAGTGCTGCACTGTTTGAGGGAAATGTTCTTAATCCACCTGATGTCACAAGACTGCTTCTAAAGTTTCAAGGTTACTTATGATGACAATATGGGGAGATTTACTAAAACTGGAGAGTGCAAAATCTGGTGCAGCTCTGTATAGAAACCAATCAGCTTCCAGGTTTTATTGTTAAAGCCTAATTGAACAAGCTGAAGTAAAAAGCTGAGTGTTTACTATGAACAGCTGAACCAGATTCAGGGTGCTCCAGTTTTCGTAAATCTCCCCCAAAGTGAGTTCTCTTAAACTTTAGAAATTATGTTGGTGGCATAACAGAGGGAGAGGAGAAGAGCATTAGACCCTAGGAACCAATCAAAATTCAGTTTTTGGTGCAAAAGAATTCTGGTCTATGGATTACTGAACATAAAACGTGAAGCACCGAAATGAAAATTCTGGATGCTCTTGAGCGAAACCGAAAATGAAGGTTTTTAAAAGAATATATTATAATATTTATATTTATTATCTCACAAAAGTGAGTACACCCCTCACATTTTTGTAAATATTTTATAATATCTTTCATGTGACAACACTTTGCTACAATGTAAAGTAGTGAGTGTACAGCTTGTATAACAGTGTAAATTTGCTGTCCCCTCAAAATAACTCAACACACAGCCATTAATGTCTAAACCGCTGGCAACAAAAGTGAGTACACCCCTAAGTGAAAATGTCCAACTTGGACCCAAAGTGTCAAATATTTTGTGTGGCCACCGTTATTTTCCAGCACTGCTTTAACCCTCTTGGTCATGAAGTTCACCAGAACTTCACAGGTTGCCACTGGAGTCCTCTTCCACTCATCCATGATGACATCACGGAGCTGGTGGATGTTAAGAGACCTTGCGCTCCTCCATCTTCCATTTGAGGATGCCCCACAGATGCTCAATAGGGTTTAGATCTGGAGACATGCTTGGCCAGTCCATCACCTTTACCCTCAGCTTCTTTAGCAAGGCAGTGGTGTCTCGGAGGTGTGTTTGGGGTCCTTATCATGTTGTAATACTGCCCTGCAGCCCAGTCTCCGAAGGGAGGGGATCGTGCTCGACGTCAGTATGTCACAGTACATGATGGCTTTCATGGTTCCCTCAATGAACTGTAGCTCCCCAGTGTCGGCAGCACTCATGCAGCCCCAGACCATGACACACCCACCAAGACCCACTTGTCTTTGTACTCCTCACCTGGTTGCCGCCCCACAGGTTTGACACCATCTGAACCAAATAAGTTTATCTCAGTCTCATCAGACCACAGGACATGGTTCCAGTAATCCATGTCCTTAGTCTGCTTGTTTTCAGCAAACTGTTTGCAGGCTTTCTTGCGCATCATCTTTACAAGAGGCTTCCTTCTGGGACGACAGCCATGCAGACCAATTTGATGCAGTGTATGGTCTGAGCAATGACAGGTTGACCCCCCTACCCCTTCAACCTCTGCAGCAATGCTGGCAGCACTCATACGTACATTTCCCAAAGACAACCTCTGGATATGACGCTGAGCATGTGCACTCAACGTCTTTGGTTGACCATGGCGAGGCCTGTTCTGAGTGGAACCTGTCCTGTTAATCTGTTGTATGGTCTTGGCCAACTTGCTGCAGCTCAGTTTGAGGGTCTTGGCAACCTTCTTAAAGCCTAGGCCATCTTTATGTAGAGCAAAAATATTTTTTTTCAGATCCTCAGAGAGTTCTTTGACATGAGGTGCCATATTGAATTTCCAGTGACCAGTTTTGACATCTGAAATTTCGGTGCATCAAAAAAAATCATATCACATACACTTCATAGATGATAAACTGACCATATATGTACTACCACTCCAATGAATTGATAATGGTAACTCTTACCAGTTCAGTTATGTGTTGGGAGAATTAAAATACCCACATCCTCATTCCGTTATCTCCTCTCCCTCTCCTCCACCCCGTATTGCCTTTATTGAGACTACACCAAGCATGTACTTGGAAGTGGGCCACAATCTGGTGCCATTCTACAACAAAGAAAATCGAGAGACACTAGGGTTCCTATCCATCATCCCTTGTGTTGTGCTCTGGTCCTTTGGTCCTTAGACTTGGTGCCCCACGTGAGCTTTTGTCACCTGCCAGGGGCACAGGAATAGTCCCCTTAATTTTTGCTTTGTAAGACCAGCCACTGTAACATTACCTGTATAGTACCATGTTCAGTGAACACATCACACTTACATCACTATCATTGCATCATTTCATAGACAGATGCCACCTTCCTCCAATCCCACCCTCATTCACTATCATTTACAACTTAAATTTCTATTGCATGATGAGCATTGTAGTTTCTACAAACATCATACAACGAATGAAAGTTAGTGCCGCTTACTTAAGACCCCCTCAGGGTGCTCGACCGTAGATGCGCCTTCTTATTAGAAGCTCGGACATCACGGGATTTAAAAAGGTTATCTTCTCACTGGGAAGTTGTAATCTAAAGAATTTGTATATTTATTCCATACATACTGTGTGTAACAGAGGATATGCTTCAAATGAAAGTAGAACTAAAGACAAAACATTTTTTTTCCATTTTTAAATAGCATAAGCTCCGGTTCACACTGCTGTGACTTATCATGTGACTTGTGACATAAAGCTGCATGAAACACATTCATTTCAATGGGTGCCGTCTTAATCGAGTCGCAGTGACAAAAAAAAAAAAAAAAGGTCCCTGCACAACTTTTCTGCAACTTGGTGGACTTGAGTGCCATAGACTGCATGTTACATCACAAAAGATGCAAGCAAGTCCCAAGGAAGTCACAAGCAAGTCATAAGACTTTGGGGTGGCAGCAGTGTAAACTTTTTTTCCCTCATAGCCATTGTGCTATATGCTGGGTGTCCAGTGTACCCCTGTGCCTTTAAAGGAGGGGTGGGGCTCCATTATAATGCATGTGCTCCTACTATGGAGACTCTCAAAATTTAGAGTTAGGACTACAGAAAATACTGGGATGCCTTGAAGGGGCTCTGTAGCTTACGAATGTATTTGCAAATGTGTGCAAACTAAACCCCTGTTTTTAATGCATATTGTTAGGCCTCTGTCACATGGGCACTCTGATCAGGTCCACCTGTCAGTTTTTCAGGTGAACCTGATCAGACGCTCCATGCACCTTTATGGAGCAGCGGAGGTCAGCGGTGACACGTCCACTGACATCTGCCAGTATCGGATGCGATAAATCCAGATAGATGGAAACCCTATTTTCCATCCGACTGGGGGATCGGAATGGATGGGATTGGATGAAAAATGGACAGGCGATCTGTTTTCATCCGATCTCCCATAGAGGAGAGCAGGGCTCTGATAGGTCCGTCTCTGCACAGTGAGCGGAGACGGACCTGTCCTCCGCCTGTTCAGCGGGGCTCAACGGATCGATCCCGTGATCAGCAAGCAGAATCCATATAAAGAACAAGCCTGTGTGAAATGACCCTTAAGCCTCGTACACACGATCGGATTTTTGTCCGGGAATTGTGTGATGGCAGACTGTTTGCCTAAAATCCGACCGTTAGTAAGCTCCATCAGACAATTGTTGTCCAACTTTCCGCCAACAAATGTTGGATGGCAGGCCATTACATTTTCAGCGGACAACGGTCTGTTGTCAGATTTTCGTATCCTGTGTACACAAGTCCGTCACACAAAAGTCCAAAGTACAAACACGCATGCTCGGAATCAATGCTCACCAAACACGACATTAGCAGAAGGTGCCCAAAGGGTGGCGCTCAAAAGCTGAAATTCCACGTAGTACATCACTGCGTTCGTGTTCGTTGGCCGACAATTGTGTACCGTTTGTATGCAAGACAAGTTCACGGCACACGCCCTTCGGACAAAAGTCTGACGCTTTGCCAACAGTCCGATCATGTGTATGAGGCTTTAGACAGGATATTTCGGTTGGTTGCAGGCTGGTCGGTAAGTTGAGCTGGGAATTTCTTTGGTTTTATTTTGCATGTGTTGCCCTTCCACGTGCTCCTTGCTGCAAAAGCCAGTTATAGGTGAGGGCAATGGCCATTTGTTTGTACTCCTTATTGTACACAGATTTTTCCAACATGTTGGAAAGTTTCTATACTGCATGCACCGTTGTCTTTACTGCGCAGGAAAACAAAGACACGTCTCCACAAACATGCATATCGATTTGTGTGTCACTGCCAGACATCTGCTTGTCTATAGCCAGCCCAGCCTGGAATGAACACAGCACAGTGCTGGCAAAGTACATTTAAATGCAATCTGCAAGCTCTAGCAGTTCAATCTTCATTGCGACATAAAGATAAATGATGACAGGAAGCAGTCAGTGAGTCTCCTAATGACAGATTCAGATCCAATAAATCAGCTGACTGTCACAGTCATAGGTTCAAAGTATGCTTGTCACCTGTTTATTCCAGTAGCACTTTACCCATTTTGGCAGCAGGCACAGTTGGCGTTCTTCTCCTTCCTCCCCGTGGCCCCAAAATTGTACTTCTTACTGACACTTCAGTATAAAAACATTTCTTCAGCGTGGTTTGTAATATCCCGACGCGGCCTGTTCTGGAAGGAGCGCGCTTTTGCTAGTTAGGCATTAAAACTGATTGCAATGCCAAATTGTTTATAGCCGATTACAGCTTCATCTCCTTACAGATGACCACCTCCGAAAATAGTTTCTAACACTTTTCTCTTATTTTTACAATTTTCTCAAAGGACTGCACATATTTAAAGCAGTATTAAACCCAAATATTATATTGCAGCTTACCAATCCTTAGAAGTGATGGCTGCATTAGACCCCTTTCACACTGGGGCCACTCATGTGTTAGCGGTAAAGCGCTGCTTGTTTTTAGAGGCACTGTACCGCTGTTTAAGTGGGGCTTTTCAGCAGCTAGCGGGGCGCTTTTACCCCTGCCAGCGGCCGAAGGGGTTCAAAACACCCATGTTGCGGCACTTCCGAAGCGCTGCCCATTCATTTCAATGGGCAGGGGCGTTCTGGAAGCCCTGTATATAGCGCTCCCAAACCGCCACAAAGATGCTGCTTGCTGGACTTTTCCTAACGTCCCACAAGCACACCGCCCCAGTGTGAAAGCACTCGGCTTTTACATTCAGGCGGCATGGGAGGCAGTTTTCAGGCGCTTTACAGGCACTATTTCTAGCACTTAAATGTCTGAAAACTGCCTCAGTGTGAATGGGGGTCTTAGTTTCCTTTTTTAGGATCTCTTTCTTTTATGTTTACCTGGTGATCCTGCCATTAAGTCTGTTGTTTTTTTAACAGGATAAGTTATCCTACAGATGTAGCAGTCAGGGGGTTGAGACAAACCATTTACCACTGATAGGGGTACTTACAATGATCAGCTATTATTTATATAAACCTTTATCCCAAAAGGAAAACATTTTTTGCTCTAACTGCTTAAAAATATTTAGCTGTAATTTGGCTTCAGTTTTTAGTGTATTTATATCTGCTAGTCCCTCTAACACTTCCCTCCCCCCAGACTGAAAATGCTGCTGTCCAAAAGGTGTCTTTGTGCTCTTCCTCCAAAGTTGTGTCTCACTAAGGCCGGCCATAGACAGTTCGAATCTACTGCTGAACCGGACAGGATTCGAACCATGTATGGGCTGGCTGAATGTAACGGGTTGATCGATCAATCAACTTGGGTACAACCAGCCTGCCGGATTTTGTATGCGATTATCACTAATGGCTGGTATACCCGCTAGCAATAATCACCATCTTTTGCCAGCGGGGATGGCTTCCCTGTCAGAAGAATACATTGGCTCAGCAGGAGGGATTTGCCTGTCATTGCGGTTTGTTCCATGTATTTGCTGCTGAAATATTTGTAAAGTCTCATGGTTTTTCACCTTAATACATTCTATGCATGGTGAAAAACCTTCTGTGCTTCAGCTGCCCCCCGGACCCCCCACCCCCCATTTTCTTACCTGAACCTGATCGTTTCAGCGATAAGCTGGATAGATTGATAGCAGCACCAGCCATTGGCTCCCGCTGTTGTCAATCAAATCCAGTGACACGGGAGCCGGGGGCGGGGCTGAATCTTGCTGTCATTGTCAGTGGACACAGCAGCGGGACTTGTGATAGCGCCCGCACAGGTGCCCCCAGGGAAAGCAGCTCTCAGTGGAGGCACCCAATGAAGAGGAGGAGCCAGGAGCGCTGCCGGGACACCCCCAGAAAAGGAGGATTGGGACTGCTCTTTGCAAAACCCTTGCACAGAGCAGGCAAGTATAACATGTTTTTTTTTTTTTTTTAAATAACAAACACAACAACCTCTACAATCACTTTAATACAGGAGGCGTGTTATTGGACAGATCACCAGATGAAAGCAGAGGGGAAAAAAAGCTTAACAAAAGAAAACGAATGCAGCCACCACGTCTTATGATTGGTAAGCTGCAGTAAATAAAATTTTTAGTTTTGTGTTTAATACCGCTTTAATTGTTTTATTACTTTCCACATTTTAGATACCAGCTGTACCATATTAATGGCCCCATTTCATAAACGATTGACAGTTTCTCCCTCTAGCACCTTTCTGTACGTTAGTCAAAATAACATCTGCTGAACTGTTGAGACAAAATCAGTTAGAAGGTAAGTGACATTAAAGTTGAACTCCAAGAATTCTTTTAATCGTTTTAAACTTACATTGGTCCAGCTTGGTTACATTTAACCCTTCACATCTCACATACGGAGGGCTGCTGGGGATGTAGAAATTTACAGTAATGGTCTGTGCTACATAGAGCCACCGCTGGTCTCTTCCAGGTTCTGCTTGAGGGACTTGCTTTCTGTAAATGGACCACAGGGGGGAGTCTGGTAACTCCACCTCCACGCAAGGTATTCTCTTATTGGCCAAGACGGAGATTGTGACATCTTCTGCCTCTCCTCTTTGCCTCATCCAATGACTGTCTCCTGTTGCAGCCACTGAGCTCATCATAGGCTGTCACCTCTAAATACACACTGTGCATGTGCTGCCCAAAAGAACTGGACAGCATTCCCTTCCAAGGCACTGGTCCCAACAGTTGCTCAGTCCCTACAATACCTCCGGACAGAGCTATTGCTGGTTGTAAAGGATTTAAAGGAGAAGTATGGGTTTGCCTTTTTTTTTCCTAATCATACTTACCTAGGTGGATGCAGAACCTGTCCCCACAGCGTCTCTGCACTGAGGACCGAGCTATCGAACACCGCTGATGGCTCAGTTCTCTCGGCTCCCCAAGAGGAGAGCTGCTGACTGTTAATCAGCAGCTCTCCTGCTCTGCTCCTCCACGCTCATTGGAGCGCTGAGTTGTGGAGGGGCGGGAAGAGGCTGTCTCAGCGGCTCACTGAGAGGCTGAGACTGCCATCAGTCCAGGCACCTGACGGATCCAGACTTCCCAAGTCGGGATGACGCGGTGCCTGGACTGAACTTTGTGACGTCAGCAGAGAGCGGACTTCAGACCACTCTCTGCTAAAAACGGGTCACAGGAGTGACAAATGAGTTGCACTCCTGTGACCCATAGGAGAACTACAGCCAAACGAGCCCAGGCTGGACTTCTCCTTTAATCACTTCAGCCCCGAAAGGATTTGCCTCCTTAATAACCAGGCCATTTTATGAGATACTGCACTGCGTCAATTTAACTGACAATTCCACAAATAGAGCTTTCTTTTGTAGGTATTTGATCACCTCTGCGGTTTTTATTTTTTGCGCTTTAAACAAAATAAAAAAACAAAAAAAAAAGTGTGACAATTTTGAAATAAAAGCAATATTTCTTACTTTTTGCTATAATAAATATCCCCCCCCCCCCAAAAAAAATAAAAAAAAAAAACAAAAACAAATGTCTTGCTCAGTTTAGGCCAATTTATATTCTTCTACATATTTTTGGTATATATTAAAAAAAATAAAAATCGCAATAAGTGTATATTGATTGGTTTGCGCAAAAGTTCTAGCGTCTGCAAAATAGGGGATAGATTTATGCCATTTTTATTATTTTTTTTTTTATTAGTAATGGTGACGATCTGCGGTTTTTAGCGGAACTGCGACATTGCGGCGGACAGATTGGACACTTTTAACACATTTTTGGGACCATTGACATCTATACAGCAATCAGTGCTATAAAAATGCAGATTACTGTGTAAATGTCACTGACATGGAAGGGGTTGACACTAGGGGCAATCAAGAGGTTAAATGTGTTCCCCGTGGGTGTGGATAGGACTGACTAGAAGAGGAGTCTCTCCTCTGCTGACAGAATGGGTGTGCGTGTGTTCACACACACAAACACATCCCTGTTCCGGCTCTCGTGCCCGGTGGACATTGTGCCCGCCGGCCAAGCGTATCGGGTCCCCCACCTTGCAGCCGGCGCACCCGCTATTGCTGTTTAAAGGGCTGATGTACAGCTATGGCGATTTGCAGGAGAGTGCTGACCTGCCACAGTATAAAGACGGCGGCTGGTCGGCTAGTGGTTAAAGAAGTTTCTTCTATATAGAGCTCTGGGATTCATTACTTAAATAGAAAGGGAGCTCTGGCTTGTAAGTAGATTTAGCACACTATGCAGCTATACCCAGGGCTTGAAAAATGTGCTTTGAATGTAGGAGCCAGCTAAAAAAAGTTAGGAGCCATTTTTTTTTTAAACTAATAAAAAACTTATGGGAACATGTAACATGTTACCGAAGGTGAACTTATCCTTTAATCCTTTAACGCCATTTTTTGCATTTTTTGCACACGTTTAAAAAAAAATTTTAGGCCCGAGTATTACATAAAACCCCCAAACCTTATATATTTTTTGAAAGTAGACACCCTAGACAATAAAATATTAGTAGTTCCAATTTTTTATGTTACACGATATTACCACAAAAGGTAAAATTCAGTAAAAAAAAATAAAAAAAAAAACACACACATTAAAAGTTATTTTAGAGGGGGCACAAAGAAAAAATCCCAATTGTTTTGGTAAAATACAAAAGCAGAGGTTGCACCGAGTAAATAGATACCAAACATGTCAAACCTTAACCACTTGCCGACCAGCCACAGCACATATACTGCGGCTCTATTGTGCTAAACGACGTACCTGTACATCATTTAGTGCAATAGCCAGCGGGGACCCCGCGCTCTGATTGGCCAGAGGGGGAGCGAGCGATCGCTCCCCAGAGAGGTAGAACGGTGGTCTGCAGATGTAAACAAGGCAGACCGCCGTTCTGACAGGTATGAACTCCGTGATCTTGTGTTCCTGCTAAGCAGGAACATGGATCTCTGAATTCATCCAGTGAGTCCATCCCCCACACAGTTAGAAAGCATCTCCTAGGGCAGTGATGGCGAACCTTGGCACCCCAGATGTTTTGGAACTACATTTCCCATGATGCTCCACTACACTGCAGAGTGCATGAGCATCATGGGAAATGTAGTTCCAAAACATCTGGGGTGCCAAGGTTCGCCATCACTGTCCTAGGGACACACTTAACCCTTTGATTGCCCTGGTGTTAACCCCTTCCCTGCCAGTGTCATTAGTACAGTAACAGTGCATATTTTTAGCACTGTATCACAGTATTGGCGTCACTGGTTCCCCAAAAAGTGTTAAAATTGTCCGATTTGCCTGCCGCAATGTCGCAGTCCTGCTAAAAATCGCTGATCGCCGCCATTACTAGTAAAAAAAATTTATTAAATAAAAATGCCATAAAAATATCCCATAGTTTGTAGACACAATAGCTTTTGCGCAAACCAATCAATATACACTTATTGGGATTTTTTTTACCAAAAATATGTAGCAGAATATGTACTGGCCTAAATTGATGAAGAAATTCAATTTTTTACATTTTTTTATTGGATATGTTTTATAGCAGAAAGTAAAAAATATTGTTTTTTTTCAAAATTGTCTATCTTTTCTAGCGCAAAAAATAAAAACCGCAGAGGTGATCAAAAACCACCAAAAGAAAGCTCTATTTGTGGGAAAAAAAAACTATTTTATTATGATACAGTGTTGCATGACCACGCAATCCTCAGTTAAAGTAACGCAGTGACGTATCACAAAAAATGGCCTGGTCATGAAGGGGGTAAAACATTCCAGGGCTGAAGTGGTTAAACATGTCAGTACCCTATATTTTCCATAGGCGACACTTTAAAAGCACAAAGTCATCAGTTTAGCTACACGAAGGAGATCTGGTGCTAGAATTATTGCTCTCATTCCGGCGTGCGGGGCGATACGCAACATGTGTATCGCAATTAATGTTTTCAGGCATAAACCGGAGGGGAGGGGGGGGGGATTTATGTGCTTGGGTGTAACTTAGATTTTTTACAATTAGAAAAAAAATAATTTTTACTTAAC
The DNA here is from genome assembly GCF_042186555.1 of Aquarana catesbeiana. NCBI lineage: Eukaryota > Metazoa > Chordata > Amphibia > Anura > Ranidae > Aquarana > Aquarana catesbeiana. The sequence continues at coordinate 337,057,646 of NC_133329.1, forward strand.
TTGTTTACTGTAACTTACTTAAAAAAGTCCCCTATATTTCCAGCAACGCATAGACAAGGCAAAATGTATTGTTTCCAATGGTGTGAGTTCACACTACCAGGGTCAGTGCACACCACTGTGTCTCCTAGAGCACACCAGCGGCTATACGATCAGGGTAGCTCATTGGTGTGAACGAGCTCCTAAAAGTAGTTGTAAACCCTTACATATACCCAGTAAAGTGACTGGCCTCAGGTGATACACGGAGATTAAACAAATCCTCCTTCATAAGTTGTACCTGTTTATCTGAAGCCATCACTCCTCTACATCCAACATGCAGAATTTATACAGCTTGTCTGAGCTTTCGGACAGCAGGGGGCAGGGAGCTGAAGTTACACTCTGCAGAGATCAGCGACAGTGGATTGGAGGGAAGGGACAAACCACCCGTCACACAGGAACAGAACGGAGGCCGTCAATCACAGACTGTGTGCTGGAGCTCCCTCTCGGTCACCCTTATTTTTTCTGGGTGTCAGGAAACCTTGTCAGAAGTGATTCATGCTGATATGGATAAAACAGGATGGTCTCTACAGTAACAATGCCCAGGTCTCCCTGAAAGTCAGTAACAGTCTGATCTATGTGGGTAAGTCCCTTAGATGGCTATCTACATATGGGATTTTGGCTCTTCAGAAACACTTTGTCTTTGACTGCCCCCCATGAATGACCTCTCCCCCCTCCCCCTTTTTTTCCCCTTTTCCCTCTCTGTCTCCCTGGTTAAACAGGATGATTATTTCCATATCGTAATGTACATATTTGTTTTTGCTTTGAGTTTTGTCAACTGTTTCTTTGTTCTTGCAGTGTCCAATGTTAAGTGTGAATCCTGAAGAAGCTATTACCAGCGAGACGCGTTGACTCCACGCGCTTATACTATCTAAGACTGACTGTCTAACAACGTATTGGGTTTTATACGACATGATTTTTCTTTTGATGGCACTTCATCTTTTTAATGAGATACAAAAAAATTATGTTTTTATACTACTGAAGGTTCTATTCTTCCTCATTTGTTGGCACAATTAAAGTCCCTTCCCCTGTGGTTGTTGAGGTCCCCCTCTAACATTTTAGGATGTGGCCCTCCCTCTTACAGGGGTTATGTTGTGGTTTGCTATGATTCATGCTTATAGTAGGGGTTTGAAGCAGCAGAGAGAAATGACACTTCATGCTCTGAACTGAGACAAGTACAGTGCCTTGCAAAAGTATTCACCCCCCTTGGCATTTTTCGTGTTTTGTTGCCTCACAACCTGGAATTAACATGGATTGTTTGAGGATTTGCATCATTTCATTTACTTTTTTTTTTTTTTTCATTTTTTTTTTTGTGAAGCAAACAACAAATAGGACAAAATAACAGAAAAAGTCAATGTGCATAACTATTCACCCCCATAAAGTCAATACTTTGTAGAGCCACCTTTTGCGGCTATCACAGCTCCAAGTCGCTTTGGATAAGTCTCTATGAGCTTGCCACATCTTACCACTGGGATTTTTTGCCCATTCCTCCTTGCAAAACTGCTCCAGCTCCTTCAAGTTGGATGGTTTGCGCTTGTGAACAGCAATCTAAATCTGACCACAGATTTTCTATTGATTTGAGGTCTGGGCTTTGACTAGGCCATTCCAACACATTTACATGTTTCCCCTTAAACCACTCAAGTGTTGTTTTAGCAGTGTGTTTGGGGTCATTGTCCTGCTGGAAGGTGAACTTCCGTCCTAGACTCAAATCACACACAGAGTGGTACAGGTTTTGCTCAAGAATATCCCTGTATTTAGCACCATCCATCTTTCCCTCAACTCTGACCAGTTTCCCAGTCCAGACTGCAGAAGAACATCCCCACAGCATGATGCTGCCACCACCATGTTTCACTGTGGGGATGGTGTTCTTTGGGTGATATGATGTGTTGGGTTTGCACCAGACATAATGTTTTCTTTGATGGCCAAAAAGTTCAATTTTAGTCTCATCACACAAGAGCACCTTCCTCCATACATTTTGGGAGTCTCCCACATGCCTTTTCGCAAACTCAAAACGTGCCATTTTTTTTTTTTTTGCTGACAGTAATGGCTTTCTTCTGGCCACTCTGCCATAAAGCCCAACTCTATGGAGCGTACGGCTTATTGTCGCCCTATGTACGGATACTCCAGTCTCTGCTGTGGAACTCTGCAGCTCCTCCAGGGTTACCTTAGGTCTCTGTGCTGCCTCTCTGATTAATGCCCTCCTTGCCCGGTCCGTGAGTTTTGGTGTGCAGCTGTCTCTTGGCAGGTTTGCTGTTGTGCCATGTTCTTTCCATTTGGTTATGATAGATTTGATGGTGCTCCTAGGGATCATCAAAGATTTGGATATTTTTTTTTTATAACCTAACCCTGACTTGTACTTCTCAACAACATTGTCCCTTACTTGTTTGGAGAGTTCCTTGGTCTTCATGGCAGTGTTTGGTTAGTGGTGCCTCTTGCTTAGGTGTTGCAGCCTCTGGGGCCTTTCAAAAAAGGTGTTTATATGTAATGACAGATCATATGACACTTAGATTGCACACATTTCACTAATTATATGACTTCTGAAGATAATGGTTGCAGAGCTTTTTATGGGCTTCATAACAAAGGGGGTGAATACCTACGCATATGCCAATTATCAGTTTTTTTATTTCTGAAAAATAGTTTTATGTATATATTTTTCTAATTTTACTTCACCAACTTAGACTATTGTGTTCTGATCCATCACATATAATTCAGATTAAAAAAAAACATTGAACTAAAGGCTGTAATGTAACAAAATAGGTAAAAAGCCAAGGGGGTGAATACTTTTGCAAGGCACTGTACACACTATAGATGGAAATGCTTTGTTCATATATCTGAGCTTTACAACCACTTTAAGCGTTAAAAGTCCTGACCTATTGCACCCTATGTTGCATATCATTGCATCACTATTTTTTTTTTTTAAATGTTGTTCCTACATAAAAGCTCGTATATGTCTGATATAAAGAGAAAAATGTTTCATGTCAGTCTAAAAAACTGACCCAGAAACCTGCACTGAGATAAGAGAAGCACTAAAATACAATTACTGTACTAAACCGGATGCTCTGTAAATAATCAATTATGGCCACACCCTGTACAGATAGAATGACAGTCACAAGAAGGTTTATAAAACATTAATGTATTGATAAGAGGAGTTTTTATTGGTTTATCATGATATTGGAAACCACATGCAAAAAAAGAAAAAAAAAAATTAAACCTGCAAAAAGTAGGTCAGGCTGACATTCCAGGAATGGCAACACCCCGCAGCAGTTCCACTATGATAAAAAAAAGCAATTATGCATTTTTGACATTCCAAGAGCAAGAATAATTTTGCCGAACAGGTTTCCTAAACTAAAAAAAAGAGAAATCGAAACTGTGCCATCAAACCATACTTTAGGGCTCTTGCACATGTAAGCCAAAAAAAAAAAAAAACACAAGTTTTTTTATTTTACATATCTCAATGCAGCCCATTGTTTTCAGTAGGCCTGTACACACAGGCGCATAATGTCAGCAAACTACCGCCGCTTTTAGGACAGCCATACACCGTTTGAATCTCAGCCAGTTTAGCAGGAAGCCAAGATTCGAACTGTTAATGGGAAAGCTGAATGTACCAAGCTGATCGATCGACTTGGATACAACCAGCCTGCCGGATTCTTTTGGACGTCAGAAGACGACAATGGCCCAGTCGGAGGGATTCCCACATCAACACTGTCTGTGTTGATGGGGGAATCAAGCAAGTTTCTTTCCTGCAACCCGTGGTTGCAGGAAAGAAATTTGGTCCGTGTATCACAGGCCTTAGATCAGAAAAAAAATATAATATAAAATATGATTTATTGGTCAGTATTTTACATACGTACAGGTCAATACATTCAATTTCATACCCCCTTCAATTCTGTGTAAACCTGCGCACTATATGGACCACACTCTTATTTTTTATGCAGGAACTTTTTGCCAGGAAGATCTGGCGTTATTACATCAGTACCGTGCGCAAGGACCGCCCATAGGCTACACTGACTGGCAATTGGGGGCAGGCCCGGGAAGCCTGTACAAAGCAATGTTCTTTTGTGTCCACACATCCAGTTATTACATGTGGTTAGGGACAGATGTTCACCTCTGAATGCAATCTGTATCCAAGGTCAGACATCTGTCCCTAACCACAGGTAAACACAGGATGTAGGGATACGTGTAAATGGCTGTGGCTCCTACCAGCCTGTTATTGCTTTTTGCAGTCTTCCTGACCACAAACACCTGTGATCCCAACAGATCAAAGAAAACTCTGCTCCGGGTGAGCAATCACTGCAGTCCAAATAGTGCTGGGTGCAATACCACGGCTTACCACCGAAGATCAATAAACAGAAGAAAACGGCTGCACACCAAAGAATTAATCCAGCATGTTTAATTCCAAAACATGACAATTGCCAACCACAAGGACAAGGTTCCAGGACCCAGGAGGTGACGCATTTCACTCTGAATACAGTGCTTCTTCAAAACTCCTCAGGTCTGAAGAAGCACTATATTCAGTGTGAAACGCGTCACCTCCTGGGTCCTGTAACCTTGTCCTTGTGGTTATCAATGATATTTTGGAAGGAAACATGCTGGATTAATTCTTTGGTGCGCAGCCATTTCTTCTGTTTATTTACCTGCGATTCCAGCTATAGGAATCAACTGTATGCCCCTAATTGTCCATGTGAATGTATCCTTAAGCCCCGTACACACGGACCAAATATTAGGCCGGTTCAATAGAAACTGGCCAACATTCGGCCTCTGTGTGTGTGTGTGGCAGCCGGTCCGGCTAACATCGAAAGGGGCATGACTGAAAAAGGTCTACGATCACCATCCAATCATTGTTCTCAGCCAATGGCTGAGAGCACTGACCGGAGTGTTCTGGCAGTGCGGGGGGGGGGGGGCATCCCCCTTTTCGAATAAAAAAGCTCAGCATGGAGATCACTGTACTAACATTGGATTGTTAGTACAGGATCTCCTCCCAAGCTTTTCTTTTTTTTTTTTTTCTCATTCAGCCCGCTGGGTTAAAACAAACAAAAAAAAAATTCTAGTGTGTACCAGGCTTAAGATTTATTTTTGCATGGTGAACATGAAAACAGTATACAGATGTCACCGGTGATATCAGATGTAGTATCACAGATTGGCGTTTGCAGTGATCCTATGAATGTCTCTCTTGACTCATCGCTGTCTGTTGTGTCCTGATCTATTTCAAGCTAACTAGTCTTCAAATGATAAGCCCCATATTAAAAACAAACTGGAGTATACCTGCCACACCTGGAACCCTACCTATACCTCTCACCAGTCTGGAAATACTTGATCTGTGGATCTCTTGTATTACCGATTAAGAAAAAAAAAAATGAATCAATTTCAAATAATCACTGCAGCTAAGGAAACATACTGAAACATTAACATACTGTAAATGTTAATGATAAAGAATACGTAACAGAAAAGAAGAAATACTTAAAGTGTATGTAAACTCGAACAATACATTTCTCCTATGGGTGCCATCTTGGTCTGCTAAAATACTAATAAAAGGCTTTCATTATAGCTGGTGAACAACAAGTATAAAAAAAAAAAATATGCTCTCTGTCTCTGGACTGTCATCAGTTTGCATTGTTCCCAGCCATTCTTTTTAATAGTCTTCAACCTTCTTCCCGATTCAAGTAGAGCAGCAAGAACATTTGTACAGCATGTCACTGTGCTTCATAAACAGGGGCAGACTGGACAAGGGGGCAATTGCCCCCCTGGGCCACTCTGATCTCTCGTAAAAAGGCTGCAAAGCTTCTGATGCAGGCATGTCTAAAGGCTTCCTAGTGAAGAGGAGTAGAGTCCCCGCTGTTGTCCGAACCAAGTGCAGGATGAGAACAGAGCATGGGCTGCCCCTCCAGCATGGATCGTGTACTCTGTATCCGAACTGGCTGTGCCCCACCGGAGGCACTTCTCCCCTGTCCAGCCCCGACCCGCCTCCCCATTGCAGCCCCTAGCCGACCAATGAGGTAACCCGGAGTCGACGCAGTTGGCACTGTCCAGCAAGCAGAGAGTTCCCGGAGCTCCCGGAGAGAGAGAATGGGTGTAGCATGAAACATGGCTGCAGTCCCTCTCCCCATCCCCTTACAGAATCTGGAAGTTCTCATCCCCACCGGCTCCTGTCATGTTGTTAATTCAGAGCAGCTGTGTCATTCACTGGGGGAATCGTACCATGGGGAGAGTTCCCCAACATCAGAATACATACAATGATCAGTGTCGCTATCTATAGCTGGCGGAACCGATCGAGCAAAAAAACCTGACAGGCTGGTTGTACAGAAGTCTATCAAGAAACTGACTCCTGTACAATCAGCCTGCCCATAGATGAATCGAAATTTGTCCAGTCCCTACTGAACCAGCTGAATTTTGATCCATTGATGGCAGACTTCAGATGGTATGCTCACCTTTCCCTTGGCTTCCTCTGGCAGTACCTAGATGAAGATGACCTTATCATGCTTGTGTCGAGATCCCGGGGAAGATTGAGTAGCCCCAACCCTCATGAAAGACCATTCTGAGTTTTCCGTAGAATTTTGTTGGCAGGGTGGCAACATTACTCACTGCACTACAGAAGCCATGGGAAAGGTAAGTACAATTACGGTAACTTTTTTTTCCGTACAAGTTTTTTTACATTACATTTTATGTGGCATTTCAGGAAAGGGGGGGGGGCATACTAGAGAACAGTCCAGGCATAAAGTGTAAGGTTCGATATAAAAGCCTTGCAGAACAGCATCCAACACAGAGGGGCTTATGTACGAAAGGCAAATCCACTTTGCACTACAAGTGCAAAGTGCACTTGAAATTGCACTGCAAGTGCACTTGAAATTGCACTGCAAGTGCACTCGGAAGTGCAGTCGCTGTAAACCTGAGGGGTAGATCTGAAATGAGGGGAAGCTCTGCTGATTTTATTATCCAATCATGTGCAAGCTAAAATGCTGTTTTTTATTCTCCTTGCATGTTCCCCTCGGATCTACACTGACTGCACTTCCAAGTGAACTTTCAGTGCAATTTCAAGTGCACTTTCCACTTGTAGTTTGCACTTGTAGTGCAAAGTGGATTTGCCTTTAGTAAATGACCCCTAGAGTGTCTTTACAGACAGTTCTGCCCTTCCAGAAGAGAATCCTGTAAAATGATAGGCTGCTGTGGTCTGTGTCGCCCAGACAACATTGGTACTGTTGTGTTGCAATTCCCTGCCCCCTGCCGTGAACCAAGCCACTGGGCTTAGGTGCACACTTTAAAACCCAACATTTTCAGAACGCCAGTGCCAGTGTAAATACTCCCCAACACAGAATCCTTTCTGCGGAACAGTCTACTCAAAGTTGAATTCTGAGATAAGCAAATATAATCTAAATACAAGAGACTTGTGTAGCCATCCAGTGTGAAATTTCTCCGTGGAGGAACTTCCTGTAATAAAGACCAGCCAGCGCTGCTCTTTCGCCATGTGCAGGGTGACTGGTCTTGTCTCCGCCCCTCCTGCAGTTTTCAATAGGTAGCCTGAAGTTGGTGGGGCTCCTGGAGAAGTGACAACTGGCAGAAGACATTAAAGTGGCACTAAACAATATCCTTATTTTCCAAAAATGATTCATACACATCCAATGCTTAATGGCCCTGTAAACTATTTTTTATTAAATAGTTTCTTACAGTGTTTTTCTGCTTCCTTGTAACATCTGTGAGCTCCTGAACCTCTGCTCTTTTGGAATGAGCAGTGCATGCTAGTTGTGGTCATTTACACTGCTATGCACATTACAAATCCCAGAGTCCAGAGTCCAGAGTCCCTCTCAGTAGTGAGCATGAGAGGGTGGCTACGTTCCCACATACAGTTAGTCGAATCATAGCAGAAAAAGTTAGGAGATTTGGAGGAGGTCGAGAGCAACAGAAGGCACTTTTAAAGTATAACTTAGGCCCCTTTCACATTTGTACGACCTGAAAGTCACACGTTTTTGACGCGACTTGAAGCAATGCCTGTGTAGTCTTGAGGTCTGGACCTCAACTGGCATCAAAGTCAGACAAGGGTCTGGATAACGGTCTAGTATGGATTTTGGTGGGGAGGACCCCCACGTCTTTTTTTTAATTTTGGCGCGGGGTTCCCCTCCAAATCCATACCAGATCCTACACGTTTTTTCTTTTTTTAATAGCCGGGTTCCGGCAATTGCAACCGCAAGTTATATTAAATGTGATTTGACTCGTTTTTTTTTTTTTTTTCTTTAGAAATCCCATTTTTGCTACAGCATGTTTTATGCATGTTACAGATGCACCACTTTACAGGCACATTAAGGGGACCCCCCCAGGCACTATATTTAATTTTTTTTTTTTTTTTTTTATTGTTGAACTTTAAGCTTAATTAAAAACACTGCTCCTGAAAAAACAATTGTTTTAAAAAAAATTGTTTGCATTAATACATATCCCCAGGGCAGTACCCAGACCCCCAGACCCCCTTTTATGGCCAATTACTTACATATAAGCCTTCAAAATGGGCACTTTTGATTTTTCCTGTTCAGCTCCCATAAACTTCAATGGGGTTTGCCGTTTGGGTTGGAACATTTCCCCTATTTGGGAGTTCTGCTGCAAACCAAATGGGGGGGTGTTCGACGATGTGTAAAAAAAAAAAACACGAAGCCCTCTATCGGCACGCTGTCACCGCCGAAGGCACTTCCATCTTTATCCATCTTTCTTCTGGGTTTGCGGGCTTCAGTGATATGAATGGCCGAGCCGGCGATGACATCACTTCCAAGCATGTGTGCAGGAGTCGCCGTCTACGGCACGGATCTGAAGGAAAGGCACAGGTATGCTGTTCCTTCAGAGCACATGCGCCAGTGACGTCACCTGCTGCATCTAATGTAAATTTCTCCTAAACGGCGCATGTTTAGGAGATCTTTACACTAGCTATAGGTAAACCGAATTCTAGGCTTACCCATAGGTCAAATTCATACATGGGAGTTTACTCCCACTTCAAGGAAGTCTTCCATCAAACAACCTTTTACATTTTGAGTGGTTTATGGTAGATCTCTGACTGCGGGAGATAAGGCACAATAGGTGGATGCAGTAACTACCAGCAGTAAGTAAGAATGACGACTTACCCCATAAATACATCAGTACTGAACTATATTTTGCACTCAGTGACTCGATCACAGTAAAATGCCAGTCATCTCATATGTGTCATAGTAAGCAGTTTAGCCATGACATGGTGTGTCTGTCATTGTAAAGCAGTTCAGGGATACCAACATGTGTAATGTTTTGCTCAACACTACATTAATCCCAATGTGATGACAGCTGCTGTTCTCTTCTAAGGAAACAGGCTTTTTTAGGCCTCATGTACACTGGGCATAAAAAAGGCTTCTTATACAGGCGTTTGCCGTTTTTATCCTTTCAGCCTGTAGAAGCCACTTTATGTTAGCCTAATGCCGCGTACAGACGATCGGACATTCCGACAACAAAACCGTGGATTTTTTTCCGACGAATGTCGGCTCAAACTTGTCTTGCATACACACAGTCACACAAATGTTGTTGGAAATTGCGAACGCCAAGAACGCGCTGATGTACAACACGTACGATGAGCCGAGAAAAGTGAAGTTCAATAGCCAGTGTGGCTCTTCTGCTTGATTCCGAGCATGCGTGGAATTTTGTGCGTCGGACTTGTGTACACACGCTCGGACACTTGTTGTCGGAAAATTTGAGAGCCTGCCCTCAAACATTTGTTGTCGAAAATTCCGTCAGCAAAATGTCCGATGGAGCATACAAACGGTTGGATTTTCCGACAACGAGCTCACATCGAACATTTGTTGTCAGAAATTACGACCGTGTGTACGCGGCATAAGTTTCCTTGCATATTTTTGCCGTTTACAGGCATATTTGAAGAGGAGCGTTTACAGGCTGAAAAAAAAAAAAGCAGCTTTCGGGCAGAAAAAAGCTAGATATGCATAAACGTGGCGTTTAGACGCGTTCAGCATTTTCAAGTGTAAACTGATTAATGAAATCAGAATGAAAAAGGAATAGAGGGGAATGTTTTGGCGGAAAAAAACGCTTATAAAAAACGCAAACGTACATAAACGTCTGTGATATGAGCCATTATGAGCAGAAAAGTACAGAAGAAATTGCCCCTGGGATTTTTAAGGACGTCACAACACAACTAAAAAAACATATAAGTATAAAACAAATAGTTTATTACAAAAAGTATTTTTTATAAAAACATAGAAATGCACCAAAAGCATATTCATCGGGGTACAATTCCTTTGGGTACTCATTATTTTGTACAATGTGTGCAATTTATAGTTTATTGCCACAGAAAAAAACAACATCATAATCTGAATTCGTTTCACGATTTTTATGCAGATTTTGATGAGGTTCTGGCATTCTTTCAGGTGCCCAGTGTGCATGGACCCTTCATGTTTTATTTCACGCCGTATTTCAATGACTTCAATTTTGTTGCATTGTTTGATGATAAGTGCACACTGTCGTCTATTCCTTTCCTATGGGCCTCAACAAGTGTACATGCATCAAAAAACATGCATCGCCCTTAGTTCACCGCAACATGACCCGTGTACTGTCACGTGTGCATTGTGGCATGTTAAAGAGTCAGGCCTATTGTTAACTGCCTGGTTTTACGCTGGGGGGCAATTAGAAATGAATAGGACAAACAGTGCATGTGTCTGATGTGCGCACATAGGTGTGAAGCCAGTCTTCAGTGTCTATTTATGTTTTTTTGTTTTAACATTTGTATTATTCCTATACTCACTATGTATATGCATTGAATGTCTCATTAAAAACAATGCACTCCCTGTGTGGCTGATATTGATCCCAGTAGTTGTTAAAAAAAAAAAAATGCAAGTTGAGTGACTATTAAAGCTGAACTCTGGGATATTTGTATAAAATACCCTTGCTGTGGACAGCCATCCCCACACTGCAAGAGTTTATTGCTCATTAAGTCTAGAGGTAGATGGAAAAGCTGTAAGGCCCCTTTCACACGGGGCGGACTCCGGCTGCGATCCATTTGCTCAGCAGGGCATCTATTTGGTGATCCCCGCTGAGCAGGCAGATGACAGGTCCGTGTCCGCTTTGCTTATGCAGAGGACACAGACACAGTCCGCTCTCCTCTACGGATGGTCGGATGTAAACAGACCGCCTGTTTGTTTACACCTGACTGCCATCTGAGCTGATCTGCTAGATGGAAAGAGAACGGATCCCCATCCGTCTGTTTTTAGTGGATTGGATTAGTGGGTTAACCACTTCAGCCCCAGAAGAATTTACCCCCTTCCTAACCAGAGCGTTTTTTGCGATTCGGCACTGTGTCGATTTAACTGACAATTGCGCGGGCGTGCGACGTGGCTCCCAAACAAAATTGATGTCCTTTTTTTCCCATAAATAGAGCTTTCTTTTGGTGGTATTTGATCACCTCTGTGGTTTTTATTTTTTGCGCTATAAATAAAAAAATAGCGACAATTTTGAAAAAAAACGCATTATTTTTTACTTTTTGCTATAATAAATATCCCCAAAAAATAATTAAAAAAACATTTTTTTCCCTCAGTTTAGGCCGATACGTATTCTTCTACATATTTTTGGTAAAAAAAAAAAAAAAAAAAAAAAAAAAATCGCAATAAGCGTTTATTGATTGGTTTGCACAAAAGTTATAGCGTTTACAAAATAGGGGATAGTTTTATGGCATTTTTATTAATCATTTTTTTTTTTTTTTTTTTACTAGTACTGGTGTCGATCAGCGATTTTTATTGTGACTGCGAAATTATGGCAGACACATTGGACATTTTTGACACATTTTTGGGACCATTGTCATTTATACAGCAAACATTGCTATAAAAATGCACTGATTCCTGTGTAAATGACACTGGCAGTGAAGGGGTTAACCACTAGGGGGCGGGGAGGGGTTAAGTCAGTACTAGGGAGTGTTTTCTAACTGTAGGGGGGATGGGCTAGCTGTGACACGTCACTGATCTCTGCTCCCGATGACAGGAAGCAGAGATCAGTGACACTCTCACTAGGCAGAACGGTCAGATGCTGTTTACATTAGCATCTCCCCGTTCGTCCTCTCTGTGAGGTGATCGCGGGTATCCCCGCAACGATCGAGTCCGCGGGACCCGTGACCCGACTCATGGAGCTCCCGGCCGGTGCGCGCCGGCGGCATGCACGCAATGGCACGGCAGAGAAATCAATGAGCCTTACCTGTACGCCCATTTGTCCAGCCGTGCCATTCTGCCGACGTACATCGGCGCGTGCCGGTCGGGAAGTGGTTAAAGTGGTTCCAAAGGGTCATTAAAAAAAAAAAAAAAAAAAAAAAAAAAAAAACATTTACCTGCTCTGTGAAATGGTTTTGCATAGAGCCGCCCTGATCCTCCCTCTTCTAGGGGCCTCCACTGGCACTCTCCTCTCCCTCTCGAAGTGCCTCCATAGCAAGTATTGTGCTAAGGGGGTACACGCCAAAGCTGAGCTGTGTGCGTGCCTAGACACACACAGCGCGGATCAGCCACATCCCCCGCTTCCTTCTCACAGGACAAAACAAAAAAGAGGGAGGGCACACCAGCCTTGTGCATAATCCCAGTATACTCTTTGTTGATAAAACCAAGGTAGATATACTCACAAACTACTGTGATATACAGAATTCATCAGAATAATCATACAATTGATCTACTACACAAGCTCCTTAGCTTGGGAAGACACTATCTGGATCTTTGCTGGCTTACAAGCTTCAAGGGGTGTCCCCTCGTCCTCAGACCAAAACAGTCCCTCCTCACAGAATTTGATTGACAGCAGCAGGAGCCACTGGCTCCCGCTGCTGTCTCTTGTCCTGTGAGAAGAAGGAGAGGGAGCTGCTACAGACAGGCACAGCGCTGGATCGAGGGGACTCCGGTAAGTGTTTAGGGAGGTGATACAACTGCTGGGACAGTTTGATCGATCAACTTGGTATATTCAGCTTGCCCATACACGGTTCGAATCTTAGCCAGTTCCTACTGAACCGGCCAAGATTTGAACCGTGTATGGCCTGCCTTAGCTGTTGTCAATGCCTAAGGCCTGCTTCAAACCTATGCAGGTTGCAGTTTGCACATTCCAGATGCATTTTGCTTTTTGCAATACACATTTTTAATCCACTGAAGTCTGTGGAACCAGAAAAAAGTCCCTGTCCCTTTCCATAAAATGTACAGATGTAAACATGACCCATAGGAAACCATGTTAAATGGACTGTAGTGTGTTTCTGCAAAACCAAAAATGCACAAAAAAAAAAAATGCATAGGTGTGAACCAGGCCTTAGTGGACACTTACTGCATTAGGGCTCATGCACACTGCAGTAAAATTAGAAAGCTGCTTTTAGTTTGAGCTTGAAGAAGCTTGTGTTTTATTAGGCTCTTTCCCCCTTTTTTTATTGAGCTTCTTTGAGCATAAGCGTTTTTTGTTTTTTTTTCCCCCCACAAACCCTCCCCTCAGCTCATTTTTCCTATTTCTTTTTGTGTGTGTGTTTTTGAGCTTCTTTGAGCTCTTTCATGCTTTTTTTTGCAAGTTTTTGGGCACTTAGGTGTCTTTTCTGCTCGAAAGCTCCTCTCAAAAACGTGAGTTTGGTGGGGGTGGGGAGGGGTTTTCTGCCCGTAAATTCCTGAAAAAGCCACAGTGTTCATGGACACATTGGCTAACATGGAGAGGAGTTTTCAGGCAGACGAAACGAGAGCTCAAAAAAGCTCAAAAGCCTGTAGGAGCCACTTCTTTGAGCTGCAGTGTGCATGAGTCGTTACAGATGTTGTATATCCATGAAAAAAAAAAAAGGGAGGTTATAATAATTTATATTTTTGGTACTTAGCATGGCTCAACGCTGCCTATTATATCCAAAAGGGACTCACAAGCTAACAAAATTTAGGGAACATTTCTGTATTTAAATGTTGAGAATAAATTTAGTAGAGGGAAATATATGTATGTATATGTATATGTATATATGTATGTATATGTATATTGTATGGCAGCGGAGGAAAGGAACATGTATTTTGTCAATAGCAAATAATCAGATTCCAGCGGATACCTCTCTGACACAGGTCAGAATATGGAGTCCGGAATCAGGCTGAGTCACTTTAGTCCTCCATAAATCAGGCATCTGCTTCTGACTGACATACCAGCAATGATCAGTGACTGCTAATCCCCTCGCAGTTCCCAATGACCTCATCTGCCAGTCAATCACACAAAGATAACTAAACAGCAAGTGCTGAGCTACAAGCTGCTGATAACATGTAGGGACAATGCCAACACCATCGCTGCCAACAGCTGACACAATTGAAAGCTCCCAGGTCACCATTAGTACAAATTTCTACTATTTTCCATGTGCTAAGGTAAGATCTAGAAGCCTTGCTATTATGCTGCTGCTCCCTTAACCGTTTCACTACCATGACCGTTTTTGCTTTTTTTTTTTTGCACACGTTGAAAAAAAAAAATCATTTTAGGCCTGAAAATTACACAAAACCCCAAAACATATATTTCCGGAAACCAGACACCTTCGAGAATAAAATAGTGGTAGTTCCAATTTGTTGTGGCACACGATATTACTGCAAAGGTAATATTTCAAGTAAACACACAGCCAACATGTCAAACCTTAAACTTGTGTGCCCCTGTGAAATGGCAACAAACTTCAGTACCCTATATTTTCTATAGGCAACGCTTCAGAAGCCCTCTATAGGTTATCAGTTTCGTGTTACAGAGGAGGTCTTGTGCTAGAATTATTGTGCTCATTCCGGCGTGCATGGCGATATGTAACAAGCATAACACAATTGATGTTTTCACGCATAGGTGTCCCCAACGTGTGTGTTTACATTCGTACATGTGGGGGGGGGGGACCTTAACATTTTTTGGTGGGGGATTTAATGTACTTGGGTGTACAAATTTCTTAGCTTTTTTCCATCACATAGTCCCCTATGTGATGATGTTTGGGTGACAGGTTCTCTTCCATGAGTACCTCCTCTGTGCTCCACTGAATGTACTGCAATGCACATTGCATTGTAATATATCCCCTCTCGGCTATGAGAACTGGGGAGAGTGACAGGTGACCCAGAAGTGACATCATAACACGTTGCTTTCCAGGTCACAGCAAGAAGAGGAGACTAGCAGATGTGTGTCTACTCTTCTCTCTCCCCTCCACCCACCATGTTGGTCCCAGGCCCTCAGATGGACAAGCGGAGCTCAGAATACATGGCGGGGGGGTGCCTATACCGGGGGGGTGTGGAAGCAATCAGTCAGCAGCACCCGATTGCTTTCACCTGACAGGCAGGCGTATGCCTGTCAGTTTTATATGCAATCCCGGTGGCTGCAGCCACTGGTTTGTGTGTGAAACCCCCAGCTGTCAAGTCCTTATGACATACGGACCTGGCAGTTAAAGGGTTAGTTCACCTTTACAAAAAAACTGTCTATGCAGGTAAGGGTTGTCTGGATAAAAACAAACTGTGCAGCTCTAACTAAAGTTGAATTATGTCCTTGCTATAGGTGTAGGCCATTTACATACCTCCCGAAGCCCGACTAGAATACTCAGAGGAAGTAGGTAGGTGAGGCCTAGTCATCGCTGCTCACCTCCAACATCACAGGAGTAAGCTTATTTTCTTATTCAAACCTCCACACAAGCTCTCTCTCTACGCTGATGCAGTAGCTCTGAGTCTGAGAGCTCACTCCTGTGATGGTGGAGGTGAGCAGTAATGACTAGGCCTCACTTAGCAACGTCCTGGGAGTATTCCAGTCATGCTTCAGGAGGTATGTAAATGGCCTAAACCTATAGCAAGGGCTTTATTCAACTTTAGCCAAAGCTGCATGGTTTGTTTTTATCTACAGAACCCCTTATCTGCATAGGCAGTTGTGTTTGGTAAAGATGAACTAGCCCTTTAAAGGTCTCAGGGAACCCCTGACAAGAATTACTGTATCTACAATGCATAGTGGTCATCAGGAAGAATTGCCTCTATACAAACATCTAAAAACATCATTGGTGTCAGAGGACACTTATCTGAGAGGCAGACATTGCTGATTGTTCAGGGAACCTCTGGAAGAACTCTATTTGTGAAAGGCTGACTTACACTGGTGACACAACTATGGCTGGTAGAGGCTGATCACAAACAGAAGTCTCCATGTGTTTTTATAATTTGAGTTTCAGAGGGAAATTAGTTCCCCTTCCCATTCACAAACATACAAAGTAAATGTTTGTCCTGAACTGAAGAATTTTTCACATCACAGTGGAATCTCCACAGCTTCTAGAACTGCAGAGGAAGTATTTGCAAACCTCCAACAATAAACCTATTTTCTCCCTTTTGGTCTTACCAAAAGGACTGAAGTTTCTGAAAACACTTCTACTAAACCTATCATCCATGTGTGGTAAGGACAGCAATTCTGGGAACTAAAGCCACTGGCAATATTCTGATTAACAATGAAATATTGGCAATTGCTGGAAAACCAATGTCTACACTGCTAACAGGTACATGTTAATGGAAGGTCAGGCTACCTAGAGTAGGGGTGTCCAACCTTTTGACCTTCCTGGGCCAAATTGGAAGAAGCGGAATTGTCTTGGGTCACACATAAAATACACTAATGCAGGCCATACATGGGTCGAATTCCGAATAATTTTTCTTTTGAAAATCCAAAATTTTATGCGTTTTGTAATCCGATGGTGCCACCATTGATTTTGAAACTCAACCAACCAAGCGTTCAATTTCACCTCATGTTGCTACAGAAAAGAGACCGGGAATCTTCTTTTCTTTCTAGGAATTTTTTTTTTTCTTGTGCTCATGCGCATTTCTTTTTCGATTGTATTTCTCACACAATTCTCCCATCATTGGTTAGAAAATTATTTGTTTTTCAAAAAATTTCCAACATGCCCAAACACTCAAGTTTGATAGCTACACAAACATCGGCCCTTGCCATGGCCCACTAAGGCCCCCATCACACTTGTGCGACTTAGGATTGCAAATTCGCATGACAATTCGTTCCCCATGATTTCCAATTATAACCATTCATATATGTGCGCCTTCAAGTCGTGCCAACTTCAAAGTAGTTCCTGTACTACTTTGGTCTGACTTTCATGCGAGTTGAGGTCCATATACCTCAAGTTTACACAGGCATTCCAAAGTCATGGCAGTAAAATTGCGGCAAAAATCGCACGGCTTTGAAGTCTTTGTAGTGTGAAAAGGGGCTGATGGTGCGAAATTCGAACGAAAACTCTTAGTTAAGATTTTCTAAAAAATTCAACCCATGTATGGCCGGCCTAATAAGGAGAGCTGATGAGCAGAAAAAGTCAGGCAGATCACATGTTAACGATCACTAATAAAGATAATGTAGCTATCGGTGTAATAAAACACCATTTTTTTATGTAACATTTTTTATTATAAAGGAAAAAAGATGGCAACATAAAACTAGTGCGATATTTGACAGTTTTTGATAAACTAACACATCATTATCTGGTTTGATGGATGTAGTAGCAATTCTCAATGAATTCTGAAGGTGCTCATCAGATATTTTGGTTCTAATTTTGCCCTTCGAATGCTTCATCCCTGAAAATAGTTGCTCACAAATATAGGTGCGGCCAAAAACCGATGACATGAACAGGGGCGTTGCTAGGTCTACAAAAGGTCTGGGGCTAGAGCCCATAGCAGCGTAGTAAAGAAAGTCATACGCTTGGGCGGGCATACACATGTATATACAGTAATATACGTGTGTGTGTGTGTGTGTGTGTATGTATATATATATATATATATCCCCAGAGAGCCTCCCCCTTACATCAGGGTCCCCAGAGAGCCTCCCCCTTACATCAGGGTCCCCAGAGAGCCCCCCCCTTACATCAGGGTCCCCAGAGAGCCCCCCCCTTACATCAGGGTCCCCAGAGAGCCCCCCCCTTACATCAGGGTCCCCAGAGAGCCCCCCCCTTACATCAGGGTCCCCAGAGAGCCTCCCCCTTACATCAGGGTCCCCAGAGAGCCTCCCCCTTACATCAGGGTCCCCAGAGAGCCTCCCCCTTACATCAGGGTCCCCAGAGAGCCTGCCCCTTACATGAGGGTCCCCAGAGAGCCTGCCCCTTACATCAGGGTCCCCAGAGAGCCTGCCCCTTACATCAGGGTCCCCAGAGAGCCTCCCCCTTACATCAGGGTCCCCAGAGAGCCTCCCCCTTACATCAGGGTCCCCAGAGAGCCTCCCCCTTACATCAGGGTCCCCAGAGAGCCTCCCCCTTTCATCAGGGTACCCAGAGAGCCTTCCCCTTACATCAGGGTTTCCAGAGAGCCCCCCTTACATTAGGGTCCCCAGAGAGCCTGCCCCTTAAATCAGGGTCCCTAGAGAGCCTCTGCCTTAAAACCAGGGTCCCCAGAGAGCCTCTCCCTTGCATCAGGGTCCCCAGAGAGCCCCCCACTTACATAATGGTCCCCAGAGAGCCTCGGGGATTCGGGGCTATAGCCCCAAAAGCCACCCCCTAGTGATGCCCCTGGACATGAATAAGGAGCGATTATGAGGAGTGGGAAGGTAAAACTAAGGCTTCACGGAGTTTAGGAGCATTTGGCATTTTTTTTAAATGTACACATAGGCTTTTAGCAGAGTTTAGGAGCTGTTGCGGTTAGGGGAGCTTCAACCCCCCTCTTCTGAATGGGGCAGAATTGCATTCAGGATAGGAACATTTTGACCGCCGGCCATGGGAAAACACAAATCGTGCCAAAACGGCGGCGAATATCGGGGTGCAATTTTGCCTTTTCCCATGGCCGCTGTAAATGTGGGAATAGTGCACATGAAGCCTTACAAAAGTCAGGTAAGGAGACACTTTCAAATTTTTCTTCGGCCACACGTGATCGCGAAGTGTAAATGCATTTTTCCAAAAAATCCCCCCCCCCCCAAAAAAACAACATTTTTAACTTTAAGTAAGTTTACATTTTGTGCTGGGTCACTTTCATAGCCATACTAGGCTCAGGTTGGACACCCCTTCTCTAGAGCTTTATATTAGTTCTCTGCGAGCCAAAACCAATAGAAACACAAAAGCCATTTCAGTCCACACAAATCTTATCTTTTACATCTGTGTAGATCCCTATACATGTCCCCAGCCTCTGTCTCCTGCAGAATGTCTCCAGTCTTCAACCAAACGTACAGCATGTCTCTGACCATCATTTCTTAAGCCTCGTACACACGATCGGATTGTTGGCCAACAGAGTGTCAGACTTTTGTCCGAAGGGCGTGTGCCAGGAACTCATCTTGCACACAAATGCTACACAACTGTCGGCCAACAAACACGAACGTAGTGACGTACTACGTGGAATTTCAGCTCTTGAGCACCACCCTTTGGGCACCTTCTGCTAATGTCGTGTTTGGTGAGCATTGATTCTGAGCATGCGTGTTTGTACTTTGGACTTTTGTGTGACGGACTTGTGTACACACGATATGGAAATCTGACAACAGACCGTTGTCCGCCGAAAATTTACTAGCCTGCCATCCAACATTTGTTGGTGGAAAGTTGGCCAACAATTGTCTGATGGAGAGTACCAACGATCTGATTTTAGGCAAACAGTCTGTCATCACACGATTCCCGGACGAAAATCGGTCGTGTGTACGAGGCTTTAGACTCCATGCACAATAGCATTTTTTCTACTCCTAGAAGCTAAATTGTGTCATCCTATGTGTCCACGGACACTACATTAGGCTATTAGAATTTGAGCTTCGGTGTAAAGGAGAAAAAAAAAAAAAAACAATTGTTTTCGTATCGTTTTTTTTTTTGGAGCTTTTTGCCAGCAGAAAAAAAAAAATGCTCTTAACTGCTTTTTTTTTAGCTTTTTTTTTTTCTTTATGTACTGTAACAATGCTAATGCTCCTAAAACACTACTACAAGATGGCACAAAAAAAGCTATTATGAGCGTTTTTTTAATCTAGCGTTTTTCTCACATTTTTTATTTTTTATTATAGTGTGCATGGAGCCTTCTAGTATATCTGTACTCTCTGACAGTTGAGTTTAGCATTACTAATGAACTATTATGTGCAGCCCTTGAGTTATGTCCCTCTATACCTTGAGGCCCTCTATACCTTGCAAGTTGACAACCACCGGAGTAGATAGTAAGTTGAAGAACATGCAGGTTTCTTGTCTCCCTCGGGGACTCCGCCTGCATTATCAACTCCAACCACCCTCTTCACACACTGCAAAGGGGTTTTATTCCCCTAATTGAGTTTCTCATTTAGCTTACATTATGAACAATGTAGCAAAAGCAGCAACACTTCTCCTACTGCAACACCATAGAAAAGGGGAAAGATCCAGGATATGGTAGGGCAGTGATGGCAAACCTTGGCACCCCAGATGGTTTGGAACTACATTTCCCATGATGCTCATCTACACTGCAGAGTACATGAGCATCATGGGAAATGTAGTTCTAAAACATCTGGGGTGCCAAGGTGCTGGAAGTCTTTGGGTGACTAAGCCCACCAACCAATAAACGTCCAGTTATGTACAGACTGATCTTGGTCTGCCTGCATTAAACTTTGTTGGTTGCTAAAGGTTACATCATTCCTTTGCTTGCCGTAGGTTATAAAACATCTCTGGTTGATACGGGTTACGGAACATCTTAAGTTGCTATGAGATACAAAAAGCCTGTCGTTCTTTACATTAGTATGTTTTTGTATGTCTAACCAGCTGTGGCACATCCCTAGCCGTTACCATTCCCACCAATCAACCACTAAGAACATTATACAACTTGCTACAAACATGTCCCTCCCTACTAGTGCTGGGTTTATAAAAGGGGAAAAGGGGCAATGTCCTGGGCCCCCTGCTAGAAGAGACACCCTTGTATATAAAAATATAATAATTTTTAAAAAAATGGGAGTGCCAACTGTGTCCCATTGGGGAGATTTCTCTTCATTTCCTGTCCTATAGTCACATCAGGAAGTGAGAGGAAATCTATCCAAAGTGAGGGAAATCCCAGGCTGTCTCCAGAACCAGAGTCCCCTTTTTAAGATTTCCCCTCTATTCCTGTTCTGGTGACAACAAAGTGGAAATAAAAGAAAAGCGTTTTTTTTTTTTTTTTTTTTTTTCATTTTGGAGGGTTACAACCCCTGTCAGTCTTTTTTGCCATTTGTGTCCCATTTGGGAGATTTTGTGTTCTAATCCCTCTCTGCTCTATCCAAAAAAAAAAAAAAAAAAAAAAAAAGGAAGGAGGTTTGCCTTTAGATATATATTTTACATTTTCTTTAACTGTTGTTGGTGAGAATGGTTACTAGGAGAAACAGGGAGTGAATCTCAGGACAAACAAACCGGGACACAGAGAGCAATAAACTACTGACAGATGTGCTAATCCCTCTCCACCAGTCCCTATGCAAAACAAAGAAAATGCCTTTAGTTATACTTCTAGATTCATATTAGGAAGCAATATTTTATATGTAGCATTCTGTAACATTTTGTATTCTGGTATATTGTATCAGATTTAAACTAGCTACTTTGGTGGCTCACATGAACATCCTTAAAAAACGGTATTAAACTAATGCTGGCCATACACTATACAGAAAATCGGCCGAACCCATTTTCGAAAAAAGAACGTTCGACCGTGACCGCAAACGATCGTGCCATCATATAATGACCGATAAATTGTTCAGTGGACATGAATAAATAATTTTGTGTTCGTTTTTTTACATATACCTAGTGCAGACAGTTCGGACGGGAAACACATTAACCTTGCAATTTATCGTACGTTCGGCAGAAATTTTCCAAACTTCCCGTTCGTTTTTTCCCCACAAAAACGTCACAAACGAATATCGATTTGTGCCCATTAACTTGCCGAAAAACGAACGAAGTGTCTATACGAACGATTTTTCGGCCGATTTTTCGTATAGTGTATGGCCAGCATTAGAATTATAATACATTGCAGCTTATCAATCATCAGATGTGGTGGCTGCATTCATTTTCTTTATCCCCCCCCCCCCCTCTGTTTTCACCTGGTGATCTGATGAGCAGTAACACCCCCTATATTTAGAGTGTCTACACTCTGGATGAATGAGCACAGGGGGCACAGCAGACAGCGGCACCGCCAGTCTAGGGAGGGAGGAGTGATAAATGTACTGGCAGATTTATCACACTTTATAATCAGTTACAGCAAACTGTTTTTTCTTTCCTTTTAGGAAACATTTTGAATATGCACTAATTATTGTAAGCACCCCTGTCAGTGTGAAATGGTTTTCCTCATCCGTGTAAACTGAAATATCTGGAAGAGAGCTTGTTCTTTTGAAAAACAGACTTACTGACCAGATAACCAGGTGAAAATAAAGAAAAGAAAGGCTAAAAAGGAAAAACGAATGCAGCCATCATATCTAAGAATTGGTAAGCTGCAAATATGATACATGCTTGCTTCTGGGTTTCATTTTACTTGAAATAAGGCGGCTCAGGATTGTGTATGTGCATGATTGTGCAATCTCATAATGACTTTGTGTCATGCATTTTTAAAATGTGGGAATGTCACTGAGAAAGTAAAGCAGCTCCATATTTATTATTTGGTGACAAATGTCAATTACCAAGTAGAGCTGCACAATTAATCGTCAAGAATTGTTATCGCGATCTTGACTAAAGTGTTTCTTTCTATGCAAAGAATTCTCTCTGCTCTTCTGAAGCCACAGCCCTCAAAAGAAAGGAAGAGAAAAACTGGGCAGTCTGCCAAGAATCAAAGCATTATTTATCAGTTGAACTTAAGTATAAACATTGTAACAATTTGTCAATAATATAGACTTCCTGTGTAAGTGAAAAAAGTTTAACCACTTAAACACTAAATCTTTTTCTGACATTTGTTGCTTTCAAGTTAAAATCATTTTTTTTTTTTTGCTAGAAAATAACTTAGAACCCCCAAACATTTTATATATATCTATCTATCTAGTAGACACCCTAGAGAATAAAATGGTGGTTGTTGCAATATTTTATGTCACACTGTATTTGCGCAGAAATCTTTCAAATGCAATTTTTTTTTTTTTTTTTAATTACTCTAATGAATTAAAAAAAAAAAAAAACTAACCAGTAAAGTTAGCCCATTTTTTAATACAATGTGAAAGATTTTATGTCACGAGAATCGTAATCTTTTTATTCTAAGCAAAAAAATAGTGATTCTCATTTTAGCCAGAATCGTGCAGCTCTAATACCAAGTATATGTTGTGTAGACCAGGGTTTCTCAACTCCAGTCCTCAAGCGCCCCAACAGGTCATGTTTTCAGGCTTTCCATTATTTTGCACAGGTGATTTGATCAGTTTCCCTGCCTTAGTAATTACCACAGCCATCTCATCTGAGGGAAATCCTGAAAACATGACCTGTTGGGGCACCTTGAGGACTGGAGTTGAGAAACACTGGTGTAGAGGAAGTCTTAGCAAGCACCGTCATGCTAGACCAGCCTTTCTCAATCAGGGTTCCTCCAGAGGATACTGGGAGTTCCTGGAGCTGTGAGTAGCTGTACATTAATGTCAGTGATTATGTAGTGATGTCACTATGATCATCAATGTAAGGGAAACTACACTAACCAGCAATACAACATATGTACATGGATCTGCCATACCATTATACTGACCCACCTAATATTGAGTAGTAGGTCCACAGTAGCCCTGACCCCTCGATGTATGGACACCACTAGACCTCGGAAGGTATGCTGTGGTATCTGGCACCAAGCCCTCAGTAGCAGACCCTTTAAGTCCTGTAAGTAGTGAGGTGGGGCCTCCATGGATTGTTTCTCTAGCACATCCCACAGATGCTTGATTGGATTGAGACACGAGAATTTGGAGGCCGAGTCAACACCACAAACTCGTGTTCCTTAAACATTCTTGAACCATTTTTTCAGTGTGGCAGGGTACATTATCCTCCTGAAAGAGCCCACTGCCATCAGGGAATACCATTTCCATGTAGGGGTGTACTTGGTCAGGAACAATGTTTAGTTGGTGGTACGTGTCAGAGTAACATCCACATAAATGGTAGGACTCAAGGTTTCCCAGCAGAACATTGCTCAGAGAATCACACTGCCTCCGCCAGCTTGCCTTCATCCCATACTGCATCCCAGTGCCATCTCTTCCCCAGGAAAGTGATGTACATCTACTTGGCCATCCACATGATGTAATAGAAAATGTGATTCATCAGACCAGACCACCTTCTTCCATTGCTCCATGGTCCGGTTCTGATGCTCACATTCCCATTGTAGGCGCTTTTGGCTGTGGTGGACACGGATCAGCATGGGCACCCTGACCGTTCTGCGTCTACGCAGCCCCATATACAACAAAACTGTGATGTCCAATTTTTTTTGCTGTCAGCACATCAACTTCAGGGACAACATGTTTACTTGCTGCTTTATATATCCCACCAACTGTCAGATATCATTGTAAGGAGATAATCAATACTATTCACTTTACCTCTCAGAGGTGACAATGTTAAGGCGGATGGGTGTGTATGTAGTGTGGAGGGGATATAGCTCCATGGTGTAGTATGTATTGTACTGGTCACATTGATTTGTAGAGTATGAGGGCCCCTCAAGGCACACATCCAGCCCTGCCCCCCACTATACATACTTATTGATCTGAATGGGAAATCAATAGTGATGCACCAAAATTATCAGCCAAAAAAAAGTTTTTCAGGGTTGTGCCGAAAGAAAAAAAAAAAAAGCCGATAATAGCTGCTAGAATCAACCGCGATTTTACCGTGCTTATGGTTTATTTTTCATAGGTCATGTGACTCAAAAAAAATGCATCAAAAACGCAACACTGGTGCATTTTTGATGTGTTCTTGCTGCATTTTCAATGCATATTAATGGCCAGGTGCATTTTTGGTGCGATTATTTTTAGCTGACCAAATATTCACCAAAAATGCGGCAAGCAGGACTTTTAACTCAGCTTCAAAAAGTGCCGATAACGGCCGACAATAAATTCATAGTCATTTAAATTCATGATATTAAATAAAGTTAAATATAACACAATTATTTATAAAAATCTTTTTTTTTTTTTTTTTAAACCGTCAATTTCGGTTTCTGCCAACTGCATCCTTTTTAGAAATCAGTGAATATCGGGAGGTGTGTACAGAGGTAGGTGTGTACAGAGGTAGGTGTGTACAGTGGTAGGTGTGTACAGTGGTAGGTGTGTACAGTGGTAGGTGTGTACAGTGGTAGGTGTGTACAGAGGTAGGTGTGTACAGAGGTAGGTGTGTACAGAGGTAGGTGTGTACAGAGGTAGGTGTGTACAGTGGTAGGTGTGTACAGTGGTAGGTGTGTACAGAGGTAGGTGCGTACAGTGGTAGGTGCGTACAGTGGTAGGTGTGTACAGAGGTAGGTGTGTACAGAGGTAGGTGTGTACAGAGGTAGGTGTGTACAGTGGTAGGTGCGCACACAGCTCCTTCCCCGCTCTGATAGAGGGCTCATCATCACCCTGTAGATGGGGAATTCCCTGCATGGTGGGGACTACACCAGGGTGGAATTTACTAAAACTGGAGCAGCTGTGCATGACAACCAATCAGCTTCTAGCTTCTGCTTCTTCATTAAGCTTTGAAAATGAAAGGTAGAAGTTGATTGGCTGCCATGCACTGCCGCTGTTCCAGCTTTATTAAATTCTCTTCTAAGCATGGAACAGACAGAATGTGGAGCAGCTTTGCATGGCAGCCAATCAGCTTCTAGATTTCGTTTTCAAAACTTAGCTGATCAATAAGATGCTAGAAGCTGATTGGTTGTTTCGCTGCTCCGGGTTGTATATGTATAGATTGGAGTGCACTGATCTGATCCTCCTCTGGCAGTGTCCCACACCGGGTGCTGAGTCACCTCCTCCCCGAACTTCTAAACTAAATGTACTGTGTTGTACATCCCACTTCCCGGACCTTCCAGCCGCCTCCCCCCAGCCTGCTCCCCGCTCTTCTTACCGGTGCTGAAGCTGTAATCAGTCCGATCCTCTCCCCCGGACAGGATCCCCGCTCCGCCACCGGACAGCTAGAAAGTTTTCCCGCAGGAGGCAGCGTGCTGTCACTGCCACTTCCGCCCTTCTGTCATTCACTACTATACTATGGCAGAGCTCTGTACCAGCGCCACCTACCCGCAGTCCGCGGTACTGCACACGCATCCCATAATAAGGAGCTGCATTCCACACACAGACAGGTCCTGGAAAATGTGCTCAGAGTCCATCCATTATAGAGATCTGTACTGTGCTGAGGACTCTACATGGGGGAGGGGGGCTGGATTCATATTGTCATTCATTTTACCCATTTTGTGGAATTTCTGGCTGAAATGATCAGAGAAGAGCTTCACACGTCTCATTCCATCACATATCCCAGAAAAACAAGATTATTCCTCATTTCAGGACAGTTCTCAGAGCTATGCAGATCATTGCCTAATGGCCCGAACACACGATCCAAATATCGGATGAAAACGGTCATCCGAGGAAGAATCGTACGATTTTCGGATTGTGTGTACACTACTTTCGACATCCGATCATGACAGTTCATCCGATATTATTCGATCGGACAAGCATGAAAATCTTCCTCGTACGATTCCAGATCGTACGATTTTCGTTTAGTCAGTACAGTTGTCTTCCGAAAATACAATACAAATACATTACAACACATGACATCACTTCTGATTTATTTTTCTGTCGTACGAGAATTTTCGTGACTTTATCTACCTATTCAATTTCTCCTTGCGACTATTAAGTGAAAACGGTCGTACGATCTGTTGTACGATATTCAGATTGTGTGTACGGGCCATTACACCCCATTGGCCCACCCCACAGTCCCTGGTGTAAAGTGCAAATATAGACCAATATTATACAGCCATTCAGTCCACACTGCACACAGATTTTTTTTCCCAAGTGTGCAAAAACACCAATAAGGGAACCAAAAGAGTACACTGAGGGCAGCCACACTCAATCACTCAATCCCACACTTCCCAACATTTTCAGATGGGAATGAGGGACACCTACTAGCAAACGTATGTAGGCATAGAACACGCCTCCTGCCACACCCCCTTAAAGGAGAATTAACCAAAAAAAAAAGGTTAATTAAATCCACAAGGGCTTTTTTTTACCACTATTACTACTAATCCTTTATATTGGCTTTTAAAAATTACAAATGCGGCAATTAAGAATTTAGAATTTGGATGAATTTGAAAGATAAAAAGTGCATTTTATATACAACTATATAGATCAGACCAAAATGAAGGACAAATGAGGAGGAAAGAAGGACAGAGGGACATTGCTCCAAATCAGGGACAGTCCCTCGAAATCAGGGACAGTTGGGAGCTATGCAATCCCACCATCAACAGGGGTATCCCTCCCGCCAAGCCACTGTATTCTCCCGGCAGGGGGGTGGGAGAAGGCTGTGATTATCGCTAGCAGCTATCGCAAGAGAATCCAGCAGGCTGGTTATACCCAAATTAATCAATTAATGAACTTGGTACATTCAATCTGCTTACTAAGAGTTCGAATCTTGGTCGGCTCCTGCTGAACCAGCCAAGATTCAAACTGTCAATGGCCAGCCTTACGGTGTGTCTCCTTCTGAAGAAGAAGGATCCTCCAGGGCACAAGGCTCCTGAAAGGAATAAGGTACACTCAGGTTAACCTAACCAAAAGCCCTGGTGGACAAGTCTCCTCATGATAAGCCAACCACCGAGTACAAAGTGCTTTCCCGAAGAGATAACCCCCCCCCCCATCGCCAAGGCAGGGGAAGAAGGAACCTGTTGGCCACACATCCTCCCCCTAGACTTCAGGGTAAGCCCGAGGACCCACACCCTCCATCCTGAGTGAAAAAGGAACACATGTATAAGTGCAGGGTGGCACATGTGCAGAACAAATAAATATATATGCAAAAATAAAAAAAAGTGCCAGTGCGTTAGCTAGGCCTTGCAGCCTGGTGACAAAAATTGCCCTGGTCTCAGCCATAAGGCCTAACCCATGAGACGCGGTGCAGAAAAAAGTCAAGGTGTTGAAGCCTAGTGCTGTTTCACACAGTGGGGTCCCAATACCATAGTGTTACTTTGGTACCCCTGGGGCACTATTCCCTGGGGTGCTTGACACCACAGGCCCTCTGCCTTCCCGGACCAGGTAGCACTGCTCAAATCAGAAAGCACTTGGCTCCTCAGAATCCTCCATCAGGGAATTACTTCCAGGCTCAACAGCCCAGGGATGCTTTGGTTTCTATTCCATTGACTGGGGTGTCCAGCCAGCCACCCCAGCCAGAAGGACAGTGGAGCACCTCTACTGGACACTAATAAAAAAAGATACTATAGATGATCTTAGCCAAAAGACCAAGACACATACAGCTGTTTTAGGATATTTGGCCTCTATGGCGTAGGGTATGGGGTCCAACAAGACAGTATAACTATACAGATTGTGGTGAAAAGGGAGTAAAGCAATTTAAAGAACCCTTTTTGTTTTCTTCAGTCCCTTCTCATAATATCCTGTATGATTATCCTGTCCAGCTGCAATAAAAACTGTAGAAGGACTGTAGGTAGTCAGAAGGCTCCTACTTGTTCAGGAAACATGACACCATCACATTTTTCTCTTGTGTGGTGGTCTGTTAAGCTGAAATGTATTTCTGCATATAAAGTAGACATCATATACCCTAAAAAAAGTTCCACCTGTAGTCCTTTCTAAATAATCACGAGACAGGGGTTGGAACTTTACAAAAGGTGTCATCATTTAAAGATCTATTGTTATATATACTGTATTTTTACAGTTCTTTCCCCTAAGGAATAACGTACATGTAGTACTTTGTCCTATGTTGCTAAGTGCTTCCTAATCCTAGCTATGAGGTCCAAATTACACCCTTCCCCTCCTGTAACAATCTATCTGACAACAGCTCAAGAGGTGATGACTGATTCATAACAGTAGGTTGTCTCAGCTCTTAGCACTTTCCCAAGACTAGCAGTGGCAAGAGAAATGCAGAAGCTAACACGTTCTTCTTTCCTCTGCATTCCTCTTGCCATTGCTTTTGTGGGTAATGCTCAGAGCGGAGATAAGCTGCCGTCATGAATCAGCCATTCCCTTCCTAGCTGTTGTTGGATTGGCTGTGGCAAGAGGGTGGGGGGTATTTTGGACCTCATAGCTAGCATTAGGAAGCACCTAGCAATATGGGAAAAAGTACTATATGTACTTTGTCACATAAGGGGCAGAATAAAACTATATAATGATAGATCTCTATATTTGTGTTAAGGACAACCCAATATCTGAGTACACAGGTGCTACACTGGGCACTCAAAGCCGTTTTCAGTAGCACCGAGAGGATGGATTGTCCACAATATTGTTTAAATTGGTGACCACAGATGATACAATCTAAGTGTACAATCTTCTTTGCCTGTAAATGTATTCATTCATCATTATCATAGATCATAGTATAGCTAATTAGGGTTAACTGATACTAAGCATTTGCACAAGTACGCGTATTCGTACTCGTGCAAATGCTCTAGTACGTAAAACCGATACCTTTGTGGTGTGATTTGAGCTCATACAAAATAAATTGACTTACATTGAACTGCAAAAAATCACATGATTGAACAGGAATGCGGTGCGATTCCTGTCTAAATCACACACGGTTTTTCCAACCGATCCTTTGTGAATACTTATAGTGACTAGGGGTGGGCGAACGGTTCAGCCCGAGCATAAGTACGGGCCGAACTTTCGCTGTTCGGACGTTCGGCGAACAGCCAAACGGGTCGTTCGACCGTTTGTTCGGCCCCCAAACCGACTACAATGCATTGCGACGCTGAACAGTGCATTGTAAGCCCTGATTGGCTGAAGCAGTGAAAGCTTCAGCCAATCAGGGCACAGAGCACTGTCAGAGTCATGACTTTATTCAATCATGGCTCATTCCTGCCCCACAGTATAAAAGTATTCTTTCAATGGCAGCCATTTTCAGTGTGATTTCGGTGTGGAGAGAGATAGAACAGGGCTCTGTTCAGTGCTATTAGTTAGTTAGTGTGCTATACTGTGCTATTTTGCTTCAATTGTCAGTGTAGAATATTAGTTTAGTGTCAGTCTAGGGATAGTGTGAATGTAGTGAGGAGGACGGTCATTCAGCTTTGCATAGTGTGCAGCTATAGTAGGGACAGCTCAGATAGTTTCACTGTAGTATAGTGAGACCGTGTCATTAGTGTAGAGTAGGGACAGTTCAGATAGTGTCAATGCAGTGACTGTTGAACACCGTCTATTTGATTGTGTTACTGCCAGTTTAATGCCATTTTCTTCTGTGTGCGTTACTGCTAGTTTCACGCCATATAGTTTTGTGTGCGTTACTGCCAGTTTAATGCCATATAGTTCTGTGTGCGTTACTGCCAGTTTAACGCCATATAGTTTTGTGTGTGTTACTGCCAGTTTAACGCCATATAGTTCTGTGTGCGTTACTGCCAGTTTAACACCATATAGTTCTGTGTGCATTACCGCCAGTTTAACGCCATATAGTTTTGTGCGTTACTGCCAGTTTAACACCATTTACTTCTGTGTGTATTACTGCCAGTTTAACACCATATAGTTCTGTGTGTGTTACTGCCAGTTTAACGCCATATAGTTCTGTGCGTCACTGTACGTTTGGCGCATTATATTGCAGTATATTATAGTGTATCCGTGGAGTGTGTCTGTGTAGTGTGAGTACTCAAATTAAAGTGCACCAAACGCCTCTTTACATTGAATAAAGTGCATCTACGTACATATTTCAACTTCTTCTTTACATTTGCTTATATGCACCACCCACTCCCTCCCAATAATGTCTGGGAGGACAACAAGGAAAGTCAGACTTTTCCTTGGCACTGTAAGGGGGCCAGCAACAAATGTGTCGCCAGGCAAAGGTAGACGTGGTGGTCAGTCCTCTGTTTAGTGAGTTTGCCCGTGCTATCCAGCCACAGCATGCAGAGGAGGTGGTGGACTGGCTTACTAAACCTTCTTCATCCTCCTGATCCTCTGTCATGCAAGCAGAGAGAAGTGTGCAGTCCCCTGCAGTTGCCAGTGGATAAACCTGCCTCCCTGTCCTCATCTATTCCTGCTATAGCCCCAACATCAGCCATTGAGGAGTCAGCTGAGTTATTTGACCACAGCGTCAGCCACATGCTCCTTGATGATGCCCAGCCATTACTGGATTCAGATGTTGGTTCTGAGGTTGAGGATGACAGGAACATGAGCCTAGAGAGAGGGGGGAACACTGGTAGACAAATTGGCATTCATGTTCCCCAAGCCACAGCATATTGACAAGTTTTCTCCAGTGGTAATGATGAAGATGGAGGAGATGGAGATGATGATGATTATGATGAGGTCACTGATACGACTTGGGTGCCAGATAGAGCAGAGGAGGAAACTGAAGGAGTCTGACATCAAGAAAGAGTAGAGAGCAGCCACCCTATTCCATCACATTCTGCAGCTGTTATCTCCAGGCCCACTCCCCAAAGTTTGGCTGTCTGGGCCTTTTTCAGCACATCTGCAGCAGTTCGCACTGTTGCTATCTGCAAACTGTGTCTCAGGCACATCAAATGTGGCAAAAACACCAACCATATGCATATCATTGCAATTTTTTTTGCCTTCATCAAGAGCACCTCTATAGGGTTACGGTGGGAAGGCGCCCCCGACACGAAAGAGTAATTTTTCTGCACCAGTTACTTCTATACAAAGCCAAAGTGACACCAGAATGTATCCCAAAAATCTCTAATCTTGTTCCCAGTGCACTACATTGTGGCCTCATCATACACACTGGCTACCCAGCTGTTGCTGAGCAAAATAAAGGCAGCTTGCAGGGAAAATGTCATTTTTTGGGCTTTATAAATGCAATTATTGCTGCAGCAGATTCTAGACATTGTACAGATCTGCCATTTTACAGGCAGACTAAGGGGACCCCCCAGGCACTATATTGGAAGGAATTTTTAGGCTTTCACTTTAAAAATCAAAAAATCACTGCTCATTTAAAAATGACGTTTTTTCACAAACTTTTTTTTTATTGATACATGTCCCCCAGGGCAGGACCCGGACCCCTATAACCATTGTATGCCCAATTACTTGCAATTAAGCCTTCAAAATGGGCACTTATGATTTTTGATGTTTGGGTCCCATTAACTTTAATGGGGTTCGTTATTCGGGTCAGAACTTTTGCGAAAGTTCTGGTGCGAACTGAACAGGGGTGCGTTCGGCCCATCCCTAATAGTAACTTCAGCCTGGGCTCACACAGGAGCCTGGGCTCACACAGAAACCGCATATAATTCAGACAGGAATTGAGCCGCATTCCTGTTTAAATCGCATGCGAATCTTTGCAGTGTGATTTGAGCACATTCATTTTGTATAGGCTTAAATCACACTGCAAAGTTATCGGTAATTGGTATGAGCGAGTACTTGAGCACAAGTGTCGGTACTCATACTAGCCAAAACAGTTTCAGTACAACCCTATAGCTAATAGTTGTTTGTCATATTCAGCCAGGCGTTTTTTTAGAAATGTTAAAGAACTTTCACCACTTATGCAGGTTGCTTCCTCATTTCTGGAATACCTTTAGCATTACTAAACAATCCAGCTGTGCACAGCTGCTGACTAGATTTACCAACAATTAGGATGGGGGAGTCCAACAGACTGGATGGAAATTGAATGGACTGTTTAGATAGGACCTAGCACTACATATCTGTTGGTGAAAGCGGAAATAAAGTTTAAAATGAAAAAAATAAATAAAAATAGAAGCAGACAGACTCTTTATTGCAAAGAATACATACGTCTCTTTTGCAATAAAAACAAAAACAAAAAAACGACCTGCTCGCAGTCTTCTGTAGAATGTACACAGAGCTGTGAATGCGCAGCTCAGTTTACATTCCAGCACAGTGCCTTTGTGGCGGCATGACTGCATTCCTGTTCATGCACAGGAGGGATGTTATTCCACACCAGCCACTCAGGATGGCTGAAGATGGTCACCTGGAAGAAGCTGGGGAGAAGATGCTGGTGCCAGCGAGGGAAATCGCTGGTGTCAGACCTTTGAAGCAGAGGTAAGTATTTTGGACTTTTGTTCTGCTTTAAACTAAAGAACGTTGTACAGATATTGTAGCTTGTATGTCCATCTTAAACCTGGACTCCAGGAATGATCTTTTTTATTTTTCATAAACTTACTTTGTTTCAGCTTGGTTACAAATCCTTCATATCTCGTATCCAATGAATTTGTGATTGTAATTGATGTAAGTGATTGGAAACGATCACCTTGTAAAACAACCCATTCAGTTTAAAATAGATATAAAAGGCAAAACATTTTTGTATATATATATATATATATATATATATATATATATATATATATATATATATCAACATTATAAATACCTTTAGCACACTTAGCTTTCCAGTGAAAGGCTATGCAGGGGAGGCATGTCAGGACAAGTCTGATCATTAGAGGAGAGCAGGCTGAGTTCCCAGTATAGCTAAAGAACTGACCATAGTGTGCTCTCCTGCTTAGTGTGGTTAATTTTTAGTAGGAAAGCAGACGGACTGGCCGGAACACCAGGGATTTCACACAAAGGAAGCAATACAAAGAGAACAGGATATTTTTTCATACAAGTACAGTACATGGTACAGCAGGCAAACATCAGGAATATGAAATGTTGGGGTAACAAAAACTTTAGCCTGTGCTATATTCAGTCTTTTCTTGTCTCTTCTCAGAGCTGCTGGAGCAATTTGCCTCTGTATATTCACCACAAGGGGTCACTCATTCAGCACCTCCACCATTCAGAGAACATCTTGGGGTTGATTTACTAAAACTGGAGAGTGCAAAATCTGGAGAAGCTGTACATAGAAACCAATCAGCTTCCAGTTTTTTTTTGTCAAAGATTAAATCGAACGAGCTGACGTTAGCAGCTGATTGGCACATTGCAGTTTTAGTAAATCAACCCCCTTGTATTTTTTTGAATGAATACAAGGCATTCTGTGGTTGGACAAGGTTGTAATCATGTCACCATCCACCTCTTCCTCTCCATCATGTTTTTGCACAAAAATTAGCTTTTGTTTAGTTTTACTGGTTCTTTATTATAAATCCAAATGCCAGAAAACACAGAAATCCAGAGTATATTTATCACATTTTAATCTAATATAAGTGTTTTATATTTACAGCAAAAAATAATACAGTCTTTTTTAACCTATGACAAGAAAATAAGTATTTAATGCATGTGTTGGTATATATGTGATTTGTATGTACTGTACACACACACCAACTCTACAGTTCTTCTATATACACAGAAATGAACATTGAAACATTCATCAGTTACATGCCAGTTTAATAAATAGAGCAAAACAATTTGGCACAATGCTCAACACAGAAGTGAATAAATAAAGGAACAAAAAATGAAATAAATAGGAACAGGAGGTGTAAATATGGTCCTACACAAAGGAACTGCCACAACCAATGTGAAAGTACATTTTCTGGTTGATGACACATTTGGCAGTCCCTGTGTGAAAATCACTAGGAAAGCAGATAAAACATGGAAGCTAGAACACAGAAATGTATACAATATCAGTGGTAAAATAGCTACAGTGCAATGCAGTGAATATGTAATCCAGTTGTAATGCCCAGAGAAGATTGCACAGGATGCGGGAATACACATTTCTATTGATTGTGCTTCTGTCTACATATTTATAATGGAAGAGCTCTAGGAGACCTCAGCTGTAAGTAGGGATGATCAAATCAGGACGGGCGCTGTTTTATTCTTCTGAATATTTCTATGTATTTGTAGTAACACAGAAATCCAGACTAAAATTAGTAGTGGATCTGCCTACTAAGCAGGACCTTCATGCCATGGCAGCCTCCATTGTGAACGCTCTCACGTGGGAGCTCCATGATCTCCCCCAGCAGGTGGATACAGTTGAGGAGAGGGTGACCGTCCTAGAATCCTCCACCACCACCACAGATGCCCACATCACCACCCTGGAGGCAGAGCACCAGGCCTTCCATCACCATCTTGTCGAGGTCCAACTGCGGTTAGATGATGGGGAAAATAGGTGCAGGCGAGATAATCTGCACCTCTGCAGCATCCCTGAGGCTACCATGGGTCCAGATCTCTGCGCCACCATGGTAGCTATCTTGGACCAGGTTCTAGCAAGCCCCCTACCTCTGAGCTAGAGCTGGACAGGGTTCATCGTGTACCGGGCCTCAGGGTACCTTCCTCATCTCTGCAGGGCCCTGCTACCTCGGATCTGGATCGCGAGATGTTCTCTGCAGAGTGCACTTCTTTACCATTAAGGAGGAGATCTTAGGCCTGGCATGGGCGAAAGGCCCGACTGACTTTGATCTACCCTGATATCTCCAGGCAAACATGGGCAAACACAGGCTATGCAAGGCCCTGAAGAAGAGGGTCAGCCCACGAAACTCGTTGGCCCTACTTTAACAGAAGCCTGGTGTAACCAATCTATATATACAGGGGATCGAGAAGGTACTACCACCAAAAAGGGGTGGTGACAAATTCAGGATGCTCTGCAAAAAAAGAGGTCTATTGGATATTTAATTTAAATACTAGGAAGCCGGCGGGCCTTAATTTTGAATGGGACATTTTTATGAGTGATCAGGTCTTTTGTAGGTATTAGTTTATTTGTTTATTTTGATTTCAATTTTGATATTTTTTTTTCAATTGTTTTCCTGCCTTATTTTTTCATTTTATTTTTTCCTTTTATTTGTACCTTGTCAGTTTTTCTGAACTTCTTGATAACAATCGATTTTAGGCTTAGAGGGTAATGTGGTTGGTTTCTGTCTCGCTTTCTTTGGCGGGTGGGTTCTCTATATATTTTTCCTCGGTGACAATAAATTAGTGCTTTGGTCTAGATTTGTTCATGTGCGCACGTATGATTTTTTGAGTTTTCTATGTATATTATTTTATTTTTTGAAAATTATCTTTTAAAATCATTTTGTCTCCGATGAGACATAAGATTCATTATGTATATATATATATATATATATATATATATATATATATATATATATATTCTGAATAGGATATTAGAAGGACCTTGCAATAATAGTATTGCTTAAATATATATCTGTTTGTGTATATCGATACATGTAGATTTTTCATCTATATTAGTTATGTTGCAGATATGAAGCTTTTTTGGAGTATATGTCACTGTATAGGTTTTTAGTTGCTAAAATTAACATTTATATTTTTACATTTTTGATGTTAAATGTATTTAGACTATTTTTAGCATATTTGGCTAAACAGGTGATGGGCTTTCCGTTGTTGTGAATCCAATCATCTGTCGATGCTTGAACAGATGCACTCGGGTGCTTCCAATTGTTACGTTAATTGGTATAAAGATCTTTTATTTGTGTTTGTATATGTAGCACCCTGTTGTTTAGGCAGGGCTGCTATTAAATTTATTTGCCAGGCGATAGTTGCCTAAGCAAATTGTTAGGAGATCATTTTAATTTCCCCCTAATTCTGGAATTGCTGCGCTTCTCTCTTCTGTCACTAGGTAGCCGAGTACCTGGTGACATTGGATAAGACAAGGGCATAGCAAGGACAGATTATGAATAAATGGGATATCTCAGCCAATGGGCAGGGATTTTCTTTGGTCTCTTGGCCTGCTGGGAGAGCCTATTTATTCAGGTGATTGGGGCTCTGTGCAACCTGGACGGCTGTCTGGGTGGACGTGTGTTGTATTGTCCCAGGCTGCTAGGCCAGAAATC
Organism: Aquarana catesbeiana; assembly: GCF_042186555.1. Classification (NCBI taxonomy): domain Eukaryota; kingdom Metazoa; phylum Chordata; class Amphibia; order Anura; family Ranidae; genus Aquarana; species Aquarana catesbeiana. The sequence continues at coordinate 337,094,266 of NC_133329.1, forward strand.
TAAGGCCTATCCTGGGGACATCTGGCAGCTAGGCTATTTGAGTGCCTATCCAGAAGTAGCGCAGGGTTGGGACTGCAGGCTTGTAGTCCAACCAGAAGTAACGGTTCCGCCGGCTGGGGAACCAGTCGTGGTCAGAGGTAGAAGGGAAACTGTCGCCACTAAGGGACCATCCACCTTGCTACCGGAGACCAGTGTGAGTAAGCTGAGGCCAGTACCAGAGCAAACTTCTTGCCAGCCAGGAACGGTGAAAAAGTGGGAAAGCATCAGCAAGTGCCAAGTCAGGGACCCAGCTGGACAGGAGAGGTGACGCTTGTGGAGCATCAGTGAGCGCCAAGCCAGGGACCTAATGTGTCAGCGGGGGTGAAGCTTGAGGAGTATCTGTGAGTGCCAAGCCAGGGACCCAGCAGGGAAGCGGCGGTGGCGCTTGAGGAAGATACTGAGTGCTAAAGTGGAAGAGCGCAGGGGATCCAGTGGCTAGTGGATCTGAAGTCTAATGAGAGAAACTGGGAGTTCGTTGAGTGAAGTCCCACAGTGAAAGAGTGTGGGAAAAGCTAAGAACTGTTCGTGTTGCAAACAGTTGAATACAATATCTTTAGTAACTGCTAAAAGATTGTTGCCATAGGAGACAGCGGTCCTACCTATAAAGAAGTGGTGTCCAGCTGAAGTCCTTCACCTCTATAGCTGTCTTCAGATTCTCGGAATCTGCCAATTAACATTGCATCTACCTAAGGGTGTCCTGGCCCTAACCCTCTCTCCCACAGTTCTATTTAAGAGACAATAAATCTCTTTTTTGCATTCTAAAAGTGTCTGGCATCCACCCTTTCATCTTGCATTACACCCACAATGCCTTGCAACCCACTCTACACAGAAGGATGTCAGCTGTCCCTAACTGTGGGGGTCACCATTAGGCCTTGAGGGGCCCAGGACTTTGCTACATATACTGCTTTGATTATAGGGAATAAAGGTGATTGCATCGGAGTGCGGCCATCCAGACTTCTTTCTTCCTTCATGTTTCTGCTGCAAGATGGGCCGGCACCCACTTCATGTGCAGAGGCTACAGAGCAGCAGGAGAGGTGATTTTCCTGAAGCGGTGCATGGTGTGTAACCATCTCGGATGGCTGACTTGTGGATATGTTTTTAAACTTATTTATACATTTGTAATATTCTCAATAAAAATAAAAATGTTATGCTTTTATACATAGTATTTGTATCTGTTAATTACACCCAGGAGGTGCACATAAAGTCCCATATAACCTGTGTATTTTTTAGCCATGCTAAGATTAGTTGATCAGGGATCATAGGGAAAAAGCCCCATACAAAGGTGGTCAGGGAGAAGACTGCCCCTTACAGTAATTGCACTGGTTCTGTAAAGTGGTGCTGGACCTGGAACTATGCAGACTCCATCAGATGGGAAACCCCTAGCAATCTCTGGAGGAACCCTAGGGTTCTATGCAACCCTTGCTGAAAATGGCTATGCTAGAGCACAGAACACAATTAGGAGCTACCTGGAGTTTCATGTAATAACAGCATAAAAATTAGTTTTTCAGCAGTAAGCAATCAGAATCATGTTTTAATACTCATTACTCACATTCAATACTCATTAATATGCTAAAATGTGATATCTAAATGCTCACTCCAGTACATTAAACGTTATTTTCAAAGCCCCAGTCCTTTATACCCACTGAATTGCTAAAGGGTGATTCATATTTCTGTAGCAGATTTTGGGCTCAAATCTCTTGTAGTAGTGCTTACACTCACGCCAGTAATGTGACTAATGGTGTTTATTAATGAAAAACTTTCCCAAGTTACATCACACTCAGGAATGCTGCACCTACTTTGTGCTATGTTACTCATCACTGTGAGATGCAGACATTTATGGAATACATTTATTTACACAGGCTAAGAAGACAGAAGTTGAATGATTGTGTAACATACAGGAAATAGTTATTCTGGGTTATACATGGACGTAGTAGCTCACTCCCGCTATGTCATTAAACCAGAAAGATCACATTTTTTGGAGTTAAATGTGTTTAGTGTGACAAGACCACAAACTGTAATTTTCACACTACCAAAAAAATCGCTCATTTTTAAAATGCCCTACTAATGATTTTATCTGTGGTTCTGTCTAGTGAACTGGAAAACACAGACTACAGGGTCTGTTCATACAGATAGTGAATACAGTTCTGTATCCAAGCCTGTATGAGTCTGTGTGTTCTGCCTGCCTTGGATTCTTTTCCAAGAGGGAAAGCTTGCTGGGGAGCAGTCAAAGTATACCTGTCATCAGAATAGTATGGGGGCAGCGTCAGTGATCTCCTTATTCAGAAATCTAGTTGCCTGAGCGCTGAATTTTTTAAGTGTTAAAAAGTCTAGCTGCTTGGCTATCAATCTGGCCCACAGACTTTAAGGCCTGGCTCACACCTATGCAGGTTGCAGTTTGCATATTCCAGGTACATTTTGCATTTTTTTATACACGTTTTTGATACATTGAAGTCTATGGAACCAAAAACCAGAAAAAAAGTCCCTGGCCCTTTCCATAAAATGCACAGATCTGAATGTGACCCATAGGAAACCATGTTAAATGGACTGTAGCGTGTTACTGCAAAACTGAAAACGCACTAAAAAATGCATAGGTGTGAACCAGGCCTAAGGGCTCGTTCGCACTTCATGGATTGGGCTGTACTGAGCAGCCTTACTCAACACCATTGACAAGGCAATTTGGCTTGAGTCTTATGGATTCAGTTCACACCATTGCAGAAGTGCGTGTTATAAGGAAACAACACAGCTGCACAATTGGGAGACATTTGTCACTGTATTAAAGGAAGTGCCTGAAGAAGAACCTACATGGCAGGATCACCAGGTATAATTTTAATGATGGCTGCATATTACTTTAGAATTTTAAAGCTTATATGAGACTTTAGTTGTTGGGTTTATATCTACTTTATTCTCTGTTATGAACACAGGTGCAGCATGCCCTGTTTAATAGGTTGCCCTGTTTAATAGGTACTTAATAAAAATGTAATAGAGCAGGCTGTAAAGGACTGAGTGTGACCTCCTTTTCCTTGAGATGAATGCAAGTTCATCTTAATAGGATCTCAAAAGGATGCAGTCAAAGAAACACGAAACAATTTAATTGCAGCCTCAGAACCGTCACCCATACTACACCAAAAAAAGGTGAGCGGTAATCTGCTGATCTGCATTTGCTGCACACATCTACCCAAGCACTAAAGTGAGGTCACACATGGGGGCACGAGGCCAGTAAAAACAAGCGGTTGATCTGCATTTTTCTTGCCCCTGACTACTTATTTACAAATTTACATGGTGGACAATCAGGTCCATTTACATTGCTGTGTGATGCTTTTTGGTGTGTCAGATTTAACTCAGAATGCCCAACGTGACCATTGAAGTTAATTGAACTGCACAGCAACTGTGCACCAAGTGCTTGACATGTGGTTGTGGCCTGGTATTTCAATCCCCATTGGGATAAAAATTTAGGAGGCATCAGTATCTTGCAAGCTTGATTGGTTCAGCCGAAGATGTGCCAAGCTTGCAAGTCTGTGTGGCTCTGTTGACTGGAGGTGGTTGGATTGTATCTATATGACTGACAGCCTAACTGCAGCAGATCTTCAGGAGGAGATACTGATGGTGGCAAGAGTTGTGGGATGACATCTTCTACTAATCCATATAAAAATGACCAGATTGAAAGATCGTCATCTAACATCTTTGGGCATTTTCACAGCTGCACTCTACATTGTTCAAAATAGTTGTCAGGTCTAGATATTTTGCCAGTAGAGTCCCTGAGAGATACTGTATGAGATAGCGAGTGATTCAGGGCACTAGCATGAATCTAAAAATAAATATGGGTGGACCCTTTGATAAAACTTAGCAATGCGCAAAGTTCAGTCATCCATTACAACCAATCAGATCATTCTTCTAATAGGCCCCAGAAAGATGACTGGACATCTTGTAACTTGAATAACTGAAATATACAACTCTGTAGCTGCCATCAACGTATAATTTTACATCACAACCCTAATTACAGTAGCTGTATAACCGTTATGTATTGGTGTATTTTTCAGTCACTACATAAAATATGTACAATATTCACAGGTCATATGATCAGACTGTGGCACTAAGAAAAAGTATAAAACTTAATAATTGCCACAGTGCTTGCCATGAAAAGAACATCCTAGATTATGGACTTCCTTTTTAGGTGCGTCGTGGTTCTAGCCGATGCGACATCTGTGATAATATCCTCTGATTGTCAATGACGTTGAACTGCCGTACGTAATTTCGAACATCCTGGTGATTTTTGTTAACAAGGGAAGCATCAGGGCCTGGTGGTAAAAAAAAAAAAATGTAATTGCTGTGCATAAAATACAGCTATCTTCAAATGGGTAATAAACAATAGCAATTTGAATTTGTTGTCATTTCATTACTCATTGTAGTTATTGCAGCGTTTGCTGTATAGTAGGTTTTGATGGGAATTTCATAGGTCTACAAGTTTGCTTGTCGCTAGCATGCACCTCATTAGACTTAAGCTAGCACATTTATAGAATGTGGCTGAATTCCTAGAGTTCAGCTTTAAAAATATATAATGCTACCTAAAATATAGCTTTATTTGCATCTTGGATGACGTTCTGAAGAATCACTTAGCCTCTCTGCTTAATAATTGTTGAGATAAAATGTCTTATTGGGATTGCTTTACTAAAGGCAGAGCTAAGTAAATGAGATGAAGGTTTACTTTGCAAAAAATACATCATATGCACATATGCACGGAAAGAAATACAAACAGCATTTTTGCATGCACATGATTGGATGATGGAAGTCAAAAGAGTTTCCCCTAATTTACTCTGGTGCGATTACACTTGCAAAGTGAACAGTCTTTTTGCCTTTAGTAAATCAACCCCATCACTGTCAGTGTGTTGGCGGACATAAGGGTTGATGTACTTAAGGCAATATACTGTGCACTTAGCAAACAAAAAAATTCATTGCATACAGGGCACGTGTAGCATGTCCAGTCTCTCTGCCCTGCTGCTGGGACCCCACCCTCCCCAATATCCAGCAATTGTCAGCTGTGTTTAATTAAAGACGCATTACTGTATACTCAGTAGAGAAGTCTACTTTTATATTTATATTCGTATTTTTTATGAACACGGTGACTGGATATTGATTTTGGACACACATTTATATTTTTCTTTTTCTTGTTTTTTTCTTTTTCATGAACTCACTTTATTTATATAGACTTTTGTATATGTTATATTGTATTAATTCATGTGCACTTATTTTTCACTGTATTTTGTAGCAAATTTTAAGGTAACACCCTTTTTATAATTTTTAGTTCATAATAACAGGTGCACTGTTAAAGGAGCAGCAGCAACCTAGTGTTTTACACTTGTTTTAGGGTTTTGTTGGCACTCCTCTTAATTCATCATCAGTAGAGAAGTCGACAGCTATAGCTGTCAAAAAAGAAGTTTGAAAGGGGCTGATTTACTAAAACTGGAGAGTGCAAAATCTTGTGTAGCTGTGCATGGTAGCCAATCGGCTTCTAACTTCAGCTTGTTCAATTAAAGTGATTATAAAGTCTCCTTTTTTTTCTATAAAAATAACAAACATGTTATACTTACCTGCTCTGTGCAGTGGTTTTGCAGAGAGCAGCCCAGATCCTCCTCTTCTCAGGTCCCTCGCCGTCGCTCCTGGCCCCTCCCTCCTGTTGAATGCCCCCACAGATTCTGCCTTTACAACCATTTTAAGTTTTGACAAAAGAAAAACTGGAAGCTGATTGGTTTTTATGCAGAGCTACACCAGATTTTCCACACTCCAGTTTTAGTAAATCAACCCCACAGTGTTTATAAACAACAATGCTACAGATGCAAATATGCAAAGATACAAAGTAACATATTGTTACTTTTGTATCATTCATCTGCAGATCAAAGGGATGAACTTAGATCTGCAAATTATGTCAGTTAAAACCACTTGACAAGTAAAAAAGTTTTTCTGTTTTTTTTTTTATAAAATGTTCCTGTTTAACCCCTTATTAAGCCTTAGTTTAGTCTATTATTTTCCTGCTGCTTTTTCTTGTTTGCTTCTATTTTGTTAACTTTCAATATTTAAACTTTTTTTGTTTTTGTTTTGTTAATTTTTTTTTTTAAATATTTTTAGACATACACATTTCCAATTTAATTCAATAAAGATTTTGCAAACAAAAAAGGGCAAAATTGAAAAAAAAATGGTTTTATTTCATTTATAAATAACTTTGCAATGTTTTGTACCAGAATCATAATTTTAGTGTAATTTTAACAGGACAAATTACAAAATAAAAGGTGTACATTTTATGTGCAGAAAAAAAGTGTGTTTTGTTGCATTTTATTCTAAGGCAGGGGTGCCCAACCTTTTAAAGAGCAAGGGCCACTTAAGCGACTTGGTAACAGTGGACATGGATACAGCCCGCTCTACTCTATGGACCCTCCGATCTAATTTGCCCAGATGGAAGGGGACTGATCCGTACCTTTAATAACAGTTTTCCATTGAGGTATTACCGGCTGTTGCTGTCCCAGGCAGAGTGCATTTGGTATCACTCTGCCTGTGACAGGAGCCAGGGCTTTACAGGAAGCATCATCTTATACTGCTCTGCTCTGCAGCCGCTTGCTTCCTCTACCATTCACAGCACTAACGCTCTGGGATGGCGGGTTGGCAACCCACGATCTGGGCTTGCCAACCCGCCATCCCAGAGCAGGAGGTCGTGGGCCACATCAGAGGCCAATGGTTGGGCACCCCGCTCTAAATAATCATTGTTGCGAGACAAAATCATGAAAGGAAATCCTTGTTTGTCCTTAAAAAAAAAAAAAAACAATATATGTAACCAGGCCCGGACTGGGACAAAAAATAGGCCCGGGCATTTTGGAATGAGCGACCCCTTCCCTACTCTCCACCCTGACAGCTCCCCCAGGAGAGGGGAGGGGGGAACCCAGCAGACGTGCGGGGGCGAAGGGGACAGGAAAAGGGCACAGGGGGGCAGGGAGCACAGGGAAGAACCTTAAGAACATGGGGTGGGGCGAGAGCATAGGGGGCCTGGAGAGCACTGTGGGGGGATGCAGAGATAGCTGGGGAGCTAGGGAGAGGCAGGGGGCAGCGTAGAGCATGGGGGAGGTGGAGAGCACAGGGGGAGGCGGAGGTCACTGGGGGGGCTGGAGAGGACTGGGGGGCTGGTATGCACTGGGGAGAGTCGGAGGGCACAGGGGGGCAGAGGAGAACATGGGGGAGGTGGAGAGCACAGGGGGGGTGGAGAGCACTGGGGGGGCGGAGGGTACAGGGGGGCAGCGGAGAGCATGGGGGGAGGTGGAGAGCACAGGGGGGGCTGGAGAGCACTAGGGGAGAGGTGGAGGGCACAGGGGGGCAGTGGAGTGCATGGGGGAGGTGGAGAGCACAGGGGGGAGGCAGGGAGCACTGGGGGGCTGGAGAGCACTGGGGGGGCTGGAAAGCACAGGGGGGCCAGAAAGCACTGGGAGGGGGGGTTGGAGAGCAGAGGGCACAGGGGGCAGTGGAGAGCATGGGGAAGGTGGAGAGCACAGTAGGGAGGCAGAGCGCACTGGGGGGGCTGGTGAGCACAAGAGGAGGTGGAGAGCACGGGGGGGCTGGAGAGCACTGGGTGGGGGGCTGGAGAGCACTGGGAGGGGGGGCTGGAGAGCACTGGGAGGGCAGCAGAAATAAGCAGGATATTAGGAGCGGTGGGGTGGCTGCATATAGAACAATCAGTCTCTCCATCTTCCTCCCACAGTCTCTGAAAGCTTGCGAGAGGGAGAGGAACAGAAGCAGGCATTCAGAGACTGCGGGAGGAAGATGGGGAGAACGATTCTTCTATTTGCAGCCACCCCACCGCTCCTCTTATCCAGGTTACAGGGGGGGGCCGCACTCATGTTCTCTCTGATCCGACTCCATGGTGTCTGCAGCAGGTGTCTCCTCTAGCTCCTCCCCCTTCATGGTCACGCCCCCTGGCACCGACGGCTGAACTATACTGGCGGTCGTGGAGAGGCCGAAGGTGTCTCCTCTAGCTTCTCCCCCTTCATGTTTCCGTCCCCCTGTTGCCAATGGCTGAGCTGAACTGGCAGCCGGGCGGCCACGGAGAGGCCAGGTGAGCAGCGCAGGCTCAAAGAGCAGCCTAGCTGCCTTGGGCCCTGCAAGCACATGCGGCCTGTCGGCCCAGGCCTACCGGGCAAGTGCCCGGTTTGCCCTATGGCCAATCCGGGCCTGTTTGTAACACACTGTTTTCTTTATTAATGACAAATGTATTGCTGAATAACCAGGTCCATAGGAGAAATGTAAAAATTGCTCTGGTCCATAGTGGTGAACAGATGTGAGAGTTGAAGTGGTGAAAACCCATGGACCAGGAAGAATCTCTAAGGCCCCTTTCACATGGGCCAGATCAGGTTTTCCTCAGCAGGGAATTTGTCCGTTGATCCCCTGCTGAGCTGAACAAAGTGGCCAGATGACCTGTCATTGTGACAACTGTTTGAGTTCAAGTACAGTATATTTTGTCAGATCACATCACAGATTTTCAATGGCACTGCAGTCAGAAATCATTTTTTTAAAGCAGACAAGGTCAAAGCTGCAATTGAATTAGCTGGAACAGCCGACCTGAATTTTTGATTTGAATACCTGACTCCAAGAGGTATTATTTAGGAGGCTCACAGACACTTGCCATCAATTACCATAATTGTTTAAGCAACTTGTGCAGTCTAAATGGTGGTGTATATTTTTTATTACCTCCTTACTGTTGACCATGAGCAAAAAAGTGCCAACAAGACAATAGGCTTTACCACTGCACTGCCACATATAAGTGTAAAGTCAGTGTCGCAGTTCTGTTCTGGAAGCGCACTCAATCACGTGCCCCCAGCTCTGTGACTGAGTTGTTGCCACCAGCTCCCAGTCACTATTTATGATTGGGAGCCGGTAAGGTTGGCTCACAATCATGTGATCACTGTGGCAGCCAATCACAGCGTTCAGGAACTCCAGGAAATTACACCAGGTGGTGGGAAGGGGATAACCAAGACTTTATAGCTCAAAAGTACTAACAAAAGAGTTAAAGGATGGGATTTTATAGGTTTTATAGGTGTTAAAATTACATAAACTTTATTTACAAATTAGATTGCCGACCATATACTGTATATCAATCAAAATCCCACATAGGAATGTACCTGAAAACACGGTGACACTGTAGGCACAACAAAAAATGGTGTGCCAACGTCCCGGTATTGATGTGTCATATATGGACTTAGGGTGAGCGGAGTATCCAGGCTCCTGCGGGTCTCTTCCGTCAGGGTTGGAAGTTGGATTCCCTCCAGAAAAGCCTGGAGTTCATCCATGGAATATCCAGCCCTGGAGGAATAAAGGTCCCTGTAGAAAGAGGCAAAGCAAGCATTAATGCCTTCAGGGTCAGAGACTATCTGACCTTCAGGATTTTCAATGTTAGCAATACCTGTCATGGCCGAATGTTCTCTGGACAACCACGCCAGGAGGTGGCCCGTCCGCTCACCCTGTTTGAAAACTGTTTGCGACTGGTGAAGTAGCAATTTTTTAGCTGACGTGGTCCTTAATAGCATTACCTCGCGTAGAGCACACTGTAAGTCCCTACGTGTCACCTAATCTCTTTTGGTCACATAATTTTGTTCAAGTGCAACCGCCCTCTGCTCCGGAACCATCAAGTCTTTCCCAGTTTGTCGCCTAACCTGTCCTATCTTCTGTTGATAGTAGCTTTGCACATGGACTTTAAATGCGTCCCAGCTAGAGGGAGGGTCAGTTGCAGGGGGATTAGAATTCCAGTAATGTTTACCTCGACATCAGGGGCTACTCTTTCATCAGAGATCCAGAAGCGGGATAAGCGCCACAGACAGTCTGTGGGGGCCTGACAGACATTTAGGCACAGCAGGATAGGGGTGTGATCAGATATCCCCCGTGGTAGAATAGATATTTCCTGGACTTTAGGCAGAATCGAGCAACTGACATAGACTAGATCTATCCTGGACATGGCCACATAGGTGGCAGACTGACATGTATACCTTCTCTGGAGAAGGTTCTTCCACCGCCAGGCATCAGTAAGTCCACAGCCCCCCCCCCCCGGCGTCAACTTGTCCAGTGCAGGGCAGGGAGGCATATTGAAATCCCCCGCCATCACCACATTATTTACCGACATATTAGCTAGACACTGGGTGATCCTATTCAAAATTGTCAAAGATGCCGGTGGGGGGATATAGAGCCCCACCACCACCATGGGTATATTTGCAATGAGAGCATGTACTACTACAAATTTGCCCCCGGGATCCAGATGCAAATCAATTAAAGTAAAGGACAGGGATTTGTGGATAAGCATACTTACACCTCTGGCATAAGAGGAGTATGTAGCATGATAATAGTGTCCCACCCAGGGTTTTTTAAGCCCAAGGACCCTACTACCCGTTAGGTGGGTTTCCTGAAAAATGCATATATCAGGACGATGGGATTTCAGAAAGTTAAATACTAGGGAACGCTTTATTTGGGAGTTAAGGCCCCGGATGTTCCATGATATGATTGTTAAGGGGGCCATAATTCAGGGTAAGAATAATTACAACGCTGTATAGACAGCCAGTGCATTAGTACATCCAGATCCCGGGAGGTCTCCCCCCCCCACCACCACCACATCCCCCCAAAATAGCATACAGAGAAAACACAAGCATCTTCTATAGTAATACAATTACTTTGTGTACATTCCTTCTTCCAAACTGAGAACCATTTTGACTCGTTCCAACTCCCCCCTCCCCCCTCCCCACACACCCACCCAAACCAGGGTGTGCTAATATCCCAAACCAAAACATAGTCAATGACTATCTGGGGTCATGAACAAAAGACAGCTGCCCGTTTGTAACTGTATAAGGGGTAAAAACCAAAGGGGAACTGAACAATATAAGGGCAGGGTTGAGCAACTGGGGGTGTGCAGATACACCACGTCTGGAGAAGATGCCTCCATAGGTTGGAGAGTAGTAAAGGGGCTCCTGAACTCTAACCCATGCACAACTTCACAGTGTAGGATCATTATGGCATGAAATGGCCCAATCCAAGAAGGAGCACATGTAAAGTCATAAACAGCAGATTTAATAGCTACCAGTCAGTCTTCCTCCATGTACTAGAGCACATGTAAGTCTCCATCCAAAAGTGCTTTCTAAAGGAGATGAGTCTCGTATCTCCCTGGGAAGGGATGATGGAAACAGGGGTGCAGAGTTGAGTCCATACATGTCCGTCGGAGACCCTAAAAGGCCCCCGCATGTTTGCATCAGAAAAAGATGTAATTTCCCATGTTTAGTGGAAGGCGTGCAAAGAGACAAGGACTCGTCCACATAATGTTAGTGCGTGGATGAGATCAGTCAGGGCCTGGAAATAGAAAGGGAACAGTGCAGTACTCACAGAGCTTGCTCGCTGGTCATTTGTGGGTGCAGGAGATCCCTGGATCAACAGGGCGGCAGGGTATTCAGCCATTGGGATGCCTCCGCTGACGAGGTAAAGAACCGCGTGGCTTCACCATCCTGCACCCTGAGGCACGCTGGGAAAAACATACTATATTTGATGGCCTTTGCTCGCATAGCCTGTTTCACCTCATCAAACGATCTCCGGAGCTTTTGCGTGTCGACCGAGAAATCCGGGAAGAACATTAGGCGTGCGGATTCGTGACGGATCTCCTGCATCTTCCTGGCTTCCTTTAGGATTAGATCCCGATCACAGAAGTTTAGCAGTCTAAATATGAAGGTGCGCGGCGGAGAGCCTGGCAGTCCGCGCTGCGGTGGCATCCACCGCGAAGAAGGACGAGAAGGCCGCCTGGGGAAAAAGTGTGTGGAGCAGCCGCTCCGTGTATGTTACCGGATCAGGCCCCTCTGATCCTCCCAGAAGACCGACAATCCGCAGAGTGTTCCGTCAATTACGGTTCTCCGCATCTTCAGATCTAGCTCCCAGGGATCTCACTCTCACCTGGAGTGTATGCAGGGAGGCTGTGTGGTCTCGGACTGTGTCCTCCGTGTCCCCGATCCGGTGCTCTGTCTCTGTGACTCTCTGACGGAGCTTGTCAAAATCCTGCTGGATCCAACCGACCTCCAGCTGGACCGCGTCGATCTTGGTGGTGAGATCCGACAATGAGGACTGGCAGCCGGTGATCGCCCACATGAGGGTATCAAAGTTGCTCTGTTCTAAGAGCGCAGGAGCAGAGGTCTCTGTCTGGGAAGCCATGCTGTGCTTGTCAGCCACGTGTGCCTCCGTCCCTCCCAGAGACTTGGAAGATTTGGGAGCGTTCACCTTCTGCTGTGCCTTAGATTTGTTCCCGGTCCATCTCATTCCCCGACAGGGATGATCTTGGGGTATTGTAACAGACCTCCTAAGTCCCAAAGTATGAAAAAAAGGATAAAATCCCCCTGATGGATGCAGAGCTCCTCAACAATGCATCCTACACCGCTGCCATCTTGGCCACGCCCCTCAGAGGCTGGGTTTCTTTAGAAGAGGTTTGACGATGCCTTGCTTGAGGGCGAACAGGACAGTCCCTTCTTTGAATGACAGATTTATGAGGTGTGTTATAGTGGGAGCGAGGTTGTCAAAACATTCTTTCAGAAGTTTTGTGGGAATTATGTCGTTTGGTGAATTGCTGTCTCTGAGGCTTCTGATGATTTTTTGGTGCTGTCAGTGGTGATTGGGATTAGTGAGAATTTTGGTCCTTGTGTAATGTTCGTATCGATTTCCTCTTTTTGCTTTCGTTAATTGAGGTTGGTAGTTTTTTTCTGTTGAATTGTTTTCCGGATGTTGTCGATTTTGTGGATGAAGAAGTCCGATAGCTTATTGCAAAATTCCTGGGTTTCATTTGCTGGGGGCTCTAGGCAGGTTAGGTTCATAGTCTGGGCGACTATTTTGAAAAGTTCCCGAGGGCGGTTTAAGGCTGTTGGGATGGTGTTCGAGAAATTTTCTTTTTTTGCTTTGAAGATTGGTTTGTGATATTTCTCGGTGAGAACTTTGTAGTTTGAGTGGTTTTCCTTAGTAGAATTTCTTTTCCAGGCTCTTTCAGCTTTTCTGCATTTGCGCTTCATTAGAGTAAGGGTGCCAGTAAAACATCCCAAGTTTTTTTTTGCGGATGAGTGTTCTGTGTTTTGGGGCCACTGAGTCTGCTGTTTGTAGTAATGCCTTGTTTAAGGAGTAATGTGGTTTTGAAGAGTTCGGAGTGTAGTTTCTTCTGAGATCTAGACCAGTGTGTTGTTATTGCGTGTTTCCATTTTTGGAGGGTGGTGTTGCTGGCGAGCCCCTCATAATGAGCATAATGAGTCGACGACTGCCATATTGAGAAAGGTATTTTTTGCTTTTTAAATTCATCATAACGAACGTTCGTAATTGTTACGAAAAGTTAACGAACCTAACGAAAATTCGTATTTTGTACAAATCCAAATTGGATTTCGGATATGAATTACGAAATACGAATTAACGGCTAATACGAAATGGAACGCAATGAAACATATTTATTGACGGCGCACATGTCTAGTTTTTAATCAAAGTTTATGTAATTTTAACAATAGTTTGTGTAATACCAATTTTGCACCTATAAAATACCATCCTTTAACTCTTTTGCTCAAAAAGGGATGATGGTACCAATTAGATTTTTTTTCTGTTCTTATCCACAGACTTTATAGTTATGCATTATGAAGAAAACATGTCAAAATTCTAACAATCCTTGAGTATGCACAGTCTCTTTCACTTAACTATACTCAAAAACTCAAAGAGTCCTAATAAAACTGGGACAGTCCCACCAAAGCTGGAACTGTGAGATGACATGGCAAATTTGTTGCTAAACACTGTTATAAGCCTTTGTGTTACATCTGTAGTTCAAAGAAGTATATCACAGGGAGATAAACACCAATCAAGTAAATCAGTGTTAATGTACAGTATCAATTAACAAGCTGACATGATATAAATGCTATAAAAGAAATGTAATCTATTCTTCTATTTAGAAGTTTAACTTGACAAAGCCGGCTTGCGCTGGAATCTAATTTATGGTCTGTTTTGATCATTTAAATTCAGAGCTGAGTTTTATAGAATCACTTTACCATAACATGCTAATTATGACTGTGACACAGTGACAGTGCATATAGAATAGATAATAAAGCCATTATGATACATACTTAAACGGAGTCATAAAATGCTTTATCTCTCATTCTACGCTCGTACATAATAACCTTGATGAAAAATACAACTTACTGAAGGGCACGCTCCGGCAGTATCTCATTGTTCTGACGGTGTTTGCAATCATACGCTGAAAAACACAATTCATTGTCCTAATATTAATGTCACTTGTTTGAAACAAAGGCAGTGATATATTTGCAGTATTGCTGTACTATTTTAGCGTAACTCCTTATAATTGTAAGGTACCATTTGGTTCCGTTATCAATGTTTACCAAGTAGGACACACTGCTTTTAGAGCAGCACAAGGAGCCAATCAGGTGTGCTCCAGTTCAGGGATTATGCTGATAGGAGGAGAGTGACAGAGAGATGAGCCCTACAGTGTGCTGCTTCTCATTTTGCTGTCTAGTCACAGGGTAGGGAAGGGGAGGGAGACCTGTTCCTCCTCTGCCAAACAAGACTGTGCTGCATGGCAGTGTAGTGTAAATGTTAGATCTGGATAGGCAGAAATACACTATCTTTGATAAGAAAAACAGCTCCCTTAGGCCCCTTTTACACATGTGAATCGTTTCTCTGTTTTTCATCCATTCGTTTACTTGCGGCTCTACATGTGCCCTACATGTCCATGATTTACTAGGATGTGGACATATAGCACAAGCAGTCTGGGCTTCTCTCCCATTATAGACATTTTGCACCATATAGAGTGATTCATTTAGGACGATCTGCCCTATTGCCAGAAAAATGCAAGCACTACAGCTGTGTGCTACATAATGGAGAATGACTTGCTTCCAAATGTTGGCGTTCTCACTCTTTATATTTGCCAGGAAATCTGCTTTAATCTTATTTACCTGTATTTCCAGTCATGCCATATAACTAATGCAGCTAATGTGCAATTTCCTCTTTTAACAGCACCTGCTGTTCTCTGTCTGTGTGCACCTGTCACCTGATTTCCCCTTAGAAGTGCATGGACAATTCTGTGACCCAGGGCAGGCAGCATAACTGGAAAAGGTTTTGCTTAGCTCAGCAGCTTTCAGCCTAGGTTCACATTGATGCGATTTGGCATGCAATTTGACATGTCAGATCGCATGCCAAATCTGCGGCTATTGCCGTCAATGGCACCGTCTGAATGGGTGGGACACTGAATTTGCGGCGCCCCATAGATTCCCAAAAGTAGTTTCTGTACTACTTTTGGCACCTCGGATGTGACTTTAATAGAATAGGAACCTGCACAGATGTCTCTGAAATCGCTCCCGAAGTCGGATTGACATGCGGGTATGAAATCTTGTGGGTTCCGCTGATTTCAATCCCGCTGTCAGCGTGAACACAGTGGTTTTCAAATCCATAGCAGGTTATATTTTCAGGATTCCCCTACTTTTCCACAAGTGTGTTCATGTGGACCACTGCATCAGTGATTTACTACAGTCGCCTTATTGAGGGAAATCCTTGGAATAAGCCCTGTGGTGAGTCATTAAAGGGGTTATAAACCCGCTTTTTAAAAAAAAATAACAAACATGTCATACTTACCTCCACTGTGCAGTTCGTTTTGCACAGAGTGGCCCCGATCCTCGACTTCTGGGGTCCCCCGGTGGCACTGGTAGCTCCTCCCCGCATCGAGTGTCCACGTTGGAGAAGGCTTTCCTAAGGTGAACACCCGTGTGGGCTCGCTCCCGAGTCCTGCATCTGTGTACAATTACACAGAATGCAGGACTCGGCCCCGCCCCCCGGCGCTTGCATCATTGGATTTGATTGACATCAGCGGGAGCTAATGACTGCGCTGCTATCAATCTATCCAATCAAGAGCCGAGACAATGGGCAGAGAGAAAGAGTGCGTCTACGCTGAGGAAACGAACGGGCTCAGGAGAGTAAAACAGGGTGGCTGGGGGGCTGGTCAGTGTCAGAAGTTTTTTCACCGTAATGCTTAGGATGCATTACGGTGAAAAAAACACGAGGGTTTACAACCCCTTTAACCTCCCTGGCAGTATGATTATGTCAGATTTTTGATGCTCAAAGCGGTACATTGTTTTGCATAGAAATTTGGCATTTTATATTGTAGGCCTGTAATTCTTAGTAATAACACACTTAAATCTGTCCAAACCAGAATCTAGTAGACATCCCGGGTATGATAAAGTTTGAAACAAGAAATCATAAATTATTATATAATAAGTAACTATAAATACAGTAGTTATAACAAATAATAATATAATAATAAAATGTATTCAATAATCAAATCAAAAACACTGAAATTTGCTCAGTTGCAGAATTGTCGCTTTCGTTACTTTCAGTGTTTGATGACGAATTTCCCCACGAATCACTATCGCTCAATTCTGCAAGTGATTCTAATTTACTATCGCTGTTTTCTAGCTGGTTGAAAACCGCTTTTGACGTAAAGGGACTCCTTTTGGTTGCTATGGACAATCTCCAGTTTCCAGGTAGAAAGAACAGTATATATAATATAAAATTGCATGCAGGGCACTGGAAAAAGCACTAGGAACAAAACAGATGTGAAATGATTTGATACAGTAATGTAACCTGTAAGATTACAGTGTATTGTACGTATTGTGTGTTTTTCAATTTGGTGCCGTGCTCGGTCCCCGTGTGTCGCGATGCTCGCAGGGAACAGAGCCCGGCACTGTGATGAATCGATCGGAGGATGGCTCGCACACACAGCAGGGGGACATCGCAGGATCCTGGGGACAAGGTAAGTACCTTTGCCTGGATCCTGCGATGCGATCCTGAGTGTGGCTCGGGGTTACCGCTTTTGGTAATGAAAATTCACCCCGAGCCAGACTCGGGAATACCACCAGGGAGGTTAAGGACCAGTATGCAGAAATCCTTTTTTTAACAGGTCCAGTCGAGGTAAGTTTATAGGAACCTGCAATGGGAGATATCTTGGCTGCGATTGCTGTCAATATGCTATTTTCTGTCAGATCCTCTGACTGAAGTATAGAGTCGCTAACCTGAAACTTTGCAGATGAGTTCTGACTTCACTAGCTACATACTTGGTCCAGGTCAAAAGCTCAGAATCTACAAAAAGGGAATGTACAGTATTTTTGCGTATTATTTATGAATTATTATTCAGTGACTCAGTGGTTAGCATGGCTGTCATTTAGCACTGGGGGTCCTCAGTTTGAATCCTAACCAGGAAACTATCTGCATGGAGATTTCATGTTCTCCCTGTGCTCGCGTGGGTTTCCCCTGGAAACTGTTGGCGCTATATAAATCCTGTATAATAATCATTTTGGTTTCCTCCCACACTCCTGATAGGTTAATTGGCTACTGTCTAAATTAAAACTAGTAGGTACAGTGGATATAAAAAGTCTACACACCCCTGTTAAAATGTCAGGTTTCTGTGATGTAAAAAAAGGAGACAAAAATTAAAAATTTCAGAACTTTTTCCACCTTTAATGTGACCTATAAAATGTATAACACAATTGAAAAACAAACTGAAATCTTTTAGGGGAGGGAAGTTAAAAAAAAAAAGTGGTTGCATAAGTGTGCACACCCTCTTATAACTGGGGATGTAGCTGTGTTCAGAATTAAGCAATCACATTCAAACTCATGTTAAATATGAGTCAGTACACACCTGCCATCATTTAAAGTGTCTCTGATTAACCCTAAATAAAGTTCAGCTGTTCTAATAGGTCTTTCTTGACATTTTCTTAGTCGCATCCTACAGCAAAAGCCATGGTCTGCAGAGAGCTTCCAAAGCATCAGAGGGATCTCATTGTTTTTTTGTTTTGTTTTTAATCAAAAAAGTTTTTATCAAACAAATGTAAACAACTTCCCATGTACATACATTGCAATTGCAAAAGTCTACATTTACATACCATTGTTGTCAAATTTCCATCAAAAGTATTATACACACTAACCAAGGTCTCTTATCGTCACATGGGAATGAGGGACACCTGCTAACAAATGTATGTAGGCATAGGACACGCCCCCTGCCACACCCCCTTAAAGGAGAATTAACCAAAAAAAAGGTTAATTAAATCCACAAGGACTTTTTTTTATCACTACTATTCCTTTATATAGGCTTTTAAAATGTATAAAATGCAGCAATTTAGAAATTAGATCAAAGGTTTAGCACTGGGAAACACTTTTTGAAAGATAAAAAGTGCATTTTATATACAACCATATAGATCAGACCAAAATGAGGGACAAATGAGGGGGAAAGAGGGACAGAGGGACATTGCTCCAAATCAGGCACAGTCCCTCAAAATCAGGGACAGTTGGGAGCTATGTGTGTCACATACATGGCATATTTATCCTGTAGGGCATTGTAGAAGCCTGGAGATCACTAATTCCCTGGGGCTCAATCCTGGTGTATCCAACCATGGTAACCAAATACATTCAAATCTACACGGGCTCCCCCTGTGTTGATAGATATATTATTCCATAACAAGGGTGTTCCCCATGTGTGCTATCCATGAGGCGACAGTGGACGGTGAGGTCGATTTCAACCCTATCAGAATAAGCTTTCAGGCCTGAAACAGCGCCCTGGAGAATGCGGTCCTCACCATCTCCTCCGGGACCACCTCTTCTAGAACTTCCAGTATACAGTGAATGGGGCTTAGAGGTACAGCAGTTTGGAACACCCGATTGAGTGTCCCAAGTACCTGACTCCAGTAACACTGCAGCTTTGGGCATCGCCAGAAGAGATGGATAAGGTCCACACTGTGCTGCCTACACCTGCCAAGGGGGTCCGCCAGCCTGCCCATCTTGTGGAGCTTTTGCGGGGTGTAATGCACCCTGAGTACAATATATAATTGTGATACTTTCTGTGCTACATTTAAAGAGCAGATAGTTATTGCTTGCAATGCTTCATCCCACTGGTCTCCCTCGAGTGGTACTAGGTCCCTTTCCCACATGGATACTGCCTTAATGGGGCGTGCCCTCAGATAGTGTGTCAGCAACATCTGGTAACATTGTGATATAATACCCTTAGTTTCAGTACTAGACAGAGGGATCTCATTGTTAAAAGTTATCAGTCAGGAGAAGGGTACAAAAGAATTTCCAAGGTATTAGATTATACCATAGAACACAGTGAAGACAGTCATCATCAAGTGGAGATGCCCTCGCAATCTGACAGATTTGGGGTGTTTTTGCAAAGAAGAGTGGGCAAATATTGCCAAGTCAAGATGTGCCATGCTGATAGACTCATACCCAAAAAGATTGATTTCTGTAATTAAATCAAAAGATGCTTCAACAAAGCGTTAGTTTAACCACTTGCCGACCAGCTGCTGCAGTTGTACTGCGACAGAATGGCACGGCTGGGCGAAACGACCTTATGTAACGTCCCTTCGGCCTGTGGCCGCTGCTCGCCCATGGAGCTGATGCGAGTGCCCGGCGGTTGAGATCCCCGCCGGGCTCCAGCAATCGCTCGTGGCACACCGAGAACCGGCATCTGTGTGTGTAAACACACAGTTTCTGGTTCTCTGAGGGGAGAAGAGACAGATCGTATGAACAGCAATCTATTTCTTCCCCTACACAGTCCCCTCCCCCCTTCAGTTAGAACACACAATAGGGAACACAATTAACCCCTTGATCGCCCCCTAGTGTTAACCCCTTCCCTGCCAGTGACATTTTTACAGTAATCATTTCATTTTTATAGCACTGATCGCTGTATAAATGCCAATGGTCCCAAAAATGTGTCAGAATTGTCCAACGTGTCCACCATAATATCGCAGTCCCAATAAAAATCGCAGATCGCCACCATTACTAGTAAAAAAAATAAATTAATAAATAATAAATATTCCATTAAACTATCCCCTATTTTGTAGACACCATAACTTTTGTGCAAACCAATCAATATACGCTTATTGCGATTTTTTTACCAAAAATATGTAGAAAAATACATATCGGCGTAAACTGAGGAAAAAAATAGTTCTTTTATATATTTTTGGGGGGTATTTATTATAGCAAAAAGTAAAAAAATATTGCGTTTTTTTCAAAATTGTTGCTCTTTTTTTGTTTACAGCACAAAAAATAATAACCGCAGAGAATACCACCAAAAGAAAGCTCTATTTGTGGGAAAAGAAGGACATCAATTTTGTTTGGGTACAACGTCGCATGACTGTGCAATTGTCAGTTAGAGCGACGCAGTGCCGAATCGCAAAAAGTGCTCTGGTCAGGAAGGGGGTAAAATCTTCCGGGCTGAAGCGGTTAAGAGTGTGCACACTTATGCAACAATATTATTTTAATTTTTTTATTTTTACTTCTCTCCACCTTAAATATTTCAGGTTGCTGTTCAACTGAGTTGTACAGTTTATAGGTCACATTAAAGGTGAAAAAAGTTCTCAAATGATTTATCTTTGTCTCATTTTTTTACATCACAGAAACCTGACATTTTAATAGGGTTGTGTAGACTTTTTATATCCACAGTATGTATGTGAAATAGGGACCTTAGACTGCAAGCTCCTTGAGGGCAGAGACTGAATTGACTGTACAATATATTTAAAGCATTTCTAAAATCATATGTGCTACATAAACATTTGAAAGAAATAAAATAAACTATCTTTACATCTTTAGTCATATAAATATTATCCCCTTGACACCAACCTCGCACAAACATGTGGCCCCAGTAGACTGGGCTTTTTTCCATGGGGCTGCATTTGTGTATCTTCCATTCTGTGCTGGGAGCACGCCGCACAGTCTCACCGAGAGCCCTGTACTAATGATCGGGACCCGGAACACCCAACTCCGGGTCACCTGATCACTATGATAGCCTCTGATTGGCTACTACAGTGATCAGTCACTGTGACGCCCACCCCTTATTTTCTCTCTCTGTGAATGGAGGAGAGAAATACATTGTATCTCTCTCTTTCCTTGCATAGAGAAAAAAAAGTGCGTGTAAAAATAAAATAAAATAATAATTAAAAAAAAAAAAATGAAAAAAAAAAATTCTAGATCAAACTTTAATCAAGGTCAGTGCCAGGGGTAGTGTTTGAGTCAGGATCAAAGGTCAGGGTCAGAATCAGTATTTATTTGGACAGGAATTTTTTTTTTAATTAGTATCAGTGTCAGTTTATTTTAAGTAGGATACAAAAAAAAATCAAAATGCACACTATTGTTTCTGGGCTGTACTATGGGTACAAACAACATCTCCCGCGTGAGGGGAGGAGGGGCAGGGGTGGCAGCAGTGCAAGTGAGGGGGCGAGGCTTGTTTGCCACCCCCCCAAAATATTGAGCACCAGCTGCCACTGGACAAACCCCAACTTTTTTTGAATGTGAACGCTTTAATATGTACTGTTGTACAAAATTGGATACAAAAGACTGTGCATTATCAAAAACAATAATCTAGGCTACAATGTTTCTATGTCAAACAACAAAAAAAGCCTATGTTGCTTAAGAATTTTTGTACAATTAGTACCATCCTTGGGTTCCACTTGCTGTGAAACATCAAGGAAAACCGGACAATCATTTGCTCGATTTTCTTATGTTGTGCACTCAGCTTTAGTCTAGATTTAGACATATAGCAAGATTGCCGCACCTCTTAAAAGCGATTTGTGGTCGGAGCGCTTTTCAGAAGTGTTGAAAAATGGTGAAGATGCCCTATGTCACCTCCTCACTGCCTGTTTTAACCCCATAAATGCTGCACCACCTTGCTGAAATTGTGTGCATTGCATTTGCTTCACTGGGTCGCATTCGGTGGCCTTACTGTCCTCTGAATGCGAGAAGGGGGACAATTTTTTGCTGTGGCCATGAAGCAAAACATCGCTGTCAAATACATGTAAACATCCCCATCTGCTGCCTTTTCCACTTAAAAGAGTATGGGCATTTTTTAAATTTAAAAATCATACTTACCTAGGTGGGGGACCGATGCTGCATCTGTACCCCACCTGCTCTAAGACTGAGAACCAAGCGATTATACATGGCTGATTGCTCAGTTCTCAGTGCTCCCTGAGAAGAGAGCTGATGACTGTCAGTCACTGCTGTCTCCCCCCCCCCACACACTCACTTGAGTGCTGGGCTCTGGAGGGTGTGAGGGTGTGGGAGAGGCTGGCTCAGCCTCTCAGCGAAGAGGGAGAGATGAGGATGCTCTGGTAAGGCTGGGTACTCCACCCCTCCTTTACCCCAGCTTATCAGCAGACAACAAACCCCCCCTCTCTCCTCCCCCTCACCTCTCATAAGTCCGTCGAGCAAGCCTGGGGGTCTGACGAAGGAGCTGTGCATGCACCGAAACTCGCTACTGCCTACCACCTTCACCTGATGTCACATAGGCCACGTGCATTCCAGCTTGGTTCCAGAACCCGGGCCGCCTCATCGCATCTTCACCTCCTCGCCAATCCACGTCACCAGGCACTCTGACAGCTGCAGGACGGCTCTCTCTCTTCCCCAGACAGACGAGGATTACAGCGATCCGCATGAGGACAAATCATTGTATGCCTATGACCTCTTACTATCTTGTTAGTGTTTTTAATCCCATTGTGCCTGTAATAAATCTTTTAACCACTGCACTTAGAGGCGCCCTTCTCTTTCCTTTATCAGCCTCTCAGCGAGCAGAGGCTGAGTCAGTTGCTGGTCCAACTTTGGCTGTACTTCTCCCTCAAGCCCAGCCACATGTTTTTTACCATCCCCCTAAACTAGTCCTTCCAGCTTCTACCCAAAACTAACACTGACTAGCCCTTTAATGTAGTGGTCTCACTTTTCCTTATAAACCTTTTCTCAGGAGTTCTTTAAGAACCTAGACCTGGTATAAATAATGCCTCAAGTTCAGAGGAAAGAAACATACAATTAAAGATAAGTGTTACTCCCTCGCTGGTTTCCAGTTTCATTCTGTACTGTTTTGCTCACGCTGCTAATTATAATAACATATTGTATAACTACTTGTTACAATATCCACCAGCTGTCGGTATCAGATGGCTATTTATAACCTCCCACTAGTTAGATAGAGTCTTGTGCAGTGTAACCCCAGATCTCCACAGTTTAAAGCCTATGCCATGACCTCATATTTGTTATAAATATTCACAAGCTCACTAAGGATATATCAGGTTCATGACTGTTATGGATGTAAAGTGACAAAATGATATTCAGTGCTGCATATACCCCGGTGATGGAACATAAGCTAGGCTTACTACTTCTCTAATGCTTTAACTTTTTCTTAAAAAAAACATGCAAGCATTGATTTGCCAAGGTGGTGATCTCCTTCCTGCGGTTAAAGGGAAACCCCAACTTCACATTATGTGGCCAGGTTTTCTTATGATTGTATAAAAATGTGTGCATCTTTAAAGCTGATGCTGAACTCTAGGTATGATCTTATTTTCATTCATGGCCCAGCTTGGTACAACTTAAGTATGCAGATCTGATACCTGGGAGACCACTGGAGAAGCTGCCAATCTTCTGGGTTCTGTACTGAGCAGCTGCCCCCACTGCACACTACGGGGGTTTGCCTGCTCCCCACTGCAACCATTTACAGAACGCCTTGAATTTTATCTACTGAATACGAGGCATTCTCAGCAGTGGCGGCTGGTGCTCAAAATCTTTGGGGGGCGCAAACAAACTGAAAAATACTGAAACCCCCACCCCATCAATTGCAGCCTCACTGTGCCCATCAAATGCAGCCAGTGTGCCCAACAAACACAGCCACTGTGCCCATCATATGCAGCCACTGTGCCCATCATATGCAGCCATTGTGCCCATCATATGCAGCCACTTGTGCCCATTAAATACAGCTACTTGTGCCCATCATATGCAGCCATTGTGCCCATCATACGCAGCCACTTGTGCCCATCATATGAAGCCACTTGTGCCCATCATATGCAGCCACTTGTGCCCATCAAATGCAGCCACTTGTGCCCATCAAATGCAGCCACTTGTGCCCATCAAATGCAGCCACTGTGCCCAGTATATGCAGCCACTTATGCCCATCATATGCAGCCACTGTGCCCACCGACCCCCCCACTCACAGGGCTCGCGGCTCTGGCAGCACCCGCAAACCCCCCTCCCATGCGCAGCTCTGACAGACCCCCTGGAACTTACTGCCGGGCAGCAGCTCCTCTCAGTGCACCAGAGCGGCGACGACCTCCACTCCAGTGTGTGTCTCCTTCGCTCCTCTTCCTAACCGCCAGGCATCCAATAGGGTGGCCTGGCGCTTTGGCCAATCAGGAAACAGGTCTGACGCCCTGCCTCCTGATTGGCAGGGAGTAAAGTTAGGGTGAAAATAGCGAAAATTAATTTGCTATCATCACACAATTGGGTGGGATCAGTGCGCACTCTCTGCGCCCCGAGTCCATCCTATTTTGAAGCCTACTAGAGCCTCTGGCTCTAATCAGGTGCTTCAAAATGTACCACCCCCTCCCGCCCCCGCCATAGGTGCCCCTTTCAGGATGCCGGAAACATGGATGTTGGGGCAGCACCCGTGCACCTACAGTGCACGTGCTGCCACTGGTTCTCAGGCTGGACAAAGTGGAGAGGAGAGCTGGTGATATTGTGAACTTCACCTCATCTAGATAGATAATGTATTGTATTCATTAAAAAAGATACAAGGCACTATGTGAATTGCAGCAGTGCCGAGCAGTCAGTGTGCAGAAGGGGTAACTGCTTGGTCCAGGAAACTAAAGATTGCGGCGATCACTGTAGCAGCATTGACTACTACAGTGATTGGCAGTTTCACAGCGGTCCCTTTGGGTATGAGATATGCATAAATACATTGGTTCAAGATGGACCAATGTAGGTATACGTAAAAGATCATGTCAGGAATTTAGCTTTAAAACATTCCCAGATTTCTGTACAAAAAGATAGATTTTGTGCTCTATAAGCTTAGGCCCCATTTGAACAGCAGCCTGTGGTGAATCAGTTGTCAGAGGGTGGTAGAGCAGGGACTTCCAGGTGTTCAGGAGGTGATACTGCCGCCTTCTGAATGCCTTTTTTTCCTCTGTTCCGACAGCCAAAGGGGGATTTTGTATGGCAAGTGTTTGTGTTGCAGTTTGGTCCCAATGACTTCACTGGATGAGTGTGACAGGTGGTGTCGCTTGTCAAACTCAATATGGTGAATTAGATTTAGAGGCAACAGAGAAGCAAAGTTTACCAGATGTGGCATGCATATAACCCCCTCTGACCACCACTATGTTATATTTTAGGTGGGTGGTCGAGGTGCAGCTTAACTGCCTGTTTTTTAAATTATTTTTGTGTACGGGACTTTTTCTCGTCTTATTTAACTTTTTTATTTTATTTTATTTTTCTCTTTTTAGAGTCCACTGCAAATAATTTTTTTGCATTTTAGGTAACATATTAAATTTAGTGTACTAATCAGATTTTATAATTAGATAATATGTTTAGAATACATTTACAAGAACTGATGTTATCCCATCTAGCAAACATCTGTTGAGCACAGGCTGCGCCTGGTCATTCCTCATAGACATAAATAGGCTGTACACCAAAATTCAGTATAATACTCTATTCAAGCCTATGGATAGCCAGGTGGATTTAGGTCATGTTGATATAAAGTTACCACAGTCCTTTAAGCCTAGTACACACTACTGAACGAAAAAAAACTGGCAGCTCAGGTCGGAGCCACTGTACTAATAATTTGATGTTAGTACAGCAATCTCCCCTGCTGAGCTATTGTGTTCTGACAGGGGGATGCCTCCCCCGCCATAACACTCTGGTCAGGGCTTTTTGCCATTTGCTGAGAGCCCTGATCGGGAGTCGGTCGCCTGCTGATTTTCCAGCATGCTCGTCCGACAGAAGCCGGCTTCTGTTGGACCGCCTGCCATACACATGGGCTGAATGTTGCTCAGTTTGGTCCGTGTGTACTAGGCTTTAAATGGCAGCTCTTCAAGGTTGACTGCGATCAGTAATATACATAAGTGGAAGTGTCCAGAATGATAGTTTTTCTTTGCCACTACTACTGATCAACTACTACTGATCAACAATGACCGCTGAGAGCTCAAAGGAATCAGGTAAAGGTAAAGTGGAGAAGCATGGCAAAAGAGAAAGGCAGAAAATCATATATACATGAATATACAATACACAGAACATGGAAATGTATTTAAAGATAAATGTGGGCTTTCAATCACTACCACTTGTTGCTTTCATATTTCAATTTCAGTTTATTTTCATATATGGGACTTTTTCTCGTCTTATTTAACTTTTTTATTTTATTTATTATTTATTTTATTTTTCTCTTTTTAGAGTCCACTGCAAATAAAGTTTTTGTATTTTGGGTTAACAAAGTCAACTAATCAGATTTAATAATTAGATAATATGTTTAGAATACATTTACAAGAACTGGAATTTCATATAAAAAATACGGAAAAACTGAAACTTTGTAGATATGAGTCCCCAGAGATCAACTATACTGGACTCATTTTAAAACATAGCAACTATTCTTAGTGCAAAACAAACAGATACACAAACAATAGCAATAACAAAATCAGAAACATGGGGCTCAAATTTGGAACACAGATTTCAAAATGTTCTTATGCATACCAAAAAACAGATTGCCATACTAATAGGGATGAAATCAAAGATGCACAGAGTAGACCCCAAAGACCTCTAAGTTGTGACCCTCTACCCTGTGGCCTGATGCTATGTTGCCATAGTCTGTATTTGGAGATCATGCTGCCCTAAGTACATGAAAATAATGATGGCATTTTGCACAAGCTCCACCCCTTTTGTCATTTGATTTTTTTAAAGTAAAAACTACTGCTACAGTTGTGCTCATAAGTTTACATACCCTGGCAAAATTTATTCTTGGCCATTTTTCAGAGAATATGAATGATAACACAAAAACTTTTCTTTCACTCATGGTTAGTGTTTGGCTGAAGCCATTTATTATCAATCAACTGTGTTTAATCTTTTTAAATCATAATCACAACAGAAACTACCCAAATTACCCTGATCAAAAGTTTACAAACCCTGGTGATTTTGGCCTGATAGCATGCACACAAGTTGACACAAAGGGGTTTGAATGGCTATTAAAGGTAACCATCCTCACCTGTGATCTGTTTGCTTGTAATTAGTGTGTGTGTATAAAAGGTCAATGAGTTTCTGGACACCTGACAGACCCTTGAATCTTTCATCCAGTGGCTGCACTGACGTTTCTGGATTCTGAGTCATGGGGAAAGCAAAATAATTGTCAAAGGATCTGCAGGAAAAGGTAGTTGAATGTATATGTAAACAGGAAAGGGATATAAAAAGATGTCCAAGGAACTGAGAATGCCAATCAGCAGTGTTCAAACTCTAATCAAGAAGTGGAAAATAAGGAGTTCTGTTGAAACCAAACCACGGTCAGGTAGACCAACTCAAATTTCAGCCACAACTGCCAGGAAAATTGTTTGGGATGCAAAGAAAAACCCACAAATAATTTCAGGTGAAATACAGGACTCTCTGAAAACATGTGGTGTGGCTGTTTCAAGATGCACAATAAGGAGGCACTTGAAGAAAGATGGGCTGCATGGTCGAGTTGCCAGAAAAAAGCCATTACTACTCAAATGCCACAAAGTATTACAATATGCCAAAACAGCACAGAGACAAGCATCAAACTTTCTGGCACAAAGTCATTTGGATTGACGAGACCAAAATCTAGCTTTTTGGTCACAACCATAAATGGAGAGGAGTCAACAAGGCCTGTGTTGAAAGGTACGGAGGTGGATCGCTGATGTTTTGGGGATGTGTGAGCTACAAAGGCGCGGGAAATTTGGTCAAAATTGATGGCAAGTATGTTATCAAAAAATACTGGAGGAACATTTGCATACATCAGCCAGGAAGCCGTGCATGGGACATACTTGGACAGTCCAACATGACAATGATCCAAAATACAAGGCCAAGTTGACCTGTCATTGGCTACAGCAGAATAAAATAAGGGTTCTGGAGTGGCCATCTCAGTCCCCTGACCTCAATATCTTTGAGCCGCTCTGGGAAGATCTCAAATGTGCAGTTCATGCAAGACAGCCCAAGAATTTACAGGAACTAGAGGCTTTTTGCCAAGAGGAATGGGCAGGTTTACCATTTGAGAAGATAAAGAGCCTCATCCACAAATACCACAAAAGACTTCAAGCTGTCATTGATGTTAAAGGGGGCAATACATGGTATTAAGAACTGGGATATGTACACGTTTGATCAGGGTTATCTGGGTAGTTTCTGTTGTCATTATGATGTAAAAAGAGTAAACACATTTGATTGATAATAAATGGCTTCAGCCAAACACTAACCATGAGTGGCCAAGAAACCATATATTCTGCCAGGGTATGTAAACTTATGAGCACAACTGTAAAATATATTATTGGGGTCTGTATGCTGCCTGCTTTATATGCTTAGCTACGTTTCTTCCACTTTGTTTTTACTGAAACCCCCCCGCCCCCCCACCAACAGGCCATAGGTCGCAAAGCTAAGGGATACAACCATTATTTCCACCATTTTCCAAAAGTAGAGATTAAGAAACATTACCTAGTACAAAACTCTCTCGCTAGAAAGCAGAGAAACTTATTAGTCAAACATTTTAGAGCAGTCCTGAGCGGAGCAAAGCAGAGGATAAATTAGGCCAACATCCATTAACATAATGATGACCGGATTTTAAAGGTATCAAGTGATAACATGAGAACATTCACCTGATGATAATTCAATAGAGACATGAACTATCATGGGCCAAAATAATTGCTAGCAATGTGGAAATAGCTCACTAAAATCTCCCTGTTGCCTGACTTGAGAGGAGCAGCTATATGTCATCTCCGCTGATGGAGAGAGTGAAAAAAGGAAGAATCCCTGAAAAAAGGAAGAAGAAAGGAAAGGAAAAAAAGAGAAGAAAAGGGGGAGGGGGTAAGAGGATGAGAAGGAAGGTAGAGAAGGCAAGGAGGAACATAGGGAAGGATGGACAGGGGAGGCGGGTGGCTTTACTTGTATATCTGCTGTCTTCAGCTTTCTACACTCCTTAAAATGCAGATCATGTTAGAAATCTTCCTCTTTCAGCAGTGGGCGTGGAGTCTGGGCATACACTGTGTGAGAGCTGATTGGAAGAAAGGCACACACCCCTTCCGCATAGGAGAAGGAACGAAGGAACATGAAGAGCTGGACTATGAATAGACCAGCATTCTGCTTATCTACCTCTAAGCTCCCTCCCCAAACACAAATTTTCAGCTGCTGTTATCTCATGTGTTGGAGAACTTGTCAAAAGTGACTCTGCTGATAGCAGAGGAATGGAGCACCAGAGAGAAATGGCACTCAGAGCTTTGGAGAGAGATTAATAAACACTACAGATAGATGTGCTTAGGTCAAATTTTATGAATGGGGTTTACAACCACTAACTGCACAGATAGCCCCCACCCTGCCCCTCTTCCACCTTGCCATTTAAAAAAAAAAATTATGTACTGCTGTTCTCTTCCAGGTATTTGGGAGCTGGCAGAGACTGGCACATCTGCGCACACAGATGGTTCCCAAGTATGCAAACAAGTGCTGCCAGCTTCTGATAGATAGGCATTATGGCATTGCACCACATTTTTACGCATGCATGGAAATAAGATGTGCATGCGCATATGGGTGGCAGTAACCACCTCCTGGGATATCTGTGATGTAGCAATCATGGGAGGTAGCAGAGCCTGGCCTATGCCAGAAACTAGGGCAGTGCTGCTTTGCAACATGAAAGCTAACCCAAAGATGCAAATTGTAATAATTTTTTTTATTATTTATGTAAAACAGAGGGGGAGGGACAAAATAAAAAAAAGTGTTCTACAGAGGTAAAGTGGAACTTTAGTCTGAAAATTAAGTCCTGATAGATTACTTTCAGACTGGCCTCTTTTTGCAGGTACAGTGTAGCTATGTAAAACATTAAAGAATATGTAAACCCAACATTTCATATTCTTGAGTACTATGTACTTGTATGAAAAAGTATTCTGTTCTCTTTGTATTGCTTTCTTTATGTGAAATCCCTGGTGTTCCTGCCAGTCCCTCTGCATTCCTATTAGTCAGTTCTTTAGCCTGTTCTCCTCCAATGATCAGACTGGTACTGACACGCCCCTCCCTGCACAGCCATTCACTGGCAAGACCAGTGTGCTACTGTTTCTCCTCCCCCAGCTCTCTAAGCTCCTCATGCAGCTGAGAACAGCGGGTATGCGATCACATCTTAAAAAGGAAAAACGGGGGTATTTATAATGTTTTTTATACATATACACAAATGTTTTGCCTTTCATTTCTATTTTAAATTGAATGGGTTGTTTTTAAAGACGAGGGTTCATACTTTAAAAATAAGTGCCTATACTGTTTAAAATCCAGAAATGCACTGTCTTACCCTGCCCTGCATATGTTCAGTTGCTCTCTATTCATGGCACTGTGTCTAAAATCAGAGCCAGTAGAGCCAATCAGCTGACAGCTTTAAGATTTGTGTGCTGGGGGAACACAGATTAGGGTGGGAGAAAATAAAAGCAGTAGAGGTGACAGGACAAACTATGCTGGGAAACAAAAGAATGAAATTTATATAGATAGTGTCCTATTTTATCTCCCTGATTCTCTCTCCTTTCTCCCTCATCGGCAACCTGTGAACGTCAGCACTATAAAGCTTCTGTCAGCCTTCTGCTCTAACTTCACCAAGATACACAATCAATTTAATTGCCTAAAGTTACATATAGTTTTTAAGACCGAGGAGAGTGGGGGAGTTTCCAGTAAGGAAGTGACTGCTCTGGGCTTCATAAAAATGGCGGCCTCCAGCATGAAGAAACAGGATCAATGCTGGAGGCAATTGTAAAAACACACCAATTTTGGTAGCATAACTATTCATGTGGAATGTATGTTCTTTTTGTTAAAGAACAATAATTGTTATCAAACTGTTAGCCCTCATGCACACAGGCTGTTAAAAAAACGTTATGAAAACGCCAGTATCTTTGCAGTGATTTTTTTTAACTTTTTTCAGCTTTTTTCAGCGTTTTTGCAATAGCGGTTTTTAGCGTTTTTGAGCGTTTTTGAGCGTTTTTCCGCGTTAGCGTTTTTGAGCGTTTTTTTTTTTTTTCAAATTTTTTATTTTTTTTTCAATGGATCAAAAACGCTAAAAAACGTTGGTGAATGACGTTTTTGAGCGTTTTTGAGCGTTTTTCAGCGTTAGAGCGTTTTTACAGCTGAAAAACGTCTTTCAGAACCCACTGGTCCTGGGTTTTTTTTACAGCTTAAAAACGCCTATGCCACTTGCAGCTCAAAAACGCCTAGGTGGGCATAAAGCCATAGACTAACATAGACAGGCCTTTTTAAGCTGCAAAAAAAGCTCAAAAAAGCAGCTGTAAAAACGTCCGTGTGCATGAGGACTAATAGGTAAAATCCCACTATCAGTTCTGCTTTAACATCCTAGGCGGTGGCCCACAAATATCATGGGAAACACATGCCTGGGTGTTGATTTTCAGAGTTCATGGTGCTGTCCCCAAAATTGTATTTGGAGCTGCAGCAGGCAGCAGAAATTTAACATGAAAGCAGAGCATGTTTAGATACTCTTAGCATCGATTAACGTGTAACTGTTGCTCTTAACTGTCAGTTAGCTTCCATCCACTATTTTTAAAGTGGAACTTAACTCTAATATTAAAAAAAAATAAACCTACCTATCTGCTTAAAGTCTTCTGTAGAACATACACTGAGCTACTAAAATGTAGTACCCCTTAATGTTGTTCATACACGTGTAGCCAAGTGTTGGGCTACAATGACATGGAGTAGGAGACATTGCTCTTTTCTTCCTTCTCTCTCTCCAATGAGATGCTGATGTTGATCTGTACTGTTCTCCTATGGCCAAAAGAGGGATTACTGAAGTCAAGGGAGCCCACAGACATTAATGCAGAGTGCCCAGAATCTTGGGAGTTGTAGTCCAAGATGGCTACCATGTAAATGAACTGAATTTCCAAATTACATGTTCCAAAAAGACTCTGGGCAACAGGAGGAGCTAAGAGGGTTTTTTTTTAACTTGAACTGCCCAGGCAGTTCTCAGGTTTAACAATCAATTGGGATAAATCCGCCTTGATGCCTGTAGATACAGTAGAGACTTTACCGTCTTTGGCTGGACAACTGAGGGTGGTGGGCAGGATGAAATACTTGGGAATATGGCTAACAAAGGACCCCAATCAATACATAGAGGAGAACCTCGCCCCCCTTGTGCTAAGGTTTAGAAGTAAGTGCGATATCTGGTGCCGCCTCCCCCTGTCAGCAGCTGGCAGAATTAATTTGATCAAGATGATCTGGATGCCCCAACTGCTGTACCAGTTACATAACTCCCCGGTTTGGATTGGAATGGACTGGTTTAAGAAAATTGAAACCCTGTTTAGGGAATTAATTTGGAAGAAGAGACAGGCGCGAATAGGCTTACAGATATTGCAGTTACCAACAAAAGAAGGAGGAGCGGCAGTTCCACACCCCCGTAACTATTTCTTAGCTGCCCAGCTACCACATCTAAGGGGAGGCAGTATATTGGGGGACAGGAACATAAATATACGACTTATAATGCAAGGAGCTTTGCATAGTAACCTGGTCGAGTCCTTGGAGGCAAACTCTCTCGCGCCCGGGCCCCCTACACAAAAATTAATGTCCAAGGTATGGCAGGCAGCTAAAACAATTATGGGATATAATGGGGTATCAGATTATGCCCCAATTTGGGATAATAAACATCTCCCAGAGCTGATCCCGGTGGGTAAAATAGAAGAATGGGAAGTCTGCGGTATCAGAAAACTCGCACAACTATATAAAGGGAGTATTCTGAAGTTATTTGCCGAGTTGAGGGATGAGTATGGTATCCCAAACCACTCATTTTATCGGTGTCTCCAAATTAGACACGCCCTGAATGCTCAGTTTAAAACACAAACAGTGGAATGGTGTAGACTTCCCCTCATACAAAAAATAGTTAACTCTAGCTCGTCCAAAGGTCTGATATCCGAGATATATGAACAAATATGTGGGAAAATAATTAATGGGGAAAGACTGGCTAAAAATAAAAATAGATGGGAGGAAGACCTGGGAGAAAAAATCACTGAAGAACAATGAAAAAGGATAATGAGAATGAGCCCCCAGGTGTCAGTTTCCCCCTCACAAAGAATGTCGCAATTATTTTTGTTACATAGAGCTTATTACACTCCAAAGAAGCTTTTTAGGTATGGATATAGAGCGGATGATAAATGCCCAAGGTGTCAAGGAACAGGGGACTTAATCCATATGATGTGGAGGTACCCAAAGCTATTCAGGTACTGGAATGATATACTTGAGGAAATTAATAGGACCTTTGGGATTAAGCTGGAGATGGATGCTACATTATGTTTGCTAGTTAAAATAGAGGTAAACAGTATATCTAAAAATATCAAAATGACAATAACAAGATGTCTATTCCAAGCACGAAAGATAATTGCCCAAAATTGTTTTTTTTGGGGAGGGTGCATGTGATCAGCACAGGGCCAATCAGCACTGTCCAGACAGAGCGTCAGGAGTCATGCAGCCTCATAGGACAGTCAGAGGAGAATGAAAATTCCTCCTACAAGCTTTAACCATTGCTTGGCCGGACACTGATAGAAGTCACAGGACTGCTATACACTGCTGACGAGGAAAGGTATTTAGTAGTTTATATTTACTAAAATAATTGTATTTCTATGTTCTGTGGGAGACCAGAAATAGTGAATTCAGGGTCCTGGATTTGGTAACACTAAAGTAAAAGCTCCTTCCCTTTGTCCCTTTTACCCCAAAGGCCTCATGGCTTCAGACGTTTTTTTTCCTACAGTCAATAAACTCCCCAGCATGTTATCCTATGTGTCCATGCACACATAGGCTGTTATCACTGTTTTTGGCTGGGGTGTTTTTGGCTGTAAAAAAAAAAAACAAAACTAGTGGGTTCTGGGAGGTGTTTTTCAGCTGTAAAAATAGGATTTTTTATAACAGCTTACCTGTAAAATCCTTTTCTTTTGATGTACATCACGGGACACAGAGCCTCAGTAATTACTGATGGGTTATATAGTGTATCACTAGGTAATTGGACACTGGTAACACCCTAAACAGGAAGTTCAACCCCCTATATAATCCCTCCCCTTACAGGGATACCTCAGTTTTGTAGCAAAGGAATATAAGTGTATTAGAAGAGGGGCGGGACCTCTGTGTCCCGTGATGTACATCAAAAGAAAAGGATTTTACAGGTAAGCTGTTATAAAAAATCCTATTTTCTTTCTCGTACATCACGGGACACAGGGCCTCAGTAATTACTGATGGGATGTCCCAGAGCAATGCTACATAAGGGGAGGGGAACCACAACCAAGTAGGGTGTAATCAGACCTGAGGACCTTGTACCGCTGCCTGCAGAACACTACGCCCAAAGGCGATATCCTCATGCCTTCTCACATCCTACTGATAAAATCTGGTGAATGTATGTGTAACGAGCCCCTTGCTCGCTCGGTTCCACTCTCCCGACACTCCTCTGCAGCTATTGAATCAGATTGCAACGTCTGATGGTTCGGTCATCCAATGCTCCGGGATTAGAACTTCAGCTATGTGCCGTTCTAACCCAGTTGTGATAGCTCAGAACAAACACCAGGCAGGCTGTATGTAAGTTCAAACAGGAATCTCTTTTATTGCAATATACAGGCTCTTTTATACACTAAAAGTGGAGGTGCATACCTTCGACTCATATTACTCTAACAATACAGCTGTAACCTAATTAGCCTTATTAACATGAGCTAATAAACTAATCCCTTTAGACAGTATAGATGACTCAGACATAACTTTTGGCCAGACTGGCCATCTGGTAGTTCAGAAAATCCAATCAACATTATCACAATAGCAGAGTTAATTAAACACAAACAACAATGGGATCTAATGACTCTTAGATCCCATACTAGAGACTTATTTACAATACACATTTTAGCAGACAACAGACAGGTAGCTGGAATTGATGACATTAGCATTTAACAGTAGGAGTCCCAACGGTATGAATCAGTCACTATTCCAATATGGCAAATCCAGGGTCCCCAGAGTCTGTGTGTCCTGGGGGACCAGGACCCGAATCTACGGTAATACCACCTCAAGGGTCCCCAGGCATACAGCTCACAGAGAGTACCATTCCCCCAAATGCCAGGGCCCACGATCGATCGGCAAGAGGCTAGCATACAGTCCCCTCCAAAAGTCTCTCCCCCGGCTAGGTCTGTCACAGTATGGACTGAAGACCAGGTTGCGGCCTTGCAGATTTGAGCCATAGAGGCCGGTGATGCACTGCCCAAGAAGCACCAATAGCCCTTGTGGAATGTGCCTTGATCTGAAACGGAAGAATCTTCTGTTTCAAACCATAAGCTTGAATAATCAATTGTCGAATCCATTTACAAATGGTAGCTTTTGATGCTGTCCTCTATTGGGACCCTCTGGCAGTAGGAAAAAAACATCCGTTTTGCAAATTTGAGCAGTTGCTTCCAGATAGGCCTTGACTGCTCTTACTACATCCAAAGAATGTAGTGACCTTTCTTCCAAAGAACAGAAATCTGAAAAAAGGAAGGCAGAACAATGTCTTGGTTTATATGAAAATCTGAAACCACATTCGGTAAAAAACTAGGATGAGGGCGCAATACCACTCTATCCTTGTGTACAATCAAATAAGGCTCTTTACAGGAAAGAGCTGCTAATTCTGATACTCTTCTAGCAGAAGAAATGGCTACCAGAAAAATTAACTTTCTTGTCAACAAGACCAAAGGAATCTGACGTATTGGTTCAAAAGGCTGTTTCTGTAAAACAGACAGAACCAAATTTAAGTCCCAGGGGTTTAGGGGCGCCTTGACCGGAGGATTAAGACGCGTCACCCCCTGCATAAGGTTTCGGACCAAAGAATGTGAAGCAAGTGGCCGTTGAAATAATACTGATAGGGCCGAGACCTGGCCCTTGATGGTAATCAAGGCCAGCTTCATTTCTAATCCCATTTGTAGAAAGTCTAGAATTCTACCTATTACATACTTTCTGGGATGCCAACCCCTGGATTTACACCAGGATACATAAGCTTTCCAGACTCTATGATAAATTACTCTGGAAGCTGGCTTCCTTGCATTGATTAAGGTAGAAATCACAGGCCCTGAAAGCCCACGACTCTTCAGAACGTGGGTTTCAATAGCCAACCCTTCAAATTTAGCGTTTGTAAGGCAGGATGGAATACTGGACCTTGAGATAACAGGTCTGGACGTGACGGTAGGGTCCAAGGGGAAGCCACCATCCTCTTTACTATTTCTGCATACCAAGTCCTCCTGGGCCAAGCGGGGGCTACCAGAAGTACCGACTTCCTTTCCTGTGCGAAGGAGTCGTGGCAGTAGCAGAATAGGCGGGAATGCATAAATCAGTGAGCCACGGAATCACCAACGCATCTGTCCCGTATGCAAGAGGATCCTTTGTCCTTGCCACAAACTTGTCAATCTTTTTGTTGAATCTGGATGCAAAGAGATCTACATCTGGAACCCCCCATTCCCCTGGGAATAACCGCTGGCGACTTAAGCAGTCCGCCTGCCAGTTTTCTATCCCTGGAATGAAACCTGCCGATATGCATGGCACATGCTTTTCTGCCCAGATTAAAATCTGGTTCACTTCTCTTTGGGCTGCCAGACTCCTGGTGCCTCCCTGATGATTGATATAAGCCACTGCTGTGGCATTGTCGGACTGGATCCTGACTGGGCAACCCTGTAGCCTGAGAGTCCAGGCCTTTAGGGATATGCTGCACGGATCTCCAGAATGTTGATGGGCAAGGTCCTCTCGGCTTTGGACCATACCCCTTGGACCGCAGACTGTTCCAGAACTGCTCCCCAAACTGAAAGACTGGCATCCGTTGTTACCACCGTCCAGGTAATCGGTAGAAAGGATTTCCCTTTCTGCAGGCTTTCGGGGTTTAAAAAAACGATTGAAACTCTGACGCACTGCATGGGACAGGTGCATCGGAAAATCGAATGCCTGAACCTTCTTGTTCCAGGCCGACAGGATACTGTGTTGCAGCAGTCTTGAATGAAACTGAGCATAGGGAACTGCTTCGAATGAAGCTACCATCTTTCCCAGCAGCCTCATACAAAGGCGGACAGAAGGACCCTTTTTGGTCCTGACTACCAGAATCAGCTCCCTTAAGGCAGTGATCTATGCCTGAGGTAAAATACTTTCTCCTGGGTTGTATCTATGATCAGACCCAAATACTCCAGTCTTCTTACTGGTTTTAGGAAAGATTTTTCTAGGTTGAGGACCCAACCTAGGTGTTCCAGATACTTGACTGTGGTCCTCAAGTTTCCGTTCAAACAGGCTACCGACCGGTCTATCAAGAGCAGGTCGTCTAGGTATGCTATAACAGTTATACCTTGAGTCCTTAATCTGGCCAGAGGAGGAGCCAAGATTTTTGTAAACACACGAGGTGCAGTGGCTAGCCC
This sequence comes from Aquarana catesbeiana, assembly GCF_042186555.1. NCBI lineage: Eukaryota > Metazoa > Chordata > Amphibia > Anura > Ranidae > Aquarana > Aquarana catesbeiana. The sequence goes on from NC_133329.1 coordinate 337,131,744, forward strand.
GAAACGCAGAGCCACAAACTGGAAATGGCGCCCTCCTATCTCGAAGCGCAAGACCTTTTGATGAGCAGGAAAAATGGGCACATGCAGCTATGCATCTCTGATGTCTATCGATGCCAGAAATTCTCCTCCCTGCAGGATGGAGACTACTGTCCAAATTGATTCCATGTGGAAGGACCGAATCCTTAGGAATCGATTCAGATCCCTTAGATCCAGAATCCAGAACCCCCCCATCCCATCCTACCTGGAGCTCGGCTGGAGGAGCTTGTGCAGCGTGAAACACTGAGACAGACATCAGCATGAGAAGGTATGTGCTCTTGGCAGCCCCCGGTGGCGACAATAGGCATAGCATGCATTTACTTTAAAGGAGAAACCTAGTAGAATTAAAAAAATCTGTGGAATCTCCCTTACCTTATCCAGCTTCAGGGTTCTGTTATACAGACCCAATCTTCACCTCTCACGGTGGGCTCCGTTTGGAAAACCTTCAGAGACTGGGGCCCCCTACGGATAGGGGGATCCGCAATTCTGGGCCTGTAAAGCACCCGGCCAGAAATAAGGCTAGAAAAACCATCCAGCTCTCTAAAAAGAGGAAGCGTTACAGGTAAAACCTCGTTTCTTCGGACACGAGGCCCGGGTACCATCCAATTCAGCCTAGAAAGGACACTTTGAAATGGATCCGGTTCGCCTGGCTTGCCCCAGTATAGGATATAGGATATTCCCTTTGGAGCTCAGCACAGGACATCTTTACACGTCCAACACCTAAGACACTGGCTAAAAAACTGAGGTATCCCTGTAAGGGGAGGGATTATATAGGGGGTTGAACTTCCTGTTTAGGGTGTGACCAGTGTCCAATCACCTAGTGATACCCTATATAACCCATCAGTAATTACTGAGGCTCTGTGTCCCGTGATGTACGAGAAAGAAAACGCTCTGACGTCAGAAAACACCTAAAAACGCAGATAAACGCTCAAAAACGGGTCTCACCGGTGTTTAACGTTTTTGATCCATTGGAAGAAAAAAAAACGCTAAAAAAACGCTAATGCCGAAAAACGCTAAAAAACGCTATTGCAAAAATGTTGAAAAACTTTAAAAAACTCACTGCAAAGCTAACTGGCATTTTTATAACATTAATGTAATGTCCAGTGTGCATGAGGCCTTAATGTTATTTAAATAAGGACAGTGTCTACCCAGTTAGTTTATGCCTGGTATAGCTGCCATTGGTGCACACTGGCAGTATAGTTCCTGCAGTTTGGTAGGTTAGATCTTATTACTGCTTGCTGTTACTACTATTACTGCTGGACGGTAGATGCCATCCTATGCCTAACCCTTACTTATAATCCCTAGTGCGAATTCATGTCAATGTTTATGTCAATCTATTTTAAGCTTGCTTTGTTATCAATCGTATTGGGTGATAACACATTGGGTTTACATTCATATATTTGCCTGGAGTTCAGTCCCAGGTGTGAATTTCTTTCTGTGAAACAATGATTATATTGAACGATTGTATTGATATGTGTATGGCCATAATAAAACACTAACAGTATTTTTGGCGCATAGATTATAACCTAATTAGTGTCTCAAATTATTCCAAAGTCACTGCCTATAATATGCAAGACAAGACATGGAAACACACTAATGTTACTTTAGCTTAACGAGCCAAAGAGGTTAAAGACTTGTTTAACGTTAAATATTTCAATTAGAATTAATTTACATAATGACTTTACTTAAACTGTGATTTAGCATTACAAATGAGAGAAGCACACAGATGGGATAGTAGGAATAACTTGGAATAGAGAGTTCATATTAGTGTACTTAGTGTAAGCTGTTTAGATTTAATCTCCTGGGAGGCAGATGTTACAATTGCTTTATTATATTAGGAAAGAGGAAATCCACTGTCCTGTGGCTACTGGGATGATTTCACATCACCCATGCAAAGACAGACTTACCATTTTCTCAAAGTTTATCAGATTGTCGATAAATGTTTTGTTCCCTTCGTGGGTAAAAGTCATATCTGTAAAGAAATAAAGAAGAGATGGTCAGGCAGGGTAAGATATGTGTGTTCTGAACCCTGGACACTCTAAGCTCAGCCCATCTACCTACCTACACTCTGTTCAATAAAGTGCAGTAACCATGGGGAAGACACATATGGGGAGAGATAATGGGTCTGCACACCACAATTAAATAGAACATGAGAAGAGTCCCCCGGGGGGGGGGGGGGTTAGCAGCAATGTAAAGTAATTGAAAAATATGCATGGATATAGAAAAATAGATGCTTAATTTACAGAATAAGATATAATATTAATAATAGTTAAAATATGAGCTCTGATGGGGCATAGCCATACCAAATATACAGAATTTGCAAACATGGAAATTATACACAACATTACATAATGTCTAATGTATAACAATGGCTGACGCGTTTCAACCGATACGTTTGGGGTCTTCTTCAGAGGAAAAGTTTGCAATGCATTTGGAAAAGGCCCCGCAGTGCAGTAACCAACAGCAACTGTCAGGAAGGCACTAGCCATAGTACAGATGTGCATAACTGTTTGTGAATGCATATGCGCATGCACAAATGCACATGTGCATACCTGTCGCTAATGTTGGCGCCAATGGGACTATTTAAAATGCAGAAGTCCTATTAGCCAGTGCTGTCTGATCTACAGCTATTACTCATGTTCCTGTATCTGTTCCTGTGTTACTTCTGTGATTGACCCGGCTTGCCCTGACCGTGCTTGAACGCTACTTGCCCTAATCCTGGCCTGTCTCTGCATTTGCTCTCCGTTCTGCCCATCTGCCTGATTCTACGATGCGGACTTCTGCTTGTATCCTGACCATTCTCTGCCTGCCATTTATGCCTGTATCTGACCGTCTGTTGCTAACATGGCTTGTCTGACCTTGCTTCCAGTTATCCACCCATCCTGCTCTGCATGCTACCTGGTACTTGCTGGTTCTGCACCTGCTGCCTATCAAGCACCTGCCGCCTGCTGTGTGCCCAATCCGGGGTCTGCTGTCTCTACTGACATCTGCTGTTCCAGCGATCAGAGCCGGGGTTGTACGGGAGGCTTCCCTCTACATGTCAGGCTCTGCCACAAGGTATGTGACAGCAACTGCCTAGAATACTACTTTTGCCGAAATCTGTAACTGAAATCTGATCAGCTGTTGTGACTTATAGCAATTTGAATATTATAACTGTGCTTTGCATTGCTTTATTAAGTGCAAACATTGTTTGGAAGCTAAATGCTTGCTTGGACAACATAAACATTTCCAATAAACACTTTTGGGTCTTACATAAATGTCAGAATCAAAGGCAAGAGCAATGCACCTTCAGCATGACTTGATGTATGCTGAAAGCCTGTTAGCAGCTTGTTTATTGCTGACTTCCAAGAAAATAACTAAATACAGAGATGAAATATGTATATAAGAATGAGTTTAGCTGTCAAAATGCTTGTAATCATGTCTATCCACTTCTGAGATTTACACAGCTCCGCTACACAACACAGCCCTGTCTTGTAGAGCAGAAGACCTGATTTTGAAGTAGTTTAGTGACTAAACTACAGGGCTTGTCCACTCCCAGCCCATGACTGGACATGGAAAGGTGAAGCAGCACACTAAGGCACTTACCTCTGTCTCTCCACTCTCTTCTCCTACTAGCATGTACCATGTTAACACGTAAGCACTGTAGTACACCCTACTGGCTACTTGTGCTGCTTCTATCTCCCCAAGTCTGAACTCTGCTGTACCTTGGATAAAAATGGCTGATATCCAATCAAATTTATTTTTATTTCACACTTATTTCATTTAAAAACATATTCAATGATTTATTAATGAACACAAATCTATATTAAGTTTTTTTTGTGTTTTGTTTTAAATCCTGATTTTGTGAAACTTTATTCAACATAACCAGTTTACACTGCATTGCAACTTTTCAGATGACTGTGCAGATTTTACATTCTGCAAATTTTAATACAAGATTCCTATAGGTAAGTCCAGTGATACCCTGAGAATAAGTAGCAAAGATATAATTAATTAATAAGCCATCATTTATCTTTGTATGATTAAAATATGAGATTACCTTTAATGAGCAAAGGTGTAAATGGAATAATTGGTGGCTCCAGTTTAGCTATAGTCAGCCTGTATGCTCTGTGATTTCTTGATGGGTCCTTAAACAAAAAGAAGGAATGTTAGTAATACTGCACCGTGTTATCACTTCACTTACAAGAACAAAGTAGTTCATAAATTGCACTTTGGTTTGATCATTTTTGAGTTCAAGTGCAGGATGTGCACTAATTACATTAAGAGACAATAGGCTCCATTTTGCTAACTTTCACAAGATCTGATTAGTTTTGGTTTGATGCCTATTTTGCAGATACAGGAGACTAGCATGTAAGAAAGTATGTCACCTGTAACTGCCAACTTCTGATTCTTAAGACTAGTTTAAACTTGCTTCAAAACAAGGCTTCGGACACGCTTTGTTAAAGCTCTCTGGACACCAGTCAAAGCTCCTGTCACTAAATAAAATGGTTAGCCCTTAAAGTGTCAGTTGCTTGGCTCTATACTGATCCCATGGCTTTCGAGTTTTCTGAGTCAATGACCTGGAACAAGTATGCAGATTAGGGATGAGCCGAACACCCCCCTGTTCGGTTCACACCAGAACATGCGAACAGGAAAAAAGTTCATTTGAACACCGTTAAAGTCTATGGGACACGAACATGAATAATCAAAAGTGCTAATTTTAAAGGCTTATATGCAAGTTATTCTCATAAAAAGTGTTTGGGGACCTGGGTCCTGCCCCAGGGAACATGGATCAATGCAAAAAAAAGTTTTAAAAACGGCCGTTTTTTCAGGAGCAGTGATTTTATTAATGCTTAAAGTCAAACAATAAAAGTGTAATATCCCTTTAAATTTCATAGCTGGGGGGTGTCTATAGTATGCCTGTAAAGGGGCGCATGTTTCCCGTGTTTAGAACAGTCTGACAGCAAAATGACATTTCAAAGGAAAAAAGTCATTTAAAACTACTCGCGGCTATTGCATTGCCGGTCCGACAATACACATAAAAGTTCATTGATAAAAACGGCATGGGAATTCCCCACAGGGGAACCCCGAACCAAAATTTAAAAAAAAAAATGACATGGGGGTCTCCCTAAATTCCATACCAGGCCCTTCAGGTCTGGTATGGATATTAAGGGGAACCCCGGCCAAAAAAAAAATGACGTGGGGTTCCCCCTAAATTCCATACCAGACCTGAAGGGTCTGGTATGGATTTTAGGGGAACCCCGCGCCAAAATTAAAAAAAAAAAACGGCGTGGGGTCCCCCCAAAAATCCATACCAGACCCTCATCCGAGCACACAACCTGGCAGGCCGCAGGAAAAGAGGGGGGGGCGAGAGAGCGCCCCCCCTCCTGAACCGTACCAGGCCACCAGGCATACTATAGACACCCCCCAGCTACGAAATTTAAAGGGATATTACACTTTTATTGTTTCACTTTAAGCATTATTAAAATCACTGCTCCCGAAAAAAAACGGACGTTTTTAAAACTTTTTTTTTGCATTGATCCATGTCCCCTGGGGCAGGACCCAGGCCCCCAAACACTTGCATATATAGCACTTTTGATTTCTTCCATAGACTTTTAAAGGGTGTCCCGCTGTATTCAAATTTGCTGCGAACACCCCAAATTGTTCGCTGTTCGGAGAACTTGCGAACAGCCAATGTTCGAGTCGAACATGAGTTCGACTCGAACTCGAAGCTCATCCCTAATGCAGATCAGACGTACGTGCTACATGCTTGCTCTGGTTAGTGACTCGGTGTAAGGAAGCCAGATCCTCTCCAGTAACTAGAATTTTAAGAAAATGGTCAGCAATGGTAAACAACCTGTTTCTCTCTGACATTTTGGGGATTAGCTTCAACTGTCCTATTACAGTAAATATATACAGTTGTGCTCATAATTTTACATACCCTGGCAGAATTTATGATTTCTAGGCCATTTTTCAGAGAATATGAATGATAACACAAAAACTTTTCTTTCACTCATGGTTAGTGTTTGGCTGAAACCATTTATTATCTATCAACTATTTTTACTCTTTTTTTTTTTTTCCTTAATTTCTTTATTCAACATTTTCTTAATTATTACACACAACGTTAAAAAGGGCAGAAGAAGAAAAAACAGACATGTCCTCCTAGTCCCACTTCCCAGTTTTTACTCTTTTTAAATCACAATGACAACAGAAACTACCCAAATGACCATGATCAAAAGTTTACATACCCCAGTTCTTAATATCGTGTATTGCCCCCTTTGACATCAATGACAGCTTGAAGTCTTTTGTGGTATTTGTGGATTAGGCTCTTTATCTTCTCAGATGGTAAAGCTGCCCATTCCTCTTGGCAAAAAGCCTCCAGTTCCTGTAAATTCTTGGGCTGTCTTGCATGAACTGCACGTTTGAGATCTCCCCAGAGTGGCTCAATGATATTGAGGTCAGGAGACTGAGAAGGCCACTCCAGAACCTTCACTTTATTCTGCTGTAGCCAATGACAGGTCGACTTGGCCTTGTGTTTTGGATCATTGTCATGTTGGTATGTCCAAGTACGTCCCATGCGCACCTTCCTGGCTGATGTATGCAAATGTTCCTCCAGTATTTGATAACATGCTTTCATCTTGCCAACAATTTTGACCAAATTTCCTGTGCCTTTGTAGCTCACACATCCCCAAAACATCAGCGATCCACCTCCGTACCTTTCATCATAGGCCTTGTTGACTCCTCTCCAAATGTAGCGTTTATGGTTATGGCCAAAAAGCTAAATTTTGGTCTCATCACTCCAAATGACTTTGTGCCAGAAGGTTTGAGGCTTGTCTCTGTGCTGTTTGGCGTATTGTAAGCGGGATACTTTGTGGCATTTGTGTAGTAATGGCTTTCTTCTGGCGACTCGACCATGCAGCCCATCTTTCTTTCAGTGCCTCTTTATTGTGCATCTTGAAACAGCCGCAACACTTGTTTTCAGAGAGTCCTGTATTTCAGCTGAAGTTGTTTGTGGTTTTTTTTTTTTTTTTTTTTTTTTTTTTTTTGCAAATATCAAATTTTATTGAAGGTTATAGTAACACAATATAGAGGAACATGGACATTCACAAACATTGTACAGTATATCCATTTATGGTATAACACATGTGTTTGTTTTTTTTTTTTTTTTTCCATGGCTTGTCTAATGTTGGTTCCTATGGTAATGCAGGTATGATTATATAAACGCTCATTCAGTTACTGAATAGGATAGGAGGAAAGAAAGGAAAGAAGGGAAAGAAGAAAGTAAGCCTTCTAATTGGCATTGTTACCTGGTCATAGTGGGTCCTCCCGGAGGTGCCACAGCTCCCAGACCCTGTTATGCGCCTCCAGCTTGTCCTGAATTCTAGCTGTCATTTTCTCCATCAGCTCTATATCTTTAATTCTAGAGTAAAGATCTTCAGCTGAGGGTGGAGAGGTACGTTTCCAGTTTAAGGCTATAAGACAGCGTGCTGCTGTGAGTATATGTCTTACTAATTTCTTATATGGTCTGCAAATTTTTAGTGGTGATAGACCTAATAGGAAGAATTTTGGAGTCGCTTGGACCTCCACTTCCAAGAGGCGAGAGAGGAGATGGCGAACCATCTCCCAGTACTGAGCTAATATCGGACAGGTCCAATATATATGTATAAGAGTGCCTATAGCGTCCTGACATCGCCAGCATTTATCTGAGCTATCTGGGAAAATTGTATGAAGTACATCTGGGGTCATGTACCAGAAGTAGAGAATCTTATATGAGTTTTCCTTATATAGTGTACACATTGAACTCTTCGCTGTCTGATTCCATATTGCCTGCCACTGCGCTAATGGAAGTTCTTCCCCAAGGATCTTCTCCCATCTGAGCATGTAATGATGTTTACCCTGCTCTTCCAGATCGATGGTATTCAAAATCTTGTATATTTCTGATATTAGCCCTTTCTGTGAGCTACCTGCCATGATGGTAGTTTCAAACGGGGATGGAGGTGAAAATTGTAGATTTGGGGCTATAGTTAGTGCGTAATGTCGTATTTGTAGGTATCCGTAAAAAGCTTGTTTTGGGAGTTTGTGCTTGGCCTGCAGGTCCGAAAAAGATAGGAGTCTACGAGTTCTGGGATCTATTATGTTTCCAAAGTGGAACAGGTTCCTAGAGGACCAAGGGTATGACATCTGATGCGTGAGGCTATCTGGCACCTTGGGGTTGCAGACAAAAGATGTCAGGGTCGATTTTTCTGAGGTTAATTTGTGAGGTTGGGCTAATTTGCGCCAAATCCTCTTTAACATGGACATGGGACCCAGAAGGCGTTCTGGAGCTACTTCCGCGTTTGCATTCCATAATAAGTTGTTCGGGTGTATCGGGGCTAGCCAAAATTTCTCGATCTCTGTCCACTTATTATATGATTTTTGAGTAAACCATGATGCCAGCGCTCTCAGCTGTGTGGCTTGGTAGTATTTAACGATATTGGGGAAGGCTAGACCCCCCTCACTGCGTGATGCCATCAACACTGTTTTGGAGATCCTGTGCTTTTTATAGTTCCAAACGAAATGAAGTAAGTCTGATTGGAGCTTTTTCAATTGCTTAAGTGGTATAGGTATGGGGAGTGTTTGGAAAAGGTACAGTAGCTTCGGGAGAATAGTCATTTTAATAGATGCAATTCGTCCTAGTAGGGATATATGGTGTTTTTTCCATTGATTTAGTAGGGATCTAATGGTGCCAAAAAGAGGGGGAAAGTTTTCTTGGTACAGGGTGTTAAATTTAGGGGTGATATAAATCCCTAGGTATTTCAGGGCAGTTGTTTTCCATTTGTAATTATAATTAGATTTTAAGAGTGTGATGTCAGCATCCGGGATGTTAATGGGCAGAGCTTCTGACTTTGAGGCATTAATTTTATATCCCGAGATGGTTCGAAATTGGTCCAACTCAGCGTGTAAATTTGGGAGGGAGATGTGGGGTTGGGTCAGGGTGAGAATTATGTCATCCGCAAAGAGGGAAATCTTAAACTCTCTATCTCTGACCATGACCCCTCGTATGTTTAAATTATTCCTGATGGAAGCCGCTAAGGGTTCTACACATAGTGCAAACAACAGGGGTGACAGCGGGCACCCCTGTCTTGTACCGTTCGAGACTGAAAATGTTGTTGAGAGTGCAAAAGGGGTTCTGACCTGTGAGGAAGGGTTTGAATATAAGTGTTGTATTGCCCGCAAAAAGGGGCCCCGGAAGCCCATGTGGCTCAACGTGGCGAACAGGAACGGCCACCCCAGCCGATCAAAAGCTTTTTCAGCGTCTAAGCTGAGCAACATAGAGGGGGCGCCGTCCCTGCTCGCCACCTCCACCAAATCTATCACTTTTCTAGTGTTATCGCTTGCTTGTCGCATTGGGACAAACCCTACCTGATCCTTATGGATCAATGATGGCAGGATCGCATTCAGGCGATTAGACAGAAGTTTGGTGAAGATTTTCAAATCAGAATTCAACAGTGCAATAGGCCTATAATTTGCACAAATGGAGGGGTCTTTATCTGCTTTGGGAATCAGGGTAATGAAGGATTTCTGCATTTCTAAGGGAATTTGAGTGTCCTGGAGGAAAGCATTAAACAGTTTACGAAGATGGGGTAGTATAAGAGGGAGAAATGCTTTATAGTATTCGTATGGGAACCCATCTGGGCCCGGTGCTTTATGGGACGGTAGGGATTTAATAGTGAGTTCTATTTCCTCATCAGTGATCTGTGCATTAAGTGTTAGTAGATCTGATGATTGTATATGGGGAATTCCACTCTGCTCTAGGTATTGTTTCATCGAGTGGGACAGGTCAGAAGAGGGAGGGTTGCTAGGTATGTCCGGGCTGTTGTAGAGGTCTTTATAAAAGTCCGCAAATGTGTTTGCAATTTCTTCAGGGTGTGATAGTAACTGACCTAATTTGTTTTTAATCTGATTCGGGGTTTGCATATGGGATCTCTCCCTCAATTTGTTAGCCAACAGAGAGTGTGCTTTATTCCCCTTGTCATAAAACAATTGTTTCAACCTGGTTAGGGCTTTTTCCACTTGTCCCATAGCTAGATCACGAAGAGTGGCACGAAGTTTAATTATTTTCCTTAGCTTTTCTATCGTGGGGCTGGTCCGGAGTCTATGTTCAAGTGTTTTAAGTTGGCTCTCTGCTTCTATTTTGGCAGCTGATGCGTCTTTTTTAAGTTTTGAGGAGATCGCTATACATTTACCCCTAAGAACCGCCTTGTGGGCTTCCCAAAGAGTAGGGAGTGAAACTTCCTGATTGGAATTTTCTAGGAAATAAAGTTTAAGTGTAGAGTTTAGTTCGTCTATGGCCGGTTGGTGTTGGAGAAGGGATGTATTTAGTCTCCAGTTGTAGGGTCTACGGACGGGGGTGCCTAGGTCTAGCGTTAGTAAAATAGGGGCATGGTCTGACCAAGAGATAGGTCGTATTTGCGCTTTACGTGTCAGTTTTAAAGTAAAATTATTAAGGAAAAAGTAATCTATGCGTGTATGTGTACAGTGGGGGGCTGAGTAAAATGTGTATTGTCGGCCTCCAGGACATAGAGCCCTCCACGCATCAAAGAGCGCATATCGTCTGGTGATTTGTCTGAATAGTCTCGAGTCTCTGTGGACTCTAGGCGTTGGAGCGTGAGGGGCTAACGTCTGGCGGTCCGCCGTGGGTGACTGTACAAGATTAAAGTCACCTCCCAAAACAAGCACCTCAGGAGTAGACCTAAATATTCGGGATATTACCTTGGATAGAAAGCTGTGTTGTTTAGTATTAGGGGTATATAGTGCACATAGCGTTATTTCTTGTGTTTGCCACGTTCCTCTCAAAATAATGAAGTGGCCGTTAGGGTCACAATATTGAGACACGCATGTGAAGGGAGTTCCCTTCTTGAAAAGTATGGCCACTCCAGCCTTTTTACGACTACCCGAAGCTATATATATTTGGGGGTAATATTTGGATGCAAACGCGAATGAGCCTTCCCTGTCAAAATGGGTCTCCTGGACCATAATAATATCAGCTCCTGATTGTCTAAACTCCCTCAGTGCCAGATGTCTTTTCCTATTGGAGTTCAATCCGTGTACATTTAGTGAAAGTACCTTAGTCATGGTGGCGGTTCAGTGTGTGCAGATTTACGCTTACCTAATGGTGGCTTGTCATGGTTCGAGATCCCAGGGTCAGGGAATGCACTCTCCGGGAGGAGACCAGGAAATTTCATGGACTTGGTCATGTACCAAAGAAGGTGGTTAGAAAGAAAGAGGAAGAGAGAAGACTGGGGAGAGAAGAGGCGAACAGTTAATACACAAAAATAAGAGAACATCAACCTCGTCAAACATCTTTGATAGGCCAACAGGCCTAGACTAGAGCGGACCTCCGCGTGAGCCTCCCCCTCCACCCCCGTTGGGGCGGCTGAAGAGGTCCACCCAGGAGCCCGCATCCCGTCAACAATATTTTCCAGACCGCACACAGTCTAATACTGTGTACCAGTAACTAGCTAAAATAAAATTGAAGTAAGAGGGAACAAAAAATAAGGGGAAGGGGGTGATAATCGATGGCTTCTATGCCGATCTACTCAAAGCTCGTCTGAGTTTAGCCCTCACTGGTTAACTAAGGTTGGGCGTTAGGGATTATTCAAATGGGACAGTCCAGGATCTTTTCAAACAGGGTATTGGTAGGACAGTTCTATTCGCTGAGCCTAAATGCTTAAGTCCCCGTGTTGTTTGTTGTTGTGGTAGTAGTGGATCTGCGATCCTTGTACTTTGCGGACTTGCGTTGGGAATCTGGATGTCTAGGTCGGTTAGGAGCAGGGATCTTTTGCCAGGTTGCAGGTGGCGGTGGGGGTGTAGCAACTATGTCCCATTCTGGTAGTTGTGGGATTGGTATTTCAAGAATGTCGCAAAATGTTCGAAGGTCTTCTGGGTATCGTAGGACAGCGGATTTACCCTGATGTTTCGCTGTGAGGCTAAAAGGAAAGCCCCATCTGTAGATAATGGCTTCTTTCTGTAGTTGCTGTAATAGAGGTTGAAGAAGCCTCCGTTTTTGCAGTGTTATCCAGGACAGGTCCGGGTAGATTTGAATCTGAGCTTCCATATAAGTTATTTTGCGTGCCAGACGTGCTTGTCTCATGATTTCCTCTTTGAGGGGATAGGAGCTGATTCTGCAGATAACATCTCTGGGTTTAGGGGTGGCTCCCTTGGGTCTGAGTGCCCGATGGGCTCTGTCCATATCTATGTGTTTAGAGGGGGGTTCCCCAATGAGATTGTTGAAGATGGATTGCAAAATGGTCTGCAGGTCTTCTGCGTTTTCTGGTTCCGGGATGCCTCTCACCCGTATATTGTTACGGCGCCCCCTGTTGTCCAGGTCTTCTATGTGTCTCTGCATATCTCTTAGCATTGCTCTGTGGTCTGCTCCCTGTAGCTGTGTTCTATGGACCGCTAGTTTCGTTTCTTGTATTTCTTCTTCGGCCATTTCCATTCTGTCTGTCAGATGTTTGAGGCCTGTTTGGAGTACTTGAATTTCCGTGCGACATGTGGATTTCACATCCTCAATTAGTTGTCTGAAATCCTCTTTTGTAGGCATGGCTTGCAGATATGTATGCCATGGTTGAGGCATATGTGGGGGTACATATGAGTCTCTTGCAGGGCTGCAGTAGTGGCGAGGGGGGGATGATACACGTGGTGGGGAGTGTAGGATTAAGGCACCTGCTGCATGGTTGATTTGCACTCCAGTTGCTGGGGGGTCCCATGGGTCTATGTATGCCCCTCTCTGTTGCTGCTGCATTGGGAGTCTAGAACTAGAGTCCTCTGCTGGGTGAGGGAGAGGGGCACTTGCTTTCTGTGCGTATGATGGTATTGAGGGGGATGGCCGCCTAGATGCACTAAGGTCTCTGGAGCGAGACATTCTTTGCGATTTGGGGGGTGGGGAAGCGGCATCCACTGCCCATGATCTCTCATTGGGGTCATCAGGGGATCGGTGTAAGCCGGCCTGCAGACCTGCAGGAGTTGGCAGAGGGGGGAAGTCCTGGGAGATGTCTGAGGAATCAGTGAAGACTGGCTCTGGGGTCTGAGAGAGCGGCTCCGGAGCCGTTCTCAGGAGTCTCGGGAGCGCCGCCGAGCACTGAGTGTAGTGCGGGGGGGAGGCGGGCGGCATGGCGGACCGAGTCTGTTCAGTGGGGGAGTGTGGTTGGCGGTGGGGACTCACCGTTCCCATGTCCGTGATGGATGCCCGGGGGTACTCTCTGGTCTGCTGAAGTCCCTCCGAGAGCTGCCGCTCAGGATGGTCCAAGCGTGGGGGCTGGGCGGGACTCCTTGATGTGCGGTCTGGAGTGTCCGGCGCCATATTGGCCTCGTCTCCCTGGGACATTCCGGGCTGTGTGAAGTAGGAACGGAGGTCCGTGGAAGCCCCTGGAGGTGGCAGGGACGATCCTCTAGGCTTGGAGGATCTGGTGGTCCTGGATTTGCCCATGTATTTGCGGTCAAAGTCACCCAAAATACGCCGTTTTCGCTGTGGGCTGAGAGAGCTGAGGGATTAGGCTGCCATCAGGGTCGGCTTCCGGTCACGCCCTGTTTGTGGTTTTTCCTTGCGCCCCAAACAATTTCCCTGGCACTTGTGGCTGAAATTTTAGTAGGGCTACCTGACCGTGGTTTGGTTTCAACAGAACCCCTCATTTTCCACTTCTTGATTAGAGTTTGAACACTGCTGATTGGCATTCTTAATTCCTTGGATATCTTTTTATATCTCTTTCCTGTTTTATACAGTTCAACTACCTTTTCCCACAGATCCTTTGACAATTCTTTTGCTTTCACCATGATTCAGAATCCAGAAACGTCAGTGCAACACTGGATGAAAGATGCAAGGGTCTGTCAGGAGTCCAGAAACTCATTGACCTTTTATACACACACACACACTAATTACAAGCAAACAGATCACAGGTGAGGATGGTTACCTTTAAACGCCATTCAAACCCCTTTGTGTCAACTTGTGTGCATGTATCAGGCCAAAATCACCAGGGTATGTAAACTTTTGATCAGGGTCATTTGGGTAGTTTCTGTTATGATTTAAAAAGAGTAAACTCCGTTGATTGATAATAAATGGCTTCAGCCAAACACTAACCATGAGTGAAAGAAATGTTTTTGTGTTATCATTCATATTCTCTGAAAAATGGCCAAGAAATCATAAATTCTGCCAGGGTATGTAAACTTATGAGCACAACTGTATATACATATATACACTCTGTAATAAGATATATCATTTACTCACCATTAAATTTTCAAACTCTGCATAGATCTTCTTGAACTTGCTTGGAAGTTTCTAAAAGACAGAAATGACAAACTGTTGCATTTTGATTGGACACATTGAGGTATTACTTAACAAATTCCTGGATAGACCATGACCCAGGACGGATACGTTTTATGATGATGCAGTCTTCCCCTTTTTTCCTTTTTTTAAACATAAGCCCTATTAAAGCATACACACATAAACCTGCACACAAAATGTTTACTTACCTTGTAAGTAAACCAATTTATTTGAAATAACAAGCTGTGTTACCACAAATGTTTGCAGTCATTGGATAACAACCATAGAGGTGTGGGGATTCATTTTTACAATCTGTTCCTGATTAAGCAGGAACTCTGCTGAACTCATTTTATAGTGATATAGTAGCAGACCAAAATGTAACATGCTACTCTAGGAATAAAAAAGGAAAAAAGGAGAAAGTAACAAACTATAAAATTAAAGCACCATTAAACCCAAAAGCAAATGTTTATTAAAAAGCAGCTTACAAATTCTTAGATCTGATGGCAGTATTACTTTTATTTTTTTTTAGGCTTTCTTTCTTCTATTTTCATCTGGTGATCGAGCCAGTAAGTCTGATGTATTTCAAAAGAACAGGCTCTCTTCCCACACGTATCAGTTGGGATGGGACAAACCATTCAACACTGACAGGGGTGTTTACAATGATCAGCTTTATTTATGTGAAACCTTTATCCCAAAAGGGAAAACTTGTTTGCTAAAACTGATTATAAGATTCCAGGATCTGGCTTAGTGTAGTGTACTTAAATCTCCTAGTACAATTACAATTCAGTATACCATAGTAACATCTGACAAAGAGATCTAAAAACACTGAAGCAGCAGACTTTGTGAAAATTTGTGTTATTCTCAAAACTTTTGGCTTTTCATAGAAGGTAATCTCTACTTATATATTTTATGTTATACATTCCATTTGCATTGCCCAGGTTTGTGACAAGTTTACTTTAGTTGATAGAAATGCCCGGTAAGTGTAAAATATTGGCAGCACTGCTCGGCATCCTTTGAGAGAATCAAATCCTTTCATGACAAATGTGCTGAAACATTGTACAATACAATCAAGATGTTTGCAGATCATTTGTATTCATTTGCGCATTTTCTGTATTTCTCATCTGCTACATTTGGAATTGCTTGTCACCTGACCTCATGAGCCTAAAGTGAATTTTATAGCCCAATGTATGACATGTCAGTGTGAACAGGCCGAGGTCGGCCAGCTTATGGAGTGATGGACAGCGCTAGGTTGTGACTGAACATATAATGTATGCAACATTACGTCTAAAATGTCAAGTGTGATTATACTAATGACCAGGACAAAATTTATCAACCTTGTTTTTAATACATTTTTAGCAGATTTCGACACATGCAGTTTAGTCCCTGTGGTTCATAGCCTATATGGAGTCACGACATTTTGTTTTCTGCCTTGGGATACAAAGTTTAATCTGCCCATGCGATTCATTATAAATAGATCTTTTGTCAAGTATAATGTAAGTAGAGCAAGGAATATTGCCAGACATGACAAAGTCTATCTCCTGAAATGTATTAAAAAATCTAAAGTAACATACTTTTTAAACATCATTATTATTATTATTATACAGGATTTATATAGCGCCAACAGTTTACGTAGCACTTTACAACTTGAAGGTAGACAGTACAAATACAATACACTTTAATACAGTAGGAATCAGAGGGCCCTGCTCCTTAGAGCTTACAATCTCATCTTACATTTAATGCTTAATGGATAAAGTGTTACTAAACCCACAACAGTAAAATCAGTCTGTATATGCAGTAAAGCATGCTTGTTATACTCACTGTGGAACCAAAGGAGTAATCCTCTGCATTGTGCATAAAGGCTGTTTGATCCTGTATGCACAGAGCCTCCTCTTCTTTCACTGACTCCAGAACATGTCTGGATAATTCAGAGCCTTTGGAGTCAGGCTGCACATGCTCAGTTTGGTGTGTATTGCTAAAGAGGTTTTTTTTTTCTTGGGAGAGTCCATGTGATCAGCACAGGACCAGCACTGTCCAGACAGAGGGCCACGGGTCCTGGATCCTGATAGGACAGCTCAGTGCAGTATGAAAACTCCTCCTACAAGCTTTACCAGGAACTGACAGAAGTCACAAGACTGCAATATACTGCTAATGAGAAAAGGTATTTAGCAGTTTATTTTATTTACTAAAATATTAACATTTCCACGTTCGGTGTACTGTGGGTGACCAGATATAGTGAATGCAGGGTTCTGGGTTTAGTAACACTTTAAGTGCTCCTTTAAAGACTTTTATTTACTGCCACATTATACGTGCAATATTTCAGGGCTACTGGGGACCCCTTCTTTAGACAGCAGTAAAACAAGAAAACTGCAGAGGGTATAAAACCATAACTATGGTGGGATTTTAAAGGGCGGACTTGAATTGTATTTAAAAAAGAAAGTTTACTATAAAATTACATTTGTTAAAATTACAAACATTATTAAAAGACATACTATCCATACATAAACCTTTCCCAAGGCTATTGGGTTTGATGTCCAAATTAAGTGGTAAACAGTTCTGTTCAGTGTTGATTTAAGCAATACAGCTAATACAAAGAGCTCCTGCCACACACTCAACGCGTTTCTTGGATAAAAATCCACTTCATCAGGAGTTCATTGGTGGAGCACATGTATATTCACTAAATGCAAAAGAAATACACATAGAATTTTATTTTAACAGCATCAAAAAGTTACACTACTGATAATCTCAATCTATGCATGAATCGACTGGAATTACCGGAACCTTTGGACATGAAGGGATGGAGACCCAGCAACTCTTATGTAGGGAGAAAAGCGCATGCTAGGCCCTCGACCAAGGGGCAAGGCGCCGGGGAGACACCACACAAATATATTTTATGGATGCTATATGATATATGTGCATCTACATGATTACTTACTATGAATACAAAAGAAAGGAAGGGGAATTTTTTATATGAATAAAGATCAGATCATTTATTAGATCCATATTATCAAAGTACAGTATAGTTTTTAGGTATGTTTTTATGCTCACAAATACTCAATAAAGGCCTTATAATTATTTTGTTTTACATGTCAAGTTCACAATGTAGCTTTTTATTAGTGTTAATTTTATCCAACCTTCAGATACTTTGAATCTACAAAATATAAAATATAAATGACATGCTAGTCCTAGTTATAGGTGTCTATCATAGCCTCATAGTAAGGCCAGTGTTAGCTTCTAGTACAGCCATAGTTAATGGTAATATATAGTCAGAGCTGCATGCCAATAAAAGAGTTAATAATATGGTTTATTTATGGTGTACTAGTTATTGCACATCCCCTAAAGGTTTCAAAACACAAAGCCGAAAGAGAATGGAGATATACAAGTACTAACATAACTACATAGATTAGCACTCAATAAACTACATAATTAGCAGCGCACAGGCCATCTACCGGGTGGGCACACCCCTATGCCACGCCTCCACCGCGGGTATGATGTATGGGCCCATTTAGGGAGTATATAGGTAGGTGGCCTGTGCAAGGGGGGGTTATGGTGCATGGGGAACCATTTCCGCAACTTGTTTGGATTAATGACAGTCTTGACAAATGTGATCCCTTAGGCTGGTATGTGCTGCTAACCACATAATATTTAAATAGAGCCCATATACACATAGTTATGATCCTTGTAAATGACACGCTACTAATTATGTAGTTTATTGAGTGTTAATCTATGTAGTTATGTTAGTACTTGTATATCTCCATTCTCTTTTGGCTTTGTGTTTTGAAACCTTTTGGGGATGTGCAATAACTAGTACACCATAAATAAAGCATATTATTACATTTTGTATTGGCATGCAGCTCTGATATATATTACCATTATCAATGGCTGCACTAGAAGCTAACACTGGCCTCACTGGAGATCTATAACTAAGACTAGCATGTCTTTTTATATTTTATATTTTGTAGATTCAAAGTATCTGAAGGTTGGATTGAATTAACACAAATAAAAATCTACATTGTGAACTTGACAGGTAAAACAAAATAAATATAAAGCCTTTATTGAGTATTTGTGAGCATAAAAACATACCTAAAAATGATACTTTGATAATATGGATCTAATAAATGATCTGATCTCTATTCATACAAAATATGCCCCTTCATTTCTTTGTTTGTAGTCATAGATGTCAAGTAGATGCACTAAAATCATATAGCATACATAAAACATCTGTGTGTGGTTTGTGTGGTGTCTCCCCCGCACCTTGCTCCTTGGTCAAGGGCCTAGCCTGTGCTTTTCTCCCTACATAAGGGTTGCTGGGTCTCCCCTCTTTCATGTCCGAAGGTTCAGGTAACACCAGTCAATTCATGCATAGATTGAGATTATCAGTAATGTAACTTTTTTTAAGTTGTTAAAGCGGAACTTCGGTCATTTTCTCATCTTTCCATCTATTAAATCTTCTGCCCTTGTTGTTTTAACTTTGGATAGTTAAACATTATTTTTCTGTCAGTAAATACTTTATACAGCCCACTTCCTGTTTCTTGTCTGGTCATTAGCTCAGGCTTATGACATCATGCACAGCTCTCCCTCTCACTCTCGTGAGAGTTTGCCAGGAAGGGAGGGGGAGCGAGTCATAAGAGGGCCAATGAGAGCTGCAGAACTGGAGGTGTGCCTCTGTGTGTCTGTGTAAATCCAGGAAGTGAACAGGTAGCAGCTTTAGATGCCCACCATTAAAATGGGTGCAGCCAGACTCAGTGGAGGGAGATTTCTGTACCATATTTTGCAAGTACAGAATCACAGTATATATAAAATAATATACAAAGTGGTTGGAGGCAAGCTTCAGAATGGCAAAGATATTTTTATTACAAATTATGTGAGCAGACTGCAGCTCCTATTTAATATATTATTCTTTTGCATTTAGTGAATATACATGTGCTCCACCAATGAACTCCTGATGAAGTGGGTTTTTATCCAAGAAACACGTTCAGTGTGACACAGGAGCTCTTTGTATTAGCTGTATTGCTTAAATCAACACTGAACAGAACTGTGTACTTAATTTGGACATCAAACCCAATAGCTTTGGGAAAGGTTTATGTATGGATAATATGTCTTTTAATAATGTTTGTCATTTTAAGGAATGTCATTTTGTAATACACTTTCCATTTTAAGTACAATTCTAGTCGTGCCTTTAAAAAATACCACCATAGTTATAGGTTTACATCCTCTGAAGTATTCTGGTTTTACTATAATTGGGATGTGGCACTATAAGGTCTATATACTACTTTTTTAGACAGCAGTGACCAGTGGGATCCTCAGTGGTTCAGAAACTAATCTTCTGGTGGCAAAAAAAGTTAATTGATGTTTTGCTACAACAGTGTGTTGTGAAAAGCTTTAAATCTGTGGTCTATGTTTGTGACAGCTCCATCCGTGAGCTCACCTTAGCTCCCAATTTTGCCTAAGGTCTGTGGCTAAAAAGAAGGCACAGATTCTTACTGATTTTTGGACTAACTTTAACAGGGCCGTCTTTAAGGCAGGGCAAAAGGGGCAGCTACCCTGGGTCCTGTCATTGATGTGGGGCCCAAAGCAGCTGCCTCATACTTGCCAACTATCCCGGTATAAATTCCCCTGTCCCTTGAAGTTTTAGTCCCATGCTGTGTCCAGATATCTCAGTGTGAAGTCCTTTTACTAATGCTGCCCAGCTCTGCCCTATTGTTGTGTACAGATGACTGACCTGCACCTGCAGACCCTGTGTTTACATGGAAATAAATTCAACTGATATGTAAATAGAGGCGGCATTCATATATATATCATGTCCTCCTGAGGTCGTATCCACCATCACCTATATTGAATGCTGCCCACTGGGAAGGTAAAAGGGCATGCTTGAATGTCCTGCCTACAACTGTGGTCATTAAGCCTAACATCAGCCTGTTCTGCAAAGGTAAGTAGATTGGTGGGGGGGGGGGGGGTAGTGTGGGGTGTGCAGAGGTAGGCAGAGAAGGAATTACAGTTTGAGGTGCACAGGTGAGCAAGGAGGGGGTGTATTGAAGTAAGGAAAATGGGTATATGAGCAGAGGAGGCAGGTGTAGTTAAAGGGGTGGAGAATTGGAGCGGAGAGGATGGGGGAGATTTGGGGTGCAGAGGTTAGCAGTAATAGGACGCAAAAGTGTACTGACAGGGTGGATAAAGATGTAGGCCGCGTGTAGAGCAGCCCATTCATTTCAATGGGAGTCTCTATGCACTAGAAACGCGGAAGAAAGTCCCTAACGCTTTTTAGTGCCACAGCACATGTCAGCGGATTTGTGAGGGTGTCATTAACAATTAATGGCACTGCTGTGTAGCTGCTAAAGAGGCACATTTCTGTGGTGTCAGGTAAGCAATTTTGTACACAGGCTATATGTCTCAGTTACACTGGTGGTCAGCGTAAATATTCATTACATTGCGGCTTGGTGTACAATCCTTTCATTTATCCCTTTCATGACTAAGCCTATTTTTGAAATTTGGTGTTTACAAGTTAAAATCCGTATTTTTTGCTAGAAAATGACTTAGAACCCCCAAACATTATATATATTTTTTTAGCAGAGAATCTAGAGAATAAAATGGCGATTGTTGCAATATTTTTTATCACACGGTATTTGTGCAGCGGTGTTTTAAACGCAAGTTTTTGGAAAAGTGACACTTTCATGTATTTTAAAAAATCCAAACAGTAAAGTTACCCCAATTTTTTTGTATAATGTGAAAGATGATGTTACGCCGAGTAAATAGATACCAAACATGTCACCCTTTATAATTGCACGCACTCGTGGAATGGCGACGAACTACGGTACCTTTGAATTTCCATAGGCGACGATTTAAAAATTTTTTACGGTTACCAGGTTTGAGCTACAGAGGAGGTCTAGGGCTACAATTATTGCTCTCGCTCTGACGATCGCGGCGATACCTCATATGTGTGGTTTGAACACCGTTTATATATGCGGGCGCGACTTCCGTATGCGTTTTCTTCGCTGCGCGAGCTCGCGGGGACAGGGGCACTTTAAAAAATTTTTTTTTTTTTTTTTATTTAATTTATTTATTTTTGTACTTTATAAATTGTGTTTAAAATTTTTTTTTTTTTTTTTTTTTTACTTTTATTGCTGTCACAAGCAATGTAAACATCCCTTGTGACAGTAATATGTGGTGACAGGTACTCTTTATGGAGGGATCGGGGGTCTAAAAGACCCCCGATCCCTCCTTTACACTTCAAAGTATTCAGATCGCCGAAAACGGCGATTCTGAATACTGTGTACTTTTTTAAATTCGGCGCCATTGGCAGCCGAGTAAACGGGAAGTGACGTCATGACGTCGCTTCCGCATTTACAAGAAGAAGGCTGGAACGAAGCCGCTCGCAGCTTCGTTCCAGTCCGCCCCCAGCCGCCGAAGGCAGCGGAACGGACACCGGGCCTCCCGATCGCACGGGAGGCCCGGTAACAGCGGCGGGAGGCGGCGGGAGGGGGGGGATGTCCCCTCCCGCTCCTCCGGTATAACAACCGAGCGGCTTTTAGCTGCATCGGTTGTTATATTCGGGTAGCCGATCGCCCGCTGAAAACAACGGTACCGGGATGATGCCTGCAGCTGCGGGCATCATCCCGGTATAACCCCGGAAAGCCGAGTACGCATATATGCGTTCGGTCGGCGGGAAGGGGTTAAACTAGTGGCCAGTGTGAAGGTCCCCCTTACATTGGTGGCCAGTGTAAGTCCCTCCCTACCTTGGTGGTTACTGTGAATGCCCCTATTACATTAGTGGTCAGTGTAAATCCCCTTTACATTAGTGGTCAGTGTTGAATTTCCTCTTTATATTGGTAGTCGGAAAAAAATCAGCATTGCCATTGATCACACCCTCCCCCCAGCACTACCACTGATCCCAGGAGTCCTAGGATCCCTAGGAGTTTTCTGTCTATTGTTGAGTCTGCTCACCACCCCAGTCCATGGTGTGCAGGCAGTGAGGAGATGATGTGAAGTAACCTCTGGCAACCAATCAGTAAGCAGTATTTATGTACAGTAATCTCTAGCAACCAATCAACAAGCAGAAATGCTGTGCTGTAACCTCTAGCAACTAACCAGTGAGCCGTAATGTGTACTGTAACCTCTAGCAACCAGTCAGTAAGCTGTAATGATATTCTGTAACCTCTGGCAACCAATCGCAATCACTGCCTGATCTGATTCAGTAAACTGATTTTGAGTCTAGCTGCTATTTATTGTATGTCTCAGAGCAGGTGGAGAGTGAAATTGCATGGAAGGGCCCAAAAAAATGTTTGCCCAGGGCCCAATTAATATTAAAGATGGCCCTGAACTTTAATCTAAATTCACTGGCTGTATCCATAAGAAAAGGCTTTGCCATAAAGACATGGATGAGCGGGTTTGGGGTGGAGGAACTTGACTGGCCTGCACAGAGTGCTGACCTCAACCAGATAGAACACCTTTGGGATGAATTAGATTGCAGACTATGAGTCAGGCCTTCTCGTCCAACATCAGTGCCTTACCTCACAAATGCGCTTCTGGAACAATGGTCAAACATTCCCGTAGACACACTTCTAAATCTTGTGGACAGCCTTCCCAGAAAAGTTAATGCTGTTATAGCTGCAAAGGGTGGGCCAACTCAATATTGATCCCTACGGACTTAGACTGGGATGCCATTAACGTTCATGTGGGCATAAAGACAGGGGTCCCAATACTTTTGGTAATATAGTATATATCATTTAATATAGGTTGAAGAAAAGAAGTTTAACCTTAAACTGCGTGGAGGATTCTTTACTTTGCCTTCCACAGGTGGTGGTCTTAGTGGGGGGCATCGATAGTTTCAAAAAACTATTAGATAAGCACCTTAATGACCACAACATACAGGGATATACAATGTAATACTGACATATAATCACACACATAGGTTGGACTTGATGGACTTGTGTCTTTTTTCAACCTCACCTACTATGTAACTATGTAACATGCATTTGAATGTGATTGCTTAATTTTGAACACAGCTACATCCCCAGTTATACGAAGGGTGTGCACACTTATGCAACCACATTTTATCTTTTTATTATTACTTCTCCCACCTAAAAGATTTCAGTTTGTTGTTCAATTGTTGTACAGTTTATAGGTCACATTAAAGGTGGAAAAAGTTCTGAAATGATTTATCTTTGTCTCATTTTTTTACATCTCAGAAACCTGACATTTTAACAGGGGTGTGTAAACTTTTTTCGGCCTGATCTGTCCCCGCCGGCTCGAAGACTGAGAACCGAGCGATCAAACCCACCGATTGCTCAGTTCTCAGAACTCCCTGAGCAAAGAGCTGGTGACTGTCAGTCACCGGCTCCCTGCTCTGCCTCCCACCCCTCATTTACTATATCCACTATAAGCGGAAGATTGCACAACACATAATCACATGTCAAAAACATATGGCCTATGTAGATTGCTAAATCTTCTTCCACTGGATTTTATAAAATCTAGAATATTTTTTGAGTAAGGCTAACGTGGAACTTTAGTCAGAAAATGAAGTCCTGCTAGATCACTTCAGGCTGGCCCCTCTTGCAGGTATAGCTATGTAAAACATTAAAAATAAGTGCTTATAATGTTCAAAATCCAGTAATACACTGTCTCACCCTGCTCTGCACATTAGACATGTGCACTGCCGAAAAATTTGTTTTCGTTTCATTCGTTTATTGGGGGGTTTTTTCGTTTTTCGGGTCATTCGATATGATCGCAATTTGAAAAAAATCAGAAACTTGAAAAAATTTGAAAGAAATCAGAAATTCGAAAAAATCGGAAAATCGTACAAAAATCGGAAAATCGGGAATTCGAAAACCCAAAAATTTGAAAATCTGAAATAATAACTAACTAAGAATAACTTAACTATTACTAACTGTTATAGGTATTGGAATTTCCTTTCAAATTTGGCTGTTACTGAACGTAATGAATGCAAATTTATCCGAAGTTACGAATGATCCGAAATAACGAATGCCGCATTTAAACAAATGGAGCGGAACAAATAATAAATAATAATAATAATAATAATAATAATAAAACGTTTTTATTATTATTGTAATTTATTATTATTAATTCGTTATGCTCCATTCGTTTAGATACGGCATTCGTTATTTCAGATAATTCGTAACTTCGGATAAATTTGTATTCGTTACGTTCACTAACGTTCACCAAATTTGCAAGGAATTTCCAATACCTATAATTTAATAGCTAGTAATAGTTAAGCTAAAAGTTAGTTATTATTTCAGATTTTCAAATTTTTGGGCTTTCGAATTTCCGATTTTTTTTTAATTTCCAAATTTCCGATTTTTTTCTAATTTCAGAATTTCTGTTCTTTTTCTTCTAAGTTCCGATTTTTTTTTTCTAATTTCTGAATTTCCGATTTTTTACGAATTTCCGATTTTTTCGAATTTCTGAATTTCTGGGTTTTTTTTTTTCGAATTTCCTCATTTCTGATTTTTTTTTCGAATTTACAAATTTTTTCGAATTTACAAATCTTTTCGAATTTCGAATATTCAAATTTGCGAATATTCGGAAAAGTTTGTTAAATGGGTTTTCTTTAATTTGGATATTTTCGAATTAAGGAATTTGTCGAAATTCGTTAAAAAACTAATTCGGAAAGAAACGAATTGCGCATGTCTACTGCACATGCTGAATTTGTAGAGGTCGATCTGCTGACAGCCTTAAAGCTGAATTAACCCTCCTAACCTTTACAGCCAAGAAAGCTGCTTCTGTTTGATCTGCAACTGCCATGTGATCAGTTATGACTCCAGCCATTTGATGGTTTGACAGTTTGGTTGAGGAAACAAGCAAATGTGACAGCAATCTTGGCATTCCAGGAATGTAACCTTTTTTTTTTTAAACCGCTACATTGATGGGTTTAGTTCCACTTTATGATTCACTGCTGCTCAGGGGCTCTGAGCGTCACCTAAATGGCAGCCTCCAGCAAGAAGAAACAAGAGCAATGCTGGAGACAATTTACAGCTCACAGCAATGTTAGTTTATAAGTATTAATGTGGAATGTATGCTCTTTGCTAAAGAACATTATTTTTGATCATGTAGTTATGGCTAAAGTTCCACTTTAATTAAAGTAGTAGTTCCAGAAACCACTGCAGGGCTGTAATAAGCAGATTCTGTTCTGTCACACTTTTATATAAATGACCACCTACTTCAGAAGACGTGTGTTACACTGCCTAGCCTGGATGGGGTCACCTCTATTGTTTACATCCTCTGAACTGTATTTATGAAGGATTTGTGCCAGGTTGGCTGTTGTTTACTTCAACGTAGCCCCCAACTTATTCTCAGATTGTGCACCTACATTTACCAACTACATGAACCTGCACTGACCACATACACGCTAAGAGGTGCAAGCGGTTTCTGGATATGGCACCCTTTTACTTTTTGTAATGTGGCAGCACAGGCTCTCCGTACAAAAGCCCTGAAATAGTTTCTAAAACTACAGCTATCCCATAACTCCCCCCTTGATTTAATGCAACTAAGGTAATGTAATCTAGAGAGTGGCTTCAGTTTGTTAGAGTACCTAAATCTGCTAGTACATTTAACACTCCCATCCCCCCCAGACTGACAATGCTGCTTTCTGCTGTGCCCACTGTGTGCCTTCATTCACAGGGCACTCTAATACAGGAGGTGTGTTACTGGCCAGATCACCAGGTGAAAATAAAGGGAAAAAACCCTAATGCTGCGTACACACAAGCGGAATTTCCATCAGAAAAAACTTGGATGTTTTTTCCGACGGATTTCCGCTCAAGCTTGCCTTGCATACACACGGTCACACAAAAGTTCTCTGAACTTTCGACCGTCAAGAACGCGGTGACATACAACACTACAACGAGACGAGAAAATGAAGTTCAATGAATTGTTTCCGAGCATGCGTGATTTTTTGCACATCCAAATTGCATACAGGCGATCGCATTTTCAGACAGAAACTTTTTCCAACCGAAAAATAGAGAACCTGCTCTCAATCTTTTGCTGGCTGGAATTCTGCCAGCAAAAGTCCGATGGAGCATACACACGGTCAGAATTTCTGACCAAAAGCTCACATCCGACTTTTGCTGACAGAATTTCTGATCGTGTGTACGGGGCATTAGGCTACTTTCACACTGAGGCGGTTTTCAGGTGCTTTAGCGCTAGAAATAGCCTCTGAAAAGCGCCTCCTATTCATTGCAGTGTGTCTTTTCACACTGGGGTGGTGCGCTTGCGGGACGTTACGAAAAATCCTGCAAGGAGCATCTTTGGAGCGGGTTGGGAGCGCTGTATTTAGCGCTCCCAAAACGCTCTGCCCATTGCAATGAATGGGCAGCGCTTCCAAAGCGCCTGAAAAGCGTTTTGAAAGCGCTGCAAAACACATTTTTTGGGGTAAAAAGTGCCCAGCTAGCAGCCGAAAAGCACCGCAAAAGTGCCGCTAAAACAGCACTAAAGCGCCGCTAAAACGAGCGGTGCTTTAGCGCTAACGCCCAGGCACCCTAGTGTGAAAGTAGCTTTAGAAAATGTAACTAATGCTGTCATGGTTTAGCCTACAGTTTCCTGCCTGTGAAATACTTACTGTACCTCCTTCCTGCAGTGGTTCTGCTGGACCTGTTCACATGTGTTGTTTGGCCTCTGTGTTCAACTATACAAGCAGTGCTCAAGTTACAAACATCCGACTTACATAACACTCCTACTTAAAAACTGAGGGAGACAACAGGAAGATAGAGGAAATCTACCCCTAGAGAGGGAAATTCACTCCTGTTATGCCGTGTACACACAATCGGAAATTCCGCCAGCAAAACTCCGATGAGAGCTGTTTGTCGGAAAATGCGGCCGTGTGTATGCTCCATCTGTCTTTTGCTGGCGGAATTCCAGCCAGCAAAAGACTGAGGGTAGGTTCTCTATTTTTCGGTCGGGAAAAGTTCCTATCTGAAAATGTGATCGTCTGTACAAATTCCAACGCGCAAAATTCCTACGCATGCTCGGAAGCATTGAACTTCATTTTCTCAGCTCGTCGTAGTGTTGTACGTCACCGCGTTCTTGACGGTCGAAAGTTTAGAGAACTTTTGTATAACCGTGTGTATGCAAGGCACGCTTGAGCGGAATTCCGTCGGAAAAACCATCCAAGTTTTTTTCCGATGGAAAATCCGCTCGTGTGTATGGGGCATTAGAATTATCATGGGGAAAAGGTGTCTCCACTGAAGCTTTATCACCAATTCTTATTTTCACAACAACCCACAATTTTTAAAATCCAATTGTTATTGAGACAGAAAGTGAGGTGAAATCTTTTGAACAGGGGAACAGACAGCAAAACAAACATTACACTTAAGAAATGTACCTGTTCTAAGTTGCATACAAATTCAACTTAAGAACAAACCTACAGAATCTTGTTTGTAACCTAGGGACTGCCTGTAGTTGCTATACTGTGGGTTTATATTCATTTCCCTTCTATCACTTCCTGGCGTGTCTTTCAGTTTGCTTCCCTACATTAGACCTGCTCAGTGCAGCCCGCGTTGCCTGAGCAACTTTCCAGTTCTCTGAGCTCCTGGTTTGCCTTGCATTACTTGTATTCTGTGCCTGACTTCCCATGTACTGACTCTGACTTTACTGCTTATGTTTGCCTGCTGCCCGCCCTGACCTTGGCTCATTTTCCAAGCCCTATTCTGTCTCCTGCTATCTGTACTCTGCATATGTGGGTGGTCTCAATATCGTCAGCTGGGTGTACCTGGGGGGCCATGACCTGGTTCCAGCTTGCTGAAAGTCCATCCCCACCATCAGGGGCCCTGGGGCTTAGACTCTGTGCCCTTGGAAACCCCTAAGTGGCGATCTACAAGTGCTCACTACCGCAGAAACCTGATAAATGCAGCCACCGCATCTAATGATTGGTAAGCTGCTATTAACCTTGTTAGCCACCATGTCCACCCATCTGATCCCGTTTCACTTTGCTACTTCCGCCAACTTCATGCAACTGCATTAATAGCTGGCACCTGTCTCCAGGTCTAACAAGAGAAGTGCTGGCAAGAGGAATGTAGAGGTAAAAGAGGCTGAGACTTTACCCCCCCCCTCCATTCCCACCCAGTATTCCTCTTGCCAGTGCTTGTCTCAGGAAAGTCCTTAGCCTTAGAGACAGGTTGGGGTATCAATGCAGCCCTGTCCTTGCTAACTGTGTTGTAGGTCAGCTGTGGGGGGGGGTCCTGTCTAACCACATATCCGGCCTTCCACCACACCTAGGAAAATGGGACAAAGTATTACGTGTACTTTATATCCTGGGTGGCAAAACACTTTAATAAAAAATTAAACTTCTTTTAGAGTTTAGTAAAAAAAAAAACAAAAAAACAGCATCAGAGGGAAGCAAAGGTCAAAAGATAGCACTAGGGATTTCCAAGATCTTGCGATCATTATTCTGGCTACCATGAAAATGAAAGATATTAGGCATTGGGTGGACCTTGGGGCTCCCCCAACATAGTGTCCAAGGAGTGCCTGTTGCGGGGTCTTAGTCAAATTAGTCCCCGTAATCCCCGGATCCAGAATACACAAGCTTTTGGGCACATCCACCATAAGTGATACACTGTTCCTTTTGGCTGCACCCTCAAAAACACAGAGGGGAGGCTCCCAACACCCATTGGGCAATTCTGGAAGGTACTAAGTACCATCGCATTAGTACTTTATAGTTGGCCTCTATTAGGGAGGTCAATAAAGTTTTTTTCTTTTTATTGAAAAAGTGTAGTGTTTACACTCAGGACCAGACAGTACTGTATATCGAAGAGACAAAAGCAATGTCAAAGTTTCTGAAAACATGGCAATCCTTTAAAGTTGATATATAAAATCTGTTATAGTACAACTTCAGTACAATATAAGATGACCCCCCCCCCCCCCCTCCTTCAACAAATGTCAACATGTAACCTTCTGTAGCATTACCATGTGAACTCCCAAGATCATACAGTAATTTGTTACATAACCAATTGGTACGGAGTGCGGACACCATTGCTATCTCCATTTACCCAGCAAGACCTGGAAAATCCGGCCAACTCTGCCGTATGTGCAGAAATTAATTAGGGGAGTTATGATGCTGAATTGTTAATTGTTCACACATGAGATTAGTGTGGCCTGTGTTAGGCAGGAAATATATTATTAAAAGTATAAAATAACAGACAGGATCTCTTCAAATAAGAGGGGCTTCATTATTCTCATTCTCAGGAAAAATAACATTCAGAATCTACTATGCCCTACTCTCCTTTGGAGCATTAAGTCAGCTGTAAAAGCAGGCCCTCTTATTATTATTTATTTTTTTCAGTTCAATTTAAGTGTATTATCTGAACAAGCCAAAGTAATAGCATAATATAATCTGCAGCCGGCTTTAAAAAAATCCTTCTCAGCAATAGAGACAAATGGGAGTGTTCACTGAGCAGCTAACATTGATATTTGTAACCTTGTCGCTGTAACTAACTGGTGACATAAACAAAACACAATTATTATTTTCTGATTTGCCAAGTGCAGAAAAAAAACGCTCTAGCATTCTTTATGCATATGCATCTGTCAATGATAATTGCATTGTAATATTCACAAGCTAGCTGTGAAAACATTGAAATACTAATCACATTGGCATTATGACTTATGAGCAACAATCACTGCGATCAGTAAACATTTTCCCATCTAAATTGTCTGAGCAATAATTGGGGAATGAAAACTAGTGTGAATGAATAGAAAGCAGATCCAGGAAAATATGGCATCTCAGAACTAGGGAGGAAGATAAAAATGACAAGCAAGCAAATGGGATTCTGCTCATATTATTCAGCCAGGAATGGTTACTGTGAATCAATTATAAAAGCTGTTTTCATGCAGATGAGAAAAATATGAAGAGCTGGGGTGTCTGGGTTCAGCCTACCGGATGTTCTGCAGTACAATCCCTGTACAGATAAAACAGGAGATGTGCAGTTAAAGACCCAGATGTAGTTCAGCCTATGGCAAGTTTATAAATAGACCAATTAGGTAAAAGTGGAGGGGGAACAGACTGCGGAAGAGGGAGGCTAAAGGGGAATTCCAGCTTATGACACGTTTTATCAAACAATATAAGGGTGCAAGAACTATCACATTGTAATATATATAGATATATATATAGATATATATAGATATAGATATATACTGTATATATCTATATCTATATATAGATATATATATATATATATATATATATATCTTTAGATAGATAGATAGATAGATAGATAGATAGATAGATAGATAGATAGATAGATAGATAGATAGATAGATAGATAGATAGATAGATAGATAGATAGATAGAGATATATATATTATATATATATATATAGATATATATCTATAGATATATATAGATATATATCTATAGATATATATCTATAGATATCTATAGATATATATCTATAGATATATATCTATATATATATATATATACTATGTGACATTAGAGCAAGATCTAAGATGAAATACATACCACAGACCCAATAGTATAGTTACGAGCAGTCTAGGATAAACTCTCCTATATGCCATTCAGATCTACCCCAGGTCTACCCTTAGCCTGTTTATTGCAGAATTGTATACAAATCACTGCCATTAACTCCTGATCTGCAAAAGTTCACCCAAAAACTCACTCACTAGCTGGTCTATTCAAGTTCCTGGTACAAAGTAGCTGAAAAAGGCAGTTTAGAAAGCTTACAAAACAAAGGCAGACAGGTATTTAAAGCTGGTATTAAACCCAAGAGCAGGCCCACAGTGATAATCCACCCGGCTTCCAACCTGCAGGTTGTTGACTCATTTAGGTACTTGGGTATCAGGCTGGGTTCACACTGGTACGACAAACGCTCCGACATTGGGAGCTCATGTCGCATGACGTGTGAAAATCAATGTTTCCCTAAGAGAGTCGTCTTAACTGGTCCGACACAAGTCAGTCCGACTTTGAAAATGCTCCCTGCACTACTTTGGTCCGACTTTGGTTGGACCAAAGCCCATTGAATATCATTGAAGTCGGATCATAGTAGGATCCTTGTCCTAACTATCCGACTTGTGACATCCGACATGGTGATTGCAGCAGCAGTAAAAGGAATTTATGTCACACTGGGATTCTTTTGATTGGTCAAAGGACAAGTTAGACTATCACATAGTTGGATCAAAGTAGTATCCTGTTCATTTAAGTCGAATGGATGTAGGACTGATGTAGGACGGATGTAGGACTGATTTCGCAGAGCAAAGTAGGATGACAGTCTTATGATTGTTGTGTAGTGTCCATGTGAACTCAGCCTCAGGCACAACTGTAGGAAGAATTTGGTCTTCCCCCTACTTATCTATTCTATTACTACCACGCTCTACAGATGCAATTTGGGTCTTTAGATAACCCCTTACAAGTGACTCCCCTTGGAAAATTGTAACAACATCCTGATCCTCCAAATTTAATCTCTGAATACTACTCTGCACTTGTAGTTGACTCTAATCCTAGGTTCACCACTGCTCAAACTAAACAGGCTTCCTTAAATACATCTTTCACAGATTCAGATTGGTCTGAGTTCAGTCATACCTACTTCAGTTACCTCCTCCAAAGAATTATTCAGCTTAAAGCGGAGTTCCACCCAAAAGTAGAAGCTCCGCTTATCTGCTCCCCCCCCCCCCTCCGGTGCCACATTTGGCACCTTCCAAGGGGGAGGGGGGAACGGGTACCTGTTTTTGACAGGTACCCTTCCCCGCTTATCGGAGACACAAAAATGGACTCTTACCGGAGCAGATTGACCCTATTACAGAGTCAGATTAGCATGTATGTTGTCATGTCATTATAAAGGGGTTCAAAAGACCCAAATAGCATAAAACTGCGTAAAAAAACCCAAAAAAACAGAGGCACTACATTAAACAATGCTTCTGTGAAGGCCACTGCGGGTATTCCACATTTTTGGGAGTACGAATGCTTGCTACCCTTGATGCCCACAGTGGTTCCTCCAACTATCTTTTACGCTGCTACAGGAGATGTGAGCTAACGGGGGGGGGGGTATTTGATACATGCGAGTAGTTGACCATTTGCACTGCCCTGAGGGCAGAAATGCAGAGATGTTCTTAGGACACATGCTTCCGGAAAAGTATAATGTCTCTTTTTACAGCTATGTATTTTGCTGGTTTTGACCCTATAGTGACAGGTTCATATCACCTGTGTTCTGGTGTTTCAGCTCATCCATGTTTGCTTTGCTTTTTTTTTTTGGTGTTTAAAATAACTGATTGAGTATACAGTACCAGGTTCGTTTTTCTTTCAGGTGTGTTTTACTTTTGTTCTAATTTCCATATTGATCCCCTGTATCAACATCTTCTAATCAACAGAAGACTAATAGAGGCCAGAAAGATAAGAAAGGCATACATGATGAGTCACTCCCCAATAAAAAAGGAGATAATTAATCCACCAACATTTTAGTATTCCATTGTTTTTGTTTTATTTTTAGCACCATAATACCTCGAACCGGAATATGCGCCCCCCCCCCAAACCCAGAGTACACATTCTTAAATTACCATCATGTTTCATTACCTTGATAACAGATATTTTTTCCATATATCCTTATGCTGGAAATACTGCATACAACACAATTTGTACAGAAAGGCATCCTTCAAAAGGTCAGTCTTGCCTGGCCCAGGTTTTTACCTCTTATCACCTTGCTGTGTGATGAAACTGACAGGCAAGTTTCAATCTCAAATGTTTACTTTGTTTTAGTTGTTTAATAATGATGTAAAATTATTTCTTTCATTCTCCTGTTAATAAGTGCTGAAATCAGAGGCATATGTATGTGCCAAAATAATACGAATGTCATAAAAAAGCCAATGTGTCAGTGATATGAAAGAAGGTCTCCAGGATTTGATGTTATTAGTAATAAAAAATAACCACTTACCAGGCTCAATTTTTCTTGGCTCACCTCCAAAGTGGTTCCTGCTTTTGAGCAAAATAATTCTATGGTAGAGTAGTCATGCCACTTTGAGGTTTGCCAGCTTGATTTACTTAATGTGCTTGTAAATGCATAAGGTTTTTTCATCTTAAAGTGGTTGTAAAGGCACAGGGTTTTTTGCCATCATGCGTTCTATGCATGAAAGTAGTAAACCTTCTGTATGCAGTAGCCCCTCCTAGACCTCCCTAATACTTACCTGAGCCCCCTTTCGATCCAGCGATGTCCACGAGAGCCTTGCCTCTCCCGGGAGTCACACTCCTGATTGGCTCCCGCTACTGTCAATCACAGCCAATGAGCCAATTAGGAGATGGAGGGGTCGGGCCGAGCCATGGCTCCGGGTGTGAATGGAGGCTCCGTGTGTAAATTGACACACAGAGCTGAGGGTCGGGAGCGTGCCTGCTTGGGTGCCCCCACAGAAAGCTACTTGCTGTGGGGGCACCCGGCAGGAGGGATGAGCCGGAGCACCATTAGGGAACCCGAAAAGAGGAGGATCTGGGCTGCTCTGTGCAAAACCGCTGCACAGAGCGGGTAAGTATAACATGTTTGTTATTTTTAGAAAAAAAAACAAAGCTTTAATATTACTTTAATGTATTCTCTGCATTAAGATAAAAAAAAATCTTCTGTGATTAGATCCCCAACCCAAATATTTACCTGAGACAATTTTGATCCAGTGCTGTGCCCAAGAGCAGCAGCGATGCTCTCTCCCTCTGTCCTCACTGGACATGAAGGCATTAGTGGGAGTCACTGGCTGCCGTTGATGTCAATCAAATCCTGTGAGGAGGGGGCAGGTGTGTTTGTTTATAGATGCACACATCACAGCTCGGGATCCAGCGTGCACAAGCAACTTGCTACGGGGGCACTTGGGAGTGATGGGGAGCCAGGGGCGCCCGTGGGGGATCCCAGAAGAGGAGTTTTGGGGCTGTTCTGTGCAAAACCATAGCACAGAGCAGGTAAGTATAACATATTTGATATTTAAAAAAAAATGAAGCTTTAGAATCATTTTAAGCTTTAGTTTGTACAAACCAATTCACTCAACTCTATAGACAACAATAAACCTTTATCCCCCCCCCCAAAAAAAAATGTTGCTGTAACTGCTTCTAAATTGTTAGCTGGAATTTGGCTCTTCCATCCAGAGAGTAGGCTTTCTAAGATAGGAAGTGTGTTACAGAAAGAATAAAAGCTTAAAAAAAGGAAACTAATGCAGCCACCACATCTAATGATTGGTAAGCTGCAATGGATTACATTTTTGGTTTTGGATTTTTATACAGCTTTAATGTAAGATGAATTCCTATTGGCTGTCAAGAAAGGCCAGTAATGAATTGCTAAGAGTAAGGATTGATCATGGAACAGATGGAACAAATTGCTTCCTAAAATGTGAGCTACACAAGTAGTGCATAATGGCAATGGACTTTACAAAATTAAACAGTGCTCAAATTATAAGGGATTTATTACATCTACTATATTATATTATGTAGCTTACACCACAAGGAATCATTAGTTGCATCTTTTTTATCAATTTAGTAACACATCTAAACTACTAAACACACTGCTGTACAGTGTAGCTCCAGCCTAATGAAGAATATTATGACTATGTAATGAATTTATAACTACACTGTCTATTGGTCTAAGACATTAGGTCATTAAGTCATTAAAGTGGTAGTAAACTCCCATGTATGGTTTCTACCTATAGGTAAGTGGAGCATATAATAAGGCTTACCTATAGGTACTGTAAATATCTTCTAAATGTGCACGTTTAAGAGATATTTACTTTAGGAGGACTTCTTTTTTAGGTAAGTCTGTCATAATGTGTTAGTATGCAATGTATACTAGCATAATATGACTTAAAGCGGTGTTTCGCTTAAAAAAAAAAAAATTAAAAGTCAGCAGCTACAAATACTGCAGCTGCTGACTTTTAATAACCGGACACTTACCTGTCCCTGGGTCCAGCGATGCTCCCTCTCCTCTCGGCGGCGGCGGCATTTTAACTGTGGGCGCCCGGCTGTGGCTTCACAGCCGGGCACCCACTGCACATGCGCGAGCCACGCGCCATGACTAGCCGCGCAATCATCTGGGACCTGTCACGTGTCCCAGATGATTGCCTAGAGGGAGGGGGGAGAGGTGCTCTCCCTTCCTGCGCCGAGGTAAGTGACGTCAGGAGCCCAGACGCTGAAGGAGGCAGATTTCGAGGGACCACATAGCAACAGGCATTATATGGTAAGTAAAAAAAAAAATTTTTCCAAATTTTTTTTTTTTCATGCACATTAATGAAATTTTTTTTTTTTTTTGGGTGGAACTCCACTTTAAACTACCCCGTGCTGGGTTTTTTTTTTTTTGGATGAAGTTTACTAATGCTTTACCAGTATATAATATAAAACATATCAAAGAGGCACATACAGTATATGATAGATACAGGGTGTCCCCTAGTTACAAACATCCGACTTACAAACGACTCCTACTTACAAACGGAGGGAGACAACAGGAAGTGAGAGGAAATCTACCCCTAGGAAGGGAAATTTACTCCTGTAAGAGTTATTATGGGGAAAAGGTGTCTCCACTGATGTTTTATCACCAAGGCTTGTTTCCACAACAACCCAAAATTTTCAAAATCCAATTGTCATTGGGACAGAAAGTGAGGTGAAATCTTATGAACAGGGGCTCACACAGCAATACAAATGTTACAGGGGTGTTAACCCTTCCCTATGCTATCCAAAAAGCTTAAAAATAGTTTTTTTGGCTGGAGCTACACTTAAAAAATGTACCTGTTCCAACTTACAAACAGATTCAACTTAAGAACAAACTTACAGTCCCTAACTTGTTTGTAACCCGGGAACCCCCTTTATGTTGTAAAATAAGTTCTACAAAATTATTAGAACATAGCATTAAAAAAATATATCTGACTTTCCATATTTACCTCCCATGTCATTGAAAGCCGACTCACTGTCACATTGCTTAGTCCCATAACAATTGCAAAGAACGAGTTCAGATTCTTGTATTCCTTACAACTGAAAAACAGAACATTTTAAACTTAGCACTGCCTTTCAATCACAGTGAAATGCAACTCCTCTTCTGTAAATATATGCCATCATAGGTCAAAACATTATCGGCTGTTTCATATAACTGGTGCTGTGTGACTGTCCTTTTATGCTCTGAGCTCCATTTAGGGATATCAACATAAGTGACCAGAGGAGTGGCAGGGATCCAGTGGAAGAACATAATGAAAATAATGAGAATCCTTGAAAAACGTGGAACAAAAGAACCACCCGGATTTTGTTGCTACAAGTCCCTGGATTCTGCTGGGTGCCGGGTCCTCAGCCATCTTGATTGGCCGATGCAGGGTCATATCACGCTTGTGCAAATGCAAAGGAGTCATTGCATGCGCAGCTCTGTGTACATTTTCTTGGAGGAATGCGAACTGGCAAGTGAGTGTATTTTTTTAAATGTCTTTTCTGCAATAAAGAGCCTGCCTGTTCGCAATTTTTGTTTATTTTTCGCATTTAGTTCTGCTTTAAAGCTACAAAGAAATTTTAGACAACTTCACGCTTCCAACCTTTTGGCAACAGTTTGGGTACAACGGTTTTCTGTTCGATACGACTGGGCCCCTGTTTACAAAGCCAGCTTCATTCAGACATGGTTTGAGGAGTTTGGTGTGGAGGAACTTTGGAGGCCTACACACAGCCCTATAATGTAGATATTCTCCAGCACACCAAGGATCTTCAATTACGTCCAAACGTTTTTTTATTGAAGAGAGATCATATCACAAACAGTGTTTTGGACCAATGCAGGACTCCTTTGTCAGGCATGTGACGTCTGACGACATCATCACATACCTGACAACATCACATGCCTGACGAAGAGGTTCTGTGCAGCCCTGAAACGTTGCAATACACTGTTTGTGATGTGATCTCTCTTCAATAAAAAAAAGTTTGGATGTAATTGAAGATCCTTGGTGTGCTGACGAATATCTACATTATATTGTGGATGTTCCAGTATCCAGCTGGCAGTCGCTACAGCACACAATAAATTAAGAGCTCATTCCAGCAATGTATGCGTTGGGAATATGGACTGTCTACACACATTCCTGACCACAACCCTATGAAACACCTTTGGGATGAATTGGAAAGTCACGTCTTCTCGCCCAGCATTAGCATTTGCCTTCCTAAATGCTCTTTTAGCTAAATTCACATGAACACCAATAGCTTTCCCAAATGAGTGATACATTTTTAATTGCAAAGGGGGGTACTTATTTTTAATGCCCATGGTTTTATAATGGGCTATTCAACAAGCTCATATAGGTGTGATGGCCAGATGTCCACAAATGTTTAGCCCTATAGTGTATTGAGGAGCAGTCACAAAATGTGGAAATCTTCTTAAATGTTTCTATGTTTTCCAATTTTCGAATACATAAGCAATACTATATATAAAATATATAAAACTAGTTAGCTTTATCATTATAATTTAACTTCTACTCAACATTAACGTAGATTCTTCCAATGTTTTGTTTTTATGATATAAGGAATTTCTCTCCCCACAGGAATGCCATCTGCTGTCTCTTTAAGAGTTCAGCCCTAAAAGTGGGGTTGATTTGTGCCAACTCGTCTTTTGTCTCCATAAATTTGTTCTTTGGCACTCTCGGTGGGAACTCCAGCTACTAAAAAGCACATTTAGCCTTTTTTTTATTTTTAGCCCTGTGCAAAGTAGAAAATGAAAGTAAACAGTTTTTTTCTTTCTAGGACTAAATTAACCACATTAAGAGGAAAAAACCATAACGTTACCTGACACCCTAAGCCGCTGCACTTAGCCCCACCAGTGTTTTTGTTTGGCGTGCCCTTTAGCACTTACGTTTAAGGATTTTTTTTCTACATTCCATTGTCTTTGAAGATTGTTATATTTTTAATTGGTTGTAATTAAGTATTTTTCTTGAATCCCGCTGCTGAACCTGAACACATTTTGAAATTTATGTCTTTAAAGGATTTTTGTTTCTTTTCAATGTCCTGCTGATTTTTGAAGCTGTAAACGGTTGAAGAAAAACACCTTTAGCATTTTTTTAATGCAGTTGCTGAGAGGGAAAAGGATTTTGAGAGGAAAAAAGCAGCCTTCTATCCAGCGGGTTTAAATAGTCAATCCACGGGAGAGCAGAGCCAGGCTGTCAGGGGTCATGCTGTTGGCCTACTGTGGATTTCAGTCAGCCACCAGCCTAAACAGAAACGATTTTCTGGTGGACTTTGAAATGTTTTTCTATACATTATGTCTTTATTAAAATGTATCTCTGGAGCAAAGAAAATAATAAGTCATAAGCGACTTGAATGTGCAAAAAAAAGTACAATCCATTTAGAAAATAAAAAGACCCCTCAATATTTTTTTTCCCGTTACTCTTTTGAAAATTGCACTAAAAGTACTTACTGGGCTGCAATTTTAATAAATTTCTTCAGAAGTTGAACACGCTTGCTGAGTTGAGGGCACAGGCAAATCTCAGTCACAACCCAAAACTGGATTTCATTGAAACGTCTCAGGAAGAGGTCCAAATTGGCTGTTGTCTTTTTAAAATTGTGCCTTCCAAAGGTGTGATAGATTAGCTCCAGCTGAAAGGAGGGAAAGATTACTTAACTGCACTTGCAGGACATTTTAGGTGAAGGGCAATGTCAGATGGCTGCTTTCACGCCATGTCTTTTTTTTTTAAATTAACGTGTTACGTAGGAATATTTTGGATCAACCAACACAAGGTTATGTGAGCATGCCAGCAGATCATTTTTATAAAACATACACATCAAGCATTGGAGTGAGGAACGCTGTAAGATGTTTTTAAACAGTGATAGGAGATAGGGTAAGGGAGGATTGTAATCCCTGCTAGTTTTTTTTTCTGCCATCTGTGTCCCATTGAAGAGATTCCCCTTCACTTTCCTGTCCCACATCCAAAACAGGAAGTAAGAGGAAATCCCTCCAAAGTCAGGGAATGCCTGTTTGTCACCAGAACTAGTGTCTCCTTTGGAATATCGAGAGAACGTCACCAGCACACCATGGATCTCCAGAATGGGTCCAAAACTTTTTTCAGAAAACACATTGTTACAGCAAAAGCAACATTTTGGAGCCTCGCAGGACCCCTTCATCAGGCATGTGACCTCGTTTGCTGTAACAATGTGATCATTGAATAAAGTTTTGGACCCATTCTGGAGATTTATGGTGTGCTGGTGATGTTCTCTCTCTCTGACTATATACAGTTCCAGCCAGTGGTTGCTGCAGCACCCACTTACATACACAGCCAT
This sequence comes from Aquarana catesbeiana, assembly GCF_042186555.1. NCBI lineage: Eukaryota > Metazoa > Chordata > Amphibia > Anura > Ranidae > Aquarana > Aquarana catesbeiana. The sequence continues at coordinate 337,171,253 of NC_133329.1, forward strand.
TGCTACAGGAATGTGTGCATTGGGAATAGTGCATTGGAATCTAGTGAAAGATTTCACCTTTATTCCTGTTCTTTCTGGTGACAGCCCAAAATTTGGTATTTTCTTTTACTTTCACTCTTGGTGATAATGGTAAACAGGACAGATAGTGAGAATAAATCGCCCTAATAGGGGTACAAACAGCAATAAAAACCTGGTTGTAACATGGAGGAACCCTAGAACTAACTTTTAGGACACAGAGAACCCTCTGCTAATAATTACTATATCTACAACTCATGGTAACCAAGCATAAACAGTAAGTGGAATTATAAAAGTGCATGCACATGGACATTTGCAGGTGCAAATCCCCTCTAACGCAAAATTATAGTTTCTGTACCACAGGTGGCACATACATATTGACTGTATGTAGCTGTATCTGGCACTGGTGTTTTATCACACATGCATGTATAAAGTATTCCCTGAATGTGAAACTTTTGCATTCTGGGACTACATCTTACATGCAGATTAGTCAGATGAAGGAAACAGCCGGCAACTCTGTGAATCCTTATATTCTTTATTGTTGCATATCAGTGAGTAAAAAAAGTGACTAACGTGTTTCGGCGATAAGCCTTGATCACAATGTTTTTTACGCACTGATATGCAACAATAAGGAATATCAGGATTTACAGAGTTGCCGGATGTTCCCTTCGTCTGACTAATCTGTCCATTGGTGTTGAGAGGACACCTAAGCCTGAGCACCCGGAAGATGGCTTCCACTAACGCTTGATACCTTGTGGTTCCACTGTTTAGAGCAATGCACCTGTTCACTTTGTGGTTCACATCTTACATGCACACATCTAGAAAAGTCGAGACAAAAAAGCATTAATGTTTTTTCGAGTTTAGATGTATACAGCCATTCACCTCAATGGCCGGCTGTGCACATCATCTGCGGCTTTTCAGGCACCAGAAAACACCAGGATTTTTACGCTAAATGAGATTTGCACCTGGAAATGTCTGTGTTCATGGGCCCTGAGAATAAATAAGAGAATAAGAAATAAGACATATACTTTACATTTTTGACACCTATTACATGACAATTTTTTTAGCAATAATTATGAAATTAAGTAAACAAGAAAATACATAGTTACAATTTTAGTGTTACCATAAATTTGTGGTCAGTAAGGTGGCCCCTTACCTTGGTAAAAAGTCCCCCTTACACTGGTGGTCAGTGGGAAAAAAAGCCTCAATACACTGGTGGTCAGAGGGAAGAGTACTGCCTACATTGGTAGTCAGTGGAAAGAACGCTCCTTACACTGGTGGTTGGTAGAAAGAATGCTCAAAAAATATATGGTCAGTGGGAAAAATGTTTAGATAGCTGAAAGAATCATTGGTGTCAGTGGCTACTTATCTAGGTGCCAAAAAATGCTTTGATCAAGAAACCTCTAGCAACCTTTGGAGAAACCCAAGGGTTCCATGGAACCCTGGTTGAAAACGTCTGTTATAACCTAGAGCAGGGGTGTCCAACCTGCATCTCAAGGGCCACATGCAGCCCCAGATGGCTATAAATGCGGCCCAACACAAAATTATAACCTTACTTAAAAATGTTGATTTTTGGGGCTGAATTGTTTGTAAAAATGCGTTTACACTTAGTGAACACATGAGGCTGAAGAAAAATGTAACAGTTTCTCTTTACTAGACTTTTATAAGTTTTATCTTCCCAAAGAAAAATATCCCACTCTTCACAATCAAGCCTTATCCATGCCATCAGTTTTCGGCCGCACCTATATTAGTGAGCAACAATTTTCAAGGATAAAGTACATAAAGAGCAAAATTAGAACCAAAATATCTGAAGAGCACCTTGAGAATTCATTGAGGATTGCTACTGCATCCATCAAACCAGAAACCGATGCATTAGTTTATCAAAAACAATGTTAAATATCGCACTAGTTCTATGTTGCCCTCCTTTACTTTTAGAATAAAAAATATTACAAAAATTACTCAGAAGGTACATTATCTATGTCAGTGATTGGTAACTTGTGATCTGCCCAACTTTTTCTGTTCATCAGCTATCCTTATTGTTAGTGTATTTTATGTGTGGCCCAAGACCATTCTTCTTCTTCCAATGTGGCCCGCGAAGGTCAAAAGGTTGGACACCCCTGACCTGTAGCATCACATTGAATTCTATCAGCTATATTATTGGTTAGTTAAATCCAGTCTTAACAAACCCACAGTGGCCTTTATTAATTATAGATCCAGTGATACAGATTTCTGTGCAAGAACAATGAATCCTCAAACGACTGCCCTGCTTGCCAATACAATACAATACCACATTATTCAATAACTAATTAATGAAAACCTTCTGTGTAATAAAAACGTGCAACCTGTAAAGTCTATAGTTATGAAGGTACAAATCGTCACATTTCTTTGAAAACTCCTATTTTTAAAACATTTATAGACGGTAGAGAACAAGGCCAAAAAACTTTTGGGCACACAACTTACCTCATTAACACAGTTGAAGAGGTCCCAGTCGTGAATTGTCATTTGGTAAGCCAAATCCTTTGAACTCATGAGTTCAAACGTTGACATGGTACCGACTGACGGGCCCTCTTGTTCTGGAAGAGGTGTCTAAATCAGAAGACATTGATATTACTTAAAATAGAATTGTCTCACTTGTTATCCGTCTTCTACAACATTTTTATAGTAAAACAAGCAGAAAAACTGACCAGCACAGGTTCTTTTTTTTGTCTGATATCATGACAAGTTTAATATCTGATGTTTGTCCATCACCAATAAATACAATTACATTTTTTCATCTTGTTTTTATATTTATTTTTTGTCAAAAGGTTTTCTGCACAGATTAAGTAAGGTGCAATGTGCTGATCTTGTGACCGTTTTACGTACCAGAGAATCAAACTGATCCCGAGGACAAGCAAAGAGTCGTCCATTCACGCTGAGTGTTGTAAACACAGAAATGTCATTTGGCTTCAGAACCACTTTCTCTAAAAGAGGGAAAAGGGTTAACCGTCAGTCACAAAGAATATATGCAAATATGACATTTATTTTTATGCCTTTATGATCCTTTACTCCTTATTGTATTTTTTCCCTAAGTAATCCCTAAAAGTACATCATAAGGGCCTGTGTCAACATAATTTTGTTTGCTTTATAGCAGGTTTTGCTTTCTCATACTAGTTTTTTTTGTAAAGCCCGACTGAGGCAGGTCAAATGCATTTCAGGAGGTCAATTGCAAGTCAGATGCACCTTTTAATGAATTCTGAATGAACTCAGAAGCATCTCTGATGTCATACTAATGGCATCAATACAAGCTCAAAACCCATTGAAACAGGCCCTAAGGCAGTTCAAAAACATTGATTAACCACTTCAATACCAGGCACTTAGACACCTTCCCGCCCAGGCCAATTTTCAGCTTTCAGCGCTGTCGCAATTTGAATGACAATTGCGCGGTCATGCTACACTGTACCCAAACAAATTTTTTATCATTTTGTTCCCACAAATAGAGCTTTCTTTTGGTGGTATTTGATCACCTCTGAGGTTTTTATTTTTTGCACAACAAATAAAAAAAGACCGAAAATTTCGAAAAAAAAACAAGTTTTTCTTTGTTTCTGTTAAAATTTTTTGTAAATAAGTACGTTTTCTCCTTCAATGAAGGGCACTGATATGGCTGCACTGACGGGCACTGATACGGCGGCAATGATGGGCACCGATGAGGTGGCACCAATGAGGTGGCACTGACAGGCACTGATGATGGGCACTGATAGGCGGCACTGATGGGCACTGATAGGTGGCACTGATGGGCACTGAAAGGTGGTACTGGTATGCGGCACTGATGGGCACTCATAGGTGGCACCGATGGGCATTCATAGGCGGAACTGATGGGCACTCGTAGGTGGCATTGATTGGTACATATGGGTGGCACTGATGGGTACTTATGGGTGGCACTGATGTGTGGCACTGATGGGCACTGATAGGTGGGCACTGATGGGCACAGATGGGCACTGACAGGTGGCACCCATGGGCAATGACAGGTGGCACTGATGGGCAATGACAGGTGGCACTGATAAAACATATTGGGGGCATTGCTGGGCAGATCTGGAACATAATGGTGCCAATCAGTGCCCATTTGTGGGCACTGATTGGCACAGATTGGGCACATTGGGCACATGTGGATGGCCATGGGGTACATACCTGGCCATCCACATGTTGCTCCTTCCCTGGTGGTCCTAGTGGCCATCCCTGGTGGTCCAGTGTGGTGATCTGAGGGGGGGCTGCGCTGATAATTAATCAGCGCAGACCCCCCCATCAGGAGAACCGCCAATCGGCTCTCCTCTACTCGCGTCTGTCAGACGTGAGTGAGGAAAAGCCGATCAACGGCTCTTCCCATTGACAGCGTGATCACCCGTGATTGGACACGGCTGATCACGTGGTAAAGAGCCTCCGCCGGAGGCTCTTTACCAAGATCGGTGTAGCGGTGTGTCAGGCTGACACACCGCTCCACTGATCGCCGCGATGCGCGCCCCCGGGGGCGCGCGGCGGCATGTTATCCTGCTGGACGTCATATGACGCCCAGTCAGGATAATGGAACCACTTCCCGGACGTCAATCCGCTATAGGGTGGGCGGGAAGTGGTTAAAGAGTATGTAAACTCTAATGCCCCGTACACACGGTCGGACATTGATTGGACATTCCGACAACAAAATCCATGGATTTTTTCCGACGGATGTTGGCTCAAACTTGTCTTGCATACACACGGTCACACAAAGTTGTCGGAAAATCCGATCGTTCTGAACGCGGTGACGTAAAACACGTACTTCGGGACTATAAACAGGGCAGTAGCCAATAGCTTTCGTCTCTTAATTCATTCTGAGCATGCGTGGCACTTTGTGCGTCGGATTTGTGTACACACGATCGGAATTTCCAACAACGGATTTTGTTGTCAGAAAATTTTATAGCAAGCTCTCAAACTTTGTGTGTCGGAAATTCCGATGGAAAATGTGTGATGGAGCCTACACACGGTCGGAATTTCCGACAACAAGGTCCTATCACACATTTTCCGTCGGAAAATCCGAACGTGTGTACGGGGCATAACAATGAACTTCTCTTATTTTCTAATTAAGTGAGGGTCTTGTGAGCCAAAATTTGGATTGATGCCTCTTTAAGGTGAAATAAATATAAATAAGCTGCAAACACTAACCACGTTTCTCTTATTTTCTGCTTTTTATCCTGGTAAATGTACCACTGAAAGAGTTTTTGAGAATCTGATATTGGTTGTGCTTTAGTACTTTAGTAATAGAAAGCTGGGAAAGGCTGACACCACTCAGTTCAAAAAAATGCTGTTGGCTATCTACCCACAACAGGACATGGGAGCTGGCAGATCGACAGCTATTTTTCTGTACTTGCAAAGCTTCTAAAGGCATGAGACATGGGGAAATATACATGTATTGCATGTTTTTTTTTTTAAACAACAAACAGTAACCTATTGTAACAAGATTTCACATTGTTGTAGTTAAACTAGAAAAATAATGCAATTCTAGTTGCTAGGGATTACTAAATTCAGCACACTAAATTGTACAACTGGGAAACTCATTTATTCTCTAAAATTTCACCTCCTGCATCTTTTACAGAATTCATATTAGGTTCTTCTGAAAAGGAACTTGGTTAAAGGAGAAGTACAGCCAAAGCTTGTTTGGCTGTACTTCTCCTGTGGATCACAGGAGTGCAGTGCATTCTGCACTTATGTGACCTGTTTTCAGAAGACAGCAGGCTGAAGTCCAGCGAGCTGTGAGAACCAAGCAATCTGCGGTGTTAAATCACTTGGTTCTCATTCTTAGAGGCGCCGGGGGGGGGGGGGGGGCAGACATAGCATCGGACTGATGCTGCATCCACCTAGGTAAGTATGAATATTAACCTCTTCACGTCGGCGCCTCCCGGGGCCTTTAAGAGGTTTAAGATGCTGTGAGGCAGGGCATGGCTTAAGATCACGTGACTACCATGACAACTTGCAGCAGTTGGGAGCTTTCAGTTAGACATTGGTCACTGTGTCGGGAGCGTGTAGAGCGGCACAGCGCTATTGACTGCATTTTACGCAAATATGCGACCTCTCAGTGCTAAGGTCCAGGCAAGGGGTTAAATAAAAAAACATACTTCTCTTTTAAAGTAAACATCATATTTTTGTTGCTGTCTCTGTATCCTATTGGAGAAATTTCACTTTACTTTTTGTTCTGGAGATCCAACAGAAAGTTAGAAAAAATCTCGCCAAAGCAAAGGGAAATTTCCTTTTAGACAGTTGTCACTGAAACAGGTGGAAGATGAAAATTGTATGTAGCGATGCCCCCGTAGGAGCCGCTGAGTGTTGTGATCCACCTGTCACCCTGCCCAGCCCGGCATTCAGATCTCAGTCACTTTAACAATGAACAGTCCATGTGCTTGTTTTTGTTTGTTTTATTGAGGGAATTTAACTTGGATGGGGTAAGGGAAATATGGGATGCCAGATGAATTGTATATCAATCAATTGGTGGATTCTATATCAATCAATTGGGACAACTATGTACACTCCTCTGTACATGTTACTACTTCAGTCTCCTCCAGAACTTTCCTTGCTTGCTCTTCCTTCCTCCTGCACAACTCTTACTCCTCAGGACCAGCTAGCACATGTAAGGTTAGGCCTGACACTGGCTCAGCCAAGCCTTAGCAACTGCCCTTTGCAGGCAGGGACTGCGGGTCCCTATAGTGTAGCAAGAAATAGAAAGTCTATAGTGATAGCTGTCCTAGAGATGGACTACTGCTCCCAGTCAGCCCTCTTCAGGCCCTGTCAGCCCTCCTGAGAACTTAAAGTTCAAGGAGGAAAACGGCAAACCCAGAATGTATAAAGTCCAGATTACATTTTATTGAGGTACTGTATCCATAAATCCAATGTGTTTCAGGGACTCAACTGGTCCCCCTTTATCAGGGCTTGGTATTGTTAATTGACACGTGTACTGGGCTGATAAAAATGGAGGGATCCTAAAGGGGTAATGAGTGTGATCCCTCCAGATGCTAGTTGAGCTGTATCCATAGCTTAAAAAAGTTATGGGTTTAGATACAATTTAAACCAAGACTGATGATGACATCAAATCAGAGGAAGACCTCCCCGCTACCAGCTGAAAAGTGCTGCTAAAACAATGGTAAAGCGCCACTAAAACTAGAGGTGCTTTACCGCTAATGGACCAGCCTCCCCAGTGTGAAACCTGACCTGGCTATTTGCATTTTTACCCCATCCTATTACTGAACTGTGAAAGGAAGGTAGGTAGAATTTAATGACAAACCGAACAATCTTTTTTTCTAAATAATTTCCTTAAACTGGTTATTCTTTATTGGGTGGTAAGGAGGTACTTGCATATGCCAGATGCTGAGCTTCCATGGATGTATTTTACACAAACTTGGGTACTTTGCCAGCATTACAGCCCAAAAAATCCAACTTCTGCATTTTAGTCATTGTTTAAGTGGAAATCTGTCAATCATACAATTAGATTTCTTTCGCCTCCTCCTTGATCAACATGACTGAGGATCTGTCAAAGTCTTTTTCTGTTTGATTGACATAATTGCTTTGCACAGCCTCACTTACTATGCTATTATGCTAAAGATCTGGAAAGCATAACACTTAAAGAGTAGCTTGCTACAATATAATTGTTTACTACTTCCATAGTGTGCTTTAGCCTTAACTTAGCAGAGGTGTGTTTTAGAAAGGCATCGATAGATTTTAAAATCATCCTTAACAGTATTTAAGGAGTATTGGTTCTGTCAGCGCTTACATACACTATCATTACCGTTAAGAAAGAGAGGAAGACATATTTGATTCACATGTTGGTTGAATATTGTGTTTTCCCTTTATTTTCAAAAAAGAAAAAAGATAATTCACCCTGACATTGATACCTTAAAACTCATGGTTGATGACAGTGGTTCAGCACATGCCACAAAGCCAACTCTTCAGTATCCATGTGTCCCAGACCAACCACAGATCCAAAGCCCACATTACAAAATGAAAGCTGGATCTGCACTCACTTCCATGATTGCTTTTTGTTTTCATTCAAGTGAATAAAAACGAGTGTGAGAGATGGGAACGAGGGACACCTATTAGCAAAAGTATGTTGGCATAAGGCACACCCCCTGTCACACCCACTTAACAAAGAATTATAAAAAAAAAAGAAAAGATTAGTTAAACCTCCAAGTGCTTTTGTTTTTACCACTTTATACTGGTTTTTATCATTTACAAATGCAGCAAATTAGAAATTGGAGGAAAGATTTAGCACTGGGAAACACTTTTTCAAAGATAAACAGTGCATTTTATGTACAAGTATATAGATCAGATCAAAATCTATCTCTCCACCCCCCAGCTCTCTCCATCTGTCTCCTCACGCATTACCAACTTACTAGCAGACATATCAGCCTGAATGTCACATCACTTCCTCAAACTCAACCTATCCAAAACCGAGCTCATGATATTTCCTCCCTCAGGTGCCACTTCCCCTAATTTCCCTGTCAAGATCAACGGCTCAACTATCAACCCATCTCCCCACGCCAAGGTCCTAGGTGTAATCCTGGACTCTGAACTAACCTTTCGAACCCACATTCTATCACTATCCAAAGCTTGCCGCCTCAGTCTTCGCAACATCTCCAAGATACGCCCCTTCCTAACCAATGACACCACAAAGCTTCTAATCCACTCCCTGGTCATCTTCCGCCTCGACTACTGCAACTCCCTCCTCATTGGTTTACCTCTAAATAGGCTATCCCCACTTCAGTCCATCATAAACGCTGCTGCCAGGCTCATCCACCACACAAACCGCTCAGTGTCTGCCACACCCCTCTGCCAATCCCTCCATTGGCTGCCACTCAGTCACCAAATTAAATTAAAGATACTAACTATAACTTACAAAGCCATCCACAACCTGGCCCCCAGCTACATCTCTAACCTAGTCACAAAATACCAACCTAATCATTCTCTTCGCTCCTCCCAAGACCTCCTGCTCTCAAACTCCCTTGTCACCTCATCCCATGCTCGCCTTCAGGACTTCTCCAGAGCCTCCCCCATCCTCTGGAATGCTCTACCCCAATCTGTCTGATTTTCTCCTACTTTATCCACTTTCAGACAATCCCTGAAAACTCATCTCTTCAGAGAAGCCTATCTGGCCCCCACCTAACAACTGTACATTTATCTTCTCAATCAGCACATCACCCATAGTTATTACCTCTTTTATCTCTTGACCTTCCCTCTTGGATTGTAAGCTCTAAGGAGCAGGGCCCTCTGATTCCTACTGTATCAAATTGTATTGTATTTGTACTGTCTACCCTCAAGTTGTAAAGCGCTACGTAAACTGTTGGCGCTATATAAATACTGTATAATAATAATAAATAAAAAATGATGGACAAATGAGGAGGAAAGAAGGAAAGAGGGACTAAGTTCCAAATTAGGGACAGTCCCTCAAAATCAGAGACAGTTGGGAGCTATGCTGGATGTTTTTACTATAGGGTCGGGGCACAAGTGTCCTCAGTGTAGTTCCCCAGTTTGGACACTAGGTGTTGCCATAGGCAGCTATGAGAACAAGCTCAGGGACCCCTATTAGTGACATCATAGATAGGCATTAGCGATAGCCACTTCAGAGTAGTGCAATCTTAGAAAGCGTCAGCCTTGCCCATATGGGGCATCCTGGGAAGTAGTGCTGTTATATAAATAGTCTGGCGGGAGACTGCCTTGAGTCATAATCAGAAGTGTCTGTAGGACCACAGCAAAGGTGTGGTCTGTGAGGCTCTATCTCTTGGAGCTTCCCCTTAGGGGGAGAGCAGTGAAAGAAAAGTGCAGGACTATTGGTACTACTTGGATCCCCTTTGCAAAATATATGGATTCCTCGATTTAAATCTCCTCTCCTTATGGTTCTCTCTATTGTTTGCAACATTAAAGCTGAATTCCAGGTTTTTTTTTTCCATAGTTACAGTGGTTCAGCTTGGACCAATGTAAGTGTACAGTATATACTCCATACCTGGCTGATCCCTGTAGTAGCCGCTGCTACTACAGTGATCCTCACTGTCTTCCGGGTGCAGTGCCGAGTAGCTACCTTGCAGCATATTAACCACAGGGAGTTGCCTGCTCATAATGGGTTCCATTCAGTTTAATGTTAGCTTTTCCCCCGTATATATTGCATAAGAAAACAAAAAGTGTATGGGGAAACTGTATATTCCAGGGGTATAAGACATATCAAATACTGTTCACACCAGAGACCAACACCTTTGATTTATTTGTATTTGACTTTATGTTTTGGTGTACAATGTTTGCTGCATTTCATACTGATATGTATGTGTTGAAAGAACATGTTAAACCACTTCTTCTAAATAAAGAATTTAAATAAATAATAATACTGGGCTCCATTCAGAGTATGCCTTGTATTTTCTCAATTAATGCAAAGCATTCTTTGATTGGACGAGGCAGAGTGGGGTCATGCTCTTCACCTCATTTAATCAGAGAAATAGTGTATTGATTTGGAAGAATAAAAGTCTTTCTCTGAATGGAGCCCATGCCTAGTGGGTGACCCTTGTGGTTACTATGCAACAGGGGAGTCGCTCAGCACTGGACCTGGAAGAGAGGAAGGATCACTTTAGTAGCAGGTATAGAAATTTACATTGGTGCAAGCTGGAAGATACAGTCAATCCACTTGTTGGTAATATTTTTTCCAGATTGGATGAGCAAGATCACCGCATGGATCAGTTTGCCATGGCGTTACAAACGCTCCTGAGTCGCACGGCTCTCCTGGAATCTCCCACTGTGGCTGCTCCGGTACAACCTGAGTTGCAGGCCGTTCCTGCTGCTGCGCCAGTCTCTGTGCCGGCACTCGCTTCAAGTATTACCTCTATAAGAGGTATGTCTGGTTCCGCCAGTGGCGGCTGGTGCTCAAAATTTTTTGGGGGGGCGCAGCCTCACTGTGCCCATCAAACGCAGCCACTGTGCCATCAAAAGCTGCCACTGTGCCATCAAACGCAGCCACTGTGCCCATCAAATGCTGCCACTGTGCCCATCAAACGCAGCCACTTTGCCCATCAAACGCAGCCACTGTGCCCATCAAACGCAGCCACTGTGCCATCAAACGCAGCCACTTTGCCCATCAAACGCTGCCACTGTGCCCGTCAAACGCTGCCACTGTGCCCCAAATGCTGCCACTGTGCCCCAAATATTGCCACTGTGCCCCAAATGCTGCCACTGAGCCCCAAACGTTGCCACTGTGCCCCAAGTGCTGCCACTGTGCCCAAGTGTTGCCACTGTGCCCCAAATGTTGCCACTGTGCCCATTAAATGCTGCCACTGTACCTCAAATACTGCCACTGTGCCCCAAATGTTGCCACTGTGCCCCAAGTGCTGCCACTGTGCCCCAAATGTTGCCACTATGCCCCAAGTGCTGCCACTGTGCCCCAAATGTTGCCACTGTGCCCCAAGTGCTGCCACTGTGCCCCAAATGTTGCCACTGTGCCCCAAGTGCTGCCACTGTGCCCCCCCGCCTGCCGTCTGCCTGGCACTTACCTTGTCTCGGGTGGGCAGCAGGTGACGGTGGCAGGTGGCGAACGGTGTCTGGTGTCCTCCATTTCTTCCCCAACCCCGATATCTTCTCCCGCACACTCCTCCTCTCGTCCTCTGCTATGATTGGACGCCTGATAGGCGTCCAATCACAGCCCCTGTTGTTTCAGCCAGTCAGGTGACATGTTGGCTGAGAGGCGGTTCAATGTTAGCAAAGCGAATTCTTTCACTTTGCTAACATATAGCTGAGTGACAAGGAACGCACAGTGTTCACATTTTTGGGCGCCTATTAGAGCCTATGGCTCTAATCAGGTGCTTCCAAAACACACCCCCACTGCTGTAATTCAGGTGTCCGGTGCCTGAAAAGGGGCCGGACACCTGAATAGGAGGTGTCAACAGCGACCACAGATAGATTCATGCAATGCATGAATCTATCTATGGTGATTAGAGTGGTGCAGGAGAGGGGGGGGTGACGCTCCTGCGCCCCTTATGGACACACCGCCACTGGGTTCCACTCTGCTTCCCCAGCGATTTGGGGATGACCCAGTTCAATGCAGAGGGTTTCTTAACCAGGTTGAGATATACTTTGAGATGCTGCCCCAGGTGTTTCCCACGGACAGAAGCAAAGTAATATCTTTGCTTTCTGAGAGAGCCTTGGCCTGGGCAAACCCTCTATGGGAGATGCAAAAACCTGTTGTCTTGAGTTACCCTGAGTTTGTGGCCACCTTTAAAAGGGTATTTGACATTCCCACACACTCCGCTTCTGCTGCCAAGTGCCTCATATCCATCAAACAGAGTACGAGAACTGTTGCCGACTACGCCATTGAATTCCATACTCTGGCAGCAGAGGTTCCTTGGAACAATGAGGCCCTCATGGCTGCTTTTTCTCATGGTCTCTCAGATTCCATCAAGGATGAGATAGCAGCCCGAGATATACCCACTGAGCTGGAGATGTTGATCACGTTTGCCATCCTCATTGACTCCACACTCAGAGAAAGAGTCTCTTTTAAGGAGCACTTGTGGAAGCCTCCTGTACATTTGCCTCCAAGCTTTGCAGTCCCACCCGTGCCTCCCTCACCTCCCGTGCCTCCTGGTACAGAGTCGGTCAGTGAAGATGAACCCATGCACTTGGGCTTCACGTGTCTCTCTGCGGATGAGAGAACCTTTAGGAGGAGGGAGAGATTGTGCCTTTATTGTGGCCAGGAAGGTCACTTTTTGAAGTCTTGTCCTACCCATCCAGGGAACGCCCGGACCTTTAGGTCCTGTCACGGACAGACCTTAGGTAGCGTTGTTTCGTCCCCAATTATCCAGGATAAGCCCCTGGTTTCGGTCACCCTTTCTTAGGCTGAGTCGTCTGTCGAGATACAGGCTCTAATCGACTCTGGGGCTGCAGGCCTGTTCATTGATGCTGCCTTTGTATCGAAGCACTCGATTCTGCTGCAGCTGCGCGACACTCCACTTGCAATTGAGGCTCTTGATGGGAGACCCCTACAGCCAGCCCATGTGACTCATGAAACGGTTCCGTTGTCCATGGCCGTAGGGGCTCTTCACCTCCTAATCCAATTCCAAGTTATTTCCTCACCTAAGTTTCCGCTGGTTATTGGTTATCCTTGGTTACAGAGGCACAACCCCTCTTATGATTGGCTCCGTGCTGAGGTTCACTCCTGGTCACCACAATGCAGTAAGACATGCTTCCAGAAGGTAGCCAAGGTCCTGTGAACCTCTTCACTCTCCTCCCTGCCGGAGGAGTACCACCATTTTGTCTTTGACAAAGGTCAAGCCGGTAGTTTGCCTCCACACTGGCCGTATGATTGCGTAATTGACCTTCAACCCGGTGCCATACCCCCTCGTGGCCGAGTTTACCCTTTGTCGGTCTTGGAGGATAAGACCTTGGAGGAGTATGTTGCAGATGCACTTTCTCGAGGCTTCATCCGCAAATCCTCATCCCCTGCTGGTGCTGGTTTCTTCTTCGTGAATAAGAAGAGTGGTGAACTGAGACCTTGTATTGATTATAGGGGTCTCAATCGTTTCACCGTTGATTACGGAGTTAGTTGACCGCCTCAAGGGAGCAACGGTTTTCACGAAGCTTGATTTGAGAGGGGCATACAATCTCGTGAGGATTAAGGGGGGCGACTAGTGGAAAATTGTGTTTAATACCAGAACAGACCATTATGAGTACCTTGTCAGCCAAGCTGAAATACAAGCACATGCGTGAAGGGACGACTCGGCCAGACGTCGCATGAACAGTGCAAAGGGGGTGGCACGATGCACGGGGGAAGCGCCCGCCCAATCCCCCGCATCCATCAAAGGAGGAGAGGAGGAGAGAGGGAGGGTACCCAGCATGCATCGCAACTCCCAGGCAAACAACCTATATTTTTGTTTTACCTATCTACATTTTTATGGGTACATACCATTTATTTTATTTTAAATAACATAGAAATCCCATCAACAATCACACGAAGAGTTTTCACACAATATATCCCATGGGGGACTGCATCTGTGCTCCTGGTTTCCACTTTGGCCCCTTCCTCAGCTCCCTGCCAGACATATCTTTCTGGCCGACCCCCGGCATGTGGTATCGCACAATCTCAATATCAGCTCTTATGTGAGTATTCTCGTTATGGCTAGCCATTTTTGTCAACTACTTCTATCCTCTCAGTTGGTAGTTATATTAGATAAGTTTGGTGATTTTTATCTCCCTTCAGAACATCGATGCACTTGCTCCTGATGAGTGGATTGCAGTCCACGAAACGTGTTGAGCCCATTGTGATGCATCTACCTGAAATCAACTATTATAGATAGTTTTAATATTTTTTTACTATACCTGATCAAATGACAATGTTCATTTCCGTGGGGGATCATGATGTACAATTTTTATTGTGTATGTGTCATGTTGGTTACAATTCATACTATGTATATTTGATACATCATATGCCTTTATGCATGTTATATTGTTCTATTTATGCCATATTTGGTTTACTAATAAATATACAGATGTTTATACATATGTGGATTTGTTTGGCTCCACCCAGGGGTGTTGCTAGGTGGGAAAAAAAACAGGGGCTCCAGCCCGGAGGTAAAGCCGGGGGGGCGGGCGGGCGGGGAGGGTGATAGGCTCATTTGCTTGACCTACCTAAAACATACACTGACCTACCTGGCACATACACTGACCTACCTGACACATACACTAATCTACCTGACATACACTGACCTACCTGACATACACTGATCTATCGGACACACACTGACCAACCTGACACATACACTGACCTACCTGACATACACTGACCTACTTGACACATACACTGACCTACCTAACACATACATTGACCTACCTGACATACACTGACCTATCTGACACATACACTGACCTACCTGACATATACTCACCCATCTGACACATACACTGACCTACCTGACGTACACTGACCTACCTGACATACACTGACCTATCTGACACATACACTGACCTACCTGACACATACACTGACCTACCTGACATACACTGACCTACCTGACATACACTGACCTATCTGACACATACACTGACCTACCTGACACATACACTGACCTATCTGACATACACTGACCTATCTGACACATACACTGGCCTACCTGACACATACACTGGCCTACCTGACACATAAACTGACCTACCTGATGGCACATCACCACACGTCAGACTTCAGATGACCTCTGATCTCCTGACACATCCAATTATAACTTGTCACAGGCAGTAAAAGTTTAAAATGGTTATATCAGTATAATTACATAGTTCAGGCTTTTCTTTACATGTCTATTACAAATTTAGCTCTTATTTAATAACTGGAATTCGATCACTGAAACAGAATTTTCATATCCCTGCACACTTTAGAAACTTGAGTCCAGATTGTTGCTGCTCAGCCTTACCTGTAGTGTGCGAGTACACTCATCCCGGCATTCACCACCACTCAGACAGCCCTGCAAGCAACAGGCAGCCAGAGCCAGGATAGAAAAGCTGCCCGCCCTATTACACAGAGTGAGCGGGGATCGCCCAGTGCCCAGCGCGGCCGCAGTATCATTGCTCCCTTCTCCTGGACCCGGCAGCGCTTATGATGGACGTCACACGTCCCGCGGTCTTAGCATTGGACCAGTGTGACATCCATCATAGGAGCCGGGTCCCGGACGCGGGACATTTTGTACATCACTCGGCCGCGCTGGATAAGCGGGAGATCGTTCCCTGTTGCCTGTGTAAACGGCTCAGGGCTAATAATGCATTTAGGAATATCGAGACCCAGGGCTTTTTGGGGGCACACTTGGGGCTACAGCCCCTGTCAGCCCCCCCTCCCAACACCACTGGCTCCACCGCACATACCTCATTCAAAGTCCCAACCTTCCCCCCTTTTTCTGCACACATATGGAGGACATGCTGCCAAGCACACAGCTCCTCTTACATTACTATAACAATACTATACACAAATGGACAGATTTAATTACTTTAGGCAATGATGTCAAAAGTAAACCTCCTCAATTACATAGAATGTTTTATTGCTCTGATTATCCTTGTTTTGCCCTAGTTAGTGTAGTTGTGGGGTCATCAGCAGGGGAAAGCAACTTTAAGACTACTTTGTGTCTATTATTTGTTATGGTTGTGCCCACAATGAATCTTCCATAAGTTTATAGAAAGAAATCCAAACACAGTCAGACTGGTAGATAACATGTTGCATAATGTAATGAATTAACTGCTGCATGTTACAAATCAAATTTACTGGCGAAAGATTCCTTTAGAAGAATCTTTGAATTAAAATCAAATTTTTGGGCAAAAATAAAATTTAATGAATTTAATGCACACAAACACAATATAATAACCAATTGTATGTAAAATATAAAAATATGATGTTATGCCAAGTAAATAGATACCAAGCATGTCAAACTTTAAAACTGTGTTCGCCCAAGGAATGGTGGCAAGCTGCAGTACCTAAAAATCTCTATAGGTGACAATTTAAAAGCCTTTACAGGTTACTAGTTTAGATTTACACAGGAGGTC
Organism: Aquarana catesbeiana; assembly: GCF_042186555.1. NCBI lineage: Eukaryota > Metazoa > Chordata > Amphibia > Anura > Ranidae > Aquarana > Aquarana catesbeiana. Next base: position 337,187,807 of record NC_133329.1, read on the forward strand.
TGGAGCTAAAGTTATTGCTCTTGCTCTGATGTTCACGACGATACCTCACATGTGTGGTGCGATCACCGTTTACATATGCATGCGGGACCTACCTCTACATATGTGTTCGCATTTGCATGTGAGCATGGGGAAACTTTATTATTACTTAATTATTTATTTCATTTAAAACTTATTTACACTGTCCCTTTATTTTTTTATCAAAATTATTGCTATCACAAGAGATGAACAACATTCCTTGTGACAGCACGGGCTGTGACACATCCTCTTTATAGAGAGATCGGGGGTCTACTAGACCCCAGATGTCTCCTCTGGCCTCCAAAGCATCTGGTTAAACAGAGATTGGTTTGATCAGATGCTTGTACAAGCCATCAACGCCAGTTCCTCTTTCTCTGTTCAGTTCATAGGATGCCACTGGTCAGTGCGGTCCCAGGCACTCACATCCAATTGTGCAAAGACAGCAGGGGGAGGGGACCACCCCCAATTCACCACCTGTAGAAGTGATTGAGTTGCTCTATGGCCACTTAAATAGCTTCTACTGTAAAGGGAATCACTGGCTGAAAATTTTGATATTGGGATGATATGTGCAGGCATCATCCTGGTATAACCACTGAAACCCTAGGACGTCATATGATGTCCTATGAGTGGCAAGTGGTTAAAAATGAATTGAATAGTGTTTTTGGACAAATTTCTAACTAGGTGGTATAGAACACCCTCTCGCCTGGCTCAGATGTTTCCAGGTTCTGATCCCACCTCATCGCGGTACATTTTTGGTGGGACTTTCCAAAGATTAGGACTTTTTGGGATTCAATACTTCCTTGGATCCAGAAAACGTCCACATGACCAGTTGAATATACCCCGCTTCAGTTTCTCTTCCATGATGCTAGGTCTTCGGTCAGCAAAAGATTATAACCACTCACTTGCTAAACACTGCTAAATGCCTGATCCCAAGATATTAGAAAAAGGTAGCATGTCCAACATTATCTGATTGGAAGAAAGAAGTAAACGTTCATGAAAGCTTAATGTTGAGTACTCACTACTAAGGACAAGTTCGATCAATTCCGCGATACCTGGTCGGGATGGATGTATTATTCTGAAGAGATCCCTGATGCGTAGTAATGTCCCTCCCAGACTGAGCAGCCAACTCACTAGGAACTCACTTTAGCTTCTTTCCTTCACCTTTCCCACCCCCCCTATTTTGGATTCAGATGTCTCTGTGTAGTTTTAGATACAGCAGATGCTCCTTCGACGACACCAGATCATGCCTGATTTAGTTCTTGGGTCTTACATCTTTAGGTACTTACCCCCTAACTTTCCCTTCCCCTCTTCCCTCTTCATTTCTTTATTGTTTTGTTAGAGAGAGGTACTAGTCCCATATGGTACATTTATTATGAGCTGACAACTCTCTGGATGAGCATGATGTTTCCTTCCTTTGGGTATGCTCCCCCAGTGCACAGGTTGGATCTCAATGTGTATGTCTATTGATGTACTTTGTTTGGTCCAGGGGCAAAATCTGGTGTTGTGCATTCCACCCTGTAGATCTATTTTGATGGATAGTATTTGGACTATTGCCTCTTGTTTGTTTCATCAGTCACCAATATTGACACATGTACATTTTTCTTTTACATTATTGTTCTTTATAAAAAGTCTCTATACATAAAGATTATTAAAAAAAAAAAAATAGCGTTTTTGGTTTGTGGTGCTCAGATGCAATGTAGTTCCATTTAATCTTAATATTAACATTTAGGTCCAGCCAAAATGCTTTTTTTTTAATTTTGCGTAGAGTGAAGAAGGATTAGAACCCCAGTTTTGTGTTTTAATGCTTTCCAGAACTTTATAGAATATCCCTTCACTAGGGAATCTACATTTAGGACTTGGCGAGGATCATAGCTGTCTTGTACTGGACTCATAGGTCTCTGTACTAGACAGATAGAGCTGCTGTGGGCCTGATAAAAATCTTTTAGCCTTGTGGTGACATTATGGTAGGCAAATTCCATTAATATTCAACTGACTATAAAGGGCAGTGATTGATAAATTGATTGTGAAACAGATCAGAAATAAGGTGGGACAATAGTCCTACAAAGAGTCTGCAGACACAATGAGGTCCCCCAGTAACCTTCCTAAAATGGAAATGAAAAAGAAAGCACCTGACAAGAGGTTGCACATTATTGGTGATGTACAGGGGCCTACAGCATTATTCTCCAATGCACATGTCTGCACTTTATCCTAGTTTTATTTTACATCATTATAGTTACATAATTGGGGGTATAAGGGAGAGAAAGAATGTTTATAAAAGGTCATGACAACTTAATTTTAAAGTATAGAATGGTCAAAAAAGCAATCCTTTATAATACTAAATATGCACTTATCCTGTGGTACATTCATTTATATTATAAAACATTCCTGTATTAAATATCTCAATATTACAATTATTTCTGTATAATGCACTATAGCCTCCCATACTACAATATAACAGGTATGTTACCAACTGTTGCCAATTTCCTATTCATCCCTCTTCTTTTTTTTTGGGGGGGGGGGGGGAGGGGGGGACACGTTCCAGCACAGCAGCGATTATTGCATTTAGCACTGGCAGCTGGTCTAAAGTAAGCAGGTTGCCATGGTTATGACGGTTAATAATGGTGTGTCACCTCTGCTTCATGTTTACATTCTAAATCCCTTACAATATTGCACAATCTAAACACACTATACACATTGTTGATATAAAGGGGAAAGTGCTGTTTATTTCTCTTATTCATAATTTATTTGAAGAATCTGCATAAAAAAAGACTTAATTATTCTCAGATGATATTGTTACAGCCTGTGGTTAATTTGAGTGGGAGAACTTTGAAAATATTTGGGAAAAAAATGACAAACTGTGATCAGAATTCTATAGCAGGAAATCCATTGATTTTTTTTTTTTTACAAAATTAAAACCCCTTTCACACTGCGGCCGTTTTCAGGCGTATTAGCACTTGGAATAGCGCCTGTAAAGTGCCTGAAAACTGCCTCCGTTCTCTGCAATGAGTGCTTTCACACCCGGGCGGTGCGCTCGTGGGACGTTCGGAAAAGTCCTTCAAGCAGCATTTTTGGGGCGGGTTGGGAGCGCTGTATACAGTCCTCCTAATACGCCTCTGCTCAATGCAATGAATGGGTAGCGCTTCCAAAGTGCCTGAAAAGCGATTTGAAAGCGCCGAAACATGGACGTTTTTAACCCCTTATTTGGGGCTAAGTGTGCTCCACCAGCGACCGAAAAGTGGCGCAAAAGCGCAGCTCAAACAGCGGTAAAGCGCCGCTAAAACTATCTGTGCTTTACTGTGAACGCGGCTCCAGTGTGAAAGGGGTCTAAGAAGCAATCATATTAACCAACCCCTTGTTACAATTTTCTGTAGGAAAGTCTCACTTTCTGACAATTGCTCTACATAGATCTCAGACAACCACTGTTGAAACCAATGTTTAGATCAGCAAGTGTTCTGTTTCCTTCATATTTCCACAGTCTGCTTTTGTAATGGAGTGATATAAACCAGTTAGGCCTAGTTCACAATGGCCTCAGCCTGTATAAGGGCTTGTTTACACCTGTGTTGCACAGAGAATGCATTAAAGGGTAACTCCACTTTTGTCGGGGGAAAAAAGCAAATAAAAAAACACAATATTGCACAGTTGTGACTCAAGTCATATTGTAATTGAATGTCATTATACATGACCTTTCCTTTTCAATCTGCAGCTCTGTAATTTTCTGTAAAATGCAATGCAATATGGCTACCTGGAGGTTTGTTTGTTTTTTTACCATAGATATCAGGCAGATGGTTTAGGAAAAAAGAAACATCTAATAAAGGTTGAAGGAACAGGTCTCAGGCACATGCACTCTGACTTCTTGAAGGAAAGAAAAAACCCAGTACTTTCAGCTAACATCGCATCTTCCTCAACACAACAGACAGAAAATATTTGGCATTATGACTTGAATAAAAGAAGTAAGGATTTTACACTATGTGGAGCATTCATTCATGTCTTGGGAGTACACCCACGAGATTGAACGCTAGGAGTAAGCTTTGGAGGACCAATATTGTTCCATTTGGGATCTATCTGAGTGTATCTGGGGAAAACCCTGGCCTGGGTTGTATAGCCACATGCCCGATTGACCTTTTCTTTAATTAGAAAGTCATATGAAGCTTGTAAGCCTGCATCTTTATCATTGAGGTGGTGGTGTCACAGCCGGAATCTCTTAAAGGGGTGGTGTACCTCTCTTCTCACATGTAGGGATTTGTGGACTTTATTTGAAATAGATCTCTTGCAGAACATAATATTTTTAATTGTCTCAGCCTTATATTTATTTATTTAATTTATTGTGACATTTGAGACATTCATTCACGTCCTTTCACTTTGGATTTTATTTTGCACTCATTTGGTTGGTGTATTATGATTTATGCACTTTATTTTGTTAAGTTTTTGTGATTTCATTAAAAGCGCTATTTTTTTAAAATTGCTATACAGTAAAACCCTTGTTTGCGAGCATAATTCGTTCCGGGAACATGCTTGTAATTCAAAGCACTTGTATATCAAAGCGAATTTCCCCATAAGAAATAATAGAAACTCAGATGATTCGTTCCACAACCATTTATTCATAAGTCCTTCAGTTTACCATATAAAAAGATTATAGCAATGTGATAGGTTGTGTAACCATAAAATGTCCATCCACAAATGGAAGCCTCCACAAGGAGATTAGAAGCAAAATCCAACAGGCGCTACAGTGTATACAAGGGAAGAGAGGCACCTCTAAGTGTAGCAATATGGTTACATTTAATGAAGGTACAAAATTAACCGCTTCCTGACCGCCTCACGCAGATATGCATCAGAAGGGCACGTACAGGCAGATTACGTTGCCCTTTAAGAGGTGGCTTGCAGGCGCATGTGCCTGCCAGGAGCTCCGTGAGCGTGATTGCGGGTCCTGCGGACTCGATGTCCGCAGGGATACCTGCGATTATCTCATGGAGAGGAAGAACAGGGAAATGCTAATGTAAACAAGCATTTCCCTGTTCTGCCTAATGACACTGTCACTGATCACAGCTCCCTGTAATTGGGAGCAGTGATCAGTGTCCTGTCACACACAGCCCCTCCCCCCACAGTTAAAATCACTCCCCAGGACACACTTAACCCCTACATCGCCACCTAGTGGTTAACCCCTTCACTGCCAGTCACATTTACACAGTAATCAATGCATTTTTAATTGCACTGATCGCTGTATAAATGTGAATGGTCCCAAAATCACGACAAAAGTGTCCGATGCGTCTGCCATAATAAAAATCGCTGATCGCCGCCATTACTAGTAAAAAAAAAAAATATTAATAAAAATGCCATAAAACTATCCCCTATTTTGTAGACGCTATAACTTTTGCACAAACCAATCAATATATGCTTATTGCATTTTTTTTTTACCAAAAATATGTAGAAGAATACGTATTGGCCTAAACTGAGGAAAAAAAATGTTTTTTTATATATTTTTTGGGGATATTTATTATAGCAAAAAGTAAAAAATAATGCGTTTTTTTCAAAATTGTTGCTTTTTTTGTTTATAGCACCAAAAACAAAAACCGCAGAGGTGATCAAATACCACCAAAAGAAAGCTCTATTTGTTGGGAAAAAAAGGACGTCAATTTTATTTGTGAGCCATGTCGCATTATTGCGCAATTGTCAGTTAAAGTGATGCAGTGCCGAATCGCAAAAAGTGCTCTGGTCTTTGGCCAGCCAATTGGTCTGGGGCTTAAGTGGTTAAGCAACTCACATGGTGGATAATTAAAAGAGGCACATCTAAGTATGCAGGCATCCAGGTTAAAGCTGCCCACTTAGACCACCCTCCGTACCACCGGCTCTCACCACTGTCAGTCTGCAATCGTGACCGGGAAGACTACCCTGCAGTAGAGCAATCTGAAAGTGAGCCTTGAAGCACTCGTGGAGCGCAGCGTGGAAAGGATGACGTCGATGGTGGTGTGGAGGATGGTCTATGTGGATATCTTTACTCCGGAGGCACATCTAAGTATGCAGGCATCCAGGTTAAAGCTGCCCACTTAGACCACCCTCCGTACCGCCGGCTCTCACCGCTGTCAGTCTGCAGTCGTGACCGGGAAGACTACCCTGCAGTAGAGCAATCTGAAAGTGAGCCTTGAAGCACTCGAGGAGCGCAGCGTGGAAAGGATGACGTCGATGGTGGTGTGGAGGATGGTCTATGTGGACATCTTTACTCCGGATGCCTGCATAGATGTGCCTGTTTTAATCATCAACCGTCTGAGTTGCTAAATGTAACCATATTGCTAAACTTAGAAGCGCCTCTCTTCTCTTTTATTCCCAGTTGTGACATGACGCTAATTGTATATCAAGACATCGCTTGTATTTCAAGTCAAAATTTATTCAAAAATTTTGCTTGTCTTGCAAAACGCTCTCAAACCAAGTTACTCTCAAACCAAGGTTTTACTGTATTTACGCGTACTGTGCAAACATCACACAGCAAAATCGCTGCTCAGTAATAGTTTATATGTGGACACTTTTTAAAAAAGAATCTAAGCGCAGTTGTTATTCTTTGATTTATACCTTGCTGCCTGCAAGCAGTGATTCCTGTACTGACTCCGCCTCCTGAAACTCCTCCTCTCAGCACCTCTGTAGCTCAGATGGCAGGCTCTGTGAAATGTGTGACACAGCAGTGCCTATCAACAGGGAATATTGAATACATGTCACAGAATTCAAAGAAGTAAATGTGTGGGATCTTCGCAAAGTAAGTTTACAAACTTCAAGGTTCTTCAGAGTAATAGGAGTAGGACAGAAATAACTGAAATACAATGTGGAAATGAATATAATTTTAAATTTGGACCATAGATACACTTTAAAGTGACAATTAGCACTCCCGCCATGCTGCTCATGCTGCTCTTATACAAGCTGAGGCCAGGCCTTAGCCTTAAAGTGGATGTAAACTCAATTTTTTTTTAAGTAAGGCTTGTACCTTGTACAGTATAGGATTTCATGTCATCTGTGCCCAGTCCCGCCACAAAGAGTTAATCTAGCTCTGAGCAATCCTCTTATCTTTTTTCAGTGAGATAAAAACTGTCAGACAGAGAAATAGATGTCCATTTCTCCCCCTTGCTGTGAGAGACAGGTGATTTACATATCTTATGCACGAGTGTGAGAGAGGCATTCTGTGTACATCCCAAACCCCCTCCTTTCTTCTGGATGTTAGTGATCATGGGGAATAATCCACAAGACCAGCAGAAGTTCAGTGTAATGCCCTGTACACACGGTCGAACTTTCCGGCGGAAAATGTGCGATCGGAGCTTGTTGTTGGAAATTCCAGCCGTGTGTAGGCTCCATCGGACAGTTTCCATCGGAATTTCCAACACACAAAGTTTGAGAGCAGGCTATAAAATTTTCGCGTAAATTCCGATCATGTGTAGACAATTCCGACACACAAAGTGCCACTCATGCTCGGAATCAAGAAGAAGAGCAGCACTGGCTATTGAAATTCATTTTTTCTCAGCTCGTCGTACGTGTTGTACGTCACCGCGTTCTTGACGTTCAGAATTTTCTACCAACTTTGTGCGACCGTGTGTATGCAGGACAAGTTTGAGCCAACATCCGTCTGAATAATTTCGATGGATTTTGTTGTCGGAATGTCCGACTGTGTGTACAGGGCATTAGAAATACACAGGAGAAAATGCATGTTGACAAGGGGAGTGTAGAGGTGGGCGGGGAGTCTACTGACTTTACGACTCCACCCACCGAGCTCCAGACAACAGACCCACCCACAGAATCTGCAGTTTTTCAGGTCTCATAACAGACAGAGGGGAGACATTTGACAGGTAAGGATACATGCAGGAGGCATGTATATCCTTATAGATAACCCCTATGGCAGTAGATTAGAAAGTATGAGAGTGGGTTTACAACCACTTTAAGGCTGGGTTCACACATGCTGCCGCCACTGTTCACAACAGGTGGTTCGGTGCATTCCTGTTCACCGGTTCAGGTGCGAATCAGGTCAGAATTTTTGCCTGAATTTGTACTTGAATTAGGACCAAAAATGCACAGGACCCTTTCCAAATGCAGACCGCGCCCGCCCCAGGAGGTGTATGAATCGGCTTCATTGCAGGCTGGGCACACTCTCCTGTAATGCAGGGTAACTCGCATCCAATTTGCATAAGTGTGAACCCAGCATAAAGCATTTGTAAATGCTATTTTTTTTTTTACTAATAAACATTATACTTACCTGCTCTGTGTAATAGTATTGCACAGAGCAGCCGCAAACCTCTTCTTCTGGGGTCCCCCGCAGGCGCTCCAGGCTCCTCCCCTGCTCAGACTGCCACCATAGGAAGCCGCTTCCTATGGGGACGCACCTGTAGGCTCACTCCTAAGCCAGGCTTTGTGCGTCTATTGACACATACAGCAGGGCTCAGAGACAGGGCTCATGTAAGTATAGGGGGGTGAGGTGGAGATATGTTCACTGGAACATTTCTTACCTTAATGTAGGGAAGCCATTAATATAAAAACAAACAAAGAGAAATCTTGCGAGCCACAATAATCCAATGCTCAATGTGCATAAAACGTGAGAATCAAAAAAATAATAAATAATTATATATAAAAAAATATATATATATTGCATGGTATGCTAGATGTGATCTCCACTTTACTCTGGGTTAAAAGGCTCCATAGACATCCCGCAGCTATCGGAAGTCGGGATGTCTATGGAGCCTTTTTAACCCAGAGTAAAGTGGAGATCACATCTAGCATACCATGGAGAGCCCAAGGGGTGGCTACAAAGCGTGATTTGACATAGTTAGCCACTGTGTCACACGCTCTGAGGTGAGCGCAATCACTTTGGGGGGTTACCAGGACACATCACGGTTGTTTGCAGCATTCGAATTCACCGCACTGGATGATTTGGATTTTGTTGGATACAAATGCACATTTAATTTGGACATTTTATGGACACTACAATAAGGATATCACTGAACACAGATTACATCGACTGTGTTTAAGACGCACTGGGGACTTTTATGCTATTTGATATTTTTTATTGCATGCTGCACTATATGCGAGACATTGCATGTTGTTTAGTTCGTCACTGGATTAAGTCTTTTTGGTATAATTATACATGCACATTGCACTTTAAATTGTTTGGTATGCATATACAATGTAGAAGATTGTATGCACATTGCACATAGGAAGTTTTCATGTAGAAAGTTTTATTCACTGTATTTGATGTTTACTTATTAGTGATTTTTCTGACATCATCTTTATATTATATTATCAAGCGCAGCGCAAATATCCTTTATCTACATTAATATAAAAATATTTTTCCTTTGGAACCATTTTAACATTTTTTGTTTTATAGTTGGAATAATCTTCTTAGGGAAATGAGGGTGGAGCTAAGCAGACACTGTATCAGATGTTTAAATCTATATATGTGCGGATCCGTTTTCAGACATCCGCCTGCTCAGCAGGGATTGCTCCGCTAATCCCCGCTGAGCCGGCGGATGAAAAGTCCATCAGAAACGGACCTGTCAGATCTCCGTTCTCCTCTAGGGGGGTCGGATGAAAACGGACCGCCTGTTCGTTTTCATCCGATCCGATCCGCCAGACAGATGGAAAATAGGGTTTCTATCCATCTGGATTTAGTGGAGCGGATCAGATCGGGGCGACTCGGATGTCAGCGGACATGTCACCGCTGACATCTGTCTCTCCATAGAGATGTATGGAACGTCCGTTCAGGTCCGCCTGCAAATCTGACAGGCGGATCTGAACAGTCCGCACATGTGAAAGGGCCCTTAAAGTGATTGTAAAGTCTATTTTTTTTTTATAACAAACATGTTATGCTTACCTCCTCTGTGCAGTTGGTTTTGCACAGAGCAGCCCAGATCCTCCCCTTCTCAGGTCCCTCTTTGCTGCACCTGGCCCCTCCCTCCTGTCGTGTGCCCCCACAGTCGACAGCTTGCTATGGGGGCACCCGAGCCGAGTCACAGCTCCGTGTGTCGATTCAGACACGAGGCCGCGGCCTGCCCCCGCCCCCTCTTTCTCCTGATTGGCTAACTGACTTTGATTGACAGCCACGGGAGCCAATGGTGCCACTGCTGTGTCTCAGACAATCAGGAGAAGAGTCCTGGATGGCTAAGACACTAGTGGACATCGCTGGAGAGAGATGGGGCTCAGGTAAATAATTAGGGGGTGCTGGGGGGGGGCTGCTACACACAAAAGTTTTTTATCTTAATGCATAAAAAACCTTCTGCCCTTACAACTCCTTTAATTCTATACCCACACAAAGTGCATAACATACAATACAAATATATACAAAAGCATCCTTCAGATTTTTATACAACAGTGCAATCCACTAAATGCAACAATAAAACGTCCAGCTTCTATGAAGTGAAAACAATCCATGTAAATTATCCTCCTCCACCTCTGTGAACAATCAGCTCCGCTCAATGTGATATCCCACGCCTTATGTCCACACAGAGAACTCTCTAGATAAATATGACCTTTCCGAAAATAAAAGGTCTATAGCACATTTGTATCACACCTGCATCTCGCCCAGTCCTTTCTCTTTCTATAGGAGCTTTTACATGTAATACTTAAAGCCATGCAATACCAAAAACTCTGATAGTGTAATAAAGTTTTAAACATTTATTTAAAAGCAAAGAAATATATTTTCTCATTTGCGACAGAGCTAAAATCTGCACCAGTCTGAAAATCTGAAAAGGCTTATGCTGGCCACACATTATACAATTTTCTTATTCTATTTCCTTTAGATTTATCTTCAACCACAGTATGTAGTGCAAGGGCCTGCCTGATTGCATACAAATTGAAAGTGTTCAGGTTAGACCTCATAAATTATATAGTTTTGGTAAATTTATAGGAAAATTGTATAATGCATGGCTAGCCTTAGTCGCTATTTTCCTCTGCAGCTCTGTGTTCTGTTTGTTCTCATTAACCTCCCTGGCGGTATGATTATTTCGGATTTTAGGTGCTGAAAGCGGTACAATTATTTTGCATGGAAATTTGGCGTTTTATATTGTAGGTCTGTAAATCTTAACAATAACACACCTAAATCTGTCCAAACCAGAGTCTAGTAGATATCCCGGGTATGATAAAGTTTGAAACACAAAAACATAAATTATAATATAATAAATAAAAATAAATAATAAAAAAAAATAAAAATAAATAGTAATAAAATACATTTCCCCACGATTCACTATCGCTCAATTCTGCAAGTGTTCTTATTTACTATCGCTATTTTCTAGCTGGTCTAAAGCCACTTTTGACGTAAAGGGACACTTTTTGGTTGCTATGGACAATCTCCAGTTTCCAGGCAGAAAGAACAGTGTATATCATGTAAAACTGCATGCAGGGCATGGGCCAAAGCACTGGGGACAAAAGGGATGTGAAATCATTTCATACAGTACTGTAATCTGTAAGATTACAGTACTGTATGTGTTATGATTTTTACTTTTTTTTTAATTTGCTGCCAGGCTCCGCCCCCGTGCGCTCGCAGGGAACGGAGCCTGGCACAGAGAGGCTTCGGAGGAGGACGGAGCCCTCGGACACTGCGGGGGACATCGCAGGATCCCGGGGACAAGGTAAGTAAGGAGGCACCAGGATCCTGCAATGTAATCCCGAGTGTGGCTCGGGGTTACCGCTAATGGTCCTGAATTTTAACCCCGAGCCACACTCGGGAAAACCGCCAGGGAGGTTAAGAGATATTGTAGTTCAGAGAGTGCTTTTTAGCACATACATAATAGCAGCACATGCTTTAGATTTGAAAAGGTTTTAAAATATTAAAATATACTTATACTTTTAGATTTTAAAACTATTTTAAAATGTTAAAATATTACAATATTATTATAATTATATTAAAATAATTGAATTTTAATTTTTAATACTACATGATCAATATACCAGTATGTAGAGAACATTCACAGATCTTTACTACAGTGGAGAAGCAGATAATGTGACAAGAATCTTGGGTATATTATATAAAACATATATGTAAATACATATATTAGGCAAAACATATATATTCATATATATAAATATATATATATATATATATATATATATATATATATATATATATATATATATATATAAATATATATATATATATATATATATATAATAATCCAAAACAGAACATCCAGTCAAGTGAAAAATCGGTAAACGTAATCCATATGTGCAAAATCAATCAATTATTGAAATAATAATTCATTTAAATAATTGATTGATTTTGCAATATGAATTATGTTTAATGGAAGAAGGTGGCCTGGGCTGATGAATTCAACAATGGCTTGAGGAACATAACAACAAATTCTCGGTGTTAATTTGGCCTCCAAATTCTCCAGATCCCTCGTACTCTATAGCAGTGTTTCTCAACTCCAGTCCTCAAGGCGCCCTAACAGGTCATGTTTTCAGGATTTCCCTCAGATGAAACAGCTGTGGTAATTACTAAGGCAGTGAAACTGATCAAATCACCTGTGAAAAATAATGGAAAGCCTGAAAACATGATCTGTTGGGGCGCCTTGAGGACTGGAGTTGAGAAACACTGCTCTGCATGCAAAATCATATCTGGGATATATAGCATACTATATGAATGTATAAATTATTTGAAAAAAAAATTTAAATCTGTATCTTTTTTTTAAGCTGGCCATACACTAGAAGCAATTCATTGAAAACTTTTATTTCAAGAATGTTTGTTTGATTTTCGAATCATTAGTGGAGCAAAATTGCACAGTGACAAGAAAATTCAAAGGAGCAATGTGGAAAAAAATTTCTCAAACTAATTTCTAATAGTGAATGTGTTTTTATGTTTGGCTTCATGCATTAATTACAAAATCAATTGTTAAAAGCAGCTGAGATTTTGAAGGACTTTCCAATGGCATTCGTCAAGTAATCGAACGACAAATTTTAAATAAAAAAATGGTATGGGTTCCCCCTCCAAGGGCATACCAGGCTCTTGGGTCTGGTATGGATTTTGGGGGGAGCCCCATGCCAGCTCTTGGAGGTGGAACCCATGCCGGTTTTTTATTTAAAGTTTGGCGTGGAGTTCCCCCTCAAGAGTCATACCAAACACAATGCCTGGTATTGGCGGGGATCCAAGTCAGATCCCTGTTCATTGAAAGTCTGCTTCAAGTTGCAGGGCAAAGTCGGATCCAAAGTAGGACGGCTGTCGTGTCGCACCAGTGTGAACCCAGCCTAATACAAGAGATGTGTTACTGGCCAGATCACCAGGTGAAAACAGAGGGCAAAAAACAAAGAAAAGAGAACAGCCACCACATCTAATGTAATATATTACATTTTTGGTTTGGGGTCCAATACTGCTTTAACTTCCTTAGTACACTAGAGGTTATGTACATTATTTTTGTATCCAGTCAGCCTTGCTCAGTTTGTGGTGAATCAAATGCAGATTGTGCAAACAGATCATAATGTTAATGATCAGCTTTAGGCATAAAACTATTTACTAGATCACATTTTTACATGTGTTTGAATTATATAGTGCTATGTATTCTCTGTGGCACTCTACAGTTCTACTTTAAAACAAGATGTTTGTCAATGTTTGTGTATGGTGTTCTGCAGTCCTTGAAAAAGAATAGCCATCAGTCTGTGCAATCTTTATGAGGCTAAGTGGGATGACATTTATCGTACAATCAGAAGATGAAAACTGAATTGTATGAAGAGATTGTAACATGCGACCAGCTATTGAGAAAGATCAGGTCTACGTAAAGACATATGCATTGAAAACAGCAAACGACAGTTGTGTAGTGTGCATTTAAGCCAATCTCATTATGTTAGTCCTTTAATTTTCTCAGCAACAACACAAGGGCACTCTGCGAAGGGCCATTTTTGTTAAGCGAGTCGTTTTGCTGCACAGTGCTAGCTTATCATTTTAGTAATATTTTGGGAATTGGCTGTACTGTTACCCTACAAGGCAGCACGGTAGCCGTCTTCAGCAAAGATCTACTTCCAGCACCCAGCTTGGCCTATTTACTCAGCGGGGGATCGTACTGTTGTTTGTAATCAACTCAAATTATCTCAAACGCTTTGATAAAACCATTGCTATTTGTGTGTTTAACCTTGAGTTTTTAAATTATTTTCTATGAGCGTAGGGAATGATAGTCAAACAGTACCTCCTGCGGAACTGATCTTTACAAGTATCAGGCTTTCCCCAGAGCCCAGTTTATCGGCTACAGCAGAGAGCACTTCCTTCACCGAGGCTGCCACTTGAACACGAATGGTGGTGTATGTGTGATCAATGCAGTACACCTTGAACAGAACTGTTAGGAAACAAGAAAAAGCACAATTGTAATAAAGGGACAGAACACATACCGAATAACCACATTACAAATCAAATCTAATAATTATAAAAAAAAAAAACCTGAAAACAAAATTTATGTTGTATCCACAGCCAAAACTGTCTGTGTGCCCAATAGGCAGATATACTTTATTTGTCTTGGGGGCCACCATCAAAGGTATTGAAGGAAAACCCAAAATTTGGAGTTGTCACCAGAACAGGAATAAAGGGCAAACCTTTCAGTAAAGACACTAATACCGTGTACACACGACCGGACTTTTGGTCGGACTGAACTCCGAAGGACATTTCGACGGAGTTCCGCCGAAGTTCCAACGAAACATTTCGAACGTGATGACGTACGACCGGACTAGAATAAGGAAGTTCATAGCCAGTAGCCAATAGCTGCCCTTGCGTCCTTTTTTGTCCGTCGGACTAGCATAGAGACGAACGGATTTTTCGATCGGACTCAAGTCCGTCGGAAAGATTTGAAACATGTTCTATTTCTAAAGTCCGACAGATTTTTCGACAGAAAAGGTCCGATGAAGCCCACACACGATCGAATTGTCCGACGGATTTGTTACGTCAGACCAGTTCGGTCGAAAAGTCCGGTCGTGTGTACACGCCATTAGAGGGAATTTCGCTCACTTTGGAAAGCTTTCCACGTACTTTTTGTTGGGTCTACAGGACAGGAAGTGAAGGATAATCTCCCCATATGAAATGATAACAAAATAATCTGACAGGGGTTCAGCACATTCCATACTTCGTTCAACCAATCTTGTGATTTGCACAACTCAAGCTTGAAGGAAGATACACTTATTTCCTGGTTAAGATTTGTGTTTTCCCATAAAAATTCTCTTCGTCCAGCCTCATCACTTGGCAGTGAATTTTATCACCAGCTTTGTCCAATGAGCAGGAAACTGAACCAGGAGGTAGCAGAGTGACCATATTGAATAGCAGATGTGTGAGTATCACAAGAATGGTGGGTGACAGTGTCAAGCGTTTGTAAGTAAAGCAGTAAATATGATTGATAGTCCTTTTTTCTGGAATTCCACTTAAGCTATAAGTACAGATTTTTTTATACTGATGAATGGAGAAGGAATCTTTAAAAGAATAATTCAAAACAAACTGAATGCACTGGTATCCAAAACCACTTTCCATGTTGTATATCTTGAGAAATTCAGTGGCAAGGTCTCCCTTTGATACAACCTGTTTCTATTTTTTGCTCCCTATGCAGTTTGGGCTCCTTATTCCTGCCTTGGTGTGTTCTTATTCCTCATACTGCTGTCTACAAAATATAAATACAGTAAAGTCAAAAAAAGGGAAAGGGGCCATCTTAAAATGTCTAAAGCAGGTGTGTAGCCCTGGAATCTCAAGCCTATCTATCAGAGCCCCTCAAGAGATAAAGGAAGGCATTGGGTGGTTTGACATGGCAGCATCTACCAAACACCGAAGCATCAGCGGGTTGAATTACATTCACTGAAGCCCAACTCTAGCTTCTAAATAAAAATAATGCCTAAATTCCCCCCAAAGATGCAACTTTAGTGGCAAAATCCGACTTCTCCTTTTTGCTGTCACCTATGGAGAGTCCGATGGCTGCTATTCCACCACTGGGTTGAAGTCTGCCTACAAGGCAGTCATGGCCCCACTCACCATAGTCTACTGGAATAGCCATCAACCAGGCTGTGTGTGCGTATTTTTTCTTTGCCCGCAGGATGCTGACTCACGTGAAGGGCTACTTGGAAATTTATATTTTAGATAAGTAGAAGTGTATTTAAAAAAAGGTAGTACACTATTTAGGGAGGAAAGGGAGAAGGGTTTGTTATTTTTATTTGTAGGTGGAATATAATCCTCACACATGTTGTTACAGAACACAAGATCCTGCCCCATCTTCTCATCTGCCACCATTCGGACCACATTTTAGATTATTCAGAAAACAGGGGTCATAGCTCTCCTAGCTAACTGAAAGAAGAATCAGTGAACAGGGTACTAATTGCTATGTTCTTCAATAACTAACAAAATAACTGTACAAAACAGTATTAACCATCAATATGTCAGCAGGTAGATCCAACATATGACATAAAACAGAATCAGAATAACATTTTGGCACTGCCTGCAAATCTAGTATTATTTGTAATGTTATCATTTCAGAAAAAACATTGTAGAATCTGTGAAGCATTATCTTTAGATATTGCGCTGAAGAGTGCATTGGCCGGTCCTACAGGTATTATTATATCTATTTTTAAGCCTGTATATGATTCCCAAGTAAAGCTGAAGAGTGGTGATCTGACCGTTTACAATAGAAGCAGTTCTTGCTCTATGACTCATGAACCATTGATATAGAAAGAAAAAAACATTTACAAGTAAACTGACCCGGAACAACAAGAGGCTCAGCTCTGAAGATAGTTTATTGCCACTTGAAACAGCCATTTAACCAACCAATTTTCTTCCTCGTTTCTTTTACACTTTGACCTCTGCAAAGGTAATTCACCCTATCATGTCCCCCTCTGCTAAAACAATGCAATGGAATATGAAAGTCAGTATAGCAAAAGTAACAGGTGTCAACCCTAATCTCCAACTCAGTGGAAAGCTTGAGTAGAACCCTTAAAGCATACTTAGCGCAATAAATAACTACAAATGCTTACCGTAAATACTTAGTGCTAGAATAAATCTTTAAAGAGTCTTTATATTGATTTTGCAATCTATGTTGTACACTGAACTCGATATACAAATAAAAACACAAATCAATTTAGTATGTAGTTAGTTGTTCATTAAAAAATATTAAATCCATATTGGAACACAACTAATGTAAGTACCTACATTTATTTTGATATAGGCCCCTTGTAATATCCTGTCGAGCAGTACTAAGACTGGGAGAAGGAGGGGCAGAACTTCAGGCATGCTGCACATACATGTGCTGATGAGAGGAAAGAACAGAGAGAGGAGAAGGACATACCCCCCAACGTTATTGGTACAGTGCGCTGTCAATCGTAATAACGGCTGGGGGTGGGGCATCAGCGCTCGGCGTTCTCGTATTCAATACCTGACAGAGTGAGAGATCCCCACTGTGTCATTCAAGGGATTACTGATGATAATCATCCCCGCACTGGTGGTCCCTGACATGCTGGTCCCATGGTAGTCCCTGACATGGTGGTCCCATGCTAGTCCTAGTCCATGCTGGTCCCATGGTGGTCCCTGACATACTGGTCCCATGGTGATCCCTGACATGGTGGTCCCATGCTTGTCCCATGGTGGTCCCTGACATGCTAGTCCCATGCTGGTCCCATGGTTGTCCCTGACAAGCTGGTCCCATGCTGGTCCCATGGTGGTCCCTGACATGCTGGTCTCATGCTGGTCCTATAGTGGTCTCTGACATGCTGGTCCCATGGTGATCCCTGACATGCTGGTCCTATGGGGGTCCCTGACATGCTGGTCCTATGAGGGTCCCTGACATGCTGGTCCTATGATGGTCCCTGACATGCTGGTCCTATGGTGGTCCCTGACACGCTGGTCCCTGACAAGTGACACTGGTGGTCCCTGACACGGTGGTCCCTGACATTCGGCACTGATGGTCCCTGACATGCTGGTCCCATGCTGGTCTCATGTGGTCCCTGACATGGTGGTCCCATGCTGGTCCCTGACATGGTGGTCCCATGTTGGTCCTATGGTGGTCTCTGACATGTTGGTCCTATGCTGGTCCCTGACATGGTGGTCCCATGCTGGTCCTAGGGTGGTCCCTGACATGTTGGTCCTATGGTGGTCCCTGACATGCTGGTCCCTGACTGGTGGTCCCTGACAAGCAGCACTGGTGGTCCCTGACATTCGGCACTGGTGGTCCCTGACAAGCAGCACTGGTGGTCCCTGACATTTGGCACTGGTGGTCCCTGACATAGTGGTCCCTGACAAGCGGCACTGGTAGTCCCTGACATGGTGGTCCCTGACAAGTGGTACTGGTGGTCCTTGACTTGGTGGTCCCTGAAATTCAGGACTGGTGGTCCCTGACATGGTGGTCCCTGACATTCGGCACTGGTGGTGGTGGCCACCCCCATCAAATCATTCCCCGCATTTATTACCTTTTGTACCACCACCCCCTCCCTTTAGAATGTAAGCTCTATGAGCAGGGCCCTCCTGTCCCTTCTGTATTGAACTGTACTGTAATTGTGCTGTCCCCCCCTCTACATTGTAAAGCACTGCATAAACTGTTGACGCTATATAAATCGTGTATAGTAATCATAATAATGGTGCTCCCTGACATGGTACTCCCTGACATTCAGCACTGGTGGTCCCTGACATGGTGGTCCCTGACAATTGGCACTGGTGGTCCTTGACATGGTGGTCCCTAAAATTCGGCACTGGTGGTCCCAGACATGGTGGTCCCTGACATTCGGCACTGGTGGTCACTGGCATGGTGGTCCCTGACAAGCGGCCCTCATGGTCCCTGACATGGTGGTCCCTGACATTCTGCACTGGTGGTCCCTGACAAGCGGCACTGGTGGTCCCTGACATTCGGCACTGGTGGTCTCTGACATGGTGATCCCTGACAAGCAGCACTGGTGGTCCCTGACATAGTGGGCCCTGACAAGTAGCACTGGTAGTCCCTGACATGGTGGTCCCTGACAAGTGGTACTGGTGGTCCTTGACATGGTGGTCCCTGAAATTCTGGACTCGTGGTCCCTGACATGGTGGTCCCTGACATTCGGCACTGGTGGTGGTGGCCACCCCCATCAAATCATTCCCCGCATTTATTACCTTTTGTACCACCACCCTCTCCCTTTAGAGTGTAACCTCTATGAGCAAGGCCCTCCTGTCCATTCTGTATTGAACTGTGCTGTAATTGTGCTGTCCCCCCCTATACATTGTAAAGCGCTGCGTAAACTGTTGACGCTATATAAATCTTGTATAATAATAATAATAATAATGGTGGTCCCTGACATGGTGCTCCCTGACATTCAGCACTGGTGGTCCCTGACATGGTGGTCTCTGACAAGTGGCACTGGTGGTCCCTGACATGGTGGTCCCTGACATGGTGGTCACTGATAAGCAGCACCGGTTGTCCCTGACATGGTGGTCCCTGACATGGTGGTCCCTGACAAGCGGCACCGGTGGTCCCTGACATGGTGGTCTCTGACATTCTGCACTGGTGGTCCCTGACAAGCGGCACTGGTGGTCACTGACATGGTGGTCCCTGACAAGCGGCACTGATGGTCCCTGACATGGTGATCTCTGACATTCTGCACTGGTGGTCCCTGACAAGCGGCACTGGTGGTCCCTGACATTCGGCACTGGTGGTCCCTGACAAGCGGAACTGGTGGTCCCTGACGTTCGGTACTGGTGGTCCCTGACATTCGGCACTTGTGGTCTCTGTCATGGTGGTCCCTGACAGGTGGTTTCTGACATGGTGGTCTGTGACAAGTGGTCTCTGACATGGTGGTCCCTAACAGTTGGTCTCTGACATGGTGGTCCCTGATAGGTGGTCCTTGATATGGTGGTCCCTGAAATTTGACACTGGTGGACATTGATAAGTTACACTGGTTTGCATTTATATTAAACGCATTAAATGTATTAATTTTATTTAAATTTATTTATTAAATGCATTAAATTAATATTATATTAATATGCATTTATATTAAATGCTTTGCATTTATAAGGCTGTAACCTATCATACCGTGTGTTATGTATGGCTTGCTGGCTGCAGAATGAGGGATGTGATTTATGTTGAAGTGGGCGAGTTCATATTTACATGTACAAGCCTAGTGTACCTCCCACATTCACTCCCATCCCAAGGATTCATGGGAAATGTAGGCTGATTACAGTTATGCCGTGTACAGACGATCGGACATTCCGACAACAAAACCGTTGATTTTTTTCCTTCGGATGTTGGCTCAAACTTGTCTTGCATACACACGGTCACACAAATGTTGTCGGAAATTCCGAACGTCAAGAACGCGGTGACATACAACACATACGGCGAGCCGAGAAAAATGAAGTTCAATAGCCAGTGCGGCTCTTCTGCTTGATTCCGAGCATGCGTGGAATTTTGTGCGTCGTGTACACACGCTCAGAAATTCCGACAACAAGTCTTCTTGTCGAAAAATTTGAGAACCTGTTCTCAAACAGTTGTTGTTGGAAATTCCGACAGCAAATGTCTGATGGAGCCTACATACGGTCGGAATTTCCAACAACAAGCTCCCATCGAACATTTGTTGTCGGAAATTCCGATCGTCTGTACGCTGCATAAGAGAGAGAGAAGAGGATATGATGCAATCACTTTTCTAACACCTCTTTTTTAAATCAGAAAACTGACTTCCTGAAAATTAAATCAGTCATATCTCTTAAATAGTAAGAAATTTCACAAAAGTAATAACTGTTTAGTGTTTTGTGTGGGGGTTGTAGTAATGGGGGATTTTTTGAAAATCCCGAAGTTCTGCTTTAACTCTAACCTAGAACAAGTGTGCAGACAAGGGCTTTTATCTTGGCTCTGATTTTCTGATTTGCATACTTGTTTTGCCTCAGATAGTGCTGTAGCCAGAGTGTCAGTGTACTATCTAATGTACTATCCAGTGTACTATCCAGTGTACTATCCAGTGTATCACCGTACTAACCAGACAACCAATGTTTTTAGAAAGCGCTCACCAGTGGCAGGCCCCTCCTATTTCTTTCAGGAAAGGTTTATTTTAGAGGAAAAATTCAAGTAACTATACGGTTATCAGAAAATACAAAAGTTTTTTTTTTATAGTTTCCTAAATAAATGTTTTGACTAACCAAAGTTATAATGGTATTAGGGATGAGCTTTGGGTTCAGGTTGACCATGAATCAGCCTCTGTAAATCCAGCGTTAATCATGTCATCCAGTCATGTACTATAGATCCAACATCAATCACAATGAGTGACACCCCGATAACCTGCTGTTACTCCCTACATTTGTCCTACCGCTACTCCTGTTGCAAATAACAATCCCCAGCCAGCTGCAATTACCCTACCAGGGATCTCAGTTGACATCACTGACCAAAAATCTTGTAAGGATTTTGACCATGGTTTGGATTTTGAGGGGGACTCCATGACATTTTTTACAAACAGTAAAGTCATTTCTTTTATGCCAAATGTCACTTTTGTGGGGATACATTGTACAACTGCAGATGAAAATGAATGTAATGTCGCGTACACACGAGCGGACTTTACGGCAGACTTTGCCCGGCGGACTTTTCGATGTACTTTACGACGGACTTTCTGAATGAACGGACTTGCCTACACACAATCCACCAAAGTTCATCGAATTTGTACGTGATGATGTACGACCGGACTAAAACAAGGAAGTTCATAGCCAGTAGCCAATAGCTGCCCTAGCATGGCATTTTGTCCGTCGAACTAGCATACAGATGAGCCGACTTTTCGACCGGACTCGATTTCGACGGATTGATTTAAAACATGTTTCAAATCTAAGTCCGTCCAACTTTTGAGAAAACAAAGTCCGCTGGAGCCCACACACGATCAAATTGTCCAACGAAATCCCGTCCGCCGGGCAAAGTCTGCCGTAAAGTCCGCTTGTGTGCACGCGGCATATATGTTTAAGGCAACCCCCAAGCACGGTATTGAAGGAAATTGTGTAGTTTTAATTTTAAGCAGCATTAAAAGACCGGCTCCTTGATGAACAGTATTTTTATTTTTTATTTTTGTTTGCATTGGTACATGTTCAAGCTACACATGATTTTTTTTTTTAACAAAAGCTTACAAAATAGCCTTGAAAAAGACGAGTAAAAAATAACAAGATTCAGCTCCCATAGACCTCAATGGGGTTCAGGCTTTTATTTCAGGGTTCATGGATTTCCCGTTGGGTTTGGTAAACAACCAGCGAACCAAACTTTACTCGATTTATTCATTCCTTAATGGGATATTTGTCATTGCCTTCCCTAGACACCCTCCTCTGTCAGGCAGCAATTGCTAATGCTATAGAGGTCAACCCTAAGCAGTCTAATAATCGATCTGTATGAGTTCACAGTATTATTGCAATATAACTAGGTGCAACTTAACAGCATTCTAAATTCTCCAAAGTCCAAATCTACAAGCTCTTGGTGCAACACCTTTTTATTAAGATAAAATCAATTAAAAATGGTGCACTTACAAACATTTGCTGATACAGGCATTGAAATCCATAGCTGAGGCTCCCAATGTGATATGCGCTCCGAGCCCGGCTTGCTGCAGGCACACTGGGGGGGGCTGGACATGGATGTCAGCATGCAGATGCTGACAAGCTACACGCTGACTGCTCACACTCTCAGGAGGCTCAACAGCCAAAGCAAAGCCAGTACCAGCCTCGCTGACATGTGACTTGGAGGATCAACAGCTGATGGGAGACGCTAGTGGTTGTCAGGACCACGTGTTTCAGAGGGCGTGGCCTAATTACTCAGGACCTGAAGGAGGACATGCCCTCTGAAATGGGCTTGGAGCATATATCACAGAGGGAAAAGAGGGTGGAATGAAGCACTAGGAAGGGCAATTGGAGAGGTAGATCAATAAATATTGATAATACTGGTAAAAATACTGGTGAAAATAGTTGTTGAGGTCTGGTTTTGATTTATTTTTTTTGGGGGGGGGTTTATCCCATCTTCGTCTCTGGGAGTTCGGAGCGGCACCCATCTCAAAACAGCAGAAGCACTCTACAGTAACAGGAGAAAAAGGAAAAAAGAGCAGCAGGAAAAAGGGGAAAAAGAGGGAGCCTCAGCTATGGATCTCAATGCTTGTATCTGCACATGTTTGTAAGTGCACCATTTTAACTTGATTTTACCTTGATAAAAGGTGTTGCACCAAGAACCTGTGCGCTCTTTCTTTCTTTGTATTTCTACAGCCCTCAGTGTCCCACTGATCTAAAGAGCTGCAAGGTGGTGTGAATACGAGAGACTTCACCCTTTCTAAGATGGACTGACTTCATGGTCTGTTTGCTACCTCTGTCTATAGGTCACTTTGGACATTAGCGCAAGTACTGAATTTTGTGTTCTTTTCTCTGCTACCCATCTTTATGCAGGTGAAATCAAAAGGGGAAAGGTATTATTTAGACAACATCAAAATCTAAATACTGAAGGAACTGACCCTTTCATTTTTAGGATACAACAAGTTCAACAGAGTAAGGAGTAAAACAAAAAATAGACAAAGACAAAAAAAATAAAAAAAGACAAATCTTAATAAAAAATTTACTTTCATCGGTGCTTCGTATTGGCTGCCGCTTCTGTAGTCTTTCATCCCCAGTGCTGAACTGCCGCAAAAGCACTTTGTGCTGTCAATCAAACAAAAGTTACTTCAAACTGGTATTCGTACTCCTCTTTGAATGTCAAGATGTGCGTATAACCTTGCCAAAGACACCATTAGAGCTACATGATGTTTAAATGAACCCAAATATCTAAAGTCTGCAAACAAATTTGGATATTACTTAAAATGCCTCAACTGATTTGGTATCCTTGCATCCAGTCAAATTTGACTTTTATTGTTGTATCTGTTCATTTTCCTGTGACTAATAGGCTCATAATTATGCATTCTAGTCTTGGAGTAGGTAACCAAATATTGTTGAATATGTTCCATGTTCATGGGGGACCTAAAGAGGAACCAGGCAAACAGCTACACAGTTAATATAGGTTCCCCATTCAACAGAATTGAACATATTGTACAAAATTTGGTTATCTGCTCAAAGACTGGAGTTCTTAATTATGCATGTATTTGCAGATTTCTCTTTACGTTACCATCTAATTTTACCAACTATTACATTTAGACAGGATTGTGTGAACATGTAACTGTTACTACTATGTTATTAATGGTATTATATAACATTGCTTTCAAATTATATAACATTGCTTGCAGATCATGATGATGAAAATGTCTCATGTATCCCTGCTGGACCTTTAATGTGATAAAAAGTCTCAATAAGCTAAAGAGAAGCCCGCCAAGCCTAAATTTCCCACATCCTGTAAAAAAAAAAAAAAAAGTCAAGATGTGTGTATAACTTCAGTTGGCTACAATATACAGGGGGCCCCCTAGTTACAAACATTCGACTTACAAACAACTCCCACTTACAAAGGGAGGGAGGCAACAGGAAGTGAGAGGAAATCTACCTTGGTATTGGATAATCTCTGGTCTGATGTACCTTTGTTCTTATATTGTATATTACGCACTTTATTGAGGAAATATTCAAAAGAAAAAATGTACTCACTTTCTTCTGTTTTCCGTCTTCAGATCTGCAAAGTATAAATGGTTGAGGTTATTTTACTGGAAACAACACACTGCAATAAGTAATAAGTATATGTTCCATTGTAAGACTGGCATATTCTTTGGATTTAAATAAAAAAAAAAAAAAAAGAAAAACCCTATGCAAGGATAGGCTTTGGATGACACACAGTAACAGGAATCAAAATAAGTAATCTCTTATCCACTTATAATGGATTATGTTGCCACTCATGAACTGCCCCTATTTCTATACAAGCAGTCCCTGAGTTACAAATATATGACTTACATATGACTCCTACTTAAGAACGGAGGCAGCGTGGCGTCGCGCTGGTCCCGGAAATTGCCAGGCGGCAATCTTGCTGCTCACCACATGCCACCTACTGTTCGGTGGACTTGTCAGCCAGTGTCAATTTTGGCATCAAATTTCGATTTAGTTTTAGTCTTTTGACTAAAATGGCATTTTAGTTTTAGTCCCATTTTAGTCATCTGCAACTGTTTTCCTTTTAGTCATATTCAATAATGAAAATCTGCAGTACATTTTAGTTAAATAAAATCTAATTGGTTTAGTTAAATTGTAATGCATTATTTAAGCATTTCTCAAGAATTTCCAAACCTTATATACTCCTGGAGTAAAAAAAAATCTAGTATGTATGTATTTATGGTATTAAGGTTTGAACAAACTCACAGATACAGATTTAGCCACTCTGGATGGTCTGAGGAAGCCTGTAATGCTGCACAGTGCTCTGGACGGTGGTCTGAGGAGCCCTGTAATGCACACAGTGCTCTGGACAGTGGTCTGAGGAGGCCCTGTAATGCTGCACAGTGATCTGGACAGTGATCTGAGGAGACCTGTAATACACACAGTGCTCTGGACAGTGGTCTGAGAAGGCCTGTAATGTACAGTGCTTTGGACAGTGGTGGAGGAGGCCTGTAATGCAAAGTGCTCTGGACGGTGGTCTGAGGAGGCCTGTAATGCTGCACAGTGCTCTGGCCATTAGTCTGATGAGGCCTGTAATGCACACAGTGCTCTGGACATTAGTCTGATGAGGCCTGTAATGCACACAGTGCTCTGGACAGTAGTCTGATGAGGCCTGTAATGCACACAGTACACTGGACGGTGGTCTGAGGGGAGGCCTGTAATGTACACACTCAAAGTGGTCTGCTCTGGATGGTTGGGACTCTCTTTGGGAAGCCTGTAATGCACAGTGCTGCTCTGGACGGTTGTCTGAGGAGGCTTGTAATGCTGCACCGTGCTAACTGCAGTGCTAAGCACGCTACGGACTCGCTTGCTGGGAGCGGGAAGCACTCTCGGGCTCTACACAGGCGGAGCTCCGTGGAAACCGGAAGTTTATGAGGGTAAACGTCCCTCCCTCACATTTTCGCTTTGTTTTTGTTCGTTAACGAGAATTAAATTGATTTTCGTCATAGTTTTCGTCAGTGGACAAAAATGTGGTGTACTTTTCATTTGTTTTTCATCGCTGTGAAAAGGCAGCTGACGAAAAACTTGATGAAAATATTTATGTTGACTAAATTAACACTGCTGTCAGCAATCCCACATCACTGCATGGCCAATAAACTCTCCCCTATGCTATCCAAAAAAACATAAAAATTAAGTTGCACTTAAAAAATTTACCTGTTCCAACTTACATACAAATTCAACTCAAGAACAAACCTTGTTTGTAACCCGGGACTGCCTGTACAGGTTCCTTACTCAGCTCTGGGGTAAACGGATAGCACTAATGGTAAAGTTCTGCAGGTATGGTTTCATTTTTTGTTTCCCACCTTCATCAAAACAAATCTGACCTTGATGGATTGCACACTGATGCGAAAGGTATCTGTAGCGGTTCTGAAGACCAATAATTCCCAACTTTCAAACTAATATGCTGAAATAATCAGATTCTGATGGTGGGTAGTTATGGCTTGTGATTACTGTCAGTTCTGCTCTAAAAACTGTTTGTCTCTAAAGCAAACATATAACATAAGGTTATAATTCAATGACCTACTTGTGTCCACTTCTTTTCAACATGACAAATCTAAGCAATATTGAATTAATAGATGAAAAAAAACTGCTTCTAAAAACAGAGAGAAGCATCTCTTCCTGTGCAGTTCATGATAAACTAGTGAGAGACATAGGGGTTGATTTACTAAAACTGGAGAGTGCAAAATCTGGTGCAGCTCTGCATAGAAACCAATCAACTTCCATTTTTTTCCAAAGCTTAATTGAACAAGCTGAAGTTAGAAGCTGATTGGCTACCATACACAGCTTCACCAGATTTTGCACTCTCCAGTTTTACTAAATCAACCCCATAGTCTCCCTGTTGGATCCTTAATAATATTATATTATGTGTAATGCAACAGAATGAGATGGAATAGGCTAAGGTAAGCAAGAACAAAGCTCCCAGTTGGACAGGTACAGGAATTATGACAGGTTGATCTTGCTGTGGAAGCATCCAAAAAAAATAAAATGTCACACAATGCTTCACGTTGTGGGGGTGTGACTCTAACAAAAGTCAACCGAAATACAGGCATACCCCACTTTTAGGTACGCAATGGGGTTTATTTACTAAAGCTGGAAAGTGCAAAATCAGGCTCACTTCTACATAGAAACCAATGAGTTTCTAACCTTGGCTTTTTCAATTAAGCTTTGGTAATAAAACCTGGAAGCTCATTGGTTTCTATGCAGAAGCCTGATTTTGCACTTTCTAGCTATAGTAAATACACCCCATTGTGTACTTAAAAGTGGGATATGCCTGTATATTAAAAAAACAACTCTAAACAAAAAATCATTCCCCAACTTTGTATTTATTTTTTACTATTTCCTGAAAGGATGTCTGTAGTGAAGGATATGGGGGTTGCCACTACTGACCTTTCTGAAAATTCTGATGTTCCTACAATGGCTTTAGTACTTTCAAATCCACTAATTTGGGGCAACCATTTGGATTGTAAACTGAAGGCAGGCTACCAATATTTTCAGTCACGGCAGCTTTTGTATTTCTCTCAATACAGCTTTCCTTTAAATATGCATAGAAAGCTCTGTATGCTTTTGTAGTATGCTTCCACTCTGAGTTTTCACATAAAGGTTAATTTTATTAGGCAATCTTTACAATCCCCCTCCTTCCACTGTGCCCAGTTCTTTAACTTATCTGCCTTAGTACTCTCCGTGGTAGAAGCTAAAACTATAAATTAATCCAAGACTTTGAAAATGTTAGGGAACGATACTGAATTCATTACATAATGAGTCCTTTATTTTCTGCAAATGGGAACTTGTGAAAAGCACTTGAATTATTTTGTCGCTATTACTTCAATAAAGTAATTGTAGAAATCAGTAAGAACAATATTCATCTGAGATCTTATGAAGTTCCATGCTGGGGAAGTCTGCGGCAGCCGCTCGTTCGGCCAACATTCAAGAAGAACTACCAGAGGGCCACAGAAGACTTTAGGTACGTAATGTTGATTACTCATTTGAGTCCAAATGACATTATTAGCATAACCAAATAGGAATGTGCACTTGAAGTGTCTGCTCTTGGAAGGCTGCGTTTGTTTGCCACAGGAGATCAGAAAGCACATTTAGCAAAGTGTTTCTTATGATCTTAGCAGGCAATTCGATTCCATTTAATTATGTGGATTTGCAGTGGCGTTCTATATAAAAGATATGATATCCATATAAAATGGTAACTTTTGTGAATAAACTAAATAAGCCTCTCTGTGATATCTCACTTCTGGCTTTCCTATTATGCAGAGTATGCTTGAAAAAGCGCTGGGATACCAATCAACAGCGAGAAATACTGCTGAACGAAATAAAGTTCCTCCTAAAGATGTTATGGTGGTTGTATATGTTATGGAGGGGCGTTGTTTAACGGTCGGTACACTTTTGTGCAGACATTGGTGCCCAATGCAAGGCAATACATGCCAACAGAAATTACACAAGTATTGTGGTACTATTTTCATCAGAAAATCCCCTCCAGGCACATCTACAGGCATATTTTAAGAAGCAAGTCTGTCTTGGAATCATTCAGTGGCCGCACACTATCTTTATACGTCTAGACCCATTGTGGCTCACCGTCCTTTACATTCTCCTGATAATTTCACATCCCAGGCTGTAACTTTTCTGAGGTTCTATAGACTGACAGTGTGACCTATTTATGTGGCAGATACACACAGTGACATAGACATGTGTAGTCTGGCTGGTGGCCCCTTTAATCTGCAAAACATTCCTCCCTGTTATAGGGAGGAGAAAGCGTCTTCAACAAAGAAGCCGCAGTAGCCATTTTGGTGGCGACCAAGAGTGGAAAGGTGGACTGTAATTGGCTGTCCCTAGCCAGCCCCTAGCAATAACAAAGGAGGATATTGATTGGCTGCTGAGCGGCCAGAACAGTAACCCCCACCCAACAGACCAGAGTGGAAAAGAAAGGAGGACCTGCTCTGGGTACAGAGGACAGGGAGTCATGTAGAGGCTAGGACTGGGAGAGAGTGGACTGCTGGGCTACCCTATAGTGCCAGAAGCCTGGAAGCTTCATTAACCTGTCTGCCCAGTGGTGCTATGCTACGCTAGGGGAAACCTACAGCGAGCTGGGACCAGTGTGCATAGCTGCTATATTGGGTCCAACAAAGACTATGCTACTGAAAGCCGTGAGTACTGTGCTGCTGCCCTGAGCCCAGCAGAGACTGTGTTGCTGTTCCTGTGCTACTTTTCTGTAACCACCAGAGACTGTGTTGCTGTTTCTGTGCTGCTGTCCTGTGACCACCAAGAGAGCTGCTATACTGCACTGACCAGAGACTGTACGGCTGTGAGGAGAGCTCTGCATTGTGCTTGCCAGGGACTGAGCTACAGCAGCTATTGTGTAATGCAAATACTGCAAGAGGAGTAAAGGACTTATGCTGAGGACACTTTCAGATCATCTGGAGTGGTGAGAATAACTTCTGGCCATTCCTGTTATAGCTGTTCGACATTATTGCTAGTGGAGCGTCAGCTTTGTCCTGTTGACCCTTTCCCTTGTGATTACAAATACTCCCCTTTGGGAGTGTGCACTCCAATGGGAGATCAAGGGCCCTAACGCTGGCTAACTGTATTTAGAGCCTGTTGGTCAGTGGTTTAGTGAGGGCTCTTTTATCTTTATTTAAGCCACCCAGTAATTACTGACTTTCATAACTGCTGTGTATATCCATAGTACTGTTGCATGTGTACGCTGTATCCATTGTATTATTGTATTTGCATTACAGTGTTATGCAGTTGTGGTCTGTTAATTTTTTCTTTTCTCCCCTACAGGGATTTTACCTTACAAAAAGGACCATTTTAAACCATAAGTATGTTGGTAGGATTAGGTTCAGCAAGGGTGGCTCATCACTGAAAGGAACAGAAGGACCCAATCAACCGAGTGTTCAAAACTTGCTCCCTCAGTCTTCCAATGAGGAAAAATGCCTGGGTATAGTAATAGAGATCTTTCTGCCACAAAAACTTCTATGGCCAAGGCTGTCTCACCAGCATATGCTCAACTCCTATGCCATTCTATTGTACTTCTTGTCTCCAGTTCTTTCTGTAACTCTCCCTGAGCCATTGATGTACGGCTCAAGGTCCACAGTACCTTCCAGACTGGCATGCTCAAAGGGGGTGGTGCCAACTTACACATGGTTGCCAAAGATTTCTGCACCTAGTTTACGCCAACGGAAACACAACCCATTACTAGAGAAAGCCTCCCTGATTACATTTCAACTTTGTGGAGGTTTCCTAGGTTGTGCAGAACAAACTTTAATGATTGTCAGGAGTTAGGCAAATTCTTCACACTCATATGAGAATACATGTAAATGTATCTGGAATGTTACATTTCCACTAAAAGGGCTGGTGATACATCAGTGCATAAAACATTCATTACAGACACATGCATGGATTCTATTTCTATTCCTTAAGACTGAACTCCAGACAGATATTAAGCAGCACAATTATATTGATTTATATAGTTAATAAATATATACATATAATTTATAAAAAAATCAATGTATTTTAAATGCAGCTGCCATAAGTACCTACATTTGGTTTGATATCAGCCATTTACCATTTCATGTACAGCAGCAACCAACTGGGAGAGGGAGGGGTAGTAATAAGAGATACGTAGGTGTGCTCCAGTGCGCATGTGCTAAAAATGAACATGCTGCCAGAAGGAGGCAGTAGTGCAGTGATGGCTAACCTTGACACCTCAGATGTTTTGGAACTACATTTCCCATGATGCTCATGCACTCTGCAGTGTAGTTGAGCATCATGGGAAATGTAGTTCCAAAACATATGGGGTGCCAAGGTTCGCCATCACTGCAGTAGAGGGAGATGATATCATCAATCTCCTGCTTTGCTTCACTGTTTAATTAAAGGCTGGAGGAAGGAAGGTGACAAGACTGTATTATAAAACTGCTGTGGAAAAAATGTCAGTTCACTGGTCTGGCTGTGCTGTCTGACAGAGTGTGTAAATCTCAGGACTGGCTAGACAGAAATACAAGTCCTTTGGTAAGTCCTTTGGTAAGTAATATAGACCCCATACACATATTTCAACTGTACTTTTAGCTGCATGTCTAGACCAGTGTTTCTCAACTCCAGTCCTCAAGGCGCACCAACAGGTCATGTTTTCAGGATTTCTACTATTTTGCACAGGTGATTTGATCAGTTTTCACTGCCTTAGTAATTACCACAGCTGTTTCATCTGAGGGAAATCCTGAAAACGTGACCTGTTGGTGCGCCTTGAGGACTGGAGTTGAGAAACACTGGTCTAGACCAATGTTTTTCAACCTTTTTTCAGTCATGGCACCCTTAAAACCCTGTACCCCATTTTAAAAAGGCACCCCATTTTAAAAAATAACTTGTAGTTTGCGATAATGCAGCGGCATCCACACACGTAGGACACCCAACATTGAAGGCGATTTGTTTTTCCAAAGCAAATACACCTTTGCACACCGCTACTGACAAGTATTCCAGTGTTTCCCGTCTCCCTCAGTTGCTCTCCCTCCTTCAGCTAATGTGACCCCAGTGCTGATGGAGAGGGGCAGGGAAGGGGCAACAAGGATGTTGTATAGGTGCCCGACATCCTCCTTATCAACTGAAGTTGTTAAGACACCGGCGGCTAGAAGGTTGCAATGGTGCACAATAAAAACCTGTGGCTTTTTGTAACTAAAAGGAAGGCTTAATTCACCAGGTGGCTTCTATACAGTTTTTGGACAATTTGTAGGCATTTTGCTAAGGTGCCCCTGAAGAAACTTGATGGCACCCCAAGGTGCCTGGGCACCCTGGTTGAAAAAGGCTGGTCTAGATCCATTCAATAAAGCATACAGTTGTAAATGCGCACTACTTACATTTGCTTTACGGTCCTCTCCAGCTCAGGAAGCTGTTCCTTTAGTGCAGCAATTGTTCTTGTATCATCTGATACGGATACATAAAATTCCTACAGAAACAAATATGAAGGATTTGAAACAAAATGGTATACAATTAGGTGAATATTTATAGCATTTCTGCAACCTTCTACTTTTTGATTTACAGTACTTGAGCTGAAGTGTTTGGAACAGATTCCAGTCCTGAGTGACAGCACAATAAAAGTAGCCTATGAGCACATAAATAAAGTCTAGCCCTTACTTTTCAGTGCTTTTCTACTCATCATTAAAAAAAAATGAAAAGATTAGGGTGCAAATTTAAAGCCTAGTGCACACTAGTAGTTTTTTCAGCAGGGCTGAATGAAAAAAAAACCTGACAGCTCAGGAGGGGCGGCTGTACTAACTATCTGATGTTAGTACAGCGATCTCCCCAGCTGTTCTATTGTGTTCTGACAGGGAGACGGCCCCCTCGCCAGAACACTCCATTCTGTGTTCTCAGCCATTGGCCGAGAGCGCTGATCAGGAGCCAATCGGCACAACTACCTGTATCTTATAAGCTCACAGACCAAATGGGTTTAACTGTTATACTCTTCCTTTTGAATAAATAAAGAATTCATTTTAAAAAATAAATAAAAAGAGCAACTTGCTAAAAAAAAAAACCCATCAGTGTCGCCCACAGCAACCTATCAATAATCTGAAACCTGCACTAATGACAGTTGTAATCCAATTGGTTGTAATCAGCAATATAGAGATGTCTGTTTGAGAAACTTTGTTAAATAAAGCAGAAAGTGCCTAATATATATATTATTTGACAAGTACATTCACGGTTAAAGACCCTGTTGCCAGACCAGTCATTTAAAAAAATCTTCCAAAAAGGATTATACATGCATTTAACATATTTTTTGCAAGTTATTACATGTAAAAAATAATATTAAAAATTGTAAAAAAAAAAAAAAAAATGGCAAAAATTAAGAAATTGTAGGAAATGAAAAAAAAATATATATAAAAATTGTAGCTGACTCTTGTGAAACGCTATAGTATTCCAATGCGCTCCTCCCTGACAGCTACATCAAATGTTATATTGGTGAAATGAGGGTTAACACAGACAGTTATTAGAAGGGCTAGGACACAAAAGAAGGGAGCGGACTTTGCTAGGGAATTGGCTCCTCTTGGGGTAGCAAGTTTAAAAGCACATTACAAGTGAATAAAAAATCATTTATGGAAGGAGAAAACGTTGCAAGTAAGCATTTAGAATACTTGTCCATTGCTGTGCTTCAACTTGCATCTTTTTTTTTTTTTTTTCTTTTACTTCGCAGTTGCTAACAGGATCTTTTTTAAGCACATAGGCATTGATCAGGTCTGTTGGAGCATCTTGCATTACCAACAATATTCAGTTTTTTAACTGCATTCTGTAGTTTATCTTCTGATGTTGTTTTCAACACATACAATTGCACCAAATTAGTCAAAGCAGAACTCCTGACAAAAATAACATGATAAAAAAGGAATAGTCCTTTACTGTACATGGTAAAATTACAAAACCAGCTGTTGATACAATATTCACCTTGACTTCAGAGATTTCTCCCTTAGTATTTATTTCTGCCACTAGATGTTTTCAGTCTGATGGCCAGCAACATTAAACCCATTTCCTCTGAGCCCAGGTTGTCTTGAGCCTGCCCCAGCCTGTGATTGGACAGTGAAAGCAGACGCAACACAGTGATGAGTTCATCCTCTGTCACTCTGCCTTCCCTTCCTATCAGCATGCTACTTGTCAACTGATTGGCTCCTTGTGTGCTCTTTACCTCCTGATGATGCCCAGTGGGAGGAGCGAAACATGTCAAGCTAAGGATAATCTGTGAACGCTGTTTGGATGCCAAGGCGGCAATTTTGCACGTTTTTAAAGATTCTGATGTAAGTGTAATGCTTTTAAACCTTTTAATAAATCTTGCAGTATTACACTATATGTCCTCTTTCTTTCATTTGCCCGAACTTTACTATCCCGGCCGTCCTTTGACTGAGTAAAGTGTGTGGGACTTACATCATGTGGTGGAGGAGAGGAGATCCCATTCTCCGAGGCACGATCAACCTACCTATTCGTTGGACAGGAGGCACCATCTTGATATATACAGGCGCATTTGTCATCTTTATCTGGTGAGTGGGGACTCCCCAGGAGGGGAGCACAGGATGTCACCAAGATTATATCAACGTGTCACCAGCCCTGTACCCTACACTTGATGAACTTCATTGATTGCACGTTATTTTGCACATCTGTTGAACTTTATTGATTGCACTTTATTTGCACTATATTGACATTGAGCACTTTATTATACATGTTGTTATATATATTTGATGCGTGTATATGTTGAGCATTAATTCTTTTTTGTCACTTTTTACACAGATTTGCTGTGCAGAGACTGCAAGAGGCTAGCAAAATATAATTCACATCCGTAGAAAAAAAACATTTTTATCAGAACTGCACATTGAAAAGCAAAGCCACGTACTCATTTGCATACAGTCTTCTAGAACATGTTTTCTGGCATATACATATATTTGTTTACATCTGATGAATTCACACCATTCCATACATATATATGTATGATGTGTTTATCCCATGGAAGTCTAATGACAACACACACAATCACACTGATTATGCAAACCAGATGTAACTGCTAAGATAAGTGTTTTTTATGAGATAAACTTCAAAAAAGGGAAAAACACTAATGTAATTTAATATGAACTGGAATCTCCTCAATCTTGCATGTTTTTTTTTTTATCTGCTAATACAGCCTCGTCAATTTGGTATTTGTCATTCCATAGGGGTAGAATGTAAAGTGGTAATTGGTTAATAGGCTATGAGCTAGTAGTTGTAAAGAGAGTTGGATGCAAGTGCTATATAAAATGATTGCTCTCTCCCTCTAATAACAGCCACGTGCGATGTAATTGCAGGTTAGCCGTGCATCTCATGGAGACAGGCCTGTAAAATCCATGTTCTGTGTAAAAACCATGCTTCTAAACGACTTGCCCACTTATCACAATCATTATGTATATTTTTAGTTGGAAGCTATTGTGTAGTAAAGTCTCTTAAGGAAAATTGCAACATATTGACATTTCTAAAAGCTGGTAATGAAGTGTGGGAGAAGATATACAAATTCTCCCACTGGATTCACATTAGTACGAGGACCTGGTATTGATGCCGACATCGCCTGCATTCTTCTAGTCCTCTCATTCACTTCTAACAGGGAACTAATGGAATCGATACAAAGCCAGGGAGAATATTTCCTCCTAATGAAACCATCTCGACCTGGCTATTAGGATACGGGTAGCATGCAAGTAGATTTTTTAGCTAACAAAACCTCTTAGGCCTCATTTGCTCAGCTCTCGTAAACACCTTTCCTCCTGGCAGCAGCAATTTGGAAGAAAAAACACTTGACGCATGTATACATGTGAAAATGCATCTAATAATAATTTATTCTGGCCATTAACAATTTATTCTGAATTAACAATCAAGTGCTTGATGCACCAAGTGTTAATGTGTGTTTAGACACATTTAGAAGCATTTCTTCTGCCAAAACGCTGATGCTTTTGCTTTTTTCTGGTAGTGGCATTTTTTTTTCTGCCTCTAAACACCTATGGGTTCATGAAGGTAACAAAAAGGGGCGTTTTGAAAAAAAAAAAAAAAAAAATGACAGACATCCCTAAAAGCAGCACACATGATCGGACATTGATCGGACATTCCGACAACAAAATCCATGGATTTTTTCCGACAGATGTTGGCTCAAACTTATTTTGCATACACACGGTCGCACAAAGTTGTTGGAAAATCCAATCGTCCTGAACACGGTGACGTAAAATACGTACGTCGGAACTATAAATGGGGCTGTGGCCAATAGCTTTCATCTCTTAATTTATTCTGAGCATGCGTGGCACTTTGTGCGTCGGAATTGTCCACACATGATCGGAATTTCTGCGAACGGATTTTGTTGTCAGAAAATTTTATAGCCTGCTCTCAAACTTTGTGTGTCGGAAATTCCGATGGAAAAAGTGTGATGGAGCCCACACACGGTCGGAATTTCCGACAACAAGGTCCTATCACACATTTTCCGTCGGAAAATCCGAACGTATGTACAGGGCATAACAATGAACTTCTCTTATTTTATAATTAAGTGAGGGTCTTGTGAGCCAAAATTTGGATTATTTTCTGCTTTTTATCCTGGTAAATGTACTACTGATGGAGCCCACACACGGTCGGAATTTCCGACAACAAGCTTCGTTGGAAAGTCCGACTGTGTATACAGGGCATCAGTCTGCATGAGGCCTTAAAGTGGAATTAAACCCTCCTCTTCTTTTCAGCCAAGGAAGCTGCCATCTTGGCCTCTGTTTAATCTTCAACTGCCATGATGCTGCACATGTGATCAGTCATGACACCAGCCATTAGATGGTTTGACAATTTGGTTGAGAGAACAACCAATCTGACAGCTAAATTTCCAGAATGTTCTGGGAATGTGACTGTTCTTTTAAACTGTTAAATCGATAGATGAGTTTACTTCTGCTTTAAGGTAAAATCCAGGCAGATATAAAAAACACAATTAAAAAAAAAAAAGTATGTACTTACTAAGCTCAAAGTGTGCAGTAAAATCAGAGAAAGTAATTTCAGTAAAGGAAAGTAGCCTATACAGCTTTGCAAGACTCAAGCCTCGTACACATGATTGGATTTTCCGCAGACAAAATCGTGGACTTTTGTCTGAAGCCGTGTGCCTGGATTTTGTCTTGCATACAAACGGCAAGGAATTGTCGGCCAACAAACACGAATGAACTGACGTACTACATGGTTTTTCAGCTCTTTAGCGCCACCCTTTGGGCTCCTTCTGCTAATTTCATGTTAGTAGAAGTTTGGTGAGTGTTGATTTTTTTTTGCTTTTCATTTCGCGCTTTTCATTTAGCACTTTTCAGTTTGCGCTTTTCATTTTGTGCTTTTCAGTTCGTTTCTGAACGGCCGTATGTCAACCGGACATGTTGCGGAATCGGAGGAGATAACGTGTTATTTATTATTGGCCTTGGAGTTATTGCTTTGACCCAAGTCCAGTCCAGGAACAGGAGGAGGAGGAGTTCTTGGACCAAAAATTGGTTGCTTTATTAATCGTGACCAATTATGTCATATGCCTTTGCTGAGGGAGCTCCAGAGGAATAATCCGGATGATTTTCGGAATTATCTCCGGATTACGGATCCCTGCTTTCACCAACTCTTGGCATTGTTGACCCCCCTATATTAAGAGGCAGGACACATGCATGAAGCTTTTATTTTATTTTTTGGTTGAATAATAATGATTTGATTTGTTATATTTTCTATATTTTTGGATGCATAGAATGCACTTTTTGGTTAAGTTCTATTGGCAGATAACATGTCTAATTTTATTTGTTTTTTTTTAATGCACAATAAAAAATTGTGGAGAATAATACTTGGCTATGTGTTTTACTTCAAATGACAGTTTGGGAGTAGGCAGTTACATTTAAAAAAACATGTAAAATTGACAAAGGACACCAACATAGTTGTATCTTTGATCTTAAAAACTAGGGGATAATGGTGTTGTGGTAACTTGCCCATAAAAAAAAGAAAAAAAAGCATAATAATATTATTCTTGATATGATTAGAAAAAAAAGCCTTTGAAAATTTGTTTACAATAACTCCATCAGCATCACCAGCAAAGCAGCTTCATTATTATCCCATTAAAGAAGAAGAGAATTGTGCGCTGCATTTCGAGATTTCATAATTTGCCACGTCACGAATGTTAATTTTCCATTACGAACGCTAGTTTACAAGACTGACCGCTTCTGGCTCGTCCTTGCTTCCGAGCATGCGTGTTTGTACTTTGGACTTTTGTCCGACGGACTTGTGTACACACGCTCGGAAAATCCGACAACAGACATTTGTCTGCGGAAAATTTTATAGCCTGCTATCCAACATTTGTCCGTGGAAAATCCGACAACAATTGTCCGATGGAGCGTACAAACGGACGGATTTTCCGCCAACAGCCTGTCATCACACAATTCCCGTCGGAAAATCCGATCATGTGTACGAGGCTTAAAAGTAAGTCTGGAGTTCAGCTTATAATAACCTAGATATGTGCACACAATCTACTAACATGGAAATGGAATTCAATAAGAATTAAACAGCCACTCACCTCAAGAAAATTTATAGCCACTTCATCTTCCCGTAACAAGTCCCCATACAGGTTGGCCCACTGCTGCACCAATCGGATCACCCTGCGCTTGTTATTGATGGCATAATCCATTTTCTCTTGCTCTGTGCCCTGGGAGGGCTGGGAATGGTAGGTGCGAAGAAGTTAAGGAATTGGTTGGAATGAAATAGACTTATTCTACTATAAATAGGCAAACAAATAAGTAACATGATGTCATGTTTCAGAAGTACGAGGTACATTTGAAGCCTGTAGTATCAACGGGCTGCTTTGCACACAGCAACTACATTCATCCTTTTATTTCCTAAATACATAAATCAGAACTTCACCCAAGAAAGGGATGTTTGTATTCCCTCACATTTGGCACTTTATTTTTATTGGGGGGGGGGGTTGGGCAGGCACCTGGTTTTGACAGGTACCCGCTCCCCCACTTCCGGTCGAATCGCCAGAATTGGGAGAGACCATGCAAATGGCAGCTGAACAGCAAAAGAACCAAAGCAAAGTACAAAGTTGACTGGGCACTCAGGAATGGGGACAGGCTATAGGTCAGGGTGGACAGTGAACAAGCATAGAGAGATAAGGCGGAAGTCAGTAACCAGAGATTCATGCAATCAGGAAATTGAGAACATGGGGATACAAAGGGGTCATCGGGTGATACTGGAAGTACCTGGGTCACTAGGGGGCACAGGATGCTCTGGGGTCACATGGTGAGACTAAATGCTCTGTGGGTCTGGTTGTTAGTTGATGATTTGGGGTCACTGGGTGAAATAGAAAGCACAGGTGTCACTAGAGACACTGGGGTACAGGAGTGACTTGGAAGCAGAGGTGTACAGAGGTCACTGGATACAAAGAATGCAGGGACTCTGAAGGCACAGGAGTACAGGGCTCACGAGTGCACAGGGGACAAAGTTGCTGGGAGCAAGGGAACAGACAATGCACAGGCAGACACTAGAGGAACAAGGGAGTGCACTGGGTAAAGTCACTAAAGACACAGGGGGCTCAGCATATGAGCAGATGAACAGATGAGAGGCCCTGGATGCAGACAGTGCATCTACACCTCATCCATACCTCCCAACTTTTTGAGATGGAAATGAGGGACACCTATCAGCAAAAGTATGCAGGCATAGGACACACCCCTGGCCATGCACCCTTAAAGGAGAATTGTACAAAAAAACAAGATTGGTTAAACCCACAAATGTTTTTTTTTCCACTACTATTCCTTTATTTTGGCTTTTGGAATTTACAAATGCAGTAATTACGATGAATCTGATGAAAGGTTTAGTGCTGAAAACCACTTTTGATAGATAAAAAGTGCATTTTCTATACATCTATATAGATCAGACCAAAATGAGAGGAATGAGGGACTGAGGGACATTGCTCCAAATCAGGGACAGTCCTTCGAAATCAGAGACAGTTTGCATCTACTGCCCACCTGATGCTAATGGACTGTCAGCCTATCATTGATTTGTACAGGCTGCTGGTCACGCCTGATCACAAACACCTGTGATTAGTCCTTACAGTGATTTTTCTGCTTGTTTAGAATGTGTAAATACATTAGTGTGCATATTGTGGGCACAGGTCCACTTTAGAGATAACCTGTTGTCTTTTTCATGTTTTTCATATACTGTACATGTCAAAAAGGTCAGCTAAAAGTAAACATATTAAAAAGGCCACTTAGGTTTTAAAACCTTGCTCCTATGGATAGTTTGTCATGTCATTATATAGGAGCAATGGGGCAGCTAAATTTGCTTATTATATAAGCAGGCTCTGCCTACTAATTAGCTTCTCTCACTTCTACATTCAGTCTGACTTTCTTCATGTAGACGTTCTAATAATGACAAGCAGCAGGTTGTAGCCTAATTTCAGTTTTTTCTAACTACCAGTGTTTTTAAAATTTATATAAAATCTAAATAATAATATAGTAATTTGGTAATGCTGACGTGTGCCTTATTGGTTTATGAAAAGTGTGAATTTTAAGGATATGTCCACTTTAACTGGCTCCTACCCACACTGTCCATAGTGCATATGTGTGTTTGTGTACTCCTCTTATAAAAGCCTAAAATGTCACCAGCACTGCTGACTGAGGAGTAGCCCCAGAATATCGCATTATGTTCTAAACTAAATGTCCGATGTTTGCATCCCATGGTGCGTTGGTGACATTTTGAACTTTTATCATGATTTTGTGATGGCTTCATCCGTCTGTCGGTCACTTTAGCACCCATATTTGAAAAAGGGTTGGGTGCTGAATAAACGTGATTCCGACTCTCTATCATAAGACATCACACTGTAGGTTTCTTCAGGATCACTGATATCAGTGGTTCAATGTTCTTGGTGAAGTGATGCAAAAATGTCTGCACTATATAAATGAATAAAGTAAATGCATTATAAATAAAGAAAAACATTTCCAGATATATATTTCAACAAGCAGCTTTGCGTTTGGAGTTTTTAGGCACGAAATGTATTTTTTCTGCAATTTCAGTAATATAATTTTCTTAGTTATATATATCGGTCCCACAATCACCTAACTTTTCATGTTTTAATAATATTGTTAAAGTGACTTTATTTCAATGTAAAGAGCATGTGAAATAGCCTTATTTTTAAATTGTTTTGATAAAAATAATAAAATGATAATGACAGACGCTCAAATGTGATTTTTCTTCTGCTTTATGAGACTGCAAAGAGCATGAGTGCCATCTTGTGGTGGTCAAGCATTCTTCATTGCAAGACTAAGACTAAATCAATAAACTTATCCATTTACCTATTCATTTTTTTTTTTCTTTACTTACCAGATGTCATTGGGATGGATTAACTATTAGAGAATGTTTACTCTGAATACCCAATTTCAAAAGATACATATTGCATATTGATGATTAAATGAACAAACACACTCTCACCAAACCTACAACACAATAATGAACAATTACGTTGATAAGTAAACATTTCCTACATTTTTAGTATATCAACCCTCATTGACTTCAAACGATAATAACACTAGAAACTATATTCTCAAAAAATCTTCTAACCGAGTTTCAAAAGGATCAGAAGTACATGGCTGCAATAATCATTTCTGCCTCCCTAGTCCAATGTTTTCTCTTCTTTTCCAACGCTCAGTTGAATGTTTTTACCTACCCCCCAAATTATGTAAGGCCAAATGTAGGACCATCTGTACAGAAATAAGCATGTACATTCGGCTAAAATGCATATTTATGTGAAAATTACTTTGCAAAATAATTTAGGGCTGTCTGATCTTCTGCCATCTCATGTCTTTTGGCCACACACTAACAAGATCAGGGTTGAACATACAGATGTCAAATTATTACAAAATGGGTAAAACCATTCTCAGATCTATTATCATACTTGTTCTACAAGAATAAGAAGCATATTCACCGAGGCAGATTCAGAACCAGACTGGCACAACAGGAAACAGGCTTTTGGGGACTGACTCCAGAATCACTCTGACACAAGAAAGAGATTTCAGAGAGACAAAAACAGAACTAGCTTCTCTAAACTATGTTTAGGATGTATGGACTCAGAGTGGACAAAATGTAGTTTACCAGTATATAACGTCATCAATAAAAATGCACAAGACAGTAACACTAAAGAATCACTTGGAAGGTGGGATTGAACCTTTAGGTACACTTAGAAATACAGCACACTGATTGTAAGCAGCACACTGAGAATAGAATAAGAGAATAAGAAGAATAAGGGAATAAGAAGAATCGAATAACAGAAGAGGGCTAATTAGTAGTAGATGATAGTACTAACAAATTATCTCCTAGTATGTCCAGATAAAAAGAGGAAGATATTAATGTTAATTTCTTCTTTCTTTACCATGCCCCTATTTTTAATATTCCCAAATTGGGGTAGTGGATTGCTGGATTGAAAAGCAGAGGGAAAGTTTTAAATATATTGAATGATTGTTATAGTGTGGCAGCTCTCTATTGCCTGGTGGAGCCCCAGAAGGGTTCCTGGGAGAGTCAGCTTTTGTGGAGAGAATGAGAAAGAATGAGATTGCCAAGCTGTAGATAATGGTCCAGGCATGAATGTATTATCTGTGTATTTAACACAATAACAGGGTCTATCAACACCTTTACACAAGCTCCCAAATGATAAAAGGGTAACAGCTTGTAGGTAGGGTGCAGCATGGTGTGCTGGTGGCAGAGAATAAACAGCGGCCAAGGTGAAAAGAAACAGTGTATTAAGAAATACCCCCAATGCACAATTAAGCCCTGTGGTTAGGAACAGCCGACCGAGCCACTTACAAACCGTAGCAGAGAAAAATTTTGCAATGATGTCGACAGCTTCTGCAGTGGGGAGTGAGAATGCCGCCTTGCCGGTCCACACCCAAATGAGGGGCTTCCTGAGAGGAGATAGCCTAGTCCCTGCACTTTCTCTACTCCTCTGAAACCTCTCCCTCCAGCTGTGCACTGTCCCTGACAGATGGGGAACCTGTCCCTACACTAACCACTCACACAATGCGTGCCAACTCAGGGAGCCAGGGCCTAAAATATATGGCCACAGAGGTCATGAGGGCCACCAGTGTGCAATCAGACAGCTATTCCCTTGGTGACCACAGGAAATCATAGAGGAACCAAGCACCTCACAACTTCCTTCCCCTTTTGCATTGCCACTTCAGTCGAGCACCACCTACAGTGGTGAGTACAGACTGCACCTGTCTACACACTCACACAGCTGATCACAGATCAGGGTAAAGGGCCAATCGCAGCGACCCTTTACCATGTGATCAGCTGTGTCCAATGACAGCTGATTCTGATGTAAACACAAGACAGTTATCGGCATTCCATTCCTCATACTGATATCATGAGGAGAGAAGAGCCGATAGCCAGCTTGTGTGAAAGGGACATCTACACTGATAATCAGGGCACCGATTTTCAGTGTCCTGATTATCATTGCAGTACCTACAGTGCCCACCAGTGCTGCCAATTAGTGCCCACCAGTGCTACCTATCAGTGCTCATCTGTGCTGCCGATCCTCATCAGTGTCACCTATCAGTGCTGCCTATCAGTGCTTATCAGTGCCACCTATCAGTGCCCATTAGTGCTGCCTCTCAGTGTCCATCAGTGCCACCTATCAGTGCAGCCTCATCAGTGCCTATAAGTGCCGCCACATCAGTGCAGCCTACATCAGTGAAGGAGAAAAAAATACCTGTTTGCAAAAGTTATAACAAACTATGAAAAAAGTTGTTGGTTTTTTTTCTGTTTATTTAGCAAAAAATAAACAACCCCAGTGGTGATTAAATACCACCAAAAGAAAGCTCTATTTGTGTGAACAAAATGATAACAATTTAATTTGGGTACAGTGTAACATGACCACGCAATTGTCATTCAAAGTTGAAAATTGGCCTGGGCAGGAAGAGGGTGACAGTGCCCAGAAGGCAAGAG
Source organism: Aquarana catesbeiana (assembly GCF_042186555.1). Classification (NCBI taxonomy): domain Eukaryota; kingdom Metazoa; phylum Chordata; class Amphibia; order Anura; family Ranidae; genus Aquarana; species Aquarana catesbeiana. The sequence continues at coordinate 337,231,263 of NC_133329.1, forward strand.
GTTAAAAGCCTCAAACTCAGTTTATTTATCTCTTCAACACACATTTATCTCTTCAACACACAGACCACTCCTTCTGGTACATATACTCCCTATCAAGAGTTGACATAAATGGGTCAATCATACACTTACATACATTTAAAAATAAAAAACATCTTAAAGTCATGATTTCAACTGGCTAAGGTCATAAAAGCACATCAGGTATACAATCGTATTTTCTCAGAATTCATTTTAAATCATAATTATATATAATATGTAGTAAAACATCTGAGTTGGCATATAAAGCAACTTAAGCAATATTTACAGAATCTTCTGTCAAATATGACATTTTTAGCTAATAAATAACTTGTGCATACTCGGTGCATACTCAATTGCCTCCAACTTGCCACTTTATTAGTATCAAACAGTTGAATTCAACTTGCCAATTGTTGCCTGCAAGTCAATAATATCTTTGCCCTACCTGTGACATTCATTTGTCATCACTCTCTCCATACATAAGTGGCCATAGGGAGTGCCTTAGCATCTGACTTTTAATTAAAAAAATCAAAATATGTATACCATTACCAACATCTCTGTTATGTCTGCTAAGGCTTAATGTACACGGGACGTTTTACAACCTCTCCTGAACTATTTAACTTGACAGATAGTATCCGACAATTAAAAACGTCAGTTTAGCTGCGTTTGCGTTTAGAAGCGTTTTTTTTTTTTTTTAAATAGTCAAAAATGAAAAACGCCTGTAAACAAAACGCACCTTAACGCAAGTTACCGCATTTACAAGCTGTTACAGGCATTTGGCATTTTAAATGCCTCTGAACATCCGTCCTGAATGCATTTTTTTGCTTTTGAAAAAATGCTTCTGAACCCAACTGCCTAGAAATGACTGTAAACGACCCTGTGTACATGTACTGATAAGATAACATAGAGGAGAGTTCAGGGGCAGCTGAAAATGCCCAACTGCTCCTAAATGTCCGTTTACCAGAAGCAGTGTACATGAAGCCTTATGCCTCGTACACACGATCGGACTTTCCGCCAACAAAACCGTGGAATTTTGTCAGAAGGGTGTTGGCTCAAACTTGTCTTGCATACATACAGTCTCACAAATGTTGGCCAACAATTACAAACGTAGTGACGTACTAGACGTACTTTGTGGTTTTTCAGCTCTTTAGCACCACCCTTTAGGCTCCTTCTGCTAATTTCGTGTTAGTAGAAGTTTGGTGAGTGTTGTTTCACATTTTTCTTTTTGCGTTTTTCATTTAGCGCTTTTCATTTCGTGCTTTTCAGTTCGTTTCTGAACGGCCGTTCGCCAACCAGACATGTTGCAAAATCGGAGGAGATAACGTTTTATTTATTATTAGCCTTGGAGTTATTGCTTTGCCATTAATTTTTTTTTTGGTTGAATAATGATTTGATTTGGTATATTTTCAATATTTTTGGATGCATAGGATGCACTTTTTGGTTAAGTTCTATTGGCAGATAGCATGTCTAATTTTTATTTTTTTAATTTTTTTAATGCACAATAAAAAAAATGTGGAGAATAATACTTGGCTGTGTGTTTTACTTCAAATGACAGTTTGGGAGTAGGCAGTTACATTTAAAAAAAATACAATGTAAAATTGACAAGGGACACCAACATAGTTGTATCTTTGATCTTAAAAACTAGGGGATAATGGTGTTGTGGTAACTTGCACAAATAAAAAAATAAAAAAACATAATAATATTATTCTTGATATCACTAGAAAAAAAAGCCTTTGAAAATTTGCTTGCAATAACTCCATCAGTATCACCAGCAAAGCAGCTTCATTATTATCCCATTAAAGAAGAAGAGAATTGTGCGCTGCATTTGGAGTTTTCATAATTTGCCACGTCACAAATATTAATTCTCCATTACAAACGCTAATTTATAAGACTGACTGCTTCTGCTTCCGAGCATGCGTGTTTTTACTTTGGTCTTTTGTCTGACGGACTTGTGTACACACGCTCAGAAAATCCGACAACACACATTTGTTGGCGGAAAGTTTGAAGACATGCTAGCCAACATTTGTTGGCAGAAAGTCCGACAACAATTGTCTGATGGAGCGTACACACGGTTAGATTTCCTGCCAACAGCCTGACATCCAACATTGCCCGTCGGAAAATCTGATCGTGTGTACGGGGCTTTATATTGCATAGTTTGGGCTGCAAAGTTGAAGCATGTGATGGAGTGGATGATGAAGGGCCCACGCAAATTAGACATATTTTGGGAAAAGAAAGGTTCCCATTAAGATGGTAGACACCTAAGGGTAATTTTAGTTTTACCTATATGCTACATTCTTTTATAGCTATAGCTTAGCAATTGCTATTCTTACATCTACCAATATAATAAAAGAATCTAAACACAAAGAAAGGCATAAACACAAAGCAATCTGTTTACATTTAAACCATGCTTTTTTTTCCTCTAAAGAAATAACTTGCAAAGTTCAATCCTATTTAATTTCATACAACATAATTAACACATCACATTTAGATGATGCCACTCTTTAAACAAGTCTCAGCATCCATTAAAGCTGCTTATTGTTGTATGGGATTAAACTGTACACACTTCCAAACAGTCAGAACAATAACATGCAATAATGCTGTCAATACAGCCAGTGTTAAAAATGTGAATTGCAAGTTTAATGTTCCTCTTAGTCATGTTCTTGTTCAGCTTCTGCAGCCGTATAATTATTTCATATATTTTTACCTCCCTATTATCAAACTCACCGCAGGTACCTGTAATTTTTGGCATTTTCTTATTTTACATTAGCTTCCTTTAAATCCTGCTAATGATAGCTCTCCGTACAGAGATTAAGGTTTACAAAAATAAGGAAAGAGAAAAAATATACACAGATTGTAATTTGCTCTCATTAGACATGATTACATTGTGAGATCTACTGACGATTTTTGCTTTGCAATGGCAGATACAGCACAAAGGATACTGCAGATTATAACTGCAATTGGCCAAATTCTATTGTCGTATGGATTCCTTGGCATCTTCCGTAATTATATATCTACCATCTAATTTCCATTTTCCTTTACTGTTACTAGACCTACATAAAGGCAATCTGGCCCCATGCTGAGAAGCTTAGTCTCTTTAGCACTAAACTGTTGTTGCAATTGTCGGTAGCCCATACCAACCAACCAAAGTCACCCAAAACTGGTTGCAGATCCCCACAATCAATTGCTCACTTCTCCTCTGGAATGAAGTACTATGTTTGCTTTGTGATTGTTTATTGCGAAGACTCTCCCTTGGTTGATTGCGATTGCCTAAATTGTAACAATAAAGGTGCAGCTCCTTAATATAGCAATAGCAAATTAAAACACCCACTAAAAATTATGTGCATAAAAACATGAAAGTAAAAATCACACACAAAAAATGCATAAATAAACTAAAAAAGTCTGTTAACTCCAGAAATGTCCATGTATTGTTTCCAATATCTAAAAAAAACAGGGACACCACATGCAACTGAGGGTAAGAACGCACTCAACAGCTCACTAACTGCTAATACAGCAAGTGACGTATTGGGAATTAACAATCTCAGCTTTCACTCCATGGACATCCAGCTCCATCCATCCACCTGAGGTCCTCTGACTGTAGCAGCAGCAGCCCACCACTGTGGGAGACTTGGAAAATCCTGCAGCGCCACTACATGGAAAAGGTGTGCTTGTACAAGGAGCCAAATACCAAAACGGGCCAGATGCAGTAACTTACTAACGTCCCCTGAAGACATGCATTGGCAGGAAACGTGTCGGAGCAGAGCTACTGTATATGCCAGTTTCAGAGCTGGCATCTGGCGTAAGTGCACTGCTGTATATGTTTTACTATTTGGCATCTGGAAGTTTTTTATCATTTTTATATGATTCCTATGCATCAGTAATAAATTACTACACTACATCTGGCCCATTTTGGTATTTGGTTCCTTTTCCATCTAATGGCGCTGTGCGCTTTTCCAAATCTCCCCCAGTGACTTCCAGATGGCTGCTGCTGCTAAAGTCAGAGGACCTCAGGTGAATGGATGGTGCTGGATGTCTACAGAGTGGAAGCTGCGTGAGCTGGTGAGTGTGGTTTTTTGGATGGTGGAAGCAATACATAGACATTTCTTGAGTTTTATGCACATGATTTATAGTGGATGTTTTAATTTGCTGTTGCTGTATTAAGGCGCTGCACCTTTATTATTGTTATATTTAGATTTTCTTTATGCTTACCTATTGCTACCAGCCTTCTATTTATTATTATTGTTTTAGCGCTGACTTATTAGATTATCTTTGGATTGCAACATTGCAAACGGCACATGATCAGTCATAAATGAACACTAAGAAAATTCAAAACCACTCAGGCAGCTTCAGCCATATGGCTAATGCCCCATACACTCGATCGGACTTTCCGAACTCTAGTTATATCTCCAGCTCGTAATTGTTTCCGAGCATGCGTGGACTTATGTCCGACGGACTTGTGTACACACGATCGGAAAGTCCGACAACAAACATTTGTTGGCGGAAAATTTGAGAACCCGCTAGCCAACATTTGTTGGTGGAAAGCCTGACAACAAATGTTCAATGGAGCATACACACGGTGGGACTTTCCGCCAACAAGATCACATCCAACATTTGTTGTCGGAAAATCCGATTGTGTGTACGGGGCATAAGGGGTATTTTTGTGCCCAAATTCTGGCTACAGCAATGCTATTGTTTGCCTTCATCCCTCCCATATTCTTTCCAATGGTGCTAGAAAGGATGCAAGCTTGCTTTACTACTATTTACACAACCACTGGACCATTGCCTGTGCTCCACAGGGAAATACAAATAGGCCTTATTTTTGGCATAGACATTTTGATATTTGAGAAACACTACTGTGATATCCTATTCAATAGGATTTACAGAGTACTTAACATGTATCAAAACACAAAAACAATAATGGAATATACTGCAGCTAATAGTCCAGCTGAATTGTATTGGTACTCGGGAGGTATGGACCCTGAAGGAATGAGCACCTGAGAGCTGGAGCAGAAGGTTGCAGAGGTCTTTGGAGCGTTTTATCAGTCCTAGGATAAGGTGGCTGCATTTGTTTCAGGCTTTATTTTTTTTTTTTTTTTAGCTGGTGATAACACACTTCTTGCCCTAGGGTGACAACACTCACTCATATACTGTGTCTGTAGAGAAGCAGTTATGTCACCTTTGGTTGCTCTTCCTTCATCTACTCCTAATTTCATGAAGGATAGTTGCTTTGTAGTTTACAAAAGATAGCAGTGAAAGCTGTTACATTGTTTGAGATATCAGTTCCTTATAGTAAATTGCGAGGACACATGATTTCTGACAGGATCGGCAAGTATGTTTCTCTACTTGCAGAAATTTTACAAAACCTGAAAAAAATAAAACAAATGCAACCAGGACATCTAAAGACTGGTAAGCGGCAATATACAAAAAAAAGCTTCACTGCCCCCACCTATAACTGGCCATCGCAGTAAGCAGCATTGGAGGGCAACTTAAGATATAAACAGGGCCAAGGATAAGTCCAAGGAAAAAAACAAGCTTCCTTACCGACCAGCCCGCAGACAACCAAATCAACCTGTCTAACAGTATGCATTAAAATAAGTGGTTTAGTCTGCACACATTTGCAAATGCATGCGTAAGCTACAGAGCTCATGAATGATTCCACAGTGGGAGCACATGCATTCAGATGGATAGGTGGAGGGCAGATGGACTGAAGGGGAGCCCACCCCTTCTTAAAGGTGCAGGAGCACACTGAACACCCAGCATATAGCTCAATGGCTGCAAAGGTGTCAGTGCGTTGCCTGACCTGGTCGGTAAGTAAGTTTGGTTTTTACCTTGGATTTATCATTGGCCCTGTTTATATCTTAAGTTTCCCTCCAATGCCGCTTACTGTGATGGCTAGTTATAGGTGGGGGCAGTGGCACTTTTTTTGTAGCACTGTATACTGGTCAATTTTCCAGTTTTTTCACCACCGCCGCTAGAGGCCGTGGCCGCCACTGATAAAATGTCTCTGCCAGCCGCCATTTTACTGAAGACCAGCTATCATGAGGAAGAAAGAAGAGGCGGAACCCAGGCTCCGTCTTTTGGTTCTTCCCATTGGCTGGTCTTCTGTAATGGCGCGGAGGCCAAATCACCTGTGGCCCGCACCCGAGGGGACACCTGATGTAAGGAGGGACTCCGCTGGCCAGGGAACCTGATGTAAGGAGGGACTCCGCTAGCCGGGGACACCTGATGTAAGGAAGGACGAAGGACTCTGCTGGTTGGGGACACCTGATGTAAAATGGGACTCCGCTGGGGGCACCTGATGTAAGGAGGGACTCCTGATGTAAGGAGGGACTTCGCTGGGGACACCTGATGTAAGGACAGACTCTGCTGGGGACACCTGATGTAAGGCTAGACTCCGCTGGGGACACCTGATGTAAGGAGGGACTCCGCTGGCCGGGGACACCTGATGTAAGGAAGGACTCCGCTGGGGGCACCTGATGTAAGGAGGGACTCCTGATGTAAGGAGGGACTCCACTGGGGACACCTGATGTAAGGACGGACTCTGCTTGGGACACCTGATGTAAGGAGAGACTCAGCTGGGGACACCTGATGTAAGGAGAGACTCCGCTGGCTGGGGAACCTGATGTAAGGAGGGACTCCGCTGGCCAGGGACACTTGATGGAGGGACTCCGCTGGCCAGGGACACCTGATGTAATATGGGACTCCGCTGGGGGCACCTGATGTAAGGAGGGACTCCTGATGTAAGGAGAGACTCCGCTGGGGACACCTGATGTAAGGACAGACTCCGCTGGGGACACCTGATGTAAGGAGAGACTCTGCTGGGGACACCTGATGTAAGGAGAAACTCTGCTGGGGGCACCTGATGTAAGGAGAGACTCCGCTGGGGCACCTGATGTAAGGAGAGACCTCGCTGGGGCACCTGATGTAAGGAGAGACTCTGCTGGAGCACCCAATGTAAGGAGGGACTCTGCTGGGGCACGTGATGTAAGGATGGACTCTGCAGGGGGCACCCGATGTAAGGAGGGTCTCTGCTGGGGGCACCTGATGTAAAGAGGGACTCTGCTGGGGGCACCTGAGGTAACGAGGGACTCCGCTGGCTGGGGACACCTGATGTAAGGAGGGACTCCGCTGGCCGGGGACTCCTGATGTAAGGAGGGACTCCGCTGGCTGGGGACACCCGATGTAATGAGGGACTCCACTGGCCAGGGACACCTGATGTAAGGAGGGACTCCACTGGCTGGGGACACCTGATGTAAGGAGGGACTCCGCTGGCCAGGGACACCTGATGTAAGGAGGGACTCCACTGGCTGGGGACACCTGATGTAAGGAGGGACTCCGCTGGCTGGGGACACCCGATGTAATATGGGAATCTGCTGGGGGCACCTGATGTAAGGAGGGACTCCTAATGTAAGGAGGGGCTCCGCTGGGGACACCTGATGTAAGGATGGGCTCCACTGGGGACACCTGATGTAAGGAGGGACTCAGCTGGGGATACCTGATGTAAGGAGACTCCACTGGGGCACCTGATGTAAGGAGAGACTCTGCTGGGGACACCTGATGTAAGGAGAAACTCAGCTGGGGGCACCTGATGTAAGGAGAGACTCCGCTTGGGGTACCTGATGTAATAAGGGACTCCGCTGGTGGCACCTGATGTAAGGAGGGACTCCGCTGGGGGCACCTGATGTAAGGAGAGACTCTGCTGGGGCACCCAATGTAAGGAGGGACTCTGCTGGGGGAACCCGATGTAAGGAGGGACTCTGCTGGGGGCACCCGATGTAAGGACTGACTCAGCGGGGGGGCACCCGATGTAAGGATGGACTCTGCGTGGGGCACCCGATGTAAGGAGGGACTCTGCTGGGGGCACCTGATGTAAGGAGGGACTCTGCTGGAGGCACCTGATGTAAGGAGGAAATCTGCCGGGGGTAACTGATGTAAGGAGGGACTTCGCCTCGGGCACCTGATGTAAGGAGAGACTTTGCTGGGGGCACCTGATGTAAGGAGGGACTCTACTGGGGGCACCTGATATAAGGAGGGACTCTGCTGGGGGCACCTGATGTAAGGAGCAACTTTGCTGGGAGCACCTGATGTAAGGAATGACTCTACTGGAGGGCACCTGATGTAAGGAGGGACTCTACTGGGGACATCTGATGGCATCTGGTGGCAGGTGACGGTGGCAAGTGACACACTCAGGGCTCCCACTGATTCTGCATTATGGTGAGTTGAACTATTTAATATTATATTACAATGTAATGATAGAAATAATGTGCTTCAATCACCCTGACATCATACCAACCATGGTGCTGTGATTGAAGGGCTAACACCAGGTATCTTTATCTGCTGATTGTTAAACGTTCTGGAATACACATATTTCTAGTGTGGTGTAGGATCTGGGCCTGCTGTCCCTCCATGCCTCTTTCTTTCCTTCTTTCTCTCTCCTTCCCTCCCTATTTCTTTCTTTCTTTCTTTCATTCTTTCTTTCTTTCCCTCTCCCTTACTTTCTCCCTCCATCCCTCGTTCATCTCAGACTCTGACCACACACCCTTTAAGCCATACCCATTTAAGCCACACCCATTTCCCGGTTAAACCACACCCATTTTCGCTGCAGCATGCTTCACATTTTTCTTTCCTCAATATGCCCCGCCTTCAAACGAATACCCCACGCCCTAATTATAGCAAGACTCCGTCTACAGACAAAAAAGTGTCCCTATAATTTATTTTGCAATGTTGCCAACGATGAAACAGGTAAAACTGATGCAGGAGGATTTGTTTCATTGTTTGTGTGTCACCTGAGGCCAGTCACTTCATTGGGTATATGTAAGGGTTTACAACCACTTTAAGGATACCATAAGAGTTGGTTTATATTTTAATTCCACAGATTACATTATTATTTGTCCTCCAAAAAGTTGTCTAAAACACTTGCAAAATAAATCCAGAAACTGCTAGTGAACAGTAACAATTACATCGCTAAATAATTTCATGAGAATCACCAGATAAATAAAACTCACAGACACAACAATTATACTGTCAGATCTGCAGAAACAATTTGACCTTAAATATTCTGTTTATTATCTCTGTTAAATGCAGTTATGTGCAGTTAGGCAAACCCTTACAATGATATTTATATTGCAGGACAGCTAAACTGAAACGCCCTAAACAGACATTATTAAAATAACGAAAAACTATATCTACAGGGCTAATGTAGTCTGTATTTAAAATGTCTACATAACAATGTAATTTGGTGTTGTCCTTCTGAAAAAGCATGCTAGCTGCAGTAATAGACAAGATCAAACATACTAATGAATATTATTGTTGATGGTTTGCGAATTTCAGAAAAAAAATGTGGTCCCTAAGCACATTTGACCTCCCAAAGCATTCTTCATCCGTGGCTGGAAATGTTAAATGTCAAATCAGACTGAGCTCTTCTAGCACACAAACTTCTTTTACAAGGGGAGGGAGGCATCACAGCATTCATTCAGTTATGAGTATCCTTTTTTTGAGTTTTCAGCTAAAGTTTTGATGTGTTTATCATATATTTGCTTTTTTTTTTTACATTGTACTTTTATTACAACCACAGTGTATAAATTGGTGAAAGAAGGCCTGCTGATGTCCGCTATTGACTTGTGTGTGGTTATCTATATTAAACGGGGCTGCGCTAAAATGTAATGGGGCTACTTTTTTTTTTTTTTCATACAGTTTGCTTGGAGTTATATCATGGAACTCTACATCACAACAGATGGATTTAAATAATTACTGGAAAAAATTATGTTCTAAGCCCAGGGTCAGGACGGGGGGGGAGGGGCAGAAGAGACACATGCCCCGGGCGCAGCACCTCTATGAAGAGGGAGAGGGGTGCACTGGGAGCTCCAGCAGTTCCCTTCTCCCTGCTTTTCACTGACAGGAGTAACTGTAGTGTCACTTCTGTCAGTGGAGTTTTTTTTGTTGTTTGGGGTGTAGCAGTACTTTGTACCTAGCCTGTGCTCAGCGCTGTCATTTGTTCTAAAAACTGAAGCCATCTTCCTGCACCAGCTTCTATGTTTACAAGTGACAGCGCATCCTCAGTACAGGAGAATTTGCTGCCAGAAGGCTGGGCTGTCATGCTGCAGATCAGGGAGTGCTTACACAGGGGAAGAGGGAAAAGCTCTTTACTGGGGAGGAAGGTTGGCAGGGAGGAATTTTGTAGTGGGGTTTTTTACGGTGACATCACCAATACGGGTACATTTTTTCCTTTCAGTGACACCATTGATGCAGGGGCATTTTTTTCTTCCAGTGACACTACCAACTCACTGACATTTTGTCATTTCAGTGACACCCTCGATGAGGGGACATTTCTTCCTTTCAGTGACACCACCAACCCAGAGACATTTTTTCCTTTACCGCTTTTAGCCTAATGTTTGTGCACCAATCTTAAACGTTTTAGTTTGCTGCAGTCTACCACAAACATTGCTGCTATTAGCCCCATTCCCTTATCCACCCAACAAGAGGAGTAGTTGGGGTGTCCAATGGGGGGGGGCAGTTTCCTATCTTCACCCTGGGCTCTGGATGACCTTGCCCAGGCACTGTTTAGACCTATTTTAATACTGAAGAGCTTGTAGTATCTTAGGTGCATAGTATCCACTCAAGAAGAGGATTACCAAATGGTTGAGCCTTCGGATATTTGGCAAACACTGAAAGGAACCAAAAACAACATCTACTCCAAGAGTATGATCAGATGATCAGGCATTCCTCATGGACTATTATTCAGTGAAATAGAGACTAGCAGTGTTATATAACATCATCTAATTGTAACTTATACTCTATCACTTCTGCTACAATAGGAGTAAAAAAGCGTATCCATGTGATCCAAGAGTGCATCCATACATCAGTCTGTAAAAAATGTAAATCTTTTGCTGCTGGACCAATGTTTGCAATTTTTTTTTTCACAGGCATGCTTAAATATGCTTTTTTGGCCTAAAGCATACATTTACCCCCAAAACAAAATATATTTCATGAACGCAAAGAACCTTTACAATAAAAAGGTTTTTGTTGCTTGATATTTATCAAACCTATATTTTTAGTAAAAAAACATTGTAAACTGTATGTTAGTGCACAAACACAATATCATTCTCAAATTATATTTAAAAACATGGAGGATGAGATTGTATTGAGTAAATAGATACCACAAAAATGGCAGGTCTTAAAATTGAGAGCAGTTGCAAAACAATGACCAATTTTGATGCTCTAAATTTTACACAGGTAACACATTAACCTCCTTGGCGGTATGATTATTTCAGATTTTTGCGTCTCAAAGCGGTACAATTATTTTGCATTGAAAATTGGCGTTTTATATTGTAGGTCTGTAATTCTTAGCAATAACACACTTAGATCTGTCCACCAAGAGTCTAGTAGATATCCCGGGTACGATGAAGTTTGAAACACAAAAGCATAAATTATAATATAATAAATAAATATAAATAATAAAAAAAAAATAATATAATAAAATAAATTTCCCCACGATTCACTATCGCTCAATTCTGAAAGTGTTCTAATTTACTATCGCTGTTTTCTAGCTGGTCTAAAGCCACTTTTGAAGTAAAGGGACACTTTTTGGTTGCTATGGACAATCTCAAGTTTCCAGGCAGAAAGAACAGTAAGTTTAGGTAATATAAAACTGCATGCAGGGCATGGGCCAAAGCACTGGGGACAAAAGGGAAGTGAAATGATTTCATACAGTACTGGAATCTGTAAGATTCCAGTACTGTATGTGTTATGATTTTTACAGTTTTTTTAATTTGCTGCCAGGCTCCGCCCCGTGCATCGCGACGCTCGCAGGGAACGGAGCCTGGCACAGAGGGGCTTCGGGCAGAGGACAGAGTCCGCAGACAGCACAGGGGGACATCGCAGGATCCTGGGGACAAGGTAAGTACCCTGCACCAGGATCCTGAGATGTAATCCTGAGTGTGGCTCGGGGTTACCGCAAATGGTGCTGAAATTTAACCCCGAGCCACACTCGGGAATACCGTCAGGGAGGTTAAATACCTCACAGCTCATGAAATTTGTTACATGTAAATGATGCTCTAGAACAGCCTTTCTCAACCTTTTCAACACAGGAACCCTTAAAATAGTTCTCCGGTCTCGGGGAACCCCTGCTAAAAATTTGAAATCTACAACTCATGATACAATAGTGTGATGGTCAGTGGGAAGAATGGTCCTTACACTTGTGGTCATTGGGAAGATTACCTCCTTACAGATAGCTAAAAAGATCAATGGCGTCAGTGGGAACTTATCTGAGAAACATAAATTGCCCAATGCTGAAGGAATCCCTAGGAACCTTTGGAGGAACCCTGGTTGAGAATCACTGCTCTATAATTATTTTTCTTATTCTGGTGTGCATGACGATACCTAATATGTGTTGCTTAATTGGCACTTATGTACAGTACATACACATGTACTTTTCCTACATGTGCTTGTATGGGTTTTGTTTTTTTATTCTTTTAGGCCAGGTCACATATGTGCAGCCGTGGTTTCCAGCATGGGGTCCGGTGCGTTTCTGTTCACCGGTTCAGATGTGATTCAGGTCCAAGTTTTTGCCTGAATTTGCACCTGAACCATACCCAAAAACACCAATGGCGTCCCTGGGGGGCCAGAGGGGGCCCTGACCCCCCCAATATTATGCTGTGCCCCACCATGTACCCCCCCAATTAAAAAAAACAATTTTTTTTTTTTTTTTTTACAAAAAATCAATGTCTAAGAGGGAGAGAGTCCGCAGTCAGCTCCTGCGGGTGATTCCTCCCCCCTCCCTCTGCTCGCTGACACTGCATAATGCGAGCGCTCACACAACCACGGACGCCCGATCTGCTCCTTCCCCTGCATCTTCATTGGCAGGGAGAAGAGCGAGTTGCAGGAAGGACTCTACCAGGACTCTCAGTTACTGAAAAAACAGATTGATTTCTCCCATCCTTTTTTTTTTCACCCTCATCACAACCGATTTCTCCCATCCTTAGGACAGGAGAACCAGCCTGTAAATTCCAAGAGATGCCAGACCAGCGCTGTCAATAGCAGGGGCAGGACAGCAAAAGGAGGCTGGGGAACACCACAATGGCAGAACACCAGGGCCCGGTGGCAAGACAAACTTTGCAACCCTGATAGTTCTCCCACTGCTTTGGATCCTTATATTTTGTTGGTATGCTGGTGACATATACTGTATCTCTTGTTTTCTGCCACCCTGGGGGACCCCAATACAGTAGGAAGGGAGCTCACTGCAGAACATGTGAAAGGGCCGTTGTGGAGTCGTGATAAATGGCCCCTGGATATATATATGTATTATGAAAGCTGGAGATGCCACTGAAAAACACACAGGACCCTTTTGGAAACCGCATCCAAATCACAGACATGTGAACCCGGTCTTAGGGTTTATCACTTGTTAAATAATGTTTACTTTTAAGTTGACTGCATTGCTGTCACAAGGGTCCTTTCAAGTCCCCATGAACATAATAAGAAAGTGAGGTAATAATTTAACACTATATATTCCCTTTTAAGGAAGAATTTAAGCAAGTGCCCCAACTTTATTTTTGATGCACCCTGCTTATTTCACCGGTAATTAATTATAGGCTATGTTCACTTTTCCCAACATGTTACATGTTCCACCCGCATCATTCATTCACGGTTTCATGTGAATGAATGAACTACAACTATCATCATCCACTACAGCTGATAGCTTGTACTTCTGAATGAACTGAGAGGCGCTAATGAATGCTCTCGTAGTTCATTCACAAGCTCTGCAGCTTTATACAGACAGCCATTATGAAGGTTTGTCGTTGAACCCCTGACGCCCATCACGGGTGCAATGCTTTGCAGGCTCCTGCAGGAAAAATTAAGAAATGCACATTCTTGTGCATTTCTTATTTTTTCTTGAAAGGTGAACTTATCTTGTCACCCAAGCTGGCTAACTGTGCACTGGATGATCAGTCTCCTCAACAACTCCTTTCACCCCAAATAATTATGCAGGACACATGTATGACGGCTTGATGAAGGAGCATGCATGCTTCGAACACGTGTCATGCCCACCACCATGCCTTACGGGAGTGATGTCACAGCCGCTAGTTAAGTGTAGTGTGTACACACGTCAGCCAGGGAGCTTTGGGAGCCACCAGCATGGCCAAGGTTGATGTTTCTTTGGTACAGACACACAGCGGGACTGGAACTGTCTACCATAGTGGTTTATTATTATATACATTTTGCGCAGCGCTTGGTGATTACATGCTTGATGAGCACTGTACAAGCTTTCTCTATGGGAGCTGCCAATTATGTGATATTAAATTGCTTTTATAGACATACTAACTCAGATGGTGCTGCTTGTCTTCTTTTTGTTTTACACACAGAGTTGCTTATAGCTACTTTACCAGGCTGCCACTGAGTCTGTGTACCTGGACTTTTATCCATTGGACTATTTTAAGGATTTATTTAGAACTGTCCTTCATTGCTACTAATTTTATCCCCATACTAGTTCTCACTTCTCTGTTATTTGTATATGCAGTCACAAAGAATCCTAAAATGATATGCATATAAACTGATCGTTCTAGAAAATAAGCTAATTGCCTTAAAAGGTTTACAATGTCTTGTGACTGAGAACAAAGTCTTTAGGTGATATAGCCTTTCCTTGTCTCTTTTTTTCTTCGACATTATGTAATTATGGATGTTGCTGGTAGAGTAATCTTTTTTCAGGTGCCCAGAGATGGTCTTTAAGCCAAAACCTATATATCACGCCATGAGAACGTTTTGTGCTCCTGCCTAAATAGCTTTCTAATTAATTGCACGTATGCTTTTTTGGCCTTGGTGCATTTGACTTTTCAGGTCATTAAAAAAATAATGAACAGAAAAATAATAACACTAAATAATGAATAATGCACTTTTTCCATATTGGAGCATAGTTACAGATTCCGAGAAAGGATATTGGGACATCAAGACAGGGCAGAGCTGACAGTTTGGCATGAAAACACACTGCATGAGAATAAAGTCATCTACAGCGGTATCTAGAGGAAATGCAGAAGTCAAAAATTACTATTGTGTCATAAAAATTTAGCAAATACAACCAGTATACGAAGCAATAGAAATCATAAGAAATATTTCATGGTGTTGCAACTTTATCAAGGAATTGACAGTGGAAGAGTGACATCCTAAATCAAAATAACTCTTTCTTCTAAATATTCTAAATCATTTAGATTCTTTCAGTTATTTACACATTGGGCACATTTAATTTGTTGAGATAATGTAGCCGAAGCACAAAAAAACCCCAAGCGCAGCCGGGTGCAGAGGGCATTCATTTTGAAACCTATTTTTTACAAAATGGCTGAAGGAATAAGTGGGCCCACAAACTGGGGTTGGGCTTTAAATGTATTTTAAAATGTAACTAGCATAAGCATCTTTTTTTTTTCTTTTTTTTTTTGTCAGTTTCCTAAAATCCACTGCACACTAGCTCTGGTAAAGGGTAAGTCAGCACCCTGAACCAGTCAGGATTGGTTTTGCTGTTGTCAGTCAATGCTGGCCATGGATGGATCGAAATTCGGTCAATGCAGCAGGGACTGGCCAAATTTTTATCCATGTGTGGCCGCTCCAATTTGACAGAAGTCGATGTAATGATTGACTGCTGTCGAACAGGCTTGGAGGAAAATATTTCTTGATCTGTGGCTGCAGCCACTGATCAGTGTATTCTGCCAGCGGAAAGTCCCCGCTGGCAGAATACAATGTCTCAGTAGGGAGGATTCCTCCATCAACCTCAACTGTGTGGGTAGAGGAAACCATTTGTTTTTATTCGTACCCATTCATGATCACTGTGTAAATAAAAAAAAAAAGAAAAGATCCATCTATGGCCAGCTTAACAGTGCTTTCATGCTTATTGGATAGGAAAAGCATAACAATGACTTTATGTTCTTTTCTGTCCAATTGCAGTGGAGAAAAATGAAATCACTAAGCTGGATTTGCTGTGTGCCAGGGGGCCTAAATCTTAGGGCTGGATGCAGTGGCGGCTGGTGGCCTATGTACTGACACTATTACCACCGCTCCCTGGTGGAAGGAGCGGTGACATGTTATGTTAGTTTTTTGGCCTTTTTGTATTATGCTGCGGCTGTTTTTACTCTTGATTTTAAATAAATACTACACTATATGAGCATTTTTTGGCTCCTATGGGTGAGTCTTTTTATATAATGCTTAATCCTATCGCGGACCACCATTCTACCGCAATACTGAGATGGGATGTCCTAAAGTAACTCCTTAAGGCATATTACCACTGTGGATCTGGTGAGTGTGCAGATTGGTGGAGGTGCACAAGTTGTGATGAATTCTTTCCAGACACACTGGGTGTTTTCTATTTCCATGCTGTATTTCATTCATTTTCTGGTAAGCGCATAACATCATATACTCTGTTGGAGCTGTTCGCACATAATTTGATCAAATCACGGATATACCATAGGACTTTAATCAATTCACAGAACTGTTATATTTTGGTTCACTGTATCACAGGAAGTGCTGCACATCTTGTTGTTTTATATACTCATTAATAATACATTAAATTTTATTGCACCTTTGTTACCTGACACTTCATTTAATCCTGACTCAAGGCGCATGGTCTCTAAGAAGTGTTCTAAGATTTTTTCTGGATTTCCAGACATCACTGTGTACCTGAAAATTAAATAAAAGCATTTTTAATACCTTCAATAGACATAAATAAGAGATGTATAGAAAAGCTAATAGATATTATGAATAGGATATAAAAGGCTATATACTGTATCTTAGATACTGAGCCATTAAGAGATACAGTATACTGTATGTTAGTCTTTCTTCTCCAGATTTTCATTTTTTCTCTTTTGGATTGTCACACCTTACAGGCTCTAATGACATCTATATTCAGTTATATTCTGTATAATTGGAATGCATACCTGGTGTACTATCTACAGTTAAAACCGTTGTAAACTCTGCTTGATCATTTGTACCTACAAGTAAGCTTATAATAAAGCTTAACTCTGGGTTCAATGAATATCTCCTAAGCATGCACCGTTTAGGAGATATTCACAAATTCTGCAGCTGGTGACATCACTGGTGCATGCGAACTGCGCACTGAATGTGCCCTCAATCCAGAGCGCTGTGCTGCGATCATGACTCCGGTGCACATGTGCAGGAGTGACATTTTCGCAGCTCAGCTATTCAAGTGGCCACAGCCTGTGAACCCGGAAGGAAGATCGCCACAACAAAAATAAAATATATTTCTGTTACTATCTATATTATATAATAATTAATAATAATAATACAACAATAATATATAAATAATACAGGGGGTCCCCTAATTACAAACACCCGACTTACAAACGACTCCTACTTACAAACGGAGGGAGACAACAAGAAGTGAGAGGAAATCTACCTCTAGGAAGGGAAATTCACACCTGTAAGAGCTATTATGGGGAAAAGGTGTCTCCACTGATGTTTTATCACCAAGGCTTGTTTCCACAACAACCCAACATTTTCAAAATCCAATTGTCATTGGGACAGAAAGTGAGGTGAAATCTTCTGAACAGGGGCATGCACAGCAAAAAAAATGTTACAGGGGTGATAACCCTTCCCTATGCTATCCAAAAAGCTTAGAAATTGTTTTTTTGGCTGGAGCTACACTTAAAAAATGTACCTGTTCCGACTTACAAACAGATTCAACTTAAGAACAAACCTACAGTCTCTAACTTGTTTGTAACCCGGGAACCCCCTGTATATCAGCAGGGGTTGAGTAATAATTAGTGTTTCAAACTTATTAGAGTTATATAATATGCTTTTCATACAATCATTATTGCAATAATGTTTAAAATCCAACCAAATATCTGCCCATTGCAATGTATGATGTGAGCAGCCCCATCAGGAAACAATTAAATATAGCCTGACTGCCTGCCAGGACCCCGAGGGCAATAACTATTCCTGGTCAGAGGACAGATTTCTTTTTTGATTTTGCTCTATGCAAACTTCTGTAGACTCTATTGTCTAAATGATAAACTTACAAAGTGTTAATGTAGTATTCTATAACACTGCTCACATTTTGTGAATGACAATAACACATTTAGGAGGTAGGTTGCACAAACTTGGCAGGTTCTTAAATTCTATAGCAAAAGATTTCAGAACCAATCATAAATCCTAAATACATTTTATTACAGAGCAAAATAATTTTCTTTGCCTAATGATATAAAGGCGATGTAATGGTTTTCATATCTCCATGTAGTGTATACATAGAGTATATAGCCTGAATTACAAATTCCACCAATTCAGCCATTGCCTCGGTTTCTTTTTGGCTAGACTTAACACCAACAAGCATGTGGACTAAAACAAAAATTAAAATAAAAAGTGACTTTATAACTTGCAACTTGGTAATTGAAAATAATTATATCTGTTAATGATTCCAGGATGACTTACAACAAAATTGCAAGAGTGCAATAAATGAGACTTCAAGATAATCACTAAGTTAAAAGCACTCTGGGGAGCTAAGTATTTAAGGTGAAGACTAAAGTATTTTCATGATTTATTACTTCAGGAAATAAGAGCAAATACATGTAGCAAACAGGAAAAAACACAGTAAATGCTCTAATACATGACCCTCCAAGCTTCACATGCACTGGCCTGGGCTCAGACTATTTTTACCTAGTGAAGTGCAAAACATCCAGGTAGCACACATTCCTATTTAAATGTTTACTTTGCACTATCATCACCGCAATGACCCACTTATTCAGTAAGGCAGTCAAAAGAGCAAAGTTTAGTATTCCCTAATAACCATGATGACTAATATAACTATCATACCTACTGAAAACTCAAATCTGATTGATTGCTGATGGGTACTTCCTTTGAACATTAATATTGCTCTTTATGCTGTCTTTAACACTGTTTTTTTACTTAAAGTGGATGTAAACCCGATTCATGAAATTTGAGCTGGGCACATATATCTGCAGTGTTTTCTTATCTCTCTTCAAAACACTATGTCTTGTAGCTGTCTCCTGCTTCCTTCTTCTGTAATCAGCCTCATAACTTCTCAGTCACAGGAGATCAAAGCAGCCTGAGTTTTGTGTTGGGGAGGATGCTATAAATAGGTTAGCAGAGCCCTGAATGATTCAACAGCTCTGAAAATCTCTGCCTATGAGGAGAGGGGGTGGGTGTCTTTCCTCCAATCAGCTGTCTTGGCTGTATGCCCAGGTTTCACTGTAGTGCTAAACAGGAAGAGAAAATCTCCTAACATGATCTGAACTTTCTAAACAGTATATACAGATGAAGACAGCAGATATACAGGTAAAACTTACGTAAGGAGATTTGTTTCATCCCTGTGTATCATCTGAGGCTGTTCACTTCACTGGGTATATGTGAGGGTTTACATCCACCATAAAGTGTAACTAAAGGCAACACTTTTTTTCCCATTTTGAATAGAGTAAAGGAGGGTTATAACCCCTGTTAGTTTTTTTTGCCATCTGTGTCCCATAGGGAAGATTTTCCTTCACTTCCTGTCCCATAACCAAAACAGGTAGAAAGCGGAAATCCCTTCAATGTGAGGGAGTCACCAGGGTCACCAGAACTAGTGTCCCCATTGGAACGTTTCCCCCTATTAGTGTTCTGTTGTCAACCCAAAATTTGAAATATTCATTTACTTTTACTTTGCATGATCACAGTAAGCAGGACAAAACTAGAGGGTGAATCTTCCTAATGGAGGCACAGACAACTATAAAAACTGACAGCCCTAAACCCTTTCCACTCTATCCAAAACTTAAAAAAAAAAAAGTTTTGCCTTTAGTTACACTTCAACCACTTCAGCCCTGGAAGGTTTTACCCTCTTAATCACTAGGCCATTTTTTGCGATACAGCACTGTGTTACTTTAACTGACAATTGCGTGGTCGTGCGACGCTGTACCCAAATAAAAATGATGTCTTTTTTTCCCCACAAATAGAGCTTTCTTTTGGTGGTATTTGATCAGCTATGCATTTTTTTTATATTTTGCACTATAAACAAGGCCAACAATTATGAAAATAAAAACTATGTTTTTTGCTTTCTTCTATAATACATATCCAAAAAAATGTAAAAAATCGAATTTCTTCATCAGTTTGGGCCACTATGTATTCTTCTACATATTTTTGGTAAAAAAATCCCAATAAGCGTATATTGATTGGTTTGCGCAAAAGTTATAGCGTCTACAAATTATGGGATAGATTTATGGATTTTTATTTTTTTTTATTGTTTTTACTGGTAATGGCAGAGATCAGTGATTTTTAGCAGGACTGTGACATTGCAGCGGACAAATCTGATATGAAGTGACACTTTTTGGGGACCAGTAACACCAATACAGAAATCGGTGCTAAAAAAAAATGCAATGTTATGCCGCGTACACACGAGCTGAACTCTGAAGGACTTTTCAACAGAGTTGCGACGGAATTCCAATGAAATGGACTTGCCTACACACGATCACTCCAAAGTCAGATCATTTTACACGTGATGACGTACGACCGGACTAGAATAAGGAATTCATTGCCAGTAGCCAATAGTTGCCTTTGCGTCGTTTTTGGTCCGTCGCACTAGCATACAGATGAACGGATTTTTCGATAGGAATCGAGTCCATCGGAAAGCTTTGGAACATGTTCTATTTCTAGGTCCGTCTGAATTTTCGACAGAAAAGGTACGATGAAGGTCTGATGAAGCTCACACACGATCTGAATGTCCAACGGAATCGTTCCGTCGGACCTTTTCTGCCAGAATTTCCGCTCGTGTGTACACGGCATTACTGTATAAATGACACTGGCAGGGAAGGGGTTAACATCAGGGGCGATCAAAGGGTTAAGTGTGTTCCTGTGTTTTCTAACTGTGTGGGGGATGGACTGACAGGAAGAACACAGAGATCTGTGTACTTCTCTGTCAGAACAGGAATCTTCCTTGTTTATATAGGCAGATCCCTGTTCTGCTTCTCTGTGGAGCGATCGCGGGTGGCCGGTGGATATCGGGTCCGCCAGACCTGCTGATTGGCTCCCACTCTGTGCAGCAGGCATGTGCGCGCCCACAGTATCTATTGCACGAATTGACGTACAGGTATGTTGTTTCGCGCAATAGAGCCGCCCTGCCGCAGTATATATGCGTTGGGCGGTCTTTAAGTGGTTAATGTGAATCTGTCAGACATTTTAAACATTTTAAAGCAAAGATTTGTCCCAATCGATCCTGTGGCTGAAGACAACTCCTCAGTGACAGGAATGATAAAGGACAGCTCACCTGGACAAAAAATGCTCCCTTGTTGCCACCTTGTTAGTTAGGGAAATTTGAAAGCAATCTGGGCCAGCTTCCATAGAGGTTAGTGGAAGGCTCTTCTAGTCATTCTGCTTCTGGCGATGTGCCACCAGCATAAAAGCAGGAAGTACAAAAGTATCTGCTATGACTTTTATTAGTCTGAAATCCCTTCATGGTGGGCCTCCGTGATTTAGTTTGACTTTGTTACCTGGGACTTGACTTTTCTAACTTCTGTGCTATTCCCCACAGACCTACCTGTATCCAGTCCAATACCAGCACCTTCAATGGTCACTGAAGTGCACTCACTGGGAAGGTAGAAACCTGGGCAACCTCGTGAGTCTTAGCCCAGAAATTAATAAAGTTCGGTCTCTAGCAACAAACAAATACCTAAATCAGAGAGTTGTACAAATGGGGGGTTCTATCTAATAAAGGAAATAACAGGCAACTTGTTTACCTGAATATATTTGATATATTTTAGTTTTAAAGAAGTAAGGCATTTTTAATTATCCCATTGCTTCAGCTTGAAAGCTGGAAATCACTGTAGTAAAGATACTTCGGTGATCTCCACTAGCTTCTGGGTCCCGTGACGAGAATGCCAGAGCATTCTATCAATAGGTTGATAGGTGGGGAGTGTGACATCACCGCCCCACCTCTCCAACTTGTCCAATCAGACAAAGCTTTGCATTCACTGAGAAAGTGCAAAGTGATCTTTGAATTGTAGCCGTGCCCAGTGGCCAACCTCCTGTGTTCACAATGTAGCAGGATAGCCGTTCTGCATGGGACCTGGATGCTAGTGGGGATTACTGGAGTAGCGGTGTCTGCTACATGGATTTTCAGCTTCCAGAGAGATCCCACAATAGTTACATTGGTCTACATTGTTTTTTTATGCACTGGGGCTAAATGCCCAGTGTGAATAGGGCATACAAAACTTTTGCTTAAACACAAGAGGCACACAGTAATTTATCTGCTACTGACAGCTGAAGTTAATACAATGCATAAAGGTTTGTATGTTAACAAGCATTGATACTGAAACACTGCTTTTGACAATTAGTGCTAAAATAGCTGCTGACAGCAGTTCTGCTACATAGATTGGTTCAGCAGGTACCATCAGCTCCATGCTTGGGTGTGTTCTCAGTTAGGAAGGACTCAAGAATGTACACGATTCTCTATGTTCTACGCTCTTAACTGGTTTAAGAGATGACAGGTTCAATTGATATATTTATAACTGACTGAGCAATATTTGGGGATGGTGAGACTAGAACTTCAGCAAACTTTTTTTTCACTGCATTAAGCAATGCTTACTCTATGTACAAAGCTCAGTAATCCACAGAAATCTGTCAGACTTGATTTACTTTGGTCAGGTTAATTAACAAATATTTTCTAATAGGTAATTATGCATTTCTAAACTTTGAATTTTCTTATACCGACAGATGTGGAAGAGGGTGCTGCAGACCTTGTTTAGAATAGCAGTGACTGACAAACTGTAACATACTTATAAGGGGATTGTGTGTTGCCTTGTGCTGACACTTGCGCCCCAGACAGAATTTTCTCCAACACCAAGACATCTTGATCATGTTCTTTAAGCCTCACTGTATTTGCTTCAACATCCTATAAGAATGAGAATAAATATAAAAGATATTATTATAAAACCCCGAACCCTTTTTGTTGTTATTTTGGTTAGGTAGGTAAGGGTAAGGGGAATAGGTAAGGAAAAGGGAATAGGTAAGGGGAATAATCAAGAGCAGAGCTATACCTAGGCCACTGAGGTTATGATTTCCTCCTTGTTAACATGATCTATTACATATGTTATCGCTTTCTGGCCCCAGGCAGAATTTGGCTATAACTGTTAAAATGGGTGACACCATTAGACCTGGTTTATGACCTTGTACACTTGTGGATGTATGAGTTATCCACAGCTGTATGCAAAAGTGTTTTTTTTTTTTTTTTTTTTTTTTTTAGAGTGAGGGGAGCTAGAACCCCTGTCAGCTTTTGATGGCTGTCTGTGCCTTGTTGCAGAATTTCTTTAATTTCCAGTTTAGTAAAACTGTTTTCACAGGACATGACATGAGGGGAAATCTCTCTAACATCCTAGGCAGCAGAAAAAACCTGACATGGGTTTTAATCTCTCTCTACCCTATTCAAAACTAAAACTAAAAAGTCTGGACTAACACATTGGATTCTATTATTGAGATCTCTGTACTGAAGAGTTCTGCTGTGTACACACTTGCTATGGCCATTATGATGGAGTCTCACTCTACCTGTTGGATTTGTTGTTTTATATCAAAGAAAAAAACTGCGCTAATATGAGACCATATATGTGTTAGTAATTATCTACAAATGATGGAATGTCCTTATCCTGTAAGGGACATATTTGCTCCCTAGCGATGGGAAAATTCTAATACCTGGAGAAAATCAATTTGCATCACAATAATAAATCCAAAATGTATTGTGCAAATAATCACATGATAAAATCATAAAAAAGTCAATGAAAATATAGTTGTTAACACAGATTGTCTAAACTGATAATGTTGCTGGTCACTGAATGTTCAGGTGATGAAAGAGACTGGCTGGGATATAAGCCTAAAAGCAGAGCTGATCTCCTTAAAAAAGAGATCGGAGCAGCTGGTAAGAGGCAGTTATTTTCCAGGTGGAAGGACTTTCCTATCTCAAATCACTTTTTCCTACAGTGTTTTCCGGTTTGAAGTCACTATTATCTATGAATGAGAGACGTCCCTTCAATGTGAACATTCAGTGACCAGCAACATTATCAGTTTAGACAATCTGTGTGAACAACTATATCTTCATTGACTTCTTTATGATTTTATCATGTGATTATTTGCACAATACATTTCAGATTTATTATTGTGATGCAAATTAATTTTCTCCAGGTATTAGAATTTTCCCATCGCTAGGGAGCAAATATGTCCCTTATGGGATAAGGACATTCCATCATTTGTAGTGAATTACTAACACGTATACGGTCTCATATTAGCGCAGGTTTTTTCTTTGACATTTACTTATTGTGTGTATCTCACATTATAAACTGCAACAGGACCTTAATTGTTGTATCCTCTAGAAGAAGCAGGACCTCAATTATTGCATCTTCTTGAAGGGCCATTTAGACAGCGCTGTATTTCCATTTGATATTTATTTTATATAACACAAGAGGTGTTGCTGGAACATTGCAAAGAAAGGTTGGAACACCTAAAACTTCAAGGAGGACAGAAGTCTGATATAATGGTAGAGGGCCCATTCTATTTAAATATCTGAGACAAATAAGATGAAGTCAGGGGCTCTGTTAGCCTGGCATATTTTTGTTGACTAAACAGTTAATCATTTGAATATACACATTAAGGTGCCAAACTACACAGTCAACATTGACCGTTAATACCAACCCTCAGTATTCGGTTAAAGTCCTCTTTATCCACTCGCAGAAAGTGGCAGTTGTCTTCCCGTAGAACTATAGATGCTGCCCGAGGTGCATCATTCACTAAAGCCAACTTTCCAAAGTCATCTCCTTCATGAAGGGTACATACCACACCCTGAAATAGACACAGAAAAGAAAGTGCAAACTTCCTATTGATAAAAGCCTTTACATGCAATGGTTGATTGCATTTAGTTTCCCTTTAGAAAGTATCGCCTCCACGACACTTTGTGGGCCTGTTATACTAAAGTTCATGTGTAGAACTGACAGTGTACGAACAAGCAAATTGTGTGCTCCCTGAATTCACTATGTGTCCATGATGTGTGCAGAACCATACAGGCTACAGTATATATATATATGTACAATAACTAACATAGGTAGTTTGCTATAGAATATATGCTCCAGCATTTGAATGTAGTGCTCCTGGAATTCATTTTACCTCATTGTGCACAAACCTTCGTACACAGACTAAAGTGAACATACAATTTAAAAAGGGTGATTTGCTATAGAACAGATTAAGCATGACATACCTAAAACTGAAATTTGATTTTCTCTGGGTCTGTCTAACCCCTATTAACCATTAATTTTAAACATGTTTAAATGCGCATACCATATAGAAATAAGATGGTATGCACAGGTACAGATTGTAAAAGGCTTAATTTGTAAAATGTTCAATGATCACTTTGCACATGAAAGTCCATGTGCATGCATGCAATATTTATTTTAATAAAATAGGCCCTATGTGTTTCAGGCTTCAAGAAAAACTACTGTATTTCAAGGGCTTTTGGCATTTTTATAATAAAGATTACATAAAGGTAATTTTCTACAAAACTTTCACTTTTTTTTTCCTTGCAGATCAATATTTTAAGGACTGTAATTAATATATAAATTTAGACAATTTCACTCTATTGGCTGTATGTATTTTAGACAATTGCAGTTAGCACCTTTACTCAGTAACTACAAAGATCAGGTCAGTTACATTATAATTAAGCTGATAGCCTTATTGTTTTCAAACAGTCTAAAAAGACTTTCTTGCACTGAGATGAAAAGCAGAGAAGAAGGATGACCTCATGAGTGTGCTGCTGCTTTTTAACTGTCCAGTCAGAAAGCTGGGAGTGGAGAGAAGACAGCCTATAACTCTAACAGAAAAATAGTGTCATCCACCTGGCTGTTCTGTTTCACAGGGCTATGTAAATAAGGAATGCATAGGCAGAAATACATATCTTTGTCAGTTAAAGCAGCTGAATTTCACCTATCCATTTAGAGGATTACCTACATTTAGGTTTTTTTTCTGGAGGAACAATAGTGATTGACTAAGAATGGCCAAAGTAGATTTTCTATTCTTCCTTTACACTGATTGGCCCAGGGGTGCCTCTATGGGTTGCCCAGTATCATGGACTAGTGATTACTTCCTGATCCAATCAAAATTTGCCTAATTTTGGCAAGATAATTTTATGTGTAGAGGTATTTTTATCTGATAATGCAATATAGAGAGCATTGATGGTTTAAAACAGTGGTCTCCAAACTGCGGCCCTTTGCTAGCCTTAATCTGTGCCTTGGGGAACTATCCCCCCCCACTGACACCAACAATGGGGCACTCTTCCTCCCACTGATTCCAACAATGGGGCACTCTTCCTTTCACTGACACCAACAATGGGGCACTCTTCCTCCCACTGATTCCAACAATGGGGCACTCTTCCTCCCACTGATTCCAACAATGAGGCACTCTTCCTCCCACTGATTCCAACAATGGGGCACTCTTCCTTTCACTGACACCAACAATGGGGCACTCTTCCTCCCACTGATTCCAACAATGGGGCACTCTTCCTCCCACTGATTCCAACAATGAGGCACTCTTCCTCCCACTGATTCCAACAATGGGGCACTCTTCCTTTCACTGACACCAACAATGGGGCACTCTTCCTCCCACTGATTCCAACAATGGGGCACTCTTCCTCCCACTGATTCCAACAATGGGGCACTCTTCCTCCCACTGATTCCAACAATGGGGCACTCTTCCTTTCACTGACACCAACAATGGGGCACTCTTCCTCCCACTGATTTCAACAATGGGGCACGCTTTCTTCCACTGATACCAACAATGACTGTATCCACTAGTCTGGCCCCTCTGAAGTCTGAAGGACAAAAACCAGGCCCTTTGTTTAGAAAGTTTGGAGACCCCTGGTTTAAAAACAATAGAAAAACATAGAAAAACAACATCCACTGGTCTGGTAATAATAAAATAAAGGCTGCCACGGGTGGAATTATTTTATGTCTAGACTGAAGAAGATTTAATGAGTTTCAACAGCACTCAGGTCATTTTACATACAAAAAACAAACACACATAAAATGACAGGACATCATTTTAACAACATCAAACTAATTCCAGAGAAAAAAAATGATTTTAAAAATAGCTACATTTGCATGTGTATTGGTCAAAAAAATGTTTTTTGTTTATGGATAGCCTTATTACATTCGCAGCACTGTCTACTTGAACCTGCTAGTCTTCCAAAAGGAGAACAAATTACTGACGATAATCTTCTGGCTAACACAGTTCTGATATTAAGTAACACTTAAGCAGCACCTGCTTGTCCTAAACTGCTGCTGTTCTCTAGTATAGTGGTGGATTTATTTTACTTGTAGTGATAGGAATCTACCACAAATACCAAACTGTAGAAAGGAAAGCGTCTATGTTGCCAGCAGTAGCCAATCAGATTTCAAATGTCATCTTCCAAATACAAGATAGATAATGAGGTTAACGGCAATATTTCAGTACATCTTTTAATAAAGAGACATGGCAATTTATAATTTTTTTGAAGCTCGCACTATTGATATTGTAATGGTGTACTACTTACTATTATTTAACTATTTATTATTATTTAACTAAATTAGAATATCCTAGATCATTTCCAGTACAAAATTTACCACATTTTCAGCCTGTGTGATTTTTTAAAAATGTTACCCAATATCTTCTAGCGTGCATGCAATGGACTCAAAGAACACTTGGGCTTGGAGTCAGAATAGTTTTAAATGAAGTAGCCCTAACGCATACATTTGCCAGCATGGAAAAAGAGAAAGTACCTTGCCATAGATGACCACGTTAACAGATCCTCTTAATATGATATACCATGAAGTCCCTTCTTCACCCTGGTTAAATACTGCAAATGGGAATCTCATTAATTAAATGAATACTTATCCATGTAAAATGAGAAACAAAAATTAACCCAATCAACCTGCAGCTAGCATTTGCAAAATTAGAACTCCCATTCCAAGGTGAAAGATTTTATCCACAAACTATCTTTATCTAAAGCTTAACTACACCAAACATTTTGTGCATGCCAGCTTAGAAAACCTGTCTGAAAGCATACCAATTTTCCGTCTGCCACAATAGAGGGTATTGGATATAACAATTAAAATAAAATAAAAATTAACAGCCCTAAATTAGGGCTTTAAAAAGGGAAAGCTAAGTGTACTTTTTGAGTTATTGTAATGTTTACCTTAAAAGTATTTTGGTGTAACTTACTTATATTGCTGCATGCTTTTCATTCTATATTTTTGTAGAGTAATGGATACTTGTGCGCACACCAAACCAAACAAATATAAGAAAATATGGATAAAAAACCACTACCAATATATAAAATCAAGCTCAGCAAAAGTAGAAAAGAATAGCTGCCACAAATATTAGTGTTCACACACCTACAAACAAGTAATATACAAGATAAATCTGCGGCGCTTATCTGAATAAGCAAAATGCTAGGAAGCCAAAGAATGTGCAGAACTAACCTATCAAAAAAATAACCCAAGTATACAGGCAGAGGGATAAGTGATGCGTGAATGCTTAATGATAGCTCAAAGGAAGATAATAATATGTAACATGAAGCTAATAAACACACCAGAAGAAAAATAGTGACGTGATAAAGTGACGTGACAGTCACGCAACGCGTCAGGGAGAAGAGAGGCGAGTTATTCGGCTGCTTGTCTTTTCGATCACGGCTGGGATCGGTGAGTGAGTGAGCCGTTTTTCAAGTTCTTGCTGAAACTGGAGTTTTTAAATGTAAGTGGGCAATTATGTAATAAAAGCTGGTATTTTACTTACTTCACTATGGAGTCCTTCCCCTTATTTTTGAGCTAACCCTGTTTGGACTACTTGGAGATCGGGAGGTTGCTTCATCATCTGCCATAAGTCTGGTATTAATTTGTCGGGAGCTGAGTGAGTTCTAAACCACCTGGAAGCACAGAGTATTGTGAGGCTGCTTTTAGGCTGTTATCGCTCAGCCAGGAGGTGAGAGGCTGGGGGAATCATTATCTGTACACACCTTTTGTTCGTCACTGGGGATTTGTGGAAGATTTTTGCAATCTGTCACGAAGGAGATGTGAATGGGATTTTTTATTGTTATATTTGAATATCTATGGGACTTTTTGATGCTTGGTTTTTTAAACTAATTTCTATTCACTTTGGGAGTCACATTATTTGTTTATTACACTCTGTGTATTAATTTGTGTTGGACACAAAGTCACACTGAATGCTCTTTATTAGGTCACTATTTATTTACTATGTATTTTTAGATTTGAAACATTTGTTGCAGTTTGGATGTTTTAGTATTTCACTTAACAATTTTTTTATATACAATTTTGGCTGCTGCACTGAATATTATCTGCACAATATTTTTTGGTAATCTATTCATTTAGAGTGGTGGGATATAGAGAACACCTTTTTGTTGGAGTCATAGATTGAATTAATTTTTACTCACGGGTATATTATATTGTTTGATGATATAATCGTTATATTCATTAATAGGCTATCAATTATCTGGATCCCAGTCACGTAGTTCACAATAGCCTCACTCTTTGATGCAACATTGGTTTGGCGTGATCCTTGGTTGCACAAAAGTGGTGGAAAATTAATTTATATGAACCTGACCTTTACCTGGAGCTTTTTCTTCTGGTGTGGTTATTAGCTTCATGTTACATATTATTATCTTCCTTTGAGCTATCATTAAGCATTCACGCATCACTTATCCCTCTGCCTGTATACTTGGGTTATTTTTCTGATAGGTTAGTTCTGCACATTCTTTGGCTTCCTAGCATTTTGCTTATTCAGATAAGCGCTGCAGATTTATCTTGTATATTCTATATTTTTGTTACTACAGGCATACCCCACTTTTAAGTACACAATGGGGTTTATTTACTAAAGCTGGAAAGTGCAAAATCAGGCTCACTTCTGCATAGAAACCAATGAGTTTCCAGGTTTTATTACTAAAGCCTAATTGAACAAGCTGGGGTTAGAAGCTCATTGGTTTCTATGCAGAAGTGAGCCTGGATTTTGCACTTTCCAGCTTTAGTAAATAAACCCCATTGGGCACTTAAAAGTGGGGTATACCTGTATAGTGATTTGTATTTTAATCACTAGTGGGCCCACTCTATTTATCTGCAATCACTCAGCCTCCCTGCTTAATTGTTGAGCTATCAGACAGTGATTGAGAGTGCTTGTTTTCATCAAATTAGTGGACTCATAGGGAATGATTTACTAAAAGAGTAAAACATGCTTACCTAGCAAATTAAATGTTCACTTTGCAAAGGTTACATTGCTAAGTGAACGTTAGTAAATAAGCCTGAACCTGTTTTCAGTTTAACTATCCAATCATGTCTGAAGGTAATAAAAAAAAAAAAAAAAAAAAACAGACTTCTTGCTTTGTACATGGTTGGATATTAAACATGGAAAAACAGAAAGAGGCCCTGCATGTGTATTGGCTAAATACAGCTTCCCCTATGTACATTTACTTTGATTCATTTTTTTTCTATGTTGTATTGAATTCTAATAATATACTTACAAACTGTTCCTGCTTTGGGATGAGATTCAAATATTAAAAATCCAGCCAGTTCCCGTTTAACCTTAATGAAAAAAGGAAAAAAAGATCATTTAGCAATTAAAATGACATAGAAATAGTTTGATGAACATTTTCCAATTCCTTTCCATGAAATTGCAAATATCCCCCCAAATAAAAGTATAACTTAAGACAATTTTTTTTTTTTTAGTTCTGGATAGAGTGCCTAAGGATAAGAACAGTTGTCAGTTTTTATTGCTGTCTGTGCCCCCGTTAAGGAGATTCACCCTCTCCAACTGTCCTGTTTACCTGTTTATCAATGAAAGTGAATGTAAAGAAAATCACAAATTTTGGGTTGTCCCCAGAAAAGTAATAGAGGGAAAATCTTCCACTGGGGACACTAGTTCTGGTGACCTGGAGGTCCCCAGGGAATTCCCTTAAATTGCAAGGACTTCCTCTCATTTCCTGCTTGGCTATGGGACAGGAAGTGAAGGGAAATCTCCGAAATAGGACAGAGATGGCAAAAACATTTTTTTTTTAAATCTGACAGGGGTTATAACCCTCCCTTGCTTTATCCAAAATGAAAACAAAAGTTTTGCCTATAATTCTACTTTAAGGATTTTAAAAGCAAAAACACAAATGATTGAAAATATACAAAAATGTACCAAGACAAAGTGACTTACTGTGGTGGAGAGGTGAGATAAGGCTTTAATGTGAATAAGTTCTTCGAAAATAATTTCTAGATCATCAGCAGTCCTCTGACCTGGTCTGCGCAAAAGAGGATATAGATGTTATCTTCTACAACATACAGTGCAACTAAGACTTCATTCTTCACTAGCATAGCAGTAATACACTGAAGGTAATTAATTAAATGTTGAAAAAAATGTGTTTCATTTGACTGGCTAGCCACTAATCTGAAACAAACACATACAAATTTACACTATTAAATATAATGCTTGCTTCATAGTTATTTGGAAATTTGCATGCTATGTCAACCTATGTGCTGCTTAGTGGGATATTCGGTAGGACAGTTGTAGCATACACAGAACTTTTATTTTATTTTTGACAGTGGAACTGAATAGTGGAGGAGTGAAAGGATGGTGAGTAAAGACACCATTGGACCACCTAGATGCATACTATGCTAATGGCCTTGTATCTTGAGGACATCATATCAATACATTCCTCAGTCCACTGGTCCCTTTGGTCTTTTGTAATGCTATTTGGCTTCACTTCAGTCACTTAACATTGTGAATCTACTACATCTTGTGTACTATCCAATGGCATATACAAGATTTGGACCTTACCACTTACTTTGAGGTCTCCTTCCCTCATCTGCCCGCCCAGGGTTTGCTTTATTTGATGTCTCTGCTTGCTGGGACAGGTGCTATGCTGTTTTCATGAGCCCTGATGAAGCTAAGTTTGGCAAAACGTGTTGGCACATGAAGACCCTTGTCACCAGCTCTTATAATTGTGACGCCTTATTATATGAAAGCATATTATGCATTTTGTTGGCACCTGTATATGTTGCATTTAAATACTTGAATACATACTACAAGTATGCCTTTTAATAATTGTTTGAGAATAAAATTGCATATTTTTTTATAGAGAAGTTGTTTATGCCTTGTCTGGCCTGTACAGTCAGACTTTTCTTCGTTTTACTCTGTATACAATATGGATGATGGCGTTGTAATAGTTTGATAAGTAAAGACATCTGTGGAGGGCTGCAATAAAGTAAACCTGCTGCTTTGCACTGCATGGGCAAAGCACAGGGCCTATGTTGACTATAGTTGTTTTCAGAACTGCTTCCCCATACAAGCCATACAGTTGTATGGCTGAACTTGCATTGAATTTGCACAAAAAAGGTGCAGGGACTTTTTTTCCCCCGCACTGGAATCGGATCGCATGGGTGTTCTCACCTGCGATCCAATTCCTGTGCGAGTTCACAGTTCGCACTGCGATCTGTGCACCATTCTGGGGGTGTCATTAACATTGTATTGACACCCACAGCAGTTCGCAGAGGGCAGTGTGAACTGCCTGCGGGAGAGATGTGATGCGGGAACTGGCGCTGGAATCGCACTGGTTCGTGCATCGCTACAGTGTGAACCTAGGCTTAGGGTTTCGAGTGCATGCCCCTGCCCGCCTACTCCCCTGTGATTTGACCGAGTGGGAGTCTGTCAGCAGATCCCAGCCAATGATTCATGACCATGACCTACTGACTCCACAGCCCAGAGCCCTGTGTTGACAATCAACACCGGGCTCTGTACAGAGGCAATGCAAAGCAGGGAAAATAAACAAATCAGTACACAGTACACACATTACACATTGTTAGACACACAATTAACCCCTTGGATGCCCCTAGATATTAACCCCTTCTCAGCTATTTTCATTAGTACAGTGTCAGTGCATATTATTAGCACTGATCAGTGTATAAGGCTACAATCAGGACCTAGGCGTTCCGGAGCTTCTTTTGGGCAACAGGCGTCCGGCAATTTTGTCGCGACTTGTAGGGAGACAATTGCCACAAAATCGCACCGCGATTGGGGTGCCATTGAAAGTAACGGGATTGCAAGCGTATCTGTGCATTGATTTGGGAATTGCGGGCAGAATCACAGCGATTCAGCCCGTGATCCGGAACGCCTAGGTGTGAACTGAGCCTTAGTGTCACTGGGTCCCACTATAAGTCGCTCCTTCTTTACAACTGAGGGGGCGCAGTTTGCCATCTTCGCCCTGGGCACCGGATGACCTTGTTCCGGCACTGCCTGTCAGAGCTCAGTGCTGATAGCAGAACTGGCTGTATTTATATTCTCTGGAGAGAATACAACTAAATAATAGCACACATATCTGTCCCTGACTGGTGAGGCTGTACAGTTCTGACAACTTTAAGAGGAACTTCACTCTCCTCACCCCTATGCTTTTTCTCTCTGTTACATTTTACTGCTGACATAATGCAGAGTTTACATACTACTCAGCAAGTGAATCCAGCATTTTCTTGCTGTGATCCACTATGCTTGTGCCATCCTGGTTGCTGACATCGCCAAGTCCCTTCTTCTGGTTCAGGCAGCCTGGCCCTTCAATCATGCACGGCTTAATTTGTCCCCCTCTGGCAGCATGAATGGAGCCCGAAGCTTTCTGTGATATTTAATGTGCATATCCCAGGAGGCTTCAGAGTAAAGAAGACATTATTCGTGGCCTAGGCCATTAGCTGGGGCTAATCATCAATATTAAAAAAAAAAGTACAGTAACATTAAAAAATGTTTTTTAATGATTGACATTGTGAAGGGGGGGGGGGGGGGGGGGGATAAAATTATGTCTAATGCACTAGGTGGGCAAAGTTCTGCTTTTTTAAGGCTGGAGATTCCGTTTTTTACAAATTCCTATTCCTGATCTGGTTCTCTCTAAGTCTCCAAATAAATATTCCAATACAACTGTGGCATAAAATAAACAGATAATTAAAGTTTAATGTGCACTACTTTTTGATGTTCATAGATACCACTTTGTATTGAGGACTCGTTCACACCAGATGTACTGGGACTATGTTGGCAGCTATTTCCAGCACAGCCCCAACGCATAGACAAGGCAAAAAAGCCTTTTCCACTTTGTCAGTACACATGATGTGCGTTGAAAAAAGAATATTGCATTAAATACTTTTTTTCAGAGCAGCAAGTTGCAGCAAAATACAGCATTGCAACACTGCTGAATAGAAATATATCAAAATTTCAATACAGTTTTGTGGAAACAAAAAGCGTGCTGAGAATGGCACATCGGCACTGTGTCTACCAGCGTACACCAGTGGCCATGCTATAAGCCATAACTTTTATTCCCATTTGCAGATAATAGGTTATAAGAGTGCTATCTGCCCTTACAGGAAGTATGCTCTCTTAAGAGCAGTGAAAACAATACTTTCAAATGTAAGAGTGAGCAGTGCTCTTTTACCCTACTAATAAACAGACTGGTGAACGGACCAAGTCTGTGCATAACCGCTCTATCCTGGGCATGATATTCCATTACCTACCTACCTTCCATTTCTCTACCTACAGCTTGTTGTGATTTTGTTAAGCCAGCAACAGCAAAAATTGCTCTGTGTAAAAAGTTGATTTTAGCAGAGAAGTGTTAGTGGGGGCACAAAAGGTTGGCTTTCATGTCTTGGGCATGGTGGTCTGCTCATACACACTGGACCAATGGTGAGAATAGACATTCGCTACATATAAAGTAATGGTAGAATTAAGTACAGAAAATAAATTACGGTTTTCGAAGGATCATTCTCATGTGAGCATCAGGTCCTATCTGGGACAACACAAGTAAGGTTTCCTGGAGCTCCTCCTCACTTTCCCGCTTCTCCTCATCGGTTGGCATAGGCACATCATCGTGTTCATCATCCAAGAACCGATAAAACAGGTACTTGTCTTGGAAGTAATATTCTTGGTCAACTAAACAGATAATAGGAGGCATGAATATTATGATGGTTGATAAGAAAGAAACCCATACATGGTTCAAGTATCCAGTCTCTGTGTAGGTCATGTCTCTGGGAATTGAACTGAAAGGCAAAACTTTTTTCTTAGTGGAGAGATATTAGAACCCTTGTCAGTTTTTATTGCTGTCTGTGTCCCCGTTAGAGAGATTCACCCTCTCTATTTGTCCTATTTGTCCTCTCATATTATCATTGAAAGTCAAAGTAAAAGAAAATCCCAAATTTTGGGTTGTCCCCAGAAAAGTAATAGTGGGGAAATCTTCCAATGGGGACACTAGTTCTGGTGACCTGGCAGTATCAAAGGAATTCCTTTAACTTTCAAGGATTTCCTCTCACTTCCTGTTTGGCTATGTGACAGGAAGTGAAGGGAAATCTCTGCAATGGGACACAGATAGTGAAAAAAAAATCTGACAGAGGTTAAAACTCTCCCTTACACCATCCAAAATGAAAAAAAAAGTTTTGCCTATAGCTCTACTTTAAGTTACTTCTCCAATTCTGTAAAGTCACAGCACTTACTCACTCTACTGTGTACCAATCTGTACTTCTTATAATTTTATTCACAGATCTCTCAATATGTAACTGAAATCATGAAATTAGAGGGTGGTACATCCCTTTTAACAATGTCACATTTTAATGAAATACAAAGGCTAATATCGAACATGCTAGTTCCAGGGCTGTTATGCTTATCCAAAGACTTCACTACTTTTTGAGTCACTGACCTGGAACAAGCAATGCAGATTAAAAAGTCGGAGTGTCATCATCTCCTATCCTTGCATCAGCTCACTAATGGGGTGATTTACTAAAGTCAAATAGACTGTACTTTGCAAGTGCAGTTGCACTCATTTTTCCCATAAATTAGTGAATGGGGCAAAGCCTTACTTTGTAAATAATACCCAATCAGGTGCCAGGAACTAAAAAAACAGCATTTTTGCTTGCACATGATTGGATGATGGAAATCAGCAGAGCTTCACCACATTCACTAAGCTCTGGGGAAAATTGGTGCAATTGCACTTGCAAAGTGCACAGTCCATTTGCTTATATTAAATCAACCCCACTGAATTATCATGGAGGCCATGCAACTAGCACATTCAGGAGGAGATGTGAGCAATGAAAGCACATTTCTTGTAATTTATTAGGGATTATAATATTTTATAATTTGACAGACTTATGAAATATATATTTTTTGCAAACTGTTCTGCAAAACAGGGATCTTATTTTTAATAGTTAATGTCATCAAAACTGCCCTGGACAAGTTTATGAAACCAGTGACTGATCCAAAGATCTGGAAAATTTGCCAACTGTTATAAATGTATGACAATAAAATAAAGGCACAATTTTGCAACCTGATCATCATCAGATAACTGACATAGCCAGCAGAGGGCATAGTTTAGTCATATATAACAAACTTTAAAAGCATGGGAGCAATGATGAAAAATGTTCAATACAAGTGACAGTGAATGAACATTAATCCGGCAAGGTCAGGAAATAAGTCTTCTTATATGTAGGTGAAAGGAATTGTTTAAATGATTGTATTTAAAATGTGTGTTCAAGAACCTAGTCTCTGGAATGTTCATAAGAAGGTTGGTTATAATCATCGGAAATGTAAATGGCATTTTTATCTGAAAAATGTTAATACAACATGTTAGGTCAATTGCTTTTATTACCAACGTTTTATAATAACTCAGACATTGTAACCAATAAAATCTTGGATTTCAGAGAAGTAAAAATCTTTACAACAATTTCTGATTGGTTAATGGGTTATTCCTCTTTATTCTTGTATTCAGAAAAAAA
Organism: Aquarana catesbeiana; assembly: GCF_042186555.1. Lineage (NCBI taxonomy): Eukaryota > Metazoa > Chordata > Amphibia > Anura > Ranidae > Aquarana > Aquarana catesbeiana. The sequence goes on from NC_133329.1 coordinate 337,268,036, forward strand.
CAGCAGTGGCCATTGCTGGTTTCCCTCTAAGAATGCTAGCTGCCTGGCTGTCTCTGGCGTCAATACTTTCTGAGTCACTTACCTGAAACAATGGAGATTTGAAAGCCAATGAAGACATAACCTTTAATTTTCAGGTCAGTGTCTTAAGCCATACAGGTAAAGATTTCTAGACTAAGAGAAATCCATAGATTCCCCCATCTATGCAAAACAGTGTGATGAACGAATCTCCTGCTACTAGCTATTGTATTCTGACAGACGCCACCCGCAGCTGTCAGCAAATCTGAGCAGTGACTACATCTGATTGGCTGCTGTCACTGCTCAGCCAACTCTTTTCCCCTCAGCTCTTTTTGTCAAGCTGAGTGGTATCTGGCATCTAAATTCGAGCAGTGTTTGGCCAGCTTGATACATACCTCCCAACATTTAGAGATGGGAATGAGGGACACCTACAGGAAAACATATGTAGGCATGAGACACGCCCCCTGCCACACCCCCTTAAAGGAGAATTAACCCCCCCAAAAAAGGTTAATTAAATCCACAAGGGCTTTTTTTTTTTTACCACTACTATTCCTTTATATCGGTATTTAACATTTACAAATGCAGCCATTTAGAATTTGGATGAAAGGTTTGGCACTGGAAAACACTTATTGAAAGATAAAAAGTGCAATTTATATACAGCCATTTGGATTTGGAGGGACAAATGAGGAGGAAAGAGGGACAGAGGGACATTGCTCCAAATTAGGGACAGTCCCTCGAAATCAGGGACAGTTGGGAGCTATGCTTAATAGTGCCCATACATGCTTTGATTTTATTATCCAATCAATGGGTGATTCGACCAAAATAATCGAATTTGCAAACAATTGAATAGCAATAAATTCCCTTCTGATTAATTTAAACTTGATTTAGATTGGACTCAATCAAACTGAGCTACAGTACCTGACCATGGTGAAAAATTATTGATCATTTTGCATCAATTGGCATCACAGAGATACTTTGTTCATTAATGCAATCGTATTTTGATCGATCAGATTATGAGATTACATTGTGGAAACAGAGATATGATCGAACACTTACGGGGAGTTCTCACTCTCAATCAACCTTTACTTTTTCAAAATTCTTTTGCTGCTAGCATTAGTAAATAGATAGGAAAGTATATCATATTTACTTGTTTAAACTTTTTTCTTATGTTTTTCAGTTACTTCCTGGTTTCCAGGCCTAGGCAAATTATGTCACTGGATTACAGGAAGTAAATGCTACATCAATCATCTGCCCTTACTCAAGATGGCCACAGCCAGAAATGCTAGAGGGGTATTTTTCAAAGTGATTTTTCAACAAAATAAAGCATGGAGACATGGATGTATAGGGAGTTTGCTTTGAATATTACAAATTAATTCAAGTGGCTGTAAAGGCAGAAGGTTTTATTGATTCTATGATTTAAGATAAAAAACCTTCTGTATGCAGCAGCTCCTCTAATACTTACTTACTCTAATACTTACATGAGGTCAGTCTAGATCCAGTGATGTTGCACGAGACACTCGGCTGTCCGGGACTCCCCTCCTTATTGGTTGAGACAGCAGCATGGCGCCATTGGCTCCCGCTGTTGTCAATCAAAGTCAGTGAGCCAATGAGGAGAGAGAGGGGCGGGGCCACAGCTCCATGTCTGAATGGACACAGGAAGCTGTGGCTTGGCTCGAGTGCCCCATAGCAAGTTGCTCAATAGAGGAAGGGGCCAGGAGCACCAAAGAGGGACCCGAGAAGAGGAGGATTTGGAATGCTCTATGCAAAACCAACTGTACAGAGTAGGTAAGTATGAGATATTTGTTATTTTTAACCCCCAAAAAAGAGACTTTAGTATCACTTTAACCACTTCCAGACCAGCCGCCGCAGTTTTACTGCGGCAGGTTGGCTCGGCTGGGCAAATCAACATTACCTTATGTCGCTTCGCCTTTTGGCCACTAGGGACAAGCCCACAGCATGTGCCCTGATCGCTCGTGACAGGGCGAGAACCGGGATGTGTGTGTGTAAACACACACATCCTGGTTCTCTCAGGGGAGAGGAGACAGATCATGTGTTCATACTAAGTATGAACACCGATCTCTCTCTTCCTCTAGTCAGTCCCATCCCCCTACAGTTAGTACACACCTAGGGAACACAGTTAACCCCTTGATTGCCCCCTAGTGTTAACCCTTTCCCTGCCAGTGACATTTTGCACAGTAATTAGTGCATTTTTATAGCACTGATCGCTGTATAGTTGTCAATGGTCCCAAAAATGAGTCAAAAGTGTCCAATTTGTCCGCCACAATATCGCAGTCCCGATAAAAATCGCTGCCATTACTAGTAAAAAAAAAAAATAATAATAATAAAAATGCCATAAATCTATCCCCTATTTTGTAGACACTATAACTTTTGCGCAAACCAATCAATATACGCTTATTGCGATTTTTTTTACCAAAAATATGTAGAAGAATACATATCGTCCTAAACCGAGGATTTTTTTTTTTTTTTTAAATATGGGATATTTATTATAGGAGAAAAGTAAAAGATATTGTGTTTTTTTTCAAAATTGACGCTTTTCTTTTATTTATAGCGCAAAAAAAATTAAAACGCAGAGGTGATCAAATACCACCAAAAGAAAGCTCTATTTGTGGGAAAAAAAAGACATCAAATTTGTTTGGGTACAACGTCACAAGAACACGCAATGTCAGTTAAAGCGACGCAGTGCTGAGTCGCAAAAATATGGCCTGGTCATTGAGCAGCCAAATCTTCCAGGGCTGAAGTGGTTAAACAAAGTTTTTGGTTTGTGGTGCTTAGATGTAGTGTAGTTCCGCTTTAACTGTCAATTGAAATCCATTTCCCTGCGTGTGGCTGTCAGAGAGGTTACCTGGTTGGGCGCCGGGGCGCGCCGGGGCGTGTTGGCGCTCGCGTTCCTGTCCGTGCTGGGGCGCGTGTCCCTGTGGGCACCGGTGTGTCTGGGCTGGCCGACCGTGGCGTGCGGGGTGGCGCCCGGGCGTTCGTGCGTACGCGCGTTCGCGCTAGCGCGCGTTCGCGTTAGCGCGCGTCCGCCTGTGGGCGCTGCTTGTGACGCGACCCGGTTCGGTGGGCGTGCACGCCGGTGTCGGGGGCGCGCTCGGGCGCGTGCGGGGGCGCGGCGCGCTTTGGCGAATCGGCGCGCGCACGTGCGCGGCGTTTTGGCGCCAATCGGCCTATTTAAGGCTTGCCTCTATGCTGACCCAGTGCTGCCTGATCAAACAGCTCTGTACCTTGTCCGTGATCATCCTGAGTTCCTGTTTCCCTGTTGTGCTTATCCATTGTGACCCGGCTACCCCTTGGACTATCCTTGATTGCTGCCTGAACCCGACCCCGGCTTGTCTGACCTTGTTTTTGCCTCACCCTCTTGTACCGATGCTGCCAGCCCGTTGCCGACCTCTGCCTGTGTGTGACCAGCCTGATCAGTTCCTGCCCAGCATCTGCTCTACCCAGTCTGAAGACCTACCGGTTGCTTGCCAGACCATTGTGCTCCAGGATCCTACTACAGGCCCTCATACCACTCCGCATTCGTGGCCTCCTGTCTACTCTATCAGGGGCCCCGAATCGGATACGTAAGGGAGCCTACCCTCTGCCCAAGCGGACTCACCTGTCTGGTAAGTGTGGGACCTGATAGTATCAGGCAGCCATGACTGAGTCCGGGCAGGGGGCCTCCCCCATGGATGAACTGTGCAGGCACCTAGCGGGCCTCACTCAAGCCGTTAAAAGTCTGCAAGAAGGCTACACTAGATTGGAAGGGCAGGTCCAGGCCCTCTCAGCCTCTCCTTCAGGAGCAGCGTCCAATTCGGCTTCGGCACCCTCTGTTGTGATGCTTCCACCAGAGCCCAGAGTACCTCCACCCGAGAAGTTTTCAGGAGATCGCAGTAAGTTCCAAGCGTTCCGCAACGCTTGCGAACTGTATTTTGCCCTGCAACCCCGTACATTCTCCCTGGAAGTTACTAAAGTGGGGTTCATCATATCCTTGCTGACTGGTGAACCTCAAACCTGGGCCCACAATCTGCTGAAACAAAAGGCTCGATCCCTTGATTCCGTGAGTGACTTCTTCCTAGCCATGTCCCAACTGTACGAGGACCCTCAGCTAACGGCAACGGCTGAAGCCACTTTGCACTCCCTCCAACAAGGTCGCAGAGCGGCTGAAGATTACGCCGTGGAGTTTAGGCGTTGGAGTGCCGACACGGAGTGGAATGACGCTGCCTTGCGTCACCAATTTCGGCTGGGATTATCTGACCCTCTAAAGGACGAGCTGGCACGAGTGGGGGTTCCCCAGACACTAGAGGAACTCATCAATTTATCTATCCAAATTGACCGTCGCCTCAGGGAAAGACGCTCTGAAAGATCAGTTGGTCATCCACGTCTTACCTGGATGTTGCCCAGGGCCCCTAGTGCCCCGCACCAAGCTCCATTGGTCTCATCCGCTTCCGCCCAGGAAGGCTCGGAGCCTATGCAGTTGGGACTGCTCCGTCCCTCTCTGACCCCAGAAGAGAAGACCCGAAGACGCACACTCAACCTGTGCTTGTACTGTGGAGAGCCCGGTCATTTTGCAAGAGCATGCCCCAATAAGAGGCGTAAGTGTCTACCGTCTTCCTCATTGTGTGCACCTGTCCTACCTAGTACCGGTAGCCATTTAACTCTCTCCATTGTCTTGCAGTTACCTGGAAGGAGCATCCCAGTACCGGTCATCGTTGATTCAGGGGCATGCAGTGGATTCATTGACCGGACCTTTGTTGAAACTCACCATATCCCCACTCAAACTAAAGCCCAAGGACTGGCAGTCTTTCTAGCAGACGGTTCCACCCTCCGTTCCGGACCCGTCACCCAAGAAACGGTTCCTCTTTTGGCCACCATTGGCCCGGAACATCAGGAACTATTACGCCTAGATGTCATCTCCTCTCCTCTCTTTCCAATTATCCTAGGGATACCTTGGCTACAGGCCCACAATCCTAGCATCAACTGGGCTACGGGCAAGGTTCAGTTTTCCTCCGAATATTGTAGACAAAACTGCTTACGGGGAACCCCACCAACCTCTTCCCAATGTCTGTGCATGGACTCTGAAACTAAACTCTACCAAGATCTTCCTGAACCCTACCGGGATTTCCTAGACGTGTTCAGTAAGAAGGGGGCAGAAACCCTTCCAGCACATAGACCCTATGACTGCCCAATAGAACTTCTACCGGGTACCGAAGTCCCCTTTGGTAGAATCTTTCCCTTGACTGAGCAGGAGCTGGGCACCTTGAAGACTTACATTGACGAAAACCTGAAGAAAGGGTTCATTCGTCCTTCTACGTCTCCAGCTGGGGCAGGCATCTTCTTCGTAGAAAAAAAAGATCATTCCCTACGTCCCTGCATTGACTACCGGGAGCTTAACAAAATTACCATAAAAAACAGATACCCGCTACCTTTGGTTCCTGAGCTGTTTCAGAGGTTAGGATCTGCTACCGTGTTTACTAAACTAGACCTCCGTGGAGCCTATAACCTGATCCGTATAAGAGAAGGAGACGAGTGGAAGACAGCTTTTCGTACCCGATTTGGTCATTATGAGTACCTTGTCATGCCTTTTGGTCTGTGCAACGCACCGGCAACATTTCAGCACTTTGTTAATGATGTCTTTCATGATTTACTGGATTTATACGTCATCGTTTATCTAGATGATATCCTGGTCTTCTCCGCCTCTCTGATGGAGCACCGCAGACATGTACGAACTGTACTCTCCCGGCTAAGACAGCATGGGCTCTACGCCAAACTCGAGAAGTGCGAATTTGAGCTCCAATCCATCCAATTCTTGGGTTTAATCATCTCTCCTGATGGCATTAAAATGGATCCTCAGAAAGTATCCGCCATTCTGGAGTGGCCTGCACCGACTGACAAGAAAGGGGTACAACGTTTTATTGGCTTCGCCAATTTCTACAGAAAGTTCATCAGGGGATTTTCTTCAATCATAGCTCCTATTACGGAACTTATTAAACAAGGGTGCCGGTTCCACTGGACCCCTAAAGCACAAGAGGCCTTTGGAAAACTCAAAGCGTTGTTTACCTTAGCCACTATTCTTAAACATCCCAATCCTGCCTTGCCTTTCGTCCTGGAGGTGGATGCCTCCGAAGTTGCGGTCGGAGCTGTACTGTCTCAGAGACAGGGTGCCAAAGCACTCCTGTATCCAGTGGGATTCTTCTCACGTAAGCTCTCTCCGTCCGAGAAGAACTATGATGTGGGTGATCGGGAACTTCTGGCCATTAAAGCAGCTCTGGAAGAATGGCGTTATCTCCTGGAAGGTGCAGCACATCCCATCTTGGTCTACACAGACCATAAGAACTTAGAGTACCTAAGAACGGCCAAGAGATTAAAACCCCGGCAGGCCAGATGGGCACTTTTTTTTTCGCGATTTATTTTCCACATCACGTACAGACCTGGATCCAAGAATGTCAAATCCGACGCCCTTTCCCGGATGTTCCTTGACTCTGAAAGAACCCTGTCCCCAGACACCATTCTTCCTTCTGGAAATTTTCTCGTTCTACAGGAAGACATAATTTCTCAAATCAGGCGAGCTTCCTCGAGAATGCCCCCACTTGCTGAAGCCTGTGCCAAGGATGGACTGCTCTGGTTCAAGAATAGGATTGTGGTTCCTGAGGAGCTGAAAGCACGGGTACTAAGCTTGTGCCATGACCACAAACTTGCGGGTCACTTCGGCACACGGAAAACAATTGACCTTGTCCAACGCTCCTTCTGGTGGCCTCATCTTACTAGGGATTGTAAGGCATATGTGGAGTCCTGTGATACGTGTGCCAGAAATAAGACTAGCCGGTCAAGAGCATGGGGCCTACTGAAGCCATTACCAGTTCCAGAGAGACCTTGGGCCATGATCTCTATGGATTTTATCGTGGAGCTTCCACCATCAGAGGGTTTTTCATCCATTTTTGTTGTAGTGGACAGGTTGTCTAAAATGGCCCATTTCCTCCCCATGAAGGGCACCCCCTCAGCCATGGAGACCGCCGCTATCTTCATCAAAGAGATCGTCAGACTACATGGAGTCCCGACCAATATAGTCTCGGACAGAGGCGTCCAGTTCACCTCCAGATTCTGGAGATCCCTTTGTGGTGCCCTTGAGATCGAGTTGTCCTTTTCCTCGGCCTACCACCCTCAGTCCAATGGACAAACTGAGAGGACGAACCAAACCTTGGAGCAATACATCCGCTGTTTTTCAGCTTTTTCCCAAGATGACTGGGCCTCCCTGCTTCCCATCGCAGAATTTTCTTATAATAACTCTTTACATTCAGCGACTAATCAGTCTCCGTTCTACGCCAACTACGGTTTCCACCCATCCTTCTTACCTGGAGCATTTTCTGAATGCCCTGTTCCTGCAGTTTCCGAGACCTTGAATTTTTTCGCCAATAACAATAAATTGCTACAGGAAACCATGACCAAGGCTCAGGAAGACTATAAGAGGATCTTCGACAGAAAGAGGCGAGGAGAACTTATGCTAGAACCTGGCAATTCTGTCTGGCTGTCCACCGCAAACCTCAAGCTAGCTTGTCCATCCAGGAAACTGGGTCCCAAATACCTGGGTCCTTTCTTGATCAAAAGGAAGATCAACAATGTGGCATTTGAATTGGACCTCCCCAATTCCCTGAAAATTCATCCAGTATTCCACGTTTCTCTCCTAAAACCGGTCACGCCTAATTTCTTTCCTGGTCGTTGCATTGGTCCACCCAAACCAATCAAGGTTGATGGCGAAGAGGAGTTTGAAGTGGAAGCAATTCTTGATTGCAGAAGAAGGCGCAATCAGGTACAATATCTGGTGAAGTGGAGGGGCTACGGTCCCGAAGACAATTCGTGGGAACCAGAAAACAATTTGCACGCTAACGATCTCCTTCAATCCTTCAAAACCTCTCATCCCGCAAAGATGGCCCAGCTGGGCATCCGGAGTCTGCCCTTGAGGAGGGGGCACTGTCAGAGAGGTTACCTGGTTGGGCGCCGGGGCGCGCCGGGGCGTGTTGGCGCTCGCGTTCCTGTCCGTGCTGGGGCGCGTGTCCCTGTGGGCACCGGTGTGTCTGGGCTGGCCGACCGTGGCGTGCGGGGTGGCGTCCGGGCGTTCGTGCGTACGCGCGTTCACGCTAGCGCGCGTTCGCGTTAGCGCGCGTCCGCCTGTGGGCGCTGCTTGTGACGCGACCCGGTTCGGTGGGCGTGCACGCCGGTGTCGGGGGCGCGCTCGGGCGCGTGCGGGGGCGCGGCGCGCTTTGGCGAATCGGCGCGCGCACGTGCGCGGCGTTTTGGCGCCAATCGGCCTATTTAAGGCTTGCCTCTATGCTGACCCAGTGCTGCCTGATCAAACAGCTCTGTACCTTGTCCGTGATCATCCTGAGTTCCTGTTTCCCTGTTGTGCTTATCCATTGTGACCCGGCTACCCCTTGGACTATCCTTGATTGCTGCCTGAACCCGACCCCGGCTTGTCTGACCTTGTTTTTGCCTCACCCTCTTGTACCGATGCTGCCAGCCCGTTGCCGACCTCTGCCTGTGTGTGACCAGCCTGATCAGTTCCTGCCCAGCATCTGCTCTACCCAGTCTGAAGACCTACCGGTTGCTTGCCAGACCATTGTGCTCCAGGATCCTACTACAGGCCCTCATACCACTCCGCATTCGTGGCCTCCTGTCTACTCTATCAGGGGCCCCGAATCGGATACGTAAGGGAGCCTACCCTCTGCCCAAGCGGACTCACCTGTCTGGTAAGTGTGGGACCTGATAGTGGCATACCAATCGGATGATTGACTATTCTTAGATTGATTGGAAAAAGAATCAATCATTTATCAAAGCATGTATGACCACCATAAGAAAGAGCTGAGCTCACTAATTTAGCATAATAGCTAGACAGAAGGAGTGGTCATTTTTGGCAGCATGTATACTTTGAGTACAGTTTTCCTTTAACCAAGCTTGATAGAATGATGTATGATACCCCAGCTGTGATGATGCTGCATTTACCATGGTTAAGAACTCCCTCCTCCAGTAAGACTTGCCACATGCCCACAGCTTGTGTCCGGGAATGAACACAGGAACTCTGCTGGATCAGCCAGTCAACCAGTTCTGTTCCTACACAACATTGCCTGCCAAAGATACATAGACATAACAAAGTTACCAAAAGTCACAAACCATGAATGGGTTTAATCTCAATACAGTTCAGAAGCATTACATGGGGAAAAGGTCAAGGTTGTGAGTTATGGTTATTGGAAGGCAGAGTCTGATCCTTTGCTGGGTCTGTATTTAAAGGAGAAGTATGGCTGAAGCTTTTTTTTTTTGGCCCTAATTCTCCTGTGCATCACAGGAGTGAAGTTAGTTCTGCGCTCCAGTTACCCGTTTTCAGCTGACGGCGGGCTGAAGCCCGCCGTCAGCTGAAATAACTCAAATGGTCCAGGCTCTGGACTTTATAGTCAGGCAACCAGGTGGCTCAGTATCTCTCTCAGTAAGACGCTGAGAGCCTGAGCAAGCCGCTCCTACCCCTCCACAGCCCAGAACTCCACTTAGCACTGGAAGGGCAGAGCACAGAGCCACACAGACAGTCACCAGCTCTCTGCTCAGTGAAGACCAAGAACTGAGCGATAAGTGGTCTTTGATGACTCAGCTCTCAGTCTTAGCAGCAGCAGGGGACAGATGTAGCATCGGAGTAATGCTGCATCCACTGTATCCATTGTGCACAGGATTTTATATATATATATATATATATATATATATATATATATATAGTTACATAGTTACATAGTAGGTGAGGTTGAAAAAAGACACAAGTCCATCAAGTCCAACCTATGTGTGCGATTATGTGTCAGTATTGCATTATATATCCCTGTATGTTGCGGTCATTCAGGTGCTTATCTAATAGTTTCTTGAAGCTATCAATGCTCCCCGCTGAGACCACCGCCTGTGGAAGGGAATTCCACATCCTTGCCGCTCTTACAGTAAAGAACCCTCTACGTAGTTTAAGGTTAAATCTCTTTTCTTCTAATTTTAATGAGTGGCCACGAGTCTTGTTAAACTCTCTTCTGCGAAAAAGTTTTATCCCTATTGTGGGGTCACCAGTACAGTATTTGTAAATTGAAATCATATCCTCTCTCAAGCGTCTCTTCTCCAGAGAGAATAAGTTCAGTGCTTGCAACCTTTCCTCATAACTAAGATCCTCCAGACCCTTTATTAGCTTTGTTGCCCTTCTTTGTACTCGCTCCATTTCCAGTACATCCTTCCTGAGGACTGGTGCCCAGAACTGGACAGCATACTCCAGGTGCAGCCGGACCAGAGTCTTGTAGAGCGGGAGAATTATCGTTTTATCACTGGAGTTGATCCCCCTTTAAATGCATGCCAATATTCTGTTTGCTTTGTTAGCAGCAGCTTGGCATTGCTGAGCCTATCATCTACTAGGACCCCCAGGTCCTTTTCCATCCTAGATTCCCCCAAAGGTTCTCCCCCCAGTGTATAGATTGCATTCATATTTTTGTCACCCAAATGCATTATATTACATTTTTCTACATTGAAATATATATATATGTGTGATCCTGCACTGCTGGGTAGCGGGTGCGAATGCGCGTGGCTGGTGGCTCGTTCCCGCTGTGATTATACACATCGGGAGTCGATCAGCGGGTACCGTGGACTCGATGTCTGCTGGCACCCGCTGATTATCCTGCAGAGAGAGAGAATGACAATCTGCCTATGTAAACAAGGCAGATGGCTATTCTGATAGGAGGGAAGGCATGGATCCTGTGTTCCTGCAGGGACTAGGATCCATGTCTTCCCCCAGTAAAAGCACCTCCCACAGTACATATAAACACTGGTCAGGCACACAGTTAACCCTTTGATTGCCCCTGATGTTAACCCCTTCCCAGCCAGTGCCATTAGTACAGTGACAGTGCATATTTTTTAGCACTGATTACTGTATTAGTTTAACTGGTCCCCAAAAAGTGCCAAAAGTGTCAGTTAGTGTCCGACTCTCCACCGCAATATCACAGTTCCGCTATAAGTCACTGATTGTCGCCATTACTAGTAAAAATAAATAAATAAAATTTAAAAATATATCCCATAGTTTGTAAACGCTATAACTTTTGTGCAAACCAATCAATATACGCTTATTGGGATTTTTTTTACCAAAAATATGTAGCAGAATACACAGCCTAAATTTATTAAGAAATTAGATTTTTTTTCTATTTTTTTATTGAATATGTTTTATAGCAGAAAGTAAAAAATATTGTTTTTGTTTTCAAAATTGTCGGCCTTTTTCGAAAAAGCAGAGGTGATCAAATACCACCAAAAGAAAGCTCTATTTATGGGGGAAAAAAGGACATATTGGATGACCGCCCAATTATTAATGAAAGTAACGCAGTGGCGTATTGCAAAAAATGGCCTGGTCATGAAGGGCGGTAAATCTTCTGGAGCTGAAGTGGTTATTAAAGTATATATCTGCTTTTGTAGCCAAATCAGGATGGCACCTACTTTGACACATTCGAGTGCATTGGCAGCCCATTATTTTCAATAAGCTGCCTTAACACGGTCCCGCTGTAAAAAAAACTGTGAGCAGGCAGGCTTTTATTGGCTCAGACATCTGTCCCTAACTGCAGCTGTGTGCTCTGTGTGCGGGTACATGTGAACAGCAGCGGCTGCTGTCAGACCACTGGTAGTTTAAATGGGCTGAGCGGATGCTGCTGATCGCATTACCTAGTCATTGCAGCAGCAAAAATCCACCGATTCTTGCCATAGGAATCTGGCAGGCGCTGGCAGGCCTTTATTGCAGAGGAAACATGCACTGTCTCTTCTGCCCCTACCTTAGCTTAGCTTACAGTACAGAGCCGGTCTCCGAGGGTTGGGATAATGTCACCCCCCCCCAGTAAATGAAAGGGCCCGAAGACCGACACTCAGAAAACAATGCCGGCGCTAGTGCAGGACCATTGGACAGGTACGTATGGAGACTTTAGTTCCGCTTTAAAGTGATTGTAAAGGCACAAGTTTTTTTACCTTCATGCATCCTATGCATAAAAGTAAAAAACCTTCTGTGTGCAGCAGCCTCCCCCTAATACTTACCTGAGCCCCCTCTCGATTCAGCAATGTCCACAAGAGCCTTGCCTCTCCTCTCCAGGGACTCACACTGCTGATTGGATTTTGGCAGCAGAGAGAGTCAATCACAGTCAGTGAGCCATAAAGGAGACGGAGGGGCCGAGCCCTAGGTCCTTGTGTGAATGGACACACAGAGCCGCAGGTCGGGAGCGCGCCTGCTTGGGTGCCTCTAGAGCAAGCAGGAGGGAGGAGCCAGGAGTGCCAGCAGGGGGGACCCGAGAAGAGGAGGATCTGGGCTGCCCTGTGCACAACCACTGCACAGAGCAGGTAAGTATAACATGTTAGTTATTTAAAAAAAAAAAAACAAGGCTTTAATATTGCTTTCAACACTAGCGGTTGGAGGGCAAAAAAACCCTGTGGTTGAGTTGCGCTTTTACCGTCTCACAGCCGCTACCCCTTTAACTGCAGAGGCAGCAATCAGGGGTGTACACACGCTGCGGCCGCAATGCTTTGCTTCAAAGCATTGGCGCAGCACCCACCGAATGCGACCCATTTTAATGAATGGGGACACTCTACAAGCACCCTGCAGCTGTGTGCAATGCACATGGTTGTAGCATGCTAGTGCGGGGATCAAGGGGTTAAAGCAGATGGTGAGGAGGTGATACAATACCACCTCACTGCCTGTCAAATTCTCTCTAAATAGTAATATGAATGTGGATTGCTCATGAGAGATCAAAGCACCTGTGAACAAGCCCTAAAGCATGAAATAACGCACATTAACAAACCACAACACTGTAAGGCACCTTTAACACGGCCGGGCAGCTATGGCCGCCGAAATACTGCGACAAGAATTAGCAGATTCTTGCTGCTGGAATGACTATGCGATCAGTCGGCTGTGTCCAGGCTCAGACAACTGTCCCTAACAGCAGCTACCTGCATTGTGTGTGCAATAAAAGCCTAATGACCTGCCAGATTCCAGCAGAAAGAATTGGTGTATTTTTGCCAGCAGCCGCTGCTGTTCACATGTGTCACAATGTAGCCGCACAAAGAACAGAGAGCTGCTGTTAGAGATGTTGCTAATCTAGGGTTGCCACCTGTCCAGGATTCACCCGGACAGTTTGGGTTTGGAATCAGGCGTCCGGGTTTCAGGCTGCCTGAAACCCGGACACAATATTTAGACTGGACTATGGCTTCCCAGCAGGGTTGCTGGCTGCAGTTGTCTAAGCTGAGAGTGTCTGTTACAATGTTTCACACTGCCCAAAGCCAGCACTAACAACCCCCCCAAACACACACACAGACAGGAGAGGAGAGAGGGTACGATCTGCACCTCTTCCTCCCACCCCTACCCCTCTGTGTCTGCCCACACTCCAATCCCCGGCGCTGTGCCTCAGAATAGGAAAGTAAGTTGGTGCCAGAAATTTAAAGTCCAGCAGCCTCAGATACATCTGGATGAGAGGTGCTGACTGCCAAGAGGTGAGTGAGCTCACCATCCATCCCTGTCTGTAACTGAAGTCCCCCCCTTCTCTCTCCTGCCTCTGAGTGAGTACACTAATGCCCTGTACACACGGTCGGACATTGATCGGACATTCCGACAACAAAATCCATGGATTTTTTCCGACGGATGTTGGCTCAAACTTGTCTTGCATACACACGGTCACACAAAGTTGTCGGAAAATCCGATCGTTCTGAACGCGGTGACATAAAACACGTACGTCGGGACTATAAACGAGGCAGTAGCCAATAGCTTTAATCTCTTTATTTATTCTGAGCATGCGTGGCACTTTGTGCGTCGGATTTGTGTACACACGATCGGAAATTCCGACAACGTATTTTGTTGTCGGAAAATTTTATAGCGTGCTCTCAAACTTTGTGTGTCGGAAATCTGATGGAAAATGTGTGATGGAGCCCACACACGGTCAGAATTTCCCACAACAAGGTCCTATCACACATTTTCCATCGGAAAATCCGACCGTGTGTACGGGGCATAAGGCAAATCAGGGTTCTCAGAGCACCACTTACATCAGATTTCCCCTTTACACCAGAGACCACAGTGTTCCCCCTTCAATCAGAGTCTTCTCCATACATCAGAGTTCTCAGTGTTCCCCCTTAAATCAGTGTTCCCAGAGGATCCCTTATATTAGAGTCCCCAGTGTTCTCCCTCACATCAGAGTCTGCAGAGTCCCCCCTTACAGTGAAAGTGAACTCTGCAAAGTTCAGATGTAAAAGGGGAATTCTGTGGACTCTGATGTAAAGGGGGACTCTTGTTCTTAACTTCATATGATTAGAAATGTTATTTAACAGCAAAATATATGTATAGTTCTTACTATAAGAAAAAAAAATTGCCGTGCGCCGCTAAAGTGTTCGGGTTTGACAAGAAGAAAAGGTGGCAGCCCTATGCTGATCGCATAACCTATTCGTTCCAGCAGCAAAAATCCACCGGTTATCGCCGCAGGAGCCTGGCAGCCGCAGCTACCCGGGCGTGTGAAAGGGCCCTAAATATTCTCTTGATACTGAATATTGTTTAGACAAGTTCACAATATCTGAGATTTGTATGTAGAGTTCTGCAGTATAAAGAGCACAAGAAAAAGGCCAAATACTTTGTGTAATATTGTTGGCTCTCTGGCTTCATTTTAACGCAGGTCGCTTTCATGTATAACGGAAGTGAGAAATCTCAGTTCCATAACAATAAAACAATGTGTGCTCGGGTACACTCCCAATCGAGCATTACACCGATATAAAGCCAAGGCATGTTTTTAGACTAAACACTGAGCAAAGGAAGTTTGCTGCCAAGCTGTGTTGTTTAAGCAGCCATGAAGACAAATGAGAACTGACAAGGGGAAAGAATATTTCAATATTTTATGTAGACGCTGGTTAGGAGATGGCAGTGTACAAATCATTACTTTTACAGGAAATGTTCCTTGAACCTAGCGAGGTAGAACTTATCTCTTTGATAACTCACACATAAAGCTGATCAATGTTGCAAAAAACCCCACGAGCCGTTGAGAGATATGTGAGCACTTTATAACATTCGCTGTTTACTGGAAGGAAATTGTGGAGTGGTGCCTAGACGGCACTGCAAGAGGAGGCAGCACCATTGCACATAACCATTTCAGCTCTGGAATATTTTACCCCCCTTCATGACCAGGCCATTCTTTTGCTATTTAACACTGTGCTCATTTAACTGGTAATTACGCAGTCATGCAACGCTGTATCCAAATGGAATTTACTGTCTATCATTTTTTTTCACATAAATACAGCTTTCTTTTGGTGGTATTTGAATACCACTGGGGTTTTTATTTTTTGCAATATAAACAAAAAAAGACTGAAAACTATGAAAAAAACAAAACCATTTTTTTTTACTTTCTGCTATAAAACATATCCAATAAAAGAATTGTTAAAAATCGAATTTCTTCATAAATTTTGTCCAAAATGTATTCTGCTACATGTCTTTGGTAAAATAAATGACATTATGTGTATATTGATTGGTTTGTGTGAAAGTTATAGCATCTACAAACTATGGTATGTACAGTGGGGCAAAAAAGTATTTAGTCAGCCACCAATTGTGCAAGTTCTCCCACTTAAAAAGATGAGAGAGGCCTGTAATTGTCATTATAGGTATCCCTCAACTATGAGAGACAAAATGTGGAAACAAATCCAGACAATCACATTGTCCGAATTTTGAAAGAATTTATTTGCAAATTATGGTGGAAAATAAGTATTTGGTCAATATCAAAAGTTCATCTCAATACTTTGTTATACATCCTTTGTTAGCAATGACAGAGGTCAAACGTTTTCTGTAAGTCTTTACAAGGTTGTCACACACTGTTGCTGGTATGTTGGCCCATTCCTCCATGCAGATCTCCTCTAGAGCAGTGATATTTTGGGGCTGTCGCTGGGCCACACGGGCTTTCAACTCCCTTAAAGGTTTTCTATGGGGTTGAGATCTGGAGACTGGCTAGGCCACTCCAGGACCTTGAAATGCTTCTTATGAAGCCACTCCTTCGTTGCCCGGGCGCTGTGTTTGGGATCATTGTCATGCTGAAAAACCCAGCCATGATTCATCTTCAATGCCCTTGCTGATGGGAGGAGGTTTGCACTCAAAATCTCACAATACATGGCCTCATTCAGTCTTTCATGTACACGGATCAGTCGTCCTGTTCCCTTTGCAGAGAAACAGCCCCAAAGCATGATGTTGCCACCACCATGCTTCACAGTAGGTATGGTGTTCTTTGGTTGCAATCAGCATTCTCTCTCCTCCAAACAGGACGAGTTGTGTTTCTACCAAACAGTTCTACTTTGGTTTCATCTGACCATATGACATTATCCCAATCCTCTTTTGGATCATCCAAATGCTCTCTAGCAAACCTCAGATGGGCCCAGACATGTACTGGCTTAAGCAGGGGGACACGTCTGGCACTGCAGGATCTGAGTCCCTGGCGGCGTAGTGTGTTACTGATGGTAGCCTTTGTTACGCTGGTCCCAGCTCTCTGCAGGTCATTCACTAGGTCCCCCTGTGTGGTTCTGGGATTTTTGCTCACCGCTCTTGTGATCATTTTGACCCCACGAGATGAGATCTTGCGTGGAGCCCCATATTGAGGGAGATTATCAGTGGTCTTGTATGTCTTCCATTTCCTAACTATTGCTCCCACAGTTGATTTCTTCACACCAAGCTGCTTGCCTATTGCAAATTCAATCTTCCCAGCTTGGTGCAGGTCTACAATTTTGTTTCTGGTGTCCTTCAACAGCTCTTTGGTCTTCACCATAGTGGAGTTTGGAGTGTGACTGTTTGAGGTTGTGGACAGGTGTCTTATACTGATAACAAGTTCAAATAGGTGCCATTAATACAGGTAATGAGTGGAGGACAGAGGAGCCTCTTAAAGAAGAAGATACAGGTCTGTGAGAGCCAGAAATCTTGCTTTTTTGCAGGTGACCAAATACTTATTTTCCACCATAATTTGCAAATAAATTCTTTCAAAAATCAGACAATGTGATTGTCTGGATTTGTTTCCACATTTTGTCTCTCATAGTTGAGGTATACCTATGATGACAATTACAGGCCTCTCTCATCTTTTTAAGTGAGAGAACTTGCACAATTGGTGGCTAACTAAAAATTTTTTTGCCCCACTGTATATATATATATACTTATAACGGAACTGCAATAGTGTGGCAAGAATTCTGACACTAACTGATGCTTGGGGGGAACTGCCTAACTGCCAATGACATCACCAGTGACACTAATACAGTGATCAGTGCAAATAATATACACTGTAACTGTATTAATGACACTGGCTGGGAAGGGGTTAACATCTACAGCGATCAAGGGGTTAAATGTGTGCATAACTATGTGTAATGTGTGCTGCTTTTTACTACAGATCCCTTTGTTTCTTATCTCTGTTTTGCAGGGATAAGAAATAGAGAGATCATTCCCTCTTTATAGAGCTCTGTGTTGATTGTCAACACAGAGCTCTGGGCTGGGATTGCACACAGCCAATCAGCAGGTCCTGGCCATGAATCATTGGCTGACAGACTACCGCTGTGTACAGTCACAGCGTGTGTCAGCATGCTCGGGGGGGGGGTGCGCATGAACAAGCCCTAAACCCCGAAGCAGGCACGGGCTGCCCGTCTGCAGTACATTGTGGGTGGACGGTCTGCAAAAGGTAATGTTGTCTACATTAATGTTGAAGTATGCATGCTTAGACCTCATGCACACAGACACAAAAAAATGCTGATTTCAGGAGCGTCTTGTGTTTTTTTTTGTTTTTCTGCCTATGCATGTTATCTAATGTGGCCATACGCATGAGGGCGGTAATGTGTGTATTGTGCAGCGTTTGGGGCATAAAAAAAGCCCCAAAGCTGCGTTTGGAGAGGAGTTTATGAGCATAATATATGAGAATACGCGCATAAATGCATCTAAACGTGTTCGTATGCACATACATTTTTTCTGGTGGCTAGAGACCTTATTGATACATTAACCACCTGCCGTCCAGGGGGATTTTTTGTTTACATTTTTCACATATATAAATATATATATATATATATATATATATATATATATATATATATATATATATATATATATATACACACATACACATTCCCTGAAAAAAATCAGAATTTTCTGCTAGACAATTTTATTTTTAACAAATACAGTAGTTTACTGGAGAATTTTTTTTTTCTTCGTGCTCATTGGGCTCAATGTGTTAAAGTGACAAAAAAACTCTGGTTTATAGAAAAAAATGTTTTCAAGTATGTATTCGGAACTCAAAAAAGTACTTTCTATTGGTTTCAGCCTCCTCCAAATTCCTTGTATTATTATTATTTGATTATTTTTTTTTCTTTTGCTGCTGCAATCAAACTTTCTGCTGATTTAGGGCAGTAGGAGACGCAGAATTCTTGTATTATGGGCATACGTTCCTGCGCACATACTGCTCTAACTGTTTGTAATGATAGGAGCATTATCCAGCATCATTCGTTTGACAGGCTGCTTCCGGCAGCAGAGCTGGATCAGTCTGCTCTACCTGCAGTTAAAACGCCAGAGCCCCATGGACCGAGTCTAAACACCCAGTGTGCACGGGGCCTTAGAGCTGGTTCACACCGGAATGGCACAGAAATGCGCTCCGCGTTTCTGTGCGATTCAGTGCAATGCAATTTTCCAGTGCAAATTTACTGGATCGCATCTAAAGTAGTGCATGCACTACTTTTAAAAACGTGTAGAAACCGGATCAAGTGGTAGTGCGCTATAATGCCATTTGGTGCAGGCAAACACATTGGGGTAGATTTACTAAAGGCAAAAAGGCAAAAAGACTGTGCACTCTGCAAGTGCAGTTGCTTCAGAGCTTAGTAAATGAGCAGAAGCTCTGCTGACTTCAGTGTTAATTTCATCGACTAAAACATTTTAGTCGACTAAATGAATACTATTTTAGTCGACTAAAATACGACTAAAACAAAAACAATTGAGATGACTAAACTACGACTAAAACTAAAATGGCATTTTAGTCAAAAGACTAAAATGGGACTAAAACTAAAATGCCATTTTAGTCAAAAGACTAAGACTAAAACTAAATTGAAATTTGACTTAAATATTAACACTGGTCTGTAGCGCATGTTCATAACTCAATACCATAAATAATAGCCTATTAGATTTTTCACTCCAGCAGTATATGATGAGTTTGGAAATTGTGGAGAAATCGTAAATAATGCATTACAATTTAATTACACCCATTCGATTTTAGACGACTAAAATGAGTTTTAGTCGACTAAAATGTACTGGAGATTTAGTCGACTAAATAGAACTAAACTGAGCCAGGGCGGCACAGTGGTGTAGTGAGTAGCACTTTCACCTAGCAGTAAGAAGGGTCGCTGGTTTGAATCCCAACCACAACACTACCTGCCTGGAGTTTGCATGTTCTCCCTGTGCCTGCGTGGATTTCCTCCGGATACTCCGGTTTCCTCCCACACTCCAAAGACATGCTGGTAGGTTAATTGGATCCTGTCTAAATTGTCCCTAGTATGTATGAATGTGAGTTAGGGACCTTAGATTGTAAGCTCCTTGAGGGTAGGGACGATGTGAATGTACAATGTATATGTAAAGCGCTGTGTACATTGACGGCGCTATATAAGTACCTTAAATAAATAAAATAAATAAAAAAAACTAAAGCAATTGCAGAAGACAAAAATGGGACTAAAACTAAAATGCCATTTTAGTCCTAAGACTAAGACTAAAACTAAATCGAAATTTGCTGCCAAAATTAGCACTGGCTGACTTCCATCATCCAATCATATGCAAGCAAAAACATTGTTTTTTTTATTTTGCTTGCACGTGATTGGATACTCTTTGCAAAGTAAAGCCTTACCTCATTTACTAAGCTCTGGAGCAACTGTACTTGCAAAGGGCAACTACACTTTTCAAAGTGCACAGTCTATCTGTCTTTAGTAAATCAACCTCATTGTGTTTGCAATCTGTGTTTGGGGTGTCCTTAGGAATCGATTGACACGTGCAGCAGATCGCACACTCAGTGCATTTAAAACACAATGTGGGAAACGCACACGTAACTTGAGTTTTCCAGCACTGCGTTTTGGTGTCAATGAGCCCTTCAAGCTACACAGACTGTTTTTTTTTCACATTCTCACATTCTTCTCCTCTTTTTCTCCATTCAAAAACAGAAAGAGGATACAGGGGCAGCTTTTACAAAGATGTTACTGTGATAGCCAATCACAGGCTACCACAGTGATTATTAGACGTGCACACTGAAATATTTTGTTTCGGAATTTCGGTTTTATCCAAAAAATAAATTGATGTAGTTACTCCCGAAATTTGTTTTTATTGATTTTGTTTATTTAAATAACGCATTCGTCCGAAAATCCGAATTAATTAAGGTCAAATCTGTCAATTGAAGGCTTATGGTGTCTGTCGGATGTTCTAAGAAGATTCAATGAAGCAGCTAAACTGTACGACGCGGCGATCGCACATTTCCGGTCGAATGCTCCGCCCCCAAGCTATAGTAGAATTCTAATGTTGTTTGACTAATAATAATTCTAATTATTAATTATTATTACTCATAGGCGTGCGCACAGGGTGTGCCAGGTGTGCCTGGGCACACCCTAATCACCCCATGTGGTGCAGATTCCCCATTTAGACCCCGGACATTTCACCAAGGCCCCCTAACGGGGCTTCTAAAAAAATAGAAAAACTAAAATAATAAAACTGTAAAAAATAATAAATAAAATAATAAAAATAAAAACTACTGACTCTGTCCACTACCCTACTGACACCGTCTATTGCCCTACTGACACCTTCCGTATGTATACACATGCACACACATGCATATGTGTTTGAGCTTTGGGGTGCACACCCTAATGCAATGGGCTGTGCACGCCTATTTTATTACTATAATAATCAATCATATGTTTTTAGCTGCTTCGTCAAATCTTCATGTCTCTATAATGTCGAAACTTTCCTCTCTATGTCGAATAATCTTGGACTAATAGAGTTAGGTTAGGCACATTCAACCACAAGTTCGATAGACACAGATCGCTATTCTCACCACCATGTCGAAACTTCTATCTATCTATATCGAATGAAAATATAATGGATACGAAAAAAAAGAGCATTTTTTATTTTGGATCTTTTGGATTTTGGATTCTGTGCGTTCGTTATCGTATGTTAAAGCGAACATGAAAATTCCCGAAATTTAGAGGAAAATGCATTCGGACGAAAACGAATGCACATGTCTAGTGATTATCTGATTGTTAGTACAGGACCCAGAGCTGTCAGCAACAGCTCATTTTCTCGGTGTACTAAGAAGCATACTTCCAGCACAAATCCAAGTAGGCCCACCTCCATGATGCTGTATACCAGCCTCATGGCGCCTTGAGGTTTCTTCAGGGGTGCCTTAGCAAAATTCCTAAAAAATTATCAAAAATTGTATACAAGCCAGCAGGTGGATGAAGCCTTCCCTTTAGTTACACAAAGCCTCAGGTTTTCATTATGCACCATTAAGACTTTCATATAGACACTGGCATCCTAACAACCAATGATGTCTGTTGCCTCCACGGCATCCTTGTTTGACCCTCTTGTACCCCTGTCCCTCAGTTCTGGGGTCTCATTTGCTGACTAATGGAGAGAAATTGAGGGAGAAGAGAAACATTGGAATACTAGTCAGTACCAGTGTGCAAAAGTGTATTTGCTTTGGAAGAATAAATCAACTCTAATGTTGGGTGTCCTACATGTGGATTTTGCTGCATTATGTAAAGCTATTAGAATATTTTAGAATGGGGTGCCTCAAGATTGTCCATGGTTTTAAAGGGTGCCTTGACATTGTCTACAATTTCAAAGGGAGAAACACAGTGAGGAACACTGCTGTATACTGTATGTGTGAAGCTGGCATCAATGGGGTATAAGGAGAACTCTAAGGGCCTAATCACATCTATACACACGGAACCGTGTAAATCCAGTTGGATTTTGGCTTAACCACTGCACGCTGACATATGTGGGCACAATGGCAGCGGTGGGCAAATGGGCATACCTGTATGTCCCCTTTAATTGGCAGGGCCTGCACGATCGTATCACGGAGCCGCAGAACGGGGAAGTGCATTTCCCAGTTCTACCTTGTGACATGACAGAGATCACTGCTCTTTGTCATCAGGAGAAGTGTTCGCTGTCATGTGAGTGGAAGCCCATCCCCCCCACAGTTGTAATCACTCCCTAGGACACTCTTAACCCCTTGATCGCCCCCTACTGTTTAACCCCTTCCCTGCCAGTGTCATTTACACAGTAATCAGTGCATTTTTATAGCACTGATCGCTGTATAAATGACAATGGTCCCAAAATAGTGTCAAAAGCGGCCGATGTGTCCACCATAATGTCGCAGTCGCGATTAAAATCGCAGATCACCGCCATTACTAATAAAAAAAAAAAATAATAATAAAAATGCCATAAAACTATACCCTATTTTGTAGACGCTATAACTTTTGCACAAACCAATCAGTATACGCTTATTGCGATTTTTTTACCAAAAATATGTAGAAGAATACATATTGGCCTAAACTGAGGAAAAAATTTGTTTTTTTATATATTTTTGGGGGATATTTATTATAGCAAAAAGTAAAGAATATTGCTTTTTTTTCAAAATTGTTGCTCGTTTTTTGTTTATAGCGCAAAAACTAAAAAACGCAGAGGTGATCAAATACCACCAAAAGAAAGCTCTATTTGTGGGGAAAAAAAAGGACATCAATTTTGTTTGGGTGCAAGGTCGCACGACTGCGCAATTGTCAGTTAAAGCGACGCAGTGCCAAATCACAAAAAGTGCTCTTGTCAGGAAGGGGATCAAATGTTCCGGGGCTGAAGCGGTTAAACTCAATGTAGGAAAAACATTCTATGTGTTTCAGCGTTACTCACCTGTATGTTTTTAGGTGATATTTGCGATCTCTGATCATGTGAGGCGCTCGTGAAAGAATCGCATTACGTAATATCTTCCCAGCCCGTAGAATACGTTCAGATGGGACCTTTATGATTTAGGTATCAAAATAAAAGAAACATATGTTAGACTGAGCTTGAGACATGAATGGTATATCCCCTCTGGAAGATAAATGATGTTTAGTATAGTGATAAACTATATAAGTATATACATACATTGGTTAACATATTATATCATCTTCTTCCTTAGATTATCAGCAAACATAAGCTGGTAGTTGTGTTGCAAATCTTATATTATTGAAATGTAACTAAACCTGTATTTGAATCAAAAGTCTTGACCCCAATTTCAGTTCTCAGTAGGTGTACATGGGCTTAACTCATTGGCTTCTTATATATACTGCTTGGATTTAAGTAGCAATCAGGATTAAGTATTACTCCTCCAGCTGCAAAACAGAGTGTAAGAAAAAATAAAACCAACTCTTGCAGTCTCTAACTGATATAGGAAGCCTATGGATGATTTGATTAACACTATGGGGTTGATTTACTAAAGGCAAATAGACTGTGCACTAAATAATGCGCAGTTGCTCCAGAGCTTGGTAAATGAGGGGCATCTTAACTTTGCAAAGAATACCCAATCCAATCACATGCAAGGAAAATAAAAAAAAAAAACTGCTTTTTTGCTTGGATATGATTGGCTGATGGAAGTCAGCAGAGATCTCCATCATTCTCTGGAGCAACTGCTCTTTGCAAAGCCCACAGTCTATTTGCCTTTAGTAAATCAACCCAAATGTACCCTAAACTCACTAAAATCAGTTTAAGCTGAAAGGACCCTTTAAAGTATATCTAAAGCCCATTTTTTAGTTTTAAAGAATAGGGAAAATTAATACCCCTTTTGTTTTTTTTCTGTCTGTCATTGGGAGATTTCTATTAACTTCCTTTTCCAGATACACAACAAGAAGTCAGAGGAAATCTCTCCAAAGTAAATGAAAATCCTCTCCTTGACAGCTGTAAACAGAACACACGACTCCATTGTAAGATTGTCCCTCTATTTATGTTCTGGTGACAGCTGTAACATTTTCTATTAACCATTACGGATGGGCGAACGGTTCGGCCCGAGCATAAGTTCGGGCCGAACTTTGGGTGTTTTGACGTTCAGTGAACAACGAACATTATGCGGTGTTCGCGACAAATTCGAAAGCCGTGGAACCCCATTAAAGTCTATGGAGCACTAACATGAAAACACAAAAGTGCTCATTTTAAAGGCTTATATGCAAGTTATTGTCATAAAAAGTGTTTGGGGACCCGGGTCCTGCCCCAGGGGACATATACAATCCAAAAAAAAGTTTTAAAAAACGGACGTTTTTCGGGAGCAGTGATTTTAATAATTTTAATAATGCTTAAAGTGAAACAATAGAAATATTCCTCTAAATATCGTGCCTGTATGCCTGAAAAGTGGTGCAGTTTTCCCGTGTTTAGAACAGTACCGCAGCAAAATTACATTTCTAAAGGAAAAAAAGTCATTTAAAACTGATCACAACTGTAATGAATTGTCGGGTCTCAACAATATAGATAAAACTCATTGAAAAAAACGGCATGGGTTCCCTCCCCCAGTCCATTACCAGGCCCTTCGGGTCTGGTATGAATATTAAGGGGAACCCCGAACCAAAAATAAAAAAAAAAATGCATGAGAGGCCCCCTAAAATCCATACCAGGCCCTTCAGGTCTGGTATGGATTTTAAGGAAAACCCTGTGCCAAAATAAAAAAAATGGCATAGGGGTCCCCCAGAAATCCATACCAGACCCTTATGCGAGCATGCAACCTGACAGGCCGCAGGAAAAGGGGGGGCGAGATAGCGCCCCCATTCTGAATCGTCCCAGGCCACATGCCCTCAACATGGGGAGGGTGCTTTGAAGTAGCCCCCCAAATATCTTGTCCCCATGTTGATATGTCACAAGGGCCTCATCAACACAACCCTTGCCCGGTGGTTGTGGGGGTCTGCGCGTGGGGGCTTATCAGAATCTGGAAGCCCCCTTTAACAAGGGGACCCCCAGATACCGGCCTCCCCTTTATATGAATTGGTAACAGGTACATTGTACCCCTACCATTTCACAAAAAAAAGTGTCAAAAATCGGGGAGGCCGGGATCTGGGGGTCCCCTTGTTAAAGGGGGTTCCAGATTCTAATAAGCCCCCTGCCCAGGCAAGGGTTGTGGGGATGAGGCCCTTATCCCCATCAACATGGGGACAAGATACTTTGGGGGGCTACTCCAAAGCACCCTCCCCATGTTGAGGGCATGTGGCCTGGTATGGTTCAGGAGGGGGGGCGCTCTCTCGCCCCCCTCTTTTCCTGTGGCCTGCCAGGTTGCATGCTCAGATAAGGGTCTGGTATGGATTTTGGGGGATCCCTATGCCATTTTTTAAAATTTTGGCGCAGGGTTCCCTTTAAAATATATATCAGACCTGAAGAGTCTGCTATGGATTTTGGGGAGGACCCCTACGCCATTTTTTTTTCAATTTGGTGCAGGGTTCCCCTTAATATCCATACCAGACCTGAAGGGCGTGGTATGGATTTTTAGGGGACCCCCCCACGCATTTTTTTTTAATTTTTGGTTCGGGGTTCCCCTTAATGTTAATACCAGACCCTAAGGGCCTGGTAATGGACTTCAGGGGGGGGGGGCAAGCCATTTTTTACAATAAGTTTTTACTATATTGCCAAGACCCGACAATTCATTACAGCCGCTATCAGTTTTAAATGACAATTTTAACTTTGGAAATGTAATTTTGCTGCGGTATTGTTCTAAACACGGGAAAAATGCGCCACTTTACAGGCATACTAAGGACACCCCCCAGGCACAATGTCTAAAGGAAAATTTAATTTTTATTGTTTCACTCTAAGCATTATTAAAATCACTGCTCCCGAAAAAAAACGGCTTTTTTCTAAAACTTTTTTGTTGCATTGATTTATGTCCCCTGGGGTAGGACACGGGTCCCCAAACACTTTTTATGACAAAAACTTGCAT
The DNA here is from genome assembly GCF_042186555.1 of Aquarana catesbeiana. Lineage (NCBI taxonomy): Eukaryota > Metazoa > Chordata > Amphibia > Anura > Ranidae > Aquarana > Aquarana catesbeiana. Next base: position 337,294,027 of record NC_133329.1, read on the forward strand.
ATAAGCCTTTAAAATGAGCACTATTGATTTTTCATGTTTGTGTCCCGTAGACTTTAACGATGTTCGTGTGTTCCAAATGTTTTGCCTGTTTGCAAGTTCTGGTGCATCCTTATTATCCATTGCTTTATGTCTCAGTGACAATGGTCACCAGGACAAATAGTGGGGCAAATCTAAACATCAGGGACACAGACAGCAATAAAAAAAAAACTGACAGGGGTGTCAATACTTCATATTCTATCTTAAACTAAAACAAAAAAATTCAGCTTCAGATACACTTTAAATCCTAAACATGAACCTCTTCATTATAAAATCAGTATGCACCTTAGACACTTCTCGAAACCCCATTACCTCTGTAATGGTTTTAGCTTGACGGATCGAGATTTGGTTTTCAATGAGTGGGGTCTGAAAAATAAGACGTTACCAAAAAATAAACAAAAAAACAAACATGGGAAAAAAAGTAAAAGATTAGCAATCAACAGAAAAAAAACACTAATATATAGGTAATGTAAAACAGAATATTTTAAGAAGAAAACAAATGTTTAATTTAAGTAGTGAAAGCAGAAAAACGTAAATTACATAACTACTAAATTATAAATGAAAATGAACAAAAAAGTAAAAAAAAATAAGTATATAAATTATAAGTCATGAACTTATGGGATATGAACAGAGCATTACATGCCACTATACTTCATAGTTAACATAACTCAAGATCGTTGGACTGTAAAATTACAGGGGAAAAAGATAGCATACTTAACGCTTAGAAAATAGCATTTGGTAAGAATCGTACATCAAGACAAATGGAGATCGGAACATGACTGCTGAGATCCAATAGTAACACCACTATACGCACTAGGGTCGTTCAAGCATTAGAATGTTCTCTGCTATAACCACTAATTGCATCCACAAAATACATCCTGATCTGTGAAAAAAATACTGTTTATGTGGGGTCCCTATGCGTCTAAAAGTCATATACATGGATAAAATCAACAGAGGAACAGCTAGAATTTGAGTGTCAGCTGTGACCAAACTGTCATTTTTCTGGTCCCTCTAGTTTTTTCATATGCCCCCAAAATGTGTTTATAATTGAATGTAGGTCTAGTGTACATGGCAATCTGTGCTGTGCCTTTGGATTTAGCAAATGAAAAGAAGCTGCCCCTATAGGATAGGTAAGTAGGGTCAACCCAGTAAAGGCCCCTTTCACCCCTGTCCAGTGCTTTTTTTTTGGACTGCCAACACACCACAAAGCACAAAAACAACAGACACACACACAACTCTGTTCCCATCTGTGCATTGTGGTGTGCTGAAAAGCAGGTGTTGAAGTGCACTGACATGTTAAGTTTGGGTGCCATTCGAAATTGTTGTCACCGCAATGCACTGCAGATCTTGTGTTACCACTTATTACCGCAGTGCAAATGTGAAGCCGGGCTTAAAGCATAAGTTCACCTTTTTTTTTTTTCTAAATGACAGCTTTACCAGATCTAAAGGAGATTGTACAATCAGATTGTATAGTGTATGTTGAGCTTTACAGAACCCAGAAAATACTTCTCCTGTTTTCAATACTACAGCTCTATCCACATTGGCTGTTATCTCATCTCCTGCACACTTTAAAATGCCAAATGAATGATCTATGCGAGATTAAAGCGGTAGTAAACTCTGTATTACCACTTTTATCTACAGGTAAGCCTATAATAAGGCTTACCTGTAGGTACTGTGAATATCTCCTAAACTTGCACAGTTTAGGAGATATTCAGAGTGCGTGCAGCTGATGACATCATCGGCGCATGTACTCTGGAGGTCCGGCTTACAGTGCCGGACCTTCAGAGCCCATGCCGGAAACGGTGATGTAATCGCGGCTCTGGCCAATCACATAGCTGGAACTCGCAAACCTGGAAGACAGATAGGGGGAACATGTCAGCCCTCTCAGCGGTGCCTTTACAGCGCTAGAGGGCTTTGTTCCAAGGTGAGTATTTCATAATGTGCTAGTATGCAATGCATGCTAGCACATTATGCCATTGCCTTGCAGGTTTTTTTTTTTCAAATCAGCGGTTTACAACCGCTTTAACCTCCCTGGCAGTATGATTATGTCGGATTTTAGGTGCTGAAAGCGTTATAATTATTTTGCATGGAATTTTGGCGTTTTATATTGTAGGCCTGTAATTCTTAGCAATAACACACTTAGATCTGTCCAAACAGGAGTCTAGTAGATATCCCGGGTATGATGAAGTTTGAAACACAAAATCATAAATTATAATATAATAAATAAATGTAAATAATTAAAAAAAAAATAATATTATAATAATAAAATACATTTCCCCACAATTCACTATCGCTCAATTCTGCAAGTGTTCTAATTTACTATCGCTGTTTTCTAGCTGGTCTAAAGCCACTTTTGACGTAAAGGGACACTTTTTGGTTGCTATGGACAATCTCAAGTTTCCAGGCAGAAAGAACAGTATATATAATATAAAACTGCATGCAGGGCATTGGACAAAGCATTGGGGACAAAAGGGATGTGAAATGATCTCATACAGTACTGTAATCTGTAAGATTACAGTACTGTATGTGTTATGATTTTTAAATTTTTTTAATTTGCCGCCAAGCTCCGCCCCCGTGCGTTGCGACGCTTGCAGGGAATGGAGCCTGGCACAGAGAGGCTTCGGAGGAGGACAGAGCCCGCAGACACAGCGGGGGGACATCGCAGGATCCTGGGGACATGGTAAGTAACCTGCACCAAGATCCTGCAATGCAATCCCGAGTGTGGTTTGGGGTTACCGCTAATGGTGCTGAAATTTAACCCCGAGCCACACTCAGGAATACCGTCAGGGAGGTTAAAGTTAAGGTAGAGAAAAAAAATTGATGCCTGTGTATTTAGTGAGAATGGTAATCACTGACTGATTGCATTTAATTTAAAAAACGTGCACCTGGAAATGGGTGGTAGGTAGGGGGTAGATGATGCAGGGTGTGTGCTAATGAGATCAGCTGGACAGCTCCTTCCTGTGTCATGACCTACAGTCTGCCCAGGAAGTAAGGCAGAAGTAATGGAGGAGTGTTTTCAAACAACCATGAAGACAGTGAGGTAAGTGTGTGTAGAATAAATGGAAAGCTATTTTATTTTTGCAAAATAAGTACATTAATGTTATATTGGTACATCAGGGAGCTGGAATTTAGAGGGAAAAAAAGTGAACAAAGGTGAACGTAGCCTTTAAGCATAACACATGCAGTGTTCAGTTACCATGAGGTATTTTCTTTCTACTGCTAACGAAAACAGTGGGGGGAGATTCACTAATGCCTGGTACACACAATGAGATTATCGGATGAATGATCGTCTGTTTTTTTTTTTTGCATGCTAATCTCGGATTGAATCTGAAGAGTTACTAAAGTCACGAAAATTCTCGCACGGTAGAACTTAAAATCGGAAGTGATGTCATGTGTTGTAATGTACTTGTATTGCATTTTCGAATGACAATTGTACTTATTAAACGAAAATTGTATGATGTGGCACCATACAAAAAAAAATTTGGTGCATGTCCGATCAAATAATATCAGATGAACTGTCCTGATCGGCTCTCGAAAGCTCTGTACTAAAGATCAGATTATCGTACGATCGCTCCGAAATTGGCATTTTTCTTATGATTTTCTGATCGTGTGTATGGGGCTTAAAACTGGTAAACACTGATTCTGGTGCAGCTGTGCATGGTAGCCAATCAGCTTCTAACTTCAGCTTGTTTAATTAAGCTTTGACAATAAAACCTGGAAGCTGATTAATATAGCTAAATATTGAAGAAGGTAAAGCTGTGTTTAATTTGAATACCCAATCATGTGCAATGGAAATAAAACAAAATTTGTATCTGCGTGATTGGATGATCACAGTTAACACGGCTTCACATTTTTAACTAAGCTAAGGCATTATTCACTTTGCAAAGTAAACATTCTCTTCTCCTTATAGCTGAATTCCAGGTAAGTTTTTTCTGCTACATTCCAGCTTGGACCAATATATGCATATGCCATACCTGACCAATCTTTGTCTGCGGCTACTACAGTGATTCTCGCTGTCTTCTGTGTCCCGTGCAAAGCAGCTGCCTCGCTGCATAGTAAATGCAGGGGGTCACTAACTCGGAACAGGCGCCATTCAGAGAATGCCTTGAATTTTTACTCAATGAATGCAAATTGTTCTCTGACTGGATGAGGTGGCCTCTCTGCCTCACTCAATCAGTGAATGCTTTACATTCAAGTCGTTTTCTTAATGGCACCGGTGCCAAGTAAGCAACCTCCTGTGTTCAAGATCGAGCGGGGCAGCTGCTCAGCATGGGGGGGGGGGGACAGCAAAAATCCCTGTAGTAGCGGTGGCTACTACAGTGATTCTGCGCTTCCACAAGGATTGGCCGGGTATGCTAAACTATATTGTCAAAAGTATTGTGACACCTGCCTTTACCCGCACATGCATTTTAGTGACACTGGCATCCCAGTCTTAGTCCGTAGGGTTCAAATTGAGTTGGCCCACCCTTTGTAGCTATAACAGCTTCAACTCTTCTGAGAAGGCTGTCCACAAGGTTTAAGAGTGTCTATGAGAATGTTTGACCATTCTTCCAGAGGCACATTTGTGAGGTCAGGCACTGATATTGGATGAGAAGGCCTAATGCCGCGTACACACGAGCGGACTTTACGGCAGACTTTGCCAGGCGGCAGGACAGGATTTCGTCGGACAATTCGATCGTGTGTGGGCTCCAGCGGACTTTGTTTTCTCAAAAGTTGGACGGACTTAGATTTGAAACATGTTTTAAATCTATCTGTCGAACTCGAGTCCGGTCGAAAAGTCCGCTCGTCTGTATGCTAGTTCGACGGACAAAAAGCCACGCTAGGGCAGCTATTGGCTACTGGCTATGAACTTCCTTGTTTTAGTCCGGTCGTACATCATCACGTACGAATTCGACGGACTTTGGTGGATTGTGTGTAGGCAAGTCCGTTCATTCAGAAAGTCCGTCATAAAGTCCGTTGAAAAGTCCGCCGGGCAAAGTCTGCCGCAAAGTCCGCTCGTGTGTACGCGGCATGACTCGCAGTCTCTGCTCTAATTCATCCCAAAGATGTTCTATTTGGTTGAGGTTAGGACTCCAGTTCCTCTACCCCAAACTGCCTCCTTCATGTCTTTATTGACCTTGCTTTGTGCACTGATCCAAATCATTTGGTGGGGGGATTATGGTGTGGGGTTGTTTTTCAGGGGTTGGGCTTGGTCCCTTAGTTTGAGTAAAGGGAACTCTTAAGGCGTCAGCATGCCAAGACATTTTTGACAATTTCATGCTCCCAACTTTGTGCGAACAGTTTGGGGATGGCCTGTTCCTGTTCCAACATGACTGCGCACCAGTGCACAAAGCAAGGTCCATAAAGATATGGATGAGCAAGTTTGGGGTGGAGGAACTTGACTGGCCTGCACAGAGTGCTGACCTCAACCTGATAGAATACCTTTGGGATGAATTAGAGTGGACAATGTGAGCCAGGCCTTCTCGTTCACATCAGTGCCTGACCTCACAAATGCGCTTCTGGAAGAATGGTCAAACATTCCCATAGACACTCCTAAACCTTGTGGACAGCCTTCTCAGAAGAGTTGAAACTGTTATAGCTGCAAAGGATGGACCAACTCAATATTGAACCCTACAGACTAAGACTGGGATGCCATTAAAGTTTATGTGTGTGTAGGGGTATGCCATATATTGATCTAAGCTGGATCAATTTAACTATGCAAAAAAAAACATATCTGGAATTCAGCTTTAGGTAAATTAACACTAATGGAGTTATTTACCAAAATAGAAGAGGATGTTTATCTTGCAAAATGAATTATCACTGTGTCAAGCCAATTTTTACTTGGCTTAGTGAATGAGGTAAAGCTAAGTGAAAATTTCTTCTGCAAAGAATACCCAACCATAGGGTTGAAAAAGAACAGACAGAACTGCTTGCACAGGATTGGAGGAAGACATCACAGTTTCATGGTATTCACTAAGCTAAGTGATCATGCCATGTTCTTCTCCTTTAGTAAACCATTCCCATTGAATCAATTAGTTTTTTAAGACATCAATCAGGAAGGATTTTTTCTGTTGCACTGATTTTTTTATTCCTCTGTAAAACACCTGTTTCTTTACATGTGAAATGTCATTATTATGTGTGTTTGTTGATGTCCAAATAAAAAGATTTAAGCGGGAGCACTGTCTGCTGCAGGTTAGGTTATTGCGTCAGATGGCACCACAAGCCCTATCCTGTGCTGTGAGAAGCTGTATACAGACAGACGCGGAGTCTCTGAAGGTTTGTCTGCTTTGTTTTTGTTGCTGTTAAATTTTTCAAGTGCTCAAAGCATCCTTGGATTAAAAATAACCACGGCCAAATAAAACAAGGTCAATTTTTTTCCTCTTGGAACACTTTTGTGATAAAAATCCATATTCACCATCGAAAATAAGGTATTTGTTTGTATGGTTACGTCACCCAAAATGTAATTTTTAGCCATCAAACCCAGCCTGGCCAGCTAACACATAACTAATTGCTATCACACAACCTATCACACACACATCCCTGGTGGAAGCTGTGTCGACACATAGGGGGTTATTTACTAAAGGCAAATCCACTTTGCACTACAAGTGCACTTGAAAGTGCACTTGGAAGTGCAGTTGCTGTAGATCTGAGGGGAAGATCTAAAATGCGAGGAAGCACTGCTGATTTTATCATCCAATCATGTGCAAGCTAAAATGCTGTTTTTAATTTTCCTTGCATGTCCCCTCAAATCTACAGTGACTGCACTTCCAAGTTCGCTTTCAGTGCACTTGTAGTGCAAAGTGGATTTGCCTTAGTAAATGACCCCCAGAGTCCCCCTGTTGTCACTATCAAGAGATAGTCTTATGCCCCGTACACACGATCGGACTTTCCGACAAAAAAAAACATGGAATTTTATTTGAAGGTTGTTGGCTCCAACTTGTCTTGTATACACACGGTCACATAAATGTTGGCCAACAATTACGAACAGGGGGACGTACAAGACATACGACGAGCCGATAAAAAGGAAGTTCAATGGTCATGCACTGCCCTTTGGGCTCCTTCTGCTAATGTTGTGTTTGGTGAGCATTGATTCCGAGCATGTGTGTTTGTACTTTGGACTTTTGTCCGACGGACTTGTCTACACACGATCAGAAAGCCTGACAACACACATTTGTTGGCAGAAAATTTGAGAACATGCTAGCCAACATTTGTTGGTGGAAGGCCTGACAACAAATGTCCGATGGAGCATACACATGGTTGGACTTTCCGACAATAAGCTCATATCCAACATTCGTTGTCGGAAAATTCGATCGTGTGTACGGGGCATTACTCTTTTTCCGAACGTGTAAACCATACATTGTATATGCAGCAGCAAGAAAAGTGAGCTGTAACGCCCAGTTGCTGGAGGCACAGTCACCTGAGGTGTTGTGCTGAGAGTGCGCTCACTGCACACTCCCAGAACACTGACCGAGCTGTCACCAACAGCCTTCAGTCATGGCTCCCAATCATGTGACCTCTGTGAGAGCCAATCACAGCAGTTATATGATAGAAAAGCCATGCTGCCACCTGGGCGCTAAAGCCCGCTGGGAGGAGACGTTAAGGGCTTAAGCAATGATATGCAGCTAATGCTGGAGTGCATGTATGTTGGCAGAAGGTGGCCGAAAGAGGCTGGAGGTGATTGCCTAAACTGATATACCAAAAAAAACTTAGTTACAAATTATCATATTATTTTAAGTCAGGTTATGACAAGGAAAACAAGGAAAGGCTCTTTGTAAGAGAGCAGCAGAAAGGTGTTACTTAGCCTACTAAATGTTGTGTACATACAAGTTTCATTGTGCCCTGCCCTTGGATCATTAGGGAAATAAGATGAATGACCGACTGTATTAAAACAAAAAACAAAAATGTAATATATTGCAGCTTAAGGAAAGGGATTTAAGGAAATTAAGGAATTAAGGAAAGGCACTCAGGATGACATCCAAAATGGTATTTCTTTATTAAATACATGTACAAATCTGTAATGCCTACGCATTTCTGAATTTTCTCTCACTTCCTGTATGGCTATGGGACAGGAAGTGTAGGGAAATCTCCTCAATGGGACATCAACGCTCCCACCAGGCCACACCCCCAATGACTAAGCTCCGGGGGCAGAGTGAAATGCATTGGGGGTGTGGCCTGGTTGGAGGCCAGGCTGAGATTGTCTCTCTTATTACCACCATAGGACTCCATGAATGTGCTGCACATGCGGCACCAGGGATCCTTCCTTTCTTCCTTTCAGCGACTACAGAAGCTGAGATGAGCTCTATACCTTGCTGGCACTCCTGCAGCAGACATGGCATCACCCACTCTACTCCCCACAGTGATCGAGCCTGAGCGGCACAATAATAAACTGCGGGTCACCAAACCAGTGGAGAGGAAAAATACATAATCCCAAAAGCTCAAGGGTGACACATGATCCCGGACCCAACAATAAGTTACATCGTCCAGGAGCCTCAGGACCGTGGGAGAAGTGGGTGGTTGATGGCCGCCGGGGTCACTGAGATGGCTTGTGCGCTGGAAGTCACGTGTCCCATAACCAGATGTGATGCCATACACCTGGCAGAAGACCGTCCAAACGTCAAATGGTGAGGGTAAAACAGAAGTTTTGGAGAGCACTCACACCATGTCAAACCAAAGGAGAGAAGCCAGTCACTGTGATGACATGTTTCGGGGGCTTGCCTCTTCCTCAGATCAGGTAATTTTGCCCTCACCAGGCGACGTTCAGGTGCTCTTCCACCAGGTGTATGACATCACATCTGGTTCTGGGACAAGTGACTTTTCCGACAGGTGTGCCATCTCAGTGACCCCAGCGGCCATAATCCACACACTTCTTCCACTAAATGCTAGGAGCGCTCCTTCATTTTTTGTTTTGAAAACATGGTTTTAGGCTGCTTTTTTTGGCCAGAAGCAAAGGCGTTCGGGGGGGGGGGGACATCCTGTGTGCGTGAGCCGTATAAAGCAGTTATAGGAACAGTTTTATTCCTTTTGGGATAAAGGTTTTACATGAATGAATAAAATCTGATCATTGTAAGCATTGTATTTAAAGTGAAAGAAGCAGAAACTGTATGTAAACAGCATTCAGTTTCGACTATCTAGGTACTAAAGGTAAATAAATGATAGTTTTGTAAATTATATGCTTCTATTTACATGTCTCTTGTATGTATGAATGGCTTGTACATGTATAACTTTATTTACAAAATGCCAACCAAAGAATAAAAAGACTACAAAAATTTCAAGCAAAAAAATAATGAAAGCGGTTTTATATCCGTTTTGCGTTGGGTGTTACTACAGCTCCGCCACCAGTTTAGAGCCTGCAGAGAAAGAGATGATTGCTGCATGTTATTTTAGCTTTGTGACTACTCTCAGTAATCTTCGCGCACCGTTATGCCTTACAGTTCTGCTGTTGAATTATCCACCATGTCCGCAGGGGTCCAGCCATGGCAAATTACCATAGAGCCATGCCCTAACTGGATGACATTTAGTTACTAAATCATTGTGTATCATGAAGAGACATAATCATTTTTTTTCATAAAATACTGGTTTTGCAGTTTCTAGATTACTTTTTGTATTTCAGTGCTCCTGATTTCCTCCAGCCTCTATCAGCCAATTCCTGTCTACAACAGTGGATTATACCTGTGTTGGAATGGCCAGTTGAAGTCTCTACAGGGGGGGCATGTGACACAGTGACAACACAGGAAGGCAGTTAAGAGACAGTTGTCACCCTATAACAGGAAGTGTCTAAACAAGGGTCTTCATGGTAGGACCACCAGTTAATGTTTAAATGAAAGCTGCAGATTTAAAAAAAGTCTCAGATCAGATTTTGAAATTACATTAACATATCTGTACTTATCGGAGATTTTATTAGTTAGGTTTAGATCTACTTTAAGTAACAAGAAGAAACTAATTATTTTCACTTTGGCCCTGCCCTAGGTATAGACACACACATATTTTAACTTAAAGTGGTAAAAAGGCTTAATCTAACTATTCATATTAATGTTACCTCCCCCACCACCCCAACACCTATTCTGCATATCCTGTATGAAAAAAAATCTGTGTAATTCATTTTTTTAATGCGGTCCAGTCATATGATTCTGCAGCTCCAGCTATCCTGTGTAAGGGAACGTTGCACAATGGCTGTGAATTCCCAGAGTCGTGACATTACCCATAGGCTCCCATGGCTCACCTGTTGCTGGTGCTCCTTCCACTCCCTGCAACAACCACTCACTACACGGGGCAGCCAGAGCTGCAAGATCGTCTAACTGGATTAAAAATAGGTACGTACACAGATCTTTTTTATATAGGGTATGCGGAAAGGTAGGAGGAGGGGAGAGGGAATGTTTTTATGAATAGAGTTAGCATTTTTTCCACTTTAAAGTAGAACTAAAAGCAATTTATTTTCCATTTTGGATAGAATAAAAATGAGTAAACAGCACAGCTCTAAATTTCTGATCTGACAACAGTTATTTTTTCACACTTATCAAATATAACATACAGACCTTTACATAGACCCAAATAGAGCAAATAAAAGTTATTGCTGGTCTTTACATACACTTTAAATATTATTATTATTATATCCTGTGTATGTGCAACATATATATATGTATATACATATATACATACATATATATATATATATATATATATATATATATATATATATATATATATAAAAGATGCACATTGAATAACAGTTGCACCTCACAGAAGCAGTCAATAGGTGAATACAAAGAATGACAGAGACATTGAACCAAAGTTGGTAATACGGATAGGGATTTGTGATAGATTTAGGTACAAGTGATCGCAAAGAAGCGATCTATCATTGATTAACATATTGAACTGTAAAATACACAGTAGTTTTGCATTTTTAAATCGACTGAAAATATTAAGGGAATATGACCTATTCAATTTGAGGACTTTAGACGCATTGATTAATTGAGTGAATGGTCATATCAATATGTGTCCAACCACCAACCACCATAAGTCCGGTACTTGGACCTTACCACTTTAGAACAAAAACCTGAACAGCAGAGTAAATTAAACCTTAGGGGACCAAAAACAACCATCAGATTTCACCTTTTACTGACCAACATCAGTAAATTGAAATCTAGCTCATTGATATAGGTTCTGCAGAACAACAATGCTGTCTAATATCCATAAAAGGTATTCTCTTTGTCATGAATGGATTTCCTGTTAGGCAAAGTAGGCATGTGCCTATAGACAACAGCAGCAAATAGGTGGCTTTTCCCTAGATAATTACCAGGCAGGCATTTTTTTCCCAAATGCAGAAGTAGTTATCTCATACTGTGTACACTAATTTACACATTATTCCATTATTTTGAGACACGTTAGGACCAGGAAAGCAAAGAAATGTCCCATTTAAAAGAGGTAACGCTAGCAGATGGGTGTTACTTAAGGCACCAAGAGTTGTGTGCCTACAAGTTTCAATGATATAAATTGGGATCTGCCCATGGATCAGTTGGAAAATAAGATGCATGATCTAAGATTCTTAGATTGTAAGCTCTAACAAGCAGGGCCCTCTTATTCCTACTGTATTAAAGTGTATTTTATTTGTACTGTCTACCCTCAAGTTGTAAAGGGTTGCGTAAACTGTTGGCGCGATATAAATCCTGTATAATAATAATAATAATAATAATGCATGACTTTGATGGGGGTCAGCTTCTAAGGGATGTATGATGTGACTGGCAGACTGTATAGATAAGAGTGTTGTGTTCCTATTGGCTTTGTTCATTTATGAGTATATTTGGTCCTATTTAGGAGTAAAGTGACCTTGTTCCAAATGTAAACTAACTGATAGTTTAGAACATTTCCAATCCTTGCCTGATTCCTATATAATAATTTAATCCTTCCAGTGTTTCTTCTTTTTTTACACTGCATTTTACTACCTTTATTAATGTGAGAGACATTTTTTCTGGTAGAGGCTAACAGTACATTGGGACCAATCATACCTGCAATGCTGTGCTGCAAGACATATTTATTTATATTCAAGTATTTAATTTATTAAATTGTCATGGTGTATTGCTGCATTGCCAATTAAGGTATTGTTTGTGTTGGTATAGCCCACAGTCCACAGTGTGTTCTATAGGTGGATAGTAGAAAGCCTTTCATGTGCCGGTAGTCATCTTTTTCAAAGTGGGTTATATCCAAAAACAATCAGAGTCTGTTTTTGCACATATGTATCAAGATTTTTTTGAACATACAGTAAACCCTGTACAATTTCTGTGCAGTAGATTTGCATTAGGATGTGATTTTACAGAGATTCTTACCTTGCTGCAGTTCTTGGATCCTGAACATAAGGAGCTGTTCATGTTTTCTTTGTCGGATGATCCTGAAAAGAAATAAAACAGCAAAAAGATGACATCGCACAGAGCTCCTGCTAAATTAGACGAAATTTGGGTGGCCTCAGCACCACGTGGCTTGACCAAAATTAATTTAAAATTCTACTAAACCAGATGGAAGATTGTCAGCTGAACAGCGACTGCATCCTATCAGATATCGTCAGTATTCAGATATTCAGTCAGACACAGGTGCTGTGGCTTTCTGAATACGATATCCGCCATTGCAGTTTCCTCAATTGACGCTGTTTAGGTGTTCAGACATCCCAACCTGCAAAAACTAATTTCAGGGAGGTGGGCAACAAATTTCAGGACTTCACAAATGCCAACAAATTAAGCCAATTTCTGTAGGATTGTGTGTAGAGAATCATCAATTTTTCGGGGACCTTAAAGCCTAGTACACACAATGAGATTACCGAACAAATAATTGTGAGTTTTTTTTTTTTTTTTTAACAAGCCTTTATTAACATGCCTATATAATGCCTCTGTCGGTTGCCATGCCAGGATTTGACAAAGGGGTGTGTCCCAAAACATGTAGTCCTGACAACCGAGTTCACTTCCTGTTTGTTCAGCTTCCTGTTGGTGGATCAGCTGATCCCTGTGTTCCAGCCACACTGTTTCCGGCGACCTGTGCTTCCCCGCTGTTCGGCCATGGCGGGCAGCTTTCTCACACAGGATCCATCCAGATCTCCCAGTATAGGCAGGTTTCCCCTCGTCATCCTCTGCTGTTGCAGGGGACAGGATTCACCTCTGGTAATGCTGTTCCACATTTAGCTCTGGCTTTTTGCTGTTTTTATTGCTGCTTCATTGTTGGAGTAAACTGTGTTTTATCTGACTTCCGGCTACTTATGTTACTGGGCTCTGGACTTCCAATCATCACCATTATTAGCCCCACATATATGGCCCATGAACAATTTGCATTCTGGTGCATTATGAGCGCCTGGCAGTGGATTGGTTGTGTGCAAGTTTTTTTTTTGCATGCTGGTCTCATTTTGTAAGCGAATAGTTTACTAAAGTATGAAAATTCTTGTACGGCACAATGAAAATTCTGAAGTAATGTATTGTAGTATATTTGTATTGTATTTTGGGATGAAAACTTTACTGATTAAATGAAAGTCGTACGATCTGGTATTGTACGAGAAACATTTTTGTGCTAGTCCTTTTGGAAATTTTGGACGAAAGCTGTGTACCAACGATCAGATTATCGTACGATTGTTTCGAAAGCAGTATCTTTTGTATGATATTCTGATAAAAGCCTGTTAGGACTTTAGTGTATGCCAACATTATTACCAGCAAAAATACAGAATACAAATGTTTCATAGTGTAGCTTACCGATACAAACATACAAAATCTGGTGCAGTTGTGCATGGCAGTCAATTGGCTTCTAACTTCAGCTTGTTCAGTTAAGCTTTGACAAAAAAAAACTGGAAGCTGATTGGTTTCCATGCAGAGCTGCACCAGATTTTGCACTCTGCAGTTTTAGTAAATCAAACCCATTACGGTTCATAATCTGGGGATCATTCACTAAAGGCTCTTTTGAAGACACTGTGGGGCTGATTTACTGAAACTGGAGAGTACAAAATATGATGCAGCTGTGCATGGTAGCCAATCAGCTTCTACTTTCAGCTTGTTCAATTAAGATTTGACAAACAAACCTGGAAGCTGATTGGTTTCTATGCAGAGCTGCACCAGGTTTTGCCTGCTCCAATTTTAGTAAATCAACTAGGGCAAACATCTCATAGATGGCCCTCCATGTTTGTGTTCTCCCAACAAAAAATCAACATAATACCAAATAAAGACAGAGATTGAAAGAGCTACCAATTTTCACTTTTTTTTCTCTAAGGTAATGCTACACAATTTGCAGTTGCTGACAAGTGTTTTCAATGCCCTGCTTCCAGGAAAGTATACTATAACAGGTTTTATATAGGATGGCAGAAGGAGGGGAGGAAGCAGCGCATACAAAAATACAGTAAGCAGTTTAGCTGTATATATGAGATCAAGGGTGTTAAAGGCTTGCCATTAGACATGTGTGGTTGCTTTAGTTCCAAATTGAAATTCGGACAAATTTTTCGTTATTCAGAAATTCAGATGTATCCGAATTTCTGAATTACAATAGTAACTAATTTAAACAAATCCGAAATGACGAAACAAAATTTCGGAGGAAATTAGAATTTGATCAGTTTTCTAATCGAATTTGAATCGTTTATAATCGAATTCGAATAAAGTAGAATAGAGAAAAAAGAAATAGAAAATATTATAATAGAAAAGAACAGAATCGAAAATAAAAGAATATAGTAAAACAGAACAGAATACAAAATAAAAGAGCAGAAAAAAAATAGAATAGAAAATAAAGGTATAGAATAGAAAATAAAGGAATAGAATAGAATCAAATAAAGAATAGAATAGAAAGAATATAACCATCTTCTGAAATTCAAATTTGAATAGAATAAATTAAATTTCAAATAGAATAGAAAAAAAATGAATAGAAAAAAAAGAATAGAATAAAAAAACAATAGAATAGAATAGAAAGAATATAACCATCTCACAGAATTTGAATAGAATAAATTAGAATTTGAATAGACTATAAAAGAATAAATTAGAATAGAAAATAAAAGAATAGAATAGATTAGAAAAAATAGAATACAATAGAAAAAAACAATAGAATAAAAATAATATAACCATCTTCCACAATTCGAATAGAATAAATTTGAATGGAATAGAATAGAAAAGAATAGAATAGAAAATAAAATAAAATAAAATAATAGAATAGAAAATAATTTAATAGAATAGAATAAAGAATATAAAAGAACAGAATAGAAAAGAATAGAACAATATAATTGTTTTCCAAAATTTGAATTTCAAATAGAATAAAATTTAATTAAAATAGAATAGAAAAGACTAGAATATAATAGAAAAGAAAAGAATAGAATATAAAATAAAAATATAGAATAGAATTGAAACGATAGAATAGAATGGAATAGAAAAAATATAACCATCTTCCAAAATTCGAATTTCAAATAGAATAAATTTGATTTTGAATGGAATTTGATGCGAATGCAATAAACAAAAAAAATTGAAAACGAATTAAACAAATTTAACTAAACAAAGTTATGATGATAACGAATGGAAACGAAATGAAACACAAATATGTCTAATTGCCATATTTAACGTAATATTTCCCCAGAAATGTCACTTAATTTTTCTTCGCCTTCGTCTGGCACTACAGACAGAGTAGCTCATATTAGTGAATTGGTCCACATGGCCAGACCGTATGAATGTCCCTAAGACCTAAACTAGAAATAATGTGTATTATTTATTTGCTCTACTGCTTATTGTTAAAAAATATACTCAAGTTTATTAAGGTACCTAGCTTGTCTATAAATTGATACACAACATACACAAAAATGTCCCAGGAGTTAAAATGCAAAGCTTCTTTCTGTGTGAATGTAGAGAGGATTCTATAGTCTGCATTACACATTTAAAATGTCCTTCTTAAAGTGGAGTTCCATCCACTTTTACAACTCTTCAGCATCCCTCACTAAACTGTGCACTGTAAACAAATTGGATATTTTTTAATTTTTTTTCTCAGCACCTACTGTATATCTGCTGTATTCATTTTTCTCTTCCTCCTCCCTGGCCGCGGCCCATCGCATCATTTCCTGTTTGCAATGCCTTCTGGGAAGGGGCGGCAACTTCCTCTGAAACTGCCGTTGCTATGGAAACCTGACCTGAAACCTATTACACTGCTTGTGCTGCACTGAGCATGTGCGAGATCTGCAAGGATGAGATCCAGGAAGAAATACAGTCTGGCTTCAGATGCCCACACTTAAGATGGCCACGGCCTGCTGTAAGTTTATAAAATAACAAGCTACTGCTTTAAACTAACAAAACAGACCTTAGTTTACAGACTAACTTTACTAAAATACATTAAGCTTGTGTATTATAGGGGTATTTTTATTTAAAAAGTATCATTTCGGCCGGAACACCACTTTAAATGTAGACATCCCTATATGTCTATTATTAACATTATTAGCCAGGCAAACTGCAAAGCCATGTTCCCATTACAATGCTGGGCCTATCAATTTGCCAATACCCTGATTACTTATGATAAACAACTGTGATCTTGATGGCAGGCCCCTTACTATTTGTCATTTCTATCATACAACTTTGGTTAATAAAACACTTCCAATTACATGTTTTGGATCACAGCTGACAAACTGGGGAACTGCAGTTTATTTCGCACTTCATCTAGCTTGCACCCATCCAAATATCAAAATATTTTCAGTATATCAATATGACAAGCTCAGTAAAACATCACATTTACTTACTGTCATTTGAAGCCGTCTCAAGAACACCATACGGGGGAGCCAGAAAACTCGCCATGTACTGCCGATATTTCTGTAAGACAGGAAAATTTTCCATCACTAAGCAACAGCTGAAACACTTGCATCATTCCAAAACCACACATTACTACAAAATTCTCTGTTTTATCTATAAAGACAGATTTATTAAAGCGGTCATTTTTACACTGTTCAGTGCTTGCCTTAAATACCGTATACAATCAGGTCTAATAATCAGATCTAAGGCATAAAAAAAAAAAAAAAAAAATCCCTAATAAGTATAAGTCAAAATTGCTCCTTTAGTAAATCAGTACCAACATTTTTTAGGCAATGAAAAAATTGGAGAAAAAAGTAGAACAGTTCCCAAAGCAACCAATCAGATTGCTTGGTTCATTTTCCAGTGAAATCTAATTGAAAGTGTTGACCAACAGTTTCTTGTTACTACATTTTTTTTTTGCTCTAGATAATTATGGAGATATAAGTCATTGATCATATAATTATTTTACATAATATTTTGCCAAAACATATACATTATTTGAGTGGTTTGAAAATACAGGGAATACTGTTTCATTTCTTTCAACTTTATTCCTTTCAACCACAATAAAAGTTATAAATCTTACTGGAATAGAAACATAACATTGACATAACATTGATAATTCCAGCTCTGTAAGTATATATATGCATCATTTCATTGTAAAATGTCAAAAAAACATTGTAACTTACCCTAGCTGGCTTTTCAATGCTATGTTTCATTTCTGGGCAACTAATGCTTGTATGGTTTTGGTGTTTCTGAAGTTGCATGCCAGATCGTGTACTACGAAATTCATGTTTAAATTTGAAAGTCTTTTCCATAGCATCACTCAAAGATCATTAAAGGTAAAAGAGTAGAATGTTCATGAACATTAGAGTTGTGCTAGGCTCATCATCCTAAATAACGTTGGAGCCCTCAGCTCAGGTGAAGATATAAATTCCATCACAACAAGATAAATGGCAGTGATATTTATGGATCTTCTAATCCCTTCAGATGGGATAATATGACAGGTCCTGTCAGGAGTGCTAGATGCATTAGCTGTCTTAGATGAACTATGCTTTCATAGCTTACAGGCCTCCCTGTCACCATTTCTAGTTAACGTTTGTGAGGAGTTGGCAAGTGGTCGATAAACTTAATCTGGATTAACAAGACTTGATCTGAGTTATAGAGACAATTGGTGAAAGTTCTCTGCTGATTTTTTTTTTTTTTTTACTAACAAAGCCACATTGTCACCATTAATGTGTATCTAAAGCTGCATTTTTTTTAAATTCTAGTTTTGGATAGAGTAAGTAATAATTAAAACCCTATTGAATTTTGTTCTTGCTTTTTAATAATTCATTTGGTTCATAGCAGAAAAGAAAACAATATATTTCGAGAGCCAAACAGGCTTCCCCTGCCTGTACTTAAATAAACACAGATCTATCTGGTATCTGCTTATCTAAGTCCATGTAAGCACAGTCAAAATTCTAGAAAACTTTGGACTATAAAGCATCGTACACACGATCGGATTGTTGGCCAACAAAACCGTGGACTTTTGTCCGAAGGGTGTTGGCCCAAACTTGTCTTGTATACACACTGCACACAATTGTTGGCCAACAATGATGAACTTATTGAAGTACTACATGTTTTTTCAGCTCTTTAGCACCCCCCTTTGGGCTCCTTCTGCTAATTTCGTGTTAGTAGAAGTTTGGTGAGTGTTCATTCGCGTTTTTCTTTTTGCGCTTTTCATTTCGTTTCTGAATGGCCGTTCGTCAACCAGACATGTTGCGGAATTGGAGGAGATAGTGTGTTATTTATTGGCCTTGGAGTTATTGCTTTGACATTATTTTTTTGGTTGAATAATGATTTGATTTGGTATATTTTCTATATTTTTGGATGCATAGAATGCAATTTTTGGTTAAGTTCTATTGGCAGATAACATGTCTAATTTAAGTTATTTTCTTTTTTTAATGCACAATAAAAAAATTGTGGAGAATAATACTTGGCTATGTGTTTTACTTAAAATGACATTTTGGGAGTAGGCAGTTACATTTTAAAAAATACAATGTAAAATTGACAAGGGACACCAACATAGTTGTATCTTTGATCTTAAAAATTAGGGGATAATGGTGTTGTGGTAACTTGCCCGAATAAAAAAAGCATAGTAATATTATTCTTGATATCACTAGAAAAAAAAGCCTTTGAAAATTCGTTTGCAATAACTCCATCAGTATCACCAGCAAAGCAGCTTCATTATTATCCCATTAAAGAAGAAGAGAATTGTGCGCTGTATTTCGAGATTTCATAATTTTCCATGTCACAAATGTTAATTCTCCATTACGAACGCTAGTTTACAAGACCGACCGCTTCTGGCTCGTCCTTGCTTCCGAGCATGCGTGTTTGTACTTTGGACTTTTGCTCGACAGAATTGTGTACACACACTCGAAAAATCCGACAACAGACATTTGTCCACGGAAAATTTTAAAACCTGCTGTCCAACATTTGTCTGCTGACTATGCAACAACAATTGTCCGATGGAGCGTATACATGGTCGGATTTTACGCCAACAGACTGTCATCATACATTTCCCGTTGAAAAATCCGATCGTGTGTACGAGGCTTAAGACGTTTGGTGCTCTCATTGAACTGTATACTGTCAACTCTCAACTCTCCCTATTTGTAAGGGGTGTGTCGGTTTTAAGGAGTACTGCTGAGCCGGATCTAGTGTACCCAGTGATAAATTAGTTGACCAATTGAAAATTTGCATCCATCATCTTGTTTTTACTTCTGTATTGATTTTGTTCTTGCCATCTTTGGGGAGATTTCCCTTCCCTATCTGTCACAGGGATGCAACAGAAAGTGGAAATCTCTCCCAACTGAGAGAAATATACAATTTTCACTGGTGTCCCCATTGAAAGTTTAATGTCACATCCATATTTGGTGTGTAACATGAAATAGTGTCAAATTCACCACTCCTGGATCTTCCTTAATAGCAGTGTGCTTCTTCCTGCAGCCACCTGTTGGTTTTATCTGGCTCCATCCACACAGATACAACATTTATTCACAGGAATCTACTTCTGCGGCAGAGGAACTCACAGATGATGTAAGCACGTATTCAGTTCTTTACTTCCCCCAGGCCCATAACAGTTGGTCGATACTTTCCTATAGACCAGGTGCTGAGGGGAAGCAATGCAGGAGGCTGTGCTTTGCACACACAATACACTGATCACAGTTGCAATCTTCTGCAGGCTTGAGTGCAAAAATGTATTAAAAGCAATTTTTGGGGGGCATTTTTTAAACTTTTGCAAAAAGTGGATTGTGCCTTTAATCTTTTTCTACTCTATCTGAAATTAAAGAAAACTAGATGCTCCTAACCATACAGCCAAGAGATAATTATCTGATAATCAGTTTGTTTATCACGATTGTAGGTGGTGGTTTATGACCAAAACTAGGTCCCCACACGTACTTCTACTAGGAGAGGACTTCCTTAGATGTATATATATATATATATATATATATATATATTAAAACCAATTACTATTTCCATCAGTTCAGTGCTACTATTTATCCACAGAATCAATCAATATAATATCAATCTGTAAATGGATTATTGGTCCCATTCTAAACAAAATGTCACCCAATGAGCCAAATAATGTAGCTCAGTATAATGATAATGAGAACACTGGGAAGTGTAAAACTTTGACTAGCAAAGCAGCCTCAAAAAATGAATGTTATAATAAAACTAAGCCACCAGACTGTGCACCCTGAGTCAGCTTAAAGCGGGGGTCCACCTATCTATCGTTTTTTTTTTTTTCGAGTTCATTCACAAACTTTTCTTCTCATGATTATCTACTCACATGTTCTGTGTAATAAGTCCGCCTGTGTCCGATTTCGTTGTAAAGAATAACTTATAAAATTCACTGAAGGCGGTTTCCATCTTCATTGTGGGCATTTGAAGCCCACAAGCATGTATTTCCTGGATCTGGTGAATGCTGTGCTCCCAGCATTCACCGAGATGTTCTGATGACGCTGTTGCACAATGCATGCTGGGAAGCCTGAGACTAGCTCCCAGGGGACTGTGGGAGGTCTGGGAGAGTCTAGAAACACGCCTACTCCCATGGGAGGAAAACCAGGAAGTGCTAAGAAGTTTAGAAAAAAAAGGTAATTACGGCGATTTAAATTTTTTTACACAGCATGTCAGCATCTAGGCAAGGAAGAGAATGCATAGAGATAATGTTCAAAATTTGGGTGGAACCCCGCTTTAAATGCAATATTACAATTATACTATTTACCACCTCCTCATCAGATCTACACCCCGATGAGATGAGGCTCCCTATGTTAGGGACAGGATCTGATTATGATGGGAATCCATGGATCAAGTATCAGCATGGATGAGTACATAGTATTTTGCATGTTTCCTCTATTTCCGTGCTGTGTTAAGTGTATCTAAAAGGTAAAACATTTTTTAGTTATCAACAGATTGGTAAGGAGTTACAAAACCCATTTCAGGTATTTACTGTCTATGACCCTTTTAGGGAGACTCACTTTCACTATTTGTCTTGTGGGCCACTGTCACTTGGATTGAAAGTGGAAGAAACTCCAAACTTTTGAGCTGTCACTGCCACAGAAATAAAGGAAAAAACTTTCAATGGGGAGACTTTAGCTGTCCCCTTTGAAGGCATATTCTTCATTTTGGAGAGATTCCCTCACACTTCCTGTTGGGTCTATAAGAGACAATGTGAAGGGTAATAATTAGAATGGGACATAGATGACAAAAAAAAAAACTAACAGGTGTTTTAATCATTCTTTACTCTATTCAAAGATATCAAAAATGTTTTTTTTTCTAATAATTCCCTAAAGATACACTTTAAGGGACTAGAGGCCAAATATGAACTCCCAGCTGGTATGACAGTGATTACCCAAAAAACAATGCTGCCTAAACTATACTTTCTTATTGAAAATATTGGGTTGCAAGTACAATGATTGCAATAGCAAAAAGAAAAGGCCAGTTCTTTAAATGTATCTGAAAGTAAATATTTTTAATTATTGAGCCTTACATAGAATAAGGGAGGGATATAATCTCTGTCAGGTTTTCATTGCTGTCTGTCTAGGAGATTAACCTTTCTGTGTTTCCTGGTGACCATTATCGGAAAATGATGGGAAGACAACATTTTTACAGTTGTCACAGGAAAAGGAATAGAAAGGAAATCTACCAAGTGGACATCTGTTCTAAGAGTGGATTTCCTATCATTTTGGAGAAATGTCCTCCTCTTGTTGTTGTATCTGGGGGACAGGAAATTAGGGGAAATTTTCCCAATGGGATACAGACAAAAAAAAAAACTGACAAGTTTTACCATCTTAAATTAAAAATGGTTTGGCTTTACCTGTTGTCTGTACTAAAGTATATTCAAACAAATACAGTATAGTGCAAGAACGTTGGAGCACAATTACAGGGTGTAGTGTCCATTGCTTTATGGTCCATGATGTTTTGGCACCCATACATAAATCACAATCCAAAATAATAAAGCTGTTTGCTTTCTTTCACATCATTTTCCTCATTCTGTAATTTACTATTCATCCTTTAGTAGACTTCCCTTTATAGCAATATAATAAATAATGGATATTGTCAGTAGGTATGGGATTTCTGGAAAAATATATTTTAACATTTTTTAGAGTCAAGGCTGTACTTCATTGAAGGGCAAATTGAATTTTCATTAGGTTTTTGAACAAAACCAGAGGGCCCCTTTTGAGGGGCCATGTGATGCTGATTTACACCCCTGGAAGAATGTTTCGAAGTGTCCTTCATGCTATATTTTAGGCTACATGGCTTGCCTGGCAAGGTAGAAAGAGTAGTAAAAATAGCAAGTGTTATGTAAGGCTGCCTTTTAGGATTCAAAGGAAAATCTGTAGAACAAATCAGTGTTTTAACTGAATGTACAGTCTCATGCGAGCTCCTGGAGCAATTCACGCTCTAATATAAACACAGAATCTGAGAGCTGATAAGGAGCGCTCAGCCCACGTAGGCTGCCCTTTTGTACAGAATATAATAGCTCGGGTCCCACTTGACTGATGGCCTTTTTATATTCACGATAACCCAATGTCTATTACATTCCATTACTGTATTAGCCTCTTTTTAATCTGCGCTTCAGCTTTTTCACAAATCCATCGCTCTTTTGCAAAAAACATTTCTTGATTCTTACCATAATCAGCTCCGGAGAATGATCTTATGTACTTTCACTGTTCTTTTTATCCAAAAGACACATTTTTTTAAAGGTCAAGAAGTAGAAAAATGGTGGTTCATTTTATACCTTACAACAAACTAGCTGGGTTTTTAAATATATATATATATATATATATACATATATATATATATATATATATATATATACAAAACTATCCCACTTCAACCAGAACTGAAAAAGAAGCGTACATACCTTTTTTGTTGCCCACACTGCCAAATGTCACTCTGATCCTGAAAAATGTTCTGCTGAAGGCTGTACTGAAACCAACACTTCTGGGATAGTCTGGGCCTCCTGCAGCTTTCATTGGTTCTTCTTCCTGACCTCTATATCACTACTATATACTGTAACACGTGGAGGAACCAGTGAGAGTTGCGGGGGACCCAGAAGGTCAACGCTCTTGTTGGTTTCAGTGTGGACTTAAGCAGAACATGTCTAAGGATTGGTTTAAACATTTTTGTATAGGCACGTGTTGTTTCAAGAAGCTACTTAAAGCGGAACTAAACCCTTCTATAGTTTTCAGAAAGGAAGCTGCCATCTTGACCTCTGTTTGATCTTCAGCTGCCATGATGCTGCACATGTGATCAGTTATGACACCAACCTTGATGGTTTGACAGCTTGGTTGAGAGCACAATCAATGTGGCAGTTACATGACGGACACGTTTCGGCAACGTAACAGTTTTTTTGAAATTGTTGAATCGATTCTGCTTTAAAGTGTATCTGAAGCCAAAATGTTTTCTTAGCTTTGGATAAGGGCATGGTTAAACCCCTGTCAATTTTTTCTTTGCGTTGGAGAGATTCACCCTCTCTATATGTTCTTTTGGGAAAATCCAAACTTTTGAGTTGTCAAAGGCACTGGAAAGGGGACACTTGTTGCACTCTGACAGGAAGACTCATTATACTACTAGAGCACTCAACAGCGCCCTGGTAGTTTATTGAGACCTACAAGCCGACCGCCACAAAAGGCTATTGGTACTTGCAGTTTTCACATTCACAGAGCACTGCAAATTAATGATGCAGCTGGGCGAGTGGAGCCCCACACGACCGCAAACCTTTTTTAGATTGTGACACTTGGGGGTCGGGAGGAGTGCAGGGGCCAGTGCATCTGTAACATGTTACACCCTGAATATGGGTATAACATGTTACAAAAGGTGAACTTATCCTTTGAAGCTACCGGTCAGCTTCAAGCTTTCCTTGAGAACAGGTTAAGCAAAAAGAGAAGAAGTTACAGAGCACACAATTTAGAGAGTAGACCCTCCCACCATACACGCGAGAAGCTGTCTGAATTCTGGTTGCCGTGAAATGCACAGCTTATTGAGGTAAGCTAAAGGGCATTTTGTACTTCACACAGCTGTAGTATTTTCTGAACAGCATCAGTAACTCACTGATTAAGGATGGCCATACATTATACAATTTTCTTATTCAATCTCCTTTAGATTTATCTTTGACTATGTTGTGCAAGGGTCTGCCTGATTGCATAAAAAATTTAAAGTGGTTAGGTTTGATCTCATGATATATGATTTTGGTTACTCTAAATGAAAATTGTACAAGAATATTGTATAATGTATGGCCAGCCTTAATTTCACTAATTGTCTGGAACTTCCAATATTTGCTCACATGGAAAGTTCTATGGTTGTACAACAATCCTGGGAGTGTCTGAGTGTTTTTTAGACTAGTTTTATATTCTGTGGACTGTCTAACTCTGGTTTAAGAACTCTGTTAACTTCTCCAAAGCCTACAAAATTCTGCAGTTGGCCACCACAATGGTTCTCATCTGACACTGCTGCTCCACCACAGCCTTGGCAAATTTTGTTAATGAACACAGCTGCACGCAAGCGTGCTTTACACGCCAGGGCTGCTTTTTACTCCCAGCCCTATCCGGTTATTTCAGGGATCATTCAACACTATTTAAAACTGTTCTGTAGCAGCAAAAAATTATAGAAGTTTCGTTTTCCTGCAGCACCCTCTACCATAGCATTGTAGTGCAATCAGTACTGGTAATCCATAATCCATCTGACAGCTGCTTTTCTCAGACGGATCAGTAACAGCTTACCCATCAGAGGTGAATTACATTATTCTGTAGTCAAACAAAAAGAAGGAAACTGAAATTGTTGAATGTAAAAACACAGTGCAGGAAAACCCTCAATGCTACACCACAGATGCTTCTCACCATTTTTTTCTCCAGTTTTAGTCTACCTCTCTCTGCATATTAACGTTTTAGTACATCAGTGCCAATTATAACTTTACATCCTAAACTTCCATGTTTATGTTTACACTAGAAGATGGGGTTTAAACCAGATGGGACAATCCTGTAAAAGATCATTAAGAGATTTGACAGATTTTTGTAATAGATTAATTAATTTGTTTTCTGGACTTCTTCCAATAGAATATATACTATATTACCAAAAGTATTGTGACACCTTCCTTTACACGCACATGAACTTTAATGGCATCCTAGTCTTAGTCCGCAAGGTTCAGTATTGAGTTGGCCCACCCTTTGTAGTTATAACAGCTTTAACTCTTCTGGGAAGGCTGTCCACAAGGTTTAGCAGTGTGTCTATGGGAATGTTTCACCATTCTTCCAGAAACGCATTTGTAAGGTCAGGAACTGATGTGGACAAGAAGGTCTGGCTCGCAGTCTCCGCTCTATCATTCCAAAGGTGTTCTATCGGGTTGAGGTGAGGACTCTGTGCAGGCCAGTCAAGTTCCTCCACTCTAAACTCGCTCATTCATGTCTTTATGAACCTTGCTTTTTGCACTGGTCCAAATCATTTGGTGGAAGGGGGATTATGGTGTGGGGTTGTTTTTTCAGCGGTTGGATTTGACCCCTTAGTTCCAGTGAAGGGAACTCTTAAAGCGGTAGTAGGGCAGTCAGTTAAGAGATTGATGGGGTATAAGGGGGTAAGAGAATACTCCCTCCTTTGGAATAACAAGCATTTGCAAGATTTGTTGGTCAGGGGGTAGATAAAGGAGTGGGAAAAGCAGGGTATAAGTCGACTGGCTCAACTGTATGAGGGAAGTACTTTTGTACTTCTGTATTTGCAGATCTGGGGAGAGAGTATGGGACACCAAATTATTCATTCTATAGGTATTTACAGGTCAGACATGCTTTGAGCACCCAGTTCAAGACACAAACAGTGGAATGGAGTAAGATTCCCCTTCTCCAAAGGATAATTAAGCCAGGTATTTCTAAAGGTCTCATCTCAGAGGTTATGCACAGCTATGCAGGAGAACCATTGCTGAGGTAGTGTCTATCACATCTGTTTTTGGTGCATAGAGCTTACTATACCCCTAAGAAACTGTTTATGTTCGGCCAGAGACTAGACGCCAAGTGCCCTAGGTATCAAGAGACAGGGGATCTCATACATAGGATGTGGAGATGCCCAAAACTGTTTCGGTATTGGGCAGAGTTACTCAACATCATAAACATAACTTTCGGGACCACATTAGAATTAGAAGCCAGAGTGTGTGTGTTGGCATATATGGATGAAGGTAGAGAGTCAGTAAATTTGTAAAGATGTGGAAGCCCTGGTTGCGTAAGATGGGTTACCCCCTTGAGAGATTGGGAGGGGAGCACAAGGTGGCTTTAGTACTTGCTGTGTAGCGCTAATGAATATGTGTAAATAGAGGTAGATATGCCAAATTTATAAAAGATGATGGATGCTGCACAAATGGAGGAGACATACAGGAAAAGATGAATCTATCACCCTGGGGAAATGATGTTGATGTAAGTTTTAAATGTATGTTTTGTATTTGAGAAAACAATAAAGAATATTTAAATAAATAATACAAAAAAAAAGTGGTTGTAAAGGCAAATTTTTTTTTTATCTTAATGCATTCTATGTACAGCAGCCTTCTCAGCCCCCCTAACACTTACCTGAGGTCCCTCTCTGTCCAGCGATGTCCACGACTGTCTCAGCCGTCCGAGATCCTCCCCCCTGATTGGCTAAGATACAGTAGCGCCATTGGCTGTCGCTGCTGTTAATCAAAGTCAGCTAGCCAATCAGGGGGGAGAGGGAGTGGGGCTAGTGGGGGCTCTGTGTCTGAATAGACACAGAGAGCTGTGACTCGGGTCAGTTGCCCCCATAGCAAGCTGCTTGCTGTGGGGCACTAAACAGGAGGGAGGTGCCAGGAGCACAGTAGACGGACCCGAGAAGAGGAGGATTTGGGCTGCTCTGTACAGATCCACTGTACAGAGGAGGTAAGTATAACATGTTTGTTATTTTTATAGGGAAAGAAACAAGACTTTACAATCACTTGAAGGTGTCAGCATACAAGAAATTTTGGACAATTTCATGCTCCCAGATTTGTGTGAACAGTTTGGGGTTGACCCCTTCCTGTTCCAACATGACTGCGTGCCAGTGCACAAAGCAAGGTCCAAAAGGACATGAATGAGCGAGTTTGGGGTGGAGGAACTTGACTGGCCTGCACAGAGTCCTGACCTGGGATAAATTAGGGATAAATTAGGATAAATTAGAGCGGAGACTGAGAGCCAGGCCTTCTTGTCCACATCAGTGCCTGATCTTACAAATGCGCTTCTGGAAGAATGGTCAAACATTCCCATAGACACACTCCTAAACCTTGGGGACAGCCTTCCCAGAAGAGTTGAGACCTACAAACTAATGCCCCGTACACATGGTCGGATTTTCCGACGGAAAATATGTGATGGGACCTTGTTGTCGGAAATTCCGACCGTGTGTAGGCTCCATCAGACATTTTCCATCGGATTTTCCGACACACAAAGTTTGAGAGCAGGATATAAAATTTTCCGACAACAAAATCCGTTGTCGGAAATTCCGATCGTGTGTACACAAATCCGACGGACAAAGTGCCACGTATGCTCAGAATAAATAAAGAGATGAAAGCTATTGGCCACTGCCCCGTTTATAGTCCCGACGTACGTGTTTTACGTCACTGCGTTCAGAATGAACGGATTTTCCGACAACTTTGTGTGACCGTGTGTATGCAAGACAAGTTTGAGCCATCATCCGTCGGAAAAAATTCCTAGGATTTTGTTGTCGGAATGTCCGTGTGTATGGGGCATAAGACTGCGATGCCATTAAAGTTCATGTGCATGTAAAGGCAGGTGTTCCAATACTTTTGGTAATATAGTGTATGATGTAATTTGGTCACTAGATGGAGCTGATGATTATAGGAATTAATCTATTACAGCAAAAAACAGGAACAATTCATCCAACCTGCATGAATGTGTGTGACATTCATCCAGCAAATGTTTTATGAATATACCTCTTAAAAGAGAAGTAAAGGATTTCTTTTTTTCCCAAACAAGCTTTGGCTGGACTTCCCCTTTAAAGTAGAACTAAAGGCATTTTTTTTTTTCATTTTGGATAGAGTAAGATATAGAATAGAATACATTTTTTTGCCACGTCCATTGGTGAGATTTCTCTTCACTTCCTGTCCCATAGCCACAACATAAAGTGGGAGGGAATCCCTGGTTGTCACCAGGGTCACGGGGACTAGGGTCCCCATTGGAAGATTTCACATCTATTCCTCTTCTGGTGACAACCCAAAATTTCTCTTAACAATGATAATGGTTAACAGGACAAATAGAGCGGGTTAATCTCCCTAATGGGGGCACAGAATGCAATACAAAAAAAGGAACACACGTTCTAATCCCTCTCCACTTCAAAACCAAAAATATGTTTTACCTTTAGTTATACATTAAAGCTGAACATAATGAAGATATAAAAGACAGAAATTAATGCAGCTCTGTAATCTTTAAGACATCATTAAATGTATTTTAAATGCAATTGGTGTAAGTACATCTATGTGACCTGGTGTCAGCCTCTTGCAATCCCTGTACTACAGGGCTGAAGTTTGAGAGTTAGAAGCAGCATGAGGAGTCAATCAGTTCATGTGCTGACAAGAAGCATGCTGATATGAGGAGAGAGCACAGTGACAGAGAGATGAGCTCATCGCTGTACTGATTCCCTTTTCACTGCCTAGCTACTGGCTGGGGCGGGTCCAGGATGACCTGGTTTTAGGGAATTGGATTGAACCATGCTGGGCATCAGACTGAGGATATTTACCAGCAGAAAGAAAGGACTGTGGGGAAAATCTTTGGATTAAAGATGGATCCTGAAGCAACAGCTGGTTTTACAATTATGGTATCTTTTAATACACTGTTCAATTTTATCTTATTTTTTTCTGGACTCCTGCTTTAAATAGCCTTTATCATAGATGACATGTCGCATGCTGATTAATATAATATTGTGGCTGGCTCATAGCTTCTAGAGCTGTACATTGTTCGAACAAATCCAACATGAACTAATAACTTCCAGTTTTGCTTTTGTCACATTTTACTTGTGAGAAATTACCAAATTATGCAGAAATTTAATAACACAGTGACAATAATATAATTATTTTTTTTTTTAATGATTTACAAGAACAGCCCCTGGTTTTGTAGATTGGCCTCCAGATAGTCAACAATAACTCAATTGAAATGCATTGAAAGCAGCCTTTAAACTGAGAAACAGGAATTATATTCCAATGTCATAATTCTAACATGTTTGCATGGTCTTGCTGTGGGTGATTGGGCCATAGCTTAAGGTAAATCTAATTGTCCATTCAGGACAAACTGACAGGTTCTATTGATAGACCTTCTACCCATACACTAACGCTTGACTTCCCTTCTCTCCTCCACCACCCTGTTTGCCTGCCAAAGCTCTGAACAGAGAGCCCTGAGAAATCTGTGCTCCTCCCCTCCCCCCACCTCCAGAAGAGTTGTAGAGCACGGAAAGGTGAGTATCAATAAGGAATAAGGCTCCTTATAAAGACAGACGAATGTTGGCCTGATTGGGTAAGGTCCCTCTTGAACCAAAAATTGATTGCTTTCTCTGAGGGGCACAAGCTTTTATGTTAAGCATAATTTGAATAATTAAGTTAGCTAAATCCACTTCTAAGTGAAGAACCTGAAGAACTACATCTCTGAAGGTAAATAGAAACCTATCACTGACATAATGTATAGGCCCTCCTTGTGATAGACCAAACTGGGACAGAGGCTTTTTGAGGGGACTAGGGGCTAGACATCTTCCCACTGATTATGGCCCATGGAGGAGACTGGGGATTTTGTCTGCCTCTCCCGGTTAGAGCATGGAAAAGAGCTCAGTTCAGCCTTTGATCCCATGGAGAGAGCAGCTCATTCTCTAATGATGGACAACAACATGATGAACGCTGAGAGCGAGGCTTGGATTCATTTTCTGAATAAAGACAATAAAGCTTCCCATCTGGAGTGTAATATTTATCTTGTACAGGTTAACAGTCAGATGAAATATGGTGGCCCTCCTGCAGAAGCTTCTCCACTTGGGACAGAATCATTTATTAACAATATCTCTCAAGAAATGTATAAAGGAACATTTTAGAAGTTTTGTCTTATGATGACTTGTCTAGTGGACAGATTACACAAGTGAAATCTGGTTAATGACTTGGATAGCCCTGGGTCTTCTTTCTGGAGAACTGGTGCCGAACTGGGTGGGCAATGCCCTGAGTCACCTAGGCTTGACTATTTGTCAATTAGCTAACTGTTTAATTAAGATCACTGTTAGTTGTTAATTGGATTGCTGTTTAAAGTTTGCATTGTCATGCTAGTATGTCCTCCTGGGGGTATAAAGTATGTGTCTGAGTTTTAAATATAGAGTAATTTCTTTGTTTTTAACCTCAACATCTTGTCTGTGTGCGATGCTTGGGGTAAAGGGCTGGTATTCGCTCTCGGTCTGCTGGAAGGGTTTGGAGGGCAGGAGGCACTGTTTGGCGAAAGCACCCAGGCACCTTTAAAGCCCTGGTGGGTCATGCAACTTCAACACTTTCTCTCCACTATCAGGCCACAAAACTTGACAGAGACTCCCCTATGTATCTTTAAAAAATACTGCCTGGACCCTATCCCATGCACCATCGATCTTGTTCAGTCTCCCTACTCTCCCACCTACAGCATTTGTCCCTCCGTTGCGAATAGGATATAGGACTAACTTTCACACAAGAACAAAAAGATTATGTTTTACTTTTCGCCCGCTAATCTTCTCTTTCCAGCAGATACCAGGAAGCTGAGTACAAAATGTTGACCAGGTGGTGTTCCAGCTATCGTGCGCAAAATGTTTCCCTCATTGATCTCTATGATTAGGAGGTGTAATCAAGTGAGAAGCACGCTGCTACATATTTTCTGGGAATGTTCATTGTTATGACCCTACTGGAAGACATAATAAAACTGATGAAAAGTGAAAGCCCTTCTTAGAAAAAAATAAATAAAAAACCCATATCATTGTGGGACAATTGATTATCTGTGTGAAAACATAGCTCAGAAGCAAAAGGTCCTTTTTTCTTTAAAAACGTTGGCAGCTATACAATAAAGTAACCCCTTGATTGCCTTCCTTCTAGGAATGCTTAATCCGTCTAATCTGCATCAGCCGAGGCAAGACTTCTATTGATTTCTAATCTCTTTATTAACCTGTGATGCCAATCCTGTCACCTTTCATATTTCTGTAAAGGATGGATATTTGAAAAACAAAACATCAGAATTTGAGTATATTTATTGAGCCACAGGAAATTGTTTGGAAGGATATTAATTGTGAAAGAACCTGAGAACATACACTGAGATCAAAACAAATGAATCCAGTAATCATGTGATAACATAGGACAAACTGCAGTGGTGTGTGGAAGGGTTGACTTTAACAAGTTGGAAGTCACCTTTCTGCAGTTCACCAACTAAAAATAATCTGATTGGATCTCAGACTGCTGTAATATCACTACATCTGTCACTGAGGAATATCACTACACTGTGCACTGTGATGCTAATACTGCTAATCTGTATTGTAACCCATGTTGTTCCTACAGTAGTTCTCTTGGGGTTCCTTTAGACTTTCAGTCAGTTAAAAATGCACAATTGAGTCACATTCATAGTGTCCCCATCCTCCCCAACCACCCCTCCCCGTTAAGCTGTAAAGGTAGCAAATGGTGTTGTTCACATGCCAGCAAAAAGTATCGCTCCTGTTGCATTTGGCAGGCAGCAAGCCCACCAAATGTGACCTATTTACAGGGTTAAAACAGGCATTGAGGAGGCGACACATCGCCTCCCACTGCTTATCAAATGCCTCTGAAAAACAATCACAACACAGATCACTTTTCAGAGGAGAGGCGGTTTAGACACAATTCTAAAATTGGCTTAAAGAGGAACTGCAGTCTGCTCACAACATTTTTAATAAAAAAAAAAAAAAAAAACATCTTTGCTATTCTGAAGCTTCCCTCCAACCACTTTGCATATTATTTCATATATACTGTGATTCTGTACTTGCCAAATATGCTGCAGAAATCTCCCTCCACTAAGTCTGGCTGCATCCATATTAACTGTGGGCAGCTGAAGCTGCTGCATGTTCACTTCCTGGATTTACACAGACACAAAGAGGCACACCTTCAGCTCTCTCATTGCCCTCTTATGACTCATTCCCCGTCCCTTCCTGGCAAACTCTCACGGGAGTGAGAAAGAGAGCTGTACATGATGTCATAAGCCTAGGCCAGTGATGGCGAACCTTGGCACCCCCAGATGTTTTGGAACTACATTTCCCATGATGCTCATGCACTTTGCAGTGTAGTTGAGCATCATGGGAAATGTAGTTCCAAAACATCTGGGGTGCCAAGGTTCGCCATCACTGGCCTAGGTTAATGACCAGACAAGAAACAGGAAGTGGGCTGTATAAGGTATTTACTGGCAGAAAATGTTTTACTATCCAAAGTTAAAACAACAAGGGCAGAAGATTTAATAGATGGAAAGTTAAAAAAATTACAGAAGGTCCGCTTTAAATGTACATGTTCTAACCTTTTTAACGCAGACCTTCTCTCTCAAATGAACTTTGCCAGGAAACTGTTATGGAAGAAAGCATCCGCACTGACGTTAGCGGCATGGAAATTACTGGTGAATAAAGAGATACCTTTATATAAAGCCACTTACTCAAATTGAGGGTCTCTCTCCAAATTCGATATAGTGTGGGATGGATGGACCACTTCTACTTCCACCGCTTCTGATTGAATGTAACTGTAATTAGTACTAATCTATGAATATTGGGTGTGATCTCCTTCAATTACTGTATCTCTGGGGGTTATTTAAAGCAGAACTTCCGTTTTTTTTTCAACTTTCCATCTATTAAATCTTCTGCCCTTGTTGTTTTAACTTTGGATAGTAAAACATTTTGTTTCTGCCAGTAAATACCTTATACAGTCCACTTCCTGTTTCTTGTCTGCTAAAAAGCCTAGGCTTATGACATCATGCACAGATTTCTCTCTCACTCTCATAAGAGTTTACCAGTAAGGGATGGGGGTGAGTCATAATAGGGCCAATGAGAGCTGCAGTGCTGGAGCTGTGCCTCTCTGTGTAAATCCAGGATGTGAACAGGCAGCATCTTAAGCTGCCCACAGTTAAAATGGTTGCAGCCAGACTCAGTGGAAGGAGATTTCTGCAGCATATTTGCAAGTACAGAATCACAGTATATATAAAATATTATACAAAGTGGTTGGAGGGAAGCTTCAGAATGGCAAAGATGTTTTTATTACAAATTATGTGAGCAGACTGCAGTTCCTCTATAATATGTTCATCCTTTGGTGAACATGGGGTTAGTAGGCACTTATTTGATGTATAATATTCTTTATGTTACTCATGCCAATGTATTATAATGTATGTGTCTCAACACCCTTATTTCTGGTTGGATGGGGGTGGGCAGAGTGGTTGAAACTGTTTATCCTTCTTTTATTGTTCTAAGGAGAGCATCACTATACATGTCATGGGCCACCGGCCCACTGTCTTTACTAAGGTCACTGGAGTTGGTATGTAATAGAAGATGAGGCTAATTTTGAACTTTATTTTTATGTTTTCTATTGTTGTATCTGCAGTTCTTTTATATTACTGTTTTGTAGCCATTGTTAAAATCTCAATGAAAAAAATGTGTTTCCTATTACTTTCTGAATCAGAGACAATGTTCAACTGGACAAGCAGAGATGTTGAATCAAGCACTTTAATTATCTAGCTGCTATGATTTGTCTGGGCATTGGCCTTCTTTATGCCCAATCACAAATAACAGAATGACAGGGTACAGAGGTTCTCCAATATACCAATTACTATAATGCTTTGAAGGGAGAGAGGTGTACGTTTCTTCCAGAGATGATTCTGTTTATTTTGAATATCTTTGGATTGCTGTAGGCATGTGTTCCTCCACCCGTTTTTTTTTTTTGTCATCATATAGCAGAACTAGAAGTATAAACTGGGGGAATGTTAGGAGTAACAGACTCAATTATTAATCAGCAATTTAGGACATCACTATGACACCAAACTACCACAATCAAACCTCTATACATCTGCTATATACAAGGTGGTTGCTAAAATTTCTCCAAAATACTCTAACACCTTTATAATAACAAGAGTAATACTTCTTCCACAGGGGCCCCTAACCGCATTAACCCAGCCATGGCACACTAAAGTATTGTAGATCTGCTAGGAAACTGCCAAACATAACATCATTGGCTCTACTGCGCTCAATTTAATTGCTTGTCCTTAGTGACCTTTAAAGCTCTTCATGCCATAACATCAAAAATCTGAATGAGTTTGTACAGATTTTCTGCTTGTTCATTTATAAGACTGACAGAACAAAGTACGCGATGACAAACCAAACAAGCACACGGGGAATACATACAAAGCAGAAGTGGAATTCAGAGTATAATAAACTTATATGAATCATCATAAATTGATTCCTCCTATTGAAAATATACATAATTAATTTATGGCATGGGTCATTTTAATCATAAGTTTGTATCATTTGTACATTTGTATTTATTAAAATTTTATTTGTGCAGTAACTGACAGCAGCAGTTATGTTTTATTTGGCTTGATTTTCATGCATGATAGATAGACTCCAATTAATAGCTATGATGTACTGAATAAAACACTGCCATAGGTAAATAAATACAATACATACATTTTACATAAATATAAATACCAGCCAAGTCTGCTTATTTAGGGGCTCAATTAAAAAACAGGGGTATTGCCACAACACAGGCATATTGCTATGGTAAAAAACAAAAAAGTCATGTGACCTATCAAAGTCACATGAGCAGCTCACCTCTACTCACATAACTCACTTTGCTGCAATAACCGGAGGGAATTCAGTATGGCTCAGCCACCTACACAGATGGCCCACATTTTACAAATCTGGTTAAAAAATGCAGGCTGTGATGTGCAAAGTAGAGTGTAACAGGGAGCAGATAGACTTAAAAATCAGCCCACTTGTAGGTAGGTTTTCCACTGCAGGTGGCGCCCAACTGCATCAGCATTGTAGAAGGAGAGGAAGTCAAGAGGAACCTGGTTTCTCTATGGTTTCCTGATTCACTAGAGAAGGTATCCGATTGGATGCTGCCACCCTATTTGACCCATCTTGGGTCAGGCAGAGTTCATTTAGAACCTTGGCTTCCTAGCTTGGTGTGTATTTTTACATATCGGTAGTGTAGGGTCAGGTCACCCATCTGTCAGGGACAGTATTAGCAGTAGGGAGAGGTTCCAGACGAGTAAGGAAAGAGCAGGGACACACTAACCTTCCAGGTAGCCTTCCCAGTTGGGTGCAGATCGGCCCGGGCCACATTCCATCCCTCAGGTCAGAGGCTGTCGGTGCATTCGAGACCTGCTGTTACACTATTTGCAGCAACATTCTGGGTTGGGTTGGGTTGTAGTTCAAACAAGGTAGTTGTGCTTGTTTGAACTACAACTACAATACAGTTCTGTTGACTCATCTGGACTTTGAGTGTTTACTCCCACCTCCCCACACACTAGTCTTCTGTAAATTTTGGCCAGTGTGCGTTCCACAGACCTGAATCACCACCGGCCAGGAACTGATAACACCAGGCCCTACCTAAATGCATTTCGCACTCTAGCATCTTCAGGAGTAGCGTTGCTTTCTACCACTGCATACCAATGGCTGTCTGCATTGGTGCCGGTCCGGCACTTTTTTATGTGAGTGTATTGGTTTACCTATTATTTTGTTGTTTTATCTAATAAAAAATTACTACACTATAAAGCACTTTTTTGCATGGCATTTACCATCTGTAATGGAGAGAGGCTTCTGTGGCTATGGACTATGAATGTTTTGGACTTTTTTCACTTGATTAATGGAAGTTGAATCACAGCTATATATCGAGAGTCTTGTATAGTGTGAATGAATGTGGTATAGATATATAATTTTGCTGAACACATTTTCTTGCTGATTGGTTTAGTGCACTTTTTTGGTTAAGTGCTTTACCTTCATTTATGTCATATATACAGTGCCTTGAAAAAGTATTCATACCCCTTGATATTTTCCACATTTTGTCATGTTACAACCAAAAACGTAAATGTATTTTATTGGGATTTTATGTGATAGACCAACACAAAGTGGCACATAATTGTAAAGCTGAAAGAAAATAATAATTGTTTCAACATTTTTTTTTTTTACATATAAATATCTGAAAAGTGTGGCAGGCATTTGTATTCTGTCCCCAAGTCAATACTTTGTAGAATCACCTTTCACTGCAATTACAGCCGCAAGTCTTTTTGGGTATATCTCTATCAGCTTTGCACATCTAGAGAGTTACATTTTTGCCCATTCTTCTTTGCAAAATAGCTTAAGCTCTGTCAGATTGGATGGAGAGCAGTCTGGACTTTGACTGGGCCATTCTAACACATGAATATGCGTTGATCTAAACCATTCCATTGTAGTTCTGGCTGCAAGTTTAGGGTTGTTGTGTTGTCCTGCTGGAAGGAGAACCTCTGCCCCAATCTGAAGTCTTTTGCAGACTCTAACAGGTTTTCTTCTAAGATTGCCCTGTATTTGGCTCCATCTTCCCCTCAACTCTGACCAGCTTCCCTGTCCCTACTGAAGAAAAGCTTCCCCACAACATGATGCTGCCCCCACCATGTTTCACGGTGGGGATGGTGTGTTCAGGGTGATGTGTGGTGTTAGTTTTCCACCACACATAGCATTTTGCTTTTAGGCCAAAAAGTTCAATTTTGGTCTCATCTGACTTAAGCACCTTCTTCCACATGTTTGCTGTGTCCCCCACATGGCGTTTTGCAAATTGCTTTCTTCTTGCCACTCTTCCATAAAGGCAAGA
Organism: Aquarana catesbeiana; assembly: GCF_042186555.1. Classification (NCBI taxonomy): domain Eukaryota; kingdom Metazoa; phylum Chordata; class Amphibia; order Anura; family Ranidae; genus Aquarana; species Aquarana catesbeiana. The sequence goes on from NC_133329.1 coordinate 337,331,155, forward strand.
TTTGTGAAGTGCATGACTAATAGTTGTGCTGTGGACAGATTCTCCCACCTGAGCTCTGGAACCTCCAGAGTTAGCATGGGCCTCTTGACTGCTTCTCTAATTAATGCTCTCCTTACCCGGGTTGTCAGTTTAGGTGGACGGCCATGTCCTGGTAGGTTTGCAGTTGTGCCATACTCTTAACATTTTTGGATGATGGATTGAACAGTGCTCCGTGAGATGTTCAAAGCTTGGGATATTTTTTTATAACCTAACTCTGCTTTAAACTCCTCCACAACTTTCTCCCTGACCTACTTGGTGTGCTCCTTGGCCTTCATGATGCTGTTTGTTCACTAAGGTTCTCTGTTTGATGCTGTTTCTTCTCTAAGGTTCTCACTAAGGTTCTCTGTTTTGTGAAGCCCTGTGAAGGATTCACAAAACAGCTGTATTTATACTGAGATTAAATTACACACAGGTGGACTCTATTTACTAATTAGGTGACAACTGAAGGCAATTGGTTCCACTAGATTTTAGTTAGGGGCATCAGAGTAAAGGGGGCTGAATACAAATGCATGCTACACTTTTCACATATTTATTTGTAAAAAATTTAGAAAACCATTTATCGTTTTCCTTCCACTTCACAATTATGTGCCACTTTTTGTTGGTCTATCACATAAAATCCCAACAAAATACATTTACATTTTTGGTTGTAACATGACAAAATGTGGAAAATTTCAAGGGGTAAGAAAACTTTTTCAAGGCGCTGTATTTCACGGTAGAGGTTGTGGTTTTTCTAATGATTTTCCACTCTTGGTAAATTAAATATGGGTCCATCCTACATTACCAAAATTGCAGGTTCTTTTGCATAAATCCTTTCCTAAGAAAAACATTGAGGCTGCTATTGCTGATTACTAGATGCCTGGTTGGCATGCTGCCCTCCTGGTTTCAATACTTTAGGTTACCAATGCTGAACAAGTATGCAGGACTTTTGACTTTAACAACCAGGCAATTGGAATTTTCAGAAGGAGATTAGCAATGGTGATCCTTATATTTCTCCTAGGTTCACTTTAAATAAGCCTATTGATGTTATACATCTGCTGCTGTATTGCTGTATGCTGAACATTTTAGACTAATTTCCATTTTTCAGGTGACAGCTACTAAGCCTCGAACACAGGCCTACTAGATGGTATGCAGATTATGGCAGCAGTCCGCGTCAACATTTCATGTCAGCTATTGTAAGATATAAGATATTTCTCAGGCCGTTTGTACCACAGTATTCCTTCATATTAAATTTCACTTTTAAGACTGACTTGCTGACCCAGTGACACTATAAATTATCTCATTTTCATTTGAACTTCATTTTTCCAATTTTCATCTGCCCTACTATAATTTCCATCTGTCCATCTTTAGCTTGAAGCATTATTATCACCTTTTTACACCTCCTGCTTCTATGCTCTATTGTCATCATTTCAGTACATATCAGATAATATAACACTGTAGAACACCTTCTTCGCAGTCCTAATTTTTGCTGGGATTCTACAGTTTTCAGCTCCCAAATGCATAGGGCCTATAAAACATGGTGGTGACATTTCTAACAAATGTCAAATTAATGGTGGTTTGATGGATCTAATGTTGGGTTTAATTTGTCCTTTTTTGTGTTTTGTAAGTTTGTCAGTGTGGATCAGCAACTAATGTGAACTTTGCTGTACTTAATGAGCTGTCCTTGTTTATAATGGATCTGTATCAAAATTTTAGCATGTAGCTATATTAGCTGACATTTTAAGATGCATTAGTAATAACAAAATGGCTGAAATATCACTTCTGAAATGCTGCTCTAGGTTCTCTCTTGTGCTCGACACGAATAAACACCTAGGCATTTGGTTATTTGATCTCTGCTATAGGGAAGGATCAGTATTCAGACTGGCTGATCATCCCTTACTGCAACAATATTACGTTACCAAAAATCTGCAGCAGCATTTTCTGCAAGAGAGGTGAGTATTTCAGCAAGGCCGTTGGCTCTATTTAAGCTTCAGTTTTCAGGAAATTGTCCCAGTATATGCAACTTCAGCTGTCAGTTCATGTAGCACAGCTTGGGAACTAATAGTACATAAATGATTAGTTGCAACCAGTCATGTTGCATTGTAAAAATAAGTGCATTTTGAAAAATAATATTTTTTTCCCATATTTTGTATATGTATTTGTCCCATTACAATGACCTCTGTCATCAATCAATTCATAAAGGTAAATTCCGGTTGGACAGTGGTGGAACTACCAGGGTTGCAAATGTCGCAGTTGCGACCTGGCCCTGGTGTTCCGCCACCATAGGGGGGAGGCTTCAAAACCTGCTGCAGAACATGTGAAAGGGTTCCGCCCCCCCTCCTGTATCCTGTATCCTGTGTGCCTGCACTGTGCTTAGTTCTCCTAGTACCACCTCCCTCCCCGGTGATGCAGTCTGGAGATGCAGCTGTCTGTTTCTCTGTGCCCAGTGTCTGGGACCTTCTTCTCTGCTGATCATCCAATACCTCTCCACCACCCCCCCCCTTTACCACCACCCCACTGTGTAACCAAAACTGGCTTGGCGCTGCAGTGTCTCATCCTTCCCATCTCTCTGCCCTCATCCTTAGATGGTCTAATTGATGGGGCCCCCAGCAGGCCCCGGACTACTGCTGCTTCTCCTTGTATTCCTGCATACCTGTGCAGCCAAATATGTGTGAGGTAACCTAAGCACCATAGAGGTGAGAGAGCATGCATGAGGGGCCCCAGTGAGACAGAGACATAGAGAGGAGCCAGGAGCCACAGAGAGAGAGGGGCCCCAGTGAGATAGAGAGGGATGGGCCAGGGGCTAAACTGAGAGAGAGGGGCCCCACTGAGGGACACAGAGGAAGGTGCCACTTTGAGAGACAGGGGCAAGGGGCCACACAGAGAGAGGGGCCCCACTAAGAGAGAGACAGGGTCCAGGGGCCCCACTTTGAGAGGCCAGGAGCCACACTGAAAAAGAGGGGCTCCACTAAGAGAGAGACAGAGAGAGGTGCCAGGGGCCCCACTGAGAGAGAGAGGGGCCCCAGCAGTGGCAGAGCTGCCCGAGTCGTAAAGGTCAAACTTGCGACTGCACCCTGGCATTCCACCATTGTGTGGGGGACCCAAGACAGCAGTAAGGGGGCCCACTGCAGAACATGTGAAAGGGTCCCGCTGTGGGACCGTTATACAGGGCCCCAGGACCAATGGAAAGGGCCCCAGGACGGTAGTCAGGGGACCCTTCATAGTTTCCTGCTTCGGAGCCCTAGTTACGCCTCTGATCATGAAATTCACTGTGTGCATGTGGTGACCCTGGTCACTATAATTCTGTAGCAGCTATTGTTCTTTTCTTCTCAATGGCCCAAAATATAAGCCTTAGGAATACATGCTAGTATGATTCCAACAGTCTGTAGTCCCACTTAGAAAATAAATTCTGCTGAATCTGGCAGTAAGGGAATGCAGGAACTATGCAGGAAAAGGAGGAAATTGAGTGAACTTGCTGAATCAGCACAGATGCAGTGTTTCCTAGGTTAGTATGTGTGGTTTAATGATTTTACATGTTGCATATAGTTGTCCTTTAGATAACAGGGAACAACATTTTTTTACACTACATTAAGTAAATAGATGGGGGGAAGCATAAAAAAGGTAAACTAAGAAAAATGTCACCACACGAAAACTATGCTTAATTTCAATCATGGTTTTGTAGTAGTTTATCAAAGGGTTTCGCTTAGGTCAGGGAAATCTTCCTCCATCCTTCCATCCTTTAAAGTGGATGTAAACCCAATTTTTTTTTTTTTATATCATACTGTAGAGTATAAGATCTCCTATCATTTGAGCCCAGTCTTACCACAAAGAGTTAATCCATCTCTGAGCAATCCTCTTTTATTGTTCAGTGAGATAAATCTTGACAGACAGAGAAAAACTTTGTCAAATCCTCCCCCTTGCTGTGAGTGACAGGTGATTTACATATCTCGTGCACTAGCCTAAGACATGCATTATTTTTTAATTCCCTCCCACTCCTTTCTTCAGCAGCTCTGCAAGGATTGGCTGTTCCACACCTCAGCATGATTTGGCATGCTGAAGTCATGTGGTTACTTTCCTGTCTTTTCCCTGGATGTTAGAGATCATAGCAGAAGTTCAGTGTAAGAAATACACAGGAGAAAATGCATATTGACAAGGGGAGTGTAGAGGTGGGTGGGGAGTCTACTGACATCACGACTCCACCCACCGAGCTCCAGACAACAGACCCACCCACAGAATCTGCAGTTTTTCAGGTCTCATAACAGACAGAGGGGAGACATTTGACAGGTAAAGATACATGCAGGAGGCATGTATATCCTTATAGATAACCCCTATGGCAGTAGTTTAGAAAGGATGACATTGGGTTTACATCCACTTTAAGCAAAGTAGAAAAATTCATAAGGATGAAAGGGAAAAAAAAGTTATTCACAGACCTTACAATTCTGGCAATGCCAGAAATTGCTCTCCTTTCGCTGATATCTGGCCCTATCTCTGCCACCAAAAAAGGTCTAGTGCACTTTTTCTTCCTCTTGGCAGCCAGAAGGATGTTCCCAAGACACTAAAGATTGAATACCCCCTTCACAGGAATGGATCACCATCACCATCATGGGTCTTGCTTACCCACCTACAATGCATAGAGGAACTGATGGCCTTGCTAAATAACAGATTTAATCAATATATCTTCACATAATGCATCTGGATCGCTTTCATGAGAAGTACCTTCTAAAACGCAGATCAATGACTTAGCAACAACAGTTGTTGACCCCCCATATGGACACCCATCCCCCTCCTTCCCTCTCCCTCTACTCTCAATTATGCCCCCTCTGTCTGTATCTGGGTGAACCCCCTGTTAAGATGTCCAATTTTAGTTGGATTTTTGTCGGTCAGGGGAAATAGTATCGGGGTGATTGAGGGAGGAGTGGTGATAGAGGAGGGGAGAGAAGAGAGAGTCTGAGAGGAAGGATGTAGCTCACGGAGTGAGCACATACACTCTCCATTTTTGGGGGGAAAGCTGTAGTTTAGCTGAACTCTTAGATGGAAATATTGAGGAAAATCACGACAATGTAAGAAGTGAACAGTCTCATGAGTACCCCAATACCCACATGTGGGATGAGTTATGTGAAAACCTTAACTGTGCATTCAAAATGTTGCCATATCTTTGGAAAGTTAACTTATACAATGTAAATTATTGCCAGTACGTTCAGTAAATGTTTTAATTCAATGGCGCCTCTGTGATGTGACCTGTTAATGCCATCAGCACAGGTAAGCCAAACTCAGCTTGATGGGAGTCTAAATGCAGCAGACATTTCCAATACAGCCAATACCTGGAGAGTGTGAACATTGGAGCTGATTTAGGTCAGGATAGAGTGGTGGCTTAATAAGGTTTACCTGCTTGGCAGTGGTAAGAAGATTCCCTCGGGTGCATGTGTCTGGTAACCTGGGCCCCATGTTTCTTGGGCCTTGGGTGTTCAACTGTACTTCCTGTTAAATAGGTTTTTATCCACTGTAGACAGAGAAGCCTCTCAAAGTGTCTATGTGTGTGATTCCCGACATGGCATTAGGGCTGACTTTAGTGAGGAACCTGGACAATATAGTGAATTGGAGGGATGGTACAGACTAGCCATCACTGAAAACTTTTTCTGAAGGCCCAAGCATGGAATCAGGCTTAACAACCTGCCGCAAGGGGTGCTACATGTTTACTGATTCATTCTTCTGTTCTCTGTTTTCCATTCACAATGGCCCATGGAGCCGCACCCCACCATACCTCTAACATACAGACTGCCACTCAAATTTTTGGGCTTCATGAAAATGTACCTATTGTTTGTTGTTGACTGTATGATTAATTGTGTATCTCTTTTTACACCTGCACTTTCTGATTTGTCACTATGCATGGAAAATGTCCAATCAACCTTACTATTTACAAAAAAGCAATGTTATAAATAGAGCTCAGTCCTTGTGTTTATCCTGCATTATCCCTTTCAGTTCATTGCATTGCTGTTACAACTCTTCCTATTAGTAATTAAAGAAACAATGTGAGGGGGGTGGGTACTTGCCTCTGTTCATAAACTATATTCATTACTTGCTGTAATCACTCTGTAGTGAGGTGGGAAGCAAAAATCCCTGGTACTGTATTCTCATTTGAAGTTAAAATCCCTTAATGCTGATGGATAGTGAACTAAAAAGTGTGTGCTTTGTGAAGGACACATTTTTATTTCAATATAAAAACAATACATACCATAAATTACATTTTACTTTGCACAGCATCATTACAAAGCTTAACACAGTATACATCCAAACGTATGTGGACACACTTCCAAATTATTGAGTTCACGTTTCCAGTGAAGGGTATGATTAATACTACAGCATATAGCATAAATTTGCTTTAGACAATTGTTGGCTCACAACCTTATGACCGCAAGCAAAGTTTTCTTATCTAACTTCAGTACTTGACCTCACAAATGTTCTTCTGACTGAATGGGCACCAATTACACCATTTGACCTAGAGTTTGTGGATCATCACACCTACACTATGTATATGACCAACACACTTGCACTATACAGTATGGCCAAACTTAAGTGGACACCCCTCCAAATTATAAAAGTTCAGGGGTTTCTAGAAGGGTACTGTTAAAGTAGCTCCAAAACTTTTTTGAGCTTCAGGCGACATGTAGTAGAGCTGTGAACCATCTCCATAGAGAATAACTGATTTTTTCTCCTCTGGCGTTTTGGAGCTTCAAGCTACAAAACACTCAGGTGTGAACAGGGCCTTAATGCTAAAGCACAAAAACACATTTGTCTACAGTTCTGTGCCTCCAAATTATGACAACAGCTTTGGTGAAGGTCCTTTTCTGTTTTTATTGTACCCCTTTGCCTAAGCCAGCTCCAAAACATGGCTTGATGAGTGTGAAGGAACTTGAGTAGCATGTACAGAGCCTTGATCTCAGCCATACTGAACATATTTAGGAAGAGATGGAATGCCAACTATGAGACAAGGTCTTCTCCTCCAATATCAGTACTTGACCTTACACAAAAACTTCTTTGTAGGAATGGGTTACAAATTCCCAGAAAAACACAACATAATCTTGAGTAAATCTTTCCCTGAAGAGGAAGGGGGAGGAAAAGTCAGCTTTATATTGATGGCTCTGGTTTTGAAAATGGTATGTTCAAAAAGCTCATCTAGGTTTAATGGTCTGGTGTCTGCAAATGTTTGGCTATATAATGTAGCATTATTGATTGTGCTATTACTGTTTTACAATTTTACGTACCTTAATGAACAATCAAAATCAAATGACTTTAAAAAATATAAACCGAATATAGTTATACTTTTTTTGCTTTTTTTGAGTGCAGCTGTGCATATTTGAAGTTTGTTTATAGCACTAAGCACAGTTTTTAAAGATTAATATTTGAAAAAATAGTTAAAATATTTGATTTCAACAGACGTAATCCTCTAACTGATAAATATGTTTACATGCATCAGTATTTTTCTTTTTGGACTATACATCAACATCCTTTGTAGAGAAAATTCTTAATCTGACTCTCTGATATTGTAAGCAACATTTAATGGATATTTTTCTATTTGAATGATTGAGATGATGTGAATAACTACCTGAGTTGATTGTACATGTAAATACAAGAAGAATCTTCATTTAGGTGAGAGCTAATGGTGTTATGCAAAAATGATTGGAATTTCACTATTCAATCACAGTCCAAGGCTCCTCAGCAGCTTTTTATTTAGCGGCCCTCTCATAATAATCTCTGTCATTTGGCATGTATAATGAGTTTGCACACATTTACATAGCAAAGGTCGGGGCCCCTGATCATGAAATCTGCTGTTTTTGATCAGGCTTGTCTCTTTAGATATTGTATTTCCATAAAGAGCTATTTGGAAATAACAAGAATAATTGAGTATTGGTGCATGTTTAAGGTTATTGGTGCATGTGCCTGATTTACTGTTTAATGCTAGTTTTTTTCTATAAGCACAGAAATCTGCAGAGATTGTCCCAAACATTTGATTAATCAGAAAATGATATTATTGCTGAAAGGAATATGTTTGAATTAACATGTTCTTAATTGGGGGGTCACAAGGTGCAGCAACATTTATTATTTCCTCTTGAAACATTACTATATGGATGAATAATCTAAATGTAATTCATCCTCCTTTACTATAGCTCATCTCCATTTTATTGGCTGCTTCCTCTCTATATAGGAACTGGATATACACCATAAACCATATAATACACCCAATTTATTGTGTCATGAATAACTAAAGGGCTGCATTTCCCAATTATTGAAACTGATACCTCACCATCGCAAACTTTGGTGTTTCTTAATGCCACATCTGCTGTTATAATATACCTCACATACCACCCACCTACACTGCTCTACTGGCAGTCACATCACAGTCTCATGCAGGAACTTGTCCTTAAACTCAACCTCCACTCCAGCAGTGGTTTAGCCATGGGCTGTATCCTGTTCCTGAATCCCCCCCCTCCAACATCACCACCATCAGCACCAGTTTGATGGGACCATGCATAAGGGTCAGTGTACACAGGCTAAAGGCTTTCAGTCCCATAGTGGTCAGGCAGGGAGATGGAACATTGAGATGAATGGAAGAAGAATAAGACCTGAGAGTGCGAGAGGGACTGTTGATTTACAGGAGTTCAGAGAGGTATGGAGGAGCAAGGTTATGAATTACATTAAAGGTAAGTAACAGAGTCTTGAAATCAATACGATATTTGATCGGAAGCCAGTGAAGGTGCTGAAGGACAGGAATGATGAATTTAAAGGAGGGTTTCTGGTGATGATGCAAGCAGCAGAGTTCTCAACCATGTGCAGTTTGTGAAGGGACTTGAAAAGGAGACCAAAAAAAAGGGGATATGTGGTAAGTGACCAAATTATGAATGACAATGGCAGTGCTGTTGGGTGCGAGAAACGGACAGAGTTGATTAATCTTACATCAATGGAAATATGCTGTCCGAGAGACATTACTGATGTGGGCTTAGAGGGATCATACCAGCTACCACAAGGCTTGTTCTGTTAATCCCTAAACTCTGCCTGCACTGACTTTGGCTTGCTTCTTGACCTCTGCTTCTGCCTGCTCCTGTTGCCACTTAACTGCTGATCTGATACCGACTCCAGCCTTCATCCTGACCCTGCTCTTGTCTATGTACTTGTATCTGATCCGATCACCAGTCTCTGACCCAGCATGTGTGATTCTGCTGTTCTTCTACTTGCTGCCTAGCAGTCCACTCCAAGCACCTACCTGCTACCAGGCAGTACCTGCTCATTGCCTGCTCGTTGACCAGCCAGCACCTGCTCATCACCTACCTACTAGTAGCCAGTGCCTGCTCACCACCAAACTGCTACTAGGCACTACCTGCTCTTCACATTTCTGCTGCTACCCAGTATCAATATCTCTGCCTGATCAACATTCTACTTACCTACCATCACCCAGCCAGTCCATCCCGCTGTGGTCCACTGTTGGCTTCCTTCTGCTCCTGCTTGAACACTCTGCTCCACTCAGGAGCCCTCTTCCAGAGGTGTAAGCCTTCCTCATCACATCAGGTTCCTCCACCAACTATGTGACACTCATGCAAGACTGCTGGATTTTACGCCCATCCTGTTTTGAGATAAGTAGTGTCCTGCTGTGACTCAATATTCCCCAAAATGCATATCAGAGCCCTTAATCCTAGACTCAATTTGTCTACAAAGAGGATCTCTGTGCCTGGATGTCATGTGTATATATAGCTGTATACACTATATACACACATTGTGAGTACATCTGTCCTGTATACAGGAAGGAAGAAGGTAGGTGTATATAGCTCTACACTACCCAGGACAGATGTACTCACAATTTGTGTATATTATCTGTGTAGTAGTGTATATAGCTATATATATATATATATATATATATACCCACACCTTCTTCCTTCCTGTATATAGAGACCTTGCTCCATCATCATTGACTGCAGATATACATCATTTGTCCTGTTACTGTATATATTGCTGTATACAGGACAAATTATGTATATCTGCAGTCAGTGATGATGGGGGAAGGTCTCTATATACAGGAAGGAAGGTGGGGTATATATATAGCTGTATTTGAGATGGCACTGCTGGGCACAGATGAGATGGCACTGCTGGGCATAGATGAGATTGCACTGGTCGGCACAGATGAGATGGCACTGGAGGGCACAGATGAGACAGCACTAGTAGGCATAGATGAGATGGCACTGCTGGGCACAGATGAGATGGCACTGGTGGGCACAGATGAGACGGAACTGGTGGGCACAGATGAGACTGCACTAGTGGGCACAGATGAGATAGCATTGGTGGGCACAGATGAGATCGCACTAGTAGGCCAGATGAGATGGCACTGGTGGGCACAAATGAGACGGCACTGGTGGGCACAGATGAGACTGCACTAGTGGTTACAGATGAGACTGCACTAGTGGGTACAGATTAGATTGCACCAGTAAACACAGATGAGATAGCACTAGTAGGCACAAATGAGCTGGCACTGGTGGGCACAGATGAGACTGCACTAGTGGGCACAGATGAGACTGCACTGGTGGGCACAGATGAGATGGCAGTGGTGGGCACAGATGAGATCACACTAGTAGGCACAGATGAGATGGCACTGGTGGGCACAGATGAGACTGCACTAGTGGGCACAGATGAGACTGCACTAGTAGGCACAGATGAGACGGCACTGGTGGGCACAGATGAGACTGCACTAGTGGGCACAGATGAGACTGCACTAGTGGGCACAGATGAGACTGCACTAGTGGGCACAGATGAGACGGCACTGGTGGGCGCAGATGAGACGGCACTGGTGGGCGCAGATGAGACGGCACTGGTGGGCCCAGATGAGATCACACTGGTGGGCACAGATAGGCTGGACTGATGGGCACAGATGAGACTGCATTGATATGCTGCACTGATGAGGCTGAACTTATGGGCACTGATAGGCTGCACTGATAAGCAATGGACACCGTCCACTGCCCTACTGACACTGTCTACTGCTTTTCTGACACAGTCCACAGCCAAATATCTGTAGAAGAGGTTTCCACCATCCCTGTTAAGTTTGCAGTCATTTTTTATGTCTTATTTCAGTGTGATGTGTATTATATGTGACTTTACATACCACAGAGACCGGTACTGTGGTGATATTGAAGTTTATTGAGATTTCCATACATTAGAGAAGGGCTCGGCAACCCCCCGGCATGCGTGCCAGACGTGGCACGTGGACACCCTTCGGGTGGCACTCAAGAGCGATTCTGGGAGAGCCACCTCGAACACGTGAAAACTGGTCCAGTTCAGCCAGTCATGGCAGTATAGAGGAGATTCAGCAGTGGGGCTGGTCTCCGCCCACCTCTCTTCCTGCCAGCATCAGTGAGCACTTTCCATTGATTCCAACTATGCAGTGAGGGAATGGAGTGCCCTGGGGCCAGCAGTGCTGCTCATGGTGGTAATTATGCACTTTTTTCCCTCTGTGTCTCCTAATGAGCAGGCTTATAGCTGGGCTTTTCCATGTGTGCACCTGCTGTCTCTGAATCCTCCTCTACTTAAAGTGTAAGTTCACCTTTACAGAAAACTCTGTAAGGTGAACTTACACATGTCCTCCTCCCCCTTGCCCCCCCAGTCCCGTTAACCTGGACCGCCGCAATCTCCAGTTCTAAGCCCGCGTCTATATCGCGTCAGGAGCCCAGGGTTTAGAAAGCCATTGAGCTGAATGTCCAAAACGTCCCTCATCAGAGTTTTTGTCTTGGGGCATTCTAATTGGTCAGTGCCATCACATGGGCGGCGCCAACAAATCAGCAGCCGCATAGCCCAGCCTCTCAGCTATGCAGAAGTCGCGAGGATGGAGAGAGGATTTCTAAGCTCCGGGCTCCTGACGCGGATATACCGGGGGTTAGAACCCGAGATTTCAGCGGTCCAGGTCAGTGGGACCGGGGGGGGGAGGGCGAGGAGGGGGGCCTGTGTAAGTTAATCTTACAGATTTTTCTGTAAAGGTAAACTTACACTTTAAGTATCCATGTGACAGACACAAGCAGAATGGAAGACCAATGAGAAATGCTATATGTAAGGTTTGTGAGAAATGCTATATACCAGGATTGTGAGAAATGCTATATACCAGGATTTGTGAGAAATGCTATATACCAGGATTTGTGAGAAATGCTATATACCAGGATTGTGAGACATGCTATATACCAGGATTTGTGAGAAATGTTATATACCAGGATTGTGAGAAATGCTATATACCAGGATTTGTGAGAAATGCTATATACCAGGATTGTGAGACATGCTATATACCAGGATTTGTGAGAAATGTTATATACCAGGATTTGTGAGAAATGCTATATACCAGGATCTGTGAGATGCTATACACCAGGATTTGTGAGACGTGTTATATATACCAGGATTCAGGGCCAGACTGGGAATAACATCCAGCCCTGGAAAAAATTTCATACCAGCCCCACAGCATTATTATACCACCGCAACAGCATAACGTCATTGATTTCATTTGAAGAGTGTATTATATATAGATAAGACAGATATGAAATCACATAGGGCATATATATATATATATATATATATATATATATATATATATATATATATATAATAAAAGCAAATTCCAGTTAAAAGTGGTAAGTGATCAATCATCAAGGGGGACCCCAGGAACTCAGAACGTGGGAGGGGGGGGAACCTCCTTCCGCAGAAAGAATACACTAAGGTAAGGGGGGGAAGGTTACTGATATAAGGCTGTGCTTTATATCGGTGCCCCCTTACATTATCGTATTCACTCCCCCCTTACATCAGTGACCCCCCCCCTTCAGACTGGCCTAGCGGTGCTGTCACTGACCTCCTCTCAGGTGCACCGTCCCGGCGGTGCTCCCACTCTTGACTCCTCTGCAGACTCCCTCAGAGACTGCAGACATGATACAGGAGATGGTCAGAGACTGCAGACATGATACAGGAGCTCAATGCAGCCTCACCAGTGCCCATCAAATGCAGCCTCACCAGAGCCCATCAAATGCAGCCTCATCAGTACCAATCAAATGCAGCCTCACTGTGCCCATCAATGCAGCCTTACTGTGCCCATCAATGCAGCTTCACTGTGCCCATCAATGCAGCCTCACTGTGCCCATCAAATGCAGTCCCACTGTGCCAGTGAATGCAGTCTCACTGTGCCCAGGAATGCAGCTTCACTGTGCCCATCATTGCAGCCCCTCCTGTGCCCCATGGCCCAGTCAGCAGTCCCTGTCTGTGGGAAGGTGTGTTGTTGATGCTCGGTACGGTACCTTGCATGCCAGCAGGATATCCATGATGGCCAACAGCAGGCAGGGTCTGTTCTCGTTTTGGATGGGGACAGTGCTCCTTCCAGAGGATCTGTTTGCTGTGAGATGGAGTGGTCCCTGGCCACCTGCACCTTTAGCCATCCTCATTTTCCGGCCCCAGTCAGCCTGTCCTCTGGTCCTGGGGAAGTGGAGAGCACTGGGTGGGAGCTGGAAAGAAGGGGGAGCAGAGAGTACTGGCGGGGTTGGAGAGCACATGGGTGGGGGCAAAGAGCAGGGGGGAGTGGAGATCACAAGGATGGGGAGCGGAGAGCGCTGGGGGGGGGGGACTTGAGAGCACTGGGGGTCCAAAAAGAACAGAGGTGGAGAGCACTGTGGGGGCTAAGAGTGTGGGGTGGCGAAGAGCACTGGGGGAGGGGCAGAAAAACAGGGGTGGAGAGCACTGGGGGATACAAAGAGCAGGGGGGAGTGGAGAGCAATGGGGGGAGCTTGAAAGCACCAGTGGGGGAGGGGCAGAAAAACAGGGGGGAGAGCACTGGGGGGTACAAAGAGCAGGGGGGAGAGCTTGAAAGCACCAGTGGGGGCCAGAAAGAACAGGGGTGGAAAGCACGGGGGACTGGAGAGCACTGGCGGGGGTTGGAGAGCACATGGGTGGGGGCAAAATGCAGGGGGGAGTGGAGAGTACAGGGGTGGGGAGAGGAGAGTGCTGGGGGGGAAGCTTGAGAGCACTGGAGGGGGAGCCAAAAAAAAACAGGGGTGGAGAGCACGGGGGCAAAGAGCACGGGGGGGCGCTGGAGAGCGATGGGTGGAGCTTGAGAGCACTAGGGGGGACCAAAAACAGGGGTGCGGAGAATGGGGGGCTGGAGAGCACTATGGGGGGCGGAGAGCACTGGGGTGGGGGCTGGAGAGTGATGAGGGGGGGGAGAAAGAACATGGGTGGAGAGCACTGGGGGAGTGAAGAGCACTGGGATGGTGGCTAGAGTAGGATGGGGAGAGCTGGAGAGCAGAAAAAACATGGGTGGAGAGAACTGTGAGGGGGGGGGCTGGAGAGTGTGGTGAGGGGAGGAGAGCATGGGGGGAGCCAGGGAGCACAAGGAGAACTGGGGGGGGCCAGTAAAAGAAGTTGGATAGGAGGATCGGCGGGGGGGCGCATATAGAGGAAATTAGCTTTCTATATTCCTCCATGCAGCCGCTGAATACTTGATTCTCCTCCTCTCCCTCCTGCAAGTATTCAGCGGCTGCATGGAGGAATATAGAAAGCTAATTTCCTCTATATGCGCCCCCCCGCCGATCCTCCTATACAGCCACACAGGGCGGACTGTACGGGCGGGCATCTACTGGATCCCTCTCTCCTGTGTGTCACGGAGCTGGCTGGGTCTGTGTTCGGCGGCCGCGCTGTAACATGGTCCCGCCCCCCTAGACCGGCTCGTGTGATAGGCGGAACACTGATTCTATCCACTATCACACAAGCCGGTCTAGGGGGGCGGGACCATGTTACAGCGCGGCCGCCGAACACAGATCCAGCCAGCTCCGTGACACACAGGAGCAGGAGGGGAGCACTGCAGCCGCAACTCAGGCAGCCTACCGGGAAATCTCCCGGTATCCCGGTAGGCCAGTCCGGCCCTGCCAGGATTTGTGAGAAATGCTATATACCAGGATTTGTGAGAAATGCTATATACCAGGATTTGTGAGAAATGCTGTAGGCTATATGCTATACTCTACTGTGATTCTGGGCTGTATACTCTACTGTGATTCTGGGCTGTATACTCTGCTGTGATTCTGGGCTGTATACTCTACTGTGATTCTGGGCTGTATACTCTACTGTGATTCTGGGCTGTATACTCTGCTGTGATTCTGGGCTGTATACTCTGCTGTGATTCTGGGCTGTATACTCTGCTGTGATTCTGGGCTGTATACTCTGCTGTGATTCTGGGCTGTATACTCTGCTGTGATTCTGGGCTGTATACTCTGCTGTGATTCTGGACTGTATACTCTGCTGTGATTCTGGACTGTATACTCTGCTGTGAGTCTGGGCTGTATACTCTGCTGTGTGTCTGGGCTGTATACTCTGTCCTGTGATGCTGAGCTGTATACTCCTGACACTATGGGTGGAAGCAAGTGGAATACAGGCGACGGAGAGGGTGGATTCTATAAGGGGTGGGGCTTATAAGTGGGAGGGGACAAAAAAGAGGGGCGGGTCTGGCACCCACCCATCCTAAAACTTCACCAGCCACCACTGTGTTTGAGTAATAGTCATGAAACAGAACACATAATAATAATGAACAGGAATGAAGCACCAACTGTGAAAATTGTAGTGCCCTTTACATTTGTGGTCAGTGGATATGTGCCTTTTTTATTGGTAGTCGATGTAGTGGACCCATATATTGGTGGCCAATGGGGGAAGGTCCCCTTATATAAATGGTCAGACCAGTGGGAAAACTGCCCCTCATACACACAGCTAAACAGGGGCGTAACTACCACCATAGCGACCCATGTGGGCGCTATGGGGCCCGCAGCCGAGTGGGGCCCAGTGAGGATGAGAGCACCGCCGGCACAGTCTCCCAGCCAGGGGAAGAGAGAGGAGAGAAAGAGGCGAGCTGTCCGTATCAGCAGAGAGCTGAATTGCCCGATGTAATAGCTTTCATTAGAACTTCCAGTGTTCCCGGGGCTCATGACACATAGCTCCACCTCTTGGCCCAGTGCCTTTGATAGACAGAACCGATCCAATGCGGGACATGTGACGTCATCAAAGGCGTCGGGCCAAGAGGTGGGGCTATGTGATGATGACCCCCCGGGAAGACGGGAAATTCAAATGAAAGCTATTACAGCGGGCAATCCCGCTCTCTGCTGATCCGGGTGGCTTGCCTCTTCCTCTGCATAGGTGAGGCTGTATGGGGCACAGGCAGACCAGGCTGTATGGGGCACATGTCACGCTGTATGGTGCACAGGTCATGCTGTATGGGGCACAGGTCACACTGTATGGGGCACAACTCATGCTGTATGGGGCACAGGCAGACCAGGATGTATGGGGCACAGGTCACGCTGTATGGGGCACAGGTCACATTGCATGGGGCACAGGTCACGCTGCATGGGGCACAGGTCATGCTGCATTGGGCACAGGTCACGTTGTATGGGGCACAGGTCACGCTGTATGGGGCACTAGTCACGCTGTATGGGGCACAGGTCACGCTGTATTGGGCACAGGTACCGCTGTATGGGGCACAGGTCACGCTGCATGGGGCACAGGTCATGCTGCATGGGGCACATGTCACGCTGCATGGGGCACAGGTCACGCTGCATGGGGCACAGGTCACGCTGCATGGGGCACAGGTCACGCTGTATGGGGCACAGGTCATGCTGTATGGGGCACAGGTCACGCTGTATTGGGCACAGGTCACGCTGCATTGTGCACAGGTCACACTGTATGTGGCACAGTTCACGCTGCATTGACACTAGGGCAGCTGTGGGGGGGGGGGGCTGTTTGCAGGGGGGCCCCATACAACATTTTGCTATGGGGCCCTGCTATTTTTAGTTACACCCCTGCAGCTAAAGATCATTTTTATCACTGGTTCCTAAGTATTAGAAACTCTTTATTTCTCAAAGAACCCCTAGCAACCTCTGGAGAAACCCCAGGGCTCCATGGAACCCTGGTTGAGAAATCCTGCTCTACCAAACAATGTGACACACCTTCATAGTGTGTAGATGCCTGGCTGTCATACTGACCATCTTGTTCCAATAATTCTGTGCTTACCTGGTACACATTACCACAGAAGGACTTCTGCCTCTTTGTGCTTTAAAGAGTCTTAGATATAATGTAACATTCACACTGATAATCAAGTTGATTTACTACAGGAGTAGAGGCTGTTTCATTTTCAAAGTAAATGTTCACTGAGCTGAGTAAATAAGATAAAGCTATGCTCACTTTAATCAACCAATGGTGTCCTAGCCTTCTGGGTGCCTTCTTTATCCACCACTAATGGCAGCCCAAAGCTAAGACTTAATGTCAGTATTATCCATGAGTTTCTCACAACCATACAAAAATAGGGTGACATTAGGAGCTTGGAGTAAATTCTAATTAACCTGTAGGGATATTATCAGCATTGTTGTAATTACATAAATTAAAAACAATAGCTATTTTTTTGATTTGTCTTGTAACTCCAACACAGTAAAGTACCATCACTAGCGACAGAAATTTTTGGCAAATGGCCTATTTCCCTCATCAGTAAAACATTATGTACATTTTTTGGGATACAGTACAAGGCTAGTTGATTGAATGAGTCCGGTGTCAACAAAAAAAAAAACAATCAGGTTTTATAGTTTGTATAGCCCATGTCTAAGCTGACCATTTAAAAACACATGAAGGAGAAATCCCCTTTAAGAATGTTGTAAAATGACACAGCAAACAGATAAAATCAGGTTTCTACAATGATTATATTATATAACATGCTAGGGTTAACAATCCCCAGTAGCAGAATCCACTCATGTGAATAATAGTATAATAATTGCTGGATTGTCAATGCTCATCAGCAGTAAGTTGCAGCTGCATCACAAAGCCGTAAAGCTTCATATTCACTGAGGTGTAAATCCCAATGCAACTGCCAATCACCAATAAATATTACATGTTAAGTACTTCTAAACCAAATTGCTGAATGTTAAAAACATTGATTTTTAAAAAGCGTCAATTTAATGCCTTAGTATAATGATAGCACTGAGTGTGCCTACAAATAAAACACTTATGCTCTTTGGACATCAACATATATACAACAGTTATCCAGACAATTGGATTTTTTTTGGCTGGGTTGCCAAAGTTTATACACACACACACACATACGCGTGTCAGAAATGGTTACTTACAGGTATGCAGAACTTTATACCTCTTTTACACATAGATCAGCCATAACATTATGACCAGCTACCATAACACCATGACCACCAACCATAATATTATGACCACGTGGCCCATCAAGGCATAGAGTCTACTAGACAAAGCAACTAACTGCCTCCATTGGCTTGCTTTCTTCCCATAGTTCATCCTGCTGCCATTGTTTACCCAGGTAAGGGATGAACAAGTACTCAGCCATCTACATGATGTAAAAGAAAATGTGATTCATCAGATCAGGCCACCTTCTTCCATTGCTCCTTGGTCCAGTTCCAATGCTCGCCTGCCCATTGTAGGCACATTTGGCTGTGGACATGGGTCAGCATGGGCACCCTGACTTGTCTGCTGGCTACACAGCCTCATATACAACAAACTGCAATGCACTGTGTGTTCTGACACCTTTCTAATGGAACCAGCATTAACTTTTTCAGCAATTTGAGCTAGAGTAGCTCTTCTATTGGATTGGATCACACAGGCCGGCCTTCGCTTTCCACGTGCATCAATGATCCTTGGCCGCCCATAACCTTGTTCAGCGGGTTTTCCTTCCTTGGACCACTTTTGATAGGCCTGACCAGTGCAGTAACGGACGAAAACAATCCACCAAATAATTCAATGAGTAACTTTAAGCAACAGGAGTAGCTATTCATCTATATACAATATACTATCTGTATTTATGAATCCATGAGTATATATGTAACAAAACACATCAACAACTCTTAACACTTTATCAAAGAAACAGATATGAATCAAAATCACAATTTAGTCCTTGTGGTGACAAAGTATTCACCTTGTGTATTTAGTATACATCCTTCTGTTTTACACAAACCTGTACATGAAATGCAATTATTCAGTTATTCTCCATAGCACAGCAAGCAAGTAAATGCAAATTTCACATCAAAAATTACTTTCCTTTAATTTTACAGTACTAACTAGTAATAGGTATTTTACCTTATTTAAGTCAATAAATATCCGAAATTAATGAAAGAGCAGAATGAGAATGAAGAAAGGAAAGTGTACACACGCTGCCAAAGGGCATCTGAAATAAAATATATTGGGGCTGATGTATAAAAAGTGTGCTAACAGGAAACATTGGGGTTGATTTACTAAAGGCAAATAGATTGTGCACTTTGTATAGTGCTGTTGCGCTCTGCAAGTGCAGTTTCTTCAGAGCTTAGTAAATGAGGTAAAGCTTCACTTTGCAAAGAATACCCAATCACATACAAGGAAAATAAAAAAACAGGATTTTTGCCTGCACATGATTGGATGATGGCAGTCAGCAGAGCATCTGATCATTTAATAAGCTCTGGAGCAACTGCAGTTTGCAAATTACACAGTCTGTTTGCCTTTAGTAAATCAACCCCATTGCTCATGCCCTGAGCAGCCAATTTGAACCCTTGTTTCATTTCCACAACTAGACAACAGAAATTACAGTTATAAGCTGATTGGTTACTAAGGACAACAAAGTTTCTATGGTTACAATGGGCAACCACGAATTTACCATTAGAACTGATCTATGAAGCATGCTACAGAAACAATTTACATTGCTCATAGCAATCAGTTAATCTAATGCCATGTACACACGGGCGGACTTTTCAAATGGACTGGTCCGACGGACTGAATCCGGCGGACAATCCGACCGTGTGTGGGCTCCATCGGACCTGCAGCTGACTTTTTTCGGTCAAAAATCTGACGGACTTTAGATTTGGAACATGCTTCAAATTTGTCCGACAGACTCGAGTCCGGTCAAAAAATCTGCTCATCTGTATGCTAATCCGACAGACGAAAAACCCACTCTAGGGCAGCTATTGGCTACCGATATCAACTTCCTTATTTTAGTCCGGTCGTACGTCATCACGTACGAATCCGTCGGACCTTGGTGTGATCGTGTGTAGACAAGTCCGTTCATTCAAAAGTCCGTCGGAAGTCAGTCGAAAGTCCGTCGGAAAGTCCGTTGGACCAGTCCGGTCGAAAAGTACGCCTGTGTGTACGCGGCATTAGTTTCACTTTTAGGCTGGGTTCATACTCTTGGGTATTGGATGCGGGTTTCCCCGCATCTAATTCCCATGTCAGGTGATTGTGACCAGCTCTCTATGGAGCCCGTTCACACATTTCCGGAGTGGCTCCTGTGCAAACTTGCACCAGGTCTCGAAGTAAGCAAGGTCTGGACTGAAATTGGTCCTAAAACGGTGAACGGGAATGCACTGGACTCCTGCTGTGAGCCACTCCATGCGGCAGTGTGAATCCAGCCTTAAACCTAAATTTCAGAAAAGAAAAAGTTGGAAGATGATTGAACGCTGCAGATAACAGTAATGTTTTTCTTACAACATACTACCATTGGATGTGTTCCCCATGGCAACAAAATTCCTGATTGTTTTTAGTGCAGATGAACAAAACTTAATAAATATCCAGCTTGCTGGTATGGATAACACAAAACATTCCCTTCTTTCAGATTTGACATTAAGGCAGGTTTTACTGTGATACAATGCAGGATTTCGGCAAAAAAAAAATTTAATTAATATCACTCCTGCTTTAAACAGATTCAAATGGCATAAAGACTTAGCACCCGCATCCGGGTACTTCTGTGCGTATGACACGATTGAATAAGATCTTATGTAATTACTGGTAAGCAATTCATTCAAATGTTGGCTTCATCCGAAGAATGAACACGCAGCGGGGCTTCTTCAATTTTACAGAGAAGCACTTTAGCAAATCCTGACTTTTATTACATTGCATAGCTTGCTGCTAACAGCCTGATGTCAGATAGAATTCCAATTACGATGTACTACCTGTGCAGTGACACTGGAGAGGCTTCCTGTCCTTGTCCTCTCAAGCATGCCACAAGCCAGTACAAAACAGCTATTTTTAGTGACTTTTCAGCTTTTTCTACTTTGTACTTTTTAAAACAGATTCCTGATTGAACTAAGTAATTCTAACAGGACACGGAACAGGTGTAATGAGCAAGGAACACATTGACACAGAAACTGTCTTCTCATTAGTTAAAGGGAAGAGAGCAAGGTGCGCACAATATTACAGCCTCTGCCACTAGAAAAGGAAAACAATTATTAAAAAGCAGTTTATTCTGGTATATTCCAAACTCTGTCCTGTTCCTAATGCGGTTTACACCTGAGCATAGACAGGGTAATCTAATCCAGCCGTTCTCAATAAGGGTTCCTCCAGAGGTTGCTAGAGGTTCTTGAGCAAAGAGCAATTCCTGCCTCTTTGATTTGTAACCGTTGACAGCAATCAGCATTTATATTTTAGGCTATCTATAAAATTGGGAATTCTTCCCACTGACCACTAATGTAAGGAACAATTTTTCCCCTGACCATCAATATAAGAAGCATCAACATCACTGACCACCAACTGAAGGAGCATTCTTCACACGGACCACCAATGTAAGGAACCTTTATATCACTGACAAGAATTGTAATGCCGCATACACACGGTCGGACTTTTCGTCTACAAAAGTCCGACGGACTAAAGCTGTCTGACAATCCGATCGTGTGTGGGCTTCCCCGGACTTTCAGCGGACTTTTCCAGCCTCAAATCTGACGGACTTTAGATTTGAAACATGCTTCAAATCTTTACGTCGTAACTACGCCGGACCCAGAAATCCGCTCGTCTGTATACTAGTCCGACGGACAAAAACCCACGCTAGGGCAGCTATTGGCTACTGGCTATCAACTTCCTTATTTTAGTCCGGTGTACATCATCACGTACGAATCCGTCGGACTTTTGTGTGATCGTATGTAGGCAAGTCCGTTCGTAAGAAAGTCTGCAGCAAGTCCGCCGCAAGTCCGCCAAAAGTCCGCCAAAAGTCCGTCAAAAGTCTGTCGGACAGGCTGTCGGACTTTTGTAGATGAAAAGTCCGACCGTGTGTACGCGGCATAAGGAGTATTCTTCTCAAAGTCTACCAATATAAAAAGTATTCTTATCACAAACCACCAGTGTAAGGTATATTCCTCCAAATGAACACCAATGTAAGAAGCATTCTAATCACTGACTTCCAAAGTAAGGGGCATTCTAATCCTTGATTACCAGTGTAAGGAGCATACTTCCCACAGACCACAGATGTAAGGAGCATTCTTACTAATTACTACTAATGCTAGGAACATTCTTCCCACTGAATACACTGACTTCCCATGTAATAGCGCCCTTCGCCCACTGACCACCAGTGAAAGAGGCTCCTTCTCCCAATGACTAACTAATGTAAAGTAGAACTTCTCCCACTGACCATCAATCAAAGGGGACCCTTCTCCACTGACCACCAATTTAAAAGAGCACTTTAGTGATGGTGGAAGAGGGCACTTCACAGACCCCCAAAGTAAGGGAATGCTGCAGTTTTCAGTGTTTGCATTTCTTTTCTGGCGTTTATTATTTTTTTATTTAATTACATTATTATTTTTCAAAATATTTGTGGCATACAGGCAACATATAGTATGCCATATTTCTTATCCTTTAATTTCAACTAATGCTAATTAATGCTTATTTACCATTGTTCTCCTTGATAAAAAGGTTAAGAGAGGCTGATATAACCACTTAGATACAATAATTCATACTCCTGCATAATCAGCTCTTCACTCAACATAAATATCCAGAAATCTATGGGCATTGGATGTTTCCTTATTGCTACCTATGTCCCATAGAGAGCATTGGGTTATATCTATTTATTGATGTTTTTGGACAAAGCTTTTTAAGGCATGTAGATCCCTTCAGATGCCAATTTTTGCCCAAGTTCCACAGATGTGATAATATGTTTCTTCTTGGTTCCCCTGGCCCAGATAGGGATGTTGTTGCAATTATTAATCTGCGCATAGTCAGCCATGGTGGTAAACAGCTCAGCTGCACATTTCCTACTGAGCTCAGCTAGATGCAGGGAGTAATGAATATTATTCAGGACAGCCTTTGATGGAGTTATCAGAGGAGTTTGTTTTTAAAGCTATTAAATATTGAAACTGTTCCCCCCGGCTAAGCTGGTCAGCCTTATGGCCAGATGGCTACAAAGCCTGTGCTCAGAAGAGGCCAAGTCGTAGATACAAAGCACACACCTCACATTATATATACGCCACAAGTAAAGGACACAGAGCATACCCTTAGGTTATGCATACAGAAAACATCTAAGATATAAATCTGAACTGTTGCTGCAGTAAAACAGAGAAAACACAGCTACCTATTTGGACCAAAGCAGTTCATTTTAGGTGTTTTCTTTCCCTCTCAAAGTAAGCTAAGTTCAAGTAGAGTTTTCTAAAATCACGTCAAAGTGGGACTTTAATTTTCTACACCACATACTGGAGACCCACTGTAATAGTATAGCACTCAGGTACCTAGGTAGTGAGCACTTTCAGCAATCACCGCAAGTGTACTGGCTGTGCGAATAGCCATGAATAGCTGCAGCCACTGACAACCTGTCATTGAAGTGTACAGGCTCGGTGGCCACAGCTAGTCTTTCATGCCTGTCAAACACAACAGCAGGAATCAGTATATTCCTGCCACTGGTATTTGCTCCTTGGCAACATACCTGTTCAAATGTAGCCTAAGTACCTTATTTGGAGTGTTGGGTAGGTCACATGATGATGTTTCCAGGAGCCAGCTGTATGCATTTTTGGGACCAGTTGTCCCCCTCTTCAGGACAAAAAGAACAGAAGGGAACAAAACATTCTATAAATGCACAATTATGTGCATAGGTTTCATCCCTTTAATGCCTCCTGTGGTATGAACATGTACTATAAGCCCTGGTTCACAATGGTGCGATTTGACATGTCAAATTGCATGTCAAATCGCCGGCAATTGCCATCAATGGCACAGTCCTAATCGGTGCAAGCCTGCATTTGCAGCGCCACACCGATTTCAAAAAGTAGTTTTTGCACTACTTTTTGCTATTTCAGATTGCTATTTCCATTGACATCTGTGCAGAAACCCGCACAGATATCTGTGAAATCGCCGCTGAAATCGTGCACTCGTGAACCTGGGCTAAAGGACCGTTTAAGTTTGTAGATCATTACCTATACAGTATGTCCCAGTTTCCACCTACTGGTCAGCAACAGACACACACACTGTGATGCTGATAGGTGATGAAGTGAAGGACATTGGACATGTTTTTTTATTTTGACCGGTACCTGCTCCCACTTCCTGTCCAACCTCCTAGGTGACCAGAAGTGTAAATTCTCCTCCCCCCTCCTCTCATGAAGTCTCCTGGGACACATGACAGCTCCCAGAAGACTGCGGGACCATGCACTGTGTGCAGCGCTGCTCAATCATGTGCTGTGGGCACCCACCTGTGAAGCCGCAAGCTGTCATAGCTGGGTGCCCATAGTAAAGATGCTGGCGCAGAAGAGAGAGGGCACAAGGAGAAAACGGCTAGGGTGAGCACACTGCTGGATCATGGGACAGGTGATTGGCTGTTTATTAAAAAAGTCAGCAGCTACAGTTTTATTCATGATGAATTGTGTTCTACAATGAAATGTGCTCCTCTATATGATTCTGCTTGTGTAACAATGACAACAACCATTCACGTGTTCCAGTAGCAAACTTTATCAGCACCACAGTATGGCACTGGGCGAACATCTATGCAGTGTGAAAGCAGAATCAGAAATGCTATATCATCTTATAATTAACCTCTTGTCTATTCCAATTTTTACTGAAAATCTCTAATTTCTCCAACTCCCTAACTAATGCATGTAGTTAGTCAACCACTCTCGATTGTCTTTCTTCCAGCTGAGCGGCAGGCAAATGAATGCGTGTACAGCTGTCACTGCCTCTTGTTGTTCTCCTAGCAGCAACTGTCAAAGCAAAGGTAGGTCAGCCGCCTCTTTCCTGGAGACAGAACATGTCACCTCCATTACAAGAGAGGCTTAATTCTCATGCCTAGAAACTGACAGCTGTCAGTTCCGAACTTGTGCGTCACTCTACTCAGGGCAGAGAAAACGCTCACCAACCATCAAATAGTCACTTGATCTAGATAATCAGTGGCCTCAGCAATGATGTAATGAGAACTTGGGGTTAACATATCTATTTTTAGTGTAGCCAAAAGGTGGTTGTGTAAGCATAATTTAGCTGATAGATGGACATGAAAAACAAATGATTTTGCTATAGATACATCCAATTCTTTTGGCAACTCTGGGATGTTTTCTTTAGATGCCAGGAAAACATAACTCAAGTAAGACTGTGTGGCTGCAGAGTCTATTCTTTTTCTCAGAATTGCCTAGAAGGCCTGGAGGTAGAACACAACCTTACTACTGAAAGATCCTTCCATAGGGCACTCAGATCGCCTCAGTGTCTAGGTTTGAAGCTATGGAAGAGCAACAAGAAAGAGCAAATCTATGGCTCCGGATTACCTGGGGGTTGGGGACACTAGTGACATTCACCAGTGTGGGATTTGCCTGAACCTCCCTTGCCCCAAGATTTTTCAGCAAGACAGGTGTATATATGTAACCCAAAATAATGAATATAGTACTGCTCGAATGCCCCCCAAACCTGTGTCAATCAGATCAGCATATGAATGGACTGGTAGACTAAAAAGAAAACTAATTCCAATGCGCTTGAGAGAAACATGTGACCGGATGCGGTTGTATGCCTTCAACTGGTTCAACCTCTGCATTGGCTGTGTTGCCACTTACAAATTGATCAGGGGAACCCAAGTGTAGAACTCTATAAAGATAAGGAACAGAGGGCGCACCAGCCTAGCGCATTACCTTTGCGACAATTTATTGTTACAAAAAAGTGTATAAAAATATACTCACAAAGTCATGAATCAAGCAAAATGCAGTCCACAAAGTGCTCAACCCAGCATGGTCTGCTGACAAGTGCCAAACATGAGATGAAAAGTCCCAAAAAATTTGATGCATTTCGAGGGGGATTCCTTCTTCTTCTTCTAAAGAAGAGGGAAGAAGAAGAGGGCACCCCCTCCTTCAAACGCATCAAATTTTTTTGACCTTTCATCTCACATTTGGCACTTGTCAGCAGACCATGCTGGGTGGAGCAATTTGTGGCCTTAGAGATTTGTGGCCTTAGACCCCTTTCACACCAAAAGGTGCAGGCGCTATAGCATTAAAAATAGCGCCTGCAATCCGCCCTCAAACAGCTGCAGCATTGTCTCCAGTGTAAAAGCCCGAGGGCTTTCACACTGGAGCTCTGCGCTGGCAGGACGGGAAAAAGAGTCCTGCTAGCAGCTTCTTTCGAGCGGTGAAGGAGCGGCGTGTTTACCGCTCCTCCACCGCTGCTCCCCATTGAAATCAATGGGGCAGCGCTAGGATACCGCCGGCAAAACGCCGCTATTGCTGCGCATTGCGGGCGGTTTTAACCCTTTCTCGGCTGCTAGCGGGGGGTAAAAGTGCCCCGCTAGCGGCTGTAATGCGCCGCTAATCCGACGGTAAAACGCTGCTAAAAATAGCAGCATTTTACCGCCGACGCTATGGGCGGACTGGTGTGAAAGGGCTCTTAGGCTTCATGTACACTGCTGCTGGTAAACAGACGTTTAGGAGCAGTTGGACGTTTTTTCAGCTGCTCCTGAACTCTCCTCTATGTTATCTTATCAGTACATGTACACAGGGTCGTTTATAGTCGTTTCTAGGCAGTTGAGTTTAGAAGTATTTTTTGGAAAGCAAAAAAATGCATTCAGGACGGATGTTCAGAGGCATTTGAAACGCCAAACGCCTGTAACAGCTTGTAAACGCGAGTAAACGCGGTAACTCAAGTTTAGTTTACAGGCGTTTTAAATTTTTTGAATATTTGAACTTTTTTTAAACGCTTCTAAGTATACACCACTCCTACAGCGCCTCAAAGATGCTGCTTGCAGGACTTTTTTGAGTGTCCTGCCAGTGCACCGCTCCAATGGGAAAGCCCTAGGGCTTTCCCATTGGAGTGAAAGGAGAGGCGCTTTACAGGCGCTATTTTTAGTGTAAAGTGTAAAGTGCCTCAGTGTAAAAGGGGTCCTAATGTTTTACATTAAATTATGATAAGTACCTTTTCTATTGTAGTATAGTACTGTGTATATCACAGTCCTTTTAACATCTATTTCAAAATTCAATGAGTAAGAGAGAAATGTGTATATATAGGCACCAATATTTTCAGTGATGCATTGTCCCCACGATAACCAGCCTTATAAATAATTCCATACACACAGAAAAACACGTATTGAAGAACTCTGCTGCATCAAGCTGTTATGGAGAGATGCCCTGCAAAGGATTCCAGCCCACTTCTCACGAGAAGGCTCACTGAAGAGTGAATAGCAGGATGAATAGCACATAATAGAGGATACATATCACCGCACTGACTGCTTGAACTTTAAAGGTTAGCAATGCAAAATGGAAAACCTGTTACAGGGGCACAGTAAAACACGTTTACTGGAAATTGTTTACAGCATTTTTATGTATTCCCGTTTACGATTACAGGCAACTTTAAAAGGCATTTGGGAGGAAATCATCATCCAATATTTTTTACAGTTAGGTGGAAAAGTACTGTCAAGGGTTTTTTTTTTTAACTTGCTTTAAAAAGAACTGCACAATTTAAACTTAATGGAACCAATTTAGAAAAGCCTAGAAACTCTGCTCATTCACACCATCTCTGCTGGGCTGCACTGGGCAGTGCTTCCCAACGTACTTCCAACACACAGACAAGGCAATTTTTCTTATTTCCTATTGTTCTGCATATGTGTGCATTGAAAAAACAAGGGAAAAAAGGAAAAAATACAAGCGCTGCACTTGTACTAAAGCATCGCACACGCGTGTTATGCACACCTTAGCGCATGCCTGCTTGTGTGAATGAGCCCTAAAGCTGAACTTCAGGCAGATATAAAAAAAAATACAAACTCTAGTAGTACTGTGTTTATTAAAAAAGTCGGTATCCTACCTTCACGTGTGATGACAAGGAACATGCTGACAGAAGGATAGCACAGAGATAACCGCATCAGTCTATTGCTGCTCCTTCACTGTCCAATCACAAGCTGGGGATAGAAAGATGACCTAGCTGTGTTGCTTAACTACAGTGCATTGAAAAAGTATTCACACCCCTTGACATTTTCCACATTTTGTTGTGTTACAACCACAGGACTAAATGTATTTTATTGGAATTTTATGTGATAGGCCAACAAAAAGTGGAAGGAAAATGATAAATGGTTTTCAAACTTTTTTACAAATATATATCTGTAGCATGCATTTGTATTCAGCTCCCTTTACTCTGATACCCCTAACTAAAATCTAGTGGAACCAATAGCCTTCAGAAGTCACCTAATTAGTAAATAGAGTCCACCTGTGTGTAATTTAATCTCAGTATAAATACAGCCGTTCTGTGAAACCCTCAAAGGTTTGTTAGAGAACCTTAGTGAACAAACAGCACCAGACAGGTGAGGGATAAAGTTGTGTAGAAGTTTAAAGCAGGGTTAGGCTATAAAAAAATATCCAATGCTTTGAACATCTCACGGAGCACTGTTCAATCCATCATCTCAAAATGGAAAGAATATGGCACAACTACAAAACTATTAGTCGTGCACTCCAAAAATCCGGCCTTTATGGAAGAGTGGCAAAATGAAAGCCGTTGTTGAAAGAAAGCCATAAGAAGTCCCGTTTGCAGTTTGCGAGAAACCATGTGGGGAACACAGAAAACATGAAGAAGGTGCTCTGGTCAGATGAGACCAAAATTGAACTTTTTGGCCTAAAAGCAAAACGCTATGCGTGGGGCAGAAAACTAACACTGCACATCACCCTGAACACACCGTCCCCACTGTGAAACATGGTGGTGGTAGCATCATGTTGTGGGGATGTTTTTCTTCAGCAGGGACAGGGAAGCTGGTCAGAGTTGATGGGAAGATTGATGGAGCCAAATACAGGGCAATCTTAGAAGAAAACCTGTTAGAGTCTGCAAAAGACTTGAGTTTGGGGCGGAGGTTCACCTTCCAGCAGGTGAATGACCCTAAACATACAGCCAGAGCTACAATGGAATGGTTTAGATCAAAGCATATTCATGTTTTAGAATGGCCCAGTCAAAGTCCAGACCTAAATCCAATTGGGAATCTGTGGCAAGACTTGAAAATTGCTGTTCACAGATGCTCTCCATCCTATCTGACAGAGCTTGAGCTATTTTGCAAAGAAGAATGGGTACAAATTTCACTCTCTAAATGTGCAAAGCTGGTAGAGACATCCCCAAAAAGACTTGCAGCTGTAATAGTATTGACTCAGGGGGGCTGAATACAAATGCAAGCCACACTTTTCACATATTTATTTGTAAAAAATTTGGAAAACCATTTATCATTTTCCTTCTACTTCACAATTATGTGCCTCTTTGTGTTGGTCTGTCATATCAAATCCCAATAAAATCAATTTACGCTTTTGGTTGCAACATGACAAAATGTCAAGGGGGATGAATACTTTTTCAAGGCACTGTGCATCAGGATAGTTCTGGTCACCGGGCTATACTGGCTGCATGGTAGGTCTGTGTATAATCTCAGGTCTGGAAAGACAAAAATTGTAATCCTTTGTAGAGTAAGATGGTTCCCATATATGCATTTCAACTGTGTATTAAGCTGTTTGCCTTGAGCTCAGCTTTAAAGGGGTTGTAAAGGTAAACGTTTTTTTCACCTTAATGCATTCTATGCATTAAGGTGAAAAAACATCCGACAATACCGGCCCCCCCATTTTACTTACCTGACCCCTCGAAAGTCGCATTTGCGCGTGAGCACGGGGGTAAGGGGAGCTTTACATTTTGTTACTTTATTTTATTCAAAACTTTTTTTACACTGTCCCTTTAATTTTTTTATCAACTTAATTGCTATCACAAAGGATGAACAAGATCCCTTGTGATCGCATAGGCCATCACAGGTCCTCTTTATGGAGAGACCTGGGGTCTATTAGACCTCAGATCTCTCCTCTGGCCTTTAATACAGTCGTTCAGACACAGATCAGCTTCTTTACTGGCTGGTAACAGGCCAGTAAACAAATAACTGAAACCAGAAGTGACAAAATCCTCATTGCTTCCTGTTTCTGATCTCACAAAGAGAGAGGAACAATGTCAGTTTTTCTCTCTCTGGGTAATGCAGCCAGTGCCACTGGCCGAAGTGGTCCCGTGCTTCCCAATTGGATGGAAGAGCCCAGGAAAGGTGGCCCCGGGGGGGCATTCCCTTTTTTTCACTTGAAGAAGCGACTCTAATCACTTCTGCATAAAAGAGCATCGGCTGCTGCCTGTAGCTGCAGGCATCATCCCGGTATAACCACTTCAAGTGTGAGTGAACACATGAGGACTTGGAGTGCCTCTCAAAGCTGGAGGATAACAGGTGTCCCTGCCGGTTTTCAGAAATTCAGAAGCGTGGACATATATGGGGTAAGACGACGCTCAAAACCGACCATGTGCTTCAGATGTGGATATGGCTGTGTATGACCGCTGTGACCATGCCCCGGTAGGCGGGGCGAAACATGTCAAAGGGCGTGGCAGAGCAGCGCTGGCTGAGGCCATACACAGCTATATCCACATCTGAAGCATGAGGTCAGTTTTGAGTGATGTCTTACCTCACACATTACAATCCGAAGACATCATATGATGCACCCGGAGGAGATTGTTAAATGATAAGGTCACCTTTTAAATAAATGTAAATGCACATTTTTTTTGCAGGTAAAAAAATGTGCATTTACTATTTTTTGTTTTAGGAGCCTGAAAAGCAGTGGCGGCCCGTCCATAGGGGGCATAGGGGCGCCCCTCCCCCAAAGCTAGTCACAAAAAAAATTAAAAAAGGCCCTTAAAAAAAAAACAAAAACAAAAAAAAGGTGCACTCTGTTCGGGCGCAAGACACAGTGCACTATGGGAAGCGTGATATCAACGCAATCACATGATTGTAGACGAGACGCTTCGTTTGCGGGTTTTTTTGCTGCATTGTGGTGCAATGCACCACAACACTCCTTCATTTTTGTTCATGTGTTTTTTTGATTGGCACCGCCGTGAGACATGGGCGGTGCTTTCCTTCGGAGCCGCGATGTCACTTCTGATTTCACAAGCGCCTCAGGCCAAGAGGAGTTGGGGGCCAGCCGGTAAGTATCCATGGTCGTCGGCCAGGGCATATATGCTGCTGCTGGACAAGGTGTCAGTGGGCTATTGCTGATGCACTGCATCAGTGGGGAGTGGGGACAGTTATAATGGGCACTGCAGGTGTACATGTCTGGCAAGAAACTCAGCACAGGGATGATGATGGGAAGTGAACCCCTCATAATGGGTACAGTGAGGCTGCATGTGATGGCACAGTGGCTGCAATTGATGGGCACAGTGTCTGCATTTGATGGCACAGTGGCTGCCTTTGATGGCACAGTGGCTGCAATTGATTGGCACAGTGGCTGCAATTGATGGGCACAGTGGCTGCATTTGATGGCACAGTAGCTGCAATCGATGCGCACAGTGGCTGCATTTGATGAGCACAGTGATGGCCACTGTGCCATCAAATGCAGCATTTGATGGGCACAGTGGCTGCAAATGATTGCACAGTGGCTGCATTTGATGGCACAGTGGCTGCATTTGATGGGCACAGTGGCTGCAATTGATGGGCACAGTGTCTGCATTTGATGGCACAGTGGCTGCATTTGATGGACACAGTGGGTACATATGATAGGCACAGTGGCTGCAATTGATGGCACAGTGGCTGCAATTGATGGCACAGTGGCTGCAATTGATGGGCACAGTGGCTGCATTTGATGGCACAGTGGCTGCAATTGATGGGCACAGTGGCTGCATTTGATGACACAGTAGCTGCAATTGATGCGTGCAGTGGCTGCATTTGATGGGCACAGTGATGGCCAATGCAGCATTTGATGGGCACAGTGGCTGCATTTGATGGCACAGTGGCTGCAATTGATGGGCACAATGGCTGCAATTGATGGCACAGTGGCTGCAATTGATGGGCACGGTGGCTGCATTTGATAGCACAGTAGCTGCAATTGATGCGCACAGTGGCTGCATTTGATGAGCACAGTGATGGCCATTGTGCCATCAAATGCAGCATTTGATGGGCACAGTGGCTGCAAATGATGGCACAGTGGCTGCATTTGATGGCACAGTGGCTGCATTTGATGGGCACAGTGGCTACAATTGATGGGCACAGTGTCTGCATTTGATGGCACAGTGACTGCATTTGATGGACACAGTAGCTACATATGATAGGCACAGTGGCTGCAATTGATGGCACAGTGGCTGCATTTGATGGCACAGTGGCTGCAATTGATGGGCACAGTGGCTGCATTTGATGGCACAGTGGCTGCAGTTGATGGCACAGTGGCTGCATTTGATGGCACAGTGGCTGCAGTTGATGGCACAGTGGCTGCAGTTGATGGCACAGTGGCTGCATTTGATGGCACAGTAGCTGCAATTGATGCGCGCAGTGGCTGCATTTGATGGGCAAAGTGATGGCCACTGTACCATCAAATGCAGCATTTGATGGGCACAGTGGCTGCAATTGATGGCATAGTGGCTGCATTTGATGGCACAGTGACTGCATTTGATGGGCACAGTGGCTGCAATTGATGGCACAGTGGCTGCATTTGATGGGCACAGTGGCTGCAATTGATGGGGCAGTGGCTGCATTTGATGGGCACAGTGGCTGCAATTGATGGCGCAGTGGCTGCATTTGATGGGCACAGTGGCTGCAATTGATGGCGGCACAGTGGCTGCATTTGATGGGCACAGTGGCTGCATTTGATATTTTTTTTACTTCTGATTTTTTCAGTTTGTTTGCGCCTCCCCAAAAATTTTGAGCACCAGCCGCCACTTCTGAAAAACATTGCATCAGCGATCAGCAGATCATTAATGCCATGCATGCCTCCTGAAGACTGTCAGTGTAAGCTGTGTGCCCATACATCATATGGGCAGGCACTTTTACACTGACAGGAAGAATCAATGAACTACCACAGCGCTCAACAGTGCCGTGTTTTAGTCTATTGAGAACTACAAGCCAACAGCCAAAAAGGTTGTCAGTAGTTGCAGTCCATTCATTCACAGATCACTTTTCTTTGGATTGTGGCAGCGAGCGAGGGTAGAAGATCCCCCACTCGCTGCTAAAACAGGGAATTGGGCAGGTGCGGGTGCTGGGACATTTGTAACTTGTTACATGTTACACCCTGAATAGGTGAACTTGCCCTTTAATATTACTTTTATAGAACCTATAAAGCTGGCCATATAAGGATCTTTTTATTTTTAATCAGCCTACTGGCTGATCAAAAAAAAAAAAAAAAATGAACTGAACTGATTCCCAATCCACATGAGGTGCTCCTTTCACTTGTTATTAAGTAGACATGCATGGTGTCTGTACAATTGAGCTATTCGGTTCTATTTCACAGTAAGCCTCAAAAATTCAGCAGTGGATCAATATAGACTGTAAAATGGTTATGTTAACAAATTGGCTGCAACAGTGTTAGGTTTTCAAACTTATAAGCAACTATTTCTAAACAATGGATGTTAAATAGATAATGTTACATTATTGACTTAAAGCACTTTTATGTGTTGACACAATGATGGCGATTGTCCCAAAGTAGCCTATATATAGATCAGTGTATTTTATGGCTGGTGTTAAAATGAAACCCAAGAGATGTTTTAAATAAGGCAGCGGAAGCAGAGTCTCTGAGAGAAAACGTACCAATATCCGGAGCCCCACATCCTACCTGGCCAGTTCCACATGTAATCTCCTGTGCTGAAATTACCAGCGGAGTGTGGGACAGATAACAAATAAATCTAGATAAGAAACAGACACCATGTTTAACTTATATAAAGGCAGTGAGTGCATAAATACTGGAAAAAAGGAAATGCAGCGCACAAACACTCTTACTCTGGAATGACACCGCCCTAGTAAGAACTGGTTCCAGGTGCTGGCTTTGCTGGTTTGCAGTGAGGTAGAAAGAAATCCTGGATAGCCGCACTCTGGGATAAGGACATCTTTATTTTAATAAAATCCAACAATACAGTCAATTGCAGAGACGTACAGGGTGGTAGACTGCTAACGCGTTTCACATCATTTGGATGCTTATTCGTAGCTACCTCAGTGCATAAATACTACTTGAAAAAGTACTGCCACATCTACCCTGCTCCTATAATAGTCCATTATATTTACACCAAGGGAGGATTATATTTAGGGTTCATGCACACTGACATTTATAGTCAAGAAGCTGCAGGTGCAGCATACAGGCTGCCATACAAATAAACGTCTGTACGCCGATTTACTCTTGTAAATGCCAATGCTTTTTTCCAGTGTATGTGAGTCCAATGTATTTCCCGAATGCTGATGGAAAGAAGCATTGCTGTTTACAAGAATATGACCGTATACAGCCATTCACTTGTATGGCAGGCTGTATGTGGCATCTGTGGCTCCGAGGGCAGAGGAAAGCTCTGGGAAATTTACTCTAGGCATATAAAATGCCTGTTAATGTCTGTGTGCATGAACCCATACATAATTTTGCTGAATAATAAATAAACCTGAAACTTCCACTTATGTCACTAGTAAAATACTAAAAATAAGTCTAAAGTTAACTCTAGGTTTCTGTATAACAGTCAAAACAAGTACCAAATCCAGTTACTATATGATGCACTGGCCTCATTAAAGTGGTATTAAACCCAAAAGCAAACATTTATTATATTGCAGCTTACAAATTCTTCGATGTGATGTAGCCCATGGCTACATTGCCGAATATTCATGTATCCACAAGCTGGTTTAAAAGGGAGCAATGTTGAGCATTGAGTTTTACCAGCAATTGACGGCTACTACATATTATCAATTGTGAATTTGTTGAAACCATTAGAAATGCCCAATCTCTCTTTTGTTTCTTCTTAGTTTGTAACCCTTTGGGGGAATTATCTGGTGGCTGTTTATGAAGTATGAACTATTTAAAAGTGTGCCTGCATTGGTCCCTCATGCTCCCCCAGTCTTCAAGGAAGGAGTATGGACAGTGGATTGAGATAAGAGCAGAATTTACCTTTAAAAAAGGTAAGAATGTAGGTGCAGGAGATGCCTTCTAGTAGTGACATAAGACAAAATGTTCTATTCATGATCTCTAGGCCAGGAGTCTCCAAACTTTCTACATAAAGGGCCAGTTTACCATCCTTCAGACTTTAGGGAGGCCGGACTGTGGCCATTGGGAGTAGAAAATGTCCCGGCATCAGTGGGAGTAAACAATGCCCTATCATTGGTGTCATTGGGAGGAATTATGGCCCATCATTGGTGTCATTGGGAGGACTTGTGCCCCATCATTGGTGTCATTGGGCCCCATTGTTGGGGTCATTGGGAGGAATTGTGCCCCTTTTTTGGTGGCAGTGGGGAAAATGTTGCTGCATCGCTGTGTAAGTGGATGAAATAGTGCCCCAAAGCAAGCAAAGGGCCACATCCGGACCCAGGGCCGCAGTGTGCAGACCATTGATCTAGGCTATTTGCTGCTGCTTTAGAGAAGCCAGCACAGAGATCTATAAACATAATTCCTGTACAATTTACAGAGCATGCATAGTGGGAAGAAATCATAGGGATATGGGTGGACAGGACTTACTAATGGCAGGTGGAGCTAGGGTTCTGGTGGCAGATTTTTAGTACTAAAGCCACAGTAGCTTTAAGGTTTTTGCCCTCTCATTAAAACAACCCTCTTTACAGACAAAATGTCTTATTAATAAGCTTTTATAATTTGAGAAAAGGAACAAAAACTCACAAAAATAAGTGAATGGTGCCACATGGTTTCCTTGTCAGTGCAGCAGACTCAAATAAAGCTTAATAATGTTGATCTTATTTGTCCTTTAAGAGCAACTCTAAAAACACAGCAATTCTCAATCCATGCATTAACCCCGCCATTAAATAATAATAACCCTCTGTACATCTCCGGGAAAGTGTCACAATGGCAGAAGGCCAACCTGTGATTTTTGATGGTTCCGCATATTGTGTCCCAGAGCAGTTCTTCAAGTGTAGTCACTGTTTACTCAACCGTCACACTCCACCTCTTAATGCCTGATGTAAATCTTGTCTAAGACTCCCTAGTGTACATTTTCATTCTTCAAAAACAGCTAAGCATTGGAATCATTAAATATATAATTGCAATAAGAAGCATGTTCATGCTGGGCTCCTGATGAGCCCTCCGTTGTATGCCAAGGTTTACGAGGAAGGGTCGGTAAGGAAGGACAACACAATCACACAGATATATTTCATCCCACAGACTACTAGGAATTCTCAGTATTACAAATATTCAGACTGGAATCACCATTGCAGCTTTAAAGAGCTATAATGTAAAGGGCAAACTCTCAAAAACAACTGCAGATAGTAAAATGGAACTTTATCTTCAGCACTTTTTATATTCAGGGTTCCAACATAACCTACATTTTGCCTCTGGAAATATTTGATTTAGAATTCACATTTCCATAGAACTTAAATCTACAGAACTAGGAGGAACTGGGTCACAAACACACTAAGCAGAGCTGCCAACCTCATGGAAGGAATAGGTAAGGAATGCACAGTTGAAACCTATTCTCGGCTTTATAGATTTATCCCTGGACATAATTGCATTGGAAAATGTTATTTATTACTTTGCTGACTCCAACACGCTCATTACCATAGTTTAGTTAAAGTGTTTGTTACCCTAAAAAACAAACAAAAAAAAAACTATCCTGTTCCTTTAAAACATGAATAACACCACTGTGCTTGTGCTGTGTAATTTGGCCCATTCTTTCACCTAATATACCTGGCTGATCCTGCCTGGTTGTGCCCTACCCCCTGTAAGCTGACCACAGTTTATCATGGATGCTGAGCCCTGACACCGCGTTCAGTTTACGTGCCCCGCACCCTATAGCTGTCAGTCGGGCAGAGGAGAGAGCTGAGGAGTCACGAGAGCGCTGGGAGACGCTCTGATATAATGTACAGATCGGCAGCTTTTTTTATATATAAAACAGACACAGGGGCACATAACGTTTTGGTATAGAGGGGATGGCAAGTTTTTATACTGTTGACTTAACAATCACTATAATGCTTAACTTCAGACAAACAGCTAAATACGAAAAATGAAATGCATATTATACACGGGGGGGGGGGGGGGGGCATTTTACCTGTCATAGGATTTGTATTTATTTTCATCCAGTCCTGGGATTTTCACAGCCCTGAAAGACAGCAAATCTAAAGAAAAAGAGCTGACTTTTTTTTTCAGCAGTTAAGCACCACAGCTTGGTCACCTACCTGCCCTCTTCTGTCAGTGGACTGTAAAAGAGAAGCAGCAGGCTGAAGAGCTGATCTAGAATGTATCTACACTGTAGAGTGTACACACATGTATACTGTAGGGCACTTGATTGGATAATAGTGGTTTCCCTCCCTATGAACCTTAGTCACATTTAGGTATTTAGTTGAGTAGTTGTTTTCAAAAAATGCAATGAACAGTTTTTATCTCCTTTTACATAAATATATAATTGCATTTGTTTGTGTTTCTAGCTGCTTGGAGTTCAGCTTTAAAGTGACTTAAAGCTCCGGTTTAAAATGAACTCTAAAGCTGGAGTTCAACTTTAACGTAAGGCTGAATTCCAGCTTTGGATACACTTTACATAGTTTGTTTGGACCAAGCTGCCCTAAATGAATCATGTCCCTCACTATGATGTGAGGCCGCTGGATGTGCTGTATAAACTGTATGTAGCTGAGGCTATATACAGCATACTGCAATGTGTTCCGGGTTCAAGCCAAGACTTTAAGTTTTATACCTGGAACACATTAGAGTCTATCTGAGCGGCGCTCAGCCATTCAGAGAAAGCAATGTATTCTAGCAATGAATACAAAGCTTCCTCCAATTGGCTGAGTCTGAGAGGTGGGCTAATGATGTAACAACCACTGACTCAGCTAATCAGAGGAAGCTTTGTATTCATTTCTAGAATACATTGCTTTCTCTGAATGGCTGAGCGCCGCTCAGAAAGCAATAGATATTGTTTTCCGGGTATGAGACACAGTGCGGTATGCTGCATGTAGCCTCAGCTACATTCAGTTTATATAGCACATCTAGCGGCCTCACATATTAGTGAGGGACACTAAATCAATCTCCAAATTGATTTTTTTTTTTTTTTTGCTACTGTGATCTGACTTCTTGTTAGAGGGTGGCTACGTTCATTCTCCATGGTTCCACTGTATGTAAGGACATAGAGGCCACCCTCTCTTGCTCTCTCCCGAGATGGACTATGGGGAAAGGTATAAGGTCAGGAGCTCATGGCTCATGGAGAATTTTACAAGGAGGCAGAAAATCACAATAAGGGACAATTTCATAAAAAATAGATTACAAGGCCATTACAGTGATATTAAACACACGCTTCACATTGTAGTAAAAGTACCTTTTTCCTAATCAATATACAGCTGTCACATGACCCAGATCTTTCCCAGCCTTCCTGCAGGGAAGCATAAGCAGGAGGAGCTTGTAGTCCTTCTGCTGCTGGTCACATGTTACCTTTTCCCATTTATACCTAAAGACTCTGGTGGCATAACTATTTGATACGCCTGAACAAATATTAGCAAAAAATATTCCAAATGTGATGAAGTGCCAGTTTCCAAAGATTTTCCCTGAGAGGCATAAACATAAAAAAAAGAGCAGAAATAAATAAAGATTTAAAAAAAAAAAAAAGGGACAGTTTTTCTTATTTTCTGATGATTGCCCTGTGTGTTCTTTGCTTTCCTTTAGCTTAAACTTAACAACAAGCTAAATGCACAAAGTCAAAAGTCAAATACTTTGGATTCTGTTTAGCCACCTTTGTAATTCACAAATCCTATAGTTGGATTTTTTTTCTTTTGCATGTGCATCTAGCAAGCCATTGTAGGTGTAGAATGTACTTCAACCGAGGGTGGGAGAATTCAATGTGTAGGCAGGGCCTAGCCAAGGGGAAACCAAACAGGAGGAGACCACATACAGTCCTTGATGCTTGCAATTTAGCCTGTATTGTATATATGGTAAGGCAGCAATGAATAAAGACAGTTTTCTATAGGCACTGGTGTTAGACAATATGGCATAAGGCAATATAGCAGTGGTATTTGTTACAGTGTGACCAGAGCTTGGGGCCTGTATTACTGGAGGATGGCTTCCGCTGGAGGGCTGGCAGTTAGTGGTGTATCTGACTGCACTCTGTTGCGGCTGAGAAGAGCCCCACCTCACTAATCTGGATACCAGGATGTTTCCTCTGCACAGGAGTTGTTCCTGTCACTCTCTGTAACAAGTGCGGTCTCGGTCCCTGACTCTGCCTTTCTCAACCAGAGTGTCGTGACACCCTGGGGTTCTGCCTGAGGTCCTCGGGGGTTGCCAGGGGTATCCTGGTTGAAAAAGGCTGCCTCAAACTCCCGCTTCACCAGACATCAGCACAGAAGGAGCTCAGCCAACACAGGTGCAGTGAAAAGCAGTGAAAGGGGAGGCGTCTTCCTGAGCTTTCCGCCTCCCCCTACAAGACAGCACTCGGCAGTGCAAGGCTATGTGTTGTGTATGCATGCAGGGCCGGTAGAGGAGGGGGTGGGGGAGCATACATCCTACTAACTAAGTGTCCCCTGGTACTGACACTGCAACTGGCCTGCTGATTCAGAGCTACACCCCACAGCCAGCCATATGTTCCTTGCAGTTCACTAGCTTGGCCAGACTCGCTCTTCACTTGGCCATCACTGCCCACAGCTGTGGATTTTAATGGAAGAATGATTTTGCCCTAGGGCTCTAGTTAGGGAGGAAAGCATGGGTGGAGGGTGAGGTTTGGCTTGCAGAGGTTAACAGAGAGAGTAGGGTACAAAGGTGTGCAAGGGGGTTTTGGGGTACAGGGGGGTTTGGAGTACAGAGGAGAGCAAACAGGGGGGTGTGGGGTGCAGAAGTGAGCAGACAGGGGGTTTGGGGGTACAGAGGTGAGCAGAGAGGGGGGTTTGGGGTACAGAAGTGAATAAAGAGGTAGGTTTGAGGTACTGGGGTGAGCAGACAGGGGAGTTTGTGATGCAGAGGTTATCAGAAAGGGTTTTCGGGTGCAGAGAGTAGCAGGGGGTTGGGGATACAAGGCTGAGCCCAGTGGGATTGCGGTGCAGAGGGTTAGTAGAGAGGGGGAACATGCAATGTGATTTTTGCAGCCTATTCATTTGACTCGGCTGCAAATCGCACTGAAAAAGTAAGTGCATGCACTACTTTTAAAAAAAATGCCACACCAAACCGCATGGTACTGCGGTACCATGCAGTTTTGGTGCCTTTCAAAGAAGAAAGGTACTTGTACTGCAATCTCGTGTGAGAAAAGGTGCATAGGGGAATGTAGTAATCATATAAAAATATAAGAATAGTTCCTATAAAAAATTCATAGGCAAGCCGTTTACTTTAAGGCCTTCATTAAAAATCATGAGGGGCATACCTCAGGGTTAGAAAAGAAAAAGCTTTAATTCCAGCTTTTTTTTTTTTTTTTTTTTTTTTTTTATATCCTAAAGTTAAAGCTGAACTCCAAGCTATAAGAGACCAATTTATTGCACGCTGTGACGCTATATTTATGAGTATACAATTAGATGTATTTTTTTTAAATGCAAGCAGTATTTTTTTTTGTATTATTCTTTTTTCTTCATACCATGGTACAAATGGTATTCAGCAACTTTACCAAAGTCTTTCTTTCTAAATTTTTTAAGGTAATATTATGGTTTTTGTGAGATGAAATTTACTTTAGGGAACAAATTGCCTTTACAATATCTTTTTGCCTTTTCCAGTTCCATTGTTTTCTTGTAAGTGTTTAAATCCTTTCTGGGCACTAATCCTATTGCTCAGATATAATTAGAAAAACATTTACAGGAAATCAATGCATTTATGTATTTTGCGCTATCATTGTCCCACATGGACATTGATTTCCTCAGCACAAGCAGATATTGATGAAGTTCACACGTTATAAAGGATTTTTAAAGTTCAAGCCACACACATAGCTGCAGTGATCTAACTTTAGTAAAACAACCTTATGTATGTGTATGTTCCCCTTATTTTTACCTAGTCATCCTGCCAGAAGTACATAGTATTTCATCTTAGGACAGGAATATAGATCATCTCCCCCACTGCTCTACTCCATAACAGAGGAGGTGTCCCGTAGTCCACAGAGAAAGCTGGAAACAATGCTGACTGATAACAGTGCAGCAGAGCCAAAGAGCACAGGAAAATATCAGTTTATCGAACAGATATAACAAAATGTTTTCAATGGTGTATTTACTGTCAAAGACAAACCAGATGCATATACTGTACATAAACTTAATTGTTTGGGTTCACATGCATTTGAAGACCACTTTACCACTGTATTAATATTTGGTGTAAGGAGTTACTGTACCAGGGGCGGACTGACAACTCATGGGGCCCCCAGGCAATCAGAGATTATGGGGCCACACAGTATACACACACAGTATACACACACACAGTATACACACACACAGTATACACATACATGTACACACAGTATACACAGACATGTTTCTATTGGCTGAGAAGGTACTGGAGAGGTGGGGCAGCTATAATCTCGGGATTTTTAGACCAAAAGGATGTCGGTAAGGGACATTTCAGAGACAGATGTAAAAAAAACACAGATTTTTACAT
Organism: Aquarana catesbeiana; assembly: GCF_042186555.1. Taxonomy (NCBI): domain Eukaryota; kingdom Metazoa; phylum Chordata; class Amphibia; order Anura; family Ranidae; genus Aquarana; species Aquarana catesbeiana. The sequence goes on from NC_133329.1 coordinate 337,372,866, forward strand.
ACTGTCCCTGGTTTTACTGAGGCTGGCAACCCTGATGGGGCCCCCTAGTGGCCCAGGGCCCTCGGGCAGTGCCCAAGGGGCTCAATGGTCAGTCCACCCCTGTACTGTACATCAAATTTTAGATCCAGTAAGGCTAGTTTTTAGAATGGTAAGAAGGGAATGACTTTGATCTACCATACCAGTAATTAAAATGTCTACTTACAAATTGTAACTTCTAAAAAAAAGGCAACTCAGCTATAACTTAATGGCTGCTATGGTAGGGACATTCTTTAAGTACAAGTTATTACAAATTCCTTTCTAAAATTATGAAAATATTTTTTTCTTTTTTATATCTTCCCAAAACTTACTGCAAAAAATAGACTTTTTAGAAAGTCTAGCTAGATAAACCAATGCTTCAAAGTTTCAGTGCTGCTGAAAATCTTCACAAATTCCTTAGACTGAAATCAGTAAATTCTCAAGATAATGCTCTCAGCCAGTTCACTGGAGGGGCCCCCCCATCCATGCGCCCGGCCCCTTTCAGGACGCCGGACACATGGATTCCTATGGCAGGGGTGGGAGGGGGTGGTACTTTTTGAAGCACCTGATTAGAGCCAGAGGCTCTAATAGGCTTCAAAATATTGTGGGCCCGGGGCGCAGAGAGTGCACCCCGATCCCACTCAATTGTGTGACAATAGCAAATACATTTTCGCTATTTTCACACTAATGCTCCTCCCCACCAATCAGGGAGGCAGGTCATCAGACCTGTTTCCCGATTGGCCAAAGCGCCAGGGCATCCTATTGGAAAAAAAAAAAATAAAAAAAAATAAAGTTCAATAGCCAGTGCGGCTCTTCTGCTTGATTCCGAGTATGCGTGGAATTTTTTGCGTCGGAATTGTGTACACACGATCGGAATTTCTGACAATGGATTTTGTTGTCGGAAAATTTGAGAACCAGCTCTCAAATTTTTGTTGTCGGAAACTCCGACAAAAAATGTCCGATGGAGCCTATCGAACTCCCAACAAGCTCCCATCGAATATTTGTTGTCGGAATGTCCGATCGTGTGTACGTGGCATTAAGAGTAACAGAAAACATTTTTTAGGTATTGAGTGAGAGCACTGAGCAAGACATTGTCAATTTTTAATCTCATAGATTGGGTGATAGTGAGAATTTGCTGCACTACCGAAAATCTTATTTGTAGCAGTCTGCAATCAAATTAATGTGATACAAACATAGATTGGTCTAATGTAGATTAAAATGGTTGTAAAGGTAGAAGGTTTTTTTTTTTTTTTACCTTAATGCACTCTCTGCATTAGGGTAAAAAACCCTCTGCATGCAGCTCCCTGCTCTCTCCCTCCTCACAGGACAGATTGTCAAAGGCGGTAGACATTGGCTTCTGCTGCTTTCAATAAAATCCTGTGACAAGGGAGCAGGGGTGGGGCCAAATCGTACTGTCTGGGTCTATAGACGCAGGCAGCACAGGATCGATATTAAATGCTTGTTAAAGGAGAAGTGTGAGATTATAAATGTAGCAGAGTCTTTAGCCTCTTCCAGTCTAATGAGGACCTCAAAGGCCAAAGATAGCTGACATCCTTCTGTAAGTAGTGGGTTGTGAGGCAAAGTGGGTGCAAGGTGTAAGTTATTGGGCGCCAGACACTTCTTGAATGCAAAAGAGATGTTTATTTCTTTTACAGTCTTTCTTTTATGAGGGAAAGAGGGTTAGGGCCAGGACACCCTTAAGCAGTTGCAATTTCAATTGGCAGACTCAGAGACTTCAATAGGACAGCCGTACAGGGAAAAGCCCCAGCAAGGCGCCACATCTGCACGTGCAGGATTGCTGTCTCCTATGGCAACAGTCTTTAACAGTTCCTAACACAAATTGTAACAGTCCTCTCAGCTTCACTACAACCTCTACTTGTAGTTATTTAGCCCCTTTGAGCTCCTGGTCTCTCACTGGACCCCCTGATTCACTGACTCCCTGAAGCTCCTCAAAGCGTTGTGGTGGTATATCCCTCAAGCGTCAGCCACGCTTCGTTGCTGGGTCCCTAGCTTGGCACTCAAGATACTTCTCAAGCTTCACCCTGCTAACCAGTTTGGTCCCTGACTTGATCACCGCCTGAAGTTTCCCAATTCTCCACCTTGCCCGTTCGGTGAGAATGCTGCTCCAGTTTTTGCTTCAGTTACTCACTGTGGTCCCTGGTAAACGTGGTTGGTCCCTTAGTGGTGACAGTTTCCCTTCTACCTCCGACCACGACAGGTTCTCCAACCGGCAGAACCGTCACTTCTGGTTGGACTGCAAGCTGCAATCCCAACCCTGCGCTGCCCTCTTACTTCTGGATAGGCCCTTACCCAGCCTGGCAGCCAGATGCCCCCGGGATAGGCCCAATCTCTGGCCTAGCAGCCAGGGGCGTACAACACACGTCCACCCAGACAGCCATCCAGGTGGCACAGAACCTAGATCACCTGACTCCACCCCAATATATAGGCTCTCCCAGCAGGCCAAAGGATTCAAGAAAACCCCTGCCCATTGGCTGAGATACCTCATATACCCATAACCTGACTTTGAGTTATCCTTCTCATATCTAGTACCACCAAGCACCCGGCCACCTAGTAGTAGAAGGGAAAAGTACAACAAGGTCAAACTTAAGGAGAAATCAATGGATCTCTAACAATTGACTAAGGTGACTACTCCTGGCGAGCAAATCTGTGAGGAGCATCCCTGACTAAACCCCAGGTTACTACAAAAAAACAAACATACATAATCACCTTGATGCTGCAGCATCTGTCTGACACTGCAGCTGTCCTCTGCTGGCTCTAAACCTGAGAACTGACAATCACATGATCCCTGATCACTTAGTTCTCAATAAGTTCTGAGCAGAGAGCAGTGACTGTCAGTCATCTGCTCTGCCCCTCCAGTGCTCACTGGAACATTCAGCTGATAAGGGAGCCGAAGTGACTGGCTCCGGCTCTCAGCCAAACCCTGAGAGGCTGAGCCAGCTGACAATCAGACATCTGGGTGGATTCCAGCAATATGGCCAGGGTCCTTCCAGAGTCTGTCAGCCGACAGCATGCTTTAGCCCGCCATCTGCTGTTTATGGGTCCCAGCAGAGCACAACTAAGTGCACTCCAATGACCCAGAAAAGAAGTATGGCCAAAAAAGCTTTGTCATTGCTTGTTACATATCATTAACATACGTGGTACACCAGTTTTCTGAACAAGAGTGTACATCCATTGTTAGGTACGTTCCAGCATCATGTGACCATTGTTTATGTCAACACAGGAATAATGAAATTTTTAATGGGTAACCTATGCGCAACATTTGACAGAACTGTGTATATAAATCCACCAATTTGGAGAAAGAACATAAAAGAAGGCGAGAAAGAAAAGCAGAAAAAAGAAGAAAGGTGTGAAGAGGTGTTTCATGTCCCTTCATTTGTCCTGCAGTCCAGTTTACAGCGTTATTCAGTGTTCTTATTAAATTGAATGTATCCATGGGTCCCAAATCTTTTAAAATAAAAGTATACGTATTGTCATCCAGAGTACCATTATCCATTAAAGTTTTGTGTTTATCAATGCAAACGGATAGACAAAGACCTCCATGATCTGGTGATTGCTATCCTCGGAGCTAAAAATATAAAGGAGGTCTCACACACCCAAACAGGAAAGAAGGAAGGATATGGAGCTGTTTCCTGAATAGACAAGCTGTGTGCTGAGCTCCCTCCCCCATCACAATGTTATCTCTTGTTGGGAAGACTTCTCAGAAGTGACTCATGCTGATAACAGAGGAAGAAGCACCAGAGAGAAATGACACTTAGTGCTACGGGGATAGACAAGTAAACACTACAGATATGTGCTTTGTTCAGGTTTACAACCACTTTGAAGGAAAATTGTAACTACTGTATTTATCGGTGTATAACACGCACTTTTTTGCCCTGAAAATAGGGGGCAAATCACGGGTGCATGTTATACGCCAATAGTGTACCTTGGAGGGGAAGGAGGGGGATGAGCGCCACCAGAATTCACAGAGCCGTCATGTCCTGTTTACTCGGCTCTAATTTGGCTCTCATGTCACACACAGTCCCGCCTCCACCACCGGCATTGGTCCAGTGTTCTGTCTATCACAGGAGCTTGTCAAATGCCGATGGTGGAGGCGGGACTGAGTGTGTGTGTGACTGCTGACTGAGAGCCGAGTAAACAGGAGATGAAGGTTTGGTGATTTCCTGTACTGTTCAGGCTGCATTGATAAAAGATGGTAAGGCTGCAGATGAGCATTGAGGCTAAAAATTTATCAGGCTGCATTGATGAGATGGGCTGCAGATGGGCATTGATCAGGCTGCATTGATGAGATGGGCTGCAGATGGGCATTGATCAGGCTGCATTGATGAGATGGGCTGCAGATGGGCAATGATCAGGCTGCATTGATGAGATGGGCTGCAGATGGGCATTGATCAGGCTGCATTGATGAGATGGGCTGCAGATGGGCATTGATCAGGCTGCATTGATGAGATGGGCTGCAGATGGGCATTGATCAGGCTGCATTGATGAGATGGGCTGCAGATGGGCAATGATCAGGCTGCATTGATGAGATGGGCTGCAGATGGGCATTGATCAGGCTGCATTGATGAGATGGGCTGCAGATGGGCATTGATCAGGCTGCATTGAAGCTGCAGGTGGGCATTTTTCAGGCTGCATTAATGGGAGATGAGGCTGCAGATGGCCACTAATCAGGCTGCATTGATGGGCCCTGAACCTAATTTTAATTCAAAGTTATTTATTTAAAAAACAGGTTTTTTTTCCTGAAACTTCCCTCAACTTAAAATGAAGGTGTGTGTGCTATACGCCTGTGCGATAAATACGGTAGTTTTGCAGTTCCAAGGTGAAATGCTTGGCTTATTAATAGATTATATTAACCTTGGCATTTTGCCATTTTCTGTTGATCTGTTTTCACTCAAGGCACACACTTAACAGTTGCTTATACAATTAACATGTAGTAAAATTGTGTTACAGAAATAGTAAATATAATAATATCACCACGCTGCACAGAGAAGACTGAAAAATAATTGAATCAAATAAAATAGGCCCAAAATATTGCTTGTAATAAGGATGTTTACTTTTAAAGGGATTTTCCACTTTCAACAAAATGCAGATGCAGATTGATGGAGGTCTGCTCTCTCTGAACCTCTGCCAATCAGCAGTCTACACAGTGTATAAAAGCAGCTCCAACACTGCAAGGATGCTTGAACTGCTCACAGCGTTTTGGTGCGATAGAGCTCTAAGCTGCTAAGCAGGCCCATGACGAACGCTGCCTGAGGTGGCCCTTTTTTACTGCCCTCCTCCTCCAAAGCGGGCCACTTCGGTTGGCAGTCTGTTCACTGATATGGAGTCTGTTAAATGTGCAGGCTCAGTGTCACTGGGTAAAAAATCTCTGCCCGACCACTGCATCTGACACACAGGCAGGCACAGTGGATGGAAGCGCTGTGTTTAATGACACTGAGTCTGCACTGTTAAAGTTGGACACCAGGAAGTAGACAAAATCTACCCTTGCAGTGGTTCCCCCCACTGCACTGAAGAGTTATATTTGTTTAGTCTAGGGGTGCAGGGATAAGTTGAATTACTTTCCTTATCCCTTAGTCCAGCACGTTCAAGCACTGTTCTCTTCTTCCTGAAGTTCTGGGCGGTCTCTTGATGTTATCAATCACAGTGCCAGGCTATTAACCCTGCATTGTGCATGGAAGTGGTGAGCCTGCTACTGCGGCTAAGAACACTAGTAGGCAGGTTGGTTTGATAGTTGTCCAGGCTGTTCGGGTGGGAGCTGGTTAAATCTTCCTTCACACTTTCCTGGGCATTTTTCCGGGCCCTCCTTCCTGTGCTATAAATAAAAAGGGGCAGAAAACTCTGCTCAGAGTGCTTTTTGTCGGCAGCCTGCATGGGAAGAACCATAAGGCCAGAGATGAAGATGTAGTTGTCTGCAACTCCTGGATCACACTATAGGAATCTTACTGAACTAGGACTTTGCCTCTTAAGGACTCTTACCTCTGGGAAGGTACTCGCCGGGTAACCTGGGTTTAGATGAGCTGCATTTTATTGTTTGACTGTATTTTTCGAGCTGACCAGTAAAGCCTGTTCTCAGTGACAGCCGCTCAATCAGGGGCGCCGCCCCCTAATCCATGTGTAGGCCCCTAAGCTACATGCAGGGTGCTATACGCATGGATTTCAAAGTTTTTATTTTTCTGAAGCATATGATTAGAACCTGAGGCTCTAATTGGCTTCAAAAAAGAGTGGGCTCGGGGCGCAGAGCACTGCGTCCTGAGCCCACCCAGTTGCGTGACATTAGCAAATTAATATTTGCTAATGTCTTCCTGCTTCTCCTCCCGGCCATTCAGGAAGCAGGTCCTGAGACCCGATTGGCCAGAAAGTCTTAGGACTCCCGGTCAATCGGGTCTCAGGACCCACTTTCTGTTCGTCAGGACCCACTTTCTGTTCGTCAGGACCCACTTTCTGTTCAGCACGGGGGGGCAGAAGCACTGCCTCTTCAGCCGGGGGAAGAAACAGCCCTGGCTCTTCCCTCGGAAAGCTGGAGCGAGGAGCAGCAGGTGGAGGGGCAGCAACAACCTCTTTAAGCTTCCAGGAGCCCTACCCCAGATCCAGCACCACCTCGTCATCAGCCTCCTAAGGTAAGGGCACTGATCGACGCCTTCCCATCTGTCTTCCACATGGGGGGGGTTGGTAGTGCGAGTGAGGGGGACAGGTTTGTTTGCCGCCCCCTCCAAAATATTGAGCACCAGTCGCCACAAACTGTTTCATGACTGGTCTGAATTATTCAAAGGGGTGCATGGAGGTAAATCATGTATTTAAAAGAACAGGGCCTATAAAGTATATATAGGGGTAAAGAGAAAAGAACGGAAAATGAGAGGAATACAGTTGCTACGGGAAAACATGAACTTCTGGGAATGTAATAGCAGCCAGACAGCGAGAAGTGGTACCGGGCATTGGGGACAGATCCTCCAGTAGCAAGGGGATTGGTGCTCTGACTCCTCTCCTAGAGGTCAGTTCCCCAAAAATACTCGGGACTGAACTCACTATACAGAGACCACAAGGACTTAGCTGCATGGTATGGAAGAGCTGCAGGAGTTAATTAAGTGCCCGCATGAGGTCTGCGCTAAGTGCGCGGCAGGACCCTAGTCTGTCACTGGGAGTGAGTTGACAGAAAAAGCTGAATTTGTGGAACAGGACACAAGCTCAGCTGGAGGACACAGTGTGCAGTGAAATGGGACAGAGTTACAAAGAAGAGATTTCTATGTTGATTCACAGTTGCATATGGTGTATGTCTCACATCTAATCTAGGGTTCTGCCTTAATGTTGATTTTCACATGAATGCGGCCCCACCTGGTCCCGAGCATTAGTGAGCATGTACATGCGAAAGGTACTCCCACATGCAGGGCGAGTAGGCCCCACACACTTTTAAGTGGGGGCTGCACTGGACCAGTTACATGGATGAAGTCCATGCTGTCAACCCATGCTGGATTGAATGCGAGCAAGCCATCTCTGTTACCTTCTGCTTGACAGCCATTGATCTTCTGTGGGTCTTGAGGTCTGGGTTGGGCTGAGACCCGTGTGGTCTGCACCACTGAGCCATTATCTGTCAGTCTAGACATCCAGTCATGTTCATATCTTTGATTGCTTCCACTTCCTTAATCTCTGATGAAGACTTTATATATGTTGAAAGGTGTTGGGTTGACTTGGTGGATATGCAATTTAATTTAATAATTTCATGTATCCCTGCAGTGTATGTATATTGTACGAATGGTATAAAATCAGGGCGTGAAGTGTCTAGACCAGCCAATTTTAAACCTGTTGTTCATTAAAAGTTTTTTTTTTTACTTTTTATACACCAATTTATAATTATGTGATTTTTACTGCTGCAACAAAAGTCCCATGGGAGATATCTTTTGTCTAGTGCATCAGAGATGGAGCAGCCTTCTACCCGTGATATAATTGCAACTGTCTGCTTTGGATGGAGGAAGCTTTCCCGACTCAGGAATAAGAGTATTACATCTTACCCCTGCACTCCTAGACTATACAAGCCTTTAACCATTGGGGGGGGGGGGGGCACTGCAGAAGTAGTTTTTTTTTATCTAATACCTGGAGTTTATCTTCAACAACCTTTGAGAGGCTCACCCACACAATGGCCAGGCAGGAAGCTTAAAGCATTTGTTACCCCAACACTTCATATTCCTGATATGTGCCTGCTGTACCATGTACTTGTAGGGAAAAGTATCATGCTCTCTTTTTATTGCTTCCTTTCTGTGAAATCCCTGGTGTTCCTGCCAGTCCCCTTGCATTTCTATTAAAAACTGACCACACTAAGCAGGAGAGCACAGCATGGTCAGTTCTCTAGCTGTGCTGGGAACTCCATGGGGGTTATTTACTAAAGGAAAATCCACTGTGCACTACAAGTTCAAACTACAAGTGCAAAGTGCACTTGAAATTGCACCGAAGGTGCACTTGGAAGTGCAGTCGCTGTAAATCCGAGGGGGACATGCAAGGTAAATAAAAAACAGCATTTTAGCTTGCACACGATTGGATAATAAAATCAGCAGAGCTTCCCCTCATTTCAGATCTACCCCTCAGATTTACAGCGACTGCACTTTCAAGTGCACTTTCAGGTGCACTTTGCACTTGTAGTTTGCACTTGTAGTGCAAAGTGGATTTGCCTTTTGTAAATAACCCCCATATGGTCTCCTCCAATGATCACACTTGTCCTTACAAGCCTCTGCTGCACAGCCTTTCACTGGGAAGCTCGGTGTGCTGCTGTTTTTCCTCCCCCAGCTCTTATGCAGATGAGAACAGAGGGAATGTGATCACTTATAAAAAGGGAAAAAAGGTATTTAGGATGTTTTGATTTTTATATCTATACAAAAATGTTTTGCATTTAATTTCGATTTTAAACTGAATGGGTTGTTTTACAAGGTGATCATTTACAATCACTTTAATAACCCTGAGCCTGTGACAGTGTCATTTCAGCCACAGTGCCAACCCCCCCCCCCCCCCCACCTCCAATTGCATCCATGAGTGGGCTTGCTACTAACCAAATGCAAAACTACTGTAAGCTGCACCTTTAGCATGGCTATGGACATTACATTTATCTTTATTACATATTCTTAACAAGCGAGCAATAAACTATAAACCAGGCTCTTACTCTACAAGTAACATTATAACACCGCATGGTGATCATTAAAAAGGAGGAAATGTGTGTTAGCATGGGGCAAAAAAATTACATATGAGGATAAAGTTTTACTATGCTTGGAGATGGGCTTTAACTTTCACTATACCACCGACACAGTGAATAAAAATTGAGCATGAAACAGAGCAAAGTGCAACTGGAAAACATTTAACAAGACATCAATTAACATCACACACCACAGCATAATAAACACTGCTAGTCAATGTTTGCATTTCCTGTGTTAACTACAGGCACAAGTTGATCATTAGCTCTACCACAAATCAATATTCAGATCTTTTATTGCAAAATCACTCCCAAATAGACATGATGATGGGAACAAAAGACAAATATGACTCCCACACAGGCAATAGGAAACCATTTAAAATTGTTAAATGAGAGCTTTGGTCTCCATTATTTGTAAAAGTATCTCTCAGACTTGAAAAAAAAAAAAAAAAGAAAAAAAGAAGCAGGAAAGTGAACACACCAAAGGGAGTCAGCAATAAAACCGACCTCCAGGCAGCAAAAACTAAATAAATAAATCATTTAAAAAAATCATTAAACGTCATTTTCATTAGAGCTGGAAAAAAATATCTTATTTGGATTCTGACAAACAGGATTCTGGATATTTTTTATCAATAAATGTGGGTACATTTTGCTAATCCTGCGCCTTGGCAACTGTTTCTTTTCACAAAAAAAAGAGACATTTGCCCACCTGTGTTGTTTATCTTACTGCCAAATGGGGCAATTAAGGCTACCATGTTCACGTCGCTTTGCACCACATTAGTTTTGTGAGATGTTGGCAAACCCACTCATTAAAGTCAAAGGGACTGTGCTGCAACCACATGCCAAATGCAGCTATGCCAGTTGTAGCACAGAATTTCAATGGTAGGTCCCTTTCACACTGGGGCGGTGGGTTAGTCTGCGGTAAAGCGACACTATTTTTAGTGGCACTTTACCGTCAATTTTGCGGCGCTATTTGGCCGCTGCAGCAGACGGTATAGCCACGCTACCCCAGTGATTTCAATGGGCAGGAGCAGTTTAGGAGTGGTGTATACACCGCCCCTTTACTGCTCCAAAGATGGTGCTAGCAGGACTTTTTTTATCGCCCTGCCAGCGCACTGCCCTAGTGCTTTCACATTGGAGAGACAGCAGCGGCTCTTTCAGGGCACTTTGCAGGCGCTATTTTTAACGCTGTAGCACATGCAAATCGCCCCCAGTGTGAAAGGGGTCTTAAAATCCCCCTTGGGATTGCAAAACAGGCAAACCATTAGGTGACAGTATTGCCTTCAGAATGCTTGTAAACCAAATCTATCCGAAAAGTGATTCACCACAAATCACTTTTTAAAGCCTGTCACTTGCGTGAAAGAAGTATAACACTGTGTATATGCTATTCCATAGTTTTTATGAAATCATTGTATTACAGCTGATATAGAAAAGTCTATAGGTAAACATGAATTGCTTGAACAACTGTGTTATATACTAGCCACATCTAAACTGGCCACGTTAATATAAACCCTACATATTTATGGGACAACCCTGTAACTGCTAAAAATAGTCGTCTCCTAACTTTCTAAACAAAGGGCCAGTTTACTGTCCTTCAGACTTTAGGGGGGCCAGACAATGGCCAGTATAAGTAGAAAATGTCCTGGCATTGTTATTGAGGTAAGGATTAGGGCCTCAATGTTGGTGCCAGTAGGATGAATGATGCCCTATCATTGGTGCCAGTGGAAGGAATAGCACCCCTTCGTTGGTGTCAGTGCAGGAATAACTGCTCCATTGTTTGTGTCAGTGTGGGAGCAATATTGTCTCATATCAGTGGGAGGAAAGGGCCGCATCCAGCCCCTGGGCTGCAGTTTGGAGATCACTGAAGCATGTGCAGAAATGTTAATGTTGTTACTATGTCTGTGACACCACCTCTTCCTCAGCATGTCATACCTGAGCAGCTCTGCTACCATGATGTAGTAAGAGCCTGCATTGTCATACACCTGCATGGGCTTGGTTTTCACCCAGTGGAGCAATGGGAACAGATGCTGGGTGCTTTAATTCTTGTAATTTGCACCTTAGCTAAAAATATACCAGAAGAGGCACCATAGCATAGCAAATATATTCCCCCCGTTAATCCATTCTACAAGCCTTTTGTCAGACAATAACTGTCCTGTAGGGACATACATTTTGGAGAAAGGAACCTTAGTGCACCACGGAGGCCATAGGCATCCAAAACTTCCGTGTGAAATGCTGAACAGTCTAATGGAGGCTGCAGAGCTGGAGAAGAGAGATGGGGTCACCGGGGAAGTGAGGCTTGCCTTCTATTGCTGAGAAGACTGTTCTATTTTTTTTTTTTTTAACCAACTGACAGGGTCACTTTAAGAAACAAAATATTCTTTAGCTAGGATTTACATGTATTTTAAAGTGGACCTTGCAGTAAAATGCAATTTCAGCTTATAATGTCGGTCATCCCACTTTGCAAAAATCACTAGCTCTTAGCATGTGCAAAAGGCACTTGCAAGTAAAAAAAGTTGCACTTACCTAGCTGAGGCTAATGTCATACTCCTTGCAGCAAGATACTGAGGAATACAGAGAAGTCTAATGCCCCGTACACACGGTCGGACTTTGTTCGGACATTCCGACAACGAAATCCTAGGATTTTTTCCGACGGATGTTGGCTCAAACTTGTCTTGCATACACACGGTCACACAAAATTGTTGGAAAATCCTATCGTTCTAAACGCGGTGACGTAAAACACGTACGTCGGGACTATAAACGGGGCAGTAGCCAATAGCTTTCATCTCTTTATTTATTCTGAGCATGCGTGGCACTTTGTGTGTCGGATTTGTGTACACACGATCGGAATTTCCGACAACGGATTTTGTTGTCGGAAAATTTTATATCCTGCTCTCAAACTTTGTGTGTCGGAAAATCCGATGGAAAATGTGTGATGGAGCCCACACACGGTCATAATTTCGGACAACAAGGTCCTATCACACATTTTCCATCGGAAAATCCGACCGTGTGTACAGGGCATAAATCTCGCAATCTCCGCATTGCCAGGAATCTTCTCGAAGGATGGTGACGTCATTCCTAGAGATGCAGAACACTGGTCTAAAGTAAATATAAATCTGATTTTTTTTTCTTTACAAGTATCTTTTGCCGTACTAAAAGCTGGGGAATTTTATAGTGGGAGGGGCCTGGGCATTTTATGCAGACCTTGCATTGTACTGCAAGGTCAGCGCTAAAGACAAAATGAGTTCAAAGCTCTTTAAAGATAACCATCATTGCACGTGTCTTTAGTGGAAATATGCGACTACAGATATGGGTCAGTGTGGTCAAGCAAACATCTGATAGCCGCACTCATTCACTACATCAATGACCCATGACCTAATTAATGTAGTGATTGTGACATTAAAGCTAGCAACACTCCACTACCAGTCCTTATCTCTAAAAATAAGAACGACTCAAGATCTGTTGGTCAGTTCCGTGTTGCTTACATTTATGGTCATTGAGTAATGCGCTTCAAAAGCTGCATACCAAAACTTCCTGGATTCTTCAAAGAATTTCTGAGTGGAAAACTGGTTCATAGAAACTAGGTGGAACACTTTAGAGAGTACTACACAGAACAAAAAAAAAACTTTGTCAAAACTAACCATTAGAAAAGCTAAAGTTTTTAAATTCAAACTGCATGTAAGTACAAAAAATAAAAGCTGAATTCCAAGTATGGATAATTTTGCATAATTACATTGGTCCACCTTGCATATTCCACACATGGTTGATCCCTGTGGAAGCAGAGAATCGTTGTAGTAGCTGTTGCTCCTTAAGCAATCCTCACTGTTTTTTGGATCTAATGCTCTCACAGGTGGTCATCCTCTCGACACAGGGGCAATTCGGGGAACGCTTTGCGTTTTCTCAGTGAATGCATAACATTCTCTCACTGGACAAGGGGGAGAGGTGGAGCAGTGACACCATGATCTCTAACTCAGTGACACCACGATCACCACGAACTCTAACAATACACCCTTTCCAAGTAAGCGTTGCCCTTTGATTAATATGCAGCAAGTCAGCCACTTGGCATGGGATCCAGAAGACAGCGAGGGTCACTGTAGTAGCAGCTGCAACTACAGTGATTGTTCACTTCCACAGGGATTGGTCAGATATGGCCTATGCATAACAAACACAAAATCTCCTGCGCTTGAAAGTGGGCACAGACATAGTTTTTGTCTAGACTCTCATCCTGGCTTATCTGGATATGTCACGCCTTGCTGCCCTCAAGAGACTGGGGAAGTCTGAATGCACTGAAATCACAAAATAAAACGGAGGGCGCACAGGCCTAGTGCATTATCCTCAATATAAGTCTTTAATAGATAAAAGAGGTAAGTACTATACTCACAAATAAATGCACATGTCACAGCTTCTCAAAAAATACAGTATCACATAACAGATCCAATATCCAGCAATTCAGCAGGCTAACGCGTTTCAAGACCTTGCCTCTTCTTCGGAGCCAAAAGCTCTGTTGCGTTTATTTGTGAGTATAATACTTGCCTCTTTTATCTATTGAAGACTTATATTGAGGGTAATGCATTAGGCCTGTGCGCTCTCTGTTTTATTTTGTGATTTGATATTTGCATACTTTTATTGGTCCAAGCAGGATTAATGTAAAAATATCCTTACCTGGAATTCAGCGCTTAGAATCCTTATGGATGAAAACATTTTAAAATCAAAAATTTAATATTAGCTCCCCTTTGGTCTCATAAATGAACAAAATGAAAGCATTTTGTTGGACCTCAAAAAATAACTGTTGATCTTGCCAGAAATATTGTGAGTTCATAACTTCCTGTGTTCTCTACCTGGACTGACTCTAATTAATTATTTTTATTCCAGTATCTCTGTGTTACAGAACACCCCTCTATATTATGCCAAATAGGAGAGGGGTGAGTGTCACGGAACGTCCCACACTCCGCTTGAGTGCTTCCGTCATATAAAACTTCCTCCCAGTCTGTATACAGATATCAGATATTCCAACCTCTCTGAGCAGAAAACAAGGTGACACTTGCTTCACTGCTAACATGGACTGTTTATTATGAATCAAAGTTACAAGACTTTATATGCCGTTGGAACCTCCTCTAACAATACAACTGTAACTTAATTAACATGAGCTAATTATCTAATCCTTTATACAGCCTAGGTGACTGAGACATGACCTTTCGCCCAGACTTGTGGTCACCGAGCTTCATACAGTTAATTAACACAATAGCAGTCATCCCGTCTCCTACATTGTATAGAGGACAATGTCATTAGCTCATTCAATTAACATAAACACAGGTTGATGACACCAGCATCTCCTCACAGGATGTGTCCCAACAGAATGAATTCATTGAAAATCCAGGGCCCATAATCAAAAGGCAACAGGCTTGCATACAGTCCTCTCCAACAGCCTCTGTCCCGGCTAGGTCTGTGACAGCGAGTTTTGTAGTCCTATCTTGTTTCTGTTGTCCTTGTACAGTATGTTGAGTGAGTGTTGTGCTAGGACTGGAAGTGTGTTACTGGCAGAATCACCAAGTTAACAAAAAAATAAAAAATAAATAATGCAGGCATCTCTGCCTATGAACTGGTAAAAATAGTACATTTTTTCGGGGGTTCAGATATGCTTTTACGGGTCTGTCCACCACATTTTCTGTTTCAGGCACTGGTGGACTCTGGTAGACGTAATCACTGGCTGGCTTCTTAAAGAGATACTTCCACTTGCCCATTCAGTCTTAACAGTGTCTGTAAAATGTTCCCTCTCCTCTTTGACTTCTTTGACCCACCAGCAACACCTTCCCCTGCAAGACCTTCCAAAAATACACAGTGTCAGCTGGTGTCAGAGCCTTGAGCATACCTCCCAACTTTTAGAGATGGGAATGAGGGACACCTATCAACAAACATATGCAGGCATAGGACACACCCCTTGCCATGCCCCCTTAAAGGAGGATTGTACAAAAAAAAAAAAAAGATTGGTTTGACCCAAAAGTGCTTTTTTACCACTATTCTTCCTTTATATTGGATTTTAGAATTTACAAATGCAGCAATTTAGAAAATCTGATGAAAGGTTTAGCACTGTAAAACACTTTTTCCATAGATAAAAAGTGCATTTTTCATACATCTATACAGATCAGACCAAAATGAGGGACAAATGAGGAGGAATGAGGGACATTGCTCCAAATCAGGGACAGTCCCTCGAAATCAGGGACAGTTGGGAGCTATGGCCTTAAGGTCTCCCTCCTTATCATGTGAGATGGCTCAAGCCTAGTTAATGGCTGCTAGACACAAGCACTGTCACATGGAACTTACATGTTACATGCTTCGCTATACCTGAATGCACAAAATCACCCAGTATTTTGCACCAGCTGAGGTAGGAGGTAGCACCGGTGGAGCATAAGTCAGAAGAAGGGTTATGCTGCCTTAAAAAATGAAATCTAGCAGTGATGGTGAAACTTTTTCCATGACTGATGGAAGTGGATGGGAGATCCTGAGGCTGTGACCTCCCCAGTCTTCCATAGATATAAGAACCAATACCCAGTTGACTACAATTACTGGGTACTGGGGGATCTCCAATCTGAAGTGTTATAAGATTGTAAGCTCCAGTAAAGTTCATCTAATCCAAAAAATAAGGTGGTGAAGGGGGGAAAGAAATGCAATTGCTTCTGAAAGGGAGCAAATTACAGCAAAACTGGTTTAAGGAGAGGTCAGTTTTTTACTGCAACATCATATCTACATAGTTCTAAACAAATTTACCCATCAAATCGTATATGGCAGTCAGGGTTTAATGCGATTTCCCCCTTTAATCTATAATTAAATCACAATTCCCTAATTACGAAGTGATTTTTGTGAAAAAATAGATCAGCATAGTAACATTCAATGGTAGTTTCTCTTTAAGCTGAATTCAGATTATGTAATACTCTCTGATTCCTCTGCTTATCTGCCCTGGCTCGGCGTATCCATCTGCCATAGCCTGCTTTAGGTTTATTCACATTAGCAGTGAATGTAGCTGGCAGCCTCTTCTGAATGACTGGGTAAAGCTGACACAGTTACAGTCTACTCTGCAAACACTGTACAGCAGTAGAACAGAAGCTTTGTCACCTCATCACTGTTTATATTGGCCATGATTTCACAATGACACCACTGAAGCCGGCCAGGGTCCATGCAGCTCTGCATACAAGGAAGAACTACAATTTCCAGGCAGCCTCCAGCTAGCTGTCCTTATTGGTACCTATAATTCTTCAACACTATGATTGACTGTTAGTTTGTACGGATATACTCTACTGTACTTCCCTTAATCTTATCAAAAGATACCAAGCAAATTCTGTTTAATGTGATTGAGAAGTGAGAGAAGTACATAGAGGCTGACCTTCTGAAAATACTACTTTCCTGGCTGTTTCTGGCTTCTTTCTGAGCCACTGGATCACAGGCCAGCAACAAATCAAGGTGGAACTTTAAAGAGTAACTCCACTTTTGTTAAGAAAATTTCAGTTCATAGGAGTGCACTTTAAAAATGAATGTAAATACAACCCTTTCATGCTGTGTTTAGTGATGTTACTGTTACAGCCCCGTGGCCTCCTGCAGCATTAGACCACTGCAACAGCCAGCAGCCAGCAATAGATCAATATTAGAAAAGCAAAAAGTGTAGCGCTATAACTCAAATAAAATCACATCTAGGGTGTAAGTAAGCAGACCACCTCCACACCTGTGCACTCAAAATGAAACGTGAGTGATACTACAATTTACATATAGGTGAGTATCTACAAATAGTGTAAATGTGTCTCATTGAAGACTCTTTAAACCATCCAAAAATAAAAATAAAAAATTAAATAAAATCTATCAGCAACAAAATATTGACACATGAAATGGGCCGAACCTAAAAGGAATAAGAAAAATTCAAATGCTATGCCACCTTATCCATACAGGCCTCTAGTGACAAATTCACATATACCCATACGTGAAAAAAACAGAATTAATACAAAGTGGTCAAAAGATGGCTGTTATAGGTATGTGAACTAAAAAGTCTCTAAGGGTTGACAGTTCTTTTAAGAATGGAAGGTGTTCAAAAACTTTATTCATATCCTGCACCGCCACGTACATATTAAGCCCAGGGTAGGTCTTCTTACAAACCCATACTTTCAACTGGAAGAGATGAAAATGAAATGCCCTTACCAGAAAAGGTGGACTCACTGGCCGTTGGCGGTGAGTCATACAGGCTTGTACCGTCTAAGCGATAGGGTTAACGGTGATTCCAATCCTGGAAGGGTGTCAGGAAGAACTTCACAACCTCAACGCTCCTAGGAAAGCTGGAGACGGACCCGCTGTTCTTGTGTTGGTTTGTCTTGGTCAGGATACGTGTTCAAATGTAGGCTGGGGTCCTCCGCCGGGTACCGCTCACTTAGCGGTAACCCCCCACATACAATATGGGAAAAAGAAAGAAAAAGGCTTCCACATGGTGTAAATCTGGTAGTAAAGGGAAGGATTTATTGGTAAAATACTTTCAATAAAAAAATTGAGAGATAAAAGTTCGGTTCAATTAAACAAGGTTTAGCGCAGTGAAATGAGGTGGCTATAATAGCGTAATAGCGTGTTTTACGCTATTATAGCCACCTCATTTTACTGCGCTAAACCTTGTTTAATTGAACCAAACTTTTATCTCTCAATTTTTTTATTGAAAGTATTTTACCAATAAATCCTTCCCTTTACTACCGGATTTACACCATGTGGAAGCCTTTTTCTTTCTTTTTCCCATATTGTATGTGGGGGGTTAACGCTAAGTGAGCGGTACCCGGCGGAGGACCCCAGCCTACATTTGAACACGTATCCTGACCAAGACAAACCAACACAAGAACAGCGGGTCCGTCTCCAGCTTTCCTAGGAGCGTTGAGGTTGTGAAGTTCTTCCTGACACCCTTCCAGGATTGGAATCACCGTTAACCCTATCGCTTAGACGGTACAAGCCTGTATGACTCACCGCCAACGGCCAGTGAGTCCACCTTTTCTGGTAAGGGCATTTCATTTTCATCTCTTCCAGTTGAAAGTATGGGTTTGTAAGAAGACCTACCCTGGGCTTAATATGTACGTGGCGGTGCAGGATATGAATAAAGTTTTTGAACACCTTCCATTCTTAAAAGAACTGTCAACCCTTAGAGACTTTTTAGTTCACATACCTATAACAGCCATCTTTTGACCACTTTGTATTAATTCTGTTTTTTTCACGTATGGGTATATGTGAATTTGTCACTAGAGGCCTGTATGGATAAGGTGGCATAGCATTTGAATTTTTCTTATTCCTTTTAGGTTCGGCCCATTTCATGTGTCAATATTTTGTTGCTGATAGATTTTATTTAATTTTTTATTTTTATTTTTGGATGGTTTAAAGAGTCTTCAATGAGACACATTTACACTATTTGTAGATACTCACCTATATGTAAATTGTAGTATCACTCACGTTTCATTTTGAGTGCACAGGTGTGGAGGTGGTCTGCTTACTTGTGAACCCCTCTGATATCACCCTCACACCCTAGATGTGATTTTATTTGAGTTATAGCGCTACACTTTTTGCTTTTATTATTATATACAATTAGTCTGATTGTTAGTGTTGGCTGCTTTCTGCATTCATACCTCCCAACTTTTTGAGATGGGAATGAGGAACACCTATTAGCAAATATATGTAGGCATAGGACACACCCTCTGCCACACCCACTTAAAAGAGAATTATACGAAAAAAAGATTAGTTAAACACATGAGTGCTTTCATTTAGAAACTGGATGAAAAGTTTAGCACTGTGAAGCACTTTTTGGAAGATAAATAGTGAATTTTATATACAACTATATAGATCAGCTATATAGATCAGGGACAAATGAGGGACAAATGAGAAACAAAGAGGGGCAGATGAACTTTGTTCCAAATCAGGGACAGTCTCTCAAAATCAGGGACAGTTGGGAGCTATGCTTATTTGAAAAAACTCCTTTCATGTTGTGAGTGCTGTCTGTCTGCTGATCATTTCTTTCTGCATCTTCCTGGATTCTCTGCATGCTTTTCAGCTTACCCTCTGCTGTATACTTTCAATTTCTAAGGACTACATATCCCATGGTACCTTGCTTCAAGCAGTGATTCCTATACTGACTCCGACTTCTGAAACTCCTCCTCTCAGAACTTCTGTAGTTCAAAAGGCAGGTTCTGTCCAATATGTGGCACAGCGGTACCTACTTACATGACATAGTGAACATGTGTCACAGTAAATGTGTGGGAAAATTCACAAAGTACGTTTACAAACTTCAAGATCAGTTAGAGTAATAGTAGGAGGCTAGAAAGAATGGAAATACAATGTGGAAATTAATATATGATTTTACATTTTGACCATAGGTACACTTTCATTTTAAATAAAACTACAATTGTGCATTTGAGCCTAAGTCAGCTTAAGGCGTCCCCATGTATTTGGGGGAGGAAACCTTCACCTTTCAAATGTTGCCAAGGCTGACAGGTGTGGTGCGTTATGAGGTTCACAAAAAAGCAAAGGTGCCCTACAGGCATAGCAATGAGTATCCAAATACTGGTGAGAAATATAAAGTGACAAAAACTTCTTGATATAAATATGGAAGTATAAAACTTAACAAAAAGCACCTACAAAGAAACATGACTGACTAAGCACTGCATTTCAAATGTATACAGAAAATGAAAACAAAATACACAGATATTCATCATCAGTCAACTCTTTGTGAACTACAAGTCTCAATGTATCGGTCACAGCTGAAAGGAAGTGTGCTTTAATCACTTCTGGTAAAACACTGGAGATTTGCTTAAGCTGACCATACAGTGCGGGAAAAAAGTATTTGATCCCCTGCTGATTTTGTATGTTTGCCCACTGACCAAGAAATGATCAGTCTATAATTTTACCGGTAGGTTTATTTTAACAGTGAGAGACAGAATAACAACAAAAATATACAGAAAAACGCATTTCAAAAAAGTTATGAATTGATTTGCATTTTAATGAGTGAAATAAGTATTTGACCCCTTCGCAAAACATGACTTAGTACTTGGAGGCAAAACCCTTGTTGGCAATCACAGAGGTCAGACATTTCTTGTAGTTGGCCACCAGGTTTGCACACATCTCAGGAGGGATTTTGTCCCACTCCTCTTTGCAGATCCTCTCCAAGTCATTAAGGTTTCGAGGCTGACGTTTGGTAACTCGACCCTTCAGCTCCCTCTACATATTTTTTAAAGGATTAAGGTCGGTCCGCTTCAAGATAAAAGTGGTCTCTGCGGCGCCCCCCCCTGCTGCTCTCCGGTGCCCTCTGCCGCTTAGCAGTGGAGGCGATCCCGTCTGCTCCCTAGCTTGGCATGGAGACGAGTGAGGGGAAGATGGCCCCCACCCGTCTCCATATCATTGCAGGGCGGAAGCGACGTGAAAACGTCACTTCCGCCCATAGCTCTTAAAGGGACATTTTCATTTTTTTATTTTTTTCAAATGACATTAAATTATTTTTATTTTTTTATTGCATTTTAGTGTACAGTGGGGACGGAAAGTATTCCCCTTAAATTTTTCACTCTTTGTTATATTGCAGCCATTTGCTAAAATAATTTAAGTTCATTTTTTTCCTCATTAATGTACACACAGCACCCCATATTGACAGAAAAACACAGAATTGTTGACATTTTTTGCAGATTTATTAAAAAAGAAAAACTGAAATATCACATGGTCCTAAGTATTCAGACCCTTTGCTCAGTATTTAGTAGAAGCACCCTTTTGATCTAATACAGCCATAAGTTTTTTTGGGAAAGATGCAACAAGTTTTTCACACCTGGATTTGGGGATCCTCTGCCATTCCTCCTTGCAGATCCTCTCCAGTTCTGTCAGGTTGGATGGTAAATGTTGGTGGACAGCCGTTTTTAGGTCTCTCCAGAGATGGGTTGGTTTTAAGTCAGGGCTCTGGCTGGGCCATTCAAGAACAGTCACTGAGTTGTTGTGAAGCCACTCTTTCGTTATTTTAGCTGTGTGCTGAGGGTCATTGTCTTGTTGGAAGGTAAACCTTCGGCCCAGTCTGAGGTCCTGAGCACTCTGGAGAAGGTTTTCGTCCAGGATATCCCTGTACTTGGCCGCATTCATCTTTCCCTCGATTGCAACCAGTCGTCCTGTCCCTGCAGCTGAAAAACACCCCCACAGCATGATGCTGCCACCACCATGCTTCACTGTTGGGACTGTATTGGACAGGTGATGAGCAGTGCCTGGTTTTCTCCACACATACCGCTTAGAATTAAGGCCAAAAAGTTCTATCTTGATCTCATCAGACCAGAGAATCTTATTTCTCACCATCTTGGAGTCATTAAGGTGTTTTTTAGCAAACTCCACGCAGGCTTTCATGTGTCTTGCACTGAGGAGAGGCTTCCGTCGGGCCACTCTGCCATAAAGCCCCGACTGGTGGAGGGCTGCAGTGATGGTTGACTTTCTACAACTTTCTCCCATCTCCCGACTGCATCTCTGGAGCTCAGCCACAGTGATCTTTGGGTTCTTCTTTACCTCTCTCACCAAGGCTCTTCTCCCCTGTATGCTCAGTTTGGCCTGATGGCCAGCTCTAAGAAATGGACAGCACCCAGTTAAATATATGAGTGTCACAGCAAAAGGGTCTGAATACTTAGGACCATGTGATATTTCAGTTTTTCTTTTTTAATAAATCTGCAAAAATGTCAACAATTCTGTGTTTTTCTGTCTATATGGGGTGCTGTGTGTACATTAATGAGGAAAAAAATGAACTTAAATGATTTTAGCAAATGGCTGCAATATAAGAAAGAGTGAAAAATTTAAGGGGGTCTGAATACTTTCCGTCCCCACTGTAAATATGAGATCTGATGTCTTTTGATCCCAGATCTCATATTTAAGAGGTCCTGTCATGCTTTTTTTCTATTACAAGGGATGTTTACTGTACATTCCTTGTAATAGGAAAAAAAGTGACACATTTTTTTTTTTAAATGAACAGTGTAAAAATAAAAAATAAAAAGGTAAAATAAATAAGGAAAAAACATTTTTTTTTTTTAAATGCGCCCCATCCCGCTGAGCTTGCGTGCAGAAACAAACGCACACGTGAGTAGCGCCTGCATAGGAAAACGGTGTTCAAACCAAACATGTGAAGTATCGCCGCGATCGTTAGAGCGAGAGCAATAATTCTAGCTATAGACCTCCTCTGTAACTCAAAACATGCAACCTGTAGAATTTTTTAAACATCGCCTATGGAGAATTTTAAGGGTAAAAGTTTGTCGCCATTCCAAAAAATGGGCTAACTTTACTGTTGTCTTATTTTTTAATGAAAAAAAAGTGATTTTTTTCCAAAAAAAAGTGCGCTTGTAAGACCGCTGCGCAAATACGGTGTGACAAAAAGTATTGTGACGACCGCCATTTTATTCTCTAGGGTGTTAGAAAAAAATATATAATGTTTGCGGGTTCTAAATAATTTTCTAGCAAAAAAGCCTGTTTTTAACTTGTAAACACCAAATCTCAGAAAGAGGCTCAGTCCTTAAGTGGTTAATGTGCTTCTTCTTGAGCCACTTCTTTGTTGCCTTGGCCATGTGTTTTGGGTCATTGTCATGCTGGAATCCCCATCCACGACCCATTTTCAATGCCTTAGTTGAGAGAAGGAGCTTCTCACCCAAGATTTGACGGTACATGGCCCCGACCATCATCCGTTTGATGCGGTAAAGTTGTCCTGTCCTCTTAGCAGAAAAACACCCCCGAAGCATAATATTTCCACTTCCATGTTTGATGGTGTTGATGATGTTCTTGGGGTCATAGGCAGCATTCCTCCTCCTCCAAACATGGCGAGTTGAGTTGATGCCAAAGAGCTTGATTTTGGTCTCATCTGACCGCAACACTTATACCCAGTCCTCCGAATCATTCAGATGCCCAGGAGCAAACTACAGACGGGCCTGTACATGTGCTTTCTTTAGCAGGGGGACTTGGCAGGTGCTGCAGGATTTCAGTCCTTCACGGCGTAGTGTGTTACCAATTGTTTTCTTGGTGACTATGGTCCCAGCTGCCTTGAGATCATTGACAAGGTTCTCCTGTGTAGTTCTGGGCTGATTCCTCACTGTTCTCAAGATCATTGAAACTCCACCAGGTGAGATTTTGCATGGACCCCCAGACCAAGGGAGACTGACAGTTATTTTGTGTTTCTTCTATTTGCGAATAATTGCACCAACTGTTGTCACCCTCTCACCAAGCTGCTTGGTGATGGTCGTGTAGCCCATGTGATCACTGCCGGCGGTATAGCCACTAACAGTAATCATTGAGTTCTGCTGGCCTGAATGGCTCCCCATGCCCCCCCCCTCCACTAGAACACAATAGCGCTGTCGTAGGCATTCCCCTATCAACATTGACTGTGTGGATGTGGGATTCAAGCAATTTCCTTTTCTTCCACCCATTGTAGAAGGAAAGGAAATCAAATAATCTATGGCTTGCCTTATTGTAACAGATTTATATTCTTGCCTATGTTCCAGTTTAAATTGGTCCTGGAGATTCAAGAGTTTTACCTTCATGCATTCTATGCATGAAGATAAAAAACCTTCTGTGTGCAGCAGCCTCCCCCTAATACTTACGTGAGCCTCATCTCAATCCAGCAATGTGCACAAGGGGAACTCTGACTCTTCATTGACTGAAGCAGTCATTGGCTCCCACTGCTGTCAATTACAGCCAGTGAGCCAATAAGGAGAGGGCTGAGCAACGGCTCTGTGTGTGAATGGACACACAGAGCTACGGCTTAGGAGCGTGCCTGCTTGGGTGCCCCGAGCAAGCTGCTTGCTCTGGGGGCACTTGGCAGGAGGAAGGGGCCAGAAGAACTGGCGGGGGACCCGAGAAGAGAAGGATCCAGGCTGCTCTGTGCAAAACCACTGCACAGAGCAGGTAAGTATAACATTAAAAAAAAAAACTAAGACATTAATATCACTTTAAGCTGGTGCCATGACCGCTGCCCCATGTTCTTTGTTTCGAGGTTGCTCCTTTCTCTTGCAGAATCCTATGGAGTCACTCTTGCATGCAGGGACAAGAGGCGTGTCTCCCTACACTGTATCCAACAATACCGTAGAAAAACACAGCCCCCTAGCCTAGGATGTCAAGGTACTCCCCTGACCCTCGCTCCTCCTCCCCTCTTCCTTCTCCAAGCTAACAGACTGGTTGGAGACTGCACTGCCCACTGTTAACACTTTTGTGTGAAGACTGGAAATTCAGGGAAGCAGCAATGTGAGAAAATGAACCAGCAACATTAAAAGTTATAAACTGCAACCGCTGGGGTAAGAATTTTAACAAACAGCATACTGGAAAATGTTTATTTTATTGTGCTCAAAGTGTTAAGCTAAAAAACGAAAAAATGTTTAATATTACTTTAAATGTTTTTATTGTATGAAGCAAAGTGTTCTTAATCATAGCCAAAAAAGGACATCAGTTTAAAAGTGCACAAACAAAAAAAAAATAAAATAAAAATGAAACCCAGACATTTACTTTAATGCTGCATACACACGATTGGAATTTTGGTCAGAAAAAGGTATCATGGCTTTTCAGATGGGATTCAATTCCGCTCAAGCTTGTCTTGCATACACACGGTCACACCAAATTCCAACCGTTAAGAATGTGGTGACGTACAACACGTACGACGGCACTAGAACAAGTTAGTTCAATGCTTCCAAGCATGCGTCGAATTGTTTCCGAGCATGCGTGATTTTTTGCGCGTCTGAATTGAATACATACAATCGGATAGGAACTTTTTCTTACTGAAATAGAGAGAACCTGCTCTCAATCTTTTGCTGACTGGAATTCCGCCAGCAAAAGTCCGATGGAGCATACACACGGTCGCATGTGGGGCAGTATTATTATAAAGTTCTTAGGGATAAAGGTTAAAGGAAACTACATGAAGCCTTTTCTTTACCATTCCTGTCCTCCTCTGGACATATGGGGCTAAGTTCTGTAAGAGAACTGTAGAGAATATGGGTATAAAGGATGTAGAGAGGAGTCAGAAGACTCTTTATAGTACAGGAAACATGAAACCATCTCAGCTTTTTCTTGTTTGGTGGTCTGTACAGTTGAAAAGTAATCCTGCATGCAAAGCAAACAGCGTGTTGTCAATAATAGTGCAATCTAGCATTAGTGCTTTCTAAATAATCACATGACACAGATGGTGGTGATGTTACAATAGAGCAGGGATATGCAATTAGGGGACCTCCAGCTGTTGCAGAACTACAAGTCCCATAAGGCATCGCAAGACTGACAGCCACAAGCATGACACCCAGAGGCAGAGGCATGATGGGACTTGTAGTTTTGCAACAGCTGGAGGTCCCTGCATATCCCTGCAATAGGGCATCATCATTGAGATGTGCCAGGGCAGTATAAGATCTTCATATAGGCCTGGTAGAGAAAAAAAGATTTTAATGACAAAGCGATCACCGGCTGACATTCATCACATCTGTCTCTCTCCTTAGGCCTGATTCACACCTATGCATTTTTAGTGCTTTTGCATTTTGCAGATTTCCATTACAGAACATGTTCCATAGGAAACCATGTTAAATGGACTGTAGTGCAAATCTGCAAAATGCAAAATGCACTAAAAATGCATAGATGTGAATCCAGCCTAACTGTTGGTCTGTGGCTCCATGCAAGATCTCACCTGGTGGAGTTTCAATGATCTTGAGATCAGCCTGACTGTGATCATGGCTCTTAGCATGGAGCAGTAAAATATGCCCCTAACAGCTTAGTGTTGGAATATTTTGGCACAAAGATGTCATCAGAATTGGAAGGATTTGCTACTTGAAGGCCACTAATTGCATGTCCAGAAGGAATTTGTTTAGTGTACTTTAGCATTCAGGCTGGATTCACTACTATGCAGTTTTAGTGCTTTTTGCATTTTGCAGATTTGCACTACAGAACGTGTTCCATAGGAAACCATGTTAAATGGACTGTAGTGCAAATCTGCACTAAAACTGCATAGGTGTGAATCCAGCCTTAGTTCAGGTTAGTGTTAAGGTCAGAGATTTTAGGGGTCCATTTTTAGTTTTAGGGTTAGGGTTAAATGTAGGATGTTATATAAGTTTAAAGCATTTACCCCAACACTTCATAGTCCTGATATGTGTCTGCTGTATCATGTACTTGTTTGAGAAGGTAACCTGTTCTCTTTGCATTGCTCACTTTATTTGAAATCCCTGGTGTTCCTGCCAGTCCCCTTCAGGTTAGGGTTTAGTGTTAGAACATTCCCTGCATTAAAGCGATTGTAAAGCCTTTATTTCCCTATAAAAATAACAATCATGTTATACTTTCCTGCTCTGTCTCAGTGGATTTGCACAGAGCAGCCCCGATCCTTCTCTTCTCGGGTTCCTCTTCTATGCTCCTGGCCCCTCCCTCTTGTTCAGTACCCCAACAGCAAGCAGCTTGCTATGGGGGCACCCAAGCTGAGTCACAGCTCCCTGTGTCCATTCAGACACGGAGCCTTCATGTCTACTGTGACAGTCTACATCATGGGTTAGCAGCAGGGGAGAGGGACGCAGGTCCGCATCTTCCTCCTGGATGCTGGGTGAACTCATCACATGCAGATTTTTTTTTTTCAAATTTGATCTGTCAGATCCACAGTATTTACCAACAACTGTGTTGGATCTCATATAAATGGACTGTTTAAAACAGGGGTCCCCTACTCCTGGGTCACGGACCGGTACCAGTTCATAACCTGTTAATAACCAGGCCACACAGCAGGAGTTGAGAGGCGACCATGGTCCATGACAATCCTGTCCGTACCATGGCTGTGCCACGTAGCAGCCTATGTGTTCTTTCCCAGGTCTCCTGTCAGCAGGACAGGGGGCAGGAGAAGCTGGGGATCTGGACAGAGAGCAGGAGTCTTTTCATATTAACAAGACAGTAATCACCCCCTTGTTAAATTATAAGTTGTTTAGTGTAAAGGAGCCTGCACTGTAAAGGGGTACTGTGATGTAATGGGAACTGTGATGTAATGGGAACTGTGATGTATGGGGACTGCACTGTAAAGGGGCACTATGATGTAAAGGGACTGCACTGTAAAGGGGCACTGTGATGTAAAGGGACAGCACTGTAAAGGGGCACTGTGATGTAAAGGGGCACTGTGCTGTAAAGGGACTGTGCTGTAAAGGGGCACTGTGATGTAAAGGGGCACTGTGATGTAAAGGGACTG
This sequence comes from Aquarana catesbeiana, assembly GCF_042186555.1. Lineage (NCBI taxonomy): Eukaryota > Metazoa > Chordata > Amphibia > Anura > Ranidae > Aquarana > Aquarana catesbeiana. Next base: position 337,400,246 of record NC_133329.1, read on the forward strand.
CACTGTAAAGGGGCACTGTGATGTAAAAGGGCACTGTGATGTAAAGGGACTGCGCTGTAAAGGGGCACTGTGATGTAAGGGGACTGCACTGTAAAGGGGCACTGTGATGTAAGGGGACTGCACTGTAAAGGGGCACTGTGATGTAAGGTGACTGCACTGTAAAGGGGCACTGTGATGTAAGGGGACTGCACTGTAAAGGGGCACTGTGATGTAAAGGGAACCGTGATGTAAGGGGACTGTGCTGTAAAGAAGGGCTGTGATGTGAAAGGGGACTGAGGACACTGTGGGACTGCTTTAAAGGGGGAGCTGTATTGTAAAGGGGGACTATGGACACTGATATAAAGTAGGGACTGTGCTGTACGTAAGTAGAGTTGTGATGTGAAGGGGGGCTGAGGACCGACTACTGAAACCTCCCATGTCCCTGGAAAAATTGGCTGCCACAAAACCAGTCCCTGGTGCCAAAAATGTTGGGGACAGTTGGTTTGAAAGACCTTCACTTTAGTACCTTTTATCCGAGGGATTAGATTTGAAACATAATTTGATTATGCGTGACCAATTTTCATTTACACACCTTACAACCACCTTACAACTTGATTGTAAAGGTGTCAATACAGAAGAGTTATTGGGCAAAATAGGTATATTTAATCTGCTCTTCTTACAAATTGTGTATGGGACTACTACCACTCTAATATCAAATAGGAATTATCATGTCCTTGTTCAGGCAGTACTGCTCTTGAATGCTTGATTGATGAGCAACCAGTATTCTGTCTGTCTATGGCAGGGGTCTTCAAACTACGGCCCTCCAGTTGTTCAGGAACTACAATTCCCATCATGCCTAGTCGTGTCTGTGAATGTCAGAGTTTTACAATGCCTCATGGGATGTGCAGTTCGTAACAGCTGGAGGGCCGTAATTTGAGGATCCCTGGTCTATGGCTTAGACACAAAACATTTCCAAATTAGGTTAACTGTCATGTCATTAGGTTTACAATTACAGTAAAACCTTGGATTGCGAGCATAATTAGTTCCAGAAACATGCTTGTAATCCAAAGCACTTGTATATCAAAGCAAATTTCCCCATAAGAAATAATGGAAACTCAAATGATTTGTTCCACAACCATTTATTCATAAGTCCTTCAGTTTATAGTCCATATAAAAAGATTATAGCAATGTGACCAGGTTGTGTAACCATAAAATGTCCATCTACAAATGGAAGCCTCTACAAGGGGATTAGAAGCAAATTCCAGCTGCCTATGGTTAACACAGTATAGGGCTCCAACCCAATCAAATATAATTATACGTTTATCATTTAATGGTATAGTACAAAAGTTGTTGCATGCAAAGGATATACAGTAAAACCTTGGTTTGAGAGTAACTTGGTTTGAGAGCGTTTTGCAAGACAAGCAACATTTTTAAATAAATTTTGACTTGATATACAAGTAGCGTCATATCACAACTGAATATAAACGAGAAGAGAGGCGCCTCTAAGTGTAGCAATATGTTGCTAAATGTTGTACCTTCATTAAATATAACCAAATTTGCTACACTTAGAGGCGCCTCTCTTCTCTTTTATATTCAGTTGTGATATGACGCTACTTGTATATCAAGTCTAAATTTATTAAAAAATGTTGCTGGTCTTGCAAAACGCTCTCAAACCAAGTTACTCTCAAACCAAGGTTTCCCGTATATCCTTTGCATGCAACAACTTTTGTACTATACCATTAAATGATAAACGTATAATTATATTTGATTGGGTTGGAGCCCTATACTGTGTTAACCATAGGCAGCAGTAAGAAATACAGTGTGACACGGTATTTTACTGAAAAACAGCTATGGCCTCTGTCATGTGACTGGTTTGGGGGCAACTCAAGGAAACATCTACATCACTTTTCTGGTGTTATATCCCCTTTTAGAATTTTCTGCACCAAATTCATGAAAGCCATGCAACAGCTTTCTTGCTATTTCTGATGCGAACAACAAATCAGTGTGGAAAAACGCACAGCGCTATAAATGTTGAATTAATAAACAGAACAAAAGTGAAACAACATCAGTGATTAAATTGTATACATTGTGGTAGTGATACTGTACTAAAATAAACAAATGTGTAATGGTGAGGTGAATAAAGTTCAAAGTATAAAGATTAAATTGAAAAAGTCCCAAACTTCAATCAAGAGTTCACCCTAAAGGTATGTCTATGTTGAACAGAAGACGATCTGTAAGTAGGGACTTCACTCTGTGCTCCACCACCATATGGAAGTGATATGCACTTACCAGAATGCGTGGACTCTTGTACATAAAGTTAAGAGTCTAATGTGCTTGTATAATGGCAGACCACCACTTGGTAAAACTTTCCCTCCTGGGGTGGACTCCTTCAATGGAAATTCTCAGTGGGATACCAGGGTGATCAGCTGCCAGCATAACATGAGCTCAGCATTCGTAAAGGAACATTGGGCAAAACTCCATAGTGTAAAATAGTTATGTCAAATTTATTATAAAAGGTTGCTAAGCACTCACAGAATGTGTAAAATTGACAGAGCTGTACAATCATTACCAGGGATTGTAAGGAACACTTCCTGGATCCAAGTATGTGATGACGTCACAGGCACGGACTCCTCCCGATGCATTTCGTCATAACTGACATTGTCCTGGGCTTAGGTGAACTCTTGAGTAATTGAATTTTCAATTTAATTTTTATATTTTGTACTTTATTTACCTCACCATTACACACTTGTTTATTTTGTTACAGTATCACTACCATGATGTATACCATTTAATCACTGATGTTGTATCACTTTTGTTCTGTTTAATACTCTATCATTTATAGTGCTGCACGTTTTTCTGTATTCATATTTGAGCAACTTTTGTCAGTTGGTGTGCTAAGGGCAAATGCAATTCCTTCCTTGCGTACAACAAATCAGGTGGTCTATAACTGTGACGCTTTTACATTCTGCCACTGTGGCTGTGGCAAATTCATTAGGAAATACTGGTAAGAAATATTGGTGATATGAAAAGTGGAAGTAATTTAGACCTCTTCCATGTCTGAGTAAATTGTGTCGCACTTCTAAGTATTATGCTGCAGAAGCAATTCTGCAACAGATTTACAGTATATACACCTTACTGACAATTACGCAAAGTTGTGTTATTTGTTGCATGGACAGGAGACAGATTCCCAATGAATGCCTTTGACACTCTGAATGTCACACTTTATATTTTCCTAAGCATTGGGGCTGCATTACTAAAAAAGTTTAGAGGCTTCAGACATTAAATTTGTAAAACTAACTTCAATTTTTCAACCATTTCGAATACCCAACTTTGGTTGTATAATTGAAGTGAATAGTCGCATCATTTATTGTGTGAAGATTCTCAACTCCTGTAGTAAATCAGCCTCATTTTTTTAGAATTAGGTTTTTCACCCCACACTTAGGCTGGCAATGAACTATACATATATTTCTTGTTCAATTTCCTTTAGATTTACCTTCAACTATGTGTACGGGCCTGCCTGATTGAAAGTGTTTAGATTTGCCTTATATCATATGGTTTTGGTAAATCTAAAGGAAAATTGTGCAAGAAAATTGTATAATGTATGGCCAGCCTTATACTTGATTCCCAATCAAGAGTGACCCTACCGAATAGTGTATGCATGTCTTACGACAACAAAGAATTAAACAGACCATCTAGTACAATAGATAGCAAAATGACTCTTATTTTACTATTACTCCACTTGTTACATAACAGACACGTCAAAATAAATGCACTTATCAATGACAGTCACGAGGATGAAATAGTACTCTGTAACTAGTGGCAGCTCACAGCTCAATTTAAGATCTACCCACTACCTGACAGCTGCCAGGAAAACAATATTTCACCAGCTGAGCTATAAATGCCAGTCATCGAGTGCGTAACTTATCCATTATTTAAAGCCTGCCATCCTGTCTACAAACCTCTATCCTACACACCCTATAAAAAAACTCTTCTGCATCCTTCTCGTCATCACTTGTCTTATGTAAAGTTTTATTCTTAAAACGTTACCTAGAAATAAGAAAAAGGGAAGGCGCTCTTGCACTTCATTTAATTACAAAAATGTAAGCTCGTTCTATCTATCTATCTATCTATCTATCTATCTATCTATCTATCTATCTATCTATCTATCTATCTATCTATCTATCTATCTATCTATCTATCTATCTATCTATCTATCTATCTATCTATCTATCTATCTATCTATCGATTTACTCCAACAAATATACAATGTTGCCAGCAAATCAAATGCATCAATAAAGATCAACAAGAATGCAAGCATTATTTTGATTTCTAATTTTAAAAAAATGTGATTTATAATAAAAAAATATTTTCCAACTGATTTCTAATTTTTTTTAAAAAAGGGTAATTTATTTGAAACACATCGTTGAGTATCAATGTGTTTCAAATAAATTTCCTTTTTTTTTTTTGGAAAATCTTTTTTATTATAAATCACCTTTTTTTAAATTAGAAATCAAAATAATGCTTTCATGGCGTAGGTGAAAATGATAAAAAAAAAAATAAAGAAAGAACTTACATTAGAGTCTGTTCATAGATGCAGTTTATAGTAAGCCCCAAGGGTACCCCTTCATACGCTCCTGATGCTCTGCCCACAACTGTGATCCAGGCACATGGTCAGATTGTGGCAGATTTCCCTTCTACCGTGCATCAGAATATTACTGATTTCACTGTCTTGTCTTTCAAGAGCCGATTAACAAGGCTTGCCTGTGCTGATGTATCCAGCTGTGTGCTTCCTCAGTGCCTCCGAAAATCCAGCCAGCACATTCTATCCAGGGCTTCCTCTACAGAACAATCTGTGAACAGACACTCCTGGTCAGGATGCTACACTGGATACAGCTGATCCTCCCCTTCCTATCTCACTGTGCAGAGCAGCAGAACACAGAGGCAGCAGGTCCCTCCGGACTGGATTTTTTTTCCCCTGCATGTCTAATCTATAGTGTTCTGTAGATGTTATCAAATGCAAATAAAGCCTAAACCAGCAGTTCCCTATTGACGTATATAAACAAGCTATACTCATCAATTTAAAGATTTTTCTTGCAATTCAGGATACAGGCAAAAATTGAATAAATGCACCCGTAAGATTAATTTAAAAAAAGCACATTTATTATTTTCTTTTGGATTGGAGCCTCCAAGCATTGAAATTTCAATCAGTGGCCCCTGCAGTCCACTCCTTCAATCACAGGTCTGTACCGAGGTATGGGCCTTCGGTTACGGGGCTGGACGTGGTACTAATGAACTACAAATGCCGTTTGCATCCGACTGCCCATAGAACAAAGCGGGCTGTGTCTGTGTCCACTCTGCATAAACTGAGCAGACACAGACCTGTCATCCTCTGCTCTGTGGGGGGAATCGGTGAACAGCTCCCCTGCTGAGCAAGCCAGAGTAAAGCGGAGTCCGCCCCGTGTGAAAGTGGCCTCAGGTTATACAAAGAGATTAACCAAATCCTCTGATATAAGTTGTACATGTTTATCTGCAGCCCTCTCTTCTCTATCATCTCCTAAAGCACACATTTTACACAGCATTCCTTGGCTCCAGAAGGCAGGGGGTGGGGATCTGATGTCACCCACAGCACAGCATAAAGCCATGGCTCCCAACTGTCCCTGATTTCAAGGGTCTGTCCCTTATTTGGAACAAAGCCCTCTGTCCCTCTTTCCTCTCCATTTGTCTCTCATTTTGGTCTCATCTATATAGTTGTATATAAAATGCACTTTTTATCTTTCAAAAAGTGTTTCCCAGTGTTAAACCTTTTATCAAATTTCCAAATTTCTGCATTTATAAATTTCAAAAGCCAATATAAAGTAATAGTAGTGCTTAAAAAAAAGCACTTGTGGGTTTAACTAATCTTTAATTTGTATAATTCTCCTTTAAGGCGGCGGGGTAGGGGGTGTGTCCTATGCCTATATAAATTTACTAATAGGTGTCCCTCATTTCCATCTCAAAAAGTTGGGAGGTATGATAAAGCAGAGAGCTGAGTGTAATCTGAGACCTGAGTGGAGGGAGCAACATATCCAACACCACATAGTCTCTTAGGGAAACATGCACAGCTGAGGCTGTCAATCACCTGTTATGTGCTGGAGAGGGGAGGACCCTCTCTCGGGATTGCTTAGTTTCAGCATAGACTGTCAGAAATTACTCATACAGATAGCAGAGGAATGAGAGAGGAGGTAGAAATCACACTTGGATCAAGGCAAGTACACACTATAGAAATATATGCTTTGTTAATTTTTCATTTCAGAAGTTTACAACCACTTTAACCACTTGCTTACTGGGCACTGTCACTCTCTTCCTGCCCAGGCCACTTTTAGGCTTCATGCAACACTTTACCCATATGTAATTTATCATTTTTTCACACAAATAGAGCTTTCTGTTGGTGGTATTTAATCACCACTGGGTATTTTTTTGCTTAACAAACAAAAAAAGACCAAAAAAAACAGTTTTCATAGTTTGTTATAAAATTTGCAAACAGGTAATTTATCTCCTTCATTGATGTGCGCTGATGAGGCTGCACTAAGGAGAACTGATAGGCTGCACTGATGGGCACTGATAAGGCGGCACTGATGGGCACTGATAGGTGGCACTGATAGGTAGCACTGATGGGCACTATTAGGCGGCACTGAAGGGCACTGAGAGGTGGCACTGATGAGCACTGATAGGTGGCACTGATGGGCACCTGTAGGTGGTACTGATAGGCAGCACTGATAGGCAGCACTGGTGATGAGGCACGGGTGGGCACTGATTGGCAGCACCGATGGACACTGATAGATGGCACTGGTGGGCACTGGTTAGCAGTACTGATGGGCACTGGTAGGTGGCACTGGTGGGCAGCACTGGTTAGGAGCACTAGCTATCACTGTGTGGGACCGATTTCCCTTTTGCAGAAGCCAGTAATCGTCTTATTTCTTTCTCCTCACGCTATCAGCGTGAGGTAAAAAAAAGCCAATTACCAGCTTCTGTTTACATCATGTTATCAGCTGTCAACGGCCGACAGCTGATCACGTGGTAAAGGGCCAGGATCGGCCCCTAACTCTGATCTGTGGTTAGCTGAGTCCCAAGGGCTCTGTGAGAGTAGGGATGAGTAAAAGTGTTTGTTAAGCAAAAAAATACCCAGTGGTGATTAAATACCACCAACAGAAAGCTCTATTTGTGTGAAAAAATTATAAATTACATATGGGTAAAGTGTTGCATGAAGCCTAAATGTGGCCTGGGCAGGAAGAGACAAAGAAACAAAGCTGAAGTTAGGCTTTAAGGCCTCCTGCACATGGGTACCTGGGGCTGTACAATGTAAAATTTGAGCGTATTTCCCAGCTTGAGAGTCACAGATGCTGAATAGAGCTGCCCCAGGTGCCTGTGTGCATGAGGCCTTCAGCCAGTGAATTCAGACTCACCAAATGCCAGAGAGTAGGGATGAGCTCAGACATCTTCAGATCCTAGTCCAAATGCACCTGAAGGAGCCAGTGTTGCCAACCGCCCGTAGATTTACGGGCAGCCCGTAAAAACAACCCGTTTTTCGGGGCGCCCGTGAATGCCCGTTACGGGCACCGGTGCCCGTAAAAATGATGGCCGCGAGCCGGCCACGCAACTGCGCATGCGCCGTTCCGAAGCCGGCCGGGCTCGGGAAAGCTCGTACGCGCTCGGCCGGGTGGCGCATGCGCAGTAACGTAATACCGTCGCCCGGCGCCATTTTCGAATCGATCGAGCGCGGCGGCAAGGCAAGCTGACAGCTGAGCTGAGCCAGGCCCAGGCGACTCTGTCCTGTCATGCAGTGCATGACTTGGCTGGCTGCACAGTGCACACACAGGAGGTACGGAGAGTAAAGCTGTGGGGGGGATGGGATTGGGATCTAAAGGAGGACATTACTGGGACTCACTGGAGCCGGGACCGGGAGAAGTAATATGATGGTGAATAGAGCACATCAGTCTCTGTCCCTGGGCCCTGGCTGCATGGCATATGCAGGGGACAGAGACTGATGTGCTCTATTCACCATCATATTACTTCTCCAGTCCACATCAGATTCATCAGTGTGCTGTGTCCTCCTCCTGTACCCCTTTCACCTCTCCATAGGTCAGGGCAGAGGTGAAAGGGGTACAGGAGAAGGACACAGCACACTGATGAATCTGATGTGGACTGGAGAAGTAATATGATGGTGGACAGGGGAGGAGGCTGCTGTGAGGATGTGTCCTGACCGCAGTCTTTGTCCACCTCCTGTAGTATGTCCGCAGCCTCTGTCCCCCTCCTGTAGTATGTCCGCAGCCTCTGTCCCCCTCCTGTAGTATGTCCGCAGCATTTGTCCCCCTCCTGTACTATGTCGGCAGCCTCTGTCCCCCTCCTGTAGTATGTCCGCAGCCTCTGTCCCCCTCCTGCAGTATGTCCGCAGCCTCTGTCCCCCTCCTGCAGTATGTCCGCAGCCTCTGTCCCCCTCCTGCAGTATGTCCGCAGCCTCTGTCCCCCTCCTGCAGTATGTCCGCAGTCTTTGTCCACCTCTTGTAGTATGTCCGCAACCTCTGTCCCCCTCCTGTAGTATGTCCGCAGCCTCTGTCCCCCTCCTGTAGTATGTCCGCAGCCTCTGTCCACCTCCTGTAGTATGTCTGCAGCCTCTGTCCACCTCTTGTAGTATGTCCGCAGCCTCTGTCCACCTCTTGTAGTATGTCCGCAGCCTCTGTCCACCTCCTGTAGTATGTCCGCAGCCTCTGTCCACCTCCTGTAGTATGTCCGCAGCCTCTGTCCACCTCCTGTAGTATGTCCGCAGCCTCTGTCCACCTCCTGTAGTATGTCCGCAGCCTCTGTCCACCTCCTGTAGTATGTCCGCAGCCTCTGTCCACCTCCTGTAGTATGTCCGCAGCCTCTGTCCTTCTCCTGTAGTATGTCCGCAGTCTCTGACCATCTCTTGTCTCTTATCATGTCTGCAGTCTTTGAGGGGATCCTAGAAAGGATTCAAGAGTGGGAGTGCTGCCAGGATGGAGGGTTACGGGAAGAGACAGACACGTGTGGACTGTGGAGAGGAGACTATAGAATAGCCACCAAGCTGGAGCCATCTGACTGAGCCCTGCTGGGTGCACCTGAGAGGAGGTCAGTGACAGTGCCGCCAGGCCAGTCTGGGGGGGGTCACTGATGTAAGGCGGGAGTGAATACAATAATGTAAGGGGGCACTGATATAAAGGTTTCCCCCCCTATATTAGTAATCCCCCCCCTTACCTTAGTGTATTCACACTGCGGAAGGTGGTCTCTGGTCACCATCCTGCAGACTCTGATGTAAGGGAGAACTCTCTGCTGGCCGGGTTATAGTAACCTGACCTTCATGTAAATTGAGAAATATATTTTTTTGACTTTTGTTTAACTTAAACACATTGCTAATAGCACTAGCTATGTGTTTATAGTTCAAATATTAATATTTGCAATGTTTAGCACTAAAAACAGTAATTTTAGGTATTTTTTTTGCAGTGTCAGTAAAAAATGTGTATCTGCCAGTAAATTTCATGGGTTTTTTTTTGCCAGTAAAAAAATGGGCACTGTTTGTAAATTTTGACGTTCTGCCAGTAAATTTCACTTCGGGGGGTTGGCAACACTGGAAGGAGCCCGCCAGGAAGCTGTCACTGTACTGGGACAATCAAATGGCTGAGGCATTTCCCTCCCCACAGTCACACATATACACATGCCCAGTACAGGTGGCAGCTTCCTGGCAGGATTTCTCATATAGGTTTGGACTAGAGCATGCCCAAGCTGATCCCTATCAGAAAGGTAAGCATTTAGTGTCTTCTACTGCAGGGACAGAGTCACCTTAACCAATTGATGCCCGCACTATAAATAGTCACTTTAAATAGTTGTTTTGGGCCAAGCTGGCTCAAACTAAAAATTTCCTTTACCAATACATGCGGCCAATGTCAGCACTGTATAAACTGCATGCAGCATCAGCTACATACAGTATTCAGTGCTGTGTTCGCTGCTCAGCTATTCCCAGGAAGCTTTGTATTTCTTCTAAATACAAGGTTTCCTTTGGCTGAGGTGGAGAGGTGGGTGGAGATGACATGATGATCCCCACCTTGGCCATCCAAGGAAAGCCTTTTACTCATTGCTAAAACAGCAGTGTTTAGCATGCTGTGTCTGTGTGAAGAAAGGAGTGCTGATAACTGGCAAGCCTGTCAGCACACTGCTTACACTGATAATAAGGGCACTGATCATCTGTGTTCTGATCATCAGTGCAGCCCAATCAGTGCAGTTTATCAGTGCCCATCAGTTCTGCTTACCCTACCAGTGCCACCTATCAGTGCCCATTAGTGCCACCTTATCAGTGCAGCTTATCAGTGCTGCCTCATCAGCGTACATAAGTGAAGAAGAAAAATGATTTTTGCAAAATTTTATAAAAGAAACCAAGCTGATCACATGTAAACAGACTTGCTATTTATCAGCAATCCTTTCCTCACATGCTGTGGCTGTGTGAGGAAAGGGGTGCCGTTAACTGGCCCACCTGCCAGCACACTGCTAATGATGGCACTGATCATCAGTGTCGTCTCACCAGTGCCCATCAGCAAAGCTGTGTCTGTGAATGAATGAGTGACTTGTATAGCGCTACCTATGCAAACTGAATCGCCTCAGGGCACTTTTTTCTGCCGGTGTCCATCTGTGGTATAGCACAGTCCTTGCCCCATGGTGTCCTGACACGCTTACAAACACATACACATATTTGGCCAATTTTTCCACAGGATCTAATTAACCTACCAGCATGTCTTTTGGAGTGTGGGAGGAAACCGGAGTACCCGGAGGAAACCCACACAGGCACAGGGAGAACATGCAAACTCCAGGTAGATGGTGTCGTGGTCGGGATTTGAACCAGCGACCCTATTGCTGCTAGGTGAAAGTGGTAACCACTACACCACTGTGCTGCCCATGTGTGAGGAAAGTCAGCACACTGCTTACACTGACAATCAGGGCACTGATCATCAGTGTCCCAATTATCAGTGCAGTCCAATCAGTGCAGGTTATCAGTGCCACCGAAAAATGTCCATCAGTGCCCATCAGTGCCACCTCATCAGTGCCCATCAGTGCCACCTCATCAGTGCCCATTAGTGCAGCCTCATCAGCACCTACCAGTGCAGCCTTATCAGCGTACATCAGTGAAGAAAAATTCATTATTTGCTAAATTTTATAACCAAAACTAAGAAAAACTTTTATTTTCTGTCTGTTTTCATTTGCTTAGCAAAGAATAAAACCCAGTGAGGATTAAATAACACCAAAAGAAAGCTCTATCTGTCTAAAAAAAAATGATAAACCTTCCATATTGGTACAGTGTTGCATGACTGTACAAATGTCATTCAAAGTGTGACAGCACTGAAAGATGAAAACTGACCTGGGCAGGAAGGGGGTGAAAGTGCCTGGTATTGAAGTGGTTAAAGTGACAGCAAAGCTGGAATTAGGCTCTAAGCAGCACAGCCTACATTTTACAGCCCATTCATAAAATGCAGGCCACTGTGTGGAACCTGTACCAGAGTACTCTCTGCTTAAAGCAGAACTTCACCCTAAGAAGAAGTTCAGATTTTCTGTCTCCACAACCCCCCATCCTCTATCTTTTTTTAAAAAAATTGGGGGGGGGGGGCGGGTACCTAGTTTTGATAGATACCCATCCCACCTTTGCCGCAGCCTTCTGGGATGCATCAGGTCCCAGAAGGCCGCGGGACCATTCACAAAGCGCAGAGCAGCGTGCGCATGCACAGTGGGGGGCTGACATGAAGTCGCAAGAAGTCACAGCCAGCTTCCTACACTAGACATGGTGGGGACCCGAAGACCGATGAAGAACTGGCCCAGATGAGGGTGGCGCTGGGTCCTTGGAAAGGTAAGTGTCTTTTTATATAAATTCAGCAGCTACAGCATTTGTAGCTGCTGACTTTTTATTTTTTTAGAGGGACTGAAGATCCTCTTTAACCACTTCCCACCGGGAGGACGTCCATGGACGTCCTCAGGTTTCAGTGGTTATACCGGGATGATGCCAGCTACAGGCATCATCTCGGTAGGTGTGTTTTCAGCCGGCAATTCTCTTTCAGGCAGAAGTGATCCGAGTGGCTAATTAGCCACTCAATCACTTCTGCAGGTGGCGGAAGAGGGTCGCACCTCCCCTCCCGCCGCCACCTCACCCAGGCTCTACCGTATGATCGCTGTGCCCGAAAGCGATGTGGCTGGCGGTGATGGCTGCCCTGAACAGAGAGAGAGGAACTGACATTGTTCTTCTCTCTCTGTAACGCCGGAAACCGGGAGCGACGAGTTATGCTGCCACTTCCGGTTCCGCCTTTTTTTTTTACCTTACCCACCAGCAGTCAGGAAAGCAGCACTTTAGACTGATCTGTGTGTGATCGGCTGCATGGGAGGCTAGAGGAGAAATTTGGCGATAGCAATAAAGTTAGTCCAAAAAAAAAAAAGTGCATGAAAAAGAAAATTTTTTACAAAACAAATAATAAAAACAAAAATTTAATGCGCCCCCGTCCCACCGTGCTTACGCGCAAATACGAATGCATACCTTACCCCCACACGCATATGTAAACTGTGATTGCACCACACATGTTGTCGCAAACATCAGAGCAAGAGCACTAATTCTAGCACCAGACCTCCTATGCAGCTCTAAACTAGTAACCTGTAAGGGCGTTTAAAGCGTCGCCTATGGAGAATTTTAAGCGCCGTAATTGGCCGCCATTCCATGGGCAGATGCAATTTTAAAGCGTGACATGTTAGGTATCTATTTATTCGGCTAACTTTAGTGTTTTGTTTTTCTTAATTCATGAAAGTGTTTTTTTTTTTCAAAAAAATTGCATTAAAAAAACCTCTGCGCAAATACTGTGTGACATAAAAAATCGCAACACCCATTTTATTCTATAGGGCCTCTGCTAAAAATATATATATATATATATATATATATATATATATATATATATATATATATATATATATATATATATATATATATATATATATATATATATATATAATGTTTGGGGGTTCTAAGTAATTTTCTAGCAAAAAAAGTAGATTTTTACATGTAGGGGCAAAGTGTCAGAATTGGCTTGGATGGCAAGTAGTTAAAACAGAAAGGTTAGTTACATGACTTGGCAGGTCGAGAGACTTTCCAGCTTTGTTTTTCCCTAAGATTATTCATTTTATGTGTCATTGGCTTTAAAATCAAGTCAGCAGACTAATAAGTACATATGCATACCTCCCAACTTTTTGAGATGAGAATGAGGGACATCTATTAGCAAAAGTATGTAGGCATTTGTGCTTTGTGCTAAATAGATATGCTTTTTTTTTTTTTTTTAAACAGCAGTAAGGCAGTGGTAGGGTCATGCGTCTACTTTTTTAAACACAGCCCTAAATGTCATTCAGTTAAGGTTTACATCTACATGGTGGACTGCCCTCAATTCCAAAAATCCCACTAACTATTCTTCTTTTAAGAAGTTCTGCTTGTTACCATTTTCTTCCACTTGGCAATGAGAAAAGTATTTTCTGTTTGAAACATAATAATAAATAAATAAAATAAAATATTTCCTGGGAATTTTCCGATAGGGCTTCTGAGCTATGCAATCCTCCAAGTCGTACACTGAGAAAAATAGGAGAATTGATTGAAAAGACCCCCTGCTGATTGCATCCATTGTGTATTTTCTGAGATCATTTAAAGTCCAACCAAATCATTGCAGGCACAAAAATGCTAACTCGCTAATCGCTGAATACCACAATCATAAGTTAAGAAAAGAGGAAAAAACAGCTGAAGATATAACATTTAAAGTACAACTCCTTTTTATCAAATAGAATGGGCATTACCCAGTTTTTAAAGCAAAACATTAACAGTCCCTTGAAAAAGGGAAAATAATAGCTTTTGTTGCTATACTTACCTTCAATCCAGTGTTGTCTCCTGAAATGCTTCTACTCCACCACTAGATACCCTCAGTCATCTGGGTTGAACAAAGGCCAACATAAATTAAAGTGGATCTTCACCCTAAACTACCTCTGATATTGCCCTGCCTCCTCCCATCCCTCTCTCACAACTGGATATACATTTTATTTTTTTATTAAATTATTTTTTGTGCTGCAAAACACTTCTGTATTTTCACCTAGGCAAGAATGACGTTTGTGGCTCCCATCCAGATTCTGGTGTAATTGGGAGGAATTTTGCCCCATCGTTGGTGCCATTGGACTCCATTGTTGGTGTCATTCGGAGATATTCTGCCCCATCATTGGTGTTATTAGGAGGAATTCTGCCCCATCATTGGTGTTATTAGGAGGAATTCTGCCCCATCATTGGTGTTATTGGGAGGAATTCTGCCCCATCGTTGGTGTTATTGGGAGGAATTCTGCCTCATCGTTGGTGTTATTGGGAGGAATTCTGCCCCATCGTTGGTGTTATTGGGAGGAATTCTGCCCCATCGTTGGTGTTATTGGGAGGAATTTTGTCAGGGCTGGGCTCTTAGCAACTCTCTTCTCTGTGCTCAGGCTGTTCAGCTGTCGGATAATTGTCAGCACTCATTGATTCCTCAGTGGCTCACCTGGTTATCATTATCTGCTTGTCAGTCCTGCCTACAGCCAGCCCCTTCTGGCTACTTAAACTGCCTTGTTCATTCCTTTCCTGCCTTCGCTTTGGTCAACATATCTGGAGTTTCTCTGCTGTGTTTATGTGAAAGACTTTGCCCGGCTGACGTCCCTTCTGGTTCCTGATCCTGTTCTTCTGCCTGCGACTATGCTGATCTCTGGTTTCTTGATTACTGGCTTGTCCAACTATCCGCTTTGGCTTCCAATCCCTGGCTTTTCTTTTGACTACGTTTACTGATCTGTACCATTTTTACCATTACCTTAAAGGTGGGATTTTTACTGTATTTCTGTCTCAGTCTGATTCATGGTTCCTTACAAATTCTGCCCCATCGTTGGTGTCATTGGGAGGAATTCTGCTCCATTGTTGGTGTCATTGGGAGGAATTCTACCCCATCATTGGTGTCATTGGGAGGAATTCTGCCCTTTCATTGGTGTCAGTAGGGGAAATTTTGCCTTATAGTTGGTGGATGAAAATAATGCCCCAAGGTCCAGATAAAAGCAAGCAAACGGGCCACATTTGGCCGCAGTTTTGAGACCACTGCTATATGTGGTTACTCCCTGTAATGATAGCATTATAGTATATGAATTCCTTTTTTATTTCACATTTCTTTAATTATTTTTTTTCCAGTTTTTACATGCAGGCCAAGCTGTCCAGCAGCTGTACCAGTTGGGAAAAATCATAATACTGACAGGAGTGCCGGTTTTCATTCATATCGTTTAAGCTTTTTTTTTTTCAAAAGAAAGAGCACTGTTCCTGAATCAACTTAAAATATGTTAGCTGGAGTTGGGCTTTAATTTATTTGTCAATTACCTAAAGCCATTCCAAAAATATATGCACATCTTAGACTACCCTTCACCAGATGACAACGCTGCTGTAAAAAAATGGAAGTATTACTGTAATTGACAGACTGCAACATTTTGGTTTAGTCCATAGCTGCAACATTGGCAGGTAATAGGTCTGGATGGGAGGTGGCCGAAAGGTAGATTCACAGTCACCAAAATCACATAGAGAGGTCTAAGGGTAGGACTGTAAATGTCTATGTGTCGTGATGAGAAAGAAACATGCTTGGTGGTTGGATTGTTGTCTCTTCAAGATAGATATATTTTATGTTTCATTTTTCTTCTAAGGCTTCAGTTCCCTGCCATGTATTACATAAGCTTTTTAAAATGAAGTTATCCATTGTCTTGCATGCATTTCATTTTAATTGCACAATGAGTGTTTGAATGCTTTTAAAATAACCATCTACAGTATTTTCCGTACTAATGTAATAAAATCTTTACCACTTTATTATCTATCAAGAGTGGAAGATGAAGTCTACAGACTCCCGCAAGAACTATTCTAACTTTGCTCTTACATTATTCAGAATCAGAATTAAGAGATAAAACAGAACTCCGGTCAGTACTTCAGTCCCCATATGGCTGTGCCAATGGGGAAATTTGCATCCACAGAGCTCAGAGGCATCCACAGTACAGATATTTTACAGAAATCAGATATCGTAGTTTAGCTGACTGGTTGATTTGTAGGGTGTGAGACTGAACCTGGAAATGACTGTTGTTCTCCTTCAACTTTTGTGAACACTAGTGATAATAAACCTTCAGTTTAAAGTGATATTAATACTTCATTTTTTTAAATTAAAATGATAAACATGTTATACTTAACTGCAGCTCGGATCCTTCTTTTCTCGGGTCCCCCTCCGGTTCTCCTGGCTCCTACCCTCCGCCCAGTGCCCCCATGGAAAGCCGTTCTCTATGGGGGCCCTTGTGAGGGCTTGCTTATGAGCCTCCCTGTATGTGTCTATTGATGCAGACAGCAGGGCTTGGCCCCGCTCCCTCATCACTGGATTTAAATGACAGGGTTGGGCAGATCTGGGAGAGCTGCAGCTCTCTGCACAGTGCTGGATTGACACCGGGCTCCGGTAAGTAGAAGGAGGGCTAGGAGGGAGTTTGTGACACAGGAGATTTTTTAACTTAATGCATAGAATGCAATAAAGCGGAGTTCCACCCAAAAGTGGAACTTCCACTTATCTGATTCCTCCCCCCCTCCAGTGCCACATTTGGCACCTTTCTGGGGGGCAACAGGTATCTGTTTTTCACAGGTACCCTGTCCCCACTTCTGCCGGACCTCACCATGGCGAGGTACATCAGAAGTTCTGCCCCCTCCTCCTTCCTCCTCCTCCTTCCCCTGCTGCCGCGCCAGTAAAAAGGCGCAGCATGCTACGCACATGCGCAGTAGGTTCTGGGGAGCACGCAATTTCTCCCAGGCCTTCGTGACCAGAGTTTTCGGACCCTATACCAAGCTGATCGCTAACAGGCATCCCACTTTCTGACAGCGGAACACTGGCCTACCATTACATCTTTAATGGAGGACACAGGTCCCTTTCGTCCAACATTTTGGAAAGCCCTTCAACTACATAGTTTTCTTTAGAGGGTTTAGTCTGCATTTGATGACTTTTGGGGAATATTGCTCTGATGAAAGGACATTGTCACAAGTCCTATCCAAGACCTACAATCTATTGATTACCCCTTCCGAATAACCACATCTACCTTGTATAAGGAAATGGGGAGCGGAACCAAACCGCACATTTACACTAATCCAACTACAAAACACTATCAGATTTTCTTTAAAATCATCTATCTATACAAAGATTCAGGAAACCAATTTAAACATTTTGACGATGTGGTATCATACTCCTCAGATGCTACATAAATTTTACACCGATATTTCTGATAGCTGTTGGCGATGCCAGGAGGAATGCTGCTCCACATATTTTGCTCCTGCCATAAGATAATACACTTCTGGAAAGAAGTCCAAAAAATTGTTTAAAAATGTGCTGACTCCAGATTACGACAATTCAGCCTTTTTTTTTACTGTGTCGACCATTCCGACAAAAATGTATAAAAAAACGTTTATACGTCATCTGCTAAACTCTGCCAAGTCCATCAGTTGCTGGCTGCACAAGGTGGAAGAAATAAATAAGATGGAAGATCTAATACTTACAGCGCAGCACAAACATGAAAAATACTCCAAGTTTTGGAGGCTATGGAATATGTTTGTCCTCTCTGAAAAGGGGGCAGCTCTTTTTGGATTATAATTATCCAATAGATACTATTTGCTCACTGCCTTTGTGGTAATGAACCATTACCATCTCAAACTCCCCCCCCCCTTTTTTTCCCTTCCAAAAGCTCCAAACCTTTCTTTAAATAGTTCACCTCTTAGAATCTATGAAGGAACCATTAAGCTATACCTGAAATATCTTCTGATGCTGATTTTTCTGAGGTTTGTGTATATCCAGTGGTTGCTTCATGGTTAGACATGTTATATGTTATGTAATTGGATATATTGATGGCTATACATTATTGATCACAATGAGTGGAAAGGCGCTAAACCCATATAAAACAGTGCTCACATATTAATAAACATATAAAGTATTAAATGAGAACCAAATATCACACGTGAAAATAATAAAATAAAAGTGATCAGCATAAAATATAAAACAAATAAAACCAATCCAGTGAAGCAAAGTCTATTCAGGTGAAAAATGGTAAATAATGATGATAAAGTTCAGTGCAAAAAATAGTGTTAAAAAACACAATAGAAAGTGACACTGTAGAAGGATCCAAATCCAGTGATGTTGTATTAATTCATGCAGTCCAATATAAATCCAAGTAAGTGATCAATCCATCAATGAGTGCAATGGCCGCTCACCTCAATAAAGAGAATATCAGGCAATAGATCAGCCACTGATCAACATACAATCTCCATTAATCCATCATGATCCGCCCACACACATAGAAGGTAATAATAACTCCTCATGGTGTAGTACCAAAAGTACATTTATTGACAAATAATGTGTTAGCTTACAGTTAAAAATTAGGACATCCAGCATAGGCAAAGACCAAGGGTCACGAACAAACAGAACGCTGAAGCAATCACAGACTTCTGATCTCGGCCGTGACCAGAAGTGGCGTCACCCGGCTCCTCGACTTTCTATTGTGTTTTTAACAATATTTTTTGCACTGAATTTTATTAGCATTATTCAAAATTTTGCACCTATATAGACTTTGCTTCACTGTATTGGTTGTATTTGTTTTATATTTTATGCTGATCACTTTTATTTTATTTTTTTCACATGTGACATTTGGTTCTCATTTAAAACTTTATATGTTTATTAATATGTGAGCACTGTTTTATATGGGTTTAGCGCCTTTCCACTCATTGTGATATATATTCTCTATGTATGTGGGGCCACTACAGGGATTGGAAGCTTTCCCCTTTTTTTGAAGATTTATTGGTTTGTCACATTTAGGAAGTACTCTGAATATATTTTATATCTTATAATTATTATTGGTTTTCACTTTGATTAGTGCACGTGATTATTATATTTACACATGGGTTGTATATTTATTTTATTTGTTCACACTTGATAGCGCATTGGTTTTTTTATCTTTTTATTTATACATTATTGACGTAATGACTTAGATCTGCCTTTTCTGGTTTAAATGAATTATTTGAAAAAAATATATATAGTTTCAATAATTCCATTGCCCCATACTTTGATGCACATGCTAGCCACAAGGAATCACAGTGCCACTCTTAACATAAACATAGTCCATCCATTCTTAGCGGATCCACGTCCAGCTAGAAATGGGACACTCCGCCGCTGTCGCTGGCGTCCCTTAGTAATGTGCTCGGAATTACCTCTACTCATTTATGCTGATTACAGGCTTTTCAAGTGTACTGTAAGTGTGCTATTTTATTTACGGAATAAATGGAACTATATTTTAGATCAGATCCTGCACTCCTGTCCTTTTGTTTTTGAACAAGCATTTAAATCACTTAAAACAGGTCCCCATTTACCTCTATAGCTATAGGCATTTTGAGAAATTAATCTTCAAAGTTCGCTACACAGACACTGAGGTGACAATTTTACAGCAAGTGTTTCTAAACTGTGATCTTTTGAGGATCTAGAGAGGTTGGGGATGGCTTGTTTCGAAGCTCCTGAAGCAATGCTGTTAAGAACATGGTAATATTTTAATGCCCATAGTTTAGGTACAGATGCACTTTATGAAGTATCTTCATCAACATCTACAGAAATATCTGACAAAATAGTACAGTATGGCATTAATACTAAACAATAATCATGCAGATTATATACAAAAAACAGTCATCATCCTTTGTTGAGGTGCTTTTTGAGTTTACCTGTGGTACTATTTATTCTCCGGGCAGATGCACTTGCTTGTTCCACACCAGCAATGAAGTACATTTTTTTTTTAAACACACTACACTAAACCATATTGATGGGAAGTTTGCCTAAGGAATAACTTTCGGGGTCACGGCCGATGTTGCTGTCAGAGTGCCCATGAGGTCATGGACTCCATGAGTGGCAGCTACTGTCTATTATTTACCAGCTGTGATCCTGCTTTACATTATACACTGAACAGAAACATTTATCCTCAGTTTAATCCTCTGGGTGGCTTATTTAAAAAAAAGAAGCTGAGAAGCTAAATGGGACCCTTAAAGCTTTCCACATGGAAGGCCATGCACACTTTTAACATATTTGACATCACAGCCCTGTGACTTTTAGGTATTCTTATGGAAGAGGGTGTATAGCATTAACACACAATCACCTGTGTTTAGTCATTGTATATACTGTGACTGCTCAGTATAAGTATATCCAAATCCAAACAACAAAAATGTAATATGTTGCAGCTTACCAGTCTTTCATTTTTAGCTTCTTTCCATTATTTCTTCAATTTTTTTTTTTTTTACAACTAACAATTTTATTGATTTTTTCTTTTTCAAAACAGAAAAGTAAAAAAGATAAGGCTACAAACAATGGACATCATATAGGGCCAACAGCAGACCAATATACAAAATGAAAAACTGTTCTAATTGGATCGACTCAATGCCCCGTACACACGAGCGGAATCTCCGTTTGAAAAATCTTGGATAGCATTTCCGATGGAATTCCGCTCAAGCTTGGCTTGCATACACACGGTCATACAAAAGTTCTCTGAACTTTGAACCGTCAAGAACGCGGTGACGTACAACACTACGACGAGCCCAGAAAATGAAGTTCAATGCTTCCGAGCATGCGTCAAATTGTTTCCGAGCATGCATGGTTTTTTGCGCGTCGTAATTGCATACAGACGAACGGAATTTACATCAAGAACTTTTTCTGTCGGAAAAATAGAGAACCAGATCTCAATCTTTTGCTGGCAGAGGTTCAGACATGAAAAAGTTGGATGGAGCATACACACGGTCGGAATATCCGACCAAAAGCTCCCATCACACTTTTTCCGACGGAAATTCCGCTTGTGTGTACGGGGCATTAGAAAAAGGTTCCTGTACTACTTTGGGGCAACTTCAGAGCGGCTTGCATTGACTTCTATACAGAAGACGTTTTGCAAGCCGCGATGTATGGGGCGGCTTCAGAGTTGGACGACTTTGAAGCCGCCCCTGTGTGAACCGCCACATTTACTCATTTACTAAGCTCTGGAGGAAAAGCACTTGTAGAATGCAACTACATTTTGCAAAGTGCACAGTCTATTTGCCATTAGTAAATCAACCCCCATATGTCAGCATCCCCAGGTATTAGTTTATATGAAATTTTAAGGATTGGGTTCACGTAATTTTTAATTGCTGATATTGCACAGTTACGTCTAAGGTTGTTGATGTGATGTTCAGATTTGTTTAATTTGTTATTAGCACAATAGACTGTATACAGCTAGTAATAGTAATCTATAGTGAAATGTTGGATTTTCATGTAGGCACTATATTCCACTATGACCATAGTTCAAACAAGTAAAACCATTAACACCAGGTAGGTGACCATAAATATACAGTTAGTTATTTTTCTCTCCTATCTTAGAATATTAATAGTTACATTTGAAATAAGAACCCTTACTGTGAGCTCTCTGCTCCCTGATCCTTTGTATTTATTCAGGCTGACTTATCACTGGTTTGTCTGCTTATAAGAACTAATGCATTTTCAGTAATCTATCACTCTTTCGGTTTACGTAATAAATGCTGTGTTGCTGTGTAATATGAGCATCACATACTATATCTTCTTCACTGGGTAATAGCAGGTTGCAAAGGGACAGCAATTTCTTTCTCTGCAATCAAACCTGGCTCTACAAGACCTATTTATATAGAACTGTTTGCTGTAAACAGGAGCTGCGCTTACCCTACCCAATATTTAATATTAAAATATACACTCACCATCCACTTTATTAGGTACATCTGTTCAATTGCCTGGTAACACAAATTGCTAAACAGCCAATCAAATGGCAGCAACTCAATGTATTTAGGCATCTAGACGTGGTGAAGATGACTTGCTGAAGTTCAAACTGAGCATCAAAATAGGGATTTAAGTGACTTTGAAAGTGGCATGGTTGTTGATGCCAGACAGGCTGGTCTGAGTATTTCAAAAACGGCTGAGATTACTGGGATTTTCATGCACAACAATTTCTAAGGTTTACAGAGAATGGTCCGACAAAGAGAAAATATATAGTGAGTGGCAATTATATGGAGGAAAATGCCTTGTTGATGTCAGCTGTCAGAGGAAAATGGGCAGGTTTGGGCAGATGATAGAAAGGCAACAGTAACTCAAATAACCACTCGTTACAACCAAGGTATGCAGAATACCATCGTTGAACGTGCAACACATCAAACCTTGATGCAGATGGCCTACAGCAGCAGAAGACCACACCGGGCGCCACTCCTGTCAGCTAAGAACAGGAAACTGAGGCTACAATTCACACAGGATCACCAACATTGGACAATAGAAGATTGGAAAAAATGTTGCCTGGTCTGATGAGTCTCGATTTCAGCTGCGACATTCAGATGGTAGGGTCAGAATTTGGTGTAAACAACATGAAAGCATGGATCCATCCTGCCTTATATCAACGGTTCAGGCTGCTGGTGGTGTAATGGTGTGGGGGATATGTTCTTGGCACACTTTGGGCCCCTTAATACCTTTGAGCATCATTTAAATGCCATGGCCTACCTGAGTATTGTTGCTGACCATGTCCATCCCTTTATGACTACAGTGTACCCATCTTCTGATGGCTCCTTCCAGCAGGATATTGCACCATGTCACAAAGCTCACATCATCTCACCACTACTTTGTTGAACATGACAATGAGTTCACTGTACTCCAATGGCCTCCACAGTTACCACATCTCAATCCAAAAGAGCACCTTTGGGATGTGGTGGAATGGGAGATTCGCATCATGGGTGTGCAGCTGACAAATCTGCAGCAACTGTGTGATGCCATCATGTCAATATGGACCAAACACTCTGAACAATGTATGCCACAAACAAAGCAGTTCCAAAGGCAAAAGGGGGTCCAAACTGGTAATAGCAAGGTGTACCTAATAGAAGTGGAGAGTGTAAATTCACACAATCAATAATTACCATATATCCAAACGTGTCAATGCAGTCAATAACCAATAAAGTGCATATGAAAACATTAAAGTGCATAAAGTCCAGCAAAGAGTGCAAAATCCAAAGTGGCAATGCAACTATTAAATTCATGTGAAGATGCCTTTAAACAAAAGTGCTTGTGCATACAAATTTGCTTCACACCAATGGATATATGGTAATTATTGATTGTGTGGTCTTATATTTTAGTATTATTTATTGAGTAGGATAAGCGCAGCTCCAGTTTACAAGTAGCACATTACATGGTGTATGAGTTTGTAGACCAATTAAGAGCGGCAGTGACCCAGTTTAACACAACTTATTTTTTGCGCAAGTGATTTGACATTATTCTGTTTATATAGAAATCAGCACTGTGGACAGCAACGACCATTACAAGCCAACTTCACATTCATAAAACTGAGCAAGGCTCACTTACAAGGAAACATTAAGAGACTGGATGACGAAATTCAAAACACATTTCCTTCAGACCTAAAAATAAAATAAAAAATTGTATCCACATTGACAAGTAGAATTGTGACGATCAGTATGGTAGAATTTAGGAGCTCACTTACAACATACTTCCATAGCGTGAACCGTTTATTGTTAAAATTATCCAACAAAAGAAAAAAGTAGATGCACTCACATTTTTGGTGTCTAATTTTGGTGTGATCGGCGTGTGTTTTTTTTAAATTAGGGTGTAATTCGGCCAATCTACACCCTTGTGATCGTTCTGCGGGGGGGATGTGGTGTCTCCGGGTGCCAGGATTAGGCACCAAAAAATGTGAGTGCATCTACTTTTTTCTTTTGGATAATTTTAACAATAAGACCCCTTTCACACTGAGGTGTTTTTCAGGCGCTTTTGGGCTAAAAATAGCGCCTGTAAAGCAACTGAAAAATGGCTCCCCTGCAGTCTCAGTGTGAAAGCCCAACGGCTTTCACACTGAGGCGATGCGCTGGAAGGACGTTAAAAAAACTCCTGCAAGCAGCATCTTTGGAGCGGTGTATACACTGCTCCTTCACCACTCCTCCACCGCTCCTCGAACCGCTCCTCCACTGCTCCTCCACCGCTCCTCCACCGCTCCTCCACTGCTCCTCCACTGCTCCTCCACCGTTCCTCCCCTGCTCCTCCACCGCTCCTCCCCCGCTCCTCCCCCGCTCCTCCACCGCTTCTCCACCGCTCCTCCCCTGCTCCTCCACCGCTCCTCCACCGCTCCTCCACTGCTCCTCCACCGCTCCTCCACCGCTCCTCCACCGCTCCTCCCCTGCTCCTCCACCGCTCCTACACCGTTCCTCCACCGCTCCTCCACCGCTCCTGCCCATTGAAATGAATGGGCAGCGCCACAGAACCGCTAGCAAAGCGCCGCTGCAGCGGCACTTTGCTGGTGGTTTTAACCCTTTTTCACCCACTAGCAGGGGGTTAAAAGCGGCGCTTTACCGCTGACGCCCCCAACGCCCCAGTGTGAAAGCAGCCTAAATGCTTTCATGCTATGGATGCCCCGCTCTGTCATTTTTATTCTCTATCCATGGAGGATTACTAGCAGTGCAGCTGACCTTGGATGACACAGCATAGGGGTCTGTTCCCCACAAAGCACAAGTGACCACTCTAGCAATAGGTGGTCCACTAGCAGGGTGAGTGCACATCCATGTGGGGCACATTGTCTGTAGGTAGGTAGCAACCAAATTGGTAAGCAACAATAAATAAGGCACTATACCACTGGGCAAATTTTGATTTAAAAAAGAAGCAAAAAAAAAAAAAAAGACTATACACAATTTGGGGTGCTGTATGAAAAGATTGATTACTTTTATGGCACATTACATATGCAAGTTAGTCACAGGAGGACAGCAGAAGCTGCATTACAGGGTCCTTGTGACTCCAGCTTCCTCTTGCTACTAATGGCGTATAGACTGACCCCCAAGACTCAAATGACCGTCATTGCATATAGTCCAGTGACACACGCATCCCTATTTTCTGCAGAATGAAAAAAAAAATAAGTGAGGGATTATTGCCACTGTTATATCTAGTATCTCTTACCTTCAAAGTACAATAGCAACTTCAAAGCACGTGTCATGAAACAACATTTCAAAGGTTCTGCAGTCTCAAGCAGGAGATCACAGTGGGCTCATTTACATAAAAACACAAATTACATATGAAATGGGGGACTTGAAACTGCTGCAGTGGCAGGCAAATCAAAGTAGACGGTACAGTACATACTATGATGTGTGACAACACACAGAGGAACAGGTGAACAGACCTTTGTAAAAGAGATCATCGTATGTAGTCTATCAACAAAACAAGGTCCATCTGTATCTAAACTGCTACTTTTTAGCACTTTATTATTAACACCATTAACACAATCTGTTTGTTTTCCTTTTTTTAGGTTTTGATAGAGAGGTGAGAAGTTAGAACTGGTTAGATTTTTATTGTCTGATTTCCCTTTAGGAGAATGCAATCCCTCTAAAGCTGGCCAGAGATAATTCCTCCATCCACAGAGGAGAGGTAAATAGAGGAATCCCTCCACAGCTGGGACACTGTATTCTGACAGCAGGGATTCTCCACTGTCAGAATACACTGATCAGTGGCTGCAGCCACTGATTGAAAACATTTTCCAACATTCCCATTCGACAGAAATTAATCTAATGATAAATTGACTTCTGTCGAACGGGAGTGGCTACACATAAATTGAAATTTGTCCAGTCCTTGCTGAACCAGTCGAATTTCAATCCATCTATAGCCATCTTAATTTGCCCTGATCCCCAATGTCACCGAGAACAAAAGTAAGGGAAATCTAAACTTCTGGGTTGCCACCAGAACAGGATCACTGATTTTCAAACACATCCAAAACCAGAGAAAATTCTGAACTTTTTTTGTCTACTTTATGGTGTTTTTGAAATGGATCAAAATACAGTGATATAAACCCTAAAGCTGGCCATCAATTAGGCACTTTTCTTTTTCATTCAACCAGCAGGCTGAACAAAAAAAGCTAATGGATTTACTCATCCACACAATTTAGGTAGCTAAAGCAATGCTCCCCGTTGGGACATTGTGTGATAACAGCAGGACTCCCCATTGTCAGAATACACTAATCAGTGGCTGCGACTGGCTGAACAAGGAAAAATTTCCAAAAAGCCTGACCAACTTCTGTCAAACAGACAGGGTCACACGTGGATCAAAATTCATCTGGTCCTGCTTGAACTGGCTAAATTTTGATCCATCTATGGGCAGCTTCAGTTTGATTGATTGCCAGTGCACTCAAAAGTGATATTTCAGGTGAAGTCTGGTGGGCACATGCCTTCTTATATTTCTGGGTGAATCCACTGGCAAGATTTCTCTCCCATAGTTCTCTGTTCCCAAACAGCTTGGGGTTTTAGATGTTCCTGCTCACCTTGGGGTGCCTCACCCCCCTCATCTAGTAGCAGCCTTTATAAAATAAATGCAAGTATTCAACATTGAGAATGGGACCCCCCTATAATGGGCATGGCAGGCATATAGACCCCGGAGCTCAAGTACCTTACCAATTGTTCCTCTGAAAGATACTACATATTAAACTTGCAGGTGTTTTTGCTCTCCAGCATCTACCAACACTGAAATGTTAGTTGTGGGTGCACTGAAACTTTAAGGACACATGCATGCATCACTCTGTCATTTGTTTGTAAATTAAATATCTGAATTATATTTTTATAACTTGTTAATATACTGTAGGCTTTAAATACGACCTTTAAAGAACCCTTTCTCGTGCTAAAGATAGACAAAGTTATTTGGAGTCCCAAGGCCTCGCTTCTACCCAAGGTGGTTTATTCCTGTCACCATAACCAGGACATTGTTCTACCATCTCTCTGTCCTACCCTAAACATCCTAAGGAGTTTCTCTCCATTGTTTATATGTGGTATGCGCTGGTCAAGTCTACCTTTTAGCTACTGCTCCCTATAAACAGTGACTCTTTGCATTCCTGAAGGTCCCCATAGGGGACAACCTGCTTCTTGTTCCACTATTGCCAGGTGGATTTGATTACTCAATATTCTAGGCTATGACCTCAAAGGCGCGGTTCTACCTTTCCTTGTCAGAGTATACTCCACCAGATGAGTTAGTGCTTTTTGGTCTTTTTAGCATCAGGCATCTGTTTCTCTGAGTGGCGAGGCTGCTACCTGGTCTTCTGTTTACATGCACGTTAAGTTTTACCAAGTGGATGTTCAAGCCTTAGCTGGTGCTGGTTTTGGTTGTGAGGTTCTTCAGGCAGCTCTCTGGGTTCTTGGACCTACCCATGGTAACCTATTGGTTTTGTAAACTGTTAGCCTTGCGTTTGCTGTCTTGGCCAACCCGCAGTTGGGGCTTCTTTTGAATGATACCTAAATCCTGTGTCCCTTCATACTGGATTAAGAGAAAAAAATCAGGCTACCCCTCTCTGTTCTTATGATTCATTCCTAATAATGTATTGCTTGCTACATAACTAAGGTATGCTGTAAGTGTGAGGGGTTATACTGAGCTGTCCTTACAGCTTTGTTTGCACTGTTCAAACTCCTGAAAGCAGGCATAGCCCCTACTTTTCTGGATAATTCATTCTGTGTCCCTTAATGTACTTCAAGTAAAGGATTTTACAGTTTTAGTAAAAAATCATATTTTATTTGCAATGACAATAAAAAGGTGGTGTCAGAATGCAGGTCAGAAGATTTCACCTTACTTAAATGTTGTAGTGTGGACCTCAGGTCTGAGGCTGTGCTTGACCTGCTAAATGTTCCTTTTTTGGGTAAAGAAGGTGCTATTAGGATGTGTTTGCTAATAAACAATATATTTAAAAAAAAATGTTTGCGTTGCAGGTAAAACAAGTGAAATGCACCCCTTTGCTGCATTTTGCATTAGAACACAATCATTTAAAAACTGCTGTGTTTGAATGCAAAAGACAGTGCTTGACAGCAATGCCTGTCTACACAAGTCCCTAAACTGACCTCGTCAATATAAAAGCTGCTACCTCAATTATATTATACTGTACAAAACAGTTTTATAATGCTATTATACCTATCAGCTGTACAGGTTATTTTGAGAATGCTCATGTTAATTAATTCTGAATTATCAACGTCACGGCTCAGAAAAGTTCAAAACCATATATTTTTTAAATTAATTAGCTGTAGAAAATAATTAAGCCATCAATAACGTCATACAGTTCACCTTATGTTTACCCAAAACTTGTTCGATTCGGGTTAGGCCTACGTGCCCTATTCCTGACCCCATCTGGAACTTCTTACATAGTGATCCTGTTTCTGCTAAGCTAAGGCTTTTATAAAAATACTTATTAGCACAGCCAAAATCACAAAGCACAGAGAACGCCACATTAGGCATTCCATCCAAGCTGAACCATAAACGTGTGCTGTACAGATGAGGCAACACAGAAGTATATATTTATATAGCCAGCTGCACTAGGCTAAATAATCAAGCAAATAAGTGAGACAAAGCATTTCTCATACAAATTGCATGAATAAGACTGAACTTCAGGCAGATATTAAAGCGGAATTCTGCCGTTTATTTATTTATTTTTTTAAGTCAGCAGCTATAAATACTACAGCTGCTGACTTTTAAAATATGGACACTTACCTGTCCAGGGCGCCCGCGATGTCGGCACTCAAAGCCGATCTATCCCTCAGCTGTCGGGTGCTGCCGCCGCCATCTTCGATGGGAGAATCAGGAAGTGAGAATCAGGAACCACTTCCTGGTTCCCTACTGCGCATGCACGACTCACGCTGCACTATCCCACTGGTCCCTGCTGTTTTCTGGGACCCGTGTGTCTTCTAGAATACAGTGGGGGGGGGGAGTGGCGTAGATACCCGCGGGTGGCTCAGGTATTTATGCCCGGAAGTGGGAGCAAAATACCTGTACAAGACAGGTATCTGCTCCCCCCTCCCCCCTGAAAGGTGCCAAATGTGACACCGGAGGGGGGGAGGAACCAGAAAAGCGGAAGTTCCATTTTTGTGTGGAACTCCGTTTAAAAAAAAATCTAGGAATGCAGCTATATAAATATATATAGTACATAATGAAATTAATTTTGAATTTCAACTAGTATAAGTGCCTAAAGTTGTCTTGGTATCAGCCAATCCCCTATGCAGCAGCACTAGGATAGGAATGGGCTGCACTGGTAGCCAGTTAGGCATGCTGCATAGATGTATGTGATAGGGATGACAGGAGGAAAGAGCAAAGTGACAGAGGAATGGAGGGCTGCTGCCTCAAATTTAGGCACTTTGAAAGTAATTCAGAAATGTTTGCTTTTAACACTCAGTTTTAGAGTGTTGAGAGTCCTGAACAAAAACCACACACACACTATTAGAAATTTGTTCAAGAAAATTTTTACATCTAGTTCTTTCGAATTTTCTTGTCACTGTGGTTATAAAGTTAATTCGACCCCCGCTAACAATTAGAGTTAACGTTTTCAAAAGAAATTCTACTAGTGCAATGTCAGCTTAAAGTTATATCAAAGCCTTGTTTTTTTTAAATAACAAACATGTTATACTTACCTGCTCTTTCCATTCACACACGGAGCTGCGGCTCGGCCCCGTCCCCTCCGTCTCCTGATTGGCTCATTGGCTGTGATTGACAGCAGTGGGAGCCAATGTCTCCTGCTGCTGTCAAAAGCCAATCAGGAATGCAAGTCTGTGAAGAGGCAAGGCTCTTGTGGACATCGCTGGATCGAAAAGGGGCTCAGGTAAGTATTAGGGGGGCTGGGGGGGGCTACTGCATACAGAAAGTTTTTTACCTTCGTGCATAGAATGCATGAAGATGAAAAACCTTGTGCCTTTACAACCACTTTAAGAGTTGTCACCCATGAACAGGAAGTGTGTTACATGCAGGATCTATAGTGCCTTGAAAAAGTAATCATACCCCTTGAAATTTTCCACATTTTGTCACGTTACATCCAATGTTGTGAAGAAGTTTAAAAACAGGGTTAGGTTATAAAAAAATATCCCAAGCTTGAACATCTCACAGAGCACTGTTCAATCCATCATCCGAAAATGGAAAGAGTATGGCACAACCGCAAATCTTCCAAGACATGACCATCCATCTAAACTGATAGGCCGGGCAAGGAAAGCATTAATCAGAGAAGCAGCCAAGAGGCACATGGTAACTCTGGAGAAGCTGCAGAGATCCACAGCTCAGGTGGGAGAATTTGTCCACAGGACAACTATTAGTCGTGCACTCCACAAATCTGGCCTATATGGAAGAGTGGCAAGAAGAAAGCCCTCGTTGAAAGAAAGCCATAAGAAGTCCCATTTGCAGTTTCCGGGAAGCCATGTGGGGGACACAGCAAACATGCTGAAGAAGGTGCTCTGGTCAAATGAGACCAAAATCAAACTTTTGGCCCAAAAGCAAAACGCTATGTGTGGTGGAAAACTAACACTGCATATCACCCTGAGCACACCATCCCCACCGTGAAACATGGTGGTGGCAGCATCATGTTGTGGGGATGCATTTCTTCAGCAGGGACTGGGGAGCTGGTCAGAGTTGATAGGAAGATAGATGGAGCCAAATACAGGGCAATCTGAAAAGAAAACCCTTTTAGAGTCTGCAAAAGATTTGAGACTGGGGTGGAGGTTCACCTTTCAGCAGGAAATAGACCCTAAACATACAGCCAGAACTACAATGGAATGGTTTAGATCAAAGCATATTCATGTGTTAGAATGGCCCAGTCAAAGTCCAGACCTAAATCCAAATGAGAATCTGTGGCAAGACTTGAAAATTGCTGTTCACAGACGCTCTCCATTCAATCTGACAGAGCTTGAGCTATTTTGCAAAGGAGACTGGGCAAAAATGTCACTCTCTAGATGTGCAAAGCTGGTGGAGACATCCCCAAAAAGACTTGCAGCTGTAATTGCAGAGAAATGTGGTTCTACAAAGTATTGACAAATGCACGCTACACTTTTCACATAATTATTTGTAAAAAGTTTTGAAAACCATTTATCATTTGCCACTTTGTTTTGGTCTATCAGATAAAATCCCAATAAAATACATTTACGTTTTTGGTTGTATCATGACAAAATGTGGAAAATGTTAAGGGGTATGAATACTTTTTCAAGGCACTGTATAAAGAAAATAAAGCCTAAATAAAAGAAAGCAAATGCAGTCACCACATCTAGGGACTTGAGCGCAATATATTACATTTTTCTTCTTTGGATACACTTTTAAACAAAATTGAATTTGTTATCATTGAAGTCTTTTCATTCAAAGCAAAATGAGCAACTTTCTTCCTTTTATATTCTGCTACTTGCGGCTTTTCAGTGACTATATTGTATGTTCCAGTTTACAAACATTTCCTACAAACTGATTTCACTCATTTAGAAGAAGCCTGTTTAACTTAATTCTGAACGCAGAAGAATGAAAATAAGTATTTTCCTGGCAGCTGGAGCACCTTCTGCTATGTAATTGTGCAATTGTGCAAATTGTCTGTATTGTATTTGCATGTTTTTATTATTGTTTAGTATATGCTAACATTCAGCTGAGAACATGAAAGCCTGATGTAAATGAGGCTATACATAAAACAGTTTTTTATCTAGATGGCCAATAAAATGGTCATAGATATTAGACTCCAGATGGGTGAGCAGTACATGCAATTAGAATGACAATCTTTTTTTCATGGATTGCTACAGACATATTGCAAAAGTCATCCTGATAGCTGCGCAAACCTGCTGAAATCAGCAGTATTAAGCCCTCCAATATCTATGGGAATTTTTAATTGTCTACAGCGAGAATATTTTTGGTATGATATGAACAGCTTAGGTGCATATTCATAAAAGATACAGACAATCACTATAAATAATTAGAATTGGTGCCCTGCAGACAGCAGTGCGAGAGTAAAAATAAACTGGCAGGTTTAGAACATTTCAGTAAATTTCCTACTATTGTATACTGTTCTGTAAATGCACAGGCTACATAAATATAAAAAATGAAAAGCTTTCTGCCATGGAGTAAACACGTGGGTCTAAGGATGAGGAAGACAAATCCATTAGATTCAGCACTGAGATCTCAACACAGGACTTGAGATTCTTTTGAGACAATGCTTTTGTGAAGGAAAAGCGCAGTATACTGTGCCTTGAAAATGTATTCATACGACTTGAAATTTTCCACATTTTGTCATGTTACAACCAAAAATTGAAATATATTTTATTGGGATTTTATGTGATAGACCATCACTAAGTGGCACATAATTGTAAAGTAGAAAGAAAATGATAAATGGTTTTCAAATTATTTTTTACAAATCAATATCTGAAAAGTTTGGCGTGCATTTGTATTCAGCCCCCTTTACTCTGATACCGCTAACTAAAATCTAGTGAAACCAATTACCTTCAGAAGTCACCTAATTAGTAAATAGAGTCCACCTGTGTGTAATTTAATCTCAGTATAAATATGGCTGTTCCGTGAAGCTCTCAGAGGTTTGTTAGAGAACAAACAGCATCATGAAAGCCAAGGAACACACCAGACAGGTGAGAGATAAAGTTGTAGAGAAGTTTAAAACAGGGTTAGGTTATAAAAAAATATCCCAAGCTTTGAACATCTCAAGGAGCACTGTTCAATCCATCATCCGAAAATGGAAAGAGTATGGCACAACTGCAAACCTACCAAGACATGGCCATCTACCTAAACTGACAGGCCGGGCAAGGAGACCATTAATCAGAGAAGCAGCCAAGAGGCCCATGGTAACTCTGGAGGAGCTGCAGAGATCCACAGCTCAGGTGGGAGAATTTGTCCACAGGACAACTATTAGACATGCACTCCACAAATCTGGCCTTTATGGAAGAGTGCCAAGAAGAAAGCCATTGTTGAAATAAAGTCATAAGAAGTCCCGTTTGCAGTTTGCGAGAAGCCATGTGGGGGACACAGCAAACATGGAAGAAGGTGCTCTGGTCAGATGAGATCAAAATCAAACTTTTTGGCCCAAAAGCAAAACGCTATGTGTGGCAGAAAACTAACACTGCACATCACCCTGAACACACCATCCCCACCGTGAAACATGGTGGTGGCAGCATCATGTTGATTGGATTCTTTTCTTCAGCAGGGACAGGGAAGCTGGTCAGAGGTGATGGGAAAATGGATTGAGCCAAATACAAACTAATGCTGCGTACACACGATGGGAGCTTATCATCATATATTCCGACCGTGTGGATGCCCCATCGGACTTTTTCTGTCAAAAATTCAGACGGACTTAGATAGAGAACATGTTCTATATTTTTCCGACGGAACAAATTACTATCAGAAAAACCACCCGTCTGTATGCTGTTCCGACGCACCAAAAACAACGCATGCTCTGAAGCAAGTACGAGACGGAAGCTATTGGCTACTGGCTATTGAACTTCCGTTTTCTAGTCCTGTCGTACCTGTTGTACATCACCGCGTTCTGGACGGTCGGAATTTGGTGTGACCATGTGTATGCAAGACAGCTTGAGCGGAACTCCGTCGTAAAACCTTCATAGTTTATTCCGACGGCAAAACCGGTCATGTGTACGCGGCATTAGAAGAAAACCTGTTAGAGTCTGCAAAGACCTGAGACTGGGGCAGATGTTCACCCTCCAGCAGGACAACGACCCTAAACATACAGCCAGAGCTACAATGGAATGGTTTAGCTCAAAGCATATTTATGTGTTAGAATGGCCCATACAAAGTCCAGACCTAAATCCAATTGAGAATCTGTGGCAAAACTTGAAAACTTCTGTTCACAGACACTCTCCATCCAATCTGACAGAGCTTTGCAAAGAAGAATGGGCAAAAATTTCACTCTCTAGATGTGCACAGCTGGTAGAGACATCCCCAAAAAGACTTGCAGCTGTAATTGCAGAAAAAGGTGGTTCTACAAAGTATTGACTTTGGGGGTTGAATACAAATGCACGTCACACTTGTAAGATATTTATTTGTAAAAAAATGTAAAAACCATTTATCATTTTCCTTCCACTTCACAATTGTGTCACAATTGTGCCACTTTGTGTTGGGCTATCACATAAAATCCCAATAAAATACATTTACGTTTTTGGTTGTAACATGACAAAATGTGGAAAATCTCAAGGGGTGTGAATACTTTTTCAAGGCACTGTACATCTACAGGGATTAACTAAAGCTGGCCATACATGAATCAGATTTTTTGATCAGCTTGGAGGCTAATAAAACAAAACAACAGATTTTCCCATCTACACTAGCGAGGTGGATGGAGGAATCCTCCCCGCTGTGCTATTGTATTCTGATAGTGGGCACTGTCAGATAATACTGGCCAGTAGCTAAAAACGAAATTTACCTAACTAGAGCTACACTATAATTCCCCTTCCCCAATGCTTCCATCACAATCCTGCTCGTTTCCTATAGGCATAATATGTTGTTTTATCTGTTTTGCCAGCCCTTTGTAATCACAATAAGGAATTTTGGGGGACTGGAAGAACTCTACCAATCCTACAAAACAAATATTCTGAGGTTATTCTAGCAAACACTTGCACCCTATAATTATTATTTATTTGTTGGCTGAACCCATTAATATAACTGTGAAGAACACAAGGGTGTAGCCAGGGCTGGGCCTGTGAGACTGGACTGGGTCTCAGCAATCACAGTTGATACACTTATGGGCAATCAGGATGCAGTTAGGAGGCTGTTGGTAATGGAAGTCAAGGAAAGCCTTATTTTGTAGAAAATGCTGCTAGCCAACTCTGTCGAGAAGACTGAGGAATTTTATAAGACTGATAACAGATGTATGAACCTTAAAGCGTTTCTTACCCAAACACTTCATATTCCTGATATGCGCCTGTATGAGAGCGTATCCTGTTCTCTTTGTATTTGTATTTGTGTGAAATCCCTGGTGATCCTGCCAGTCCCTCCATTTTCCCATTAAAAACTGACCACACTAAGCATGGAAGCACAGCATGGTCAGTTCTCTAGCTGCTCTCCTCCAATGATCAGATTTGTGCTGACACGCCCCCCCCTGCGCAGCCATTCACTGAGAGGCCCAGTGTACTGCTGCTTCTTCTCCCCCAGCTCTTATGCAGCTGAGAACAGGGGGAACGTGATCACTTATAAAAAAGGGAAAAAGGTACAATTATTAATATGTTTTATATTTATACAAAAATGCATTGCCTTTCACTTTCACTATTTTAAACTAAATGGGCTGTCTTCAAAGGTGATCGTTTACAATCACTTTAACCTCCCTGACGGTATTCCCGAGTGTGGCTCGGGGTTAAATTTCAGCACTATTAGCGGTAACTCCGAGCCACACTCAGGATTGCATTGCAGGATCCTGGTGCAGTATACTTACCTTGTCCCCAGGATCTTGCGATGTCCCCCCCGCGGTGTCTATGGGCTCTGTCCTCCTCCCAAAGCCTCTCTGTGCCAGGCTCCGTTCCCTGCAAGCGTCGCTTGCAAAT
This sequence comes from Aquarana catesbeiana, assembly GCF_042186555.1. NCBI lineage: Eukaryota > Metazoa > Chordata > Amphibia > Anura > Ranidae > Aquarana > Aquarana catesbeiana. The sequence goes on from NC_133329.1 coordinate 337,435,638, forward strand.
CATTTCACGTCCCTTTTGTCCCCAATGCTTTGTCCAATGCCCTGCATGCAGTTTTATATTATATATACTGTTCTTTCTGCCTGGAAACTTGAGATTGTCCATAGCAACCAAAAAGTGTCCCTTTACGTCAAAAGTGGCTTTAGACCAGCTAGAAAACAGCGATAGTAAATTAGAACACTTGCAGAATTGAGCGATAGTGAATCATGGGGAAATTTATTGAATTTTTTTTTAATTATTTATATTTATTTATTATATTATAATTTATGATTTTGTGTTTCAAACTTCATCATACCCGGGATATCTACTAGAGACTCTTGGTGGACAGATCTAAGTGTGTTATTGCTAAGAATTACAGGCTTAAAAATATAAAACGCCAAATTTCTATGCAAAATAATTGTACCACTTTGAAACGAAAAAATCTGAAATAATCATACCGCCAGGGAGGTTAATGAAGCAATAAAACAAAAAGCATAAAAATATATTAATAAATAAGCCATAAGTATAGTTTCATGCTTGTCTGTCTACATTTTGTTTGGACTAGGGTGTTCAGAATGCAGATATGTGCACTAAATAACAGACAATAATGTATGAAGTAGAATGTAAGCAATAAAGCAAAACTTTGACATCCTGGGAGGTACAATGTATAACCACTGCAAAGCTGTCAGTTCAGCATTCCTCTGAATAGGGATTGCTGTCCCAGTCACTTCGGTGGAGGTGGAATGACCATCTTAAAATAACACTATTCTCATCATTTTTTAAATTTGATTGCGTTTGCCTATGCTTTACAAAGTAGCAAGTTATCCCAATCAGTTTTATGCTAATAACAAGCTGCGCACAGCGCAGGGAGACACAGAATTCCAAACTGTCATGTGACCTTCCTGTGACAGCATAAAATATGTTCTCCTTTAAGAGTGACATTTTAGAGCAAATACATTTAAACAATTTTACAAAATCATCTTAAATACCTGTTTATCATGACTAAGAATGTAACTCAAACAACAATACAATGTTGATAAATGACCAACTAATGAATCTAGCTAGGTATTCCCATTTGGAAACATTTTGAGTCTTTCTATAAACAGATTATATCATTTAATTAAGAAAAAACTGGCGAAAATATATTTTCTATTCTGAAGACAACATACACATTTAGCAACACAACGGATGTCTCTCCATCTGCAATTCACATATTCATAAACCGCTGGAAAAGCTATGCTCATAACCCTTTTATTTAGGCTAATGAACTATGGTCTGTTCTAGAATATGTCCAAAGAGATAAGCAAAACTCAGATTAACATAGCCGAAAGAATTACTTATGCAGAATTTGTTTTAGTATTTAAGTCATTGAGGTGTCTGACCCAATTACAGTCAGAAAACAGAGCATATTTGTAGATGCTTGAGATGGAATTCTGGTTACAAGAATTTAGAGGATAGTTTATCTGAGGATTTTGCCCTCCCCTGTTGGACATTGGGGAGAGATTTATTAAAACTGAAGCACTTAGAATCTGGTGCAGCTGTGCATGGTAGCCAATCAGCTTCTAACTTCAGCTTGTTCAATTAAGATTTGGCAATAAAACCTGGACCCTGATTGGTTTCTATGTAGAGCTCCACCAGATTTTGCACTCTCCAGTTTTAGTAAATAACCCCCATTGTGTTTCAAATGCCTTTTTCCTACATAAATTATATTTAAATCTGAAATTGAATCAACACACTGAAATATTCGAGTACAAAGCAAAGTTTTTCTAAACATCTATTTCTGGAGATAAAAGCCAACACGTTCTGAGGGTCACACAATGCCCCCTTCCTCAGGGCTACAAAATGAATAATGAAGATAAAAATAGTTATTTGGCAAGGAGAAAAAATAAAAGTCATATTTGTGTATTTATATACAGTACATATATACAGAAATACACCCATATAAACACATGTTCATAAAAACTCTTTTTATGACCAAAAAATTGATTGAATCTTCTAGAAAACATAAACCATTGTACGAATGACACACCTCAAATAAAACTTAAAAAAAATGTGTTTTGATAGGGAAGGTTTGACAAAGGGGTAGATTTACTAAAGGCAAAAAGACTGTGCACTTTGCAAAGTGCAGTTACTCCAGAGCTTTGTAAATGAGGTTAGGCTTCACGTTGCCAAGAAACCCCAATCACATGCAAGGAAAATTTAAAAAAAAATGAATTTTTGCTTCCACATGATTGGATGATGGAAGTCAGCAGAGCTTCTACTCATGTACTGAGCTTTGGAGCAACTGCGCTTTGCAAAGTGCACAGTCTCTTTGCCTTTAGTAAATCAAGCCCAATATGTAATTTTTTTGCACCAGGAGCCATAGCTGCAGAATGATTTTGGTCTAAAAGCAATTTTTTTTTTGTGTGTGTTAAAGATAGAAAGGATTAATATCATAGTATATGGAAGACTATATGCTGATGTTTGTCATAAACATAAAGAGATTTGCTGCTATTGATGAAACATTTAATATTTTTTCAAATCACATGTTCTTTTTTGTCTCTCTTTTCCTTTCAGCATGCTTCTTATGAGCACATGAGCTGATTGGCTCTGTGTTCTGCTTTTACATCTTACACTCCAGTTCTGGTGTACAGATGCTGCAAGAGGCTGATATCAGGTCAAATTCAGGTACCTACACTAGAGTTCAGTTTTAACCCTAAAACTGAGAGTAACACTTAACCCCCTAAATCCTTGTCCTAACTATTAAGGTAGAACTTTTTTTTTTTTTCATTTTAGATAGTATAAGGGTGGGCTATAACCCCTTTTTTTGCCATCTGTGTCCCATTGGGGAGATTTCCCAGCACTTCCTGTCCCATAGCTAAACCAGGAAGTGAGAGAATCCTTGGTTTTCTCCAGGGTCACTGTAACTAATGTCCCCATTGGAAGATTTCCCCTCTATTCCTGATCTGGTGAAAACTTGAAATTTAGGATTGCTTTTTAATTTTCACTCTTGATAACGATAAACGGGACAAATAGAGAGGGTAAACTTCCTTACTGAGGGCAAAGACAGTGATAAAAACTTGACAGGCATTTTATTCCCTCTCCACTCTATCCAAAGCTAAAAAAAAGTTTGCCTTTAGGTAAACTTTAATGTTAATCCTTAAACCTCAAACCTACCATACCCCCCAATAATAAAGCTGACCATAGATGGATCATAATGTATCCAGTGCAGCAAGGAGCAGTGCAGCAATGATTGATTGTTTTGTTCTGTTCAAGGTTTTCTGAGCTGGGAGTTTGATTACTCCCACTGCCTCTGAAAGAAGTTTCCAGAGCACAGGGCAGGGAGATTCGAATGATCAGTTGAAAACGTATTAATGTCTTGCCAATCATTTCCCTCAAGAGAGGGTTCCAGTTCTCTTGGGGCTGCTGCCCCTAGAGGCATCTATACTGAGACAAGAATTGGCAGTCTGGTCCTCAGCAGTTGCTGGGCTAAGGGCCTCGAGAAGATTGCTGGAGGGCACTGCACCGAAGTCCTGGTCTGAAGAAGGATCTTGTTATCTCTTGTGACTGGGGATATGCCTGTGGATGCTGGATGGCAGACAATGTGAGTAAAGACCTTCCTGGGGACTATTAGTTGTGCAAGTGCCTGAGGTTGCTATATGGACTGCTGCTGTAGGATGCTAGATATACTGGCCATTTCCTGCTACCTCCAAAAAAGTTGCTATTTGAAGATTAGAGAGATGTTTGTCCTCCTATTATTGCTATTGATCGGTTTAGATCATCCTGTGACCCTAAACCCCCTCTCCCGTTGAAGTTCTTCAGCAATAAATACTAAAAAGACATCCCCAAACAGAGCCAGAATTGTCAAAGTGCATGGGGCTCTGCCTCTGTGACTGGCAGCCCCTGTACTACTTTGGGAGAACCTAATTCCAATGGCCCCTCCAGGGGTAAGTGCTACATTTGTATAACTTTTCTATTGCTAGATAATTTTCATATGGCTAACCCCCATATGAAAATATGACTAACCACCATTATATGGCTAACCACCATCTTTTTAACCTTTTTCTTTTTAAATTAGTTATTTTTCAATTCTAATGAAAGAACAATACAGAAAAGAATGGCTTAAAAGTAGAAGCAGATCTTGTAACAGAAGCATATACTGTAAGGAAAATACCAGAGTAACATTAACAGCATAGTATAAAGGTCAAAAGATGAGAACATGACCCATATCACATTATGTATGCCCATCTGCAACATTTTTTTAACATGAAGGAATTCAGATTCTTAGGGAACCCCTGCTAATTATTATCATAACTACAACTCACAGGACATTGGTTTGAACAGACAGTGGTGAAAAAGATTTCATTATTAAGTAAATAAAAAAATAAGGAATGCTGTGTGCATAAAATGTTTAACACCCATGGCTCTATTAGAAAACATTATTTTCTGCAATAATAATGAAATATAAAAAATTATAATTTTGGACATAGGTGAAATGCAGAATGTGAAAACTGCAGCGCTTTCTCACATTAGTTGTCAGTAAAAAACGATCCCTTACATTGGTGGTCAATGGAAAATTTCCACTCTTACACTGATAAGTGAAAAAGTGCCCCCTTATATTGGTGGTCAGTAAAGCATCCATTTGCACAGGTGGCCAGTGTAGTGCTTCCCAAATAATTAGTAGGAAGTGCAGTGCCTCCTTACATTGATGGTCAGTGAAGAAGGCCCCCCTCTACATTGGTGGTCAGTGGAAGAAGGCCTCCCCCACCTTACACTGATGGTCAATGGAAAGAATTTTCCTACAATGGTGGTGAATGGAAAGAATGCTCCTTACATTGGTGGTCAGTGGAAAGAATATCTAGAAGATAGCAAAAAGATCAAAGTGTCATTGAGAAATTTTCTGCCATTTTAAATGATAGGTTAGCGTTATTTGAGAAATCCTGGAAACCATGGATTGATCTGGATAATGAATGCTAAGATGTATCAGTATAAAGAACTGTATACACAGATAAGTTGGCATACAGTACTTTATATCTGTCACTTCTTTCATCCTTATTTCTTTCTCTCTTCCCTTTCCTATTTCTAACTTTCGTTATGGACTTATAGGGTCTCAGTTGGACCTGATGAAACACCCATTTTTCATATTAGGATGATATATAAAAAAACATCCACATTTTATTGGATAATTTTAGAGACTCTATATCAATTGGGTATGAATGTCAATTAATACGTTCTTGACTTCTTTAATATTTCAAAACTTTTTTATTCAGCTCAGAACTCAGATCTTGAGTAGCTTTGATTATAGTCATCCTAACCTATTATTACAATGTATTTGTGCATATAAATAGTTAAGCCCCGTACACACAATTGGGCTTTCCGATGGGAAAGGTTGGATGTCAGGCTGTTGGTGGAAAATCCGACCGTGTACGCTCCATCGGACAATTGTTGTCGGACTTTCCGCCAACAAATGTTGGCTAGTATGTCTTCAAATTTTCCGCCAACAAATGTGTGGTGTTTGGATTTTCCGATCATGTGTACACAAGTCTGTCAGACAAAAGTCCAAAGTACAAACACGCATGCTCAGAAGCAGAAGCAGTCGGTCTTGTAAACTAGCTTTTGTAATGGAGAATTAACATTTGTGACATGGCAAATTATGAAATCTCTAAATGCAGCACACAATTCTCTTCTTCTTTAATGAGATAATAATGAAGCTGCTTTGCTGGTGATACTGATGGAGTTATTGCAAACGAATTTTCAAAGGTTTTTTTTTTCTAGTGATATCAAGAATAATATATATTTTTTTTTTTTTTGTTTAATTTGTGCACGTTACCACAACACCATTATCCTGTAGTTTATAAGGTCAAAAATACGTTGGTGTCCCTTGTCAATTTTACATTGTATTTTTTTTAAAATGTAACTGCCTACTCCCAAACTGTCATTTGAAGTAAAACACATAGCCAAGTATTATTGTACACAATTTTTTTATTGTGCATTAAAAAAAAAAAAAATAGACATGCTATCTGCCAATAGAACTTAAACAAAAAGTGCATCCTTTGCATCCAAAAATATAGAAAATACACCAAATCAAATCATTATTCAACCAAAAAAAAATATGTCAGAGCAATAACTCCAAGGCCAATAATAAATAACACATTTTCTCCTCCGATTCCGCAATATGTCTGGTTAACGAACGGCCGTTCAGAAGCTAACTGAAAAGCATGAACTGAAAAGCGCTAAATGAAAAACGCGAAAAGAAAAGCACAAATCAACACTCACCAAACTTCTACTAATGCCGCGTACAAACGAGCGGAATTTACAGCAGACTTTGCCCGGCGGACTTTTCAACGGACTTTCTGAATGAACGGACTTGCCTACACACAATCAACCAAAGTCCGTCGAATTCGTATGTGATGACGTACGACCGGACTAAAACAAGGAAGTTCATAGCCAGTAGCCAATAGCTGCCCTATCATGGCTTTTTGTCCGTCGAACGAGCATACAAACGAGCAGACTTTCCGACCGGACTCGAGTCCGTCAGATAGATTTGAAACATGTTTCAAATCTAAGTCCGTCCAACTTTTAAGAAAACAAAGTCCGCTGGAGCCCACACACGATCGAATTGTCCGACGAAATCCCGTCCGCCGGGCAAAGTCTGCCGTAAAGTCCGCTTGTGTGTGCGTGGCATAACACAAAATTATCAGAAGGAGCCCAAAGGGTAGCGCTAAAGAGCTGAAAAAACACATAGTACCTCTAGTACGTCACTTTTAGCGATTTGGGTTGTGTCGGTAGGAGAACTAATACCATGTGTGGAATGGAATACAATATTCGTTTTTAGCTCTTCCAGGATCTAACTAGCCACAAATAGCAAGGATAATCTTTGGGAAATGAACAATTAGATCAATCTTCACCCAATACACACAGCTTCTTTACAATGAATGTGAATCTCCAGTCATTGGCAGTTGACAGCACAGAGCTGTGACTACTCACCTCTCCTTGGTCAGTAGAGATTTGTGATATGATCTTCTCTGTTCCCTGTACACACTGAAGTTGTCTCAGTCTTTTGATTTTAATAGCTGTGCATCGCCAGTAAAACACAGAAGATATGCAAATCCCATGATTTTGCAAAAAGGTGCATTTTGTCCAAAGGTTTGTGTAAGGTTCATACCTCCTACGCTTTCCTGGCCCCACCACACAGTTGTCTGGGAAAATAAATGAGACCTACCACATTTTCCATGAACATTTGTTAATTATACTCAAAGAAAACCCACTGTAGCAGAAATAGCATTGGAAACATCTTCAGGCACACTCTGTTGTTACTATTCACAGCTTTCCTTGCGGCCTAGGGCTATATCCAGTACAGAAACAATAGGCTTGCCTGAACTGAAGCATTATTATATTTTCTTGATGAAGAAAATGAAATTTCTCTTCAGTGCAGCTATCTGGGAAACAATGCTAGTATTGATTGTTAAAAATAAGCCAATCACAGATATTGCAGTATTTTTGCCTTATACAGTAAACTATTTGCAGAGTTTTTTTTTTTTTTTTTTACACCAGACCTGAACAGTAACAATAACTCATATCCAAGAAGTTTCGTATGTCTTGGCAGACAGGGACATGTCCAATATAAACTCTACTACACTGCTGATTTCCCGCCATGCCTGAGAATAACGTCTACTCTCAAGAGAAAACACTCATAGTTGCATGCTCTGAAACAAGTAGAAGTAAATCTGATTTGCTTCATAGGTCAAAAGGGCCACAAGATGGTTAAAAATAATTGTGTGAATTTTTCAGTTATTGTAGGTATCTGAAACCTTAGTTGTGCATGCATTTCCTTCTACTTATTCCAAATTCTAAGATCAAAGCCCATTGATAATACAATCCTGTATTAGACTAGGATCACACATGATATATATAGGGGTTGATTTACTAAAAGCAAATGCACTCTGCAAGTGCTGTTGCTCAAGAGCATAGTAAATGAGTATAAGCTCTGATAACTTCCATCATCCAATCATGTGCAAGCAAAAATGCTGTTTTTTTTTATTGTCCTTGCACGAGATTGGGTACTTTTTGCACAGTGAAGCTTTACCTCATTTACTAAGCTCTGGAGCAACTGCACTTGCAACTGTGCACAGTCTATTTGGCTTTACTAAATAAACCCCATAGTGTTTATTACATACCTCCCAACTTTTTGAGATGGGAATGAGGGACACCTATCAGCAAAAGTATGCAGGCATAGGTCACGCCCCTTGCCACGCCCCATTAAAGGAGAATTCTACAAAAAACAAGATTGGTTAAACCCACAAGTGCTTTTTTTACTACTATTCCTTTATATTGGCTTTTGAATTTACAAATGCAGCAATTTAGAAATCAGATGAAAGGTTTAGCACTGGAAAACACTTTTTGATACTTAAAAAGTGCATTTTATATACATCTATATATATAAGACCAAAATGAGGGACAAATGAGGAGGAATGAGGGACAGAGGGACATTGCTCCAAATCAGGTACTGTCCCTTGAAATCAGGGACAGTTGCGAGCTATGTTTATTAGCCTCTGCAAACCTATGTCACAGAAACATCAGATTTAGTTGTGATTTTACAGGAGACTTTTAAACCAGTTCCATCTTTGCTAAAGGGGAAAAATGAGAGCTGGGGGGTTTGTTTTTGCCTTGTAATGAATTTCTCCTCTTGAGAAATCTTTAGTAGTCAAATATTTACTAAGCAATTGGAAATTCTTTTCTGATTGGTGTGTTTGACAAGCACCCATGAGAGGTTTACAGCTACCCAAAGTAAGTTGGATCACCTTAGCGTTTTCAGTACCTCCCTATAAAACCGATGTATTTTATTCCAAGTATACTCATTTTGTGTATAGTATGTCTTAAACCTGAAACCCTGGAAGATATAAATGATTCATATTCAAGTATTTGTGAGGTGACTAGCCTCAGGTAATACACAATGATTAAACAAATCCTCCTATATAAGTTGTACCTGTTTATCTGCAGCAATCTGTTTTGTACAGTCTTCTACAACATATACAGTTGTGTGAAAAAGTATTTGCCCCCTTTTTGATTTTGTATTTTTTTGCATATTTGTCACACTTAAATGACTCAGATCATCAAACAAATTTTATTATTACACAAAGATAACCCAAGTTAATACAAAATGCAGTTTTAAAATGATGGTTTCATTTATTAAGGCAAAAAAGCTGTCAAAACCTGCCTGGCTTTATGTGAAAAAGTAATTGCCCCCTAAACCTAATAACTGGTTGTGCCACCCTTGGCGGCAACAACTCCAATCAAGCGTTTGCGATAACTGGCAATGAGTCTTTCACATTGCTGTGGAGCAATTTTGGCCCACTCTTCTTTGCAGAATTGTTTTAATTCAGCCACATTGGAGGGTTTTCCAGCATGAACGGCCTGTGTAAAGTCATGATGCACCATCGCAATTGAATTTAAGTCCAGGCTTTGACTAGGCCACTCCAAAACCAAAATTTTGCTTTGTTTGAACTATTTGGAGGTGGACTTGCTGTTATGTTTTGGATCATTGTTGTGCTGCATAACCCAAGTGCATTTGAACTTGAAGTCACAAACTGATGGCCGGACATTCTCCTTTAGGATATTCTGGTAGAGCTCAGAATTCATGGTTCCATCAATTATGGTAAGTCATCCAGGTCCTGAAGCTGCAAAGCAGCCCCAGACCATCACGCCACCACCACCATGTCTGACTCTTGGTATGATGTTCTTGTTATGAAATGCTGTATTAATTTTATGCCAGATGTAATGGGATGCACACCTTCCAAAAAGTAAAATTTTTGTCTCATCAAAATATTTGCCTAAAATTCTTGGGGATAATCAAGATGTTTTTTGGTAAATGTGAGAAGAGCCTTTGTGTTCTTTTTGGTCAGCAGTGGCTTTGGCCTTGGAACTCTCCCATGGATGCCATTTTTGCCCAGTCTCTTTCTTATTGTTGAATCATGAACACTGATCTTACCTGAGGCAAGTGAGGCCTGCAGTTCTTTAGATGTTGTTCTGGGTTCTTTTATGACCTCCTGGATGAGTCGTCGTCATGCTCTTGGAGTAATTTTTGTAAGCCGGTCACTCCTGGGAAGGTTCACCACTGTTCCAAGTTATCTCCATTTGTGGATAATGGCTCTCCTCGTGGTTCACTGAAGTTCCAAAGCCTTACAAATGGCTTTGAAACACTTCCTAGGCCGATACATGTACATTACTTTGTTTCTAATCTGTTGAATTTGTTTAGATTGTGGCATGATGTGTGGCTTTTTGTGATCTGTTAGCGTGCTTCACTATGTCAGAAAGCTTCTATTTATGTGATTTCTTGATTCAACAGGTCTGCCAGTAATCAGGTCTGGGTGTGGCAAGTGAAATTTAACTCAGCTTTCCAAAAAATTGTGTTAATCACAGTTCATTCATGATTCAGCATGGGAGGGGGCAATTACTTTTTCACATAGGGCCAGGTTTGAACAGCTTTTTTCCCTTAATAAATGAAATAATATTTTAAAAACTGTATCTTGGATTTACTCGGGTTATCTTTGTGTAATATTAAAATTTGTTTAATGATCTGAATCATTTAAGTGTGTATCATTATAAATATAATGAAACAATCAGCGCACACAGATAAAAATAGTTGCAGGAAAAAATGCAGCTGAACACTATAAGGCAAATCACAACACCTCAAAATAAAATATATAAAGTCAAATTAGTGCAGCGCAATATATGAGTCCATAGACAAGTATGGGTACAGTAGAAAGTTCTCAGCAATAAAAGGCCAGGGACACCTGTGAGGAGAGCACAATTCTGATCCGCTGTATAGTCTGAGTGACTGATCCTCCACCACCAAATTCAAACTCTTACCAGATGAGATGGACCTCTGAACTACCAGAAGGTCATGCAGGCTTGTATCCACATACGGGATAGAGGCAGTGAGTAGATGAGCCGGATGGAGCAGATGATCCAGCTAACAGCGTGTAGGATGGAGAAAAAAAACGCAATCTAAGTGCTCTCCGCAAGGTTCATTTATTGAAAAAAAATCCACAACATATAAAAAGGCTTGTAGCCAAGAAGGAAATGCCGAACCAGCAATCAGTAGAACAACTATAAATACAGCGCGTGTAACAACGCCAGTATAAAACACAGCACACTGCCGAAGATTACCGTGGGTGACGTCAGCACGATAGCTCCTCCTCCCGTACGCGTTACGTCCTACAGGACTTCGTCAGCTTAATAAGAGGCTTAATAAATGAAATAATAATTTAAAAACTGCATCTTGGTTTTCCTCGGGTTATCTTTGTGTAATTTGACTTTGTCTGAATTTGTTTTGTCTGAATTTGACTTGGTATCAGCCTATTGCTCCGTATAACAGAACTTAGACCGAGAGGGAGAAGCAGCACAAGGAGCCAAACAGGCATGCTCCAGTGCACATGTGCTAACAATGAAAATACTAATAGAAGGAGAGAGAAGAGTAACAGAGAGATGAGGTCATCAGTGTGCTGCTTCTCCTTCTCTATTCAGTCATTGGCTGGGGGGGAAGAGACAAGACCTAGTTGTATTTCTTAACTAGAAGCAAAAACAAAAACATACACAAAGCAGTTATTGAACCTACTGGGGAAACCTAGTGCCTTGCAGTGTTTACTACTTTGGGAGGAGGAAACCACAAGATAACCATGTAGGTTTTAAAAACCTAGCTTGCAATTGCAAAGTGATTTCACAGCTGGCTTAAAGCAAACCAGTTCTTTTCCCAGTCAGGGTAAAGTAACAGGTTTATCTGCCTACCCTCAGCAGCATATATTTACCTTCCCTTAATTCTAATACTATGTGCAATGCTGCAAGCCAAAAGGAAATACCCAGCACTTTGGGTATAGAAAAGCATATGACATTTCTGGTGACTTGCAGCTTGCACAGGATTTTCTTATCTCTCCCAGTACCTGAACAGAGAGGCAAAGGCATAAAAGAAAGTACAGTAAAACCTTAGTTTGAGAGTAACTTTGTTTTTTGAGCATTTTGCAAGACAAGCAAAATTTTTAAATAAATGTTGACTTGATATATAAGCGACATCTTAATATACAAGTAGTGTCATGTCACAAATGAGTATAAAAGAGAAGAGATGTGCCTCTAAGTATAGCAATATGGTTACATTTAATGAAGGTACAACATTTATCAACATATTGCTACACTTAGAGGCGCCTCTCTTCTCTTTTATACTCTGTAGTTTCTGCTGGATTATGCTTCTAATCCCCTTGTGGATGGACATTTTATGGTTACACAACCTGGTCACATTGCTATAATCTTTTTATATAGACTTTAGCTGAATGACCTATGATTAAATGGTTGTGGAACGAATCATTTGAGTTTCCATTATTTCTTATGGGGAAATTTGCTTTGATATACAAGTGCTTTGGATTTCAAGCATGTTTCTGGAACAAATTATGCTTGCAATCCAAGGTTTTACTGTATATACATCTAGGGGGGTCCACATTAAAGTAACCTTTATAGGTAAAACACAAATTCACTTTAAGCCAAGCTGCACAAGTTATGAGAACTGATTTGGAAGCAGTGCCTCTATCTTGACAAGAGACTATTTCTCTGGGATGTCAAAACCCCATGAATATTGTCTATTTTGATGCATTAAATAAAATCTTTTGACAAGGAAAAACCCATGAATGGAAAAACCCACAGGAATATCCAGAAAGCTGAATGATCCTCACTGGGTGGACTTTCCCTTTAAACAGGGCTAATTTGAGGCCTTTAATTGTGTATAAAGACATGTCAGTATTATGCTACTTTAAATTACATGTCTACCATATGTTACATGGTCTTTGAATTTGCTTCTCAAGCTGCTACCTTTAAAACTATAATTATATGTGCTCTAAATTGCAATAGCCTTGTTTAAAGAGTATGTCCATGCAACCTCAGACTGCTGTATTATGTCCAATTAGGACATTTTTCAAAGTACTTTTAAAATGCAGATTGTGCTTCAAAGGCAGATGTCAACTCCCTGTGGGAAGCCAGTCGAAGCTGAATGGTACAGAGATAACGAATTGCCATATTTTTGCCCTTTTTCACATTATCAGTAGATAGTTTAGCCACTTGGCTAATAGGAAATACTTTACAAAAATACTTTACAAAGAAATTCTTTACTGGCATACCAATTCAAAGAAGCCATTTAATTTTTGTGTAGCGGTACCCCTGTAGGGGCTGCTGAGTTGAGTGGTCCATCTCTCACCCCGTACAACCAGGCACGCGGTTCTCATTCACCCTCAGGCAGAAAACCAGTCCTTGAACTTTGTTTTGTATTTTGATTGAGGGGATTTATTTTGGTTGGGGATAGGGTATTGGATGCCCACTTGATTGCAGAAAAGGTATATGGGACTAAACTATATACACCTCCGGTATATACACCTTCCTCACTTCCAGCTCCAGTATATCACTTGGTTACACTTCCTCACTAACAAACTCCAGCACAACTCTTGATCTTTACTTCCAGGACCAGCTAGCACTGTGATTTAGGCCTGACACTGGCACAGCCAGGCCCAAAGCAAATGCCTTTTGAAAGCAGGGACCTTGGGCCCCCTTGGTGTAGCAAAAATGTAGATAGTCCTAGTGCTAGCTGTCCACGTGACTACTAATCCCAGCTACACATCTTCAGGCCCTGCCAGCCTGAACATGTGGCTGCAGTTGCCTCTCCCCACAGCCCATGACACCACAGTCCACTCCACTTGCTCTGCACCCATCCCAGACTGCAATCTCCCAGTCCTTTCAGGCGTGCCTCTCCAGTCCTCCTGACTGTGTGTCACTCACCAGCTCTCCTGGCTGTGAATTGTTGTACCTCCCTGGAGACTTGCCTGGCAGTGCTCTTCTGCTGTCCTCTCCTTGCTCCCATGCTTCCTGTCCAGGACACCCCTGTGTGTTGTAGGAAGGTTCTGCCTGCACTCGAGCCCTGGCCCAAAGTCACCCCCCAGAATGGGGAGCTCCCTCCAAGACCATGACAGTATAGCACTCCAGCTTCCACCCGAACAACTCCTCCCCAGCTGGGCTGACCCTGAGTATTTGAGGAGGCCTGCCATCTGCCAATCCAGGTTGGGGATTGTTCAGGGCTCCTCAGAATACTCTAGGCAGCTCTCACTCTTCTCCTCCCTTTCCAGAAACCTTCAGCATATTCTAGAATAAGAAGGGAGGTCTCAGTGACGCTGCCTGTGAGTCACCCAGCCCTGCCTAAGTCACTCCCAACCCAGATCAAAACACACAGGCTTGGCTACCTGACAAGTCTGCTTACATTTTCCTAACCTAACCAAAAAACTATCTGTACACATCTAGCAACCTATGGGGTGCTACATTTGTTTCTCAAAAGAATAAGCATAACCAATGGCGTCCCTAGGGGGGGCCAGAGGGGGCCCTGACCCCCCCAACATTATGCTGTACCCCATCAATGTCTAAGAGGGAGAGAGTCCCCAGTCAGCTCCTGCAGGTGATTCCTCCCCCATCCCTTTGCTCGCTGACACTGCATAATGCGAGCGCTCACACGACCACGGCCGCCCGATCTGCTCCTTCCCCTGCATCCTCATTGGCAGGGAGAAGAACGAGTTGCAGGAAGGACTCCACCAGGTCTTTCAGTTACTGAAAAAACAGATTGATTTCTCCCGTCCTTAGGACAGGAGAATCAGCCTGTAAATTCCAAGAGATGCCAGACCAGCGCTGTCAATAGCAGGGGCAGGACAGCAAGAGGAGGCTGGGGAACCCCACAGTGGCAGAACACCAGGGCCCGGTGGCAAGACAACCTTTGCAACCCTGATAGTTCTCCCACTGCTTTGGACCCTTATATTTTCTTGGTATGCTGGTGACATATATCTCTTGTTTTCTGCCACCCTGGGGGGCCCCAATACAGTAGGAAGGGAGCTCACTGCAGAACATGTGAAAGGGCCGTTGTGAGATCGTAGTAAAGGGCCCCAGTATATATATATATATATATATATATATATATATATATATATATATATATATATATATATATATGCATTTTATAGTTGCCCCCCTACTTTTGTCCCTGTCCCCCCCCTAAATATAAAAGCTGGAGACGCCACTGAGCATAATACAGCACCTATCATGTAAAAAGATATATGTGTGAGTATGTTTATACATACACTTTATTAACAAAAGTATTGGGACATCTGCCTTTACACGCACATGAATTTTAATGGCATCCCAGTCTTAGTCTATAGTGCTCAATATTGAGTTGGCCCAACCTTTGCAGCTATAACAGCTTCTACTCTTCTGGGGATGCTGTCGACATTGTTTAGAAGTGTGTCGATGAGAATATTTGACCATTCTTCCAGAAGCACATTTGTGAGGTCAGGTACTGATGTTGGACTAGAAGGCCTGGCTCGCATTCTCTGCTCTAATTCATCCCAAAGATGTTCTATTGGGTTGATGTCAAGACTCTGTGCAAGCCAGTCAAGTTGCTCCACCCAAACTCGCTCATCCATGACTTTATGAACCTTGCTTAATGCACTGGTGCGCAGTCATGTTGGAACAGAAAGGGGCTATCCCCAAACTGTTCCCAAAAATTGGAAGCATGAAATTGTCCAAAATGTCTTGGTATGCTGACGACTTAAGAGTTCCCTTCACTGGAACTAAGGGACCAAGCCCAATCTCTGAAAAACAACCCCACACCCTAAATCCCCCCTCCACCAAATGATTTGAACCAGTGCACAAAGCAAGGTCCATAAAGACATGGATGAGCAAGTTTGGGGTGGAGGAACTTGACTGGCCTGCACAGAGTCCTGACCCCAACCTGACAGAACACCTTTGGGATGAATTAGAGCAGAGACTGCGAGCCAGGCCTTCTCATCCAACATCACTGCCTGACCTCAAAAATGCGCTTCTGGAAGAATGGTCAAGCATTCCAATAGAGACAGTCCTAAACCTTGTGGACAGCCTTCCCAGAGCAGTTGAAGCTGTTATAGCTGAAAAGAGTGGACCAACTCAATATTGAACCCTACAGGCTAAGACTGGGATGCCATTAACATTCATGTGCATGTAAAGGCAGGCATCCCAATACTTTTGGTAATATTGTGTTTATATATATATTTTTTTATTATTATGAAGGCTGTTGATGAAGTATTAATGCACTAAAAGAAAATTGTAAAAATGGCAATTGCTTGGCTGCTATGCTATTTAGGGCCCATCCACAATATTGCATTGTAGTAATTTGCTGTAACACATTTGTTTTACTGTCCATTCCTGCAACCCATTTCACACATAGCATGTGAACCTTCTGTGAGCCTGTACTGAAAACAGCGTGTTCTGTTTTTTTCTATAAGTTGCGGTGCACTGCCAGCCCAACCAGAAATCAATGGGCTGCCTTAATGCAGAATGCATTTAACACAACTCAAATATGAAAAGGACCTTAAAATCTTATATTTTTCTGTCGCTAAAACAAGCATTCTTTTGTATTCTGGCTTACATGGTTGCATGCTTATTCCAAGTTATTGACTGAGAAAAGCAGAGACAGCAAAGCAGCCAGCATTTTCTGAGGGAGTTTAGCAACAATAGCCACAATGTTTCCTTAGCAGTAGCACGAGTTTCCTTTTTTTTTGCCTTTCTTTTTTTCCACGAACACCAGGAATCAGTGGGAGCCATACTGAGCTAAGCTATGAAATGCTGAGGAGAAATGGTCACACTCAGGACCTATTTTTATTTTTTCTGATACAATAATTTTTATTGTAAAAAGAATAACATCTTGACAAACGTTCACACATGCAGGGGTATAGTGCAGTGAGTATAACAATCAAGTAACAATTATAGGTATTAGCTATCCACTGGGCGACCGCATGGGATAACCCAAGGGTCTATTAAAATACCTGAGCATGAGGGACAACTAACTGGGGCCCTAGACGCAGGTGCACAGAGTATTAGCGGAGGGAGTTGCGTGAATTGGTCTCTTAAATACACCTGGTACAGGTCGGGGCGAACATTTGGTGGAAAGGTACAGAAAACTTGCAATGCCCACTTGACAACTGAAGGTAGCCCTAAATCCAGGGATCCAGGGTCACCCCAAGGCAGGGAAGACCGAGGGCAGCCCTAGGCACAATCCCTGGTTGCAAAAATAAGGAAAGAAAAAAGGGAAAGAGATAAGGAAATAAGGGTCAGGAAAGAAGGGAAGAAAGAGAAAAAAAAAAAAGGGGTGGAGGGGGGAGGGGAAGTCCTGCAGGATGGGAAGGTGGCAGGCCTGCTCTCAGGAGAGGCCCAGACTGCTCAGGTGCAAAGTGGGAGAGCATAGGACCACCAAGGTGACCATACTTTAAGGAATCTAGAGTGAGAATCATTTAGAATGTTCAACATATTCTCGTTGATCATAAGATCGGTTAAGATGCTCTTCACCATTGCAAACGGAAGAGAGGGCCTCTTCCATGCTTTGGCTATAACCCTTTTGGCCCCAATGAACAGGTAAGAAGCCAATTTCTGTTGATATGAGAACAAGCCCTGAATGGGGCAGTGCAGCAAGGTGATTTTTGCTTCCCTACGTATGTGTATGTGAAATAGGGAATGTAGGAATCCAAACACCCTGGACCAAAACCCTATGAGGGGAGGCCAAGCCCACCCAATGTGTACTACATCCCCCCATTGGCCACACCCTCTAAAGCACTGGTCACTATAGGACAGGTTCGAACTCACAATCCCAGTACCATATGTAGAAGGACTTTGTATGCAGCTTCCAGAGTAGCCGTGTTGAAGGAGCACTTAGCCAGAGAAGACCAAGCCTTGTTCCAGTCCTCTGGTTCGATAGGGGTCTCTAGGTCCTGTTCCCACCACTCCTTATAGGACGTGGCCCTGGGCAAATCAATAGCATTTAGAGCAGAGTAGATTTTCGAGATAGCACTTGGGGCACCGGGGGAATGGAGGCATAAGTGTTCAAAAATGTCTTTAATGAGGACCTTAATGTGCACCTTAATGAGGAAACCCAATGGCATATTTGAGCATAACAACAGAATTCTGCCAAGGGTGCCTCATGGGTATCTTGGAATGAAGACCAAGGGGCGAGAATGCGGGATAAGAAAAATGTCGGACCTCAGTGAAGCCATGGGTGGACCACCAAGAAAAAGAGTCTGGTTGGTCCAGGCCCGGTGGGAACAGGGGGTTATTGAGAAGAGGGAGGAGTGGTAGAAAGGGGGACATAAGGTTACCTGAGAAGCGGACCGAGTCCTAGAATTTTAAGCTATGATGCATAAGTGGGCTAAGAGAGGTAGGGTGCAACTTGTGAGGAGGCCACAGTAGGGCCGAGAGGGGAATGGCGAGCTATTAGGGAGTTCAAGGAGCACCCATAACGGGATGTCAGAAGCTGCATGAAGTAAAGTTAAGTGGGAGATCTGGGCCGCCTGATAGTATTTGGCTAAATTGGGGACCCCTAGGCCTCCTCGCAGTCTATGTCTATAAAGGGTGGAACGTGCCACTCGAGGGTGCTGAAAAGCCCAGATAAAGGAAAGAATCTTATCCTGCAATAAACGTGGAAAATAGGAAGAAACGTGAACTGGAAGGGTGCGAAAATAGTAAAGGACTTTAGGGAGGATGGTCATCTTGATCACATGGAAGCCGCCTATCTAGGAAAGGAAAGGAAACTGCCATGATTGAATTAAGGATGTGAGTGATCGTAGTAGGGGATAGTAATTGGTGCCAAAAAGGGATGGGTAATGGGGAGATAGTTTGATGCCAAGGTAATCCAGGGAGGAGGAGTTCCAGCGATAAATGCAAAAGGTTTGCAGCTGTGTCACCAAAGCGGATGGTAGGGAAATATTTAAGGCAATGGTCTTGTGGGGGTTGACTCAAAGCCCAGAGAAAGTCGAGAAATGGGAGAGGAGGGATTGGAGATTAGGGGAGGGCGGTCAGTAGACTGGTCAAGGTCAAAAGGGCGTCATCAGCAAAGAGGCTGATTTTATGGTGAATACCAGCCTATTTTTATTTTTTAATTCCACATTTATAATTGTTACACATTTGGGAACCCAAAAGGTTTGTTTTTTATAGAAAGGTTTTGTGGTCAGTTTATATGTAAATGACGCTTATTAGGATTTTGTATTTGGGATTGTTATTTTGCAAACTAAAATCAGTGTTTCTTCGCCAGGTGTGCCTGTTGAATGTCCACCACAAGAGATGGCAGTTTGAGATTGGCCTGTCAGCTATTTGTGAAGCCTTACATAGGAACTGAGGTAGACTGGCCTGTTTCCTGAAAGCTCATCATCTTACACACAAAATAGTTTTCAGACAGGAAAAGCTTAAATGGGTTGAGGAAGTTGGACCAGCCCAAGCCTCAGAACTGCTCCTGAGTGGCTCAGAAGAAAAACAGACTCGCTTATCTATGGAGTTAAGAAATTCCTTTCAGACACAGAGAGGTTTAACCACCAAATATCTAAAACAAAGGGAGAAATAAAATCAAGAGCACTTAATCCTCTTTTGTAATAATGCACTTGTACAAAGTCAATGAAGGCCAGAGGAAAAATCTCCATTAATTGTTTAGCTGCAAGGTCTTATGAATGAAGATTTAAAGAAAACACTGGTTTCGCTTGAAAAACCGGGGTATTGTTTAACAATGAGGAGTTCTTGAAATCACTAAATTTAACCTATTTTTCTTGTAATGGAACAGTAACTAATTGCAAACCATGATATGACTCCCTAAAAATATTGAGGGGGATTTACTGAAACTGGTACACACAGAATCTGGCTCAGCTGTGCATAGTAACTAATCAGCTTCTAAATTGTATTGTCAAAGCTTAAAGTGAAGCTAAAGTGTCCGTTTTTTTCTTTAAAAATAACAAACATGTTCTACTTACCTGCTCTGTGTAGAGGTTTTGCAAAAAGCAGCCCTGATCCTCCTCTTCTCGGGTCCCTCACCAGCCCTCCTGGTCCCTCCATACTGCCCCCACAGCAAGCAGCGTGATATGGGGCCACCCAAGCCAAGCCGCTGCTCTGTGTGTCCATTCAGACACAGAGTGGCGGTTCAGCCCCACCCCCCCTTTCTCCTCATTGGCTCACTGACTTTGATTGACAGCAGTGGGAACCAATGGCGCTGCGCTGCCATCTCAGCAAAAGAGGGAGTCCTGGGCAGCCGAGTCTCTCCTCGCTGTATCAAGATGGGCTCAGGTAAGTATTAGGGGGGCTGAGGGGGGGGGGGAGCTGCACACAGAAGGTTTTTTATCTTAATGCATGGAATGCATTAAGATAAAAAGCCTTCTGACTTTACAACCACTTTAATTGAACAAGCTGAAGTTAGAAGTTGATTGGTTACTATGCATAGCTGCACCAGATTCTGTGTGCACCAGCTCTAGTAAATCTCCCCATTGTTTCTGTGACATCATTGTAACTTGTAGGTAGGTTGCCTACAGTATGTTAGCTAGGCAGTTGATTTGCCCAGGCTAAGGAAGGGGTCAATGTTCTGCTCCTCTGTTCCTGTGCTTTTTGGCCCCAACTTATGCGCCCTGTGATATAAATAAGGGGAAAGGCCAGGTTTCTGAGCTTTGGCCGTGATTGCTGTTGAGCACCAAAGCAGGGACAGCTGCGCTCAGCAGTCCGTCTGAAGGCGTCAAGAGTCTGGAGAACTGCCAAGCCTTGGGAAACACCATTGATGGACTATCACCTTTCTGAGGTATGCCTAGGCAGCCTAGTTGAGACAGGAATTTTTCATTGAACTATTCATGTTGGACTGTTTCGCAAAATGTTCAAGTAAAGTTACATCAACTGTTTTAAGCCTTGTGTGAAGTCATTTAAAGGGGGTGCCTGGAGGCTTCTGGCATATCAAACGAACTAGGGTCAATAAAGCACATGTGGAGTATGAAGCAAAGCCTCTACAAAAGGTCTACTCGGCAAGACAAGCAGGAGGAGAAATGCAGTTGCTATGGGTAACCAGAAATAGTGCAAGGTACATCACAGTTAGTCAAGAAGCATGGTGCCTGGCATGGCGGAGGGTTGTCCGGTAGCGAGGAGGTAGGTGATTACTGTGCACAGGCCCCTCTCTAAGTCACCATAATGTTTGATTCTTACATAAATGAGGCCCCTGCCTGGTCCTGGGCATTGATTAGTGTGCTCTGCGCGAAAGGTACCCCTTACGTGCAGGGCAAGTGGCCCCGCCCACAAACTGACAGCACAGTTTGCTCACTGCAGAACAAAGGGAGTATCCACCTGCATTGGGGAAGCAGAAGTTTTTTCTTGATTAGATGTAATCCATAATGATTTGCTGTGATAGAAGTAGAAATATACACGTCTTGAATTGAAAAATCTTTCTATATAGTATGTACCTGTCTATTAGATGCATAGAGACCCCAAAACAGTGCAGATTTGTGTGTTGTTTTTCTGAAATAGTTTTCTTATGTCCAGTTTAGAGGCACTACTTGGTATAGATTGCCCTTCAAACCAAGCCTCTCCATAGATAAAGTATAGCAATATTTACCAGGCACCCTGAGATGTCACCTGACCATACCATTCAATAAAGGGACTATCCCTCTTTTAGAAACAAATCCCTCTGATCCTTTTTACTCCTTAGTTGTCCCTCTTGTTGGTCTAATGTACAGATATCTATGAAATTGTACCATTTAACTACCTGAAGTGTTATTCTTCACTAAAACCTTAATTCTATTGCTTAGCTATTTTGTTTGCAATTTCCAAAGACCATGGAAAAGTAATGTTAGAAATAAAACAATTCTTGGTTTAGTCAATCATTTTTGGCATATAAATTGTTAATGGTTTGCAAAATAGAAAGCATGACAGGGGTTTGTCCATTGTCTTAATACATTGTGCTAAAAGGTGTCCCTGTTTCTCATCTGCGAAAGTTGGGAGGTATGCCTGACACTGACTTCTTGAGAACCCCAGGATCCATGATACGTACATAGCATCTTAGTCCCTAAAGATGTAATGAGACTTTAGTCTAGATCCACACTAACCTTTAAATCCAGGGTTAGGAAACAAGTGATGACAACTCTCATGGTCGCAGTATTTTGCCCTTTGTTGCTACTAGCACTTCCCCTTGGACCAGTTGTGATGTCCATCACAGTTTACAGCCAACAGGAAGGTAAAGGAAGGATTATGTAACAACCATGAAAGATCTAGTTACATTTTTCCTAATACTGCACACTGGATGTTATGGTTAGGGCTTAGGGAATAAAGTCTTCCAACTAGAAATGGGAGCAAGGAGGGATTTATGTCTCCAGCAGCCCTCTCCAACTCCTCTGCCCCCCATCACTACTCTAGTTGACTATCTCAAGCCTGTCACAAGCTAATTTCTGCCAGTTCCTCATGAACTGGTTGAAATTCACTCTATGGGTGGCTTTGTTTGCACCCTTCTGTCCAATATCCTTCGAATACTGGGCAAAATCCAATCAGATACAGGCACTGTTTGGGTATTTTGACAGCCGGTGGTCAGAACAGAATAGAGGGAGTTTCGCCTATCTGCACTGTATAGAGTAGATGGAGGATTCTGTCAGATTGCTCCGCAGGCTGAACGAAAAAAATCTGTGTGTAGAGCCATCTGTATCACATTAATAAAATCAGACATCATAGTCGCAAAATGTATGGCAAGGCTGAGGGTGAGAAGTTCAAAGAAGAGTAGCAGGAAGTTCCAGCAGCAGCTTGGAAAGTTTTATTCCATTTATTATTACTGGGAGTTAGCAACATGGTGGGTGGCCAGTTGTGTGCTGCCCCTGGCAACCTATTTTATATTGTTTTTAGCAACAGCTGTAACCATCATGCCCCAACAATGCGAAGATTGAAAGATTCTGTTACTTGCTTCTTATGTAGAATCATTGTAGAATTGTTATCCCTTGTGTCCAATATGCACAAAAATAAAGGCATGTGGCTGCAGATTTTCATGAATCATCCATGTCTATTTAGAAAAAGCGTTTAATTTTTTTCAAGGCAAGTTCAGGAAGACAGTACATTTATTTTTGGAGTTCGGAAACCTCCAGCATTGTGAGCAGCCTTGCTAATAATGTCCCTGGAGAATGATTAATATATAAATCTGTCATTCAGGGCCAAGTTAAACAGAAATACTATCAAACATCCACACCCTGACATCAGCTACATGCAGGAAAAACACGAGAGGCCAGGCACCAACCGATGCACTTTGGGTATTTTAAAACTTTAGAAGATAACTGTGCTGACCATAGCAACCAATCCATGTTTAAACCTCATTTTTTTTCAAGGCCATGTTGGAAACACAAGTCTAAGCTCACATCTGATCAAATTTATACAATATTGCAGTTCAAAGTGGATCTAGGGACAGATATATTATATTATATTAAGTGGATGCATGTTTAGTAATGTGTAAGCTCTACCAGTCATAGGTATGTATTATCACTGACAGAGATCACAGTAATACCGCTGACAATGTCTGAGCTATGTTTGTTCACTCATAATCCAAGGTCAGATTGTACTTAAAGTGAAAGTCCACACAAAAGGGAAAGTTCTGCTTGTCTGCCTCCTCCCCCCCTTTGCTGCCATATTTGGGGGGAGAGCAGGTACCTGGTTTTAACAGGTACTCACTCCCATTTCCAGCTCAGTTTGGCCCCCCTCCTTCCCCTGCAGCCTTCTGGGACACTTTACAGGTCCCAGAAGACTGCATCCGATTCACAAACTGCATCCCACTTCCCGCATGAGCAGTAGGAAACTGGCTGTGAAGCCGCAAGATACCGGTTTCCCTTGGTCAAGATGGCAGCACCCGATAGCCAATTGAAGAATCGGCTCGGGTGAAGACACCGCTGGATGCTTGGACAGGTAAGTGCCCTAGTATTAAAAGTCAACAGCTAGCTGCTGACTTTACATTTTTTGGGGGGAGCCTGGAGCTCCTCTTTAATGGACTGAGAATCTGGCCACAAAATGACACAATTATGTAAATCCTGGTGCCTTTACAATATTTGGATGTCTGACACCCACCAATGCAGCCTTTAACCTTGACTCACTAAAGGGTTAAAAGGTTTGCACAGGCAAAACTTTTTTTTTGGATAGAGTAGGGAAAGTTTAAAAGTTTAAACCTCTACCAGTTTTTTCTCTTTTACTATCTTTCTGTCCCAAAGATGCAACAGAAAGTTAGAGGAAAACCCCCCAAAACAGGTTTAATTCCCCTCTTAGACAGCTGTCCTGGAACAGATGTCCACTTTGAAAGATTTCCCTCTACCTTTGCAATTTCCCCTAACTTTCTTTAATTGGAGCACAGACAGCAATGAAAACTTGACAGAGGGTCTATCCCTTTCCCACTCTCTAAAAATACTTTGTCTAGTGTAGCACCCCCCTCCCCCCCAAATGTTAGAGACCCCCATATGGCTCAGTTGCCTGAAATTTCACTTCAGGTCTGACTTTTTTTGGGGGTATGAAAAATTGGCTACCAGTCACTTTTGAAAGGTTGGCAGAATTTATTTGACCCCATTAATCTGATTTGAGCGCATGATATCCAAAAAAGAACCACATGCAGACTCTCAATTTTACTTACGGTCATACAGAAAATTACCTTTGTATCCTTCAGACTGTATAGCAATTGCAGTTCTTCATCCCTCTGGGTGAGCCACCAGACTGCGAAGTCCAAGCTTGCAGCTAGCCCTTACAGAAAATCTTCCAGCAGATGAAGTTCACGCCTGGTGTTCCATTTCAGGTTCTGGCTTCATTCTTTACGGATATATCTTCTAGCCAAGCAGTGCATGCTTTTCTGGCCCCAAAACTGGGCTTTCTTTCTCCAAGCACATGTGTCCTTCCCAGGCAGCATACCTGGGAGGTCAGAAAACAGCTCCACAAACATCCTCCGCAAGCAGAAGGTTCCCCCAAATATTTATATCCTTGCCCAGCATGCATCACTGGCAGTATGCTTCCTAGTGATTGGCCAGGGAGATTTAAATATTCATAACTCAGGTTATTTGATCTTCTTACACTATTGCCAGGAACACTCCCCAGAAGCAGGCAGAGCCAAACAATAACCTGAATTTAGGGAAACCCTACAGAAGGGAGAAATATCAATTCAGGCCTAGGTTGACTACAGCCCAGTAGCATTAAATTTCAAATAGGGACACCCCTGCTTTGGGCAGGGTCCCCACACTAGAGATACACTTTAAAGATACCTAAATTTACCAAATTCATGCCAGAGTAAAGCTAATAAGCAGATACTAATTTACTCACCTTATCAAAAAAGTCCTGTTTTACATATCAATGTATACATACCTTAATTTCTGCAGTTTTTCTGCTCAGTCACGTGATGTAACAGGATCCTCTTCTTCCTTCTCTGATGGGTAGGTAGTCCTGAATACTGCAGAGAATGGCACCAGGTAATGATGTCAACACTGTTCCCTGTGGTGTTCTCCTGTGCACCCAGTGCATGACTATGACACCATGGGCTCCCATTAAGCAGGCCGAATGACAATGGGTGTCATTTAACCATCAAGAAGTGCAATGTTTTATCATAGAGGTGGACAGCGCTGGAGATAGAGTAATTGCAACCTTGGGAGCTGCTTTTTTATTTTCACTCCTGCAAGGTTATTAATATTTAAAATATTTTTCCAGCTGGATTTGGGCTTTAAGTGTAAAACATTTTAAGAAACATATGGGGCACACAGTCTACCTATTCTAGGCTTAATATTTTTTATCAAACATTGCCATAGTATATCATGTAATGTCCCACTCGCTTTTGTCAGCAATCATCAACCCTGTTTGTGATGCAAGAGAGAAATTCCAAACACTGAGTGAAGGACCTCTGCTGTCCACATACGAAAAACTTGACATATCTATAATGTCAGCACTGTGTTTCCAACAGCCACAACAGAATTAGGGCTGTTTTGGATGTTTTAATGTGATTAGTAATGCAGTAGTAAGAGAGAGCAGATGTTACATGTCACAGGTTTAGGATATACACTCCCAGTCACCTTGTGGGGTGCTCTGTGGATTCTTGCTGCAGGAAATTATCCAGAACTCAGATGTGGGTAATGCTGATATTAGCACAACTGCAGTGTTTACTAAAAAGCTCACTAATCAGCTTTATTTGTTGTCTGGAATACTGTTTAATATGTTCTCCTGGAACAAGGTACAAAGCTTAACCCCTATACACACTATTAGATTTTCTACAGATTTTTGTCTTCAGATTTACCAAAACCATATAATATTAAGTCAAACCTTAAGAGTTTCAATTTGTATGCAATCAGGCAGGCCCTTTCACTACATGGTTTTGGTAAATCTGAAGACAAAAATCTGCAGAAAATCTAATGCCTCGCACACACGAGCGGAAATTCCGCCAGCAAAAGTCCGATGAGAGCTTTTGGTCCAAAAATGCGACAGTGTGTATGCTCCATCTGACTTCTGCTGGAGGAATTCCAGCCAGTAAAAGATTGAGAGCAGGTTCTCAATTTTTCGGTCGGAAAAAGTTTCGATCGGAAATTCCGGTCGTCTGTACCAATTCCGATGCGCAAAATTCCTATGCATGCTCGGAAACAATTCGGCGCATGCTCGGAAGCATTGAACTTCATTTTCTCGTCTCGTCGTAGTGTTGTACGTCACCGCGTTCTTGAAGGTCGATAGTTCAGCGAACTTTTGTGGGACTGTGTGTATGCAAGCCAAGCTTGAGCGGAATTCCGTCGAAATAACCATCCAAGATTTTTTCGACTGAAATTCCGCTCCTATGTACACGGCATAATAGTGTGTGAGGGGTCTTAGACACATACAATTTTAACATAGTACACTGGGAAGTGACCTGCTTTCCCGTGTGTGTTTACCTGGCTTATAATTAGACGTAAGCAGCAGAATTCTGCTCTATGTGTGGGAATTGTGTGTTTTCCAGCTATGTGACATTTCCTTGACTTTTTGATGCACCTAGAGGTTTCTTTCCTGATTCCTCGCTCTCATGTCACTGTACACTTTCCCTGAAGCTAACAGAGGAAACCTGGCTGTCAGAGACTGACTTTACGGTTCCCTAAAGACTACTGCGGCAGTACTCAGCAGTACACAATGCACTCGAAAAAGAAAAAGAAGTAACTAAGACAAATTCTCAGCCACTGCCATGGATAGAACAAATTCCTGCTGAAGGCAACAAGTGACTTTGGGAGCAAAATGTGGTTCTGTACAATTCACATTCCAGAAAATAATTTTATGGGATTGAACTATTTCTAATGAACAAGGCACAGTGACGTCTCCAGCTTTCATATTTAGGGGGGGCACATGGGGGGACAGGGACAAAAGTTGAGGGGCCAACTATAAAAATGTGTATATATATATATACACACACACACACACACACACATCATACAGTGCCTTGAAAAAGTATTCACACCCCTTGAAATTCTCCACATTTTGTCATGTTACAACCAAAAACGTAAATGTATTTTATTGGGATTTTATGTGATAGACCAACACAAAGTGGCACATAATTGTGAAGTGGAAGGAAAATGATAATAGGTTTTCAAAATTGGCACCTGGGGCAGGTCCTATATCTGGCATCCCTCCCCCCAGGCGGACAGGTAGCGCACCGTATGTCGACGTCAAGTGATGTTAGGGTAGTATACTGCCAGATTGGGGTGATATAGAGCCAGGTAAGGGTGATATACAATAGTGCCAGGTTAGGTGATAGTGTCAAGTTAGGTGATATATAATAGTGCCAGGTTAGGTGGTAGTGCCAGGTTAAGTGATATACAATAGTGTCAGGTTAGGTGGTAGTGGCAGGCTAGGTGGCAGTGCCAAGTTAGGTGGTAGTGCCAGGTTAAGTGATAGTGCGAGGTTGAGTGGTAATGCCAGGTGAGGTAATAGTGCCAGGTTAGGGTGGTAGTGTCAGGTTAGGGTGGTAGTGCCAGGTTGAGTGGTAATGCCAGGTTAGGTAATAGTGGCAGGTAGGGTGGTACTGCCCGGTTAGGTAATAGTGCCAGGTTAGGGTGGTAGTGCCAGGTTTGGTGATAGTGCCAGGTTAGGTAATAGTGCCATGTTAGGGTGGGAGTTCCAGGTTAGGTAATAGTGCCAGGTTAGGGTGGTACTGCCAGGTTAGGTAATAGTGCCAGGTTAGGGTGGTACTGCCAGGTTAGGTAATAGTGCCAGGTTAGGGTGGTAGTGCTAGGTTAGGTGGTAGTGCCAGGTTAGGTAATAGTGCCAGGTTAGGTAATAGTGCCAGGTTAGGTACTAGTGCCAGGTAAAGTAATAGTGCCAGGTTAGGTGGTAGTGCCAGGTTAGGTGATATACAATAGTGCCAGGTTAGGTGGTAGTGCCAGTTTAGATGATATACAATAGTGCCAGGTTAGGTGGTAGTGGCAGGCTAGGTGGCAGTGCCAGGTCAGGTGGTAGTGCCAGGTCAGGTGGCAGTGCCAGGTTAGGTAATAGTGCAAGGTTAGGTAATAGTGCCAGGTTAGGGTGGTAGTGCCAGGTTAGGTAATAGTGTCAGGTAGGGTGGTAGTGCCAGGTTAGGTAATAGTGCCAGGTTAGGTAATAGTGCCAGGTTAGGGTGGTAGTGCCAGGTTAGGTAATAGTGCCAGGTTAGGTAATAGTGCCAGGTTAGGTTGTAGTGCCAGGTTAGGTAATAGTGCCAGGTTAGGTGATATACAATAGTGCCAGGTTAGGTGGTAGTGCCAGTTTAGATGATATACAATAGTGCCAGGTTAGGTGGTAGTGGCAGGCTAGGTGGCAGTGCCAGGTCAGGTGGTAGTGCCAGGTCAGGTGGCAGTGCCAGGTTAGGTAATAGTGCAAGGTTAGGTAATAGTGCCAGGTTAGGGTGGTAGTGCCAGGTTAGGTAATAGTGTCAGGTAGGGTGGTAGTGCCAGGTTAGGTAATAGTGCCAGGTTAGGTAATAGTGCCAGGTTAGGGTGGTAGTGCCAGGTTAGGTAATAGTGCCAGGTTAGGTAATAGTGCCAGGTTAGGTTGTAGTGCCAGGTTAGGTAATAGTGCCAGGTTAGGTACTAGTGCCAGGTAAAGTAATAGTGCCAGGTTAGGTGGTAGTGCCAGGTTAGGTGATATACAATAGTGCCAGGTTAGGTGGTAGTGCCAGTTTAGATGATATACAATAGTGCCAGGTTAGGTGGTAGTGGCAGGCTAGGTGGCGTGCCAGGTCAGGTGGTAGTGCCAGGTCAGGTGGCAGTGCCAGGTTAGGTAATAGTGCAAGGTTAGGTAATAGTGCCAGGTTAGGGTGGTAGTGCCAGGTTAGGTAATAGTGTCAGGTAGGGTGGTAGTGCCAGGTTAGGTAATAGTGCCAGGTTAGGGTGGTAGTGCCAGGTTAGGTAATAGTGCCAGGTTAGGTAATAGTGCCAGGTTAGGTTGTAGTGCCAGGTTAGGTAATAGTGCCAGGTTAGGCAACAGTGCCAGGTTAGGGTGGTAGTGCCAGGTTAGGCAATAGTGCCAGGTTAGGTAATAGTGCCAGGTTAGGTGGTAGTGCCAGGTTAGGTGATATACAATAGTGCCAGGTTAGGTGGTAATGCCAGTTTAGGTGATATACAATAGTGCCAGATTAGGTGACTACTAACTCTGAGGTGGAGCATCTTATTACTGTTGCTGCTTGTGAGGGTGGGATGTGTACTGCACAAATCATATGGGATGAATAGAGGAGGAGAGTAAGCAGGGATTGGTGCAGTACACATCCCACCCACACAAGCAACAGCAATGGTAAGATGCTCCACCTCGGGGTTCTTTCTTAAGCCCTGAAAAAAATGGGGGGTGGGGGGGGAGATGGGAATGAGAACCATGGGGTGGGGGAGGAGGAGGAAGGGGGGGAGGCGGAGGTGGGTATGAGATGGGGGATGGGTAGAGGAGAACTGGAATAAAAGAGGAGGATCCTGGTCTGTATTGGGATAAAAAAGGAGGAGGATTTGTGCTGGCATGAGGGAAGGGTGTGTGTGTGGGGGGTGGGGGAGGGCAAATAGATGGGTGTCAAGGGGACTGGGGAGGGATGGGCATGGGGAATACTGTTGGCTGGCGAGGAATAGTCACAGTATAATAAAAGTAAATGAGCTGTCTGGCTGAGAGGGGGAGAGGGACAGATTTCCATTAACTAGTAAAGAGTGTTGGCGGTGTGCAGGGTGGGGGATTCCTGCCATTTGCAGTGTTTGTAGATCCTGGAACACGCACCTGCATGAAGGTGAAGTGTCTGCAGAGGAGAAGACAGGGGAAAGAAGGCTGAGGGGAGTGAGGGAAAGTGTCAGGAAAAGAATTGGGCCGGCCGGCTGGGGAAGAGGCTGTAAATCAGCAGGGCTGCGAGATGTCGGCAAACCGGCTGGGAGAAGGGAGCAAGGGCTAACAACGATCTGAGAGGCAGTATGACAGGCAGAGATAGATCTGTGTGAGGATGGAAGGGAGCAGGATGGGATAGTAGCGGCTGAGGTGGGGAGGAAGATGCCGGGGAGGGAGAAAGCACTGAAGACAGCTGAGAGACAGATAACAGAACTCACCTGTAGTGTAGCAAGAGATGGTCAAAGTGAGGGGAACTGTTGCCACTGCTAGAATATTGCTGGGAGGAAACTTCTAGGGCCCTCCATGCCCCAAGGACCCCTGGGCAGTTCGCAGAAGAGCCTGTGCGTTAAGACAGCCCTAAGAAGGGGCTCCTTCCCCCATTCTGTGTCCTGACAGATCCATCTGTTTTGTGGCAGAGGATTGGAAAACGGGCAGTGCTGTGGGGATGCCCGGACAGGGAGGCAGATCAGTGCACTGTGACAGTCACAGAAAGATGCCGTGTGTGTCTCTCCCTCCTGTCGGCTTTCAGCTGCTGGATTAATTGGGGGGGCACATGGGGGGGCCCAGTAGGATGTTGGGGGGGGGTCAGGGCCCCCTGTGGCCCCAGGCTGGTGACACCTCTGACAAGGCAATCTCATTTTAAGCAAACCTTGTAGGAAAGGTTCATTTGTAAGAAAAAAAAAATGTTAAGGCTGCCCCAACTTCTGGCACCACTGCCTCCTGGGAAAAATTGATACTTGAATTCCAGAGAGAATGTGATCCAGTCTATTTGAAAAGTACACTCTCACGGGATTGGCGTCACCCTCCCATCTTGAAAGCCTCAGAAGATAGGGCTGAAATAAGATTTTTTTTTCTTTGTTTTCAGTTGCTACTATTGTGAGGCTTTGTTACAGCTAATTGTGTTTGGGAAGGGCGGTGGGAAGTAGGGGCCTGGTAGTAAAGTGGACCTTCTTCTTTTCACTGTAATGTAAATTTTGCCTACCACGTTGGATTCTACATGGCTCCTCAGAAAGTGATTAGAAAGTAATAAAGTAACAAAAAAACAGACACTGCATTATCATTTTTCACGCATATTTATTTTAAAAAAAAAAGTGAAAATACTGTACCTTTCCTTTAAAGGATACCTGTACTGAGCGATATCTGGAGGTAAGTATGGCTGACTTTCTTCTAAAAATGCATGGTTGCCTCTTGTTTTATTAGTCATTAAAGGAGAAGTACAACCAAAGCTTGTTTGGCTGTAATTCTCCTGTGAATCACATGAGTGCAGTTTGTTGTGGCCTGTTTTTTGAAGCCTGCTGTCAACTGATGTCACAGAGCCAGTCCAGGCTCGGGCAAGATCGCAACAATGAAGTTGGAATCTGCCCACATGCCTGGACCGGCACCTGGCTTGCTCAGCAAGCTGCCGAGAGCCTGAGACGGCTGCTCCCGCCCCCTCCCCAGCCAAGCGCTCCAGTAAGCATGGGGGGGCAGAGCAGAGAGCTGGTGACTAACAGTTACCAGCTCTCTACTCAGGGAGCTGTGAGAACCGAGCTATTGGCGGTATTCGATCGCTTGGTTTTCGGTGTTGGAGGCGCCCCAGTTAAACCAGGAGAAGCTTAGTAAAAAATCGCAGTAAAGCTTTAATCCTTTAATCTGCATGTTTGGTATGGTCAGTGACTCAGAAAGTACTGATAACATTGGATCAGCATCACAGCTGGGCAACATTCAATGCAAAGTGACAGTGTCTGCTGACAGCCCACCCCACTCCCTGCAAGGCTTATGCACCGATATATGCCCCTTTCATTCATGGTAGCCTCACTGCTCTGTACACAGGGCTTTTGGGTATGTAACAATATGATGATACTGCTGGCAGTTGAATGACAAGATTATGCAATTATTCTTTTAAATGATACATGCTAGAACAGCAAAAAATAAAGCCGTCAGACAATGTCCTTTAATATTCTTCCTTTTATTAGAAACAAGGACAGCTGCAATCTGATTGTTATGGGCAACACAAGCATTGTATTTTTCTAGTTTTTTAGTATTTGGTCCCAAAATTATTGCTCTGGAAAAAATCTCCTTCATTGGAGGAGTGTGGGTCATCTACAGGAGGGTATACTGTGGCTATACAGTGGGTATAGGAGGTTTACATGCGGGTATACTGTCATCTACAGGAGGTTTGGACACTATGCAAATAGAAAGCTCCAGTCACCTGCATACAAGCTTAGTTTAGCTTGGTGTCCTGAGGAGGTAAATTGTCTCTATTCAGCTCTGCTGGATCTAGACTTGTTGGGTGTCCTTGCCTGTCACTTTATTTTAGAAAATGATTTTGGAACATGAAATAAATTCTGTGGCTTAACTTAACATAACTAGTTCTGTAGGGTGCCCCCCAATTCATGAAGGAGAACACGATTTTTTTGTACTGACAGTTACATCCTTTTCTTCCAGATTTAATGGAGGAAACAGCTACCTTCCCTCTGTGGGTGATATTTCTTAATTAGTCAGTTGCCATGCTTGAATTTCTGTTACAGGAGGGATGGTAAAATACAGTAGTTCTCACTACTTTCTTCACTTGAGCTGTTGAGCAGTTGCAGGGCTATAGTCACTATAGGGAGTTGACCCCTTTTTTTATTTGCAGATTGAGCATACTCCCTGTAAGTGGCATGTAAAGAGTTCTGTGCTGCGTCTTTCAATTAATCTCAGAGAAAGGGTTTTTATGGTGAGTACAATTTTTTTTTTAAATACAAAAAATGTAACACAGCTAGACAATCTATTTCTATCCCTGTAATATGAAGTAATGCTATCAACATTTTCAAAACTTCTCATTAACATTGAAAGATATCTTTCAATATCGAAATAGATGGAGGTAATTATTCCTGGTAATATTGGGAAATGATAAAACCTCAACTGTCTAGAAATTTCCCCAAGGCATTGAGTCAGCTGGTAAGTTTACCGTTCCTAATTCCAATATTTTGGAAATAATTAGATATATTCATGGGCTATATTAGCAAGTGTCTGTGTGCCGTCTAGTATAATTTACCCTTGATAAATTGATAACTACATGCAAGCCAATATATATATTTAAACACTGGATTGAGATAGCACAAGTTATTCCTAGCAGGGAAAAAATGAGATTGCATGAACCAAACCTACCTTCTAAAAGGAAAATCACTATTCACTTAGCTGTGGATTTATTATGTATCTACAAAAGCTCAGGACAGATCCATCTTTTGTGCCTAGATTGTGAACGAGTGATCCAATTTCAAAGAGATCAGAGACCGAGGTTCTAGACAGATAACAGGCACCTCTGAGGAATATCCTGCTATATGCAGAATTAAAAAGAAGACTGATAAAATATTATTTCAATTTAAATGAAGTGTCTCATTGTAATCACCAACTCTGTGTTGTCATAGATATTCAAAAGTATGGTAATGCAAAGTGCAGAAATACTTATATATATTCACAGGAAAGGTTCGTTCAAGGAGCTGCATTTTAACACTCCACTGTATAAACTTACAGTAAACCTGACCTGAGAGAAAAGTTTGCTGGTCATTGCTGACTGCCTTTTGCGTTTTAGCTTGCCTGGTTCTTGTGCTGACCCTCTGATGTAGTACTTTCTAAATTCTACATCACTGACCCTGAACAAGTATGCAAAATCATTCAAAGACTCAAAGTATTGAAGGCAAAAAGTCATGAACACAGCTAGGCATCTAACATTTGTATAATTAAGGTCAGCAATCTCCTTAATGTTTCTCCCATGAAAGATTTTCAAGTCTTTTTTAAATCCATTGGGGGGATTTACTAAAACTGGTGCACACAGAGTCTGGTGCAGCTGTGCATGGTAACCAATCAGCATCCAGGTTTTATTGCCAAAGCTTAATTGAGCTAACTGAAGTTACAAGCCGGTTGGTTACTATGCACAGCTACACCAGATTCTGTTTGCATCAGTTTTAGTTAATCTTCCCCCATATTTCCAAACTGACTGGAGAAGGGAAGGTGCAATCCTCAGATGGTCTTTAATGTGACCCAATAATTCAGTGATCTCTCCCAGTATGTTAGACTACACTTGCTTTTCTTCAAAGCTACACTTGTCACTAGGAATGAGCCGAACACCCACTGGTTCGGTTTGCAGCAGAACATGCGAACGGACCGAAAGTTTGCGCGAACATTCGAACACCGTTAAAGTATGGAACCCGAACGTGAAAAATCAAAAGTGCAAATTTTAAGGCTAATATGCAAGTTATTGTCCTAAAAAGTGTTTGGGGACCCGGGTCCTGTCCCAGGGGACATGTATCAATGCAAAAAAAAGTTTTAAAAATGGCCATTTTTTCGGGAGCATTGATTTTAATAATGCTTAAAGTGAAAAAATAAAAGTGAAATATTCCTTTAAATATCGTTCCTGGGGGTGACTATAGTATGCCTGTAAAGTGGCGCGTGTTTCCCATGTTTAAAACAGTCCCTGCACAAAATTAAATTTCTAAAGGAATAAAAGTCAATTAAAACTGCTTGTGTCAGTAATGTAATGTTGGGTCCCGCCAATATGGAGGAAAATTATTGAGAAAAATGGCATGGGTACCCCCCCCCCCCAGCCCATTACCAGGCCCTTTGGGTTTTGTATGGATATTAAGGGGAACCCTGCACCCAAATTTAAAAAAAGAAAAGGTATGGGGCCCCCAGGCCCTATATACTCTGAACAGCAGTATACAGGCGGTCCAAACAAGACAGGGACTGTAGTTTTGTTCTTAAGTTGAATCTGTTTGTAATTTGGAACAGGTACCCCCAGCCAAAAAATCAATTTTTAAGCTTTTTGGATAACATAGGGAAGGGTTACCACCCCTGTAACATTTGTTTTGCTGTCTGTGCCCCTGTTCAGAAGATTTCACCTCACTTTCTGTCCCAATGACAATTGCATTTTGAAAATTTGGGGTTATTAGGGAAACAAGGATTGGTGATAAAGCATCAGTGGAGACACCTTTTTCCCATATTAACTCTTACAGGAGAGAATTTCCCTTCCTAGGGGTAGACTTCCTCTCACTTCCTGTTGTCTCCCTCCGTTTGTAAGTCGGATGTTTAAAAGTAGGGGACCGCCTGTATATACTATACAGCCTGCCCTATATACTCTGCAGAAAATTGGGCCTTAGGTGTTGGTGGTACCAGAACACTAAGTCCTCACAGTTACTCTTGGTGGGCGCTGGAACGGGCCCTGCTGTGAAATATTATATCAAGAATTGTAATTACATGCCCCTGTTAAACAGGGGCAGAAAAATTGGGCCTTTGGTGGTGGTGTGGTGGTAGTGCCACAACACTGTAAGCCCTCACAGTTACTCTTGGTGGGCACAGGAATGGGCCCTGCTGTGAAATATTAGATCAAAAATTGTAATTACACGCCCCTGTTAAACAGGGGATGAAAAATTGGGTCTTAGGCAGTGGTGGTGGTGCCACAACACTGTAACCCCTCACAGATTCTGTTGTTGAGCCCAGGAACGAGCCCTGCTGTGAAATATTAGAGCAAATATTGTAATTACATGCTCCTGTTAAACAGGAGCAGAAAAATTGGGCCTTAGGCGGTGGTGGTGGCACAATACTGTAAAGCCTCACAGATACTCTTGTTGAGCGCAGGAACAGGCCCTGCTGTGAAATATTAGATCAAAAATTGTAATTACATGCCCCTGTTAAACAGGGGCAGAAAAAGTGGGCCTCGGGCACTGGTGGTGGTGCCACAACACTGCAACCCCTAACAGATACTCTAGTTGAGCGCAGGAATGAGCTCTGCTATGAA
The DNA here is from genome assembly GCF_042186555.1 of Aquarana catesbeiana. Lineage (NCBI taxonomy): Eukaryota > Metazoa > Chordata > Amphibia > Anura > Ranidae > Aquarana > Aquarana catesbeiana. The sequence goes on from NC_133329.1 coordinate 337,471,510, forward strand.
ATATTAGAGCAAATATTGTAATTACATGCCCCTGTTAAACAGGGGCAGAAAAATTGGGCCTTAGGCACTGGTGGTGGGGCCACAACACTGCAACCCCTCACAGATACTCTAGATGAGTCCAGGAACGAGCCCTGCTGTGAAATATTAGAGTAAATATTTTAATTACATGCCTTTGTTAAACAGGGGCAGAAAAATTGGGCCTTAGGCAGTGGTGGTGGTGGTGGCACAACACTGTAAAGCCTCACAGATACTCTTGTTGAGTGCAGGAATGGGCCCTGCCGTGAAATATTAGAGCAAATGTTGTAATTACATGCCTCTGTTAAACAGGGACAGAAAAATTGGGCCTTAGGCACTGGTGGTGGTGCCACAACACTGCAACCCCTCACGGATACTCTAGTTGAGCGCAGGAACGAGCCCTGCTGCAAAATATTACAGCAAAAAATTGTAATTACACACCCCTGTTAAACAGGGGCAGAAAAATTGGGCCTTAGGCACTGGTGGTGGTGCCCTGAAACAAAAATGTTCTTAGAAGCTATCAACATGAACATTGAGGAGGAATAAGATAGTCACTCAGCATAACAGGATAGTCACTCAGCATAGGCAGTCTTCAAGGGATCTCACATTCATAGAAAAATGAATCTGTTACATCAGCATCAGGTGCTTGGTAGCTGGTAATCCAATACTGATTCATTTTTATGAAGGTGAGCCGATCAACTGAGTCTGTGGACAGGCGCATTCTGTGATCGGTTACAAAGCCTCCAGCAGCACTAAATGTGCATTCAGAAAGAAGGCTGGATGCAGGACAGGCCAGTAGCTCAATTGCATATTGTGCAAGCTCTAGCCAGTGATCCATCCTCAAGACCCAGTAACCCAGTGGATTTTCGGTTGGAAAGGTCTCCAAGTCTGATCTTGCCCCTAGGTATTCCTGCACCATGTAAATCAGACGCTGGCGATGGTTGCTGGAACCGATCAGACCTTGGGGCTGCGGACTAAAGAACTCTCTGAACGCAGACCAACTCGAGCACCGCATGACATCTTTTTGCCTGAGTGCTTGCGTAGCCCCTTGAACACCTACGGAGCACCGCTGGTTCCGAGGAGAAATCTGCAGAGAAAGAGGCCATAGAGGAAGAAGAAGAGGAGGGTGTGGAGGAGAGAGGTGTGGCAGAATCACCACTAATAGCATTTTGTAGGCGTGGTGGCGGAACAAGCTCCAACAATACTGTACCCTGTCCTGCATCCTTCCCAGCTGTCAGCAGGGTTACCCAGTGCGCCGTGAAAGAAAGGTAACGTCCCTGTCAATGCCTGCTGGACCATGAGTCAGCGGTAATATGCACCTTACCGCTGACCGCCCTGTCCAACGAGGCCAAGACATTGCCTTCCACATGCCGGTAGAGAGCCGAAATGGCCTTCTGTGAAAAGAAATGGCGTTTGGGAACCTACCACTGAGGTACCGCACATTCCACAAATTCACGAAAGTGAGCATAGTCTACCAGCTGAAAAGGCAGCAGTTGGAGTGCTAGCAATTTAGCCAAGATAGCATTCAGCCGCTGAGCATGTGGATGGCTGGGACCGAATTTCCTTCAACGGTTTAGCAACTGGGGTAGGGAAATTTGCCTGCTACAATCGGATGTTGGTGTAGCGATAGCAGATTGCCCGCAAGTACTTGGCACACCTAATTCTACACCTTCATTCCGCTCAGTGCAGGTTTCTGGGAGGACTGAAGGTATAGTGGTGTTGGAGATCCCAGCTGATGAGGAGCAAGGAGAGGTCCGCCTTGTTCTTTGGTGTGGGTCTTTTAAGTACTGTTGCCAACGGACTGCATGGGAGGTCGACATATGTCTGGTCAAGCATGTGGTGCCCAAGCGGCTGCTGTTTTGGCCACGCTTGATACACTTCAGACATATGTTGCAAACAGCAACAGTGCGATCTGCTGCACACGTATCAAAAAAGGCCCACACTAAAGAACTTTTCAAAATACGCGGGGAGTCAGCAGCGCCTTGCACATGCGGAGCTCTGCGGTGTGATGCAGTCGGGTGGCTGCTCTTAAGCTGGCCCCTGGAGGGCATCCTGCCTCGTTGGAGATGTGCCTCCTCCCCCTTCTATCAGGCACCCATGTAGAGTCAGTGACCTCATCATCCCCTCCCTCCTCGTCACTGGAGCAAACCTGGCAGTATGCTGTAGCTGGGGGAACATGACCGCCGGTTTCTTGTCCTTCTTGAGCACCCTTTCTCTCTGGGCTCACGTTACTGCCTTCCCTAACCTGGGTACCATAATCGGAGCCTTCAAAACGCTGCGCATCCTCCTGCAGCATGTACCCGACACTGTGGTTGAACAGTTCAGGGGACTCCTCCGTGCATAAGGGTGGGGCTAGGGAAGGAGTGACTGATGACATTGAGCCGATGGAATAGGCCGCTTTAGTAGCTGCATTGGCAGGCAAACTACTCTGAGCCTGGGTGACTGGGGATTAGGAGGATGAGGACGGCTTAGTTATCCACTCTACCAACTCTCCTGCATGTTGTGGATCAACACAGCCAGCTGCTAAAAAAAGGACAACCGTGCCCCACGGCCACGTGCTGAGTATATACCGTGTCCACGACCAGCACTGTTGGCTGTAGACACAGAACCTGCTTGCCCTCTTTTAGTGGCCTGTGAGCGTCTGCCTATCCTTGGTGGCCTTCCAGACATGCTGTAAAATTTTATTAGCAAAACACCGCCTGAAATGTACTAAAAAAAAGTACACCAAGAATGGCCTGCAGTCAGATATAGGCTTGGCTAACCTCCCTGGCGGTATGATTCTTTCGGATTTTAGGTGCTGAAAGCGGTACAATTATTTTGCATGGAAATTTGGCGTTTTATATTGTAGGTCTGTAAATCTTAACAATAACACACTTAAATCTGTCCAAACCAGAGTCTAGTAGATATCCCGGGTATGATAAAGTTTGAAACACAAAAACATAAATTATAATATAATAAATAAAAATAAATAATTAAAAAAAAATAAAAAAAATAGTAATAAAATAAATTTCCCCACAATTCACTATCGCTCAATTCTGCAAGTGTTCTAATTTACTATCGCTGTTTTCTAGCTGGTCTAAAGCCACTTTTGACGTAAAGGGACACTTTTTGGTTGCTATGGACAATCTCCAGTTTCCAGGCAGAAAGAACAGTGTATATCATGTAAAACTGCATGCAGGGCATGGGCCAGAGCACTGGGGACAAAAGGGATGTGAAATCATTTCATACAGTACTGTAATCTGTAAGATTACAGTACTGTATGTGTTATGATTTTGACATTTTTTTGAATTTGCCGCCAGGCTCCGCCCCCGTGCGTCGCGCCGCTCGCAGGGAACGGAGCCTGGCACGGAGAGGCTTCGGAGGAGGACGGAGCCCTCGGACACTGCGGGGGACATCGCAGGATCCCGGGGACAAGGTAAGTAAAGCCGCCCCAGGATCCTGCAATGCGATCCCGAGTGTGGCTCGGGGTTACCGCTAATGGTACTGAATTTTAACCCCGAGCCACACTCGGGAATACCGCCAGGGAGGCTAAACTAGAATGCAGTGGATATATATATGTAGGAGACTGTATATATATTTAATGCACTGCAGAGCACTGAATCACCTGCCTGCCTGAAAGTGTATTTGAAAACGTACACCAGGAATGGCCTGCAGTCAGATATAGGCTTGGCTAGACTGGAATGCATTGGATATATATATAGGAGAATGTATATATATTTTATGCACTGTAGATCACTGAATCACCTGCCTGCCTGAAAGTGTATTTGAAAACGTACACCAGGAATGGCCTGCAATCAGATATAGCCTTGGCTAGACTGGAATGCAGTGGATATATATATATGTAGGAGACTGTATATATATATTTAATGCACTGCAGATCACTGAATCACCTGCCTGCCTGCCTGAAAGTGTATTTGAAAATGTACACCAGTAATGGCCTGCAGTCAGATATAGGCTTGGCTAGAGTGGAATGCAGTGGATATATATGTAGGAGACTGTATATATATTTTATGCACTGCAGATCACTGAATCACCTGCCTGCCTGCCTGAAAGTGTATTTAAAAACATATACCAGGAATGGCCTGCAGTCAGATATAGGCTTGGCTAGACTGATATGCAGTGGATATATATATATGTAGGAGACTGTATATATATTTTATGCACTGCAGCTCACTGAATCACCTGCCTGCCTGACCGTATATTAGAAAAAGTACACCAGGAACAGCCTGCAGTCAGATCTAGTGACACTGGATACAGTGGATATATATATATATATATATATATATATATATATATATATATATATATATATACACGAGACTGACTGTATATATATTAAATGCACTGCAGCTAGCTGAATCACATGCATACAGGAGATTGACTATATATATATATATATATATATATATATATATATATATATATTAAATACACTGCAGCTCACTGAATCACCTGCCTGTCTGACAGTATATTAGAAAAAGTACACCAGGAACAGCCTGCAGTCAGGTCTAGCTACACTGGATACAGTGGATATATATATATACACGAGACTGACTGTATATATATATTAAATGCACTGCAGCTAGATGAATCACATGCCTGCCTGAAGTATATTAGAAAGAGTACACCAGGAACGGACTGCAGTCAGATCTAGCTAAATTGGATACAGTCGATATATATATTATATACATACAGGAGATTGACTATATATATATATATATATATATATATATATATATATATATATTAAATACACTGCAGCTCACTGAATCACCTGCCTGTCTGACAGTATATTAGAAAAAGTACACCAGGAACAGCCTGCAGTCAGGTCTAGCTACACTGGATACAGTGGATATATATATATACACGAGACTGACTGTATATATATATATTAAATGCACTGCAGCTAGCTGAATCACCTGCCTGCCTAAAGTATATTAGAAAGAGTACACCAGGAATGGACTGCAGTCAGATCTAGCTAAACTGGATACAGTGGAGATATATATATATATATATATATATATATATATATATATATATATACAGTATATATATATATATATACACACACAAGACTGACTGTATATATATATTAAATACACTGCAACTAACTGAATTACCTGCCTGTCACCAGTATATTAGAAACAGTACACCAGGAACGAACTGCAGTCAGATCTAGCTCAACTGGATACAGTGGATATATATATATATATATATATATATATATATATATATATATATATATATATATATATATATATAAGACTGACTGTCTATATATATTAAATACACTGCAGCTAACTGAATCACTTACCTGCTCAATCTAAATGAAATGACGTTCTCTCTCAGTCAACGCCAGCAACACACTACACAGGGCTGACATGCAGGTGGCCTTATATAGTGTGGGGCGTGGACTTAACCCCCTGAGCCATAACTGGTCAAAGGCACCCTGCCTTTGGCCAATTATGGCTCTCTTTGCTGACGGTGCTGTGATTGGCCAAAGCATGCGGGTCATAGTGCATGCTTGGCCAATCATCAGACAGCAATGCACTGTGATGTCACAGTGCATTATGGGGCGTGACGCGCCGCTCGAATTTGGCGTAAATGCCCCATAATGTTTGTATTTCGACAAACGCTCAAACAGCCAATGTTCGAGTCATACTCATGTTCGACCCGAACATAAAACGCATCTCTACTTGTCACCATCCTAAGGGCTTGTGTTGATGGGAATACAAAACCTGCTTGAAGAAGATCAGAAAGGAGGTCAACTGCAATTCAAATGCACTGGTAAAATAATTTTGAATGATCTAAGAAGTGTCGTCTAAGAATTTATATCAAATTGATGCCTTTAACACAAGCGTAGACCCCTAGTGATTTCTTGAGATATTTCCATGGTGAAACCAGGTAGAGGCAAAGAACATAAATCCTGTACCATCTGTCCTGTACCAAAATTTGGGATTCTCTTTCACCTTCAATAATGCATTCTCCATAGTAATTTATCAAGGAGAGCTACTTTCAGTGGACTACAAGTTCTACATTAAATTTGCCAAGCAATCTGTCTGTGGCACCATCTGTCTTCCATAGTATCCATAACATAGAAAACAACTTACTGGTGAAAAATGTCAAACTGCTCTTTAAAAGTTGTTAGCAAAAGTGATGTTTTATTGGTAGAATAGGCAAACATACCTGCCAAACTAAACCAGGCGAACATGAGACAAACTAAAAGGAAGGAAGACTGTAAATGGTAAATATGATTGTTAGCAGGGCTTTTTTTCAGGGGGAACTTGGTGGAACTTAGTTCCACCACCTTTGGCTCAGACCCTTTGGTGCCTGCTCACCACAATCACTTGTAAACACAGAAGTCTGGTTTCTGTGTTTACAAGTGACAGCTCTGCACTCTGTGTGTAACCCCCATGAACTCTGCACTCTGTATGTAATGCAATCCTGATATTTAATGCCCCTTTAAGACCCTTCTATACTGTTTGTGAAATATGACCACACCCATTATTTGATGTGATTTGAAGGGTGTGTGTGTGTGTGTGGGGGGGGGTTTGGGGGGTCGTGGTTGAGTTCCAGCACTTATTGTTTGAGAAAAAAAGCCCTGATTGTTAGTGTCGTGGTGCCACTTTAACCATGTGAACTTTGTATTTGCAGTCCACTTTTACTTTGTTATAGAAAATGTGACTTGCAATGAAAAAAAAAATCTAAAAATAGGAAAAAAATAAACACTAAAAACCATTGAAAAATAGGTTGCAAATGGTAAACCTCAAAAGTTGGTGACTAATAAGTTTCCCTGAAAAAGCAAGCCATTGAACATGCTTTTATTAGTAGGGGTTGAAAAGATGAAAAGAAAAAACAAAAAGTTACATGAAAAGATAATGTACACAGCTATTCCATTGTTTATTACTAGACCCATACATGTGTGGAAAACTTTTATTGATGACCCCAAAAATCTTCATCTAAGCTTGCAAAAAAAACAAAGACAGTCTTCTTCAAAGGTCCTTTAATACTTTTGCATGTAATGTGTTTATCATGCAGAAGAATGTTCAAAGCTTGAAATTCACAATTCTTAAGGATTTATTTTAGAACAGGGAAAAAAAGTTATCAAATAAACTTGATCATATCATTATATATAATGTACTTCCACCAGCAGCAAAGTGGCCTGTTTCTGTATCTAAATATCAGAAGCTGGTAAGAACATACTTTCAAATCTGCTAAAAGTCTTGCAAGAATTGCTCTGTACTCAAGAAAATTAGATCTGCTTTATTATATCCAGGGGTACACAACAAATTTAGTTCCTCATCCTGTTAACGCATTATAGTATAACTTGGTGGCCCTGTGGCAATCTAGACTTGTTTTCATTAAAGTAGCACTAAAAGCAAAACTTTGTTTGCATGTTGGATAGAGTATGGAAGTGTTATAACCACTATCAGTTTTTTTTTTTGTCATCTGTGTTCCATTGCAGAGATTTTCCTTCACTTAATGTCCCATAGCCAAAACAGGAAGTGTTTTGGAGTCACCAAAACGGGTCTCTATATTAGAAAATTTCCTCTCTATTCCTATTCTGGTGACATTCCAAAATGTGGGATTCATTTTCACTTTCACTTTCAATAATAACAGTAAACAAAACAAATAGACAGGGTGAGTCTCCCTAACGGTCGCAAACAGCAATAAAACCTGACAGATGTTCTAATCTCTCCCTACTCTAAAAAAAAAAAAGGTTTTGTCTATAGTTCTACATTGATTTCTTCATACGATAATAAAAAAGTAATGATAATAGTTATAATAAAATGTATTATTATCATTGTTTGTCATCTTGAGCTATTCTTGGCTCGGAATGATTGGCTATCATTGATGTAATCATCAATGAACCATTATACATATAATCATGGAGTGTTTATTAGCTTTCAAGCCTTTCATGCAGTCTGATGTATTATAGTTTATGTTGAGCATTTGTGGCCTTGATTTACAATTTATATTTTGGCCAAAAGGCGTGGAGCTAAACCACCACCTGAAATGCAGTATTTTCATTTTTTTTTAATCAGGAATAAAGTTTATTAGGCTTTAATAGGAAATGTAGTATTCAGTATTATACCATGCCCTCCAAATCTATGCTCCAAACTGGCCCAGACATGCATAATTGCCATACAATTAACATTTATCGAATGTGGCCAAAGTCTACTTCGTGTTCTAGCAAACATAAAAAAACACCATAGATAATATATAGTGCCAACTGTTCTCTTACTATGCTTGAGGGTTGTTCATTTTGTTTCATTCTCTGCTGATGTTTTGGGTAGTACTAATGCTTAAAATAGAAGTCTATGTAACATGCTTCAGTATGCGATAAAACACTGGACTTAGCCATTAATCTGCCAAAGACTGAAGTGACCGTTTGGCCAACACAAACCTTACTTCCTGCCCATAGAAAAGAGATTACATGATTCACATCAAAGATACTGTAAATCCAAAGGAAACTGAACTGATAGTGACTGACTGTTCTAATTTTAATATTCTTCCTGAAACAAATACTCTTGAGTTGTGTATACTGTAAGGAAGGAAATGGGCTGGCAAGACATATTCTGTCACGCTCTATTGTAGCACAGCAGAAACCTCTGTTTCAAGTTTTTTTTCATTGTCTTATAAGGATCTGTCCTGCTGTTATCTTCCATGATATGGTGATTCAAGGTTGTAGAACAACAAACTTCAGCATAAATGTTCAGCTTCTTCTATACTGTGTCTGTGGCAAGCAAATAATTTATTGGGCATTTTAGCAGCTGGTTACCCCACAGTCTGCCTCCCAGAGCTGCCTTGCATATCACATGTTAAACTTGACAAACAGGAAAATGTATAGTATACACATAAAAGATCCAGCAAGAGCATAACTGAACAATTCAGTCACCAAAAATGTCAGATAGTGAAAGAACCGGGTATCTAGAATTCAACTGCCACAATGGCATAGACACAAGCCCAAAGCCCATCTACACAGGCCTTTAATGATTTTTTTATATATATTTCCATGGAAAATCCAATTAAATACAAAGAACATATACCATAACAACATAACATAACAATATACTGTACCATTTATCACTGAGTTATGAGTCCTACATTGGACCATTTATAAAAAAAAATGCAAAACTGAAGTTTGTCGACCAATTTTTGACTGTGTACATTGTCTTTTTTCCATCATATTCATAAAGTGGAAAACAACTAACTGGTCAATTATAAAAATGTCAAACTGGAAAATGTCAAAAAAATGTCAAACTGGAAAATTGGAGTAAATGGCAAATATATCTGCCAAAGTGGAAAACTCAACAGCTGTTTTTATTTAAAATGTTCTAGTACTTACAAAGTATAGTAAATGAATGCTGTGAAGAGGTAGGGGAAGGGAGGAAGAAAAAAGGATAAAGGTCTTCTATGAAGGTTTTAGTGTATTTTTGAAGACTCATGCACTGCAAAGGTTGCAGTAGTATTAGGGATGATAGGCTCTTCGTGATTACTTCACTGTAACATCAACCACTCAAAAAGAACAGAACATATTAACTGCAAAAGGAGGTTGGGCTTAAAGAGACCCTTCTAAAATAGCTTCAAATTTTACAATATAAGATAAAAGAACACATTGGGACAATTAGGGACAATGCCATCTTCCCTAACAGCACCTTTAGAGCACATCATTTTATTATGCAGTACTGAATATTGTATTTAACCATTACATGAGCTTAACCATGAAATGGTTTTTTATATATAAAATAATAATAATATATAGGGTTTTTTTCATGGTTTTTTATATATAATAGGGCAATATAGTGAGGGAAAAAAAGTATTTGATCCCCCTGCTGATTTTGTACGTTTGGCCACTGACAAAGCTCTTTGGTCTTGGCCATGATGGAGAGATTGGAATCTGATTGATTGATTGCTTCTGTGGACAGGTGTCTTAGACCCCATACACATTTTACAACTTTTGTTGTCTGATTTTCTTTAGATTTACCAAAACCATGTAGTACAAGGGCCTGCCTGATTGCATACAAATTGAAACTCTGAGCCCGGGTTCACACCTATGCGAATTAGATGTGAGTTTCCCCTATGTGACTGGCTCCCTATGGAGCCGGTTCACATATCTCCGGGGCGGCTGCGGAGCGCACTGCACAAAAACGCTGTGCGTGTTTGGCTCTGTTTCAGGGCCAAATTCAGGCATAGAATCTGCCCCGAATCGGCCCTGAAACGGGGAACAGGGACGCGCAGCGCTCCTGTGCGATCCGCAGCCCGGTATAGTGTGAACCCGGGCTTAAGGTTTAACCTGATATTCTATGGTTTTGGTAAATCTGAAGGAAAAAAATTGACAGAAACTTGTATAGTGTGTATCCAGCTTTATACAGGTAATAAACTGAGATTAGGAGCACTCCCTTTAAGAACATGCTCCTAATCTCAGATTGTTACCTGTATAGAAGACACCTGGGAGCCAGAAATCTTGCTGATTGATAGGGGATCAAATACTTATTTCACTCATTAAAATTCAATTCAATTTATAACTTTTTTGAAATGCGTTTTTCTGGATATTTTTATTGTTACTCTGTCTCTCACTGGTAAAATAAACCTACCATTAAAATTATAGCCTGATCATTTCTTTGTCAGTGGGCAAATGTACAAAATCAGCAGGGGATCAAATATTTTTTTTCCCTCACTGTATACCTGTACAGTAAAAAATATTAAGTCTTAAAGAGGAGCTCCAGGCTCCCCCCCCAAAAAAATTAAGTCAGCAGCTACAAAAACTGTAGCTGCTGACTTTTAATATAAGAACACCTACCTGTCCGGGGACCCAGTGGTGTGCTCACCCAAGCCGATTCTTCAGTCGGCCTCGTGTGCAGGCGTTGACATTTCGACTAGGGGGAAACGACTTCCAACTCTGCATGCTCGAGCTGCGCTGCATTTTGTGAATGGTCCCACAGTCTTCTGGGATCTGTGATGTGTCCCAGAAGACTGTGGGGGAAGGAGAGGGGCTGAAACTTCTGGTTCGGAAATGGGAGTGGGCACCTGTCAAAACCAGTTACCCGATCCTCCCTCCCCCCAAAAAAAATGCCAAATGTGGCAGTGGAGGGGGGGGGGAGGGTGCAAACAAGTGGATCTTCCCCTTTTGGGTGGAGCTCCACTTTAAATTATTACAGTTGTGCAGTCTTATGAACTAATTATATTTTCTTCTATTTCTAACTTTAGTCTTGGTTAACACTGCTGCAATTCAATTTTCATTATGTAGTGCAACTTGAATGCTACTTTGAAGTGGTATGCATTTTTTAGGGTCTCAAAATCATGCTGGAATTGCAACAAAGTAGTATAGAAACCTTTTTCAAAATTGTGACGTGTTGAGTTGCAGAGAGTCAGAGCTGAGAGACCCCCAGATATTGGACAGTTTATACTCCCTCAACTGTTTGACCCCATTCTGATACCACACACCGTCTCTCAGCTCTTCAGTGGACATAACAGTAAATAACACCTTATTAGTCTATAATGTAAATAAAATAGGCTATGTGCACACTGGACATTTAACATTGTTACATAAGACTCCAGCTATAAGGTGCACGTGGGAGGCACAGGCTCACCATCCAGCCTGTAAAACACAAAAAAAAGGCCAACAAGTGCTCTGGCTGGACAGTGCTCGTTGGTGCACCTAGTGGTACTAACATTTAGTGCAGTATTTACCCAGGGACAAGTGTCCAGAAAGAAAACCGTGCAGAAAAAAACATGGGTTCTGTCATCACTGAGCTCTACTTCTGTAAATGCTGCTTGCCAGGTTATCATGCTAACCCCTTTGTTTCCTTAAGTCACAAACCCACTATCCATATCGACATGCTTGTCCCAGGGCAGCGACTCAGAAAGCATTGAAAGTCAGCATAACAGCCAGGTGGCAAACATTTTCAGAAGGCAGTCAACAATGTCACCCACCATATTTCTCTCATGACAGGTTTTACTTTAACAACTGTGTTTTCAATGAGGTGGCTAACCGTAACCCCATAGTCTTTCCTTATGAGAAGTAGCAGTAAAGCACAACTATAGTGTAGCATTGAACAACAGGAAGTAGAGCCTACATACTGTATGTAACGAGTAAAAATGGCAGCGCCCATGTATATGTAACGCTGGTAGATTTGTAATCTACCGCATGTTAGGTAAATTTAGTAATTTGTGCGTTAGGAAGGTTAAGTTTGCCTCTGTTCCAGCTTGGCTGGCGTTGTGTGTGTTTTCGTGCTGACCGGTGGGTGTCACTGTTACCACTAGTCAGGGTTGGAAAGGCAACGTGTTGAAGCGTATGGATGCTCCTCTGTCCCGGAGACAAGCTCAGTGGAGGCGGTCCTCCGAGTTGCATTCTGGGCGAGGGTATTTATGGGACAGGCGCCATATTTTGGGGTTCGTTTTACAGCCACCTGCTGGCCCTCCTGGCCGACAGGTATGCGTTAAGGAGCTACCTCGTGGTCCTCCGTTCAGGAGGCCCACGATGCTGCGGCGCAGGGGTGGGTCTGGAGGCTTGTCTGGGGCCTACCACCACGGCCGAGGAATGGTCCTGAGCTGTCGGTCCTGTGTGACGAAGCTGGACAACCGAGGAGATCCCAGGGGAGGACCCGTCTTGGAGAGATCACACGGCGTGCTGGTCTATAGAGGGGCCTGGTGACTCGGTTGGAGGACGTATCCGAAAGTAACTATACAGCATAGTGTTGCCAGCTCGGCTTAAAGTTTCAAGCACTGTGACTGACATTTTTCACTACAGAAAATCTTTACATCCTGTGGCAGAGGATCGTATGGATTTTGTTCACAAGCAAGTCTGTGGCAGAGATTTTGATTCGTCCTGCGTGCTGGCTGCTAGACCGGTGAGAGAGGCCTATCCAGATGAGCAAGGAGTGTGTCCCACGAGGGGAGCGCATTCCATATAGTATTTGAATTCTACCAGGACATTTGTCAAGAGAACCCTATCAGAGAATATTTGAGTTTGTTCTGCAAGTCTCTTTTCCGTCTCTTTCCTGCTATTTCCTAAGTCGTTTGTTTAATAAAGCATTGAAAACGTACTCCAGTGTTGGTGCCTGTATCGTCCATCAGTAAACTCAACGGAACCCTAGACCCGGTGCCGGTGAAACAGAGGGAAGCAGAGTGAAGGTAACAGACCCGCTTAAACCAGCAGCTCCACCGTGAGTTAGTGTTACATATATAATTACAAATTATACATAACACCAAGGTTTTATGGCATTTATTGTACTTGTTATCAAGTTTTTCTTTTTTTTACACGTATAACTAAAAAATTGTAAAGGTTATACATATTCCATGGCACTACTGTATCATGTATCAGTTCAGTAGGTGGAACCACTGAGAGCTACGGAGAACCTGGGAAAGTGACACTGCAGGACAGCCTTCCCCCCCACCGAGAATCTTATAGAATAATTTTCAGTTCTCAGGGAGCCATTACTAAAACCCATTCATCAGAGGTCAATGGCAAAACTGCCTTTTATATTGATGGTCAGTAGGAAGAATACAATCATTGCCATGGTGGTTAGAATGCCACCTCACAGACAGCTAAAAAAGATAATTGGTGTCACGCATCTTGCTTTGCCAAGTGGTGTTGATCCTAGAACTATGCAGGCACCATAGAATGGTAGGTCAATCAGCCACACCTCAAGGAATCCCTTGTAAACTATGTAGAAACCATAGGGTTTCACAGTACTCTGGTTGATAATGGCTGCTTCAGGAAGTGTTGGTTTCCCAGCAGACTAAGGCCTCATTCACACGAGTCGGATTTTTTTTTTTTTTTTTTTACAGCGCTAAAAAGCAATCTACCAAGTATGACTCAAAAGGGTTATTTGCTGCACTCCAGTACGCCCTCAGCAGTTAGTACAGACATGTCTGCCACCAATGTTAATTTGCCAGAAGGTGGTAAAAACCTGGTCCCAGGCAGTTTAAGTCATAATGTGCTAGTATGCACAGCTATCTGATTGGCTGAGCAAGAGACAACACTCACTCCTGCGAATGAGCGAGGGAGTCTCTGTTTATGGCATGTCTCTGAAGGAACAACACGAGTAGGCCGTTCCTTCAGAGCGCATGCGCTGGTTATGTCACGGGCTGCATCTAAAGTAAATATCTCCTCAATGGTGCACGTTTAGGAGATATTTACAGTACCTATAGGTAAGCTTTATTATAGGCTTATCTATAGGTAAAAATCATACATGGGAGTTCACTCTCACTTTAAGAGTCTGCAATAGTCTGCTACACAAAACAGTCATTTCAATCTATGGGATTTGCAGCTTTTTAGAAAATAAGACCTCAGCCTAACACTTGATTTTTTTTTCCCCGTGTAAATCAGCCTACTCTAACTTCAAGCATCTTTTTGTGTCTGTCAGCACCCCTTTGACAAGATACTTCTAGACAGAAGCTGCAGAGGCGACGCCAGAAATAACAAAGAGTACATCTACAGCTCTCCTTGTCCTAAATCTCACGCTGTCACTTGAAGAAAGGGAGCTAACGTTCATCTTTTGCTCCATTCAGAACCTTTGGGTTTCCAGAGGTCACCCTGGAACATATCTGGACATGTCATTTAAAGGACTTAAAGGAGAAATGACATCATAAACCTTCTAGGGCTTGTGTGTCAGAGTAGATTGTAAATCAGATGAATTTGCACAGAGTTGCAGTCCTAAACTGTCCACTCATCATATAAATATTTTAGTAATGTCTGGCCGAAGATGCCTCACAATGTCCATTAAGTCTTTTAGCTACTCTCCAGCATCAGTCTAGGTTGGAAAAGCAAAGAATAGGCAAGGAATATTGTTTATTACATAACCATAAGGGTTACACCAGGGTCACTTATGAAAAAGAAATAAAAAAAAAAAAAAAAACATTTTTGCTTTTCTTTCCTGCAGCCTAATGCCGCGTACACACGATCGGACTTTACAGCATACTTGGTCCGGCGTACCGGATTTCATCGGACAATTCGATCGCGTGTGGGCTTCAGCGGACTTTGTTTTCTCAAAAGTTTGACGGACTTAGATTTGAAACATGTTTCAAATCTATCCGATGGACTCGAGTCCGGTCGAAAAGTCCGCTCGTCTGTATGCTAGTCCGACGGACAAAAACCGACGCTAGGGCAGCTACTGGCTACTGGCTTTGAACTTCCTTGTTTTAGTCCGGTCGTACGTCATCACGTACGAATCCGTCGGACTTTGGTTGATTGTGTGTAGGCAAGTCTGTTCATTCGGAAAGTCCGTCGTAAAGTCCGTCAAAAAGTCCGCCGGGCAAAGTATGCCGTAAAGTCCGTTCGTGTGTACGCAGCATAAGTCATATATTGCTTTTCTTTCCTGCAGCTTAGGTCATTGCTCCAGCTTCAGCAGGTATTTCATACTTCCAGGTGTGTGAATACCTGCTCCTCTTGCTGACTCATACATCACTAAGGCCCGTTCATACTATGGGGTTGATTTACTAAAACTGGAGAGTGCAAAATCTGGTGCAGCTGTGCATGGTAGCCAATCAGCTTCTAATTTCAGCTTGTTCAGTTAAAGTGGAAGTAAAGCTGATTTTAACCAAATGGCTGACAGGCAGGGTATTAATGACAGAAGCCTGTCAGCTGTCATGTTCACTGAGCATGCCCAGCTCAGCAAGCATTTATGGCCCTGATCTGTGCCGCAGCGATGGGACTCCCATGCGCATGCGCGGGAGTGACGTCATCATTGCCTGGTCTATCAAATGGCCAAAGGCATGGGACCTGGGAGGAAGAACGAACGAAGATGGAAGTGCCAGGGGCCCGGCAGAACGATCCCACCACAGTGCTGGAGGACACCATATGACAGGTAAGTCTGCCATATTGTACTAATATGCTGTGCATACTAGCACATTATGGCATAACCCACATGGGGGGGGGCCTATAACATTTTTTATAGCGGACTTTACATCCACCTTAAGCTTTAACAAAAAAAACGGAAGCTGATTGGTTTCTATGCAGAGCTGCACCAGATTTTGCACTCTCTAGTCTTAGTAAATCAACCCCTATGTGTGGTGATTAAGCGTTTTTCTGTACCTGATTAACACCAGTCACTGCAAGGACACATAGAAAACATTTGGTTTCTATGTACTCCATTCACACCACGATGCTGGTGTGATGTGTGGTGCAGGAATGCAACTTTCCACAGTGCATTGGATTGCACCGCAGGTTACATAATTCAGGGCAGCACAACGCACTACAATGTGGAGGCATGGTAACTTTGTACACCTCCAATAAAACAAAACAAAAAAGAAAAAAATGGAAATACCCCCTCCCCACCCCACTGCAGCGGGAGGAACAGGTATTTAACTCAGTAGGAAGCAATACATTCCTGCAGTGGCCAGGGAGGAGTCAAGCAGCAGCACTTCAAGTGTAAATGTAAAGACAGGGTCACTTTAAGCAACTACACCTAATATGAAACAGCCAGATAATCAAATAAACACACAAATACATTTTTCAAGATAATGAAGCATTACACACAGATATTTCAGATGACGGTCAATCGCTTTCACAAGGGGGTAAGGATAGTCATGTGACCGATTGGTGGGCCTAGAAACACAGGGGGACCTGTTGCTACATTATAATGTATGCAGCTAACAAAAACATTACTAGTTGCACTTTCAGTGCCATTAATTGTTAACAACACACCAAGCACAGAAGCAAACACACATTTTGGCATGTGAAAAAACGAGTGGCAAATGCTGCAAAATGCACAGTAAACAACCCACAAAACGCCAACATGTCCCATAAGCCACATGTAGCACAGCCCATTAAAATCAATGGGCTGCCCTATGCGTGGCACAGGAAAAACGAGACACAAAACGTTCGCTCCCACTATGCTAGATGTGAATGGGTCCTGAAAGTGAATGTGTTTCCTTGCATTTCAGAAATGCACTGCACCAAAAATCGCAGTAAAAAACGCACCAAGCTCCACTCTAAAAAAAAATTCTGAAGCTTCATTGGGGCGATTGCAATGGACTGTGTGTAGAGCAGTCCATTCATGTGATTGTAAGGGTTTTTTTTTTTTTCAAATAACAAATATATCATACTTACCTCCACTGTGCAGCTCGTTTTGCACAGAGTGGCCCTGATCCTCATCTTCTGGGGTCTCCCGATTGCTCTCACGGCTCCTCCCCACATCAGATAACCCCCTAGGAGAAGCGTTTTCCTGAGGGGGTTACCTTGCGGGTGCGCTCCCGAGTTCAGCATTGTATGACTCGGCCCCGTCCCCCGCCGCCCGCGTCATTGGATTTGATTGACAGCAGCGGGAGCCAATAGCTGCGCTGCTATCTATCTGTCCAATCAAGAGCACCCCAGGCAGGCAGAGAGACAGCGCATTCCCGCCAGGTCAAGTTCCAAGGCTCAGGTAAGTAAAACGCCCCCCACTAAAAAAAATAAAATTAATGTGGGTTCCCGCTATGCAGAGATGTGAACGGGGCTTGACAGCTGAGTGTTTCTGTCCACTCCCTTCTATATACTTGTATAAAGATGGCAATATACTATGCAATCTGATTGTATATTGTGTATTTAGTAAGAATGGTGATCACTGATTGATTGCATTTCATTTAAAAAACAGGCACCAGGGAATGAGAGGGTGGATGATGCAGGGTGTGTGCTAATGAGATCAGCTGGTCAACTCCTTCCTGTGTCATAACCTACAGTCTGAAAGGATGTAAGACAGAAACAATAGATACGTTTGGAATCATGGATGGGGGACAGTAAGGTACGTGTCTGTAGATTTTATGGAAAGCTTAGATTTTTTGCAAAAAAAGTATATGAATGCTATAATGGTACATAGGGGAGCTGGAATTTAGAAGATAAAAAAAGGTGAAGCCTTTAAGCCCAGTGTGCATGGAGCCTTAGAGTGAGTTTCCCTTATTTGCTGTGCCACCAACATTAGTTTCCCAGACAGGAAGTGGGAGGAAACTTCCACTGGCAACAAAGACAGAAATAAAAGTTTTTTTTAACTACTTGCCGCTCACGCTATAGCCAAAAGATGGCTACAGCGCGGCCCTAATTGCTGGTAGGGCAGTCATGGATGCCCTCCCAAGCATGCGCTGTCTGCGCGTCCCTGCGAGTCGCGTGCAGTGCGCTCTGTGATCAGCGAGTCTATGAGCCAATGATGGCTGATCACAAAATGTAAACAGAAGATCAGTAATTGGTATTTTTTTTTCCCTCGCGCTGCCAGCGTGAGGTGAGAAAAAAGCCGATCACCAGCTCCTGTCAGAGTGACATCGGTCCCTCACACAGAAAGCCGTGGCTGCATTTTCTGTGCCCACCAGTGTCAGCTGCCAGTGTCCACTGTGCCACCTACC
The DNA here is from genome assembly GCF_042186555.1 of Aquarana catesbeiana. NCBI lineage: Eukaryota > Metazoa > Chordata > Amphibia > Anura > Ranidae > Aquarana > Aquarana catesbeiana. The sequence goes on from NC_133329.1 coordinate 337,489,843, forward strand.
AGTGCCACCTACCAGTGCCACCTATCACTACCCACCAGTTCCAACAGTGCCACCTACCAGTGCCCACAGTGCCACCCATCAATGCCCACCAGTGCTGCCAATCAGTGCCCATCAGTGTCTTATAATCAGTGCCACAGACCAGTGCTGCCTATCAGTGTCACCTACCAGTGCCTATCAGTGCCACCCATCAGTGATCACCAGTACCACCTATCAGTGACTTATCAGTGCCACCTTTCAGTGCCCTTCAGTGCCACCTATCAGTGCCAACCATCAGTGCCACCTATCAGTGCCGCCTCATCAGTGCTTATCAGTGCCCATTAGTGATGCCTTATCAGTGCCCGTCAGTGTCACCTACCAGTGCCCATCAGTGTCACCCATCAGTACCACCTATCAGTGCTGCTTATCAGTGCCACCTATCAGTGCCCTTCAGTGCCACCTATCAGTGCCAACCATCAGTGCCACCTCTCAGTGCCACCTATCAGTGCTGCCTCATCAGTGCTTATCAGTGCCCATTAGTGACGCCTTATCATTGCCCATCAGCGCAGCCTATAAGTGCCCATCAGTGCACCCTCATCAGCACACATCAGTGAAGGAGAAAAATTACCTGTTTTCTCAAAATTTTATAACAAACTATGAAACAGTTTTGGGTTTTTTTCAAAATTTTTGGTCCTTTTTCGTTTTATGTAGCAAAAAATTAAAAACCCAGCAGCAATTAAACACCACCAAAAGAAAGCTCTATTTGTGTGAAAAAAAATGATAAAAATTTCATTTGGGCACAGTGTAGCATGACCGCGCAATTGTCATTCAAAGAGTGACAGGGCTGAAAGCTGAAAATTGGTCTGGGCAGGAAGGGGGTTTAAGTGCCCAGTAAGCAAGTGGTTAAATAAATTATTTACGTCATAAAAGAAAGACAATCAGAAAATTGGACAGCAAATATTAATTCAAGTCATCCAATAGCACAATGGTGGCTATAGGGAGGTGGAAGGTAAAAAAAAAGACATAATAGTTTACATTACAATCCCAGAAGGAGATGTAATTTGGCAAGTCTCTTGCACCACTGACATCACTGTTCTCTTTGCAATACTGTATTTGAATACATACAAGGACTTGGGGGGATGGTGGGGAATGGAGTGTCTTTTCAAATGCCTGTGGGTGCAACATGTTCCCAATTTAGGTTTTTAACAGGGACATTTTATAAGGTTATGAGGAGTGGGGAGTACATACTAAGTTGGGTGAGCCAGAAATAACCCCCCCCCCCCAAAAAAAGAGGGAAAACATATATAAAAGAAAAGTACGTTTGGAGAGGTAAAAAGGTAAAGAGAAGTGATGGAGAAATCTCTCTAATGGGGCCCTGGATACTAGTAAATGTTCTAATTCTTTCATACAGTATCCAAACATTTTGGGTGAACATACATTTTTAATGGTTATGTTGTGAGTCTGCGTCACACACTGTCACTGCATTTTTATATTTTATATTTTTTCTTTTTTTTCTTTTTTATGTCAAAGACAAAATGTATTAACTAGCACAGAAATGAGTTCCAGAACATCTGTGCCACAGTATACAGCAAAATAACTAGCGCTTGAATATACAAGCGGGCAAAGAAATCAGCAGTAATTCAAATTAGAGTACATCTGTGGGTATAAATATAGAACCTCAGATCTGTTATCACAACTTGACCAATATACAATTCAGGTAATAAACAGCCATGCAAGTAAACATAGAATGCAAGGGTAAAAATGAACCTCAGGTAACATGGTCACTAGGCAATAAGCCTGAGAACTCAACCTCAATATTTTAATTTAAACAAATGTACAAATAAAGTTAAATCTTCTACTTCAGATGCCTTATCCAATAATTTCAAGTTAAAAAAAAAAACAAACTAGGCCAAATCAATTCATTGAAATGCAAGAATCAAACACCTAACAAAAACAAAACATAAAAGGTTAATAATAGCATGGTTAAAGAGTTACCCAAGCTTGCCCAATGTGGTAGGAGTTTAAGAAGTCTATTTATCAATGTTTTCAGCCAGGATTTACTAAACTTCAAGACTCACACTTTTCACAAAGGATTCAAATAGAAAATGGATGAATCTTAGGTGAAAATATTGATAAACAGATTCCTAAATGTTATGTTTCATAGGACTCTTAAAGAAGAAGTATTACAAAAATAAAGATTATTAAACCCTTTAAATCCATGCAGGCCCTGCCCACCTGCCTAGTTACCCAACAACCCTGACCAGGAAAACAGTGTTATGACTGATGGGCAGTGCACACAGAACCCAACTCCCACCTCTCATCCTTCTATGCTGCAACAAAGAATATCACTATGCCGTGCTGCTTCCCTATCTCTCCTGTTTAGTTTACTCTGCATGCTGCCAGCTATTCAGGACACACAGAGAGTGGAAACGATCAGCTTGTGTTGTGAATGATTGCTGCTTTTACTCACAAAAAACCAAGCTGACAACAGAACTCACTGGCTACAGCCATCAAAAATTGTGGGGCCCTTTACACAGTTTTAAGCCTGCCCCCCCCCCCCAGCCTGACCACCAACATTCCCCAGGGTCCCGCCCACTGGCCGCCCCACATAATCTGCCCACTAGCCATTCCACCAAGTTCTTCAGTGCCTCAGCCCCCCTCACACCTGTTACGCTCTCAGCCCCCCTCACACCTGTTACGCTCTCAGCCCCCCTCACACCTGTACACTCTCAGCCCCCCCACACCTGTACGCTCTCAGCCCCCCCACACCTGTACGCTCTCAGCCCCCCCACACCTGTATGCTCTCAGCCCCCCTCACACGTGTACGCTCTCAGCCCCCCCTCACACCTGTACGCTCTCAGCCCCCGCACACCTGTACGCTCTCAGCCACCCCTCACACCTGTACGCTCTCAGCCCCCCCACACCTGTACGCTCTCAGCCCCCCTCACACCTGTACGCTCTCAGCCCCCCCACACTTGTACGCTCTCAGCCCCCCCACACCTGTACGCTCTCAGCCCCCCCACACTTGTACGCTCTCAGCCCCCCCACACCTGTACGCTCTCAGCCCCCCCACACTTGTACGCTCTCAGCCCCCCCACACCTGTACGCTCTCAGCCCCCCCACACTTGTACGCTCTCAGCCCCCCCACACCTGTACTCTCTCAGCCCCCCCACACTTGTACGCTCTCAGCCCCCCCCACACCTGTACGTTCGCAGCCCCCCCACACTTGTACGCTCTCATCCCCCCCACACCTGTATGCTCTCAGCCCCCCCCCACACTTGTACGCTCTCAGCACCCCCTCACACCTGTATGCTCTCAGCCCCCCTCACATCTGTGCGCTCTCGGCCCTAATTACTAATTAGCAAAATGTTATGACAGAAACAAAGAAAAGGGCATTTTTTTCACAAAATTTACAGCCTTTTTTATTTATAGCACAAAAAATAAAAAACCTACTAGTGATTAAATACCACCAAAAGAAAGCTCTATGTGTGTGAAAAAAAGGACGCAAATTTCATATGGGTACAGTGTTGCATGACTGAGTAATTGTCATTCAAACAGATTTAATAAGCTTTTTCTTTCTTCTGGCAATATTTCTACCTTTAAAGGTGTTTCATTTACGTTCCACAACCCATAAATATAGTGGTAACAATCTATTTCCATTGAAAAAAATCTCCAGAGAAAATGTTTTTAGAGACCTTGTGAGTTACCTCTAGGGAGGGCCTAAATTGTCTTTGTACTATGTGCAATTACATATTTTGGTGTTACATAAATTTAAATAAATAAATACAAATTAACAGCAAGCTGAGCCTGATGGAGTGGAAGGTGTTGAATGAAGGATGCAAGAAGAAAACAATCATTTAAATAATGGAGATGGATTAGATTCCCTTCATTTGCAGGGATTTCCTCCTACTTCCTGTTTTGGCTATGGGACAGGAAGTGAAGGTAAATCTCCCAAATAAGAAACAGATGGCATATAACCCTCCCTTACTCTATCCAAAATGGAAAAAAAATGTTGTGCCTTTAGCCAGAGGCGTATCTAGGGTATGGCAGCCATGGCAAGTGCCATGGGCGCCATAGGGGGGGGCGGCAAAAAAGCACAAAAAATAAAGTCCCACTACCCGTCCTCTCGCGGCCGCCTCCCGCTATACTCTTGTCCCCGGCGCCACGACCGGCCTGCTGGAGCGCAGCGCCGGCACAGCAAATTAGCAAGTGAGGAGGCCAGGAGGGAAGCCAGTGACAGGCGCCCCCTGACGGCCGATGAGTTGGTCTGGCCAGAGTGACTGCCCCTGGGTCATCTACGCAGAGATAGAGTAACTGGCGGAGGCGGAGCCTAATGCTCCGCCCAGGGCCGGATTAACATAGGGGCTGGTGGAGCTGCAGCTCCAGGCCCTTCCCTCAATATAGGCCCATGGAAGTGGCTTGTCAATTCCTGTGTGCCTTCCTGAAGGAAGAGGAGCCCTCTGTGCACACATGGAGGAGACAAGTCAGTGCAGCCAAGTCCTGTCTCTGCCGATGCCTCCTGACTCCTATCACAGGATCTGTTCACTCACACAGATCCTCCATGTCTGGGGGAGGGGCGCTGATGTCCTAACCAGCAGGAGCCCGGGAGGAAGGACATCTCCCATGCTGTTATGATAAGGTCAGTACATTTGTTAGGGGGATGTTGTGTAATTATTGTGCTAGGGGACAGACTGCTGCTTCCCCCATGTAATGTGCTCTCTTGTGCCCAGTGCCCACCATGTCCTGTCATGTGCATTGCAGTGCCCACTATGTAAAGTGCTGTGCCCACCATGTCCTGTCATGTGCATTGCTGTGCCCCCATGTAATGTGCTGTGCCCACCATGTCATGTGCATTGCAGTGCCCCCCATGTAATGTGCTGTGCCCACCATGTCATGTCATGTGCCTTGCAGTGCCCCCATGTAATGTGCTGTGCCCACCATGTCATGTGCCTTGCAGTGCCCCCATGTAATGTGCTGTGCCCACCATGTCATGTGCCTTGCAGTGCCCCCATGTAATGTGCTGTGCCCACCATGTCCTGTCATGTGCATTGCAGTGCCCACTATGTAAAGTGCTGTGCCCACCATGTCATGTGCCTTGCAGTGCCCCCATGTAATGTGCTGTGCCCACCATGTCATGTCATGTGCCTTGCAGTGCCCCCCATGTAATGTGCTGTGTCCAGTATGTCATTTGCTGTACATTGCAGTGCCCACCATGTAATGCGCTGTGCTGACCATGTCATGTGCTGTGCATTGCATTGCCCTTCATGTGATGTTCAGTGCCCACTATGTCATGCTGTGCCTTGCATTGCCCACCATGTAATGTGCAGTGCCCACCATGTCATGTGATGTGCCATCCAGTGCCAACCATGTCATGTGCAATGCCCACCATGTCATGGCTGTGCCTTGCAATGCCCGCTATGTAATTTGCAGTGTCCACCATGTCATGTGCTGTGCCATACAGTGATCCCCCCATGTAATGTGCAGTGCCCACCGTGTAATGTGCAGTGCCCACCGTGTAATGTGCAGCGCCCACCATGTCATGTGCACTTCCCACCATGTCATGTGCTATGCTGTGCCCACCCTGCCATGTGTTGTGCCCAGCATGTAGTGTGTTGTGCCCACTGTGTAATGTGCTGTGCTGTTCAACAGTGCCCACCATGTCATGTGCAGTTCCTAACATGTAATGTGCAGTTGCATTTCCCACCATGAAACGTGCTATGCCATGCAGTGCCCACCATGTAATGTGTTGTGCCCACCATGTAATCTTATGTGCCATTCAGTGCCCACCATGTAATGCACTGTGCCCACCACGTCATGTGCTGTGCCATGCAGTGCCCACCATGTAATGCGCTGTACCCACCATGTAATGTGCTGTGTCATGCAGTGCCCACCATGTCATGTGCAGTGCCCATCATGTAAATTGCTGTGCAGTGCTCACCATGTCATGTGCTGTGTTGTGCCCACCATGTCATGTGCTGCACCATGCAGTGCCTACCATGTAATATGCTGTACTCACCATGTAATGTGCTGTACATTGTCTACCATGGCATGTGCCGTGCAGTACCCACAATGGAATGTGGTGTGCAGGGCTCATGTCATATGCAGTGTCCACCATTTAATGTTCTTGTACTCACAATGTAATGTGCTGTGCTGTGTCATGCAGTGCCCACCTTGTCATGTGCTGTGCAGTGCCCACCATGCTATGTGCAGTACCCACTATATAATGTGTTGTGCCCACCATATAATGTTCTGTGCAGTGCCCACTTGTAATGTCCAGTGCCCACCATGTAATGTGCTCAGCTGTACCTGCCATGTCATGTGCTGTGCCCACCATATAAGGTCCTGTGCCCACTGTGTGCATGTGCTGTGCCCACCATGCAATGTGTTGTGTTGTGCAGTACCAACCATGTCATGTGCTGTGCCCACCATATAATGTACTGTGCCTACCTTGTAATGTGCTGTATTGGGCAGTGCCAACAGTGTAATGTGCTGTGCCCACCATTAAATGTGCTGTATCCATGTATCCACCATGTAATGTGTTGTGCCAACCATGTGATGTACTGTGCTATACCCCCCCCCCCGTGTAATGTACTATGCTGTGCCCCCCACAGACTCACCCCCTCACTCCCACCCCCCTCTCTCTCTCATCCCCTCTCTTTCACCCTGTTCTCTCACTCACCCCCTTCACCCCCTACCACCCTCTCTCTCTTTCACCCTCTCTCTGTTCCCCTTCTCTCTCTCTCTCTCTCTCTCTCTCTCTCTCTCTCTCTCTCTCTCTCTCTCACCCCCCTCTCTCTCTTTAATTTAAATTTAACAAAAAATTGTTTGCGTTTTCATTTTATTTATTTTCATAAAAAGGCCCACCAACATCCTTAGCACCAGGCCCATGATGCTCTTAATCTGGGCCTGTCTATAGGGGAACATGGAGGCTGGCGACCAGGAGAAGAAAGAGACATCAGAGTAGAAAACCAATTGAACCCCCCCCAGGCAGCAGCAGCAGGTACTAGTACTGTACAGCACCTGTCACCATGATATTGATCATCTTGTGCATGTGTACCAGTAACCAGCACCAACTTCAAAGCAAGCAATCAAATATAGTGCTCAAACAATTTGGATTAAATAAATATGCTTAGCCATAGATATCATAAAGTGTAAAAAAGTGATTTGTGTTAGTAGTACCTGCTTTTGCACAAATCACTTTATTACACTTTATTTATGATATCAATGGCTAAGCATATTTATTTAATCCATATTGAGCACTATATTTGATTGGTTACTTGCTTCTGCTTGGGCCTGGCATACACACACACACACGCACATGATGATGACTTAGACCCCTTTCACACTGAGCCGCCCCGGGCGTCAGCGGTAAAGCAGCGCTATTGTAGCGCCGCTTTACCGTTGTTTTAGCAGCGCTATTCGGCTGCTAGCGGGGCGGTTTAACCCCCGCTAGCGGGCAAAAAAAGGGTTAAATCCACAAAATGCCGCTGCAGCAGCGCTTTGCCAGCGGTATGGCAGCACTGCCCCATTGTTTTCAATGGGCAGGAGCGGTGGAGGAGAGGTGTATTCACCGCTCCTCCACCGCTGCAAAGAAGCTGCTGGCAGGACTTTTTGTGACATCCTGCCAGCGCAGCGCCCTCAGTGTGAAAGCACTCAGGCTTTCACACTGGGTTTGTAGCTGAGGCTTTTTTCAGGCGCTATACTGGCGCTATTTTTAGCGCTGTAGCACTTGAAAAATGCCTCCAGTGTGAAAGGGGTCTTAAAGTCATCATGGGCGATTCTGCGTGTGTGCCAAGCAGACTGGGCCGGCGCTACCACTAGGCAAACTAGGCAGCCTAGAGCACCCGGTCGCTGGTGATTCTACTCCCTTTCTACCTCTGTACAGTGTCAGAGGCGATGGCACAGCATTTTTGGGTGCTGGTAAGGCCGCATTTATGGGTGCTGATGTTACTGTATTTATGGGTGCTGATGTTACCGAATTTTTGGGTGCTGGACAGGGGCGCAGTTTCAGGTCTTGCCATAGGCGCCATTTTCACTAGATACGCCTCTGCCTTTAGCTCTACTTTAACTTTACAGCCTGATGCTATAATTCAACTCCATAAGGTTCCTAAACTATTCATCTTTTCTATGTTTGCTATAATTATGCCTTTCAGAATGTGAATGTTAATCCCATTGACTTTGAGTGCAATCCTTGTAGTTATGGGACATAGAGTATGCGAGGAGGAAAGAAATCAATGTAACTGCATCTTTACACTGCATCTTTAAAATTATTTATTCCTTTCCAATCAAGGGAAACAGTGCAAACAGAAATGTCCTTACTGATGTATGATGCTTCTCACACAGCTTAATAACACCAATAAAAACTGTCTATTTGCATTATGATAACATCCAAAATTACATACTGTTCTTTGACAGATTTTAGCATTCTAGTCATTGCTATTTTTATTACAACTACATTTTCTGGATCTTATTTCCATTTTGAAGAGCACGTCTGCCAGTCTCCCACTAGTATGTAGCAGCAGAGACTCTAGGCACAGGGAAATCCATTTCCAAACACCACATATGTCTACACAGATGATTCAAAGACTACTCATCTAGTGCCGATCTGGCATCTTCAAGCAACTGCTGTAATCTGTGGCTCCATTTGTTATTTACGTATTACATATGTCACTCTGCAAATACACAGTTGTTAAAGACACCTCTCAATATGAAGAATGTCAAATGGATTTCCATAATTCCTTGTAAGGATTTCCATTCAACAAATGTTGGTAATTGATTACCAAAAGCACTTATTGATGAAACATAACATTATAACATTACTGGAAACTATATTATCCAATGTTAGCATAAAGTAAATACAAAATTATCTTATTTATCAAACTATCATCCAAAAGAGAGAATGGCACTCATGGGTCTTGAGAGGTGAACGCACAATGAAGATTTTATTTTGGCATTTCAAGCTTGTGCCTCGTCAAAATAAAATCTTCATTGTGTGTTCACCTCTCAAGACCCTTGAGTTCCGCTCTCTATTTTGGATTATATGTACTACAGTCTTTGCTGTGCACCTGGGCCCATTTTTTTTATCTCTGATATGTGTGAAGTGGCAACCAATGGATTATCTATCTATGTATCAGTCTATCTATCTATCTATCTATCTATCTATCTATCTATCTATCTATCTATCTATCTATCTATCTATCTATCTATCTATCTATCTATCTATCTATCTATCTATCTATCTATCTATTCTATCAGACCTGGTGCAGCAGTGATTGCACCATCAAAGGACATTATGACATCATCGGTCTCTGCTGTAAATTCTCTCACTGCTAGAATGTCTTGGAAACCTTAGCTGGAAAGAAGAAGGCTGTCACTGTGCCTTGATTAACAGAGAAAAAACTAAAATTACTGGGCCCCGGAGGGTCTTGTTCACCCCTCAGGCTGCTAAATCGAATTCTTTTGTCAGTAAGTCTATAGAACCACAACAGCGGATAATGTGGAAAATAAAGAAATATTTTTTGTGTTAAGAATGTAATATAAGCACCATACTAATTAAATAGAAAGAAAGGATGCTAAGCTTGGGCCCACCCCCTGGGTTTCATGGGCCCGGAAGCACGTGTATTTTTTGTCATGTCATAGCTGCTTGGATCCTATAAAGCCTCTGGTAATACAAGGAGAGCATTTGGAAGTGACCTAGATCTCCTCTGGTGCAAAGCAGTTGAATCCTGGGCAGCACATAGCTTCAAGGGCCCAGCAGTTGCTGAAGCCACTGCACCCTCAGTAGCTCTGCTCTCTTCATTATTTAACTAGTAAACCAGAAAGCTTACCTCCCACAGAGCTTTAAAGTCCTTCTGTTCAATGCGTAGGAGCTCACTGAATTCTCTTGTGACAATGGTGGCATGTCTGGGTGTATTGTCCAGTATTGATTCTCCAAAAGCAGTTCCGACCCCCAGTGTACATATAACCACGGCATCCTATGGAGAAGAGGAACATTTTGAAGGCACATATAATTGTGTGGAGACAAATTAGCTGCAAAGTGATGGGTCTTTAGCCAATTTAAAACATGCATCACAAACACTAATAGAAGAAATGTCACCTTAGACAGCAGTATGTCATTGCCTTCCACTATTCTCTTGTATGCCAAAAAGGCAGCATATATATAAAAATGAATGGCCACATCACTTCCTGCTATCAGTGTAAGCATTAGAGAAAGCAGAACTTTCTGGAATCACAGACAGTATAACATGGGAAGAAGAGCCTTTCACTGCCTCTACTGTCCTTTAATTACATATTCAAGAGATGCCAGTGTGAAGCATGGGGGAGAGGAAAGGACGTAGAAAAGGGGCATGGGTGGCTGAACCATGAAAAGACAAATGACTGCCATAAAGTCACTTTGAAAAGGCAAATCACCCTCAATAATTTGGCATACTTCCACTTAATGTAGGAAATGTCTACACTTTAAATAGAACCAATATCTTCAGCCACAGCTAATAATTCATTTTTGGATGGTTTGGGGAAGTTGAATGGTATGCTAGCTTTTTTAATCTTATTTTACTCCAATATTATGATCGGGCTGATTTGCTAGAGGAATTGAGAATGTTCATGCAATAAATAGTGCAAAATGTGTTAAATCCCACAGGGGATCTTGTGCACATAGCAACTGTACCCATGTCTATCGGTGAAGGGGTTGCTGAGCTGTGGTATTAAATAACTAGCCCCACCCACCTGATTAGCAATCTGACAACACTCAGTAAAGAAAAACGATTTCTGATTGACAGCTCAGGATAAGAGGTACACACAGAGCCATACAGGTTTACTGTCAGTGTCCATAAACAAAGGAGGAGCTGCTTGAACTTGCATAAACAAAGTACTGCAAACTTACCTTTCTGGTGAGTGGGGATACAAACCCATGAATTATTTGAAGCACTGAGCACTTTGTTTAAAAACACATGAACTTTATTGAATGTACATATGTATGTGACGCACGTAGCACTTTTTTATGTGTTTTGTCATTTATGAGTTTGTTGAGTTGTATACTGATTCTATTGGAGCACATAAATGACATTCAGATGAATCCTTTATAGGGCAATCTCAGTGCAGGCAGCTATAAAGAGCACATACCATAGCGCGGGATCCCATTATCCTATATTGTTTTTACATAGCTTACTGTCAGGACCAAGGACTGCACCTGCAATCTCTGCGGTCTCTGGTGATGTCTCTTCTTGCTAAGCCACCTGGGATGCTGTACAGCTCCCTGGGCAATTCCTTAAAGGATCCTGCCTTGAACCTTGTTTCTTTTGAACTTTCGACCCTTTGCTCCTCCTATGCATTTCCTTTTTTAGCCTTTGTACTTCCTGTTTTATTATTGCCCTCTCTCCAGCCAATATCTCGCCCTTGTCACTTCTGCTGCCGTCCGAATCTTCACTACTGCCCGTTAACTACCTTTGGCTTGTTCCTTAACTAAGCTTCTGTTTAATCCTAACCTGCAACCACTTGTTACTGACCTTTGGCTTGTTTACTGACTACATGTCTGCTTAATCCCTACCTGCTATATCTGCTACTGGACCCCAGCTTGCTCACCTGCTAGTGGGGCAATCCTGTGGACTATGACATGGTACTTACACTCAGAAATACTCATCTCCACCATCAGGAGTTCTGTTGAATACTGGTTAGTGCTTAAACTTTGCACCTAAGGTGAGCCTGCATCATCTGCCAGGGTGATCTGCTCAAGCATTTATCTTGCTGGTCGGTGGGAGCCTTTCAACTGCTATAGCTACTGGTCTCCGAGCCGGGCCCTGAACCGTGACACTTGTGTTTGATATGTAAAGTCTGCCAGTGCTGAATTAGCCATACTTTACCTCTTCTAGCAGTGTTACTATTAAGTAAGATAGCTGTGTGTGCATGCTACTAGGAGAGGGAGCTAGTAGAATTGCTTAAAGCAGGGTTCCACCCAAATTTTGAACAATATCTGTATGTATTCTCTTCCTTGCCTAGGTGCTGACATGCCGTTTAAAAAAATTTAAATCGCCTTAATTACCTTTTATTTTTCTATTCTTCTTTGCACTTCCTGGTTCTCCTCCCGTGGGAGTAGGCGTGTTTCTAGCCTCTCCCAGACTCCTGGGAGCTAGTCTCAGGCTTCCCAGGATGCCACTGAGCATGTGCGGGAACGAGCGGTGAATGCTGGGAGCACAGCATTCACCACATCCAGGAAATAAATGCTTGTGGGCTTCAAATGCCCACAATGAAGATGGAAACCGCCTGCAGTGAATAATATAAGTTATTCTTTCCGACGAAATCTGACACAGGCGGACATATTACACACAATATGTGAGTATGTAATGCTGAGAAGAAAAGTTTGTGAACGAACTAAAAAAAAAAAAATGATAGATAGGTGGACCCCCGATTTAAGTAATATGTATCAGTGGTATGCATCGGCAGGCAGGAGGGAATATTGCAAGTCTTTTAAACCATATACTAAACTTCAGCTTTAGTTCTTATGCCGCGTACACATGATCGGAAATGCTGCCAGCAAAAGTCCGATGAGAGCTTTTTGTCGGAATGTGCCCCTGTGTATGCTCCATCGGTCTTTTGCTGGTGGAATTCCAGCAAGCAAAAGATTGAGAGCATGCTCTCTATTTTTCGGTCAGGGAAAGTTCCTATCCGAATTGTCTGTATGCAATTCGGACACGCAAAAAATCACGCATGCTCGGAAACAATTCAACGCATGCTCGGAAACAATGAACTTAACTTTCTCAGCTCGTCGTAGTGTTGTATGTCACCGCATTCTTGACGGTCGAAAGTTCAGAGAACTTTTGTGTGACCATGTGTATGCAAGGCAAGCGTGAGCGGAATTCCATCGGAAAAACCATCCAAGTTTTTTCTGACGGAATTTCTGATCGTGGGGCATTATATGAATAAGCCCAAGAGTCATAAATACTGTGTAGGTAGTTTGTGGAGGAGTGGCAACACCATCATCTTACCATAGTGTAGCATCAATAGCTTGTATGTCGCAATGTGATTAGCACTGTAGCCTTGCAAAACTTTGATGTTCTCTATATGGAGCATGTACTGTATGTACTTCTACTGCACTATATATATATATATATATATATATATATATATATATATATGGAATCGTTATTCTTTAATTTTTGTATGTATGTAAATACAGTCATCTTAAATTATATACTTTTGTCATCGTGTGGATATTAACAAAAAATGTTTCTATGTATATTTTACATGTGCACATGGGGTCAGCCATACGTACTCATTACATAGCGTGCTTTGCTTCCAACTGCAGTTCTTTAGAGTGATTGTGGCCCTCTGCAGGAATACTGCTTATTGGAAAAATAAGTATATAAACAATGTATATTGATAAATGTTACATAAATGTTTAGTAGCCTGCTAACATTATACTACCTGCTCTATGGTTAGTGGGTTCAGCTATGAAACAGCAAGGCCTTTTCTAAAGGCATACCTCCCGACTTTCTGAAATGGCCTAAGGCAGAAACCTTTTGCAACAACTTATATTGTTTACTACACATACGCACACACACACACACACGCAACACAATAATACAAAATTTGTATTTATTTTTACAAGCAATAGGACCAGGAACTTGGGAACCACGACCAAACCAATCCTCTATTGGTTGGACCTGCCTCCGGAGTGTGGAGTATGGGCAGTGCTTTCGCCACTCTCACTATGGAGGAGATCTGGAGAGATAGACAGTGGGTGAAGTTTGTGGTGTGGGTTAGGTGTGGATTTGTTCCACTTGGCAAAGTAAATTAATAGGGCTCTACTATGTTGGAGGAGGGGATGTCCTTATTAATTATAATATTGTGGTGTGTATGTGTGTGTTTGTGTGTGTATATATATATATATATATATATATATATATATATATATATATATATATATATACATATGTTATTGTTATACAGGATTTATATAGCACCAACAGTTTGCCCAGCGCTTTACAAAGTAATATATATATAGAGCAAGCTACACAAGGTGCTGGTACACATTTACTTGGTTGAATGTAGACATATGATGTCTTTATTAAAATAGTTTCAAAGAGTCTGAGGAAGTGGGATGGTTGGGACCCACAAAACATGTTGTGTAATGACACAACCCTCCTTATGTTATCATAATTTAAAACTTTGGAAACCATCCAGCATGGAAATAACAAAGGATATAAGCAATTTCCTGAAGGGTGGGAAAGTCAACGTTGTACATTGAAACAAATATTTTATCCATTGTGAAATACGTTATACATTTATGAATGGGCTTTTATGGCCAGCATGTTATGTACACATTGGGGTTGATTTACTAAAACTAGAGTGCAAAATCAGCTGTGCATAGTAACCAATTAGCTTCCAGGTTTTTTTGTCAAGCTAAAGTTAGAGGCTGATTGGCTACCATTCACAGCTGCACCAAATTTTTCACTCTCCAGTTTTAGTAAATCAACCCCAATGTATTTAATAATCTAAAGATTTATATTTTAGAAGAACTATAATAAATGTACAGTACAGAATTGTAATTGTGATGTATACTGTATACATACTAGGGCACCTTAAAAGTCTTAAACGGTTGGTTCTCTATGAAGAACATGATACATGATGCAGTGTATTTGTAAAAGCAGTGCAAAAAGCATAGAGCATACAGTCATCCATAGCATTATTGTTAAACTAAAATCTGATTGGTTGCTCTGAGTTACTATACTTTTGCACTGTTTTACTAAATAAGCCCCCACTTCCATCACTAATTATTCAGGTTTGCAGTATTGAGGTTCTGACCTTATTCACACGGCCATAAAAAAAAGGCACATATAAGCATTTTTTAATTATGGATCTGAATGCAGCTTCATTGTTTTCAAGGGAGCCATTCACACAGGTGCGTAAACATGAGTTACGTGCTTACGCATATAAACACATGTAAACACATTTATAGGTGCGTAAATTAAGTATAAATAAAGGGCAGAGAGTGAGAGTGACATGGAGCATATCTGGGAGCCCTGACCAATGCCCAACTAGAATTGGCAAGGGGCAGGCTTTCTATGGATGCTCATGGTCAGCCTGCTGGGGAGTTTGTTGTCGGGTGGAAGAACTGAATGATGGAGTGTTAGGCTGTCGTGGCTCTTGAGGGAACCTCCTTTCTGGGGGGGGTGAACTCGGGTCTGGAGCTCAGGAACTGGGAGGGAGCCTCTTTCTACAAGGTCATGGAGAGGTGTCCTGGAACAGGAGCAGGAGGAGGACAGTTGGGAGAACTGCCGGGCAAGTCATTCAGGAGGCAGAGACTGTGGTGTTGTTGAAGTCAAGTCGCTGCAGCCAGGAGGGTTGGTAGGATTTGCAATGGACTTTCTGGGAGCAGTAGTCCACCAAGTATCAATTAGCACAATTCTCCTTTTGATCTAAAATGGTTGCTACAACTAAGGGGACTGCAGACCCCGCCCGCAAAAGGCTGCTAGGAAAATGTTAGGACCTATTCAGAGTGAGACTTAGCCATGTGCTAACAGTGACCGAAATCTAGAATTGGACAGTGGAGGAAAGCAAGTGATCTCAAGTAGTGTGCTGGAGGAAATATGAAGCAGAAGAGACTGTCAATTTAGATTTCAACCAACTTTATTTCCATTAAGCAAGATTTATTTCTCCCACTGACACCAACGATGGAGCACCGTTCCCCCCACTGACACCAATGATGGAGCACTATTTCTCCCACTTACACCAATGATGAGGCACTATCCCTCTCACTGACACCAACATTGGGACACTATTCCTCCCACTGACACCAATGTTGGGACACTATTCCTACCACGGACACCAATGGGGCACTGATAATTCCCCTAATACCAAAGATGGGGCATTGTTTACTCCCACTGATGCCAGGACATTGTCTACTCCCAAAGACCAAAGCACAATAAACAGGTCCCTTGTTTAGAAAGTTTGGAGACCCCTGCTCTAATATATATATATATATATATATATATATATATATATATATATATATAAAAACAGTATCTCACAAAAGTGAGTACACCCCTCACATTTTTGTAAATATTTTATTATATCTTTTCATGTGACAGCACTGAAGAAATGACACTTTGTTACAATGTAAAGTAGTAAGTGTACAGCTTGTATAACAGTGTAACTTTGCTGTCTCCCTCAAAATAACTCAACTCAATGTCTAAACCACTGCAACAAAAGTGAGTACACCCCTAAGTGAAAATGTCCAAATTGGGATCAAAGTGTCAATATTTTGTGTGGCCACCATTATTTTCCAGCATTGCCTTAACCCTCTTGGGCATGGAGTTCACCAGAGCTTCACAGATTGCCACTGGAGTCCTTTTCCACTCCTCCATGACGACATCACGGAGCTGGTGGATGTTAGAGACCTTGTGCCCCTCCACCTTCTGTTTGAGGATGTCCCACAGATGCTAATTAGGGTTTAGGTCTGGAGTGGTCATCTTGGAGGTGTATTTGGGGTCGTTATCATGTTGGAATACTGCCCTGAGGCCCAGTCTCTGAAGGGAGGGGATCATGCTCTGCTTCAGTATGTCACAGTACATGTTGGCATTCATGGTTCCCTCAATGAACTGTAGCTCCCCAGTGCTGGCAGCACTCATGCAGCCCCAGACCATGACACTCCCACCACCATGTTTGACTGTAGACAAGACACACTTGTCTTTGTACTCCTCACCTGGTTGCCGCCACACACGCTTGACACCATCTGAACCAAATAAGTTTATCTTGGTCTCATCAGACCACAGGTCATGGTTCCAGTAATCCATGTTCTTAGTCTGCTTGTCTTCAGCAAACTGTTTGCGGGCTTTCTTGTACATCATCTTTAGAAGAGGCTTCCTTCTGAAAGACGACAGCCTTGCAGACCAATTTGATGCAGTGTGCGGCGTATGGTCTGAGCACTGACAAGCTGACCCCCCACCCCTTCAACCTCTGCAGCAATGCTGGCAGCACTCAGTCTATTTCCCAAAGACAACCTCTGGATATGACGCTGAGCATGTGCACTCAACTTCTTTGATCGACCATGGCTAGATCTGTTCTGAGTGGAATCTGTCCTGTTAAACCGGTTTGAAAATGGCTAATCTGGCCCAATTTGGACATTTTCACTTAGGGGTGTACTCACTTTTGTTGCCAGCAGTTTAGACATTAATGGCTGTGTGTTGAGTTATTTTGAGGGGACAGCAAATTTACACTGTTATACAAGCTGTACACTCACTACTTTACATTGTAGCAAAGTGTCATTTCTTCAGTGTTGTCACATGAAAAGATAGAATAAAATATTTACAAAAATGTAAGGGGTGTACTCACTTTTGTGAGGTACTGTATATGTTTTTGCTATAAGGCACTATAGTTGTTTGTTATATCAGGCATTATACAGCATTATCAGCTTATGCATGTTTGCCAGTACTGTACTGAATAAACAGCAGAATGTTCTTATTGCAATCTAATATTCCAGTGCCACCTAGTGGACCAAAATATAGCCAGTTTAACAGCCACAATTATAAGCCAGTGCTGTCCAACCTGGTTCTCAAGAACCTACAGTACATCCCCGTCCCCATGGTTTTATCATTTCTCTAACAAGAAATGATAAAATAAAGATTTAACACAGTAGTCAATACTGCTTTGTCTGACCAAAAAATCCTAATGCTTCTAGCAAAGGATACAATAACAAACAATTATCTTTTTTAGAATAAGCAGAGTTAAAGGAAACCTGTAGTAGAGAAATATGTAGGTTAGCTGAAACAGCATAATAACCATGAAATCTGCATTTTCAGAAGACAAGGTCCTTATAGTGCCCCAAGAAGAGGTGTCCTTTATCCATGTGTCCTGCCATATATACCCGTCACATGCCCTATACTGTATATCTTTGAGGAAATTCAAACAGGGATCATAGTTTTTCCTTGCCAATATATCAAAATAGGGATTGAGTATGCCATGACTTTGGAGCTATGCCCCACCTTCACCAGTCAAACCTCCCAATCATAGCAACATTACCCCACAGGGTCAAATGGCTACCCCAACCCACATAGCACTGCTAAAAAGGTAAAATGGACATGACAACCCCAACACCACCTCCCCTTCTCCTACCCTACTGCAAAGGGCAGAAGTACTGTAGTACATGTTGGCATTGGAAAGGTGGGCTGATATATGCTGTCCCTGCACAAAATAGCTGACAGTGCTTTCTGCACTGGTCCTAATAATTTGGTGGAGGGGAGATTATGGTGTGGGGTTGATTTTCAGGGGTTGGGCTTGGCCCCTTGGTTCCAGTGAAGGGAACTCCTAAGGCATCAGCATACCAAGACATTTTGGACAATTTCAGGCTCCCAACTTTGTGGGAACAGTTTGGAGATGACCCCTTCATGTTCCAACATGACTGCGCACCAGTGCACAAAGCAAGGTACATAAAGACATGGATGAGCGAGTTTGGGTTGGAGGAACTTGACTGCACAGAGTCCTGACCTTTAACCCGATAGAACAGCTTTTGGGATGAATTAGAGCGGAGACTGAGAGCCAGGCCTCCTCGTCCACATCAGTGCCTGACCTCACAAATGCACTTCTGGAAGAATGGTCAAACATTCCCACAGACACACTCTTAAACCTTGTAGACAGCCTTGAACTCAAAGATCTACAACTTTTTCTATGTACACAAAAGGCCTATTTGTCTCAAATACTGTTCATAAATCTGTATAAACCTGTGTTAGTGAGCACTTCTCCTTTGCCGAGATAATCCATCTACCTAACAGGTATGGCATATCAAGATGCTGATTAGACAGCATGATTATTGCACAGGTGTGCCTTAGGCTGACAACAATAAAAGGCCACTCTAAAACGTGCAGTTTCACTGTATTTGGGGGATCGGAAAACCAGTCAGTATCTGGTGTGACCACCATTTGCCTGACACAGCGCCGCACATCTCCTTTACATGGAGTCGATCAGGTTGTTGATTGCTGTCTAATCAGCATCTTGATATGCCACACCTATGAGGGGGATGGTTTATCTCGGCAAAGGAGAAGTGCTCACTAACACAGATTTCAATAGATTTGTGAACAATATTTGAGAGAAATAGGCCTTTTGTGTACATAGAAAAAGTCGTAGATCTTTGAGTTCAGCTCATGATAAATAGGGGCAAACACAAAAGTGTTGTGTTTATAATTTTGCTCAGTGTACATATATATATATATATATATATATATATATATATATATATATATATATATATATATATATATATATATATACACACACACACATTATTTCCCAGTATCTAAGGGAAACAGGTGTCACAGGAGTGGATCAGATGTGTGCCTAAGGACACAGTCCTTTGCCGAAGCCATTGTACCCAATCCCTGGAGGGTTAGATGACATCATTCAACAGCAAAGCAGTGTTAAAGTTTGTATAAACCAGTGGTTGGACTGATAATGTACCAGTAAATGCTGTACAAGCACATTTCTTTGCATTGGTTGAACATGCATACATGC
Source organism: Aquarana catesbeiana (assembly GCF_042186555.1). Taxonomy (NCBI): domain Eukaryota; kingdom Metazoa; phylum Chordata; class Amphibia; order Anura; family Ranidae; genus Aquarana; species Aquarana catesbeiana. The sequence continues at coordinate 337,509,319 of NC_133329.1, forward strand.
ATATTGCTATGAAATGAAGAGAGATACTATTCTGTTGGTACAACAAGCATCAGTCTATCCTAAAGTGGTTGTAAACCTCATACATGAAATATGAGCAAAGCATATCCCTCTATAGTGTATTGGTCTCAATTAAGAGCACTAACTATAATTTCTGTCTGCTGCTTCATTCCTCTGCTATCAGCATGAGTCACTTCTGTCAGGTTTTCCTGACACCAAAAGAAATATGGTTACAGGGGAGGGAACTCCAGCTGATTGACAGCCTCTGTTCCTGTGTGCTGTGTGGAGGGGGGGTCTCTTACATCCAATCAACTCTTTGAGCTCTCCTCACCGAGCTCTGCAGTGTGACATTTCAGTTCTCCTCCCCCTATTTTTCATAACTCTCAGATAAGCGGTATAAATTCTGGACTTTGAATGAATATAAAGAGGAGAAGACTGCAGATAAACAGGTACAACTTATGTAAAAGGATCTGTGTATCACCTGAGGCCAGTCACTTTACTGGGGGTATATGTAAGGGTTTACAACCACTTTGAGACAAAACAAAAGTAATTTTTTTTCTTTCAATAAATGTTGTTGCTATTGAACCCTTTTATAATGTGCTTTTGAAGCCATTGTTTTCATTATGGATAAAGTGGAGAAAAGGTGGAACCTCTGTGTCCCATTGGGGAGCTGTGCTTGTGCTATTTGTTCTGATCATTATCACCAGAACAGAAAGTGAGATCAAATCCTTAAAGGGGTTGTAAACCCTTGTGTTTTTTCACCTTAATGCATCCTATGCATTAAGGTGAAAAACACCTGCCAGTGACCGGACCCCAGCCCCCCCGTTTTACTTACCTGAGCCCTGGAATTTCGCACGGCGGAGATGCGCTGTCTCTCTGCCCGGGGTTCTCGGCTCTTGATTGGAGAGATTGATAGCAGCACAGCAATTGGCTCACGCTGCTGTCAATCAAATCCAATGATGCGGGCACCGGGGGGGCACAGTGGAGGTAAGTATGATTTGTTTGATATTTAAAAAAAAAAAAAATTGAAGCTTTAAAATCACTTTAATGTTGAGTTCTTTGAGTGGAACCGAAATAGAAAATAATTCTTCCAATAAGGGCACTTGTTCCAGTGACAAGAGAGGATTTCCCTTTCTTCAAAGAGATCTCCTCTCGGTTCCTTTTCTCTTTTTTAGCCCTGGTTCACATTGAAGCGATTTGACATGTCAGATCGCATGCCAAATCAGCAGCTATTGCCGGCAATGGCACTGTCCGAATGGGTGCAATGCCGATTCCCAAAAGTAGTTTCTGTACTAATTGTGGCGACTTCGGGGTGCGATTTCAATAGACATCTAATGTGCCAAAAAAAAAAGTGTTAAAGTTTCAATTTCATCCAAGCTGAATGAGCATATCAGATGTGAAGAAAGGGTTTCAATCCAAAATGTGAGTCACCCAAGTCACCTCAACCGCACGATAAAATGGATTCTTACTAGAACATGTGGACTTTTTTTTTTAAAGAGTCAAATGCGCTGTATGAATAGAAGTGTCATCTATAATGGGAACCTATCACTCCTCTCCATTAACTACTTTAATACAGGGCACTTTCACCCCCTTACTGCCCAGCCCAATTTTCAGCTTTCAGCGCTGTCGCACTTTGAATGACAATTGCGCGGTCATGCAACACTGTACACATATGAAATTTTTATAATTTTCTTCAAACAAACGGAGCTTTGTTTTGGTGGTTGTAAACCCTGTACAACCATTTTTACCTAAAGGAAAGCCTATAATAAGGCATACCTGTAGATACCGTAAATTTCTCCTAAACTTGTATAGTTTAGGAGATATATCACTGCATCCGCATGTGCCGACATCATCGGCACATGTGCCGTTTCTTCAGCTGCTGTGCCGTTACCGGCGGCTCCTGGGCGCAATGTGCAGGAGTGACGTCATTGCGGCTCCAGCCAATCACAGAGCCAGAGCCCAGTTACCGGGGACCGCTGCAACAGCATTGTTCTAAGGTAAGTATTTCATAATGAGCTATAATGCGATGCATACTAGGTCATTATGCCATTGTCTTGCAGCGTTTTTTTTTTAAATCTGGGTTTACAACCACTTTAATCACCGCTGGGTTTTTTATTTTTTACTACAAAAACTAAAAAATATCAAGAATTTTGAAAAAAAGTACTGATTTGCTGCACTGATGGGTACTGAAGAGGCGGCACTGATGGGCACTGAAGAGGCGGCACTGATGAGGAGGCACTAATTAGCAGCACTGATAGGTGGCACTGATATGCAACACTGATGCGCATTGAAAGGCGGAACTGATGGGCACTGATAGGCAGCACTGATGGGTGGCACTGATGGGCACTGAAAAGCAGCACTGATTGGCCTCACTGATGGGCACAGACTGGTGTCACTGATGGGCACAGAGTGGCATCACTAATGGGCACTGCTAGGACTGCATTGATATCAGGGCACTGATGATCAGTGCCCTGATTATCTGAGGTGAGGAGATCCAATAAACGGCACTTTCTTGTTTTTATGTGATCAGCTGTGATTGGACACAGATGATCACATGGGCAAAGAGCCGTACCGTGTCCCAGTTCACAGCTAAACTGGGCGCCGTCATATGATGTCCCAGAATGGAAGCCGCACCGCTCATTTGACAGTGGACGGGTGGCAAGTGGTTAACAATGGTCACTGCAGTCTCCCAAGCAACAATATGGAGTGCTCCATCATGACATATAAAATAATAAAACCAGGGAAAACCCATATAGTGTAGAACAAGTTTAAAAAAGAAGTTAGCCACTCACAAGATATAAAGCATTGAGCATTTTATCTCAAGCATTGAGATAAAAAATACCGGTCCCGGGATCCGATCCGACCTACTCGTGGTTTAGCTGTCGGCTAATTGCAAGCTCCTATCTCTCCACAGTGACTCACCTATTGATGATATCATGCACGTCAGTCCTGCTTACTTAAGCTGTCCAGCCCAGATGATCTCTGCCTTCGCCTTGGTCACATCTCTAGAGACGTTCTCCTGTATTCCTGTTAAAGACTTGCTTGGCTGAGCTTCCTTCTGGCTCCAGATTCTGCTTGCTGTTCTACTACGCTGATCTCTGGCTCCCTGACGTTTAGGCTTGTCTGACTATCCGTTCCGGTTCCTGAACTCTGGCTATATTTTGACTACATTTACTCTGTTTACCTTTTTTTATTATTATTATTAAACAAGTGTGATTTAACTGTACTTCTGTCTCGGTCTGATTCATGGTTTCTGACATTTGAACATGCATGGTGACGTCACAAGTGTAAACACCCTACGTGTTATGTCAAAATTGAAGTCATCGGGGCATGGACATGGCGTGGATAGCTTCTTTTGTAAGTCTTTTTTTTTTTTTTTTTTTTTAAGGAGTCCAAATGTTCTCGTAAGAATCCATTTTATCTTAACCTCCCTGGCGGTATTCCCGAGTCTGGCTCGGGGGTGATTTTTCATACCAAAAGCGGTATCCCCGAGCCAGACTCGGGCTTGCATCGCAGGATCCAGGAAGAGTTTACTTACCTTGTCCCCTGGTTCCTGCGATGTCTCTCCGCTGTGATCGGCGAGCCGCTGTGTCTCGCTCGATTCACAGTGCCGAGCTCCGTTCCCTGCGAGCGTTGCGACGCACGGGGACGGAGTTCGGCGGTAAATTCAAAAGTGAAACACACAGTATAGATACAGTATACTGTAATCTTACAGATTACAGTACTGTATCAAATAATGACACATCCCCTTTGTCCCTAGTGGTCTGCCCAGTGTCCTGCATGCAGTTTTATATGTATAAAACTGTTCTTTCTGCCAGGAAACTGGAGATTGTGCACAGCAACCAAAACTGTCTCTTTACATCAAAAGTGGTTTTAGACCAGCTAGAAAAAAGCGATAATAAATTATAATCACTTGCAGAATTGAGCGATAGTGATTTGTGAGGAGATCCGTCATCAAACACTAAAAGTAACAAAAGCTACAATTCTGCAACTGAGCAAATTTCAGTGTTTTTGATTTGATTACATTATTATATAATTTGTATTATTATTATATTATTATTTGTTATAATTATTTATAGTTATTTATTATATTATAATTTTTTATTTCGGTTTTCAAACTTTATCATACCCGGGATGTCTACTAGACTCTTGTTTGGACAGATTTAAGTGAACTATTCCTAAGAATTACAGGCCTACAATATAAAACGCCAAATTTCTGTGCAAAATAATGGTACCGCTTTCAGCACCTAAAATCTGAAATAATCATACCGCCAGGGAGGTTAAGGTGGAGGTACACTTGGGTGACTTGGGACTTTAACACTTTGTTTTTTGTTTTGTTTTTTGGACACATTAGACTGATCACATTGGATTTAATTTTCTGGACCCAATATATAACTTTCTTTTAGATTTATTTTTTCACTGATTTTAGGTTGATTGCATTAGTCATTAGCGTGGCAAAGATTTATGTGTATATTTTGGTTTACAATCCACTGATTGTTCTTTTGCCAGCTGCTTTTTTTTTTTTTTTTGATCTGCCAGCGCGATATTTGTTTACAGTCAAGAAAAATTGCCCCACAGAGACAAAAAAAGTAATTAAAATAGTTTTGACCCAGCTTCATTATCCACTATTCTGCTTTCTCTTCTGCCTGTTTTTTTTTCCCCATCTTCCTGTTTCACACTAATTTGTATGCTATATGCAGAGCCCTTACTGACTCAACCAAGGCTTTTATTATGTTTCATGCTGGATGTTCTCTGCCTCGGAATAGTGAGTACGGTAATTTGTTTTGTTGAACAATGCTTTCCGTGAAATATTACCTAGGCTAACCGTTGTCAGGTAAACAAAACTCGCTGCATTTTTCTTTGACTGTCTACTATTTTTTAAATCTCAAATAAAAATGAAACAAGAAAAAAAAAGTTTTAGCTTTACATATACAGGTGCATCTTATAAAATTAGAATATCATCAAAAAGTTATTTTATTTCAGCAATTCAATTCAAAAAGTGAAACTAATTTCCTTTTATTTAATTTTGATGATTATTGCTTACAGCTAGTGAAAACCCCAAATTCTGTATCTCAGAAAATTAGAATATTACATAAGACCAATGAAAAAAAAGGATTTTTAATAAAGAAATGTTGGCTTACTGAAAAGTATGCCAATGTACAGTATAGTATGCACTCAATACTTTTTTATCGGGGCTCTTTTGCATGAATTACTGCATCAATGTGGCGTGGCATGGAGGCGATCAGCCTGTGGCTCTGCTGAGGTGTTATGGAAGCCCAGGTTGCTTTGATAGCGGCCTTCAGCTCATCTTCATTGTTGGGTCTGGTGTCCCTTATCTTTCTCTTGACAATACTCCACTGATTCTCTATGGGGTTTAGGTCAGGTGAGTTTGCTGGCCAATCAAGCACAGTGATACCATGATCATTAAACCAGGTATTGGTACTTTTGGCAGTGTGGGCAGGTGCCAAGTCCTGCTGGAAAATGAAATCAGCATCTTCATGAAGCTGGTCAGCAGAGGGAAGCATTAAGTGCTCTAGAATTTCCTGCTAAAGGGCTGCGCTAACTTTGGACTTGAAAAAACACAGTGGACCAACTCCAGCAGATGTCATGGCTACCAAATCATCTTGGGCTGTGAAAAATGTTGTATTTCATTAGGAAATCAAGGTCCCAGAGTCTGTAGGAAGAGTGGAGAGGCACAGAATTCAAGTTGCATGAGGTCCAGTATGACGTTTCCACAGTCAGTGATGATTTGGGGAGCCAAGCCATCTGCTGGTGTTGGTCCATTGTATTATATCAAGTCCAAAGTCAGCGCAGCCATCTACCAGGAAATTCTAGAGTTCTTCATGCTTCCCTCTGCTGACCAGCTTTACGGAGATGCTGATTTCATTTTCCAGTAGGACTTGGCACCTGCCCACACTGTCAAAAGTATGAATACCTGGTTTAATGATCATGGTGTCATTGTGCTTGATTGGTTAGCAAACTCACCTGACTTAAACCCCATAGAGAATCTGTGGGGTATTGTCAAAAGGAAGATGAGAGACACCAGACCCAACATAGCAGGTGAGCTGAAGGCTGCTATCAAAGCAACCCAGGCTTCACTAACACCTCAGCAGTGCCACAGGCTGATCGCCTCCATGCCACGCCACATTGATGCAGTAGTTCATGCAAAAGGAGACCCGACCAAGTGCATACTATACTGTACATGGACATACTTTTCAGTAAGCCAACATTTCTGTATTAAAAATCTTTTTGTATTGGTCTTATGTAATATTATAATATTCTGAGATACTGAATGTTGGGTTTTCACTAGCTGTAATCCATAATAATCAAACTTAAAAGAAAGAAATGCGTGAAATATATCACTCTGTGTGTAATTTATGTATATAAAATATATGAGTTTAACTTTTTGAATTGAATTACTGAACTAAATTAACTTTTTGATGATATTCTAATTTTATGAGATGCAGCTGTATATTTACACACAAACTAACCCATATCAACTGACTCCTTACCTTCTCTCCTTAGCTATTTTCTTTGGCTGATTGTTTTTCATATGTGAACAGTTATCATTTTGTGCTCATTTAATTCCTTAATGTAAGTAGTGTCACAATAATAATAGTAATAATAATATAAAGTTTCTATTTAATTTTGACTTAACTTTGCCATATTTTATACCAGGAGGGAAATTTTAGTGTCATTATATATCTGTCACCTCCAGTATTTGCTAATATTTAACTTAGCTTATTTAGTAATGTAAAGTAAGATAATCATATAGACACCATGTAATAATAATTATATGGACCAATCTGAGTCCATCTGATTAATTCACTACACTCTCTGAATACCGTAAAAATACAATATGGAAAATGGTTAGTGAATTTTAGTGAATAGGAACCGCTCTTTGCTCTGCCCCCCTCGCACTCTCCGGAGTGCTGGGCTGCGGAGGGGACGGAAGTGGCCAGCTCAGGCTTTCAGTGGCTTGCTGAGAGGCTGAGCTGGGTGATGGTCCAGGCTTGTTGGCGGATCCTGACTTCATTGTCGTGATCGTGCCCGAGCCTGGACCAGCTCTGTTAAGTCAGCCGACAGCGGCTTCATCCCGTTGTCTGCTGAAAATGGGTCACAGGGATGCAGAATGAACTGCACTCCTGTGATCCATAGGAAAAGTACAAGCTTTGGGTGTACTTCTCCTTTAGGTCACAAGGATGGCTATTAATCACTTCAGCCCCGGAAGAATTTATCCCCTTCCTGACCAGATCGTTTTTTGTGATTCTGCACTGCGTCGCTTTAACTGACAATTGCGTGGTCGTGCAATGTTGTACCCAAACAAAATTGACGTCCTTTTTTTCCCACAAATAGAGTTTTCTTTTGGTGGTATTTGATCACCTCTGCGGTTTTTAATTTTGCGCTATAAACAAAAAAAGAGCGACAATTTTGAAAAAAACACAATATTTTGTACTTTTTGCTATAATAAATATCCCCATTTTTTTTTAAAAAAAAGCACATTTTTTTCTCGGTTTAGGCTGATATGTATTCTTCTACATAATTTTGGTAAAAAAAATCACAATAAGCGTATATTGATTGGTTTGCACAATAGTTATAGTGTCTACAAAATAGGGGATAGATTTATAGTATTTTTATTATTTTTTTTTTTTTACTAGTAATGGCGGCGATCTGTGAGTTTTTTCATGACTGCGACATTATTGTGGACACATCAGACAATTTTGACACATTTTTGGAACCATTGGCAGTAATACAGCGATCAGTCCGATTAAAAATACATTGATTACTGTAAAAATTTTACTGGCAGTGAGGGGGTTAACACTAGGGCGCGGTGAAGGGGTTAACTGTGTTCCCTGCTACGTGATTCTAACTGAAGGGGGAGGGACTAACTACAGGAAGTGACAGATCGTGGTTCCTAGCCAACAGGAACACACAATCTGTCACTCCTGTCAGAACAGAACAGGGAAGTGTGTGTTTACACACACTCATCCCTGTTCTGTGTCTCCTGGTCACGATCACAACCGGCGGCCACGAGCATCGGCACCCCCGCTATACAGCAGGCCCGCGCGCACCTGCTATCTGGACCCCACAAGCCAACGTACAGCTACGTGGTTTCACGCAGGGGAGCCAACCTGCCGCAGTATAACTGCGACAGCTGGTCCGGAAGTGGTTAATTTTCAAAGACATGTCTGCTACACACATAGCTATACCTGGACACAGGGCTGTCTTTAACGCGAGGCAAATGCCCTGGTCCCTGTCTTTGCTGTGGGGCCCAAAGCAGCTACCCTTTGGGGCCGCGATGATGGCAAGGCAGAGTGCACTGGAGACATGGGAGGCAGCGCTGTAATCCCGAGCCAGCAGAGAAGGGGGGGGCAAGAGCTCCACTAATGCTCTGACCCCGTCCCATGCAGTATGTATACTTGGGAGGGAGGCAGAACTGTATTCCCCAGCCAGCAGAGAGGGGGCGGCGCGGGGCCGGGCGCTCCACTGACGTTCTGACCCCGCCCCATGCAGTCTGTATATTTGGGAGGGAATGGCTGCAGTAGGAGCAGAGCGCAGAGTGGGAGCTCTGCCCCCAGACATCTGAAAGTGCACGGTGAGCCCGGCTGGCCAGTTATGTCACCCCCCCCTAGACTGCCTGACTGCTATCCTAAAAACTGAGCTGTTGTTCAGCTGTAAAGCTGTGCATTGCTGAAAGGTCTCTAGTCATCTCCTGTAGTATGTGCGCAGTCTCTGAGCATCTCCTGTAGTTTGTGCGCAGTTACTGACCCTCTCCTGTAGTTATGTGTGTAGTCTCTGACCCTCTCCTGTAGTTATGTGTGTAGTCTCTGACCATCTCCTGTAGTATGTGCGCAGTCTCTGAGCATCTCCTGTAGTTTGTGCGCAGTCTCTGACCCTCTCCTGTAGTATATGCCCAGTCTCTGATCCTCTCCTGTAGTATGTGCGCAGTTTCTGAGCATCTGCTGTAGTATGTGCGCAATCTCTGAGCATCTCCTGTAGTATGTGCGCAGTCTCTGAGCATCTCCTGTAGTATGTGTGCAGTCTCTGACTATCTCCTGCAGTATGTGCGCAGTCTCTGACTATCTCCTGTAGTTTGTCTGCAGTGTCTGAGTATCTCCTGAAGTCTGTCTGCAGTCACTGAGTATCTCCTGTGGTATGTGCACAGTCTCTGACCATCTCCTGTAGTCTGTCTGCAGTCTCTGACCATCTCCTGTGGTATGTGAGCAGTCTCTGACCTTCTCCTGTAGTATGTGCGCAGTCTCTGACCATTTCCTGTAGCATGTGCGCAGTCTCTGACCATCTCCTACAGTATGTCTGCAGTCTATGACCGTCTCCTGCAGTATGTTCGCAGTCTATGACCATCTCCTGTAGTAAGTCTGTAGTCTCTGACCATCTCCTGCAGTATGTCTGCAGTTTCTAATCGTCTCCTGCAGTTTGTCTGCAGTTTCCGATCGTCTCCTGCAGTATGACTGCAGTCTCTGATTGTCTCCTACAGTATGTCTGCAGTCTCTGACCGTCTCCTGCAGGATGTCTGCAGTCTCTGACCATCTCCTGCAGTGTGTCTGCAGTCTCTCGTCATCTCCAGCAGTGTGTCCGCATGTCTGCAGTCTCTCACCATCTCCTGTAGTGTGTCTGCAGTCTCTCACCCTCTCCTGTAGTATGTGCATTAATGTGCTGCTTTACTTGGTCAAATATTTGGGATCGCTCCACTGTTTAGTGAGTGGTAATGATGTTCAATAACATGTGTCAATCAATCAGTGAACAGTAGTGTTCTGCTGTAATCTCTAGCAACTAGTCAGTTAGCAGTAATGATGTGCAGTAACCTCTAGCAACCAATCAGTGAGTGGTAATGATGTGCTGTAACCTCTAGCAACCAATCGGTGACCAATAATGTTGTGCTGTAACCTCTAGCAACCAATCAGTAAGTGGTAATGATGTGCTGTAATCTACAGCAACCAATCAGCGAGTGATAATAATGTGTAGTAACCTCTAGCAACCAACTAGCAAGCAGAAATGATGTGTTGTAACCTCTAGCAACCAGTCAGTGAGAGGTAATGATGCTCTGTTACCTCTGTCAACCAATTGCAATCGCTGCATGATCTGCTACAGCAAACTGATTTTGAGTCCGATTTTAAAGACGGTCCTGCCTGACTAGAAGTACCTGTTTCATAACTGAGTATGGTAGCTGGTATTTTGCTGATCAACAGCATGTAGGGCAACGCACCCTTACACTTTCCTCCCTAAATTTCTTAACTTTTGACAACCCTTAAAGTGGATCTAAAGGAAGAAACACTTACCTATGGTCCGATGCCCACAAGGTCCCTCGGCATCATCGGCATCTTCTCCCTGGCTTCTTCCAGGTGCCAGTTTTTGGCCTTCTTGATTTTCTGGCACAGGTCAACATCAATAGTACACTGGCACTGTGCCTGAAATGTAAATGCATGTGCAGCTCCACCTACATTTCTCAGAGGACTGCAAACAGACAAGTAATTTCATCTTTTGCACATATGCTTAGCTTCCTTTAGTCAATCTCTTCACTGCAGTTAGAATTTTCAAACAGAGTGGCAATATCTGCACTGAGTGCCTATATGGAAGTAAGGTGGTATTAAAACCCTTTACCTGATGATTGTTAGTTTCGGTGACTTTGACATCCAAGGATCCAGTTAATACAGCATACCAGCTTGTGCCAATATCACCCTGGCGATACACTGTAATTAAAAGAGAAACAATGTGTTTTCATAGTCTTTACAAAATGTTATATTCTAACTCTTTAATTTACTGTCTTAAAGTTTCCATGTAACAAATTAAATAAATCAGTTAATGCCATGCTGCAAACAATGCAACTGTGTTAAAATTAGAGCACTCAATATACCTTAAAGTGGTTCTAAAGCCTAAACATTTTTTACCTTAATGCATTCCCTCCCTCACCACCAAGAGAAAGTTCGGGCACATCAAGACCAGACCTTGGCTATACTGATACAGGCTCAGCAGACCCAGGCAGAGCAACTTGAGGTGCAGAGGTGCAGAAGGAGTCCATGAAAACCCAGCTGACTGCTCTAGTGGAGGGTTTGAAGATGGTCATTGCCCCTAGCAACCCAGTGACGGTCATTGCCCCTAACAACCCAGTGACGGTAAGAGTCAGCCATTTCCTACAGAAACGCACACTCCATGATGATATGGAAGCCTTCCTGACCATGATGCATGACCTGTTGCAGCTAGCAATAAGGTGGTTGCAGCCAAAGAGGCTAACAGGACCACTGATAGTGAATTGGGTCATCATGGACCATTACCTGCAGGCACTTCCTATCAAGCTGCAACGTTGGGTCAGGCATGGGGAGCCCCAGATGAAGGACCAACTGGTCGAGGTAGTAGAGCGGTACACTGTGAGTTCAGGATCTGCTAGGACCTGTCAAGCCATGAAGACTCCTGTCAGCGAGGAGATGAAGGCCATCCACAAACCCAGCAACCAGCACTCAGGAGACTCAGGGAGCGACTACTCCAGCATTGTTTCAGCAAGGAGGAAAGATAGCGTGATGTTCTGGCTGTGTCACACCAATGGTCATATGGAGGCTCAGTGTCCCCTGCAGGAAAAATCCATGGAGTGCGGAACTATCTGGAGGCTCTCCTGCCTGACGCTGTCTACCTGGATTTGATGTGCCATCTGGGTAAACCAACGTCATGCCCGGGCATTACTGCATTCAGCTAGTATAGTAACCCTTGCCCATAAAAGGGTGTCTGCAGGTGTGGGCCCTGTAATTAGAACCCTGCAGGTAGTGTATGTACATGGGGACACTACCTGCTGGTAACAGTGACAATAACCATTGCATGTGACGGGGTTACCCAAGAAGTTTGGGGTGGTACAGGATATCACCCAAATAAGAGAAAGAAATAAGAGAAAGGTGATGTCTTTGGTCAAGCAGCATTTGTAGAGGCCACAAGAAGCACAGAGAAAGGTGTACAACTTGTCCTCCAAATTTAGACAGTTCCAGTTTGGGGATCGGGAGGTGCTTATACCCACAATGGAAAGTAAGTTCCTGGTTAGGTGCCAGGGGCCATTGAAGCAGAGGTAGGTGGGGTAAATTATAGAGTACATCCACCTATGATATGAAAACCTTACCAAATCTACCACGTGAAACTATTAAAACCCTGGAAAACTGAAACTAGAGAATGAATAGCAGGGCTAATAACTAAAGTGCTCCCAAATATAAATTACAATTGTGCTCCAATAAAGTGCTCCAATAAAATCATTATAATCCACAATTATATGCAACTAATCAATACTGAGAAATATAAATCAATTATCCTTATTCTTACCCAATACTTGTAAATAATATATCAAAACATCCAAAAGTAAAATACTGAAAGTGATTGTAAAAGGTAATTTTTTAAAATAAACATGTTATACTTTTCTGCTCTATGCAATGGTTTCTCACATAGTAGCCTTGATCCTCCCCTTCCAGTAGTCCCAAGCAAGCGCTCCTGGCTCCTACTCTTCTTAGTTTGGCATCATAGAAAGCTGCTTTCTATTGTGGCACACTTGCAGCCTCGATCCTGAGCCACGCTGTATGTGTACAGACTCCAGCTCCCTCATTACAGGATTTGACTGACAGCAGCAGAAGCCAATGGCTCCCGCTGCTATCAATCTACCCTGTGAGGAGGGAGAGAGCAGAGAGAGCTCAGGTAAGTATACGGTGGGCTGGTGGGGGGAGCTGCACACAGAAGGTTTTTTACCTAAATGCAGAGAATGCATTAAGGTAAAAACAAATGTCTGCCTTTTAGAACCACTTTAAAATAATTAACACTGAGTTCATAAATAATTATTGTGTAGTCCACATCCCGTACTAAGAAATTGCCTAATTAAGTGCAATTGTGATACGTCCTATGTGCAAAACAACTTCTTGTGCTTCTGTGCTAGTGTCACCCTATAGAGTTAAATACTCACCAGATCTCACTTCCGCCATTTGGAGAGCAGGTGGAACGCAAACCGGCGTTAACATGCTTATTCAATGCCAAATTTTATACAATCAATTAAAATATACTGCAGGTTCCTCTATTCTTCTCCATGTGCAAGTCATATTTAGAAGCTGTTAAAGGCGGTGGAGCGCCGTTTTGTTGTCGCTGGATGCCTATCTTCCTAGGCACTTGGGTTTGTGACTGTATTTGAGTGGATTTGAATGGAGCTTCAGAGCCTGATGACAAATCCTGCTGGTTAAGACTTAACAGAGAGTGCTGTGTGACTTCATGTAAAGGGGTGCATGATGTTCTGGTGGGTGAGTTGCGTATCTACACCTTGGTGAAGAGGAGAGCACAATCACTCATTTGGTATTAAACTATCACACGTTTGGACGCTGATTTTGGATTTTTTCATATTCATTTGGAATATATATACTGTATATATTTTATGGACACTTACGGTAATTTTATATTGAATGGTAAAAGTGTTGCACACACATATTGTTTAGTGAAAAGAAGAGCACACAATTCTTCTTTTGGCACTTTTATATACATTTTCAGCATAGAGTATAAAAGGATTTTTTTCTGTACAGTGTTAGTGCTCTAATATGGGATATTGAGAGTGCAGTTATTCATTTAATCTATAGCTATTTTCTCCTTGGCAGGAAGTTTCGTTTAGTGCCAGACCATGCTCTACTGACCTGGATGAGACAGAACAGACACATGAATGCTAATGTAACCAGATACAAGAGTTCAAATTAGTGATAAAACACAGGCCTGGAAAGCAACATCAGAATGCACATGCCCTCTCTAGGGTACACTGTAGGGTGTCCCCTATTGCCTCTGACATCAGGGATGGGTTCTGGAAGGCAGGTATGTTTCCCCATTGTTTTGGTTGTGGTCCCTTTAAGGGGGACAAGAGACAGGAGTACTTAAGGATTCTAAACTATGCAGGGTGAGAGGTTCCAGGGTGATCCGGTATTAAGGGTAAAACGGATTTACATTTTCCCCAGGATTGTTAAATCCTGGAGGGAGACCTGGAATGTGGAAGCTCAAGAGATTTTGGGTGGGAAAGAGCCTCCAACCCTGATGAAAAGGACTTTGGTCTGGGAAGGATTAACACATGTGTTGGGGAGAGCTGAAATGGCCAGGAAACTGTCAGCAGGTGTTCCATGAAGTGTGAGTAGATCAGGACATAACTATGTGAGGATTGTTAGCTGGTTTGTTGCTGAGGCACTGCTGCTGAGCTCCTGTGGCTTGTCTGGACCCTGAAGTAGATAGGGACCCTAAACCCTGGTGTGGGACTTTTTCTTTGTTTTGTGTTCCCGGAGTGTGGCGGAGTGTATATTGTATACATATACATTGAAGAAACTTGATACATTTTTCTTATTGTTAAACCAGTTCACCTTTAGAACATGTTATACCCTAAATACAGGTGTAACATGCAAAATGTTTTAGCATTCCATCCGCCCCCCCCCCACCCCCTGAGATGTTTCCCTAGACAGCAGGTAGGGGTTACGCTCCCCCACAGCTTCTATCACACTTAAAATCGGAGTCTCCACCCACATAGCTGCATCATTCATTCCCAGGATTTGTGAATTAAATCTCTACAAGTCCCTTCTGTCACTGCAGCAGATGGACTTATAGTTCTCATTGGATTTTGGATTACAAGTGTGTTCATCAACACACCCGCAGTCCACTGACACTTCCTGCAACTATCTGAAAGACCATACAGAGGTACAGGCAGAAAGCTGGAGGGCGTCTACAGGAGTCTGACATTGCACAAGCAATCCACTGATCACAGGTGCAATGCTCATGTGAGAAAAAATAATAAAAGTCCATTTTTTTCTGCAAAAATATGTGCAATAAATATTATTTGTTCCCCAAAGGTAAACTTAGCCTTTAATATATTGCATTTCTGCACATTCAATGTTGAGAAAACATACTTTGCGATTTTAAACTCTAATGTACCTCATGTAAAAATGCTTAATTATACAGTAAAAGGGTTTGCTATGTACTGTAGATGCTGGGAAAATGCTTTATATTTTAAACTTCAAACATACTGTTGATTTTCCAACAGTTAATTTCCATCATTTGTAACATAACATACTGTACGCTAATTGTTGTAAAGAAAAATAATGTTTTACACCATATAATTTAAGTAATTATTAGCCCATATCATTTAAAATTCCTGAAATACTCCATTTGTTTAGCTAATTTTGTAGTTGCTCTCTATTGTATACAAATTCACATTTATTGTAATGGTTTATGTTCAGTAGCGCTAGGTGCAAATTATGTTATTAACTGTGTTTTTGAGCATATGTTTCTAAATACATTGAGGGGAAAAAAGTATTTGATCCCCTGCTGATTTTGTAAGTTTGCCCACTGACAAAGAAATGATCAGTCTATAATTTTAATGGTAGGTTTATTTTAACAGTGAAAGACAGAATAACAACAAAAATCCAAGCATTTTGAGTGAAATAATTATTTGACCCTGTCGCAAAACATGATTTAGTACTTGGTGGCAAAACCCTTGTTGGCAATCACAGAGGTCAGACGTTTCTTGTAGTTGGCCACCAGGTTTGCACACATCTCAGGAGGGATTTTGTCCCACTCCTCTTTGCAGATCCTCTCCAAGTCCTTAAGGTTTGGAGGCTGATGTTTGGTAACTTGAACCTTCAGCTTCCTCCACATCTTTTCTATGGGATTAAGGTCTGGAGACTGGCTAGGCCACTCCAAGACCTTAATGTGCTTCTTGAGCCACTCCTTTGTTGCCTTGGTCATGTGTTTTGGGTCATTGTCATGCTGGAATACCCATCCACGACCCATTTTCAATGCCCTGGCTGAGGGAAGGAGGTTCTCACCCAAAGGTTTGATGGCACATGGCGCCGTCCATCGTCCCTTTGATGCGGTGAAGTTGTCCTGTCCCATTATCAGAAAAACACCCCCAAAGCATAATGTTTCCACCTCAATGTTTGAAGGTGGGGATGGTGTTCTTGGGGTCATAGGCAGCACTCCTTCTCCTCCAAACACAGCGAGTTGTGCTGATGCCAAAGAGCTCGACTTTGGCCTCATCTGACCACAACACTTTCACCCAGTTCTCCTCTGAATCATTCAGCTGTTCATTAGCAAACTTCAGACGGGCCTGTACATGTGCTTTTGTTGAGCAAGAGGACCTTGCGGGCACTGCAGGATTTCAATCCTTCACAGCATAGTGTGTTACAAATTGTTTTGTTGGTGACTATGGTCCCAGCTGCCTTCAAATCAATGACAAGATTCTCCCGTGTAGTTATGGGATGATTCCTCACCAAACTCGTGATCATTGAAACTCCACGAGGTGAGATCATCCATGGAGCCTCAGACGGAGGGAGATTGACAGTTATTTTGTGTTTCTTCCATTTGCAAATAATCGCACCAACTGTTGTCACCCTCTCACCAAGCTACTTGGCGATGGTCTTGTAGCCCATTCCAGCCTTGTGTAGGTCTACAATCTTGTCCCTAACATCCTTTGGACAGCTCTTTGGTCTTGGCCATGGTGGAGAGATTGGAATCTGATTGATTGCTTCTGTGCACAGGTCTCTTTTATACAGGTAACAAGGTGAGATTAGGAGCACTCCCGTTACCTGTATAGAAGACACCTGGGAGACAGAAATCTTGCCGATTGATAGGGATCAAATACTTATTTCACTCATTAAAATGAAAATCCATTTATAACTTTTTTTAAATGCATTTTTCTTGATATTTTTGTTGTTATTTTGTCTTTCAATGTTAAAATAAACCTACCATTAAAATTATAGACGGATCATTTTTTTGTCAGTGAGCAAACGTACAAAATCAGCAGGGGATCAAATATTTTTTCCCTCACTGTTCGTGCTTAGACTTGGGGATGAGCTCAAGGTTCAGCCCAAGTACAAATTTGGACCAATCTTTGGCTGTTCAAGAGTTTGTCTGAACACCGGACTTTTAGCCAATTCGATAGGAGCCAAATATCCATATGCATAGTAGACAACATTTAGAAAAAATAATTCCAGGGACACCTTCTTTAGCTGTGTGACCAGCAAACCAGTTTAGGCGGAGAATGTATTTTATTTAGGAGTGGGGCATTGATTTAAAACGACCATATCATTAACCAAATGCCATACTTTAACCAAGCATATAAAAGAAAGTCCTAATTATGGGGCTAAAGAAATACAAAAGTAAACAAAAAAGTATGCAGTGCAGGCAGTAAGAAATGGCAGTGCAGAGTTATGGAGTGCATGGTATGTAGCAGCAGGGTGGTCAGAGAGCAGTATGTAGTGGCAGGGCGGTCAGTGAGCAGTATATAATAGCAGGGCAGTCGAGCAGTCAATGAGCAGTATGTAGTGAGCAGTATGCAGTGGCAGGGTGGTCAGTGAGCAGCATGTAGTGGCAGGGCAGAGAGCAGTATGTAATGGTAGAGCGGACAGTGAGCAGTATGTGGTGGCCGGGTAGAGCAGTGTGTAGTGGCACTGCAGTGAGCAGTATGTAGTGGTGGGGCAGTGAACAGTAGGTAGTTACAGGGCATTTAGTGAGCAGCATGTAGTGGCAGGGCATTCAGTGAGCAGCATGTAGTACCAGGGCAATCAGTAATCGGTATATAGTGGCGGGACAGTCAGTAAGCAGTATTTAATGGCAGGGCAGTCAGTGAAAAGTATATAGTGTCAGGGCAGTCATTGAACAGTATGTAGCGGCAGGGCGGTCAGTAAGCAGTATGTATCGGCAGGGTGGTCAGTGAGCAGTATGTAGTGGCAGAGTGGTCAGTGAGCAGTATGTAGTGGCAGGGTGGTCAGTGAGCAGTATGTAGCGGCAGGGCGGTTAGTGCACAGTATGTAGAGGCAGGGCGGTCAGTGAGCAGTGTTTAGCGGCGGGGCGGTCAGTGAGCAGTATGTAGCAGCAGGGCGGTCAGTGAGCAGTATGTATCGGCAGGGTGGTCAGTGAGCAGTATGTAGTGGCAGAGCGGTCAGTGAGTGGTAAATAGTGGCAGGGCGGTCAGTGAACAATATGTAGCGGCAGGGCGGTCAGTGAACAATATGTAGTGGCAGGGCGGTCAGTGCGCAGTATGTAGCGGCAGGGCGGTCAGTGAGCAGTATGTAGCGGCAGGGCGGTCAGTGAGCAGTGTTTAGCGGCGGGGCGGTCAGTGAGCAGTATGTAGTGGCAGAGTGGTCAGTGAGCAGTATGTAGTGGCAGGGTGGTCAGTGAGCAGTATGTAGCGGCAGGGCGGTTAGTGCACAGTATGTAGAGGCAGGGCGGTCAGTGAGCAGTGTTTAGCGGCGGGGCGGTCAGTGAGCAGTATGTAGCAGCAGGGCGGTCAGTGAGCAGTATGTATCGGCAGGGTGGTCAGTGAGCAGTATGTAGTGGCAGAGCGGTCAGTGAGTGGTAAATAGTGGCAGGACGGTCAGTGAACAATATGTAGCGGCAGGGCGGTCAGTGAACAATATGTAGTGGCAGGGCGGTCAGTGCGCAGTATGTAGCGGCAGGGCGGTCAGTGAGCAGTATGTAGCGGCAGGGCGGTCAGTGAGCAGTATGTAGCGGCAGGGCGGTCAGTGAGCAGTGTTTAGCGGTGGGGCGGTCAGTGAGCAGTATGTAGCGGCAGGGGGGTCAGTGAGCAGTGTGTAGCGGCAGGACAGTCAGTGAGCAGTATGTAGCGGCAGCGTGGTCAGTGAGCAGTATGTAATGGCAGGGTGGTCAGTGAGCAGTATGTAGCGGCAGGGCGGTGAGTAGTATGTAGTGGCAGATTGGTCAGTGAACATTGTGTAGTGTCAGGGCAGTCAGTGAACGTTGTGTAGTGTCAGGGTAGTCATTGAACAGTGTGTAGTGGCAGGGTGGTCAGTGAGCAGTATGTAGTGGCAGGGCCGTCAGTGAGCAGTATGTAGTGGCAGGGTGGTCAATGAGTAGTATATAATGGCAGGGTGATCAGTGAGCAGTATCTAGCGGCAGGGCGGTGAGTAGTATGTAGCGGCAGGGCCGTCAGTGAGCAGTACATAGTGGTAGGGTGATCAGTGAGTAGTATGTAGTGGCAGGCTAGGGCAGTATGTAATGGCAGGGTAGTCAGTGACAGTGAGCAGTATGTAATGGCAGGACAACCAGCACATAGAAGATTTTCAGGACTTTTCCCCTAACCCTACATTGCGGATGTCATATTGGGAGTATATTGGGAGCTGTGTTCCAATTGAAATGAAGGGGACTGCCTGCACTTGGATGCATGGAATACCTGTGCAGGCAAAACATTGCCCTCACACACGTGTACACCTAAGTACGCTCATGTAAACAAGGCCTAAATCTCAACAGGAACTCAGTGATCCAAAACCACACTTTTGTTTGTGTCCCTATTGATGAGATTTCCTCTCTCTTTATTTGCCAATGTCAAGGGGATTAGAAATTAGGGGAATCTCTGGGTCACAGACAGCAATACCAATCTGAAAAAAGGGCAGTATTTGGCTGTTATAATTTAAGGTTTTGGAGCTGCGCATTACTCCCTTTGGGGAAAGAAAACCAGGGGATAGCCAGTAGCTCACTGGGGGGTATGGGCTGGGAAGGCTCTGAATGAGACCAAATACAGCATCCCTCAAATAGCTGACTCACCTCAATAAGATGTGATCCTGGTAACCAGCCAAGCATACAAAAAGGTGAAAAGAGAGCCTCACCTGCAGGAATTACTACGGACCATGCAGCTTATAGATATGGAAACCTTATTACACAAAAATATCAAATGGTAATACAAAAAACACCGGATAAAAATTCCATCACCAACACCTCAGTAAAAAATTAATTCAAATAGATAACGGTTTCTTTTCAAGATGCAGCTGCATCATTAAAATCCACACACATACATATGGCAACATAACATCCCTGGGGTAATAAAGCACCTGACACTATGGTGAAGTGAAATCACTGTTGAAACATCATAGATAAGGAATATTCCCACAGTGTACGGGATGGTTGAGCAAAAATGGGGGCTCTGCGAGTACAGCAAGGGGAGGGGGGGAGCAAGTTTTTCCTATGACCACTGTGGATAGCAACTCCAAGCACTAACGTGCCGTATGTAGTGCAAGTATGTATCCTAAGTCCAAGGTTTACCATAGGGGGGTGAAGCTGGGAAGTGGTAATGCAGTAAGGTCATATATAATTAAAACTGTAACAGTGGTTTGGATATCAGTCCAGCGTAAGCTTTTATTTATACACTCCAAAAAAGCATGGAAGGAAGTGCAGTTATTTGCTATTGCCACTAGCGGCCACCTTAACCATCAACACCACATACAATTCATCTGCAGCTGGCTTTCATCAATCAACTTCAGCCCCATATCGGGGAAGCTTAGAGTTAAAGCAGAGTTCCACCCAAAAATGGAACTTCCGCTTTTCGGAATCCTCCCCCCCTTCGGTGTCACATTTGGCACCTTTCAGGGGGGAGCAGATAGCTGTCTAATCCAGGGATTTGCTCCCACTTCCAGGCCTAGATAGCCGCAGTATCCGCGGATATCTACGCCATGTCCGGCGCCTCCTCCATCCCCCCGCTGTCTTCTGGGAGACACACAGGTCCCAGAACACAGCAGGGACCAGTGGGATCGTGCAGCGCAACTCGCGCATGCGCAGTAGGGAACCAGGCTGTGAAGCCGCAAGGCTACACTTCCTGATTCCCTTAAAAAAGACGGCGGCGCCTCCATCCGAGAGCCGAGGGACGGATCGGCTTCGGGTGCCGACATCGCGGGCGCCCTGGACAGGTAAGTGTCCATATTTTAAAAGTCAGCAGCTGCAGTATTTGTAGCTGCTGACTTTAAGAACTAATTTGGCAGAACTCCGCTTTAAAATGAAAATGAAAAAGGGGCAAATAGGTAGCTGGAGAGAAGCAGGGAAGCATTTTTCTTAAATAGCAAGCCAAGACATTTTTTCAATTTCTCAGTGGCTACTACCAGTAGACCAGGGGCACAGCCATGGGGGCCCCTAGGCCCTAGCATACGCATGCCTACACCTAGGCCTATGGGAGACTGAGATGGTGTATGACTTGTTCGCCTGGCTGAGGGTACATCGACGATGTCCTGATGCTGTGGAAAGGGGATGAGGAACAGCTTGACAAATTCATCCGCATACTGAACAGAAATAATAGGAATATAAAACTAATGTACACAGCGGATCGGGACATTATCCTTCTTGGATCTACAAATATCCATAATAGGAGGAAAAATCAATACCTGTACATACAGGAAACCTACGGCAGCAAATACTTTGCTGCAGGCTTCAAGCCACCATCCAGCATCCCTAATCAAGGGGATCCCAGTGGGTCAGTTCCTGCGAATCCGCATGAACTGTTCACGGGATTGAGACTTCAAGGTGGAGGCGACCAATATGTTTCTGAGAGCCCTCAAGAAAGCACGTAAAAAAGCCTGGCTGCGAGATAGGTGGACCCTACTTTAGGTCAAGCCCAAGCCAACTACTAATATAGGCAGTGATATACCCCTAAGGATAATTCTAAGGATATACCCCTAAGGCCTATGGGGCACAATGGAAACAGGTCAGTAATGTTCTCACCAAACATTGGAACATTCTGACTAAATGTCCAGTGCTGGCAGGGATTGTTGGCCCACGCCCACAACTGGTGGCACGTAGAGCTCGTAATCTCCAGGATGTCTTGGTTCATTCAGAGTACAAGCAAGAAACAACTGGTAACTGGCTAACAAATTTACCCCCCCCCCCCTTGCCACTGCTAAATGTGTAGACATGTCAATAGGACTGATGTGTTCACTGATGCTGGCCACAGTGTAGAGTACCAGATTAAAATTTTCATTAACTGTGCCACTTCAAGGGTAGTCTACATGTTGGAGTGCCCTTTCCATAGGTATTACATAGGTAAAACTAAGCGCCAACTTAGGGTACGTATCGGTGAGCACATCAGGAGCATCAATGGTGCTAACAAGGAGGAGAAAAAGGAGAAGAAAAAGGACCTGTCTCCAGTGGCTGCACACTTCTTTGATTTCCATGGTGGTAAATAAGAGGGAATGAAAGTGAAGGGTATATATACCCTTAACAACACGGAGGGGTGACTACAACACTATTCTCCTACAGAAGGAGAAGATGTGGATCTATTGCCTCAATACACTTGCTCCCACTGGCTTAAACACGGAATGCTACTTTGGGGCATTTCTTGATCGCTAAGACGCCAAGATCGCTAAGACGCCATACTTGGCTGAAAATCTGAAAACCTGATCTAATAGATATATATAAAACACAAAGCGCTGTGATGCTAAATAGCTGATAATTACACATAAAACCAAGTGAGGCTGCTATCAAAAGAGAGTGTTTTCAGAGTCACTTAAAAAGAATAAATAATGATATTTGAAGCGCTTCACAATGTGCATGAAAATGAATATATAAGAATAAATATAAATAGTAAAATAAATCCAGCGGTGAGTAAAAATTCCTAAAAAATCCAGCAATCAAAATAGTGTAAAATTATAAAAAATTAGTGACACCAAATGTGTAAAAAAATTCACATAAAAAATCCACATAAAAATAAATATATAGGGATGTATTCAGAAGGTTCAATTATACAGGTGTAGAATCCTGATTGGTATAGAGCTTTTGATCACTAGCAAAGCTGTTTAAAAACACTTGCTTAATCAAGGTGCTCATTGACCTTCATAGTAACAATGTGCTTTTTGCTTCTATTCACAACCAATGTGAGAATCATAAACAGGCAGATAAGAGAAAAAACCAATCATTGTGCAATAGTTAGGATACCAAGGTACACAGGCAAACTTCAATCCACTCACGTGTGCCTTATAATGATAAGGCATATGCAGGTTTTACTATAGCAGTCAGCCGCCTTAGACAGGAGCAGATTCAGTGCAGTACACTGTGTGATACTGCTGATCTGCACAGAGCGTCCTTGGCTCCTCCCACGCGTTACATCACAGTCACGTGACTTTTTCAAGGATCTTTGAAAAAGTCACGTGACTGTGATGTAACGCGTGGGAGGAGCCAAGGACGCTCTGTGCAGATCAGCAGTATCACACAGTGTACTGCACTGAATCTGCTCCTGTCTAAGGCGGCTGACTGCTATAGTAAAACCTGCATATGCCTTATCATTATAAGGCACATGTGAGTGGATTGAAGTTTGCCTGTGTACCTTGGTATCCTAACTATTGCACAATGATTGGTTTTTTCTCTTATCTGCCTGTTTATGATTCTCACATTGGTTGTGAATAGAAGCAAAAAGCACATTGTTACTATGAAGGTCAATGAGCACCTTGATTAAGCAAGTGTTTTTAAACAGCTTTGCTAGTGATCAAAAGCTCTATACCAATCAGGATTCTACACCTGTATAATTGAACCTTCTGAATACATCCCTATATATTTATTTTTATGTGGATTTTTTATGTGAATTTTTTTACACATTTGGTGTCACTAATTTTTTATAATTTTACACTATTTTGATTGCTGGATTTTTTAGGAATTTTTACTCACCGCTGGATTTATTTTACTATTTATATTTATTCTTATATATTCATTTTCATGCACATTGTGAAGCGCTTCAAATATCATTATTTATTCTGATCTAATAGATGCATATAATTATGAATACTCTCCCTCTAGCAGGCACATTGCCTATTTCCCTTCTTATTGTTTTTGCTTTTGTTTCTACTTGATTTTCATTTTTTTTATTTATGTTTTTTTTATTTTTATTTTTTTACTTTTATTTAATTATTAAATATTAAACCCCCCCCTCCCCAACTCCTCTCCCTCCCTAATAAGGATTACAAGGATTATTATTTAATGCTTCCCTGCTTCTCTCCTGCTACCTATTTGCCCCCTTTTCATTTTTATTTTTACTCTAGGCTTCCCCAATATGGGGTTAAACTAACTAAAGCAAATAACTGCACTTCCTTCCATGCTTTTTGGAGAGTATAAATAAAAGCTCAAACCTACCCCCCCCTCATCCCAGAAGAAGCTCAAGCCGATTGGGTGAAACTAGTCGGTTGTCACCACACCACAAGAATGACGCACTGACGTCACCATCGATGTCGGCTTGCTAGCCCGCACATGCTCATGGGAATCTGTGAGTACCACGGCATTCATTTTAACTAAGGGACGCTGAGACTGCTACGTGACTGGATCACATCAAACTGCACCCACCCCTGACAACACGGCCAGATCCCTGATCCAAATCCAACGGCTGTGCGGGCAGGAAAGCTACAGCCAGTATCCACGCAAGTCCACACTGCTTCCAGGCCGGGTGAGCGCACCTGTTGGTTCATGCACTATACTCCTATGCTGTGTCTTTTTGTATTGCAGTGAACACTGGTCACACTGAGAACAATATCCCATGCTATACGCTGGACTGATATCCAAACCACTGTTACAGTGTTAATTATATATGATCTTACTGCATTACCACTTCCCAGCTTCACCCTCCTGTGGAAAACCTTGGACTTGGGATACATACTTGCACTACATACACGTTAGTGCCTGGAGTTGCTATCCACAGTGATCATAGGAAAAACTTGCTTTCCTCCCCCTTGCTGTACTCGCAGAGCCCCCATTTTTGCTCAACCATCCCATACACTGTGGGAATATTCCTTATCTATGATGTTTCAACAGTGATTTCACTTCACCATAGTGTCAGGTGCTTTATTACCCCAGGGATGTTATGTTGACATATGTATGTGTGTGGATTTTAATGACACAGCTGCATCTAGATCAGGCAACGTATTCTATTTAAATACATTTTTTTCGGAGGTGTTGGTGATGGGATTTTTATCCGGTGTTTTTTATATTACCATTTGATATTTTTGTGTAATAAAGTTCCCTTATCTATAACCTGCACGGTCCCTCTCTTTTCACCTTTTCCTTTTGTATGCATTACTCCCTTTACATGGTATTTCAATAAATGTTTGGTTAAATAATAGACACAAGAAGACATGGCACTATATTAAGATGGTGGTGTGGTGCACATTAGTCTAGACCAGCGGTGAGCCTCAAGAGAGACCCCTGACATCACTAAAGGGTTGCACTCTGCACATAGTATTCAATAATTGAAATGATTGATAGCCTCTGTGCTGTTTCTGTGTCCTGTGTGAAGGTGGTATGTTCCTTTCCACCAATCAGCTCTCACTGAGCTCACAGATTGTGATGCATTTAGAATGGCTGTAGAGAAGAAAGGGCTGCAAATAAACAGGTACAACTTACATAGGAGGATTTGTTTCATCTCTGTGTATCAACTAGGGCTAGTCACTTCAATAAGTACATGTAAAGGTGTACAACCACTTTAAAGTAATTCTAAAGCCTCCCTTTTTTTTAACCTAAACCTAATTTCTCCGTGCAGACTCGCTCCTGAGCCAAGCTGTGTGAGTCTATAGACTCATAGAGCTTGTCTCGACCCCACCCCCCACTCCCTCCTCACAGCAATTGATTGACAGCAGCAGGAAACAATGGCCCCCGCTGCTATCAATTTGCCCTGTGAGGCCAGGAAAAAAGAGCAGCGTTGCTGCAGATGAGCACAGCGCTGGATCTAGAAAGGACTTTGGTAAGTATTTAAGGAGGTGGGGGAGGCAAACAACTACTGAAAGGTTTTTACCTTACTGCAAGTAATGCATTAAGGCATTGGACTCCAAACCATGGCCTTTTGCTTGCCTTTATCTGGCGTTTGGGGCACTATTCCACCAAATGACACCAATGATGGAGCTCCATTCCCCTGACTGACGCCATTAATGAATAACTATTCTTCTCATTGATATCAACAATGGGGTGCTATTCAACCAATAATGGAGCTCTGATGCCAGGACATTTTCTGCTTTCACTGGCCACAGTCTGGCAATCCCAAAGTCTGAAGGACAAGAAACTGGCTCTTTGCTTAGAAAGTTTGGAGACACCAGCATTAAGGTAAAAAAAAAAAAAACCTTGTAACTTTAGAACCACTTTATAGTTACCTTATTACCTTACAGTGCATATGTTTCTATTAGGAGGTTCACTTACATGTAACACCTTTTTCCAGACTCTCATAATAACCACAGAAACAGATTTGCTGAAGTAGATTTGGATGAAACCTTTCAAATGCTTTAACTGCTTTTAGACGGGCAAATATGATGTCCACGTCTTCACTAGAACGTTCAAGCGGCCTAAAAATAGTCACAGAAAAATTAACACAATTATGTCAGATGTAATTGGGCAAAAAACAATTAGAAAACAATTACTATAATTGTGCTATTATTTACTATAATAGTAAAATATATATATATATACATATATATATATATATATATATGTGGTACTGCTTACCGCCCTCTGAAAAGTGGTCTGTGGTGAATCACTTCTCAGAGGTGTTATAACAGTGGCTGACAGGCGTTCAGGAGGTGTGACTTTCATCTACTGAATGTCTGTTTTTGTTTTTTTTGACAATAGATTTTATTGAAAAAGAATATTGTAGCATGTACAAAAAAATTAGTATAGTATGAATTGTACAATCTACAAGGCTTATGGCCCGTACACACAATCCAAATATCGTACGAAAACTGTCGTTCGAGGAAGAATTGTACGATTTTCGGATCGTGTGTCCACTACTTTTGACAGCCGATCATGACAGTTCATCCGATATTATTCGATCGGACATGCACGAAAATTTTCCTTGTATGATTCCAGATTGTACAATTTTCGTTTAGTCAGTATAGTTGTCGTCCGAAAATACAATACAAATACATTACAACACATGACAACACTTCGATTTGTTTTTTCTGTCGTACAAGAATTTTCATGACTTTATTTCCCTATTCAATTTCTACTTGCGACTATTAAGCGAAAACGGTTGTACGGTCTGTCGTACGATATTCGGATGGTGTGTACGGGCCATTAGTTTGGAAACAAGTTTTACAAAGATGATGTTAAAAAACAGAAATAAAAAAACAAAAAACAAGTATAAATATATACAATACCAATTTCGAGAATGGACATTATTATATAGTATCTTTGCATATCATTAAACTATCAGAGAATAGAAGTCTGGTAATGAAAAGGGAGAGATATGAAGGTTAATAAATAAAATAAGTTATATCGTTTAGTGTTTAGATCCAAATTTAGGTATCATAAAATTATGGAAGGAGATTATTTGGGATAATGTAGTAATTGATGATCATACAGATTTATCATAAGATTATTGGGGTAAAGCCTCATACACACGATACGACTGTTGGCCAACTGAGCATCTGATTTTTGTGAAAAGGGCGTGTGCCAGGATCTTGTCTTGCATATTAACGGTACACAAATTGTCGGTCGACAACATGATCGTAGTGATGTACTAGACGTACTACAAGACTATAAAGAGGAAGTTCATCTCTCAAGTGCCACCCTTTGGGCTCCTTCTGCTAATTTTGTGTTAGTAGAAGTTTGGTGAGTGTTGATTCGCGCTTTTCAGTTTCTGAACGGCCGTTCGTCAACCAGCCATTTTGCGTAATAGGAGGAGAGAGCGTGTTATTATTGGGCTAGGAGTTATTGCTTTGACCTAAGTCCAGGAACAGGAGGAGGAGTTCTTGGACCAAAAATTGTTTGCTTACTAGTGCCTAATTATGTCATATGCCATTGCTGCGGGAGCTCCAGGAGAATAACTTGGATGATTTTCAGAATTATCTCCGGATGGCTTTCTATCACTCCAGAGCAAAGGCTCATAGCCACCTTGCGGTACTTGGAGACAGGGAGAAGTCTCCAGAACCTCAAATTTACGACTGGGATCTCCCCCTAGGCTCTGGGAGTCATTATTCCAGAGACCTGCTCAGCCATTATTCAAGTCCTGCAGAAGGACTATATTAGGGTAAGCTTTTCCCTTTAAGATCACATTCTATGTATTTATGTTTGCTAATATATTGTATTAATTTGTTGATTACATAATTATTAATATTGTAATATGCTGTGAATGTCGTCTTTGTCCTCATACATGCTGTAAGCTTTTCCTGCTCCTTTTTTTGCCTACATGCATATTTTCTATCAATAACCTCCCCAGCATGCTATCCTTGGCCCATACACACCTAGCCTGGTAACTTAACAATGTTTTTTGTCAGCTACATTTTGGGGCTTACCCTAAACAACCCCTAAAATGTGTACAAATGTTATTGTTGTCCTCAAATTCAGGCAGCGTGCAAGAGGCCATTTTTTGGTGCCCAAACTCATTTGGAACCCCCCCAAAAAATGCGAAGTCAAGAGATTCTGCTGACTTTCCAAAACCCATACACACTATCCCTCTTTTGTGTTCATATTTCTGTATAAATTCACCAAACCATGTAGTGCAAGGGCCTGCCTGATTACCTACAAATTGAAGCTTCTTAAGTTTTTGGCTCCTATTATATTGATAGGTTAATCCATAATGTCAAAATGTGCTGCAATTTGGACAGTGTGTGTCCAGCTTTTTCAATTATGACACTTCTTACCTGTCCACTGGGCTGCCAATGGTGTAAGTAAGGAGGGGCTGGCCAAAGTATCACTGATTATTTATGCAAACAGCTCTCATGGAAGCGGAGAGGGTTACCTGTCCAAAACATCTTCCCATTTACCTCCCCCTAAAATTTGTCTAATGGCCACCAGAGGGGGGAGGGATAAGATAAGTTGACCTTCAACTTTTGTCTTTAAATAATCATTTAAGTGTCTCCTTTGTGTCAAATCTCCTTGCAATGTTATGTGCAGAAGTAGTAATATATTTTTTCTTTTTTTAATCCACAGTTTCCGTCCAACCCAGAACAATGGGAGGACGCTGCAGCCCTGTTCCATCATCAGTGGGATTTTCCCAACTGTGGTGGTGCTATTGATGGCAAGCATGTCCGGATTGTACCACCACCCAACTCTGGCTCCTATTATTTTAATTATAAGGGCTTTTGCAACATAGTCATGCTAGCTGTAGTGTCTGCCAACTATGAGTTCCTGTATCTGGATGTTGGGAAGAACGGCCGCAACTTTGACAGAGGAGTGATTATGCAGACAGAGTTCTACAAGTGACTCCAGAATGGCACCTTAAACTTGCCACCTGCTGAGGAGAATGTTGAGGGCCTCAATTTTGTTTTCATGGCAGATGAGGCCTTTGCTCTGGGGGAACATCTGATGAAGCCGTTTCCTATGAGGAACCTGACCCCAGAGCAGAGAATCTTCAATTACAGGCTCTCTCGTGCCAGAAGAGTGGTCGAAAATGCCTTTGGCATCCTATCAAGTTGGTTCAGGCTGTTTTTGACTCCAAACAACCTGGCACGTTACAAGATAAATCATGTGGTCCTGTGCTGCTGTATTCTACATTTTTTAAGGAGGAATGCTACCAGCTACCTAGCCTCACTGCCAGGTGACGTTGACCCTGCAGTGGCAGGCCTAGCTGAAGAGGCTGCAGCTCGTCTGTCTGTGGGCGTGCTGACGGCTATTGAAAATGCCCATGCTGGATTGCCATCACAAATTGCCCGAGATTTACGGCAGAAATACCTGGAATATTTTATGGGTAGAGGGGCAGTGTCTTGGCAACAAATTGTAGCTGATAATTTTAAATTTTTTTGGAATATCATAAACTCCTATTTCATTTGAACTGCTGTTTTGTCTGTGTTTCTTACATGTCTACTATGTTCCCAAATGGGCTTTATTTTGGCCACTTGCTCAAATAGTGCAAATGTACCTTAATTGCTACATGAGGTGACAATATCTTCTTCACCTATTATGGTGTGCAGTGGGTCTGCTACACACACATAATGTTTTTGTTCTTAATGGATCTAATGCATGAAGTTCAAAAACATTATGCCTTTACAACTCCTTTAATTTTTTTTGAGGCCTAAAAATGGCAGTAGTTATCCACATTTAAGAGCACATTGTCACTGCAACTACAACAACTTACGAAATACACTGGTATTGAGCAATGAAATAATAAGCCACACATTGTTTGGCAAAAAACATTTTACTCAAAGCACATTCACATGTACATTTTAAGGTTTTAAAACAAACCAACATCTTGGTGTATAACATGTATGTTTTGCATTATTTCTCCTTTTTTGTAGCTCAACAGGCATGTTCTAAAACATTAGATACACATCCCAAACTAAATAACTTACAAAGTTCGAGTTTGTTAAAGTGAAGGCTAAACGAGACATTAGTATCCCAAGATTGTGTGGATGTTGCCTTTCTCAGATGGGGTGATCTCATCACTCTAAAAGCCAAAATTTGAAGCCATGTACATGTAGAGGCATGACAATTAAATGTCCCTTATGATCCCATGCCTAAAATGTGTGTAGTTACAAACATCTATTTTTCAAAACCCGCAAAACACACAGTGTGTCAACATGTGCTATCTCCCATCACGGGGTATCAATGGACGCGTTTTGGGCGTGCAGCCCCTTCCTCTGAGCTACTTTAGTTATGAGGAAGGGGTTGCACTCCCAAAAGCCGTCCAATTATACCCTGTGATGGGAAATAGCACATGTTGACACACTGTGTTTTGGGTTTTTTTAAAAATAGATGTATGGAACTACACACATTTTAGGCATGGGATCATGGTCGAAATAAGAATGTTAAGGCCCAATTTAGGGGCACCTTCAAATTTGTGGTTTTAGATTATAAGAAACACATAAACATTACAATTCATATTACTTAGGGCAGTGTTTCCCAACTCTCCTCCTCAAGATGCAAACCCAGGTCATGGTTTCGTGATTTCTTGAATTTGACACAGGTGATGTTGTCATTTTCACTGTTAGTAATTCACACAGTCGTTTTTAGACTGAGGAAAATCTAGAAAATGGGACCTGGTGGTGCACCTAGAGGAGTGGAGTGTAGAAACACTGAGTTCTGTCCCTAAACTTTCACCCTAAAAGTCATAAAAACATGGTGATTATTAAAAAGGCAAACAGGAGCCAACAAGTGGAACAATAAACTTCAGACCAGGCAAGAGGAAATTAAAATTTGGCAAGCATGTCCACAAAATCTCTTATTCTTCACTGTAAAGCAGTGGCAGTCTCCTTGATTTTCTCCAGGTCCTTCAAACAATGCAACATATCTGCACTCATTCTGCCAACAGTACATCAGGGAAGATCATGACCTAGTAAGAAGAGTAAAAAGTATTAAGGGAACAATGGTCAAGTGGCTAAGGCCCTACACTGGCAAGGCTGCATTAATGGGCACTGATGAGCCAGGCAACAACCAGAAAGTGTTCTTTACCCCTTAAGTTCTGCCCTAAGCCCATGGCCTTTGGCCCACCTAGAAACACTCCTGTCGGTGGCTAAATTAGTGTGTTTAAAGTTGGCACTTACGTTTTTGGGGGGGAAAATGGCCCTGTGGGGGCCCGAGCGAGGGTAGCCTCCCTTCGTCCCTTGTGGTGGCTTGGCTGCAGCCTCTTTTGCTGGTGCCTCCCTGTTGAAAGAAGAAAAAACAATAAGTTCCAAAAAAAAAAGGAATGTCCAAAAATGTGACCAAATAAGAATGTTCATATATGCTTTATATTTACCTTCATCTTTGGAATTCCAAGTCATACAAAGATTTTAAAAAAACTGATATAGAATTCTCTAGAGCTACTTGGGAAAGAACATATACAGACAGCTAATTTACATATATACATATAGATTAGATCTAAATATTGCTTACTTTTTTATGATCTGATGTATGTACTCCATCTGGTCTTGTTTACGGTGTTTGAGATCAGACCATCGTTTTCGGATTTGGTCCTTTGATCGTTCCACAGAAAATTCGCACTGCAAAATGGCGATGACCTTCTCCAAAATGAGGTCCTTTTGGCTGTTGGGCCTTTCGTAATCGCGCAGCTTGCAGTCATAATTGTGCTTCTCAAAGATGTGCACCATCTCCACCATCTCACCCTTGCTCATGGGGGTTGCTTTGTGCCTCCTACGAGCTCCACCACCGCGGGGCTGGCTGTAATCCGCCGAATCCGCCATGTTGTCCCTCCAGAATGTTCTGCCATGTGAGTCGCATGCAGAAGAGAGATGGTCACGCCCCAGCGTCATGATGCACTGAGAGCGGAGTTTGACGGATGCGTGGTGTATATAAAGCCAGAACGCACGGTCGATGGAACGGCCGTAGGAATGATCTTGGAGTGGAGGACGAACGATTGCCAACACAAGAAGGGAGGCATAAAATGAAGGCACAATTGAAAATTGGGGCATAGGTGGGTGGTGGCCTACACTGCTTAGATTAAGGCCTATATTGGGACCAGCTGATGGGTTAAGCCAGACATTATGGTTTGTCTTGTGTTCTGTCTTGCAGGCATCATATCATTTATCATGACGGATAAATTTACTTCCCCTGAATTTCTACCCCAATTCATTGACCTGTACCAGGAGCTGCCCTGTCTCTGGAAGGTCAAGTAGAGACTACTCCAATAAAATATTGAGGAAGGCAGCTTTGGAGAAACTGGTGGAGTTGGTCAAACAAGTGAACCCCAAGGCGGACACCAACTATGTAAAGCAAAAAATTGCTAACCTGAGGAGTACATTTAAAAAGGGAGCTGAACAAGGTCCTGGTAAGGAGCAGCAGCGGATGACCTATATGTTCCCAGGCTGTGGTATTACCACAGCCTGCGGTTCTGGAGAGACAAGACATGACCGAGGCCATCTCTTTCTATGCTCCCTTCAACGTCTGCTGAGGCCACAGCTCCTGAGGTCCACACAGGTCCTGATGCACAGGATGAAGAAGTGGAGGAGCCCAGCTTGACCCCGGTATAGAATTGTTGAACATATTTGTATCAAAAAATACAATGATAATAACTAGATGTTATTGGGAAAATATTTCTGCCTTAACAAAGTGGTTTCCATATCAATAGACAGTAGTGACCAAAAATGATTTGATCAAGAATTAAAAATGCTGGGGTCAGAATGATAGTCTTTTCTATTTCTCCACATTTAATTTGCAACAGTGAGGAGTTAAAAATTGTGTGTGATTGATGACCAAACCCTAAAAAAGATTGTAATTACTGTATGTCCCATTTTCATACACAGGAAAGTGTCAGTTCGGAGGAGCCAGTGGCCAGCAGCCAGACGGAGTCACAGATCCCTCCCCTACATCCTGCTGCTAAAAGGGCCAGAAAGAGCAGGAATCTGGAGGAGGTCACAGCTTCCTTGAACAGCCAGGCCACTACTGCGCTCCGTACAGACCCAGATGAGGCTGAGGCCAATAAATTAAAGCAGATGGCTGGAGAGCAAAGGAGCAGATGTGAGGAACTCATCCTGCAGCTTCTCAACAATGGGGTGAGGGGCCAAATTTCTGAAAGCACCCACATTTCAGATTTTGTGACCCCACCTCCACCACTGCCACAGCCAACCCACACACCACAGCCACCCCACCCACCACACCAGCATGGCAGTCAGTGGGAATATCAGCCACAAGAACCCCAACAAGGCAGCTGGACTGGGGATTTTAACCCCTTCACCACTTACTAATTTTTTATTTTTTTTATAATGATTTTATTTGTTATATTTTCTATATTTTTGTATGCATAGAATGCACTTTTTGATTAAGTTCTTTGTATTTGGGTGGCAGATAACATGTCTAATTTAATTTTTTTTTTATGCACAATAAAAAAATTGTGTAGAATAATACTTGGCTTGTGTTTTACTTAAAAAAATGCAATGTGAAATTAACAATGGACACCAACATAGTTGTATCTTTGATCTTAAAAACTCAGAGATAATGGTGTTGTGGTAACTTGCCCAAAAAAACCCCCAAAAAGCATTATAATAATATTCTTGATATCACTATAAAAAATTCCTTTTAAAATATGTTTGCCATGACTCCATCAGTATCATCAGCAAAGCAGCTTCATTATTATCCCATTAAAGAAGAATAGAATGTGAGCTGCATTTAGATATTTCATAATTTGCTGCGTCACGAATGTTAATTCTCCATTATGAACGCTAGTTTACAAGACCGACCGCTTCCGGCTAGTTCCTTGCTTTCGATCATGCGTGTTTGTACTTTGGACTTTTGTGTGACAGATTTGTGCACTGGCCATATGAAAATCAGACGTCAAACCGTTGTCCGCTGAAAATTTACTAGCCTGCCATCCAACATTTGTTGGCCGAAAGTTGGACAACAATTGTCAAAAGGAGCGTACTAACGGTAAGATTTTAGAACAACAGTCTGTCAACAGACAATCCCCTGCCAAAAATCGCATTGTGTGTACGAGGCTTAAGAGGAGTTGAAAAATATAAATACCTGGAACACGTTTGTGCTGTTCAGTGAATATATGCTGATCACTGATACTGGACTTGTTTATATTTTTCACCTCCTCTTACTTTTATTTTAAAATTGTCAAATCACAATTTTACATTGCAGGACTGCACACTAACTGAGAGCTGAGGATGCAGCTTGCGGTTGCATTGATGCCTCACTGAGCTCAATTGGTGATATTGACAGGCAGTGCTGCTGGTAGTACAGCCTTGTCCAGCTGTACTGTTACAACTTGGGTGGGCAGCGGGGGGGGGGGGGGTAAAACCATGTCACAGATGGCTGTTATTACGATACCCATCTGAAAGAGCCCTTACTGCACTCTACTGTGCTATAAAATAAGCCCAACAATATAGTAAGCATTCTGTAAAGTGCAAAAAATACAGGGCACATGATACACTATATTACCAAACGTATTCAGGCATCTGCCTTTAAACGCATATGAACTTTAATGGTATCCCAGTCTTAGTCCGTAGGGTTCAATATTGAGTCGGCCCACCCTTTGCATCTTTAACAGCTTCAACTCTTTTGGAAAGGCTGTCCATAAGGTTTAGAAGTGTGTCTATGGGAATGTTTGTCCTTTCTTCCAGAAGTGCATTTGTGAGGTCAGGCACTGATGTTGGACGAGAAGGTCTGGCTCACAGTCTTCGCTCTAATTCATCCCAAAAGTGTTCTATCTGGTTGAGGTCAGGACTCTGTGCAGGCCAGTCAAGTTCCTCCACCCCAAACTCACTCATCCATGTCTTTATGGACCTTGCTTTGTGCACTGATGTGCAGTCATGTTGGAACATGAAGGGGCCATCCCCAAAATGTCCAAAATGTCCAAAATGTCTTGGTATGCTGACGCCTTAAGAGTTCCCTTCACTGGAACTAAGGGGCCAAGCCCAACCCCTAAAAAACAACCCCACACCATAATCCCCCCTCCACCAAAAGATTTGGACCAGTGCACAAAGCAAGGTCCATAAAGACATGGATGACTGAGTTTGGGGTGGAGGAACTTGACTTGAGTCCTGACCTCAACCCGATAGAACACCTTTGGGATGAATTAGAGACTGTGAGTCAGGCCTTTTCTCCAACATCAGTGCCTGACCTCACAAATGCGATTTTGGAAGAATGGTCAAACATTCCCATAGACACACTCCTAAACCTTGTGGACAGCCTTCCCAGAAGCTGCTATAGCTGCAAAGGGTGGGCCAACACAGTATTGAACCCTACGGACGAAGACTGGGGTGCCATTATAGTTCATGTGTGTGTAGGTGTTCCAATACTTTTGACAATATAGTGTCTAACACATTCTAGGTCACGTGGAGATTTATTAGTCGGGTGGATGCACAGCCATCTCTGAGGACGCAGGACATTGCAGACATCATGAATACACAAACTGACATCCTTCACACTGTGGAACAAAGAACATGACACATATAGTGAATGGAGTTTTAATAGAATTAAGTGCCCCAATTCCTGCACATTAGTGTTGTACAGCTATATTTATCTAGTATAACAGCTGAATTAGATGTTAGAGAATAAATAGCAAGCATAAAACAGTATTTGAACATTTCACAAATATATAAGACAACTCTGAATGTTTTTAGGAAGATATAGTCTGTGTGATTCCTATTTAAAAGATTAATTGGAATATTCTATTTGATTAATAAAAACTAGGGAAAAATAAACTTTTTTTTTCTCAGAACAACCTAGTAGATTCTTCATGTCTAGCCAGCACTAGAAGATTGGCAGGTATGCTCTGATTAGCTGCTTGAGTAAAGCAGTATTAACCACTTCAGCTCCAGAAGATTTACCCCCTTCCTGACCAGGCCATTTTGTGTGATACGGCATTGCGTTATTTTAACTGACAATTGTGCGGTCGTGCGACGCTCTATTAAAAAAAATGTATGTCCCCTTTTAATAGAGCTTTCTTTTGGTGGTATTTGATCACCTCTGCGCTTTTTATTTTTTGAGCTATAAACAAAAAAAAGAACAATTTTGAAGAAAAAACAATATTTTTTACTTTCTACTATAACACATACCCAGTAAAAAAAATTCTTTATCAATTTAGGCCAATATGTATTTTGCTACAAATGTTTGGTAAACAAAACCCCAATAAGCATTTATTAAATGGTTTGTGCAAAAGTTATACACTAATACATTGCTAAAATATGAACTGTCACTGTACTAATGACAATGGCTGGGAAGGAGTTAACATCAGGGGTAATCAGAGTGTTAACTGTGTGCCTAGCTAGTAATTTTGTGTACTGGGGGGGGGGGGGTGTCCTTGCAAATAAACAAAGGATCCATGTCATCCCCACTGACAGAACAGTGATCTGCTTTGTTTACATAGACAGACTGCCGTTCTCCCTCTGTATCGAAGGATCGGCGGGTGCCGGCGGCCATCAAGTCCGGGGTAACCGCTGATCAGCTATAATTGTTGCGGGAACGAGCCACCAGTGGCGTGCATGCACCCCCCCACATGGAAGTGTCCAATCACATACTAGGTACGTGATCCGGCGCAGCAGTGTCACTTTTCTGACGTAGATGTAAGTTATACGGTCAGCAAATGGTTAAGCCCAAAACTGAAAACAATATATTGCAGCTTACCAATCATTAGATGTGGTGGCTGCATTCGTTTTCTTTTTTAGTTTTTTTCCCTCAGTTTTCAGCTGATGATCTGGCCAGTGTGACAAGCTGTCGAATTTGTAGCACATTGGTAGCAAGTTTACTCCACACCAGAAATAGCTTTCAAGACTTTTTCTGCCCACTTTTATTTAAAACAAAGCAAAAAGTTTACACTTGAATAGTTAACCACGCAGGGGGTTCTCACCATCAATGCAATAAAACATACTGTAGAATTCAGCCTCGTGGCTCTCTTTGCAGTTTCACTACTCAGGCCTCGTGCTTTGTTCCTCCAGACCGTCAAACACACAGTCCAGTGGCGGAACTAGAACTAGCAGTCCAGGGTCGCAACAATCACACTTGCAACCGGGCCCTGGCACTCCGCCACTGTCGGGGGCCCCAGTGGGGTTGCTAGACCCACGGCTCTAAGCGGAAAGCGTATCTCTCATACAGCTCACAGCCGACAGCTCTCCCTGCTCCCCCCTCCGTCCTCCCTCCTCTCTCGCAAGGGATGACACAGCCATTCTGCTCTTTCTCCCCCCTCCCCTCTCCTGTGTGTGCTTTGCGGGAAGTCAAGTGTGACACGAACAAGCTCACATATCCCGCAGTACATATACAGGAGAGCGGTGAGGGGAGAAGGAGCAGATCAGCGGCACTGATAGCTGGTACTGATGGGCACTGATGGGCAGCATTGATGGGGCACTGATAGGCATTGAGCACTGATAGGTGGCACTGATAGGCATTGATGGGCAACATTGATGAGCACTGATAAGTGGCACTGATAAGCTCTGATAGGTGGCACTGATAGGCATCATTGATGAGCACTGATAGGTGGCACTGATAGGCGGAATTGATGGGCACTGATAGGTGACACTGATGGGCACTGAGCACTGATAAGCAGCACTGATAAGTGGCACTGATGGACACTGATAGGTGGCACTAATGGACGTTGATAGGTGGCACTGATGGATGCTGATAGGCAGCATTGATGGGCACTGATAGGCAGCACTGGGCACTGGTAGGCAGCATTGATGGGCACTGATAGGCAGTATTGATGAGCACTGATAGGCAGCACTGAAATGCAGCACTGATAGGTGGTATTGATGAGCACTGTTAGGTGTCACTGATGGGCCCTGATAGGCAGCATTGATGGGCACTGTTAGGTGGTACTGATAGGCGGCACTGAAATGCAGCACTGATCGACGGCACTAAAATGCAGCACTGATAGGCAGCATTGTTGAGCACTGATAGGTGGCACTGATAGGCAGCACTGATTATCAGTGTAAACAATTTACTAACATTCTTGGCAGTTAACGCCTCTCCTTTCCTTACACAGACACAGCATGGGAGGAAATGGCTGCTGATACCCAGCAAGTCTGTTTACATGTGATCAGCTAATCACGCAGTAAAGGGCCGCCATGATTGCGCTGGATGCACGTCCCAGGGGGCATACGGGGGGGGCAGACTTCTGGGAGGATATCCATGGACACCCTCCCAAAATTGGAAGCCCGGGGGTCAGATGGAAGGGGGGGGTCAGGGGGGCCCATCCTGGTTTCTTGCACCGGGGCCCTGAAGGTTCTAGTTACGCCCCGACACAGTCACAGTGCTCATACACAAAATGCTGTACCTCTCTCAGCTTGACTGTTTCTCCTGCATCTCCCAGCTGCTATATCATTATAGGCTCGGGCCTTTGCCTGTCCTGACCTGGACTGTACGGTGCGATATGCACCTCACTGCTCCCTTCACACACGGACCCCCTCGGGAAGGGTGGGGCCACTGACCTCTAACTTTGGCTCTAACATAAATGCAGCACACACCTGCACCATTAGTGTGCTCGCTTCCCAGACCACCATTTAAAATGTGGCACGGGCTAGACCTGTCACACCAGTAACACTTCTTGTAATAGAGTGCCTCCACTCTGGATGAAGGAGCACAATGGGCACCTTTGGACAGCAGTATTTTTAGTCTGGGGGGAGGGGAATGTCAGGTGTACTAGCACATTGGGCCTTGGATCACTGATGATCCACGAGAACATTTTGGTGGTCCCCAGGGGTTCTGCTGCAAATCAACATGTAGCCAATGTATACCGCCCAATGTTGTTTCCAGTGTTGTTCTCAATGCGTGCTGACAGTCAATACAGTCAATACTATTAGCGTGCATTATTACCCAATGCCTCCTCTGTAGTCCTGGCTCCTGTGAACTCAGAGGGAGGCGCCAGGTGTAGTGTAGAGAGTGGGAGGTGAAGAAGGAGGGGACTTCAAATGGCAGCACTGATCAGAGACTGTGGAAGGCAGTACAGAGCTTGAATACATGGCTGGATATGCCAGGAGGTGAGATACAATGATAAGGCTGTGTAAGGCAGCAGTGTGATGCAAAATGTTGGGGGGGGGGGGGCAGAGGGGGGAAGAGAGCTGGAGCATTGTATGTAGAAGGCAGCAGTGTGATTCAGGGGGAGGGGGCAGAGAGACAGAGCATTGTGTGTGTATAAGGCATGTAAAATTCATGTTAGTGGTCAGCGGGATTTAAAATTGGGAGTTTAGTGGTCCATGAGGTCCGGAAGGTTGGCGACCACTGTATCAGATTTAGATATACTTAGAAATTTCAGCCAAACTCCATCTCACACTTTATAAGCAGTTACAGCAAACAGGTTTTTTTCCTTTGGGATAAA
The DNA here is from genome assembly GCF_042186555.1 of Aquarana catesbeiana. Lineage (NCBI taxonomy): Eukaryota > Metazoa > Chordata > Amphibia > Anura > Ranidae > Aquarana > Aquarana catesbeiana. The sequence goes on from NC_133329.1 coordinate 337,548,734, forward strand.
GGTTTTACATAAAAACTGATCATTTTAACCACCCTTGCCAGGGGTAAGTATGTATCTCACCCCTCTAACTGCTACATCTGCAGGACAACTTGTTCCTTGAAACACAAAAGACTTACTGGCCAGATCACCAGGTGAAAATAAAGGGGATTAAAAGACTAAAAAAGAAAACTAAAGCAGCTGCCACATCTGAAAATTGGTAAGCTGCAATATAATAAATGTTTGCTGTTGGGTTTAATACCACTTTAAGTAACCTGTTTGTGGCTCATTACTGAATGAAGAAAACAATCTGTTTTAAAGGAAGTCCCAGGCATGTGTCATGAAGGGCAAGCCAGTAATCAAAGTGTCAACAGCAGAAGAACATCTGTGCACGGGTTCCCAATGAGAAGAGCCACACAGCACACGTGCATTCGCAGATGCGTGAATACCGGTGCGCGTGCACACATTGGGACACGCGCACGTTGTGACAGTTCTTTGCGCCAGATGCGCTATTTAAAGGAGACTGATGCCCAGGTTCATTGCTGTCTGGTCTACAGCATTCCCTGTGACCCCTGCTACCCGTTATTCTGAAAACCTGTTTCAGTAGACTATTGGCTTTTCCTTGACTACTCCTGCCTTCCATCTGCATCTTGTCCTGACTTTGCTCCTGTCTCTCCCTTGGTTACCTTGCTGCCCGCCTGTTACCGACTCGGCCTGTACCTCGACTCTGTCCCAGCTACTGCACTTGTTCCTGATCTGTCCGCTAGTGTATGACCTGGCTTGCCTGTACCTGTCTGTGTTCCGATCTACAGAACACCTCCTCGCTGACTGCTGAGTCCTGCCTCCAGTCAGATCCTGTCTCCAGCCTGCCTGCTGTTCCGACCATCTTCCTTGCTGAAAGTCTCTCCACAGCTTCATCGGAAGTTCCGACCAGCCCCTACATCAGTGATCCTGCCAGGCACTTGTGCCACTCTGCACTCCCAAGCTCCCTGTCTGCACTATCAGGGGTTCTCAAGTCAGAGGTGTAAGAGAGGCCTTTCCATGCATACCGGGCTCTACAATCAGGTACGTGACACATAGATATTTTTTACATAGTTACATTGGTCCAGCTTGGACCAATGTATCTATGTATACTGTATACCATACCTGTGGGATGACTCTAGCTTGAAATCCCTATAGTAGACACCCCAACTCTAGTGATCTCCACTGGCTTCCAGGTCTCATCCTGAGTGGCTGCCCCGCTGCATTGTGAACAAAGGAGGCCGGCTGCTGGGCATCATTTAAAAAATGCTTTGCATTGGATGAGGTGGAAAGCGCAATGTCACCACCTTTGCACAGCAATCAATTGGAGGAATCTCACAGGAATGATATATGCATAGTTACACTGGTTCAAGTTCAAAACCAACTATACCCGGAAGTCTTCTCCACTTACCCACCGCAATATGTATATATACATTGTGGTTTGCAAGTGGTTTACTGGTGTTATGGCTGAAGCTATCAGCCATAACCTCTATTTTTTTTTTCAGCTGCCGGTTGGCTTTCTCATGAAAGTGTTCCGAGTGGGTCATTAGCCGCTGGATCGCTTTCAGAAGCAGCAGGAGTGGGCTCCCTCATCTCCCCCCCTTCTGCCACTCGCTGGTGTCTCTCGGGCTTACTGTTTTTACTGGCATGCCCAAGAAACAGTGCCAGCTGGTTACAGAGGCAAACAGAGACCAGATCATCTCTGATTGCTTCTATGGCCTTAGAGGACCGGAGCAACATCATTTCTGGTCTAGGGCGGAAGTAAACTAATTTTCCTTTTTAAAGCAAAAGATATGTAAAGCTGCCCTCTTGAGAGTCGCAAAATAAATCCATACCCCTCTGGCTGCCCTGATCCTGACAGTCCTCTGCCACCTCTGTTTACACTTTAAAATGTTATTCTCAAAGAATGTTTTAATAGAGAAACAACTATCACATCTAAGGTTCAAACATTCAAATATGAACACTATAATCTCTATGCTCAAACAAATGAATATAATGCCTATGTGAATAGGCTACAGGAGAACAGAGGAATGACTCTTTTAAGTGTCAAGCCCCTCTCTACTGCTTCTTCACACATACATGCAGAATAGTAGATAAACAAGTGCAACTTTTGCAAACAGAAACTATATTACAATTCAACCTGCTATGACAGAGAGTTATGCAGCGTAGACACGGTCAGACTTTTCGACCGGACTTGTCCGATGGACCAAATCGGGCGGACAATCCGATCGTGTGTGGGCTTCACCGGACCTTCAGCGGACTTTTCCAGTCGCAAATCTGACAGACTTTAGATTTGGAACATGCTTCAAATCTTTAAGTCGTAACTCCGCCAGACCCAGAAATCCGCTCGTCTGTATGCTAGTCCGATGGACAAAAACCGACGTTAGAGCAGCTATTGGCTACTGGCTATCAACTTCCTTATTTTAGTCCGCCCGTGTGTACGCGTACACACGGGCGGACTTTTCAACCGGACTGGTCCGACAGACTTTCCAGCAGACTTTCGACGGACTTTTGACGGACTTCCGACGGATTTTTTAACGAACGGACTTGCCTACACACGATCACACCAAAGTCCGACGGATTCGTACGTGATGACATACACCGGACTAAAATAAGGAAGTTGATAGCCAGTAGCCAATAGCTGCCCTAGCGTCGGTTTTTGTCCGTCGGACTAGCATACAGACGAGTGGATTTCTGGGTCCGGCAGAGTTATGACGTAAAGATTTGAAGCATGTTCCAAATCTAAAGTCTGTCAGATTTGCGACTGGAAAAGTCCGCTGAAGGTCCGGTGAAGCCCACACACGATCGGATTGTCCGCCGGATTTGGTCCATAGTCGTCCGTCGGACAAGTCCCGCCGAAAAGTTTGACCGTGTGTACACGGCATTATTGTATGGGTGGACTGCAGTTCTAAAGGCTTCAGTGCAAACAAATCCCTGAAGTGGGGAGGGAGGTGCTGTATGGCAATCCGGTTAATCTTCAGCTAGCTTTAGGTGTGTAATTGCATGCAAGAAATACTGAATAATATGGCAAAGCAACTGATCCAACAGACGAATAGCAGACAATTCTTCCTGTGTAAAACACAACTGTAGATGGATTCACAGTGATCACTGACTTAAAGAGAGTAACTTCCTGTGGAACTACAAATATCAGAAGAACAATCGATGGCAAAGATGTCAATGTAGCATGTCAAAATTGGGGTTGTGACAATGTAGCACCCTGATGGTTAGGCAGAGTTGCTAGTAAATTTACCTGCCAAGTATAGTTGCCTTGGTCAATTGATAGGAGATCAATTGATTCCACCCTAATTCTGGAATTGCTGCACTTCTCTCTTCTGTCACTAGATGGCTGGGTATCTGGTGACATTAGATAAGACAAGGGCATTGCAAGGACAGATTAGGAATATATAGGGTATCTCAGCCAATGGGCAGGGATCTTCTTGGGTCCCTTGGCCTGCTGGGAGAGCCTATTCATTTGGGTGAGGTCAGGTGATCGGGGTACTGTGGCACCTGGACGGCTGTCTGGGTGGATGTGTGTTGTGCTGCCTGGGCTGCTAGGCCAGAGTTTGGGCCTATCCCAGGCATATCTGGCTCCTAGGCTATCTGAGGGCCTATCCAGAAGCAAGAGAGCAGTGTAGGGTTGGGACTGCAGCTTGCAGTCCAACCAGAAGTGACGGTTCTGCTGGCCAGAGAACCTGTCATGGTCGGAGGAAAAGGGGAAGCTGTCGCCACTAAGGGACCAACCACCTTATTACCAGGGACCACAGTGAGTAGCTTAAGCAAGTACCGGAGTAGTATTCTCACCAACCGGGGACAGTGAAGAATCTGGAAACTTCAGCAGGTGCCAAGCCAGGGACCCAGCCAGTGGGGTGACGCTTGAGGAGTATCTGAAGTGCCAAGCCAGGAACCCAGCAGGGAAGCGAAGATACCAAAGTAAGAAGATTAGAAGAGCTCGCTGGATTCAGTGGCAGTGAATCAGCAAGTCTAGTGAGAGAGACTGGGAGCTCAGTGGGCTGAGAGTCTACAAGAAGTGATTGTATAAAAGTAAAGGAGTTTGTTACAATCTGTGTTAGAAACTGTTAAAGATTGTTGCCATAGGAGACAGTGCTACTACACATGCAGATGTGGTGTCTAGCTGGATGCCTTTCCCTACATGGCTGTCTACCTGTAGATGTCTCGGAGTCTGCTAATTGACATTGCAACTACCTAAGGGTGTCCTGGTCCTAAACCCTCTCTCCCACTGTTCTGTTCAAGAGAAAATAAATCTCTTTGCATTCAAGAAGTGTCTGGCGCCCATGAATCTACCTTGCATTACACCCACTATACCTTGCAACTCACTCAATACAGAAGGATGTCAGCTGTCCTTGGTCCTGGAGGTTCTCATTAGACTAAAGGAGACCTGGGACCTTGCTACATCTGTATATACCATTATCGACTTTCCTTGAGTTTTCTGCCTGGCTACCCTACCTTCTCTCTTTGGAAATTCCCACAATCCTTCTCAGTGATTTCCACATCCCTGCTAATACAAACACTCCTGCTACTTCTAAACTTCTTAATCTAACCTCTTCATTTGACCTGAAGCAATTGGTACAGGCTTCTACTTACTCTGGAGGCAACACCCTTGACCTTGTATTCTCCTACCTATGCACTCCATGCAACTTCTCAAACAATCCTTTTCCTCTCTCCGACCACCACCTTATTAGTTTCTCTCTCCCTCTGTTTTCCACCACCTTTCTCTCCAAGCACCTAACCATCACCCACAGAAACTTTTGCAGCTTGAACTCTTCTCTCCTCTATTCTGCTACTGACCACTTCTATGACAAAATCTCTCCCCTATCCTGCCCAAACCAAGCCACTTCCATCTACAATAAATCCCTGTCCTCCACCCTGGCCAAGCTTGCTTCCTTCACTGCACGCAGAATCAGGCCTCGACCCCTACAACCCTGGTAAACAGATGACACTAAAATTCTCAAAAAATGTAGTCTCGTTCTTGAGCGTCTGTGGCATAGGACTAAGTCTCTCAAAGACTTCAACCAATACAAATCTGCCCTCCAAAAATACTATTCTTTCCTCCACACTACCAAGGAGACCTATTTTCACATCTCTTATTAACACCTTCTCATCCAATCCCCGTAAACTCTTCTCTACCTTCAACTCTCTACTTCGTCCTCCACCCACTGACTCACTCACTGCCCAGGAGATTGCTAATTACTTCAAAAACAAGATTGATACAATCCATGATGAAATTTCCACTCTACAGGTATCTCCTCCAGTTAAGACCCCATGTCAACAGGTACAACTAACACTCCCCTTATTCAAATCTGCTACTACAGACGAAATTGCTAAACTCCTTTCTAACGCCCACCTAACCATCTGTCCCCTGGACCCTATTCCCTCTCAAATACTACGGTTGCCCTCTGACTCTATCCTACACTCTCTAACCCACATCTTCAATCTCTTCCTCACCTCTGGCATTTTCCCCAATGCTCTAAAACATGCACTGGTCACCCCCATACTTAAAAAGCTGTCCTTGGACCCTACCAATCTTAACAACCTATGCCCTATCTCCTTGCTCTCCTTTTCCTCTAAACTCCTTGAACACCTGGCTTACAACCAACTGATTGACCACCTCATTAAGATTAACCTTCTTGATCACCTTCAATCCGGATTTCGCCCTCAACACTCCACAGAAACTGCTCTTTAAAAACTCACAAATGAACTACTAACTGCAAAAACCAACAGACACTATTCTGTACTCCTACTTTTGGACCTTTCAGCTGTCTTTGACACGGTTGACCACCCCCTCCTCCTCCAAAAACTTTACTTCCTCGGTCTCCGTGACTGTGCTCTTCAATGGCTCTCATCCTACCTATCCCAACGAACCTTCAGTGTCATTTACAATTCTGCTTCCTCCACTCCTCTTCCCTTCTCCATCGGGGTTCCCCAAGATTCTGTTCTTGGACCTCTTTAATTCTCAATCTACACCTCTTCCCTGGGTCAGCCTCTCACCGCTTTCAATATATTTTCTACGCTGACAACACACAAATCTATCTCTCCACCCCTCAACTCACTCCATCAGTCTCCTCACGCATCACTAACTTACTAACAGACATATCTGTATGGATGTCACACCACTTCCTCAAACTCAACTTGTCCAAAACTGAGCTTATAATATTTCCTCCTCCACGTGCCTCTTCCCCTGACTTCTCTGTCAAGAGCAATGGTGTTTATCCTGGACTCTGAACTCTCCTTTCGTCCCCACATCCAATCACTTTCCAAAGCTTGCCGCCTCAACCTCCACAACATCTCTAAACTATGTCCCTTTCTAACCAATGAAACCACAATGCTCCTGATTCACTCCCTGGTTATCTCTCGTCTTGACTACTGCAACTCCCTCCTCATTGGCTTACCTTTAAATAGACTATCACCCCTTCAGTCTATCATGAATGCTGCTGCCAGACTCATCCACCTTACAAACCGCTCAGTGTCTGATACTCCTCTCTGCCAATCCCTCCATTGGCTGCCACTCGCCCAACGAATTAAATTCAAAATACTAACAATAAGTTACAAAGCCATCCACAACTCTGCCCCCAGCTACATCACTAGCCTAGTCACAAAATACCAACCTAATCGCTCTTCGTTTCTCCCAAGACCTCCTGCTCTCTAGCTCCCTCATCACCTCCTCCCATATCTGCTTCCAGGACTTCTCCCGAGCTTCGCACATCCTCTGGAATTCGCTACCCCAATCTGTCAGACTGTCTCCACATTTATCCACTTTTAGGCGATCCCTGAAAACCTACCTCTTCAGACAAGCCTATCCTACCTTCATCTAACAACTGCATTATTTTCTCTATTAGCTCATCCCCCACAGCTATTACCCTTTTGTATAACTTGACCCTCCCTCCTAGATTGTAAGCTCTAACAAGCAGGGCTCTGATTCCCCCCTGTACTGTCTGCCCTAATGTTGTAAAGTGCTGCGTAAACTGTCGGCGCTATATAAATCCTGTATAATAATAATATATACTGTCTATGGTATATTGATATTGACCCTTGATTTTAAAGATGGAAATGGGTACAAGAGACAATGGTGTCCATATACAATGTCTATCAGACTGGGCTATTGCCCCACTCACCACCCTGGAACAGAAGATGACAATGAGGATGATAGTGATGAGGATGATGATGAGGTGGATGATGATGATGATGATCTCTCAGTAACTTGGCTCAAGGGATGACATCCGGCCTCTACCGCACCACGGCTTACACAGATCCAAAATCTTTGCAGGATGGATGGAACAGAAACAGCCTCCAGACTGCCGCTGAACAGTGAAGGGAAACTGTACACAGGCGTCACTCCCGATATCCGCTGGGTAACTCCGCCAGAGCAGGCCGCAATTCAGCTACAGTTCACCCGATAACAGATTCCCTGCATGCAGATCCACGCCGGTACCAAGAGAGCGTGAAAGGTCTCAAGCCTCCTCTCTTATAGTCTCTCCCAGCGGTCTGCTCTTCTCCATCAACCAGCTGGTAGTTGTAGTTTCAGACAATACAGCCAGAGGGCGAATCATATCTGTATAGACTACATGTCCCAAGATGCTTTGCTCTGTCTTTGATTAGGAAACAGGATAGCCCAAACTGAAACACTAGGGGCAAATGGCTCCCTCTGAACAATGCCACACAGCGTCTTCTGATTGCAGTAATATGTATATATGCAGCTCCTGGCTACAATAAAAGGTAAAGGAGAGATTTGGGGTCTCTTTGACCCCAGATCTCTCCATAAAGATGACCTGTCATCCTTATCTTGATTACAAGGGATGTTTACATTCCTTGTATTAGGAATAAAAGTGATAAAAAAAATAAAGGGACAGTGTAAAAATAAAAAACAAAATAAATAAGAAAATGAAAAATTTTAAGCGCCCCCATCCCTCCGTGCTCGTGTGCAGAAGTGAACGCATACGTAACGCACACATATGTAAACGGTGTTTGCACCACACGTGAAGTATCGCAGTGAATGTTAGAACGAGAGAAATAATTCTAGCGCTAGACCTCCTCTGTAACTCTAAACATGTAACCTGTAAAAATGTTTAAAGCATCGCCTATGGAGATTTTTAAGTACCATAGCTTGTCGCCATTCCACAAGCGTGTGCAATTTCAGCAGGTGTGGCATGTAAGGTATCCACTCGGTGTAACATCATCTTTCATATTTACTAAAAAATTTGGATATATATTGTGGGGGGTTTTCTAGTCATTAAAGTGTATTTTTTCCCAAAAAAAATTGTGTTTGAAAAACTGCTGCGCAAATACTGTGTGACATAAAAATTGCAACAAACGCCATTTAATTTCCAAGTGTCTCTGCTAAAAAAAAAAAAAAAGTATAATGTTTGGGGGTTATAAGTAATTTTCTAGCAAAAAATACTAATTTAAACTTGTAAACAAAAAATGCCAGAAAAGGCTTGGTCTTCAAGTGGGTAAAGTTTAAAGCTGAACTGAAACAATTTTTGGGCCATTTGCTATGTAAAGAATAAATTACCTCTATTGATGCTTGTCCCATGTTTGGATGCTGCTCTGTCTGTGAGCATGGTAAATCTGGTGCTAAAACTTGTATTTCTGGCATAATCATAGCAGATCGTTTGTTTCACTGAATGCAAGGCTTTCTACAGTTGGAGGGAGGGAGATCATAACATCCATCCTCCGCTCCTCCAATCACAGAAAGCCTTGCATTCATTCAAAGAAAATATATTTTTCCTGAATGGAGGAGGTGTACACTGAGAGACCTGCTATGATCAGTGTACAACCGCCGGAAATTACAAGTCTCAGAGCTGGATGATTGGCATTTACAGTACTGTGGGGGCTGATGACAGTAACAGGTTTTTTTTAGTGAATGGAATGTGGGACAGCCATCAGTAGAAGTAATTTATTTTTACACAGTAAATGGTTCAAAATATTTTTTTCCCTGGAGTTCATCTTTAAAATTATTTGCTACAAGAAAAAAAAGGTGCACGCAAAGCAGTCTGCAAAAGATTTCTCAGAAAGCTGTAGCTCTTCGAAGACTGGTGGCGCAAGCAGCTGGACAGGTATGTAGTAATTCTATGTAAGCTAGCCTTAGAGTCCCCTTAGACATTTCCAGTCATTTTTTTTTTTTTTTTAGTATTTAGAACCATGTGAATCACTGCCTTTCTGCATGCCATTATTAGATAATGAATGCTATTCTGCTGTTAACACTAGAGGTCCTCAGTCACCATACAGTAAAACCTTGGATTGCAGGCATAATTCGTTCCGGAAACATGCTTGTAATCCAAAGCACTCTTATATCAAAGGAAATTTCCCCATAAGAAATAAGGAAACTCAGATGATTAATTCCACAACAATTTATTCATAAGTCCTTCAGTTTATAGTCCATATAAAAAGATCATAGCAATGTAATAGGTTGTTGAACGAATCATCTGAGTTTCCATTATTTCTTATGGGGAAATTCCCTTTGACAGCTGTCAGTCTGCAATCGTGACCGGGAAGACTACCCTGCAGTAGAGCGTTTTGAAAGCGAAGCTTGAACCGCTGGTGGAGCGCAGCATGGAAGGGATGACGTCGACAGTGGTGCGGAGGATAATCTATGTGGACAGCTTTACCCTGGAAGCCTGCATACTTATGCCGCGTACACACGAGCGTCTGAACTCCGAAGGACTTTTCAATGGAGTTCTGACGAAACGGACTTGCCTACACACAATCCCACCAAAGTCCAATCGTTTCGAACGTGATGACGTACGACCGGACTAGAAAAGGAAGTTCAATAGCCAGTAGGCAATAGCTGCCCTTGCATCATTTTCAGTCCGTCGGACTAGCATACAGACAAATGTTTTTTCCTATAGGAACCGAGTCCGTCGGAAAGATTTGAAACATGTTCTATTTCTAAGGTCCATCAGATTTTGACAGAAAAGGACCGATGAAGCCCACACACAATCGGAATGACTGAGGGATTCGTTCCATCTGACATTTTCTGCCGGAAAATCCGGTCGTGTGTACGCGGCATAAGATGTGCCTGTTTTAATCATCAACCATGTGACTTGCTAAACATTGTACCTTCATTAAATGTAACCATATTGCTACACTTAGAGGCGCCTCTCTTCTCTTTTATACTCAGTTGTGACATGACACTACTTGTATATCAAGATATCGCTTGTATATCAAGTCAAAGTTTATTTAAAAATGTTGCTTGTCTTGCAATACACTCTCCAACCAAGTTACTCTCAAACAAAGGTTTTACTGTACCTATTAAATTCTAAAGCCAATACCTAAAGCCTTTGCTTTAAAGTATTAAAGTTTTAACTTTGCACGGTTGTGTACCACCAACACAGCCTTCCTGAGATCACACAGGCTCACCAGAATTGGACAATAGAAGATTGGAAAAAACATTGCCTGGTCTGATGAGTTTTGATTTCAGCTGCGACATTCAGATGGTAGGGTCAGCACATGTACTATTCTAAACTAACATAAAGTATGTTCCCATATCTACTCACCTGCACAGCCAGCATTCAGTTAGAACATAATCTTCTCCAAGATGATGACAAAGACTAGGTTCACATATGCCTCGTTTCCACTGAGCGGTTCGGTTCGGTTCGGTACGGTATTTTGGGTGTTTCCATTATGAAAGCGGCTCATACAACCGAACCGAATCATTCCATTCAGGGTCCTGCTTCAGATGTGGGGCCATAGAAAATAGAACAGTTCGGTTAGGGCGGAGCTACGATACATTCCACTGATTGGCTGACAGAAAACCCTCTGCTGTGCTATGCTGAGGCATTTTTTCTAAGCCCTGTATTGCCCCTTGTGGTCCCACTTGCAGTGGAAACGCTCACCAGAATAGACCGGACCATTCTAGGCCATTCAAACTGTACCGACCCGAAACCGATCCGCTCAGTGGAAACGAGGCAATATATTCGGGTTGGAAATGTGTGCATAATCGAGCTGCCAACCTGCACAGAAAAATGCTGCTCCTTAGCAGATGCTCGGGGTGCCAGTAATTCTTAATGGCACCCAAACACTTAAGCACCCCTGCGCATTTTTGCGCTGCGTGAAATTACATGCTGCCACAGCACTACGCAGTTCCATGCTGCATGTTTTTAAAAAAGGGCTAGGGGCTACTTTCCTTGCATTTCTCATGTGTACAGCAGCCCATTCAAATGAACAGACTGCTGTAGCTTAGACGAGCACACGCTAAATGTGCATCCAGACAATGCACAGATGTGAACCTAGGCAAAAGACACCAGCCAAAAGTAGTTGTTTCACAACCAGCCTCACTACAGTGCCTGCCACTGAGATCCATAATGTAGATATTCGCCAGCACACCAAGGATCTTTGATTTTACCCAAACATTTTTAATTAAAAAAAGATCACATCACAAAACAGTATAGTGCAACGTTTCAGAGTCATGTAGGACCCCTTCGTCAGGCATGTGATGTGATCTTTCTTTAATTAAAAACTGTTTGGATGAAATTGAAGATCCTTGGTGTGCTGGGGGAATATCTACATTATAGTGCATGTTCCAGTATCCAGCTGGCGGTACTTTTACAGCTCACTCCAGGAACGTGTGCGATGGGAATATGGACTCTGCCACTGAGAGCTGACACTAGAGGTAGGATATTCTCCTAAAATGTAATTCTGTAATCCTGAATACTGCAGTGTCTAACATATTCTGTGTAAATATAACCAGAAGGAAATATTGAACCCAAAAACAAAAATGTAATATATTACAGTTTACCAATCCTTAAATGTGGTGGCTGCAATAGTTTTCCTCTATTATGGGTTTTTTTTCTTTAATTTTTACTTGGTGATCCGGCCAGTAACACACTTCTTGTCTTAGGGTGTGTACATTCTGTATGGAAGGGCAATGGAGATGTCTTTGGACAGCAGCATTGGCAATCTTGGCAGAGCGTAGTGTAAAGCCAGCTGTAGACGGTTTGAATCTCAGCCGGTTCAGCAGGAACCGGCCGAGATTCGAACCGTGTGTGGGTAGGCTGAATGTACCAAGTTGATCGATCAATCTACTTGGGTACAACCAGCCTGCCAGATTCACTTGTGATTATTGGTAGCGGCTGTTATAGCTGCTAGTAATAATCACTGTTTCTTTATCGTACATCACGGGACACAGAGCAGCTTATAATCATTACTATCTGGCACATAACCCAAATAGTACTGATTATAACCTGCTCTGTGCCCCGTGATATACTCAAAAAAATGGATTTTACAGGTAAGGAGGTAGAAAAAAAAATTGAATTTTGCTCCTGGCAGGGATAGAAGTTTTACTAACTTCCTGTTGCACCTTTGGTACAGCAAGTGAAGGGAAATTTCCCCAATGGTATATAGACAGCAAAAAATAAACTTGCAGGAGTTTTAACTATTTCCTACTCTATTTAAAGGTTAAAAAAGGTTTGGGCTATACATACACTTTAAAAGTGTAAAAGTTCTTTCTTGAATGACAGCGTTTTAGATTAGGTGCATTACTGAGTGAAATGCATTCGCTGGCATAGGTTTTGATGGATGTGCACTAAATGGATGAATAAAACCTTTATTATGGTTTTTATGTAGTGCTACCCCTGCAGGAGCGGCTTGTAATTTGGGTACTTTGTTCTGCAGCTCAATTCCAAGAACACCCTCAGCCCCACTGACATATATAGTACCTGGTTGAATGAAAGTCACTGCAAGCACTTATAAGAACACGAGTATACAGACATCCCAACCTGCAAACTCATTTCAGGGAGTTGGCCAACTAACACCCCATCCCCCCACCACCCGCAGCAAAAAAAATTTTAAATAATTTTTTTAAATATTTTTTCACAGTGCTTATGGGGAAGGGGGTATGTGACAGTGGATGGTGTCAGTAGTTTTTTTTTTTTTTTAATGTATTGAGTTTTTACAATGTAGTTAGTTTTTAATTCTTTTCACAGTGCTTTTTTTTTTTTGGGGGGGGGGGGGGGTTGGCAGTGGGCAGTGTTGGTAGGGCAGGGGGGAGTGGTGTCAGTAGTTTTTTATTTTATTATTTTATATTTTTTTTAAATTCCATTTTCTAGAATCTTTTTTTTTTTTTTTTTACAATTACATTTTTTTTAATTTTTTGCATTTTTTTTTTATCAGTCTTGGTGGGCTTTGGTGAGATATCAGGGGTCTAAACAGGCTCCTGACATCTCCCCTTTGAGACAGAGAAAGGGACTGAGGACACAGATTCCCCAGTCTTTTTCTCAGCATTGAAGATGAATGGACAGAGACAGTTTACTCTGCTCAGTTATCACAGGAAAACCGGAGCGAGCGCTGCTCACTGTGTCCAATTCATAAAAGAAAGGGGCTGGTAAATGACATATTTACCGGTCCCCTCCTCCGCTCTCCATCTTGACACATCCCTTGCTGTCGGCAGGAGAGTAGCGAAGGGAAGCCAACTGCGAGGGATGGGGGGGCGGACAAGGAGGAGAACAGGCACTCAGAGGAGAATGGGGGGTGGGGGGCGGAGGAGACCATGGAGGGGGGTGGAGAAGGACACGGAAGGGGGCCAGACGAGCAGCCGGAGGAGGACACAGGGAACAACCGGGAATGATCGGTGCGGCGGGCAGAACAGCTGTAAACACCGATCTCGCTGTATAGCTTTTTAGCCGACAGCCACGGGAGGTAGAGAAGGAGAAGTGGCTGTTGGCTGAAAAGCTATACAGGGGGTTCGGTGTTCACAGCTGTGCCTCCCGCTTTGAACCAGGGGACCATCCTATAGTAATGCTGTGATTGGCCCACAGCTATCACATGATACCTGGGCCAATCACAGCACCCTGTACCATGTGATAGCTGTGGACCAATCACAGCATGCAATAATAAATCACAGCTGAATGTAGCCTATTCATGACAGTTAAAAACATTGCTGTTACATTGATCATCACTGTAACAGCAATCAAAGTAAAAAAAAAAAAATCCCTGATCACGGGCCCATAGAGTGCCACTATGGTGATACTGATTTATTCTGATGAAAGTATGTAAAAAATGTTTAAAAAAAGAACATTTTAACATACTGTCATCAGTCAGTATTCATGAGCACCGCCACACCAGTCACATGATGACGCTGTACTGTACTGGTGACAGTATTGAAAAAAAAGTGAAAAAAAAATGTTATTTAGATTCTTAATTTTCCAAAAAATTGTGACAAAAAAAATGCAATTTCAAAAAACACGCCATGCTTCTTACTAAATACCTGGGACTGTCTCATTTCCAAAAAGGGGTAATTCAGGAGATGTTTGTACTGTTCTGACATTTTCGTGCCTCAAGAAATAAGATACGCCATCAGTACATCAGGACTGATCAATTTTCAAATATATATACCACAGTTTGTAGACGCTATAACTTTGACACAAACCAATTAATATACACTTGTTGTGTTTTTTTTTACTAAAGACATGTAGCAGAATACATTTTGGCCTAAATTTTATGAAGAAATTAGATATATTGGGAGGGAAGGGGCGGTGCTTATAAGCAAATGTAAAGAAGAAGTGGAAATCTGTACGTAGATGCACTTTAATCAATGTAAATTGGTGTTTGGTGCACTTTAATTTGAGTACACACACTACACAGACACACTCCACAGATACACTATAATATACTGCAATATAATGCGCCAAACGTACAGTGACGCACAGAACTACTGTATATCTCATTAAACTTGCAGTAACGCACAGAGAAATAAATGGCGTTAAACTTGCAGTAAGACACACAGAAGTAAATGGCGCTAAACTTGCAGTAACGCACAAAACTATATGGTGTTAAACTGGCAGTAACGCACACAAAACTATATGGCGTTAAACTGGCAGTAACACACACAAAACTATATGGCGTTAAACTTGCAGTGACGCACACAGAATAAATGGCATTAAATTGGCAGTTATGCAATCAAATAGATGGTGTTCAACCATCACTACGCTGACGCTATCTGAACTGTCCCTACTCTACCTATACACTAATGTAAAGATTACTGACACAGCCTCACTACACTACACTGAAACTATCTGAGCTGTCCCTACGCTACACTAATGTATTATGAATGGCACGGTCTCACTACACTACAGTGAAACTATCTAAGCTGTCCCTACTATAGCTGCACACTATGAAAAGCTGAATGATGGTCCTCTTCACTACACTTACACTATCCCTAGACTGACACTAAACTAATATTCTACACTGAAAATTGAAGCAAAATAGCACAGTATAGCACACTAACTAACTAATAGCACCAAACAGAGCCCTGTTCTATCTCTCTCCATGCCAAAATCACACTGAAAATGGCTGCCATTGAAAGAATACTTTTATACTGTGGGGCGCAAACGAGTCATGATTGGATAAAGTCATGATGACAGTGTTCAATCATGACTCTGACAGTGCTCTGTGCCCTGATTGGCTGAAGCTTTCACTGCTTCAGCCAATCAGGGCTTGCAATGCACTGTTCAGCACTGCAATGCATTGTGGTCGGTTCGGGGGGCTGAACAAACAGTCGAACGACCCGTTTGTTTGGATGTTCGCCGAACGTCAAAACAACGAAAGTTCAGCCCGATCTTATGCTCGGGCCGAACCGTTCGCCCATCCCTAGTCATGTCATGATACCTGACACCATTACCAGCTCTTGCCACCTCTCCTGGCCTATTCCAGTGCTTTGGCACTGTACAGGTGCCACACAATGTTTTCATAGCTGGATCTCAGTCTCCAATTTTCTGCAGGGTAAATCCTGAATTGTGCCTCGAAGCGTCCTATTCTGGTGCTCTAGCACTGTAAAAATATACACAAGAGGGGGCAAACGCCTAGTTCATTACCACAAAAAAAATCTTTTAAAAGTACATAACAGTGTTATACTCACAAAATAGGAATAAAATCAAGCTTGTCTTATACAACGCTCCAACTGTTGAGGCGGTTAAAGGGGTTGTAAAGGTAAAAATTTTTTCACCTTAATGCATTCTATGCATTAAGGTGAAAAAACTTTTGACAATACCGCCGCCCCCAGCCCCCCCGTTTTACTTACCTGACACCTCGAATCTCCGCTGCTCGTTCCCGTCATCTCTATTGCAGCTCAGCCTGGTCGCTGATTGGCTGCAGTGGATGGATTGAAAGCAGCGCAGCCATTGGCTCGCGCTGCTGTCAGTCACATCCGATGACGCGGCGCGCCGGGGGGGCGGGGCCGAGTGATACAGTGAGCGGCTATAGCCGCCGGCTGTATCACGGGAGCGTGCCCGCAATAACTAACCACCATGCGAGGGAGCTCGCATTAAGGTGGTTAGTTCTTGCGGGGAGGAGCTGAAACAGCCGCCGAGGGACCCCAGAAGAGCAGGTTCGGGGCCACTCTGTGCAGAACGAGCTGCACAGTGAAGGTAAGTATGACATGTTTGTTATTTAAAAAAAAAAAATAAAATTACCTTTACAACCCCTTTAACCCTACAGCCACACGGTGGAAATCTTACGCGTTTCGGGGGACAGACCCTTTCCTCAGAGCTAACCCACACCAAGCAGTGAGCCACTATTTGAGAGTTCACACACCTCACCCAATGAGCGACTGGGCGGGGACAATCCTAACCCTCTCATTGATGCCCTTATACACTGTCCATTAAAAAAAACATGTGCGTCAATGCAGACGAGCCTATAAATGGTTAGATGGATGTCTCAAAAGGCCTTAGCCAATGCACTTAACAGGCAGACAGTGTTTATTACAAAATGTATATGTAATTATATATGTTTAATGTGACTCACTTGCTAATCAGGTCTATCTGGTGGTCTAGTAAGGGCTCCTGATGCCTCAGGTTTTCTCATCCAGACATGACCGACACAATGGGCCTCCGGGATCCCACCGCACAGACCACAACAAATGGCTGGAACACACGCTCAGGGCTGTCGAACGCAAACCTGGAATTGCGGTGCCGGAAGGACATCATCTAAAGGCCAGGCTGAGGTGAGTTGGACATTCCCAATACCATTGGACTGCTCCTTGTCAACAGTGGCGCAGGGAAAACATCAGGCCAGAAAAGGTCAGAAGGGAATCGACCAAACTCTGGCACATCCATCGATGGGCTGGCACTCTCCACCTGATCGATACACTGCTGCAATGTCCCGGCAGACTGTATATCTGTCACTCAATTTCCACAGCTGGATCTCTGCTGACAAATTTTGAATGTTTGCCGCAGGTGAAATCCTGCTTTGTGTCTCAAAATATATGGCCTATTCCAGTGCTCCAGCACTGTGAAGTTGCCACACAAAGATCCTGCAGCTGACGCTCAACTGCCAAATTTCTCATGTTTGCTCCAGAATAAATCCTGCGTTGCGCCTTCAATTTAGTGGTCTATTCCAGTGCTCTGGCACTCTAATATTTATTTCACGATAAAACCTGCCTTGTCTTTTGCCCTATATTGTGGTCTAACCAATTTGCTTACATACTGGTCAGACACTGAAAAATATTTGTGGCTATCTCTGCTAGGATTATACACTCTAATTTGTATTGCACAATAAAACTTGTCGCATCTCTTCCTCTTATATTGCAGCCTAACCAAACTGCCTCGCCTGTCCCTCCAATATTGTGGTACAACTAAGCTTACATGCTATTTATCCAAACACTGAACAATATTTGTGGCTATTGTCTCTTAGACAATGAACACGCATTTTTATTACAAATAAAAACTTGCTTTTTCTCTTTTTATTTGCTGCCTACTCAAGTGCTCATGTACTTTCCTGATAGTAGCCACTTTCTGCCAAAAACATACTAAAAATCTAACGTTATATATTGTGATGTTTGGGAAGTAATTGGGAATGCTGGCATGGGAGGGGCTACGGGGAACGTGGGGTTGTGCAATCTGTTTTGACATTTTATTTGTAACTTTTAAGACAAAACCGTATCTGCAAGTTTACAAACTATACTATCAGCTTGCATGAATATGAGCATATTAAAGTAATCCCATCTACACTGGATCTTTCAGCCAGCAGTTGGCAGAAAGACCCGGCATAAAAAAATGCTTGTTTTGGTGCATAATTATGGTGTATGGCATTTAGAAGCGTAAGCTAGTGAAGTCATTCTATTGGCTGAAATATTAATTCAAGCCACTATAGTGAATTTACACACATACACGCGCATATACATGTACTGTATGTGTGTGTTAAATATCCTTGTAAGCTCCTCTCCAAATGCATGCATGCTTAAGATTACAGATCTAAAAGCCAGAATGCGCATCGACACATTGGCTGAAATAGTTGTATTGAGTCATTTTTTTAAAAATGCATTTAAAAGCTGCATTTTTTTCTGCCCATGTGCATGAGCTCCTTAAAGAGAAGTATGAGAATCAGGGTTTTTGCAGATTTATACTTACCTAGCTGGATACAGCATCGGTCCGCTAAGAGGTTGATCTGGGTGTCCGCCCAGGCATGTGGGCATATCCCAACCATATGGTCATGATCTTGCCTGAGCCTGGACTGGTTCTGTGATATCAGCTGACAGCGGGGTTCAGCCCGCTGTCTGCTGAAAACAGGTCTCAGGAGTGCAAAACAAACTGCACTCCTGTGATCCACAGGAGAAGTAGGGCCAAAAAAACTTTGAACCTACTAATTCTTTAAAAAACTAGCTTTGGGTGTACTTCTCCTTTAAACTGTTTTTCCACTGACCAATTTGTACAATGTTGCAGACTTTAGTTTTATTTATTTTTTAAGAGTATAGCTTTTATGTCTTTTGGCTACTATTTCCACTGGTCAATTCAGGCCTTTTACTGCTTGATAAAAGAAAAAAAACAGGCACCACAGTCAAAACTAACTAAAAAAAACATTTAAAAACGCTTTTTTTTTCAAGTTGAAATCAATCAGATTGAGGTGCTGTTGCTGTATTTAGGCCAAGCTAAATGCAAAATAAGTGATGCCAGAATGCAATGTCAGTAACGCTGTCTGTGAAAACTGTACTGTTCTATAACACCACATACAGCTTAAAAGGCATCTCCCAAGCATGTAATTTAAAATGTGTTTTTTTAATGTCTCCATTAAAGCGGCATTCTTCTCACTGCACAGTATTTTTTTTTTTTACACATTTTTTTTGTTTGCTAATTTTCCCCCATTTTTGTTCCCATATTTTTTGACAATAAAGTTATATTAGCCTATTAACTTTGAAACTTGGCAGTGTTTATTATCACGATTCTTTTTTTTTTTTTTTTTTCCAAATAACAATTTTTATTAAGCATAAAGACATATATATGCATAGAACAGTAGTGTCGCTTATAATTAAGTGCAATTGGTAGACAGTCCATCCAATAAACATTGAGCTTCTGATGATAGTCATCCAGACACAGTAGTGGTATAATACATTCCATATCATCTAGGGCTGTCAACCAGCAAGTAACATCATTGGACTGAATATGTTTTAGCATTTTACAGAAAGAAAGAATATAAAGGAGGAAAGAAGGAAAGAGGGATGAGAGGGGGAAGGGGAGAAGGGGGGGGGTCTGGCCGCAGGCCTAGGGCGGGTCCTCCCGCCTGTGCCATTCCTCCCAGACCATGTCATGAGCCTCCAATCTGTTTTGTATCCTGGCTGTCATTTTCTCCATTAGCTCTATGTCCTTTATTCTGGTATAGAGGTCTGTTTGGGAGGGTGGAATCTGTTTCTTCCAATAGAGGGCTACCAGGCATCTCGCTGCTGTGAGAACATGACCTAGCAGTTTCTTGGAGTGTCGGGATATATGTAACCCAGACACACCAAGAAGAAACAATTTCGGGACTTTGGGGACCTGGACGGCCAGTAGGCGATTCAACAATAATTGCGTTTCCGTCCAGAAAGGAGCTATTTTGGGACATGACCAGTAGATGTGATATAGGGTCCCCCTGTCCTTCATGCACCGCCAACATCTATCCGAACTAGATGGGAAAATGGTGTGGAGGACATCAGGCGTCATATACCAGAAGAAAAGAACTTTGTAGGCATTCTCTTTGTACAATGTGCATAATGAGCTTTTAGCCGCCTGGGTCCAAATCGTCTTCCAGGTAGATTCCGGGATCTCCTCCCCCAAGAACCTCTCCCAGCGGGTCATGTACGGATGTTTGCCGTGGTCTGTGAAGTTGTAAGAGTTCAATATCCGATAAATATCGGATATTAGCCCGCGTCTGGTCGAGCCTTCCAACATCAGTCCCTCAAAGGGCGATGGGGCCGAGAGCTGTAGATTCGGGGCGATTGATTGAGCGTAGTGCCTAATCTGCAAGTATCCATAGAACACTTGCCTCGGTAAATCAAATTTTTTCTGGAGTTCTGTGAAGGACAGCAATCTGCGCGTGCATGGGTGCACCAAATGACCAAAGTGGAACAGATTCCTCGTCGCCCACGGATAAGACATCTTGTGAGTAAGACCTGCAGGCAGCTTGGGGTTGTAGAGGAACGATGTGAGGAGTGAGCTTTCTGAGCGTAGCTTATAAAGCCGTGATAATTTACGCCAAAGTGTACTAAGGTGGAGCATGGGGCCCAAAAGTTGAGTGGACCCCACCTTCACCTCCGCATTCCACAGCATGCTGTTTGGGTGGACTGGGGCCATCCATAGTTTTTCTATTTCTGTCCACTTATTATATGAGCGTTGTGTGAACCAAGAGGCCAGGGTTCGCAATTGGGTGGCTTGGTAGTATTTAGTTAGGTCAGGGAATGATAATCCGCCGTCTGATCGCGCCGCTGTCATGACTGATTGTGAGATTCTGTGTCTTTTGTAATTCCAAATAAATCGTGTTAAATCCGCTTGGAGTTTTTTCAGCTCCGCTAGTGGTATTGGGATGGGGAGAGTTTGGAATAAATACAGCAGCTTCGGCAAGATAACCATCTTAACAGAAACTATCCTCCCTAGCAGGGAGATATGATGAGCCTTCCATTTTAGTAGAAGGTCCCTTATGGTTTTAAAGAGAGGAGGATAATTGGCTCGGTATAGGGTGGAATAAGAGGGAGTTATCTGTACTCCCAGATATTTCAGTGATGATGTCTTCCAATGGTAGGGGAAACAGTGTTGTAAATGTTGGGTCTCCTGTGTTGGAATATTGATTGGTAGGGCTTCTGATTTAGCTGCATTTATCTTATATAAGTCAAGTTCGGCGTGCAAATTAGGGAGTGATAATATCACGATTCTTTACACTAGGTTCACATATATGCGGCTGCGGTTGATGTGTTTTTTTCTGGCACGTTTTGTGTTTTAAAACATTTGATTTTGATGCATTTTTGCATGCAGTTTTCATGTCTTTTGCGTTATTTTTCTTCTCTTTAACATACTATGAATAGCCAGTAGTTAAAGAGCAAGTGGCCGCGGTGTGCCAGGGGCATGTTGGTTTGACGACGTCACAAGGGGGCTGGTGACGTCAGAACCTCACCACGCCCCTTAGTTAGGAACTGTCAGATGGCAGAAACCTTCGGTGGGAGTGGACCGGTTTTTGGTTTTCTTCGGGGGTTGGTGGTGGCGGCGTGGTTTGTGATTGATGATGGACTTACTTTGGGGGATATTGTTTTTATTTTTTTTAATGAAGGAATTGTCAAAAACTGCCTACTGTCACTTTTTTTTACACTGCACCTCTTTTTTAGTGAATGAGTAGGGGTACTGTGTATCCCCTACTCATTCACATGGAGGGGGTGGGAAGAGGGACAACCAGGCCTGGGTTGTGGGGAAGAGGCCCTTGTTCCCATTAACATGAGGACAAGGTGCTTTGGGGAGGGGGCAGAAATTCAAACCATGTATGGCCAGCCTTAGTGGAGTGCCACTAGTACTAATCAGGGCTGATCATGCAATTAGTACCAAACCCAAAACAAGATATGGATCCAATTTAGACTTTGTGCACATGACCATGAAAAAGGCAGTACTTGTTGTAATTCCCTAATGCAACAACCCTTACAATTGTGCTTCTAAATTGTTGAAGATCTTGATGATCATACTTGAGTACTGACATAGACACTGGTGCTGAGTAAACATGCAGTTCCACTGACTCAGCTGACACCCCTGGTTTAGTCTATTCTTGGGGTACCGTACCTTTTCCTTTGTTCCTGAGGAACCCATATAAATCATTAGCTGTGTCTACACAAAGGGTCTCAACCTTTGACCAAGTAGATAACAAGTTGCTTTAAACCTGGTATTTCCATTGTAAAATGACATGGTCTCTCTCAGTCTTCAGGGTTCTGCCATTTGAGATGGGGCCTTATTTGTGTCAACAAAGGGCTCCAGAAGGACAAAGGAAATTATATAAACAATAAAGCCAATACTTGCAAGTGATAAAGGGCATACTGTATCTCCAAGCTTCTGAGATGAGAAAGAAGTGCACCTTTAGCACACAACACCACACCCTAAACTTTTCACCTCTACTTTTCTTTTATATTAGCATTGAAAAGTTTATTATTACAAAGAACATTGGCAAGAAAATTGTGTATTTATTTAGACAGATCTCCACAACAGAGCTAATACAGGAACATACTGTATGAGGAGAGAGAAGCTGAATGTGGTTCAAGAAGAGTGACTATCTCCCAGGAGAGACAGTTGAGAGCTATGACAGAGTACCTGACCTTCACTACAATATTTGTAGTGTAGATACTTTAAGTCAGTTTCCCCTTTTTTGAATGTTGGTAGATATATGAAGCTGTTTATTAGTATTACTCCCAAACATTTTTCTTTTTACAGATACTGCTGGAAGAGTGTTCCAGGTGCCACATTTCCTGCTCAGAGCAGCAGAAATTTTTTTTGTGCAATAAAACATTTTCCACGTAAACTATGTCAAAGAAGGTGCCAATATTCTATTAGTTATTCCCTAAACCTTGAGTAACACACTTTATTTACCCTGGTAAACCACACCCTTATAGCTGTCTGCAGTGCTTGTTTCATTTTGAAAGTCCACAATGCTCTTCTGTGATTGTAACCTGCACAGCTTGTACAGCAGATGTACACACCACTGGGAACAGATCACAGAACTTCTGTGCGCCATGCTGTGAGGCTGGCAAGGTCTAGCACTCATTAAGAATTGATGGTGTTCTGAGCAATACAAAGGTGCATTTTCCACACACTACGGAGATCTACAGGCTGGTATCACAGCATATATATATATATATATATATATATATATATATATATATATATATATATATATATATATATATTAATATATATTGAGGTACAAGCCATTGTCTGACCTGGACATATTACTTTTTTTACTTTTTGCATTAATTTTACCAGGAAAGTCATGTGCCAGTCAGCAAAATGTATCAAATAGGAAAAGAGAATAAAGGAAAAAACACAAGGTGCCACATTTATTAAAGTAACTTAACTGACAAATGCTTACTAGCCCTTGTTAGTCAATCATATTATCCCTGATTCATTTTCTTACCTAGCATCAGTCTGGATGGTTAACACCTGACAGCATACCGATTTCTTATACCAAAACTCTTTATTAAATGAGGTCCAGGGCTAATTTATAAAACCTTGCGCAAAGGGATATTGAAACTATATATATCTCAAATCTAGGATTTAGCTTTGTTTGCAAAAAGGCCTATTTTGCAGTTTTCTTCAGTCAGCTCCAATCTACATTAAAACTAGAAAATGACTGTTACCCATAGTAACAACTACATTTCCAGATGTCTTATTCCCTGTTGTGAAAGTAGGATCACGTGTCCTCATTTTCCACAGCAGCAACTGCAAACGCAGTAGTGTGAACAAGGCCTAAAAAGGTTTCTCATCCCCCCCCCAAAAAAATAAAAAATAAAAGTCAACGCTGCTGACTTTTAATAAAAGGACACTCACCTGTCCAGAGATCCAGCACTTTCTCCACCTTGGCTGATTCTTCACTGGTCTTCAGGTCCCCAGTGCCACCATGCTAACTGTAAAAACCGGCTGTGTCTCCACTGCGCAAGTGTGAACAGTGCTGCACCCTGTATATGGTCCTGTAGCCTCCTTGGATTTGTGAAGTGTCCCAAGATGCTGTGGGCAGAGGCGGGGGGGGATGGGGGCAAACTTCCGTCCGCTCAGATCGCCTAGGTAATCTGGGTGGAAGTGGGAGTGGGTACCTGTCAAAAAGAAGAACTTCCCTACAAAATAAATACAAAATAGGAGGGTTGATTGAGGGTTTCACTTTGTTGCACTGTACACTTAATAAATACTATACATTTATTTTGTAGGGAAGTTCTAGTGTACACTTCATTACTATACTTGTGTGTTAACACAGTACTTCCAAAGTACACTAACCTTTTTAGGATTTTATAGTTAAAGTAGTATTAATCTCTCAGCTTATTTTCTTAGTTGAACACATTGAGCACAATAAAATAAACATTTCCTAGTAAGCCGTGTGTTAAAGTTTTTACTCCAGCCATTGCAGTTTATAGTTTTCAATGCTGCTGGCTCCTGCTTTCTGCCACTTACCTGAGTTTCTGGTCTCCAAGGAAGAGTTATCAGTGGACAGTGCAGTCTCCACTCTGTCAACTTGGAGAAGGCAGGGTAGCTGATGAGCGAGGAGCAAGGAAGTGCCTTGGGTATGGCGCTGTGTGTTTCTATTGATGCACACAGTGTAGTGATATATAACTCTAGTCCCTGCATGCAAGGGTGGCTCCATAAGAAGCTGCAAAAGAAAGGAGCCACACCTAAACAGAGAACGTAGGGCGGTAGCCATGGCACCAGCTTAAAGTATGTGATTTAAAGAATATGTCTATACAACATTTCATATTCCTGATATGTTCCTGCTGTGCCATGTACTTTTATGAAAATTTATTTTATTCTCTTTGTATTGCTTTGTGTAAAATACTTGGTGTTCCTGCCAGTCTACCCGCTTTTCTAGTAAAAACTGACCACACTAGGGTGGGAGCATAGCATGGTCAGTTCTCTAGCTGTGCTGGGAACTCAGCCTGCTCTCCTCTAATGATCAGGCTTGTCCTGACATGCCCCCTCTGCACAGCCATTCACTGGGAAGACCACTGTACTGCTGTCTCTCCTCCCCCTGTTCGTATGCAGCTGAGAACAGAGGTTATGTGAAGGGGAAAAAAAAGGTACTTCTAATGTTTTTTTATTTGTATGCACAAATATTTTGCCTTTCGATTTTACACTGAATGGGTTGTTTTGGGTTTACATATATTTAACCACTTCAATACTGGACATTCTTACCCCCTTCCTGCCCAAGCCAATTTTCAGCTTTCAGTGCTGTCCCACTTTGAATGACAATTGCACAGTCATGCAGCCCTGTGCCCATATGAAATTTTTATCATTTTTTCACACAAATAGAGCTTTCTTTTGGTGGTATTTAATCACCACTGGGTTTTTTATTCTTTGCTAAACAAACGAAAAAAGGCCGTACATTTTGAAAAAAAATATATATATTTCTTTGTTTCTGTTCTAAAGTTATGCAAATAAATATATTTGCTTCATAAATACAGGGCAAAATGTATTCTGCTACATTTCTTTGGTGAGAAAAATCCGAATCCATGTATATTATTTAGTCTGTAGGAAAGTTATAGAGTCCACAAGCTATGGTATATATATATGAAACTGGATTAATACTGATGTACTGACAACTTATCTCATTTCTTGAGGCCCAAAAATGCCAGAACAGTACAAATATCCCATAAATGACACCTTCTTGGAAAATAGACAGCCCCAGGTATTTAGCAAGAGGCATGGCACATTTTTTGAAGTTGTAATCTTTTGTTACAATTTTTTGCAAAAATTAAGAAATTTTTTAAAAATTCACATTTTTAAATTTTTTTTTACATACTGTCACCAGTGCAGTACAGCATCATCATATAACTGGTGTGGCAGTGAGCAGGGACTCTGATTGGTGACAGTATGTTAAAAAAAAATATATATTATTTTTTATTTATTAATTTGTTTTAGTTTTTTTACATACTGTGACCAGAGCTGCGTAATACAGTGTTACCACAGTAGCACTGTACAACTCTGAGGAGGTGATCAGGATTTTTTTTTTTTTTTCACACTATATTTATTTAAAGATGTGAATTTCACTTTTATGAGCAAGCATTTTTACTGAATGAAATAGATTCATTCAATGTGCTTTGTTGTACTTAGCTGTAACTGGCCACAGCTAATCACATGGTACAGATGGGCTGTGATTGGCTCTGTCTGTACCATGTGATCACCGTGACCAATCCCAGAAATCAACACAATAGTACACAATGAATGGCATGAATCAAATCCATTTATTGTTTATAACTGTCATGTGATCTGCTGTGATTGGTCACAGTGATCACATAGTACAGACAGCAGGCCGGTACACCGATCTGGCACCTGCTGTGTCCACCTATGACAGATGGAGCCAGAGGGCGGGCTGCTCCTGGGGAGGACGTCATATGATGTTCATCATGTCCACCTTAAACAATAGGGCTCCTGCTAAGGCGTCATTTTACAATGGCCCGGGTGGGAAGCAGTTAAATCAGCTGCTTAAAATCTGAGGGTTAAATATCACTTTAAAGTGGAACTGAACTTAAGAAGTAAAGATTTCCTTTGTTGTAGGGAGCATTTATACATATCAATGATGTCTAAGCAGTATTTTGAAGGATACCTTTTTCGTCTAGAATTTTTCCTCAATAACAGCCATGTATTTGGGGGGTGAGGGCCAGCCACTAAATATTCTTTTTTGTGTTGAACATTGCAACAGTCTGACAGGCAGGAGCAGCACTATAGTGCTAGTGTCATAGGCACTGCTGTGCCATTTCTGCCTGTATGACAGAAGTAATCTGCTACCAAGGGGAGGCTCACTCCGGCTCCAGTTATGTGATAGCCAAGGGGAGGACTTACTCTGAACTTCCACTAAACCAAAGAGAAATCTGTACTGAGGAGTTGGGATAGAATTATAGAATTCAGGGCCTGTACTGGGGGGTTGTTTGTACTGAGGGGGAGTCGGTGTAAAGGGGGGTCTGTACTGAGGGCTTAGATTAGGAGGGGTATCTGTAATGGGGGATCTGGGGGCAGTACTAAAGTGTTAGGCAGGGGGAAGGGTCTGTACTGAGGTGGTGGGCTGAGAGTAGGGATCGAGGGCTGTGGAGACAGATCTGTACTGGGGGGAGATTTGGGCTGTTGGTTGAGATTTACACTCTGGGAGATATGGGTTGGGGGGCGAGGGGTTTGTACTGGTGGGGGTCATTTTTGTTTCTATCTTGTGCACTGGTGTGTGCATTACGCACTCTTGAGCCCTGCACTCTGTTATGCACTTCTAAGCCCTACACTCTGTTCATTGTGCAATCCTGAAAGTGTAGGTACACAGTAAGCACTCTGGCATGTGTGTGCTGTGTATAGTGAGCAGGCAATTCACCCTTTAAGCATACTGACCTACATCCTTCTCCATCATACCTCAGTAACTGGCTAGCCTTAGTAGCACACTAGCAGTATCAGACCTCATAACCACACAAGCCCCAGTGATCCAGAGGAATATAAAGGGACTGTTTCCACACTCAGTGTCAGTACACCTGGACCTATAAGTACTGGGCAAATTGCCAAACCATTCTTATGGCAATTTGGCTATAGGTGTAGAGACCCAACCAGTAATATGATATATGGATGGCTGTGTGCCATCCTCGGCCATGACCTTTATTGGTTATACAGAAATCTGACCCTAATATGACTACAATCACTGTATGCAGTATTAAACAAAAAAACTCTTCTGCCCTTGCTCATTACACCACTACAAATTGACAATTGCATAATACAGTAACCCTTACCTGGTCAAAAATGATTCTAAGATAACAACACTGCTGACATGGTGCTCTAAAGTACCTGTTTTCTTCTCCAAAGCCTTTGTCTCTGTTAGGTCATAGGCCAAGGGACTACACCAGTGTTAATTTAGTTGACTAAAACATTTTAGTCGACTAACTCAATACCATTTTAGTCGACTAAAATACAACTAAAACTAAAATGGCATTTTAGTCAAAAGACTAAAATGAGTCTAAAACTAAAATGCTATTTTAGTCAAAAGACTAATGCCCCGTACACACGATCGGACTTTCCGACAACAAAACCATGGATTTTTGTTCGAAGGATGTTGGCTCCAACTTGTCTTGCATACACGGTCACACAACAGTTGGCCAACAATTACGAACATAGT
Source organism: Aquarana catesbeiana (assembly GCF_042186555.1). Classification (NCBI taxonomy): domain Eukaryota; kingdom Metazoa; phylum Chordata; class Amphibia; order Anura; family Ranidae; genus Aquarana; species Aquarana catesbeiana. Next base: position 337,576,799 of record NC_133329.1, read on the forward strand.
GACATACAAGACGTACGTGATATCTCCATTATGAACGCTAGTTTTACACCACTGGGCGCTTTCGGCTCGTACTTGATTCCGAGCGTGCGTGAACTTTTGTGCGACTGACTTGTGTACACACAATCAGAAAGTCCGACAACAAACTTTTGTTGGCGGAAAATTTGAGAACCTGCTAGCCAACATTTGTTGGCGGAAAGTCTGACAACAAATGTCCGATGGAGCATACACACGGTCGGACTTACCGCCAACAAGCTCACATCCAACATTTCCCGTTTGAAAATCGTGTGTACGCAGCATAAGACTAAAACTAAATCAAAATATGCTGCCAAAATGAACACTGGTCTACACAGGTACCCCCACTTATCAGCAAGATGAGATTCAGTGCCCCCTCCCCTTCTTTTTTTCCTGGTGGTAAACCCCACTCTCTCTCTCAAATACCAGTGCCCATACTGCCCTCTTCAGCATTTGACAGCTAAACAGGAGAGGGGCTTAATCACAATTTTGGAAAAATTTGAATCCCCATGTGCAGCCTGGTCCTAGGATCCGGTGGCTCCACAAAAACGGATCAGACCAAAAACTGACAAATGGTCAGTTTTTCATCCGTTTTTGCATTGGTAGTGGATTTAAAAAAACTGATGAGCACGGATGAAGAACTGATGAAAAACTGATGAATACTTCATCCGTTTTGACGTGACTGAACTGATGAAATGAACGGTCCGCATGTGTGAAAGGGGCCTTAAGGTTTTTCACCCTAATGCATTAAGGTGACAAACATTCTGTGCTGCAGCTCCCCCCCAGACCCCCCCTTTTTCTAAGCTGAGCCCGATCCAGCGATGTGCAGGAGCGCAGTGGCTCCAGCCGCTGTCGCTTTCCTCATTGGACAGATTGGTAGCAGCAGGAGCCATTGGCTCTTGCTGCTGTCAATCATATGCTGTTGCAGAGGAGCGGGGGGGTGGGGTCGAGTCCCACTGTCTGTGTCAATGGACACAGCAGCGGAACTCAGGAGCGAGACTGCTCCAGTGCCCCCATGGAAAGCGGCTTTCCATGGGGGCACCGGATGAAGAGGAGGGGCCTGGAGCGTCGGCGGGGACCCCAGAAAAGGAGGATCGGGGCTGCTCTGTGCAAAACCATTGCACAGAGTAGGTAATTATAGACATGTTTGTTATTTAAAAAAAATTAAATAAATTGAATGTTTACAAACAATTTAACCCTTGGGGAGTATCTCACCAAAAAAGAATTGTCTGTTGCAGGGGTTGCCTAAAACTTGTATTTCAGCGCAGACTTCTGGGAAAATCAGGGAGCCGATTACGCAAGCAGGAAATGATGTCTCTGAGGGTGTTCTGTATACCTAAAGTGTACAGAATGCCTCCAGGTTGCCATTGAATTTTACAGAAAACTACAGCGGCTGCAGATTAAAAAGGAAAGATCATTTTAATGACAGTAAATAACAACATGGCCTATGTAGCAATTGCACATGCTGTATTGTTTTTTTTAAATATTTTTTCTACAAATGTGAGGTTACCCTTTAAGTGATGTGTTCAAGTTTACTTTAATAGGTCTTACAACAATATTAACATCAGTGAAAATTAATGATTAATATTCAATACTAATTATGCTTTTAAATACAATGTTTTTTTTTCAAAACAAACACACACAGCACACACATACACACAAACTCACATACAGACAACACACCACATACACACACATATAAACACATATACAAACACACATATAGACAACACACACACAACACATACACACACACACATATAAACACACATAGAGACGACAACACACACCCAAAACAAACATAACACACATACATACATACACACACACACAACACACATACAAACACACATACAGACGACAACACACACACAAAACACACACACACAACGCACATACATACACACACACACACACAACACACACACATACATACAACACACACACAAATAACCTAAGCTAAGCTACTACCTTTATCTTGACCTTGGCAAATACTATTCCGCAGCGTGGCTCTTACATCAGTGTAATATTTTAAAGGGATGTATTACTGACAAATGACTTAAACTGAACTCAGATTTTTGCCTGTGTATAAACACGCATCTTCCTGCTTAAATAGCATTTAAAATAGAGGATTTTTTGCGTTATTAAGTTTGTTATTTTCTGGGCAAACTCAGTTATGGCAATCATTTTAGAACATTAAAAAAAAAAAAAAAACCCTCATCACAATAGGTATTAATTGATGCGTATGTAATGCAGCTGTAATAAAATATGCTGCTTGATTAGCAAAACAGGGAAAGCAAATGTTTCCCAAGAGGTTCTGCGTCGGCTGACGTCTGCCGCCTTTACAAATCCCCTCCATCACCCCACCTCTGTATCACTTGGGCCACGCTCCCTCTGCCCATCTGCTCCAGGCATGGATCTGCTCTCCAAATTGCTAACTCACCGTTTATTAGCACATTTCACTAATGCACACACAGAGAGTATTGATTTTTTTTTTTTTTTGCAAGCTGTAGACCTTGATGCCCAGGAAATAACAATAGCAAGGGCAAACTCTATACCATGAAGAAGGGCCAACCATAGATCAGCACCGGCGCTGTCCACTGACCACTGTATGTACACTGGATAGGAAGACCATGCATGCCCCTATCATTGACTACAAATATCCCACCATGCACCATTCACTGGTTCATTAGCATGCACTGGGAGACAGGCTATGCAGAACAGCAGTCACATCATGCATCCACTACAATACACGTGAAGGTACCTTTTATCAAGGCAGGCAATCCACTCTGCAGAGGAGGAAGAATGGGAAGCGTGTGCAGCAACCATGTTTGGAGCAATGCCAGCTCAGTCTTGCACAAATCTGCCTGCCCAGCTTCCAAAGTACAATACTAGGACCAGTTTCTCAACTAGAGCTTGTTATATACAGATCACTGATCATCTGCAAACTGGAAGCAATGCTGAGCCCACCCTACTCCTGTATAATCACATGCTATGAGCAGCCCAGCAGCAGAGAGGCTTGTCGCCACCGCAGACCCTGTGCACTGGCTGAGCTTGTACTCTACTGGAGAGATAGGAGGGGGAGGGGTGGGCTGAGTTACAGCAAGCATTGGCTACAGCACCTCACATAGTACAATCTTTCCCACTATGGATACAGAAATACAGCTTTGCATTTTTTTTTCCCCATCAGCTGGCAGACACCTTGGAAGCTAGTCATTTATTGGTGTAATAAGACACCTGTACTTAGCAACAAAGTATGCTTCTTCTGAATGTCAATAGGTTTATGCTTTACGCTTTGAGGGATTATTGTGTTTAATTAGCATCATATTTTTATTACAGTATTATGCAGTATATGGCCATTTAACTTTATAGTTCGAAATTAAAACTAGCAAGCTTGGGTGATTAGGTCTAGGTTTACACCCGGGCGTGTGCTTTTCATGCATTTCTTGGTGCTTTTTGCAGCACATTTTCACTAGGGTTGCCACCTTTTCTTCAAGTCAAACCCGAACACTTTAGCGGCGCACAGGAATTTTTTTTTATATTATAAACTATACATATATTTTGCTATTAAATAACATTTCTAATCATATGAAGTTAACAACAAGAGTCCCCCCCTTTACATCAGAGTCCACAGAGTTCCCCTTTTACATCTGAACTTTGCAGAGTTCCCTTTAACTGTAAGGGGGGACTCTGCAGACTCTGATGTAAGGGACAACTCTGGGGACTCTAACATAAGGGATCCTCTGGGAACACTGATTTAAGGGGGAACACTGAGAACTCATGTATGTAGAAGACTCTGATTGAAGGGGGAACACTGGGGCCTCTGGTATAAAGGGGAATTCTGATGTAAGGGGTGCTCTGAGAACCCTGATTTACCTTAGTGTACTCACTCAGAGGCAGGAGATAGAATCACAGACAGGAATGAATGGTGAGCTCACTCACCCCTTGGCAGTCAGCACCTCTCACCCAGATGTGTCTGAGGCGGCTGGACTTCAAATTTCCAGCCCGCACTTTCCTTTTCTAAGGAGTGTGGGCAGACACAGAGGGGTAGGGGCTGGTGAAAGAGGTGCAGATCGAGCCCTCTCTCCTCTCCCATGTTTGGGGTAGGGGGGATTGTTAGTGCTGGCTTTGGACAGGATGAAAGAGAGTGTAACAGACACACTCAGCTTAGACAAATGCAGTCAGCAACCCCGCCGGGAAGAGCCATAGTCCAGTTTGAGTCATGTGTCCGGGTTTCAGACATATGATTCCAAACCCGAACTGTCCGGGTGAATCCCGAACAGGTGGCAACCCTAGTTTTCACACGTATTTAATGTAATTTCTAGCTTCATACATTTTTTTTTTTTTTTTGGAGGAGATTAGTTGTTAAACTCAAAACCCTTCCCAAAACACATCAAAATATGCATGCGCATGCATTTTTCATGCACTTTGAAGTCTATGGACCCAAAAACGCATAGTCCTGCGTGAAAAAGTCCTTGCATCTCATAGCAAGTCTATGGACCCCAAAACGCAGTGCAGGAAACTGCATACAGATGAATGAGACCCATAGAAAACCATGTTACATTGATTGTCAAGTGTTCCTGCGCTTCTGAAAATGCGCTAAAAAATGCACAGAAGCTAAGTTGACCTATATTCGATTCATTTGAATGGGCTGCTGCACCTGCGGGAAACATAAGAAAAAGGTCCCCGCACCTTGTTAAAATCGCAGTTGCACGGAAAACGCATGGTGCTTTTGCACCATGTGGTTTCCCACAGCCAAAGACATGCTGCACTTTCAGATGCGTGGGAGTGTCATTAAGAATCTAATGCTAGCCATACACCAGTCGAAAAATTGTTCAAACGCGTTTCCAAAAAACGAACGGGTTGTGAGTTGTGAGAGCAAACAATAGTGACATCACGTAATAACTGAATTTTGAACATTAAATCATTCAGTGGACATAAATAAATCAGATTTTCGTCCATTTTGTTACATATGTGTCGAAATAGCAAATAGCTTAATTTTTAACGGGCAAGAACACATTAACCTTTCAATTTATCGTTCATTCTACAGAATTTTCCAACATGTTCCTTTGATTTTTCATCTCTGAAAATTTTAAACCGATTTTCCATTTGTGCCCATTAACTGGACGAAAAACGAACAATTGGTCCAAATGACAGATTTTCAAACGACTTTTCGGCTAGTGTATGGCCAGCTTTAGGATTATGTATCACATAGTAACTTGGTCTGAGACTTGTTTAGGGCCGGTTCACACCTGAATCGCACAGGATCACGGGCCGCGTACCTGTGCAATTCCTATGTGCGGTGTGATTTTCAGACCATTCATTTGAATGAACTGAACTCACACTCGATTGCAACAAGTGTAGGGCATGCACTACTTTTCTAAAACACATTGCCCTGGATCGCATGGTACTGCTGTACCATGCGATCCAGTGCTGCAGGCAAATGCACTTTGTGTGCAATCTGCGTTTGTAGTGTTTTTAGGATTAATTTGACACCCACATCAGATTTCATACTCAGTGCATTTTGAACACAGTGCGGGAAACGCGTGCGGAATGTGAGCATCCTGCACTGAATTCTAGTGTGAGCGAGTCCTCAGAATAGTGGAACTTTACTCTCCCAATTAACATTGATTATTTTTCATTCTCATGCTGCTAGCATTAGTAAACAGATAGGAAAATATATATATTTACTTGTTTTACTTTTTTTTTTTTTTTTTTTTACATTTCTTCAGTTACTTCCTATTTTTTGCCTAGGCAAATGATGTCATACATCCCAAGATTCTTCAGGAGGGGAGGAGAGGAGAACAGGAGGAGAGGAGGAGGAGTTTTCTGAGCTAAGCACACTGCATGCTTGAGCTAAGGGCAGATGGATTCCAGGAAGTAAATGCTACATAAATCATTTGCCCTTACGAAAAATGGCCATGGCCAAAAAAAGGTAGGGGGTGTTTTTCAAAGTGATTTCTCAACCTAAATAAAGCATGGAGACATGGATGGATGGGAGAGTTTGATTTGAATATGCTTTGAATATTAAAAATGAATTAAATAGCGTTTTCGGTTTGTGGTGCTCAGATACAATGAAGATCCACTTTAGTTCTTCATTAATGTTTGCTTCAACATGCAGTACCCACTGAAGGTAACCTCTGCTAATGTGACTTTTTATTTATCATATGCTAATGCTAAAGTGGAAGAAAAGCCTATGTTGAACTATTCTTAAAAATGTTCCCTCCTCCCCTCCTCCTACCTAACCTGTATAAAAAAAGAACAATGTACTTACATATTTCAAATCCGCTCCAGGCTGGTCCTGTGGGCCTGCAGCTCTGGCTCAGGGAGTGCTCGACAATGGATGGAAATTCCTGGAGCTGTGATGTCACCCATAGCCTCCCATAGCCTAGACCTTGTCAGTGCTCCTTCTCCCATGCAGCAGCCACTCGCTGAAACAGGGAAGGCAGAGCTGCGGGATCACATGTCCAGACACAAGCGGATTACAAATCAGTAAGTACACAGTTCTTTTTTTATACAGGTTAGGCAGGATAGGTGGGTGAGGGGGAGTTTCTAAGAATACATAGTGCTAGTTTTTTCTTTCTCTTTATATTGCCCAAGTTTTGTGACAGGGTCACTCTGATAGTTTGCATTACACATGAGAGTAGTAAACCACTTCAATACAGGGCATTTTCACCCCCTTCCTGCCCAGGCCAATTTTCAGTTTTCAGCGCTGTCGCATTTTGAATGAAAATTGCGCGGTCATGCAACACTGTACCCCAATGAATTTTTATCATTTTTTTCCCCCACAAATAGAGCTTTCTTTTGGTGGTATTTGATCACCTCTACGGTTTTTATTTTTTGCGCTATAAACAAAAGAAGAGTGACAAATTTGAAAAAAAACACAATATTTTTTACTTTTTGCTACAATAAATATCCCATTTTTTTTTCTTTTAAAAAATAATTTTTTCCCTCAGTTTAGGCCGATATGTATTCTTCTACATATTTTTGTTAAATAAAATTCGCAATAAGCGTATATTGATTGGTTTACGCAAAAGTTATAGCATCTACAAAATAGCTTTATGGCATTTTTATTATTTTTTTTTTTTTTAGTAAATGTGGTGATCTACGATTTTTAATGTGACTGTGACATTGCCACGGACACATTGGACACTTTTGACACTATTTTGGGACCATTCACATTTATACAGCAGTCATTGCTATAAAATGCACTGATTACTGTATAAATGGCACTGGCAGGGAAGGGGTTAACACTAGGGGGCGATCAAGGGGTTAAATGTGTTACCTAGTGAGTGATTCTAACTGTAGGGGGATGGGACTCACAAGGGTAGGAGACCAATCAGTGTTCCCCTGTACTGGGAACTCACGATCGGTCTCCTCTCTCCTGACAGAACGTGGATCTGCGCAGTAGGATTGGGCGGAAATAGCCGAAGAGGAACAGCTGAAAATCAGCTGTACACGGCGCCTGTAAGAGGGCCCCTCGCGGGCTTGCTTCGCTCGCCACGCTTCGGGCACGGCCTCGCTTCGCTCGGCTCTTTTAGATTCCCCCTCTAGGTCCACTTGGATGGTGGGGAAGGAATCTAGAACCAGGGCGCAGGCGCCGTGTACAGCTGATTGAAGCGTTTGAGCTTCGGCTATCTCCGGCGGCTGACAGTAGTTGGTACTGCGCAGGCGCTGCGCCTGCGCAGTACAGGGGGGAACTTATCCGCCGAGGGAACTTTCTCGGCAAGACACCGGCTCTGTTACCAGCAAGCTGCAGGTGCCCGGCGGACATCTAGATGGCCCAGGACGTCATATGACACCCACCCAGGATGGGAGATCCCTCCTGCGGACATCATTTGACTATGGGCGGGTTAGGAAGTGGTTAAAGTGGTATTAAACCTAAAAGCATACATGTATTATATTGAAGCTTACCATTTCTTAGATGTTATGGCTGCATTTATTTTATTTTTAAAGGCTTTCTTCTATTTTCATTTGGTGATCCAGCTAGTAAGTCTGATGTTTTTTTCAAAATAAACAGAATAAGCAGAATGTACAGTTACAGAGATGAGACAAACTATTTAACACTGGCAGAGATGCTTACAATGATCAGCTTTTCTATTTATGTAAAACCTTTATCTCAAAAGTAAAAAAAAAACATGTATGTTGTAACTATTTACAAAGTGTGAGCTGGAGTTTGGCTTCATTGTGTTAGTGTATTAATATCTGCTAGTACATCTAATACTCCCCTCCACCCAGACTGACAATGCTACTGTCCAAAAGTGCCCCCTGTGCTCATTCATCCAGAGTGAGGGCACTCTAATACAGGAAGTGTGTTACTGGCCAGAACACCAATGGAAAAAAGCCTAAATAAAATGAATGCAGCCACCACATCTAATGATTAGTAAGCTGCAAAATATTACATTTTTTTGTTTTGGGTCTAATACAGCTTTAAATGTTGCCTGTTAGCTCCCACAAACTTTGTTCCAACATGAGACTTTTTGTTAAAGGAGTTCTGTTGGTCACAAAATGATTTCTAATTTGTAGGATCAGCATTGTGATAGCAATACAAACAATAGTTACATTTGACAATCCAATATAAGCTTACTTGAAATTTCTTTCATGATGAGTTCTGCCTGTCTGCTGGCTGTCTGATTGCACAACTTTCTGGATTCCCTGCATGCTTTGCCGCCTATCCTCTGCTTCAATTTCTAAGGACTACCTATCCCATGGTACCTTGCTGCTTGAACTGTACTGACTCCGCCTCCGGAAACTCCTCCTCTCAGCACCTCTGTAGTTCAGGTGGCAGGCTCTGTGAAATGTGTGACACAGCAGTGCCTGCTCATAGAGCATAGTGATTGCATGTCACAGAATTCAAGGAAGTAAATAAGCGGGGATCTTCACAAAGTAAATTTACAAACTTCAGGATCCTCCAGATTAATAGGAAGTGGGCTAGAAACAATCGAAATATAGAAATGAATATATGATTTTACATTTTGACCATAGATACGCTTTAACCACTTGCCGACCGCCTCACGCATATATACGTGAGCAGAGCGGCACGGGCAGGCAAAATCACGTACCTGGTACGTGATTGCCTTCCCGCGGGCGGGGGGTCCGATCGGACCCCCCCCCGGTGCCATCGGCGGTCGGCGTTTGGCTGGGACAGTTGAGAGACGAGGGGGAGGCCATCCGATCGTGGCTCCCCCTCGCGATCGCTCCCAGCCAATGAGAAACATCCCCTGCCTCTGTATAGTACACAGAGGCAGAGGATGTGATGTCATCTCTCCTCGGCTGGCCAGTTTCCGTTCCAGCACCGAGGAGAGAAGACATGTAAGTGCACCAACACACACACACAACACAGTAGAACATGCCAGGCACACTAAACACCCCCGATCCCCCCCCGATCGCCCCCCGATCCCCCCCCAATCACCCCCCCCCCCTGTCACAAACTGACACCAAGCAGGTTTTTTTGTTTTGTTTTGTTTTTTTCCTGATTACTGCATAGTGTCAGTTTGTGACAGTTACTGTGGTAGGGCAGTTAGTATTAGCCCCCTGTAGGTCTAGGGTACCCCCCTAACCCCCCTAATAAAGTTTTAACCCCTTGATCACCCCCTGTCACCAGTGTCGCTAAGCGATCATTTTTCTGATCGCTGTATTAGTGTCGCTGGTGACGCTAGTTAGGAACGTAAATATTTAGGTTCGCTGTCAGCGTTTTATAGCGACAGGGACCCCCATATACTACCTAATAAATGTTTTAACCCCTTGATTGCCCCCTAGTTAACCCTTTCACCACTGATCACCGTATAACTGTTACGGGTGACGCTGGTTAGTTCGTTTATTTTTTTTAGTGTCAGGGCACCCGCCGTTTATTACCGAATAAAGGTTTAGCCCCCTGATCGCCCGGCGGTGATATGCGTCGCCCCAGGCAGCGTCAGATTAGCGCCAGTACCGCGAACACCCACGCACGCACCGTACACGCACCGTACACCTCCCTTAGTGGTATAGTATCTGAACGCATCAATATCTGATCCGATCAGATCTATACTAGCGTCCCCAGCAGTTTAGGGTTCCCAAAAACGCAGTGTTAGTGGGATCAGCCCAGATACCTGCTAGCACCTGCGTTTTGCCCCTCCGCCCGGCCCAGCCCAGCCCACCCAAGTGCAGTATCGATCGATCACTGTCACTTTTTTTTGTAGCGTTTTGGTGAACTGGCAAGCGCCAGCGGCCTAGTACACCCCGGTCGTAGTCATACCAGCACTGCAGTAACACTTGGTGACGTGGCGAGTCCCATAAGTGCAGTTCAAGCTGGTGAGGTGGCAAGCACAAGTAGTGTCCCGCTGCCACCAAAAAGACAAACACAGGCCCGTCGTGCCCATAATGCCCTTCCTGCTGCATTCGCCAATCCTAATTGGGAACCCACCACTTCTGCAGCGCCCGTATTTCCCCCATTCACATCCCCAACCAAATGCAGTCGGCTGCATGAGAGGCATTTATATGTCCTCCCGAGTACCCCTACCCAACGAACCCCCCCAAAAAAGATGTGTCTGCAGCAAGCGCGTATATAGACGTGACACCCGCTATTATTGTCCCTCCTGTCCTGATAATCCTGGTCTTTGCATTGGTGAATGTTTTGAACGCTACCATTCACTAGTTGAGTATTAGCGTAGGGTACAGCATTGCACAGACTAGGCACACTTTCACAGGGTCTCCCAAGATGCCATCGCATTTTGAGAGACCCGAACCTGGAACCGGTTACAGTTATAAAAGTTACAGTTACAAAAAAAGAGTGTAAAAAAAAAAAAAAAAACACAAACAAAAATAAAAAAAAATAGTTGTCGTTTTATTGTTCTCTCTCTCTCTATTCTCTCTCTGGTATTCTGCTCTTTTTTACTGTATTCTATTCTGCAATGTTTTATTGTTATTATGTTTTATCATGTTTGCTTTTCAGGTATGCAATTTTTTATACTTTACCGTTTACTGTGCTTTATTGTTAACCATTTTTTTGTCTTCAGGTACGCCATTCACGACTTTGAGTGGTTATACCAGAATGATGCCTGCAGGTTTAGGTATCATCTTGGTATCATTCTTTTCAGCCAGCGGTCGGCTTTCATGTAAAAGCAATCCTAGCGGCTAATTAGCCTCTAGACTGCTTTTACAAGCAGTGGGAGGGAATGCCCCCCCCCCCACCGTCTTCCGTGTTTTTCTCTGGCTCTCCTGTCTCAACAGGGAACCTGAGAATGCAGCCGGTGATTCAGCCAGCTGACCATAGAGCTGATCAGAGACCAGAGTGGCTCCAAACATCTCTATGGCCTAAGAAACCGGAAGCTACGGGCATTTTAGGACTTAGATTTCGCCGGATGTAAACAGCGCCATTGGGAAATTGGGAAAGCATTTTATCACACCGATCTTGGTGTGGTCAGATGCTTTGAGGGCAGAGGAGAAATCTAGGGTCTAATAGACCCCAATTTTTTCAAAAAAGAGTACCTGTCACTACCTATTGCTATCATAGGGGATATTTACATTCCCTGAGATAACAATAAAAATGATTTAAAAAAAAATATGAAAGGAACAGTTTAAAAATAAGATAAAAAAGCAAAAAAATAATAAAGAAAAAAAAAGGCGAACGCAAGCGTCGGTCTGGCGTCAAATGTAAACAGCAATTGCACCATGCATGTGAGGTATCACCGCGAAGGTCAGATCGAGGGCAGTAATTTTAGCAGTAGACCTCCTCTGTAAATCTAAAGTGGTAACCTGTAAAGGCTTTTAAAGGCTTTTAAAAATGTATTAATTTTGTTGCCACTGCACGTTTGTGCGCAATTGTAAAGCATGTCATGTTTGGTATCCATGTACTCGGCCTAAGATCATCTTTTTTATTTCATCAAACATTTGGGCAATATAGTGTGTTTTAGTGCATTAAAATTTAAAAAAGTGTGTTTTTTCCACAAAAAATGCGTTTGAAAAATCGCTGCGCAATTACTGTGTGAAAAAAAAAAATGAAACACCCACCATTTTAATCTGTAGGGCATTTGCTTTAAAATAATATATAATGTTTGGGGGTTCAAAGTAATTTTCTTGCAAAAAAAAATAATTTTTTCATGTAATCAAAAAGTGTCAGAAAGGGCTTTGTCTTCAAGTGGTTAGAAGAGTGGGTGATGTGTGACGTAAGCTTCTAAATGTTGTGCATAAAATGCCAGGACAGTTCAAACCCCCCCAAATGACCCCATTTTGGAAAGTAGACACCCCAAGCTATTTGCTGAGAGGCATGTCGAGTCCATGGAATATTTTATATTGTGACACAAGTTGCGGGAAAGAGACAATTTTTTTTTTTTTTTTGCACAAAGTTGTCACTAAATGTTATATTGCTCAAACATGCCATGGGGATTTGTGAAATTACACCCCAAAATAAATTCTGTTGCTTCTCCTGAGTACGGGGATACCACATGTGTGGGACTTTTTGGGAGCCTAGCCGCGTACGGGACCCCGAAAACCAAGAACCGCCTTCAGGCTTTCTAAGGCCGTAAATTTTTGATTTCACTCTTCACTGCCTATCACAGTTTCGGAGGCCATGGAAAGCCCAGGTGGCACAAAACCCCCCCAAATGACCCAATTTTGGAAAGTAGACACCCCAAGCTATTTGCTGAGAGGTATAGTGAGTATTTTGCAGACCTCACTTTTTGTCACAAGGTTTTGAAAATTGAAAAAAGAAAAAAAAAAATTTTTTTTCTGGTCTTTCTTCATTTTCAAAAACAAATGAGAGCTGCAAAATACTCACCATGCCTCTCAGCAAATAGCTTGGGGTGTCTACTTTCCAAAATGGGGTCATTTGGGGGGGGGGTTGTGCCATCTTGGCATTTTATGGCCTTCAAAACTGTGATAGGTAGTGAGGAGTGAAATCAAAAATGTATGCCCTTAGAAATCCTGAAGGTGGTGCTGGGTTTTCGGGGCCCCGTACGCGGCTAGGCTCCCAAAAAGTGCCACACATGTGGTATCCCCGTACTCAGGAGAAGCAGCTGAATGTATTTTGGGGTGCAATTCCACATAGCCCATGGCCTATGTGAGCAATATATCATTTAGTGACAACTTTTTGTAAATTTTTTTTTTTTTTTTTTTGTCATTATTCAATCACTTGGGACAAAAAAAATAAATATTCAATGGGCTCAACATGCCTCTCAGCAATTTCCTTGGGGTGTCTACTTTCCAAAATGGGGTCATTTGGGGGGGGTTTGTACTGCCCTGCCATTTTAGCACCTCAAGAAATGACATAGGCAGTCATAAACTAAAAGCTGTGTAAATTCCAGAAAATGTACCCTAGTTTGTAGACGCTATAACTTCTGCGCAAACCAATAAATATACGCTTATTGACATTTTTTTTACCAAAGACATGTGGCCGAATACATTTTGGCCTAAATGTATGACTAAAATTTAGTTTATTGGATTTTTTTTATAACAAAAAGTAGAAAATATCATTTTTTTTCAAAATTTTCAGTCTTTTTCCGTTTATAGCGCAAAAAATAAAAACGGCAGAGGTGATCAAATACCATCAAAAGAAAGCTCTATTTATGGGAAGAAAAGGACGCAAATTTCGTTTGGGTAGAGCATTGCATGACCGCGCAATTAGCAGTTAAAGCGACGCAGTGCCGAATTGTAAAAAGTGCTCTGGTCAGGAAGGGGATAAATCCTTCCGGGGCTGAAGTGGTTAATATTTACATCAGTGGTGGGCCGTCTATACGGGGCGCAGGGGCGCCGCCCCCCTAATCCATGCACCCGGCCCCTAATCTACATGCAGGGTGCCAGACGTATGGATTCCAATGTTTTTTTTGAAGCACATGATTAGAGCCTGAGGCTCTAATTGGCTTCAAAAAAGGGTGGGCTCGAGGCACAGAACACTGCGCCCAAGCCCACCCAGTTGTGTGACAATAGCAAATTAATATTTGCTATTGTCTTCCTGATTCTCCTCCTGGCCAATCAGGAAGCAGCTCCTGAAACCCGATTGGCTAGGAAGTCTTAGGACTCCCAATCATGTCTCAGGACACATTTCCCCTGCCTCCTATGTTAAGGTTAGTCTCCGCCTTCTCTTTCATCTATTGCCCGGGGGTCATTGGTGTGCTTGCGCCTTCCTGTCCGTCCGGGGGGGGGGGTTGGCGTTAGTTTACCGAAAGTTTAGCACCAGGTGTTTATGGAAGCTTTTACACTTGATTATTAAAGCACAGTTGTATTAATGTGGTTCTAAACTCTAGCAAATTTTTACATTAATGCATTCTATGGGGCCGCACTGTGCTTACCATTGCACAGAGCAGGTAAGTATAGCATCTTTATTTTAATGAAAAAAAAAAATAAGATTTACAATCACTTTAATTGACAATTTAGTATAGTATGCAATTATAAATACTAAGAAACGGGGGTTATCTACTGTTACTGTTTGCATTATGTCTATACCCTCTTACTATATGCTGCTATATACTGTATGCAGAACTTTGGACAGCGAACTTTGCTGCAGCATATTAAGAACACACTGGGGTTGATTTATTAAAACTGGAAAGTGCAAAATCTGATGCAACTCTGCATAGAAACCAATCAGCTTCCAGGTTTTTTGGTCAAAGCTGAATTGAACAAGCTGAAGTTAGAAGCTGATGGGTTTCTATGCAGAGCTGCTCCAGATTTTGCACTTTCCAGTTTTAGTAAATCAACCCCACTGACTATTCATACAAGGAAAATGTAAGTCAAGATAAAAGCTTCTAATAAACTTACACCATACCAGGTTATGGACCATTGGCATTTTCTAGTTTTATAAATAAATGTTACAAATGAAGACAGTAGCTTCATGGAGTAGTAAAACATTGTAATAGACATTTTTAAAGCCAAACTCCATGGAAAATAATTCCCTTGCAGCGGAGCTCCCCCTGTACTGCAGTCTGATGTGTCTCTTGTGTTGTTGGCTCCTTCATTAGTTGAAACCTTCCTCCTCCAATCCACCATCACTCCCACCGGCAGTGCTGCAGGGGCTAATAGAACTGAGAGACCTCTGATAGACATTCATCATATGAGCTGACTATGCCCTCCCGTACTCGCCACTCCCCCATTCATAGAAGCCATATTATAGCGATCTATGAATGGAGGAGGCAGACCTTCCATTCATCTGCTTGACCTGCATTTGTAGATCATTTTTCATTTTACTCTTGATGGAGCATATGACATTTTTTTTTAAATCGCTGTGTTTTTTTTTTTTTGGAACATGCAAGGTAAAGCCATAATGTACTAGTCTGCACATCATGTGAAACTTACCTTAGAATGAAGCCCTTCCAGTGGCGAGGAGTCACCGCTGACAAGGCTTCCATCTTCACCCGTCTTCCTTCGTGGTTTGCGGACTCTGTCTGTGTGACTGGCCGGAGCCGCAATGACATCACTCCGCACGGGAGCCGCCGTTTACAGCACAGGACTCTGAAGGAACGGCCCAGTCGCACATATGCCGGTGATGTAGCTGGCAGCATGTACAGTAAATATCTCCTAAACAGTGCAGGTTTAGGAGATATTTACAGTACCTGTAGGTAAGCCTTATTATAGGCTTACCTATAGGTACAAATTATGCATAGGAGTTTACCCCCAGTTTAAGGCCTGCAGGCCATTACATGCAATTGGAGTGGTTCCTTAGAGAGGGTATCACTGCTGTAGGGAACTCAGGAGTGAACGGAGACTGTTGGGTTAGCAGTATGAGGCAGCATAAGTTGTCAGACAAGAGGGCCCTTTAAGGGGAGACCCATTCTCTCCATACTCACCAGGTACCTTACCAACGCTACTCCTGCTCTTTCCCCATCAAACGGCGCTCTGTTCCTGACCTTCTCCCACACTGCAGGCTAGTGGAATGTTGCAGAAAATGCAGCAAAAGCACTTCTGTGTCAAGACGGCCGTTCAGATCTTGCATGATATCAGTGTCCAGTGGAAGACACCATCCTCCCCAAACAGACTACCTGGAGCTCATGAAAGGGGACAACTTTAGTCCCCTGTGAGTTTCTGCCAGCTTGAAGAAGCAACACAGCACCCTCTTCAGGTTGGCATTGACTGCCTATATCCAGACTAAGGATAATCATCACTAGAACTTTTTGACTTGGGGTGGAGTTCCACATTAATGCTGAACTCCAGGTAAACAGCTAAATTCCCAGGTGAAATAAATATTTAGGAGCTGTTTTACCTTTACCTGCTGCAAGATATAAAATAACACACAACAAGTCCATGTTACAGGTCTGAAACTCTTCCAGGCAGACCATTCCACAAAGAACCACAAAGGATAAATCTTGCATCTAGAACCCTCCACTGGGCTGCTGTGGAGTATCAATTACTGGAACCACCAAAGTTTGCACAGATGCCTTGCTGCCCTCATTGGTCCAGGGAAACCAAAGCTAAAACACAAGCAAAGGGAGAAGGCGCACCAGCCTAGTGCATTACTGTATAACTCATTATTGTATTAAAAGAAATAAAATGTACTCCCAAAGGGGAATGAGTCAAGCATATCTGCACAAAGTACCAGAGCTCTAAGGAAGAGAGCATGCCCCTCAAAACGCGTTAGCTGTGTCCCACTCTATGGACTTTTGTTCAGTGGTACTTTGTTCAGATATACTTGTTATTCTCCATTTGTGAGTACATTTTATTTCTTTTAATATAATAGAGTTGTACAGTAATGCACTAAGCTGGTGCACCTTCTTCCTTTGCTTGTGTTCTTTCTTTGCTGCAGTTTTTTCCACTTACAGGTCCAGCCCTGTGACTGGACAGTGAAAGAAGTCAAAGCAGCACACCAGCTAGCAAATTTCTCAGTCACTTTGCTCTCATAGCAACCACCAAAACTCCAAAGGGACTGGAACAGAGCCAAGAACTAGGGTGGGGATATTGTGCTGCTCAATTCCCCAAGATGCAGTATATAAGAAACTAGCAGGTTACTCCAATTATAATAAAAATAAGTTGAGTGGACTACTCTTTTTAATTTCACACCTTTCAACATAAACTTTGGAGTGCATTCTGAAATGTCAAGCTTTGGACAAAAAAACTGGAAGCTGATTGGTTTCTATGTCCAGCTAGACCAGATTTTGCACTCAGATTTTAGTAAATCAACACCATTGGCCCAATGTAAGTATGTAAAATACATTATATTACCAAAAGTATTGGGATGCCTGACTTTACATGAACATGAACTTTAATGGCATCCCAGTCTTAGTCTATATGGTTCAATATTGAGTTGGACCATGTTTTGCAGCTATAACAGCTTCAACTCTTCTGGGAAGGCTGTCCACAAGGCTTAGGAGTGTGTCTATGGGAATGTTTAGCCATTCTTCTAAAAGCACATTTGTAAAGGTCAGGCACTGATGTGGACAAGAAGGCCTGGCTTGTAGTCTCCACTCTAATCATCCCAAAGGTGTTCTATCAGGTTGAGGTCAGGACTCTGTGTAGGCCAGTCCAGTTCTTCCACCCCAAACTTGCTCATCCATGTCTTTATGGACCTTGTTTGTGCACTGGTGCGCAGTCATGTTGAAACAGGAAGGAACCATCCCCAAACTGTTTCCAGGAGCATGAAATTGTCCAAAATGTCTTGGTATGCTGACGCCTTAAGAGTTCCCTTCACTGGAACTAAGGGGCCAAGCCCAACCCCTGAAAAACAACCCCACACCATAATCCCCCCTCCACCAAATGATTTGGACCAGTGCACAAAGCAAGGTCAATAAAGACATGGATGCAGGTAAAGAATGTGCATTTATTTTTTACTTGGAGCCTGTAAAGCTTTGCACCCGTGATCAGCAGATCGCAGGTGCCATGCAGGACTCCTGAAGACTGTCAGTGTAAGCTGTATGCTTGTACCTCCTAATTGCAGGCAGTTACATGATGACAGAATGAGACAATGAACTACCAGAGCGCTCAACAGCACCAAAGTAGTTAATCTCCCTGGCGGTATGATTATTTCAGATTTTTGATGCTCAAAGCGGTACAATGTTTTGCATGGAAATTTGGCGTTTTATATGGTAGGCCTGTAATTCTTAGGAATAACACACTTAAATCTGTCCAAACAAGAGTCTAGTAGACAGCCCGGGTATGATAAAGTTTAAAACACGAAATCATAAATTTTAATACAATAAATAACAATAACAAATAATAATATAATAATAAGAAAAATTATTCAATAATTTAATCAAATCAAAAACACTGAAATTTGCTCAGTTGCAGAATTGTCGCTGTCATTACTTTCAATATTTGATGACGGATTTCCTCACAAATCACTATCTCTCAATTCTGCAAGTGATTCTAATTTACTATCGCTGTTTTCTAGCTGGTCTAAAACCACTTTTGATGTTAAAGGACGGTTTTGGTTGCTATGGACAATCTCCAGTTTCCAGGCAGAAAGAACAGTATTTATAATATAAAACTGCATGCAGGACACTAGACAAACCACTAGGAACAAAAGGGATGTGAAATAATTTAATACACTTATGTAATCTGTAAGATTACAGTGTACTGTATGTATAGTGTGTGTATCACTTTTTGAATTTGGCGCCGTGCTCCGTCCCCGTGCGTCGCAACGCTCACAGGGAATGGAGTTCGGCGCTGTGATACATTGTCCCTAGTGGTCTGTCCAGTGTCCTGCATGCAGTTTTATATATATAAAACTGTTCTTTCTGCCAGGAAACTGGAGATTGTCCATAGCAACCAAAACTGTCTCTTTACATCAAAAGTGGTTTTAGAGCAGCTAGAAAAAAGCGATAATAAATTAGAATCACTTGCAGAATTGAGCGATAGTGATTTGTGGGGAGATCCGTCATCAAACACTAAAAGTAACGAAAGCTAAAATTCTGCAACTGAGCAAATTTCAGTGTTTTTGATTTGATTACATTATTATATAATTTTTATTATTATTATATTATTATTTGTTATAATTATTTATAGTTATTTATTATATTATAATTTTTTATTTCGTTTTTCAAACTTTATCATACCCGGGATGTCTACTAGACTCTTGTTTGGACAGATTTAAGTGAACTATTCCTAAGAATTACAGGCCTACAATATAAAACGCCAAATTTCTGTGCAAAATAATTGTACCGCTTTCAGCACCTAAAATCAGAAATAATCATACCGCCAGGGAGGTTAAAGCATGTTATACAGCACAGTGCTTGTGCTGTGTCATTTGGCCCCCTGTATCATCTGAAATACCTGGCGATCCTGCCAATTTATGCCCCCCCCTTTGTAAACTGGCCATGCTTTATCATGGCTGCTGAGCCCTGACACCGTGGTCAGAGTAAGTGCCTCTGTCATCCACTCTCTGCTGTCTGCTCTCCTCTGTCCTCTCCCGCCTCCCTCCCTGCCTGTCAGCTTGTGACAGTCCCCATCCCTGCAACTCCTGCTGCTCAAATAACATTTATATTGTCATACTATCAGCACTGTGTCCTAATCCTGTGTCCCCATGTGTGAATGATTTATAAAAAAAAAAGTCGATAATACCTAATTTCACAGTGCCTCTCAGCGATCATGTGACCGACCGGCTCTCTCTCTCTCCTCTCCTCCTACCCTCCTGAGTGACGTCAGTGGGGGAATCTCGGCCTCACCTGCTGCAGTTGTCAGACGGGGAAAGGAGAGATCCAGCCAGTCACGTGATCATTTAGAGGCACTGTGAAATGAGATATTATCAGCTTTTTTAAAATAAATTCCACATGGAGGGGGGGACAAAGGATTAGGAGCGCTGATAGTATGAAGATGTGAAAGTACTCTTAAGTAATGGCAGACCGTCCATACAGGGCACAGGGGCGCCGCCCTCCCCAATCCACTAATCCATACGCCCGGCCCCTATTCTACATGCAGGGCGCCGAACGCATGGATTCCAATGGGGGTTTTTTTTAAGCACATGATTAGAGCCTGAGGCTCTAATTGGCCTAAAAAAAGGGTGGGCTCAGGGTGTAGAGTATTGCTCCCCAAGCCCACCCACTTGTGTGACAATAGTGAATTAATATTCGCTATTGTCTTCCTGATTCTCCTCCCACCCAATCAGGAAACAGCTCCTAAGACCCGATTGGCCAGGGAGTCTTAGGATCTTGTCTCAGGACACACCTTATCTTCCGCCCGGAGGAGAATGAAGAGGAGAATGGCCCGGCTCTTCATCTTCCCTGCCTCCTATTTTAAGGTTAGTCTCGCTCGCCCGTCTAACACCCGGGAGGGTCATTGGTGTGCTTGCCTTCCCGTCCCCCATTCGTCTCCCGCAGGGGGGAAGGTTGCTTGCTGCGACCACCACCTTTACGTCCATCTGGGGGGTGGCATTAGTTTGACCCCCCCGCCCGAAATATTCAGCACCAGCCCCCACTGCTCTTAGGCAGAAACAGATAGGCCAATCACACAAAAATTCAGACAAATATGTAAAGATACAACCCTACATGTCACAATATGTACAATCTCCTTAAATGATATCATTACCTGTGCAATGTAAGGACCTGACTGATTACATCCACATTAAATAGAATGTTTAGTTAGGTCCTTACATTAACAGTTTTGATAAATCTAAAGGAAAGTGAAAAAAGACTGTACAATCAGACTGTGTGTGGCAACCATGCCCAGACTTTAAACATTTTTGGCCTACAATTGTTTTTGTGACCAAAGTTTAGACCAGTGGAGCTATAATGCTTAGGCACCATTTCTACCACCTCTGTCTTAGCACCAGTTGCAGAATACTGTATGTATAGACTACTGTATAGTGAATTTTGATAAGAGCCTACACTTGCCCACATAAGAATGTTGAGTCTAACAAACTGTTTTGACAAATGCAAATGTTGCCAGACAAGCAGTCTGAACCATCCCAGCCATCCTAGCCTGCGCTACACTATATCCCACATAAACAGCACTTCATTGATGTGTATGTGTGTACAACACGGGGTGATGTAATTGTTTAATTGGGGAGTTGGCTGCTGTGACATATGTTTGGAAGTAAAGTTTATAGTGATTCATTAAGCCTCTTTGTTCCGTGCTCTCAGGCAGAGGGCTGATGAGATAAATAGCTGCTCTACAACCAGTTTCCTTGGAGATGGCTGGTAGTAGAACTTTAGTCATATAAAAAAAACAATGAGTCCATAGGGCAGGCTTCTTACTGGAAGAAATATTTCTGACATCATTCTCTGCTAATAATTGACACTACAGGGGAATTTATTATCATACATATATGTATGCTATACAGGCTTCTTTTTCAAACTCATCGGAAAGTTTCCATAAAAGTTATCAATAATTCTTGGTATTACCATCTCTCTATTTGATGTACAGTGTTATTTCCATGGCTTTTCCAAGGAGACTGGTGCACAAATGTAGCAAGGGAGAAAGAGAGGAAGTTCTTCATCCTGGAAATAGAAAGATGACTCAAAGTGATACTAAACAAAGAAGCGTTAAGGGCCATAATTCATTCACATATACCATATACAGTGGGGAAAATAATTATTTGATCCCCTGCAGATTTTGTAAGTTTGCCCACTTACAAAGAAATGAAGGGTCTATAAATAGTCTATCATAGGTGTATTTTAAATGATAGAGACAGGTTATCAACCAAAAATCCAGAAAAAACACATGATACAAACGGTTTAAATTGAGTTGCAGTTCAATGGGTAAAATAAGTATTTGATTCCCAAGCAAAACATGATCCAGTACTTGGTGGAGAAAGTCTTGATGCAGGGCACAGAGGTAAGACATTTCTTGTGGTTGGTTACCAGGTTTGCACACATCTCTGAAAGGATTTTGGTCTACTCTTCTTTACAGATCTTCTCTAAATCCTTAAATTGATTGTAAAGGTTCGTTTTTTTTGTTGTTTTTTTTTGTTTTTTAAATTACAAACATGTTATACTTACCTGCTCTGTGCAAGGATTTTGCACAGAGCTGCCCCGATCCTCCTCTTCTGGGGTCCCCCAGTGGTGCTCCTGGCTCCTGCTTTTCAGTGAGTGCCCCTGCGGAGAGCCGTATTCCATGGGGGCACTCGAGCAGGCGCGCTCCCGAGTTGACACAGACAGCAGGACTCGGCCCCGTCCCCTGGCTCCCGGGGGCACTGGATTTGATTGACAGCAGTGGGAGCCAATGGCTCCTGCTGTTATCAAGCTATCCAATGAGAACCCGAGACAGTGGCTGGAGCTGCTGTGCTTGTTCTCATCACTGGAAAGATCGCATTCAGGTAAGTAAAAGGGGAGCTCTGGGGGGGCAGCTGCACCACAAAAGGTTTTTCACCTTAATGCATATAATGCATTAAGGTGAAAAACCCTGAGACTTTACAACCCCTTTAAGGTTTCTTGGCTGTCGTTTGGCAACTCAAAAGTTTCAGCTCCCTCCATACATTTTCTATAGGATTAAGGTCTGGAGACTGACTAGGCCACGCCATGACCTTAATGTGCTTCTTCTTGAGCCACTCCTTTGTTGCCTTGGTGGTATGTTGTGTGTCATTGTCATGCTGGAAGACCCATCCAAGACCCATCTTCAGTGTTCTGGCTGAGGGAAGAAGGTTCTCATCCAAGATTTTACAATACATGGCCCCGTCCATTGGCCCCTCAATGTAGCAAAGTCGGCTTGTACCTTTAGCAAAGAAACAGCCCCAAAGCATAATGTTTCCACCTCCTTGTTTGACTGTAGGCAGTCAAGGGGTTAATATGGCGCACAATGGATGTAGTCAGGTATACAAAACCAATAAGGGTGGGGGGAAAAGGGTTAGGTTGGGGGTTCCTGAGAGAGGGAACTTGGTGGTGGTAGTTAATATTTCACAACAAGTTCAGGTATTAGTCCATGTGAAGATAAAGTGATGCTGAATAAATGGAAGGCAGCCAGTCTACAAAAGCTAGAAGAAGCTCTGGAACAGTAAAAGACGGCGCCCTCTAAGTGCAGTATGTATGTAAAATATATTTATTACAATAGATAAAAACACTCACATTTGAGTTGCTAAAAACCAGCATATAAAGTAGTTTCATCCGCGTGCTCTCGGGGGATGTGGGTGTCACGGGCCAGTGGGGGGGGTCCTGGGATGTGAGTCCTGTGATCTGGGTCCTGGTTGCTGTTCCGGTGGTGCCGAGGGTCCTCAGAGCCTCCGGGCGGCAAGGATGTGGGTCATGGATCCTCCGTGGAGCGCCGTGCTGACCTGTGTCTTCACTTCCGGGAGCGGGGTGAGGCGGGCGGTGCTTCGTGTTTGGAGCATGCGTGCTCCTTCATCAGTCTATGCTGGTGGCCATGTATAGTGAGGGAATTTTATACCATAGGCACAGGGAGGAGAGGTGATTGGGTGGAGGGCAGGACTATGTGTGATGACAGGGCGGATAGGTAACCATGGAGATGGGGTGTATGCAATATGGAAGGAGAGTGGAAGGGGACGGGGAGAGGGCGGGGAGAGGGAGTGGCGGGGAGCGGAGAGGTGGGGGGGGAAATGGGATGTGAATGAGTGTGTTATGGTAGAGAATATAGATTGAGGAGAAGGCGGTACGTATAAAAAGGAATGATATATTGATATATTGATCATGGTGGACGGGAACTGAATATATGTATATACGTGAATATATGAGGAGGGAATAAGAAAAAGTATGTAACTATAGGGAAAGCTGAGTGATGTATATGAGGAAATGGTGGAGATGGAAGGGAACATGTAAAGATGTAGTGTATATGTGTGTAACCAATTGTGAATATAAATATAACAAACAAAAAATATAAAATATATATATAAGGTAGGAAATAGGGAATTATTTTTACAGAATCCTTTGACATATATATATATATATATATATATATATATATATATATATATATATATACACACACAACTGTGTATATAAACTGAAGAGACGCGTAAGATTGGAGAATGGGGGGCTGTGTGTGTCCAGACGGGTGTTGGGGAGGAGAGGAAAAATGTGGGGAATGCTGGGAGATAGAGTGAAAGATTAAAATAAAGGTAAAATATGAAATAGAAAAAAAAAAAAAAAAAAGAAAGATATAAATGTATGAAATAATATATGAAAAAATAATGATAAATAAAAATAAAAATTAAAAATAAAAATAATCCCCCTATTCCCCAATCTTACGCGTCTCTTCATTTTATATACACAGTTGTGTGTGTGTGTATATATATATATATATATATATATATATATATATATATATATATGTCAAAGGATTCTGTAAAAATAATTCCCTATTTCCTACCTTATATATATTTTTTATATTTTTTATTTCTTAAGCCGCTTCCGTCCTCACGGAGAGCAGAGTAGGTACGCAGCCAGCCAATAGCAGCCGGAGATTTGCCTCACCAAGACGACACACCGGGGGCTGGGAGCTGCTGTGGCCGAAGCTGCCGGGACTTCCGGCTATGGTGGAGAAGGGAGGACGGCGGAGGGGTGCGCAGTGACAGTGTGTGTGAGCCTTTTTATATCCTTTTATGGGGGATGAGTACCTATCTGCCTTATAGAAGATACCTTGTGGGGAGAACCTAAGGAGCCATCCAAGTTGAAAGACCCGAGGCTGGGGTAGAAAGCCACAGGCATGCACGATCTCCTTTAAAAAGTGATCTTAGGAGCTGGTAAGCGGCAGTATTTTCATTGGTGGAGGCACCCTTCTGTCATCACATTCTTCTTGGTGTTGCAGTTGCACGATTTACATCGTCTGGACGTTTGCTAAGCCAGCACTTGGAAGATTGTTCTGCTAGTGAACCTTTTTTCCTATAACCCATTGGAGTGGACTTGAATTTGTTTACTTCATTTATTTACTCATGTTTTTTATTGTTTATTTTTTTACACTTGTCACTGGTGGTCACGTTTCAGTGTATAATAATTTCCTTTATTTAGATGTGATTGAATTTTTTGCATTTATATATATATATTCCTCAATTTATATAAGCGCAGCTTTTTTTTTTGCTTGAATTATTTAGTGTGTGTGTCTCACATTTTAGTTGCAGCTTTATTTACTTTATACATTGTATATTCTCCTATACATGTTTTATGGGGATAGCGCAGTAATTTTACATTTTTTTTTCTTTGCCTAGGTACCTGGCTGGTAACATGAACTGGCAATCAATTTTTTTCTACCAGACTGCTAATACTGTTCATATCTGTTGAAAAAGATAAAAATAAGCCTTGTTTGCCCAATGTTCATGCTTGCCAGATTAGTGCTACTCACTATGCAAGCAAAAAAGAGAAATTTTGGACATGGACAAGTTCCACAGCAGAGCAGTTTCATCAACAAAAATTTGAAGAGGCTCATTAACCCACAAGGTTTATCATAGTCAAGTACGCATTGCGACATGCACTTATGGAACCTCTCAGCCTTTATCTTTAGAACATGCAGGAATGCTAGTCCAGTAAACATTGTTTATAGTCTAATTTGCTCAACAATATCAGTTCTTGGTGGCAAAAAGTTAGACCCTGCATCATGCTTTGTTTGGTGTTGAATCACAGAGCTAGATATTCTTCATTGCTCGGGTACTGTAGGTGTCATAAGCAATGGTACATACAAAACATTCTAATAACAGTGACATATATGATGTCAGGATAGGGAAAACCTGGAAAATGCTTCAGGATTGTGAAAGTGATTAAGAGTCTGATGAAGGAAAACTAAGAAGTATGATGACACAACAGATTTGGAAGGTGAAAAAAGACACAACGCCTTTCTGCTTTTCCTCCTGTATCCCTTAAGTGCACAGTACTTAATATACACTCTGTGATCCATATGTTCTAACTCCATAATCATCACCTCCTAAAGCTGCTGCATTACCCAACCACTTCCATATCAACTGCCAGCAAGATTTAGTTATATATATCTGTCTGAATATACAATTATGTTTAACACAAATAGCTTTATTGTTTTGAAAGTCCATCTACTGTACCCAAGGGTACTTCCTCAAAGCAATTTTCAATCTCCACCAACTATGGCTACAGTCAAAAACATACTTTGACACAAAAAAAAAAATGAATACTGGAAACATCCATGATTCCCACAGCATTATGGGTTTTGTAAAGAAAGTACACAGCAGGGATCAGTGCTGGGACAAGGTCATCCAGTGTCCAGGACGAAGATGGCAAACTGCACCCCCCTCCCCCCTTCCTGGTGGTGTTGAAAAAAATGTCCCTGCATCAGTGGTGTTGCTAAGATGGAGAACAGTGCTGCATCACTGTCAATGGGGAAAAAATGACCCTATGTTTGTGATGTCAGTACGAGGAGGACTGTTTAGGTATCTATGTCAGTGGGATGAAGAGCGGCAGAAGGGGATGAGAGGTGGGCTCAGTGGGCTGCATGGAACTAAAGAGATCTGGGGTGCACCATGAGGGAGGAAGGGGGTCTAAAGGGTTCTAATGGAGGGAGGAGGTTAAGGGACTTTTGGGGTTCTAAGGAGGAAAGGGGAGATCCATGACCTAGTTGTCCCCCCTCCTCTGTACAATTATTCAGTTTAGATCTCCTTTTCAGCATGGAGTCTGCTGGGAATGAAGGCAGCTTCTCCTTTTCCAATCTGGGGTCATGTGATATGTTACATGACAACATGAGACAGGAAGAAGGGAAGGCTACCCTACTTCCCAGTGGCATCACGCTGAGACGAAGGTGTGTTCTCCAGGCGCTCACTCTCATCTGCCCACAGAAGGCTGCTATTGGACAGAGAAGAGAGCAGAATCCTCCCTCCAGCTCCTATTGAGACCTTCTTACAGGAGTATTGCTGCATTCCTTACTCTCAGTGGGGTGCCACAGAACAAAGCGGCCAAAGCTTTTGTCCACCTGGCAGGGATTGAGGGGTATAGGCCACTGCTTTTACTTGTGTGTAATTTCAGTTCAAGCTACTGAGTTTTGTAAAAAAAAAACTGACTTTTTTCATCAAAGGAGATAAGGAGGACAAGGAAACATCTGAAAAGGAGTCAACAGCCCCACTGTCAGGGACTGGTGTGACCAGAAGTGTGTGGACTGCAACAGAGTGTACCAAACACAGGTAAGTGTAAATAATATGATTTATTAAAAGATAAGTGAATAACAAAGAAAATGCACCTCCAATACGGTAAATAGGGTAACCCAACCAGTGAACCAACAACCAGAAAACACAAAACAAACAACAGTCTAAATCCAATATGTAAAGAGCATGGGATAACCGAATCGTAATCATACCAGAGCCAGGGTCATACATGGAAGATTAAGCAGGGGGGAGCTGGGAACAAATCAGGACAGGGAAAGGGAACCAGGAGATGGACTGAGTGGGTTGGAAGAAAGCAGGCAGCTGGATCAGGGTCAGAGTCCAGGAATAGAAGACGGGATATGCAGGCTTCAGGAACACAGATCAGGGGTACAAGGAGAAAATACCAAGACAAAGTGTAATAGCATTCATCAGGTTTAAATATACTTCCTGCAATCAGCATCAGGTGATGCCTGATTGCAGGGGATGATGTCAGCTCCTAACTGCCGAGAGACACCTACTGCTGGACACCGGAACTGCAGCCTAAAGATCTGGGTGCACAGTGCCACCAGCAGGTGAATCCTCTCCGACTGTCAGCCTCCGACTGCTGAGAGACACCCGCTGGTGGACACTGGAACTGCTGCCCATAGATCTGGGAGCCACACTGCAATCAGCAGGTGAAACCTTTCCTGACACCCACCACCTGACTCCATCTGAAAATATAAAATATTCCTACATAATGTTTTCTAGTTATCTGCCAAATATTTTCTTTTTTTAGTTTTAAATAGACATAAAAAGCATTTAAGCATTCTTTTAAAATAAAAACAAATGTTTCTTTACACTTTTTGTTTGTGTATGTTAACAACATGTGGGGCTTTTGCACAGCCATATGTCTGAATATGTGTTGTATTTTGAGACTGCACACAATGTAGGAAGAATAGGGTGTAACTAGGTAACAAGCTTTGAAAACACGGTTATATATCATAAGTTAGCGCATAGCTGTTTTTAGTGGCACATGCTTAAAACTCCTTCATACCAGATTAGTCACTGCCACTGACTCAACCTTTTTGCTCTTCGCCTGTAATATCTCAGACTATAATTTGTTTGCGTGGCACAATTTCTCTACACAAAATAAGTCATGTTAGCTCAGTGACATTTAAAAGTGAACATCATTTTGCAGAGTAAACCTACATTTGAGTAAAACAAAAGCTTGCATTGATTAAAGGGTGATTCCAGTCGAAACACTGATCCTCTCCTTTAGAGATCATATGAGCAATTACTAGGCTCAGATAGTGTTCTCTCTAGCTAAGATATTTCAGCTTTCTAATAACTTTGATTTATCTGCTCCCAACAAAACTGTTAGCAAAGATATACATTAATATCTGAGCATTGACCAGTTCTAATAAGTATAGCAACTGTATATTATGTATTACTGTGAACACAGATCCCTCAGAATATACATAATAAAATATAAGATCATGCTTTTTTTTTAACTTAGAGTACATAAATAAAATGTCTTAGTAATTATGATAGGGAAGATCAGGATACATTTAAATGTATTTCTTTGTTTTGGGTGAAGTGGGGCAGGCTTCATTTCTGGCATTGGTGGCAAGATCCTTTTATACTCCCACGAACAACAGCAAATAGTCATCTTTGCTAATCATCCAAGTTGTAATTTTGGGAGGGAGGACAGAGGATGCAAGTGTCCATAAGGTTATGAATTTTTTTATTATTCATGATTTGACTGTTTCCCATGTATAAGCCTACAGATTGTTATGTATATCTCATGTAAACCTTAATAAAAATATTGAACGAGGAAGTCTAACAGGTCATTCAAACTATTACTATAACCCGGTTTTGGGAGGGAAGAGAGGTAAACTGACCCACACTTTGGGCAGGTGAACAGCAGATTGTCTAAAGTCTTTTATTTCTGTTGTAGAGGTGGATGGTGCAGGCAATTTCCAGTGTTGCAGCGAGTGCCATAGCAAAGCCTGGTTTACAGAGGTTCCCCATTTCCATTAAATTCATTTTTATGTAAAAGAATCCCATCCAAGTCACATCCAGCGCATTCAAATCAATGCGGGAGCTGTTATTGTTATGGAGTTATACAAATACAGTGACTATTTGTTTATGGTAATATTGCATTGCTTATACTTCCTGTTTACTGTTCTTACCTTTGACCTGGATGTAGTTAAACATTTCAACCAGACTCCTCAGACTAACAGCTTGCAGTGCCTACAGCTCTGTTTTGTGAGTTACGGCTTAAGACCATTCTTCGTGCATTTTCTGATATTCGAGAACTCAGAACTATATGGCTGCTGTAGATTACATTCCTCCCCTGGAGGGGATGATAATCATAACTGAATTTGAGGATTTTTCCCTGGCTACAGGGTTGAATGAGAAACTGGCAGCAACTTTGAGAAGAGTCATGGTCAGTGAATGCCGGCATGTGTATAAGAACAATCTGAACCTCACCGCAGAGCAGCAAGAGAATGTTGCAGCCATTTTAGATGTACTGCAAGCTTATTTCAAACCTCTAAAAATGTAATTTATGAAAGATATGTGTTTTAAATAAGAGACAAAATTGTTCTTGGTAAAGCTTGTGAGAGCACATGCAGGCGTCTTTTAAGAGAGCATGACTTAAAGGAGAAGTCCAGCCTGAGCTTTTTAGGCTGGGCTTCTCCTCTGGGTCACAGGAGTGCAATGCGTTTTGCACTCCTGTGAACTGTTTTCAGCGGAGAGCAGTCTGAAGTCCGCTCTCCGCTGACATCACTGCACCTAGTCGAGTCAGCAGGTCATTCCGACTTCAGAAGTCTGGATCCACCAGCTGCCTTGGCTGATGGCAGTCTTAGCATCTCAGTGAGCTGCTGAGACGGCTGCTCCCCGCCCCTCCACAGCTCATCGTTCCAATGAGCGTGGAGGATCAAAGCAGGAGAAATGCTGACTGACAGGCAGCATCTCTTTGCTCAGGGAGGAGTGAGAACTGAACCATCGGCGGTGTTCAGTGGCTCGGTGCTCAGTGTAGAGATGTCGGGGGACAGCTGCAGCATTGGTCTGATGCTGCATCCACCTAGGTAAGTATGAATAATATATATATATATATATATATATATATATATATATATATATATATATATATATACTTCTCTTTAACCACTTTAGCCCCGGAAGATTTTACCCCCTTCCTGACCAGAGAACTTTTTGCGATTCAGCGCTGCGTTGTTTTAGCTGACAATTGCACGGTCGTTCGACGTTGTACCCAAACAAAATTGACGTCCTTTTTTCCCACAAATAGAGCTTTCTTTTGGTGGTATTTGATCACCTCTGCGGTTTTTATTTTTTGTGCTATAAACAAAAAAAGAGCGACGATTTTGAAAAAAACGCAATATTTTTTTCTTTTTGCTATAATAAAATATCCCCCAAAAATATATAAAAAAACAAATTTTTTCCTTAGTTTAGGCATAATAAGCGTATATTGATTGGTGTGCGCAAAAGTTATAGCGTCTACAAAATAGGGGATAGTTTTATGGCATTTTTATTATTAATTTTTTTTATTAGTAATGGCAGTGATCTGCGATTTTTATCGTGACTGCAACATTATGGCGTACACATCGGACACTTTTGACACTATTTTGGGACCATTGTCATTTATACAGCGATCAGTGCTATAAAAATGCACTGATTACTGTGTAAATGACACTGGCAGGGAAGGGGTTAACCGCTAGGGGGCGATGAAGGGGTTAAGTGTGTCCTAGGGAGTGATTCTAACTGTGGGGGGGAGGGGCTACCTAGGACATGACAGCAATCACTGCTCCTGATCACAGGGAGCAGTAGATCTCTGTCATGACAGAAGGCAGAACAGGGAAATGGCTTGTTTACATAGGCATCTCCCCCCTCCACACCGCAATCGCTGGCCACTCGAGAACATCGAGTTCCCGGGACCTGCAGGCATGCTCCCGCACCATGCAACGGCACGCGCGTGCCCAAAAGGTGGCAAATTTAAAGGGATGTACCTGTACGCCCATTTGCCTGCCTGTGCCATTCTGCCGATGTACATCTGTGTGCGGCAGTCGGCAAGCGGTTAAACAAAGCCATTTAAATGTGCCATACAGCAGAGCTCACTGATAGATGTCTGAAAGTTATGAAACAGGGCAGACAGCAGACCGACAGCATAAACATTGCGACGCAGTGACACCACATGAGCAAACAGCAGCAACAAATCCATCCATCCAGCACAAATGCTGCCAACCCTATAGCATGCAAATATTGTGGGACTATGCATCAAATAACTAAAGAGCAGTGCCTAGTTTATGGGAAGTCTTGTAGGTCTTGTGGAAGAGCAAATTCTTTTGCTAACATTTGTTTGTCAAGTAAGAAACAGCTGTCAATAGGAAAGTTACACACCATGGAAGACACATCTGCATATGAGGAAGCGCCACACACTGCTGACGTGATATGCAGCTGTGAATTGATCAGTGATGTGCAATCCAGAGGAAAGAAATGATTTTTCACTTTAAAATAATAAGCCTCAATCCTGCCAGCTCGATTCAGGAGCAACGTGTGATGTAATGTGCTTGAGAGACAAAATGATGTGTCTGCCAAAGTCTTACCTGAACTAAGCAATGGAGAGCCAATCTGTATGCAGCTGCTGCCTGGTGACAGAACTGGTTGCTGGAGACTGGGCATCTGTGTTCAGAGGGTTGCTCCTCGCTCATATCTTGTGGATGTGGAAGGCAGTCTCTATCGCCGCGAACGATTGGACCTGCGAGTGGCAGAACAACTCACAGCACAAGCCTATCAGCATCCTGCACATTATCCTCCCGAGGCGCTCAATGCCCCTGGTCCTACTGGACCACGTAAGCAAGGCAGAGACAATACTATCTAAAGGATACCATGAGGATAACATAATAAAGTGAATGAAAACCCTCACATATACATAGTGAACAGCCTCAGATGATGCACAGAGATGAAACAAAACTCCCTATATAAGTTTTACATGCATATCTGCTGTCTTCATCGGTATATATCCTTTAGAAAGTGCTCTTTGTGTTTAAGTTTTTTTCTTCCTGGTTAGCACTGGGAACGGATTATTAGCATACAGCCAAGACAGCTGATTGGAGGAAAGGCACATACCCCCTCTCCTCGTAGGCAAAGGAAGAACGGAATGTGCAGAGGTCTGCTCTTAGACGACAAGCTGACTGCTAATCTATTTATAGCAACCTCCCCGGACACACACTATTATCTCCAGTCTCGGAGAACGTCCGAGAAGTTATTAGGCTCAGGCTGATAACAGAGCTAGGGAGCAAGAGACAGCTACGGGACATAGTGCTTTGGAGAGAGATAAGAAAACACTGCAGATATATGTGCTTAGATCAAATTTAATGAATCGTGTTTACATCCACTTTAAGCCACATATAGCAGTCTTCTGTGCCAAACACACCCACCAGGAAAGAGAGCAGCTTCTCAACATGTGGAGCTGGACAGCATTGCCCAGACAAAATCACTGTGGCCTTGTGCAGCAGTGGAGTTTCAAGACCGCCAAATAGACTCAATCTGTTGTGTATCCACCGGTAACACAGTATGTTATGTTTAAGACTATTCAGGATCTGTTTTTAGGTTGTTCACACATTTTTGGATTAAATGTTAAAAAGTTGAGATGTTATGGAGTCATTATACAAGCACAGTGACTCTATTTGTTTACGTTAATATTGCATTGTTTGTACTTCCTGTTTCCTGTTCCTACCTTTGACCTGGATGTAGTTATACAGTTCAACATGACTCCTCAGACTAGCAGCTTGCAGCCAGTGTCTTTATTTCTATACTTGAAACAGTTCAACCCCTAAGTGCAACAATGTGTCAATTCTTTCTATTTGCACCTCATGCACACTGCAGCCCGTCTTACAGGCATTTGAAGTTTTTTTTCCTGTTCTAAATGCCTCCCTATGTTAGCCTATGTGTCTATGACCGTGTTTCTCAACCTTTTTTCAGTCAAGGCACCCTTTAAAATTCTGCACAATGTCGAGGCACCCCATTGTAAAATGAATAGTTTTACATAGTGCAGTAACATCTACACAGGTAGGACAACCAACATTAACCACCTCCCCACCACCTCTCTTTCTGGGAAAACGTCAGATGACGTCCCCCGGTGCCACCGCTGTCACGTGCCCGCAGGGCCGTGCAGTGCAGCGATCGCAGTCGCATCATGTCCCTAAGATCGGCTGTGTGTACTCATGTGATTGGCTGTGTCCAATCACAGTTGATCACATGTAAACACAGAAGTGCTGTTTGTTGGCTCTTCTCGCCTCACGCTGACAGAGTATGAGGCGAGGAGAGCCGATCAGCGGCATCTCCTCACAGAGGAGACCTGTACAGGTAATCAGGGCACTGATCATCAGTGCCCTGATGATCAGTGCAGCCCCAGCAGTGCTCATCAGTGACACCAATCAGTGGCGATCAGTGACACCAATCAGTGCCCATCAGTGATGCCAGTCAGTGCTGCCTTTCAGTGCCTGCTCATCAGTGCCGCCTATCAGTGCCCATCAGTGCCACCTATTAGTGCTCATCAGTGCTGCCTATCAGTATTCCAAATAACAGTGAAAAAATATACAAAAACACTGCGCTAACATATGTGAAAAAGAAAAAGCAGCTACATACGTTGTGACAAAAACAATACAATGGAATGTGGAAAAATGTAGCGCTGAGTAAGTGCAAGTGAATATTCAACAATATTGACAAAGGTGAAATCAAGTCCATAAGTCTTTAAACTTGATGATAAGTATTGTGGTATAACAAATGATAGAATCTAAAACCAAAAAAAATAATAAAGTGATGAAATGTCCAATTGTGTCAGAACACAGAAAGGGCCACTTACCAAATGTGATGGACTCCCCTGTCAGCGACATGGAGTCAGCAAGGCAGTAAGCCCAACCGGGCAGATTGAAGGATATCCCTGGCGATGGAGCTTGCAAGGTGGACTTCAATCTTATCATGTTATTCTAGGAAGGGTTGCATACTCAACTCTGTGTTCATACCTATAGGCACAAGGGACTTCAAGGTGTATATCCACCATTTCTTTTTTTGAAGTAAAATGCGGTCAAAGTCACCTCTTCTTGCTGGTAATTTTAGGGTGTAGATACCTTTCACCTTCAACCCATCTAATTTGCCCTGGTGATATCGGGCAAAATGTTTGGCCACTGGTCTCTCCCCCTTCCTTTTCTCCCCTTCTCTTTCCCCAACTCCCTCCCTCTCCTTCCTAATATCCCTCAAATGCTCCCCTATTCTAATCCTGAGGGTTCTTTTTGTTTTGCCTATATAGATTTTTGGGCATGGGCAGGTGATCATATATATCACTTTCATCGTAGAACAATTGATCAAATCTTTGATCACATATTCTCCCTGCCCCAAGGCATCCTTGAAAGTGTTTGTCCTATCCACGGATGGACATATCTGACATCTCGTGCAGGGAACCATGCCCATGTGATCATAGGCGCCTGTACTTTATGGTTCTTTTTATGTGTCTATATGTGTGTTATTGTTTGATGTTTTTGTGTTGCTGGTTAATGGGCGTACCCTGTGCTGTTTGCACTGGACGGGCCCATTAATTTGTGTCTGGTGGATCAGCTCCATACATGTGTCTTATTGTCAGTGGTATAATTTTTGTATATTTTAGATCTTTTTAATAAACTTTTACAATTTTTACATATATCATTCCCCCTTTATTGCCCACCATATCCATAGTAGCCACTTTTTGGACCGAGGGAGATCACTCCCTTGTGCTTCCCCTTGGTCCTCTCCCTTGTTAGTATGCTTGTTTTGGGTTACGGATACGGCCTCTATATTTGAGGAGAGGCACTGGGTGAGAAACTGTGATGTTGTGATTTATCAAAAAAGGCAGGTACTTATAGGGTGGTCCCCCTCCCTCCCTTCTAGCCAGTATTGTTTTTGGGATCCTAGTTGATCCTTCTGGACCACTCTATTTTTCTTGCGGCCTATGCGATTCACCTGACCAATTTTGGTCTATTCTTCGTTTGATTAGCAAAGTGGACTATTAATAATCCTCTATAATGGCCTTTACATTAGGGGAGGACATTGATAAAGAGATAAGAGAGACATTTGAGAAAGATGCATCCCAAACCCAGAACAGAGTTGAGGAGATTAAAGAAGGGTTCAAGGAACATAAAAAACTACTGTTAAAACATCTTAACAGAAAATGGGACGTCTCTTTTCTGGAGACCTATATCGAACACAAGATAGTCCCTCGTGGACTACGCGATAAAACTATACCGGCAGAACATTTTCATAACGACAGATTCCTTCCTAAATGGAAGGAACTGTGCGTTAATCACGGTATTGCGGTTATGAAATTAATAGTCGAGGAAGAGAAAATCCAGCTGACGGAACTTAGAGAGAATATAGAGGAAAGTGCCAAGGGATTGGACCTGATGAAGGAGGAAGAAGAATTTAATAGACAAAATGAATTTCTAAAAAAGGAAATAGAGAAAGCACAACAGACCCTTAAATTAACTAAGCAATCAAAATACAGAAGAGACATACAGGACTTTGAAAAAGGTCAAGCCTTTGATTTGACAATTA
The DNA here is from genome assembly GCF_042186555.1 of Aquarana catesbeiana. Classification (NCBI taxonomy): domain Eukaryota; kingdom Metazoa; phylum Chordata; class Amphibia; order Anura; family Ranidae; genus Aquarana; species Aquarana catesbeiana. The sequence continues at coordinate 337,612,278 of NC_133329.1, forward strand.
GAAGAGGAAGAAGTAATTCCTCCAGACGGGGGTTTAGATCCCAATCTAGGAATAGACGGGATGTCTCTCCCCCCTCTGCAGATGAGGGTAACACACATAGAGGAGTAACTTTTTTAGAGAAAGAGGGGGTGGAGGGAAATTCATCCTACACCCCCTCCTCTGTGAATCCCCCTATACATCCAAACACAAAAGAGAACAGGCCTCAGAAGGGGAAGTCCCAAAGACAAAGGACAGAGGGATCACGAACGAGAAGCCAGAATCGCTAGGACCAACTATGCACAAAGAAAATCCTGTACACAAACCTGATATGACAGTCATTAACTTGTCATCATTTCCCCTGGTCCCCAGACACATTCAATTGCTGCAACGTGGGATGTCCTTCTCACCCACGAGCAACATGGACGAATTCACTGTTTATAAGGACGTTGTGCTATACCTTAGAAAAATCTTTTATAGATCTTTATATGCACAGGACTCATCATCAGAAATGATAGACATGCATCTGGACGCAGATGACCAGAATGCGATTGATATTCTCAATTCATTGCTGGAAGAAAACGAAGAGGATGGAATTGATGACTCACTGACAAGGAGATCAGTGAATTTGAACATCAAATCCAAAAAAATGCCCCCCTTAAACAAAAACAAATGGCTTGGCATGTTTCTTGACATGATCCAGATAGAGCTGGAAGGGATCACTTGGAAACATGTTGGCCATGACAACCTCACCCAAATAGAACGTCAAGCACTGAAGGAACTGAAGGGAGCTAAAAACGTTATAATTAAAAGGAGTGACAAGGGAGGTAACGTCGTCCTAATGGACGACTCTGACTATGAAAAAGAGGCTAAACGCCTCTTGGGAGACACCATATAGGAGACTGGATGGGAATCCTTTTCCTAAACTGGTACAAAACCTTAACAGTAAATTGGATGATGCAGTGGAGGCGGGATTATTGACTAAACATGAGTGTGAATATCTATCCGTTGAGGACTACAATATACCCACCTTCTACTGCATACCAAAGGTGCACAAATCCCTGGAGAAACCACCAGGGAGACCAATTGTGTCAGCTATACGGGGACCTCTTGACAGAATGGGGAAATACTTGGACTCCCTTCTTAAAGGGATGGTAGTTGAACTCAAATCTTATGTGCAGGACACACGCCATGTGCTGGCCAGACTGGCCAACCTCGAAGTTCGGGAGGAGGCATGGCTGGTCAGCATTGACGTTGAATCATTGTATACGTCCATCCCGCATGAACATGGCATTACAGCTGTTAGGAACTCTTTGGAAAAGAACTTTCCCCTCCTAGGATCACAGAATGAGTTCCTGGTGGAACTCCTTGAATTTGCTTTAAATAACAACTTCTTTCAGTTTGCTTCAAAGTTCTATCAGCAGATTAAGGGTACCTCGATGGGGGCTGCATGGGCTCCGGCCTATGCATGCCTCCATCTGGGTAGGTGGGAGGAGGAGGAGGTGTTTAATCGTCCAATTTACCTCGGTCACGTACACACGTGGCTGAGGTACATTGATGATGTACTGGTCATTTGGACGGGTGACCTAGATACCCTCCATAAGTTTGTCGATCAGCTCAATACCAATGAACGCAACATACGTCTCACCTACACCTATGACCGGTCCCTATTGTCATTCCTAGACCTCCTAATTGGTCTGAAGGGAGGAGTGATAAGCACCTCCACCTTCCGCAAGGAAACAGCGGCAAACACTTTATTGCAAGCAGACAGCCATCACCCTCCTTGGCTAAAGGACGGTATCCCTACAGGACAATTTATGAGAATCAAGCGCAATTGTTCAGACATTAATGATTTACGTAGAGAGACCAGGGATCTGTACACGAGATTCCGGAACCGAGGGTACTCTCATAGACAGATTCGTAATGCCAAACGTAAGGCTGCGGCTAGAAGTAGAGAAAGTCTATTGTCTATGGATCACATCAGGAAAAAAGAACAACAAAAAACTGAGGACCAAGGCCCAGTAAGACTCATTACCACATATGGAGCCCAATGGGAATCAGTGAGAAAAATTCTGCAAAAGCATTGGAATATCCTCACCAATAACAAAAAGCTAGCCAACATAGTGGGGGATGGACCCAAGATGGTGGCACGCAGAGCCAGAAACTTGGGGGATATTCTTATCCATTCTGAATTCACGAGACACCAAGATCCCACATGGCTGTGACTATCCGCATCACACGGGCATGGTTCCCTGCACGAGATGTCAGATATGTCCATTCGTGGATAGGACAAACACTTTCAAGGATGCCTTGGGGCAGGGAGAATATGTGATCAAAGATTTGATCAATTGTTCTACGATGAAAGTGATATATATGATCACCTGCCCGTGCCCAAAAATCTATATAGGCAAAACAAAAAGAACCCTCAGGATTAGAATAGGGAAGCATTTGAGGGATATTAGGAAGGAGAGGGAGGGAGTTGGGGAAAGAGAGGGGGTGAAAAGGAAGGGGGAGAGACCAGTGGCCAAACATTTTGCCCGATATCACCAGGGCAAATTAGATGGGTTGAAGGTGAAAGGTATCTACACCCTAAAATTACCAGCAAGAAGAGGTGACTTCGACCGCATTTTACTTCAAAAAGAGAAATGGTGGATATAAACCTTGAAGTCCCTTGCGCCTATAGGTATGAACACAGAGTTGAGTATGCAACCCTTCCAAGAATAACATGATAAGATTTTCAGTCCCCCGCCCTCAAGAGCTCTCCTCCATCTCTCCCTCTCTGTCCCTCCCTCTCTTCCCTTGACCCCCCCTTCCACGTGATTCTCCCATCTGGGAGATGCCTCTCATTTGATTTCTAGTTATACACCCTTCTATTCCCTAGTCATAACCTCTTTATTTTCTCCTTGTAATCTCTTGGATTGTCCCTTCTTCTGTTAATTTTATTTTTATCTTTAAGTTTAAATTTTATTTATATTTTTGCTTCTTTCTCTCTCTCTTTCTCTCTCTCTCTCCCCCTCTTTTTGGAATTTCTAGAATAGTTTCCTATTATATGTGTCCCTAGATCAGCCCCGGTTTTTAAATCTTTATTTTCCTTTCCTTAAATGCAAATGAGGGTATTCCCCCCTATTTATGGAGCCACTGTGATTGATGGTTGTTATTAACATGTGTCATAGATACTCTAACTACGTATGAACTAGCTACCAGTGGTAAGATCTCTATTCTGTAGAATATCCATAAACGATAGGAAAGGGCAGGGGGACCGCAGTATGGATACAGTAAAGAAATGGGCTCTATTCTGGATTCTCCTCCCCTGGATTCAAATGTAATAGGCCAAGCATGATCATTTCCTTTTATATATGCTGTGAGAACAAAGACCAAAACCATATATACACATTCCCAAAAAAAACGGAACAGCTACCCGGGCTGGACATTGATACAAATCTTGCCCGTCCCTGTTGATGTTAGGGGTTAAACGAAAGAAGGAGGCGTGACAGCATCTTGGAGTAATAAGAGGGAGGGATGTTTGTCAATCTCCAGTACGTCCTGTTGAAGCTACGTAACAATGACGTTGCGAAACGCGTCGACGTAATGAAGATGTGCGGACGCCGACTCAGCCGTCTCCCGCAGTGAGTTGGAGACGGGGATTTCTCCCAGTGGAAGGTTGAAACTTTAAACCGCCATGCATATGGGGAAATAATCTGCCGCACAAGCACAGCTGTAATCTGCATCCGCGAAGGAGAGGATTACCACTTACCGAGTGCTCGGAGGATGCAGCATGTCACGGCCGGCACTGATAACACAGATAAGGAAGTCACGGAGCAGTGGAGCAACCGCAAGACATAAGATACTGCTTTGATTCTCGCACGACAGAGAGGTGGTAAAGTAACCCCTTCAGCTCTTAATGCAGTTGTTATCCAAAATCCTTGACATTTGAAGTGGTATGGCCCTGACAAATGTGGACAGCAGGTTACAACATAGTGACATTCAGCCTTGCATAGGTTTCTAAATATATCTTTTATACATCAACAGTCCCGGGAGATATTTGGCCACTCTGAGATGTCATGTGATCTGCTCCTGGCATTAATAGTATATAACATTCTGTGCGGTATTTATATTCCCCATACTCTACAGAGACTCTCTGCTTTATATATCCATCTCACCAATTACAGGAATGGACTTTGGTAAAATTCATGATTCATGCATGTGCATGCTAAATACATTTATAAGTCCCCCTGATCCATTCATCTAGCTGCAGTATTTACATAGCTATTGTGGATGTTAATCAGCGAGTTCCTTGAGTTAGACAACAACCTGTTTATTTCTACTCCACTTTCCCCATCTCCCCGGGGGACCACGCATGCATAAGGTTCTTTTGTCATCTTTCAAATATATTATCTAATTCTTTCTGATTTGGCGATTGGCCACAGGGACCTTATGCATCTGTGGGATCATAGGCGCCTGTACTTTATGGTTCTTTTTATGTGTCTATATGTGTGTTATTGTTTGATGTTTTTGTGTTGCTGGTTAATGGGCGTACCCTGTGCTGTTTGCACTGGACGGGCCCATTAATTTGTGTCTGGTGGATCAGCTCCATACATGTGTCTTATTGTCAGTGGTATAATTTTTGTATATTTTAGATCTTTTCAATAAACTTTTACATTTTTACATATATCATTCCCCCTTTATTGCCCACCATATCCATAGTAGCCACTTTTTGGACCGAGGGAGATCACTCCCTTGTGCTTCCCCTTGGTCCTCTCCCTTGTTAGTATGCTTGTTTTGGGTTACGGATACGGCCTCTATATTTGAGGAGAGGCACTGGGTGAGAAACTGTGATGTTGTGATTTATCAAAAAAGGCAGGTACTTATAGGGTGGTCCCCCTCCCTCCCTTCTAGACAGTGCACAAAACATCTGTGTGTCCTCATCACATCTGTCACAGTGCACAAAACATCTGTCAGTCCCCCATCACGTCCCCCACCACCGCCGGTGGCCGATCAACATCTTTTATTGCTACTATAGCTTGTGAACTCTATAACTTTCACACAGACCAAATAATATACATTGATTTTGGTTATTTTTACCAAAGAATTGTAGCAGCATAATTTTTGGCCAAAATTTATGAAGAGAAATTACTTAATATTTAGCAAATAAGAAAAATGCATTTTTAAAAAAAATGTTTTTATTCTTTTTTCCTTTGTAGCGTAAAAAATAAAAACCCCAGTGATGATCAAATACCACCAAAAGAAAGCTCTATTTGTGTGAAAAAAATGATAAAAATGTAATTTGGGTTCAGTGTTGCATGACCGTGCAATTCTCATTCAAAGTGTGAGAGCGTTGAAAGCTGAAAATTGGTCCGGGAAGGAAGTGGGGTGAAAGTGCCGAGTATTGAGGTGGTTAAAATAATTCCCTTTAAAATTACTTTCATTTAAATGCACACTGAAACAACTATATTACCCATTTGTTTTGGTAAAATATATAAGATGAGGTTGTGCTGAGTAAATAGATACCCGACATGATAAGTCTTAAAAGTGTGTGTGTCCCTGAAATGGCGACAAACTTTGGTACTCAAAATGACACTGGACAACAATTTTTTTAAAACTTTTGCATGCTGAATGACTATGATAGACCCCTTCAAACAGAACACAAATATAATTTCTAAATTGCTGTTTTATAGAGGAATCTGTAATATGAAATTAACTTTTAATGACTATTTTTTTTTTAAAGCGGAGTTCCACCCATTTAAAAGTCAGCAGCTACAAAAAGTGTAGCTGCTGCCTTTAAGGCTCCTTTCACAATGAGGCGCTTTGCAGGCGCTAAAGTGCTAAAAATAGCGCCTGCAAAGCGCCCTGAAAGAGCCGCTCAATGCACTCCAGTATGAAAGCCCCGAGGGCTTTCACACTGGAGCGGTGCTCTTGCAGGGCAGTCAAAAAAGTCCTGCAAGCCGCATCTTTGGAACGCTGTAGGAGCGGTGTATTTACCGCTCCTAAAGCGCCCCTTCCCATTGAAAACAATGGGGCAGCGCTGCAAACCCACCCGCAAAGCGCCCCTACAGCGGTGCTTTGTGAGCGGTTTTAACCCTTTTCCGGCCACTAGCGGGGGGTTAAAACCACCCCGCTAGCGCCGCTAAAACGATGGTAAAGCGGCGCTATATTTAGTGCCTCTGTACCACCAGCGCCCGCACGCCTCAGTGTGAAAGGTGAACTTCCCTCCGGCGCCGTGGAGCCCGGGAGGAAGTGGGAGCTGGATGCCTCTTAAAAGAGAGTATCCCCCCCCCCCCACAAAAAAATGACATGCTGAATGTGGCATGTCAGAGGGTCACCATCACTTAAAGCAGAAGTTCCATCTTTGGGTGGAACTCCGCTTTAATCACGTTTCCAAAGCACTGCATGAGTTCAACAAGGCTAAAAGCGTTTTGCTGCTGACTATCATTTGAACAGTACTTTGTACTGCATTTGGCTGCAGTGTCCAACAATAAGCAGCTTTCGTTGATAGATATATCAGATATCAGTTGCGCTGATACCCTTTTCCCATTGTGACAGTGTCCTGGGGAAATTTACCATGTTCATCAATGACTGCTCCTAGATTTTCAGGACAGAAGTACAAATTTAAATGCAGAAAATGAATATTCAGTGCCATGTTACTCTTCATGGTCTTGTATGCTGAATTTGGTTGTCAGCAAGCTGAATGTAGTTTGACACTCTCTTTGCCAAGAAAATTCTCAGTAATATCCTTGAATGCTTTCCAGGCAATTTTCTCTGACCCCCATTAATAGATCTTTGAGCAGCTTGTCAGTGATGACATATCTGTCTGGGGACCAAGAAAAAGTCCTTCCTTAATCTTGGCATCAGTTATTCTTGAAAGCATCTGTCTCAAATAACGAAACCTTCACCTTCCTTCTTTATCGCTTTCACAAAATTTTCCATCAGTTGGAATGTTACGTGAAGAGGAGGTAAAAATATCTTTGTTGGGTAAACAAGTGGTTCATGTGCCATGTTGTCCTGTCCTGGAACCAAATTCTTTTGGGCTGGTCATTTCTTTTTAATATAATGTGACTCTCTTGCATGGCTGTCCCATTTGCACTATAACAGTAATACTTGGTATATCCGTTTAGAGTAGTGGGCGCTCCGGGGCTGGTGACAGATGGAGCCTGGAGGCACCGAGACAGGGTTTGTTCCTGGCACTGCCAGGGTTGTCAGGTGCATGTAGAGCCCTTAAAGAGTGAAGAACACTGACATTGTATAATCAGGTAGGTCAGTGTAATGGTCAGGTCACAGATTCCTGACCTCAGCCTGGCACTGATTTTGGATGAGAATGCCTGGCTAGCAGTCTCCGCTTTAATTCATCCTAAAGGTGTTCTGCCAGGTTGAGGTCAGGACTCTGTGCAGGCCAGTCAGTTTCCTCCACCCCAAACTCGCTCATCCATGTCTTTATGGGCCTTGCTTTGTGCACTGGTCCAAATCATTTGGTGGAGAAGGGGTTATGGTGTGGGGTTGTTTTTCAGGGGTTAGGCTTGGGTCTTTAGTTCCAGTGAAGGGAACTCCTAAGGTGTCAGCATACCAAGACATTTTGGACTATTTCATGCTCCCAACTTTGTGGGAACAGTTTGGGAAAGGTTCCTTTCCTGTCCCAACATGACTCTGCACCAGTGCACAAAGCAAAGTCCATAAAGACATGGATGAGCGAGTCTGGAGTGGAGGAGCTTGACTGGCCTGCACAGAGTCCTGAACTCAACCCGATAGAACACCTTTGGAATGATAGAGCGGAGACTGCGAGCCAGGCCTTCACGACCACATAAGTGCCTGACCTCACAAATGCGCTTCTGGAAGAATGATCAAACATTCCCATAGACACACTCCTAAACCTTGTGGACAGCCTTCCCAGAAGAGTTGAAGCTGTTATAGCTGTAAAGGGTGGGCCAACTCAATATTGAACCCTAAGGATGCCATGAAAAGGATAACCCTGCTAGCACTGGACACTTTTCTTTAAGAGCACAAGTCACTTTATTCATTGCTGTATCAAATGTTATAATATTTTTTTAGTTGAATTTGGTACTTTTTCTTTCACAGTGGTATAATTCTTCTTTTCCACCGGTTATATATATTTATCAAAATGTTTTGTATATTTAACATATTTTTTTTTTTTATATGTTTATTATTGGATTATTGTAACAGAGGGTCAAACACATTTTTTTTCCCACCCAAGGAGAGAGTGTAGGGCTATTATTCTCATACACATATAGCACTAGCACTAGTTTTATTATTCGTTTCTTGAAGGCTTTTATTTAAGGCTGCACTTTACAGAGGGTGTAACACACTAGCACCTATCGCTTTAATTAATGTCCTTTATCAATTTCATGGGTATTTAAGCAGCACCCTGCAGCTGGTGCATTACTATCAGCACATATTCATCACATGATTTTGCTGTCATAAATTTTATTGAACACCATTGTCTGAACACCTATTGAACATATTTGCAGCACCTTAAGCACCGTAATTAAGCCTCCTAAGAGGAAAAGCACCACACCTACAACCTTTTCAATTAATTTACTTTACTCCATCTAGGTGGTAGTAATATGTAGGGGCAGCAATTTTCTCGTATGCACTTTTCTTTCTCCAGTTTATTATATCTTTCATCTGCCTTGTACATTCCGTGGCGCGGTATAATATATTATTTCCGTCATGTAAAGGCAGGTGTCCCAATACTTTTGGTAATAAAATGTATGGGGGAGGGGAGCTGGGAAAACGGTTGGGGATAAGGGGCTTAAACTTTTTTTTATATTCAACATTATTTTGTAATCTTTTTTTTTTCAAGTAACGTTATTGTTATTACATAGAGGATCAACAGCCCCCTATGTAATAGCATATTTATAGTGACAGACTCTCTTTACTGAAACATTAAGGGTCTATTAGACCCCTGATGTCTCCCCTGCCCTTCATTAAAGCTAATAGACACAGATTGTGCTCCATTAGCTTCTTTCCGGCTAGTACTCCCCGTGAATGTCAGGTCTGAACCAGGAAGTGATGTAATACACTTTGCTGACTGGTTCACTCAATCAGGGCCAGTGCTACCACTAGGCAAACTAGGCAGCCGCCTAGGGTGCACTGATGCCTAGGGCGCCTGGCCACTGGTGTTCCTACTCTCTTCTCTCTGCAGAAAGCAACCAAGTCTCAGCATCAGCAGGCAGCCACCGCTCCGTTCGCACATAGTGTCAGAGGCGCAGCGGTGGTGGAGGACTGTATCAGCTATATGCATAAAGATAAGGCATAATGTAAAGGAAACTTACTGGTGTTTAGTATTACTAGTCAGTTTTATATTATACATTTAGAAAAACATCCATACCTTTATAGGCACAGAGTTTGATTTAACTAGATTCTGTGTGAACATTTTTTACGACTCTTAAGCTGGCCATATACCAGTATAATTTTGTTTAAATGTTTGGACTGAGATTCAGAAAAATCTTTCATCAAAGTGTAGCACCCCCCCTGAGGCTGTAATATGAAGTTAACCCCTTCCTGGAGAAAGTGACAAAGTCTAGGAAACCTCTCTCTTAGCAGAAACTTTTGGGTTTTTCCCCACTGGTAAAGTGCAGCACTTTGGAAACAGTCTCTAGGGCTTTACCTGATGTCACAGTTCACAATCACGGTGCCATGACGAAATTGCTGAGTTGCAGTTGGTTGCTAAGGACAACAACGAACACATTCAGTTGAGCCTGCCCTGGGTCTACTGAAGGTGGGGCCCCCCCTGGGTCTACTGAAGATGGGGTGTCACCTCCAGAGGTAGGGAGTGAGCTAGCATTTTCCCCAGGGCTGAGTCCATGACTATAATTAGGAGTTCTGAACAGAAACTGGGCACCAGTCACTTTTGAGCTTTTCAAAGCTTTATTGTAGAACTTGAAACCAGATACCAGTAGCAGACCACTTACAGACTACTTGGATCCAGAAAAAGTACAGTTTCACAATACCAGAATCTTTAAGCTGACCCGGTAATACTGCAAACATGTTTCAGATTGTAGAACAAGATTCAGCTTCACAGTGTCAGAACCTTTAAGCCAACCCGGCAACACTGTAAGCACGTTTTAGATGTAGGTTAGGGTGACCAGACAGTCCCTGGATTGAGCCCACTTTCCCCGGAGACCGTCTGTCCACTGGGCACTGGTGAGGCTGCAGTCCTGGGCACTGGTAAGGCTGCATTACTGGGCACTGGTGAGGCTGCAGTCCTGGGCACTGGTGAGGCTGCATTGCTGGGCACAGCTGAGCCCTGCATTCTTTATATAACGGACTCCTAAACTCTGCACTTTGTTTTTTCTCTGTCTTACATTCATAACATTTGGCAGTCATAGCTCAAAAATTCTAAGCCGTATCTTTTTTTTTTTTTTTTTTAATCTTTATTTATGGACGAAATGTTAGAAATAACGTATATATGATACAATCATTCCATAAACACATACCACATACACAGCATATATTATTTGAGGAAAATATGCTTATAAAATAGTTTACCATTTGCCAATTAAGAAAATGTCCCCATTTCATTTAAAAAAATCTGGTCACCTTAAAGTAGGTGCGTCCTCCAAACGAGTCGCCAGACCCTCCTAAAAGACCAGCCTACATCCTGGCTCTCTCCAGCAAGGGTCCTCCCCTGGATCTTCTCAATTTGGCTTGGCTTCTTCCATGCCAGGCAAGACACCATAAAGATCACCTTAGGATTAGTATGCCCCAGACAGGCTTCTGGGCCTACTTGCAGAGCTCCCTCTAGCAGCATGTCCTCAGGCCAGGAAAGCCTGAGGCAAGAGAACGAGCACATGGCCCAGCCCAAATATAAATCCTCTCCTAGAATGCACCAGTGGCCAAGAAATTCCTACTGGGCTGGCTGGAAGAAGAATAAATATTCATAACTCAACTTCTACTATCAACTTCTACTATACAACTTCTACTTCTACTATCTCATACTGGACTGTGGTACCAGTGACACTGGCGAGAGTGAGAAATGCACAACTTAATTGAGATTGGGGAAAGATCAGAAAAAACGTACAAGCAATCTGAGCTGCCTACAGCCCAGCCAAAAATTTACATTATAGCCCCAGTTTGGGACCAGGGGGCTACAAAAGCATCCAACAGAACCATTATAGCCTCAACAAATTTCATATAAAAGGTTTGATTGTCATGCCAGCAATCTGAATACTGCAGTATGTTCCATTTAGAGGTGTGCAATTTTTGCTGAATGAAATTCACATACGCAGTTATAAGATAAGTTTTAGCTCTATTTTAAGCAGAACTGAAATCCGCAATAATTACCTTAGCTCAACGGTCCAACGCATACGAGGTTCCTTGCCAATGCCAGCATCCTTTGCAGCTTCTACTGGGTGTCGGTCCAGGGGAATCTTGACTGGATAGCGTGGGATGGCATACAGTGCCTTGAAAAAGTATTCATAGCCCTTGACATTTTCCACAATTTGTCATGTTACAACCCAAAGCATAAATGTTTTTAATGGGATTTTATGTGATAAACCAACAAAAAGTGGCACATAACTGAGAAGTGGAAGGAAAATGATAAATAGTTTTCAATTTTTTTTACAAATAAATATCTGAAAGTGTGGTGTGCATTTGTGTTCAGCCCTCTTTACTTTGTTACGCCTAACTAAAATCTAGTGGAACCAATTGCCTTCAGAAGTCACCTAATTAGTAAATAGAGTCCATCTGTGTGTAATTTAATCTCAGTATTAATACAGCTCTTCTGTGAAGCCCTCTGAGGTTTGTTAGAGAACCTTAGTGAACAAACAGCATCATGAAGGCCAAGGAACACACCAGACAGGTCAGGGATAAAATTGTAGAAAAGTTTAAAGCAGGGATAGGCTATTAAAAAATATCCCAAGCTTTGTACATCTCACGGAGCACTTTTTAATTCATCATTCAAGAATGGAAAGAGTATGGCACAATATGTATGTGTAGTATGCAAACCTACCAACAGGCCCGGACTGGCCATAGGCCGGGGCCGCCCACTTCATGGCATGTTGATGATCAGGCCGCACAGCAGGAGGTAAGTGGCGGCCAGGTCAGGGTTAACACAAGCCATAGCCGCCGCTTGCCTACCGCTATGCGGCCATGCCTGTGTCTTCTCCGGCGAAATAAGCGGCTGCATGGGCTGAGCTGTGTGTCTCGCTCAAACACAGCTTAGCCTCAGAACCGACGCTGACAGTTATGCTCTCCACTCCCACAGACTCCTCCTCCTCCAGCCATGGGCATCCGCACATGTGGGGCAAGGGGGGGGGGAGCTGCGGGCCGCTGTCTGGATGTTTACCTTGCTCGCCCCCCCTCCCCTTCTCATGTTGGCAGCATGGGAGAAGAGAACACTTCCTACCTGTTGTTCTTCCTTCCCCATTGGCCACAGCGGAGGGCCAATAAGAAGAAACTAGAGGGGCATTATGGGAATTGTAGTCCTGGAGATTGGTGGCCCATTTGTTCTCAGCAGGGAGCTGACTACAGTCCCCAGCATGCACTCTGGGGGGAAAAGAGAAAACCCAGAAACAAGCTGAGGAGTGCTATACTGTAGCAGCTACTACAGGTGACATGGAAAAAGAGAGGACTGTGCTGGGGGAACTAATAGCCCCAGCACCACCACAAGATAGAGCCACGCTGTACCCGCACGACCAGAGAGAGAGAGAGAGAGAGAGAGAGAGAGAGACGCTGTACCCACACCGCCAAAGAGACCCATGCTGTACCCGCACCACCAGAGAGAGCCACGCTCTACCCGCACCACCAGACAGTACTAGCATTGTATTGCCATAATAGGACTGGGACACTGTAATATAAAGGGGACTGCACTGTAAAGGGGCACTGTAATCATTGCAGTGCAGTTCCCTTTTTATCACAGTGTCCCTGCACATTACAGTGTGGAGGACCCATACCAGCCATCCCCACAAATGTCTACCGACACCCCCTGGCCCCTGATAAAGTTGGCTGCTCAGTCTAAAAAGCCGGGGCCTATTTTTTTGTCCCAGTTCCGGCCTGCCTACCAAGACATGGCCGCCCACCTAAACTGGCAGGCTGGGCAAGGAAAACATCAATCAGAGAAGCAGCCAAGAGGCCCATGGTAACTCTGGAGGAGCTAAAGAGATCCACAGCTCAGGTGGGAGAATCTGTCCACAGGACAACTATTAGTGGTGCACTCCACAAATCTGGCCTTTATGGAAGAGTGGCAAGAAGAAAGCCATTGTTGAAAGAAAGCCAGAAGAAGTCCCGTTTGCAGTTTGTTAGAAACCATGTAAGGGATGCAGCAAACATGTGGAAGAAGGTGCTCTGGTTAGATGTGACCAAAATTGAACTTTCTGGCCTAAAAGCAAAATGCTATGTGTGGCTGAAAACTAACACTGCACATCACCCTGAAAACACCATCCCCACTGTGAAACATGGTGGTAGCAGTATTATGTTGTGGGGATGCTTTTCTTCAGCAGGAACAGTGAAGCTGGTCAATGTGGAGGGGAGGATGGATGGAGCCAAATACAGGGCAATCTTAGAAGAAATCCTGTTATGACTTGCCAACGGGCTAAACTCCGTCGGCATTTCCGACTGAAAGATTTAGAACATGTTCTATATCTGAGTCCGTCGGAAATGCCGACAGAAAAAGTCCAATGGGGCATACACATGGTCAGAATGTCCGACCAAAGGCTCCCATTGGACTTTTTCTGTTGGGAAGTCCAGCCGTGTGTACGCGGCATTAGAGTCTGCAAAAGGCTTGAGACTGTGGCGGAAGTTCATCTTCCAGCAGGACAACGACCCTAAACATACAGCCAGATGGGATGAGTGGCAGTGCTGGGGGGAGTTCTGATCAGCCAGCTTAGGTGCTCTTGATCAGGGTCATCTGCTGATCTGAGAACTGTAGTGGGGACTTTTAATGGCAACTATAATCACAGGTAGTGTTACTGAAGAATATTATTGATATCTAATATTCTTGTATCTCAGAGGCGCTTCTGGATGAATAGCATTGATAGTCAAACTGACTTAAAACAAAGTGTGAGTTTATTGTCACACAGTTGGCATCATAAATACAATGTAAAAAGTATAATAGTTCAGTTTAGTGTGGGCAAAAATATATGAAATAGAATAAAAAGTTTTAAAACTGTAATAAGCTTATGAAAGCACGTGAGCTTCATGGATGCTGCCCTCCTGTCTCCATGCTGTCTTGTGTCCTTCAAGAAGAAGCAGGAAATGACGTTCTTAGTCTTCTGGCAGAATCGACAGCTGTCCCAGCTTGTCAAAGTGTCTTGTGAACATGTCAGTGTCATCTATCCTAGTGGCTGTGTGTGTGTGTGTGTCTGTGTGTGTGTCTGTCTGCCTCCAGTATAGAAAAGTTGGCTTTATATGTTACATGTGAACGTCATAACCTCACACCAACTTAGAACCTTGTATGGCACACATTCATTTCTGCTAACTTTAACAATATGCTATACAAGAAAAGATTCTAACTCAGAGTCATATATGGCATACAATTTGACAAGCCCACATGTAACACTCCATATTGAAGTAATGTGCTAATCATGTAATGTCATATAACCAAACATTTACATAATATGAACACATATTACCAAACTTTAACTACATTAAGTAACTATATACTAATACTTATTAATACGACTGGAACTACAAACTAACTTAACTTAACAGGATATAATCCACAATGTATATTCCTTTAGCTACGTGGACACATGTCTATTTTTGTCTTCTCATGACATTCTATACCAAGATACCTTAAATGTCATACTCAAATTGGCTACACCAGAAAAATCCAGCAATGCTCAGCTTTTCGATGAAGAATCATGATAAATCAATTGATCAAGGTCATTCACACATACTCTATTTATTATGATTAATCATAAAACCAAATATGTTTTGCAAGCTTGCCATGAATATAATATAACACCTATAAGTGCCGAATTATGAATTTGGAATAATATTCTAACAGTTACTCACTGTGTCTACGGCTTCACTGTGTCTCCGATTTTGTGGTGTCTTGTAGCAGTGACACCTATGCCGAAAGCAAGAGATAGGGTCTCCTCCAGCCCCTCCCACTTCACATTCCTCACCAGTCAGCTGACCTCTAGTCTCTGCCCCCCAGCCATGTCGTGAACTGAATGGGCGGCTGCAAAGAGGCTAAGTGGGCGGCCGCGGGCTCAAGAAACAGCCCAGCTGGGGAGCGGCCACAGATTCCAAGGACAGCCCTGCTGGGCGGCCGCAAAAAGGCTGGGAGAGCGGTGCGAGCCTCAGGAACAGCCCAAGATTCGGTGACCCCTGGCAAATCATCATTTGACCCTCGAGGGGGTCCCGACCCACAGGTTGAGAACCAGTGTTTTAGATCAAAGCCTATCCATGTGTTAGAATGGCCTAGTCAAAGTCCAGACCTAAATCCAATTGAGAATCTGTGGTAAGACTTAAAAAGTAAAGCAAAATGGGGTTATTGGCGCTATCTTAGGCCAGAGGTGATTACTCAAACCCTCTGTGTATAACGGTGGATAGGTGTATGGTGCAACAACCAAACGATACTATACTCCACTAGTTAAAAACCTCAAGTGTTGGAATGACATAAACCATCCTATAATGTGACATATAATGAAATGATTATGTGCAAAAAACTGCAATGTGAAGTAAAATCTAACTTCACAGCTGTATGAAATAAATTGGGGTAAAAACCTGATAACCCAAAACACTAGTGATCAAAAATGATAGATAGAAAATATATGTGACTGATAGTTCATATGTGCACATCAAAAAATATAGATATAAAAATAGTCCAATCAAAAAAAAAAAATCTTGTGCAATCTTGCTGTGACAATGCAGGGAATTCCGAAGTGACAGAGTGCTCAAATAATCAGGTGACTCTTGTGCTCCCCCTTGCGGGTCCCCACTCACCAGCTCCTATTACTCCTGCAGGGTTAGTTGGCATATAGGAATAACCAAACGTCCTGTCCCTTGGTGGCTCCTCCAACCGATTCACCAGGTCAGGATGCTTAAGCGTTCCTCTGTTATATCCAGCGATTCCCAAATGCAGTTCCAAATAATACTTCAGTGAAGTCCCATTATTAGATCCACATAAGGAAGAGATATGGGCTCCCATAGTGTAGTATCAAAGGTTATTTTATTAAAAAAACATAAATAAAAGCAAACGTCCCATCCAATGGGTAAAAAATCTCCAGAAAAGCTACAGTCTATGGTAGACACAATGTAGTCAGGGACCGGTATGCAGCATGCACTCCAACTGCGTTCCAGGCTCCCTGTTAGCGTACCGGAAGTGACGTGGGTGCGTGGCTCCACCTTACACATTTCGTCTATGTCGTCACCTCCTAGTCAGCCTCACTGTGTCCCCGGCTAGCTTAGCTGGGAAGTAATGTTTTGCAATGCAATCCGCAATGGATTCAATGGAGCCCAGAAAAGACATTAAAGAGAGCCTGTCACCTAAAAAACATCACATAGGGGACTTTTTGTCCCCTATGTGATGAAAAAAAAAGTTAGGTAAAAAAACACTTTTTTTTTTCTTTTGCAAAAAAAAGAAAGCTACACCCAAGCACATAAAATCCCCCTCCCCCCCCCAAATAATTTTAAAACCCCTACATGTGAAAACGTTGATTACGATACACATGTTACATATCACTGCACACGCCAGAGTGAGTGCAATAATTCTAACACAAGACCTCCTCCGTAACACTAAACTGATACCTATAAGGGGCTTTTGAAGTGTCACTTATAGAAAATATAGGGTACTGCAGTTTGTCGCCATTTCAGGGGCGCACACAAATTTAAGGTTTGACATGTTGGGTATCTATTTACTCAGTTCAACCTCGTCTTTTATATTTTACCAAAAATTGAATGCTATTTTTTCATCACCAGTCAGCTCTATGCATTTTTCACATCAATAGTCCAATTACACTGAGGTTCAGTTTAGCTGAACAAAGATTTGGTTCTTTTTTTTTTTTTAAATACTTTATTTATTTGAAATTTTTCACATACAAAACCAAACCTCTCAATGCACAGGTAAATACAAATTCCATTAACAATTACCTCATGCTACCCACCGTCCCCCCCTCCCCGCCCCCCCCCCCCCTGTTCCTGCAGAAGGATCCCATGGAAACTATTAATGCCTCCATGTGTATCTAACAATTTCCGTCCCGTCCACCCTTTATTTGGTGTTTATTACCTCCTCCACGAAACTCCAAGTCTTTTTGTATTTTTGCCAACCTTCCCATTTGCCCTCCCGTACCACCCCCTCCTCTGGTGAGATGCCCTTGCTATCCAGACTTTCTATATTATATGTCTCATTTATGCAAAGGAGCCAATCCCGTATACTTGGGCTGGCTGGGTCTAACCATCTTATAGCTATCTGCTTCTTAGCTGCCTCCAGCAATATGGGGACAATAGAGGATAGGTAGCTCTTCTTCGTCTTAACTGTACCGTGGAAGAGACACACCCATGGATCTTCGGCGATATCTTCTCCTGATATTTCCCTGGACAATAGTATGATTTTTCCCCAGAAGGGTTTAATACCGGGGCACTCCCACCACATGTGGGCCATGGTACCCAAGCTACCACACCCCCTCCAGCATAGATTAGATTTGGTTTTATCTATTTTGCTTAATTTGTCTGGGGTGGCGTACCATCTAGATAGGCATTTAAAGTGACATTCGACTCTCCTGGTATCAAGTGCTACCGAGTGTACCAAATTCAATATCTTCTCCAACGTGGATTTACTACACTGTGACCCCAGCTCCCCTTCCCACTTTTTGACATATGGGGGCACCTCCAGCTCCAGACTCTCTCCCAAAATCCTATATATCTGTGATATAACACCTTTGATTGTTCCTTCACACATAGTCGCTCGAGTGGTCTATATTCCTCCTCACTTCTGAGTGGTCTTGGTAATTTGTCTATAAAGTGCGAGAGCTGGAGATACCTCCACTCATCTATAAACCCCAACCCCGGTTCTGACCTTAAATCTGATAATGTGCGTAATCTCCCCTTGTGTAGAAAATTTTTTAATTGGATTCCCTCCCCTTTTACCCAATTCCCTCCCACCTCCCTCCTCCCCGGCTCAAAAAACAGATTATCTTTCATGTAAATCAAAGGTGAATTGTGTGTCCACTTATTCTGAATGTGTAACAAATCCCAGTGTTTTAAGGTGTTAAATGTCAATACCGCTGTGTTTGTACCCAGTGCTCTATACTTGGGGGGGTTCCAAATAATCCTTCCCAAGTCAGTGTTGCTCATATAGTGTTCTACGCTCACCCACCTCTTCTCCGAGTCCCTTCTGGACCATTCAATAACCCTAGATAATATAACTGCTAGATAATACCTCCTAAGGTCGGGTAAGGCTAACCCCCCTGTTTTTTTCCCCCTACTCAAGACTGCGTAGGAGATATGTGGTTTTTTGCCACCCCAGACAAATTTTACTATCAAACTCCTTAGAGCTCTAAGGTAATATTGAGGGAGTGGTATAGGCAGCATCTGAAATATAAATAATATTTTTGGGGTCAGTATCATCTTGACCGCATTCACCCGACCAATCCATGAAAGCGGTCTCGAGGATAATCTTCTAGTTTCTTGCCTGATCACGTCCAGCATCGGTATATAATTCTTAAGGTATAATTCTTTAAGTGTATTGGAAAGTTTTATCCCCAAGTATTTAATTTAGTTTCTCCAAGGAAATGGAAAAACCTGTGATAAATGGGCTACCTCTTGTTTTCCTACACTAATATTCAGGATCTCCGACTTCTTCAGATTTATTTTGAAGTTTGATATTTCGCCGTATGTTCTAAGGATTCGGAGTAAATTCGGGAGGGTGATTCGAGGATTAGTAATAAAAAAAATTACATCGTCAGCAAATGCTGCTAGCTTATGTTCGTCTATTCCTACCTTCACCCCATTGCAGTCTGGATTGTTGCGAATAGTGGCCAGCAGAGGTTCTAGGGACAGTACGAACAAAAGAGGAGATAAGGGGCACCCCTGCCTGGTGCCGTTTTCCATCTTAAAAGGTTTTGATAGGACCCCGTTGACCCTGACTGAGGCCATAGGGTTACTGTAAAGGGCCTTAACCCACGAAATATACCTGGGGCCCAACCCCATTACTTCTGACGTTTTCATCATGAACCCCCAGTCTACCCTGTCGAACGCTTTTTCAGCGTCTACCGACAGGAATAGCGCTGGGGGTCCCTCCCGTTTACTTAGTTCCAACAAGAGCGTTGCTCGTACCCCATTATCCCTAGTTTGTCTCCCGGGCACAAACCCTGCCTGGTCTGCATGTACAAGAGATGTCATTTTGTCCTTTAACCTGCTCGCCAACACCTTTGAGTATAGTTTGACATCTGCATTCAGCAGCGAGATGGGCCTATAACTGGAACATAGCTTGTCATTTTTCCCTTCTTTTAATATTAAGGTGATTGACGCTGTCAACGCCTCTTTACCTATTTCACAGTTAGGGCCCAGCTCGTTCCAAAAATGACAGAGTCTAGGCACTAGGATATGTTTCAATTTATCCAGGTAAAGTGTAGTGAACCCATCAGGTCCAGGGCTCTTGCCCTTAGGAGACGCTTTTAGAGCTGTCAGAATTTCTTCCTCTCCTATCGGTCTCTCAAGGGCCGTTCTCTCTTCCTCTGTAAGCACTGGAACCCCTGCCCCTCTCAGAAATTCCTCGACCATCTCCAAATGTGATATGTTACCCCTTCCATTTTGCCCAATAGAGTACAGCGCCTCGTAAAACTTTTTAAACTCGTTTGCTATCCCTTTACTAGTCCCAATTACCTCCCCTTTTTTGTTATGTATTTTCTCAATATAATTCCTATCTCTTTTCTTTCTTAATATTCTGGCCAGATGTTTACTTGACTTATTTGCCCACAGGTAATTGTCCTTTGTTATCCTATTTAAAGTTCGCTTACAGTCCTGTTCCATAATGTCCTTTAACTCCTTTTTTTTTACTACTAGTTGATGGAATACCTCCTGACTTGCCCCCCTCTGCTTTTTATGGGTCTGTTCCAATACAAAGATTTCCTCTATCATCCTCTCCCTTACTTCCTTTCTCTTCTTTTTAATTCCCGCTCCTATTGAGATGAAAACCCCTCTAATGTACGCCTTGTGCGCTTCCCATAGCGTGGAGGGGGGGACTTCTCCTGTGTCATTGACTTTGAAGTAAAAATCAACCTCCTCCTGTATCTTTTCCAATACTTTTGCATCCTTCAGAAGAAATTCATCCAACTTCCAAGAAATAGTCCTCTCCACCCTATCAGGGAGCCTCATCCTCATAGTAACCGGAGAGTGGTCTGAGATAGTAGCAATTTCTATTCCAGTCTCCTCCACCCATTCCAAGAGACTATGTTCTACAAAGATGTGGTCTAATCTCGAATACGTCCCGTGCACAGGGGAGAAGAAGGTAAAATCTCTGTCCTTGGCATGTTGCAGCCGCCATGCGTCAACCAGGCGGCAACTGAAGAGTCGCCGCCCGATTGCACCAGTTGAGACCCTCCCTGCCCCCCCTGCCCGGGATGTACTGTCGAGTACAGGGTCAAAACAAAAATTAAGATCTCCTGCCAACACCACCTCCCCCTCCTTGAATTTCATCAGCTTACTCAGAACTTGCCCAAAAAAAGATGTTGGGTTTTTATTTGGGCAATACACATTCGCCAAAGTAAATGCTCTATTTCCAATATTACCCTTAAGAAATATATACCGTCCCTCTGGATCCGACATTCTGTCTATCAGGGAGAAGTTTAGATTCTTCGAAAAGCCTATTGCCACCCCCTTGGCTCTCCTAATCGGGGAGTCACCATAGTACCATTTCGGCAAACCTGGGGAAAAGAGTCTTATCCTGGACCAGGTGAGTCTCCTGTAAGAAGACAATATCAGCACCGTAGTGTTGGAGCTCCTTCAGTATTTTGTGTCTTTTGGTGGGTGAGTTGAGACCTTTTACATTGTATGTTAGAAACTTAAGGTCGATCATTGCTCAAGATCTAACCCTTCTCACCTTCCCACTGCACTCCCCAGATCCACCCCGCAGGAACCCCCTCCCACACCCCCCTCCCCCCCCACTCACCCCTCCCCTCCCCCACCCACCATCTCCCCTCCTCTGCCCCTCCCCCCACCCTCCCCCCCTGGCTGTATCCCAGCCCAAAGCCCGCATGTAGGGGATACTCCTGATCCCATACTGCGCGCTACCATTCCAGGGGTGGAGCTCCAATGGCAGCACTTAAAAGCCCTCTCCGAGGGGAAAAAAAAAAAAAAAAAAGACCCTCGGAGGAGATATATGAGGGCTAGATACCAGCCGCACCTCGACCAAGGGGACCCCCCCCACCCACCCGCAGCCTCCTCTTTATATAATGTTCCCAATGTCCAGCAGCCAGAGTCGCGCTTTACTGTAAACCCCACGTGTCCCCTGGGAGTGGGGAGGAGAGAGAGAGGGAGAGAGAAAGAAAGAGAAGAGAAAAAAAAAAAAAAAACCCTCTCCCCCCCACCCCCCAGGAGACCAAGGTTCGCCTCATATTTTGACAAAACATATTTTAGAGTTCATTGCCAGTCCCTTCTCTATCCCTCAGGCATCGGAATCCCCAGACCAGCACAAAAGTCCCGCATCTCTTCAGGGAATCTCATCCTGTGAGATCTCCCCTCTTTAACGACTATCAGTGATGCTGGAAACCCCCAACTGTACTTCAGGTTGGCCCCCCGCAGTTGGTCTAACAGTGGTCTCAACCGTCTTCTCCTCGCCAGTGTGCCCGCTGAAATGTCTGCGAATATCTGTAAGTTTTTATTTTCAAAACAAACTGGGGGTGCCCCCCTAAGATTCCTCCATATTTTTTCTTTATCCGTGTAAGAATGAAACTTCACGATTACATCTCTGGGGATATCATGGTTTAAATTAGGGGGTTTCCTCACCCTATGGACCCGATCTATTCTCAGCTCCTCCTCCTCCCTTCTGCCTAGAATAGGGTTGAATATCTTTCTCATTATGACCCCCAAGTCCTCGTTTAAATGTTCCGGAATGGATCTAATGCGCAAATTTTGTCGCCTGCTCTGGTTCTCCTGCTCTTCTATTTTAAATTCCATCATGCGATTTTCAATTTGCATCTTGCTTATTTGCTCTTTAAGGTCCAAAATCTCTTTAGCATGTTTTTCTGACACTTCCTCCACCTCTTCTACTCTGTGCAGTAACTGGCCCATGTCTGTGCGCACGCTCATGATTTCCGATTTTATAACATTTTCGAGTTTTGCGAACATTTCCAGCATTTCCATTCTACTCAAGCCGGGCTCCATATTTCTTAGCTCTTCCGGGGGACAGCCCACTCCAGCTCCTTCCAGGTCTAATTCCTCATTGTTCCTATCCCCCTGTCCCCCCTTCTGTTTCTGCTGATCTTTTTTTTTTTCCTTTGTTCCTGCTTGTTTCATTTCCAGGCCAGGACTTTTTAAATTTGCTTCTTTGAGATACCTTTGAATAGAGCTAGAATTGAGACTATCTCTTGAATTTTTAGTCTCTGTGGTTCTTTGGGACCGCCCTCTCATAGTTCAGCTGCTGCCAGCCGTACCTGCAGACAAGACTTTACGATTCTCAGCGCTTCACCTCCGCCTCTGACTATATTGCACGCCCCCACACTCCAATGCGTCCCCGCTGTGTGAATAGTACAACAAAGTCCATACGCATAACCTCCTCACCCTCCTCGACTCTTAATGCCTTTATTGCCCACCTTTATTCTGTTTCGACTTTAAGCTCTTGTATCTTGTTGTTTTGCACATATACTGCCCAACAGCTAGGGTCACGCTTGTTATCTTAATAGTCTCTTGCAGTGCACCTCGTCAGTAGCAGGGGACCAGACCAAGGGGAGAAATAGTCTCGCTAATCCCCCTTTTTTTTTTTTTTGAAGTCTATACACCGGGGCACACTGCCAGTCCTTATACGGCTTTATGTTTAGGAAAGGAAATTCTCATACCTTTGCTTCTGCTGACTTTCCATCCTACAGTACTGCACCTCTCCTGCTGCCTTGTTTTCCATCCTCAATCCATGTCCATGATACCAATGCTGGTGCAGAGAGAGGAGGGTAGAGGACAGACTGGTGGGACCGATGAAAGAAGCGACAAACCAGGACTGCTCAGCAAGATCAGGGCTGCTAGATGGAACCTTTTCACCGCTCTGGACTCCAACTCCTCACTCCTCACCTCCTCTGTTACTGCGGCTCCACTTTCCTTGGTTTGTCGTCTTGACAACTCTGGTCTCCTGGTCTGCTGGCGTACTGGCTCTACAGCTGACCGAGGGCGGGGCGGTACTTATCTCCGACTGCCGCTTATGGCTGCTTGTGGCTGCGGGGCGCGGGAGGGGGATGCCGCCTCATGGGAGATACTATGTCTCGGCTCCAGATCCGACACGCTGCGGTCTCTCACCCCGCTCGTGTCGTTCACCTTCCCGTGGCGGCTCACATCGTACCCTCACCTCAGCGCTGCCCTCAGGCCCCTCCCCCTATACGGACGTCCTGCGTCACGTCCTCATCACCGTCCTCACCTGTGATGTCAAGATTTGGTTCTGAACTTTTAATACCCAATGAGATTTTGCTATATACATCTATTTACATACACACCTATGAATATTCATAATGTGTGCATAGATATTTTGCATTTCATATATTCATTTCATATATTCAATAAACAGGTGTGTTTTTGGTTAACCCTTTTTGGGCATTTACAAGCCTGGATTTGGACACTTTGTATCTTTTTTTCTAGGTTTTATTGTCCTTTTCTTTACTTTTTCTCCTTTTTCACGATTTGCTTGTGATTTAACATTGGATACATGACCGCACGTTTACTTATATATATTTTTATTATGACTGTTATTGTTTTTGTGTGCATTTGTTTAGACATATGTATGCGTTTTAAACGTTGCAGTGTTTTTAAAATGTTGGTTGAAATGTTGTTTGTATGTGGCACTATTAGGCACCTTTCACACTGGGGCAGGGGCGGGGGCGGCATCGGTGGTAAAACGCCGCTATTGTAAGCGGCGCTTTACCGTCAGTGTTCAGCCACTAGCGGGGGCGGTTTCACCCCCCCGCTAGTGGCCGAGAAAGGGTTAAAAACAACCGCAAAGCGCCTCTGCAGAGGCGATTTGCCGCGGTATAGCTGCCCTGCTCCATTGATTTTGTATACCGCTCCTTCACCGCTCCAAAGATGCTGCTAGCAGGAGTTTTTTCCCGTCCTGCTAGTGCACCGCTCCAGTGTGAAAGCCCCGAGGGCTTTCACACTGGAGAGACAGCAGCAGCACTTTCGGGTCGGTTTGCAGGCGCTATTATTAGTGCAATAGCGCCTACAAACTGCTCCAGTGTGAAAGGGCCCTTAGAGCCAGGTGTGTTTTTGGGTGTATCCCAATTTGGGTGGACTCCCTTAAAAGACCTGCCTGTTTAGTGTTACATTGGTTGTAAACAAGTAAGCTATCGCTTGTGAAACGTCTACCATTGCCTGTATCTGTCTGACCCTTTTTTGACAATAAAGATGACATCGAGATAATTTGGAGTTCCAGTGTGCGACCAATTCCTTGTCTTATAGAAAATATAGGGTACTGCAGTTTGTCGCCATTTCAGGGGCACACACAAATTTAAGGTTTGACATGTTGGGTATCTATTTACTTGGTGCAACCTCGTCTTTTATATTTTACCAAAAATTTGGGCAGTTTATTGCATTTGTTTGCCATTAAATTCACTGTGTTTTTTACAGAAATTGTAACCTTTTTGTTAATTACTTGTGAAATAAAAAAAATGTAACTACCACTATTTTATTCTCTAGGGCAGGGATAGGCACATAGCGGACCTCCAGCTGTTGCAAAACTACAAGTCCCATCATTGCTCTGCCTCTGGGTGTCATGCTTGTGGCTGTCGGAATCTTGCTATGCTTGATGGGACTTGTAGTTCTGCAACAGCTGGAGGTCCACTAATTGCATATCCCTAATCTAGGGTATTTGCTTTCAGAAAATATATAATATTTGAGGGGGGTTTGTGTAATATTCAGGCCTAAAATGATTTTTTAAACATGTGTGCAAAAACGGCTCTGGCAGCGAAGGGGTTAAAGGGAGCCAGTATCCTAAATACTTTCTCTGCTTCAATGGTCCAATGGCTGTGAGGTCCCTCGCCATTGCCAACATCTTCTCTCCTGCTTCTTCTGGGTGCATGTCTTCAGCCATCTTGATTGGCCAGTGTGGGATGGTGTCACATTTGCAAATGCACAGGAGTTCAGTCTTCCAGGCACACAGGGTCTGTGCCATAATGTAAACTGAGATGCACATACGCAGCTCTGTGTACATTCTGCAAAAGACGGTGAGCAGGCAAGTAGGTTTGGTTTATTACAGAAGAGACATTACTTGTCTCTTCCACAAAAAAGAGCCTGCATGCTCCTAGTTGTTTTTCTTTTTATGCCGCATACACACGAGCGGTATTTCCGTTGGAAAAATCTTGCATGGTTTTTCGGGCGGAATTCCGCTCAAGCTTGCCTTGCAAATACACGGTCACACAAAAGTTCTCTGAACTTTCGACCGTCAAGAACGCGGTGACGTACAACACTACGACGAGCCAAGAAAATGAAGTTCATTGTTTCCGAGCATGCGTGATTTTTTGCGCGTCCGAATTGCATACAGACGAACGCATTTTCGGATAGGAACTTTTTCCGACCGAAAAATAGAGAACCTGCCCTCAATCTTTTGCTGGCTGGAATTCTGCCAGCAAAAGTTCGATGGAGCATACACACGGTCGCATTTTCCGACCAAAACCTCTCATCTGAGTTTTGCTGGCAGTATTTCCGATCGTGTGTACGGGGCATTAGACTTTTGTTCCACTTTAACAGAACAAGCTGTCCAGGAAATGTGGCAGATAGAGGGTTGAGACAAACCATTTAACACTGACAAGGGTGCTTACAAAGGTCCGTCAGAAGGGAAAGGGAAAAAAAATTGTTGCTGTACCTGCTTAAAAAATGTTAGCTGGAGTTTCGCTTTAATTTCTTAGTCAAGTTCATCTAAATCTGCTAGTGCATCTGACACTGCTCTCTCCCCAGAATGACAATGCTTCTGTCCAATTGTGTCTTCCTTGCTCCTCCAGTGCAGTGGAGACACCCTAAGACAGAAAATGTGTTATGCCGCGTACACACGGTCAGAATTTCCGACAGAAAGAGTCCGATGTGAGCTTTTCATCGTATATTCCGACCGTGTGTATGCCCCATCGGACTTTTTCCGTTGAAAATTCAGACAGACTTAGATAGAGTACATGTTCTTTATTTTTCTGACTGAAAAAATTACTATCAGGAAAACCGCTCGTCTGTATGCTGTTCTGACGAACCAAAAACGACGCATGCTCTGAAGCAAGTTGGCTACTGGCTATTGAACTTCTGTTTTCTAGTCCCGTCGTACGTGTTGTACATCACCGCGTTCTGGACGGTCAGAATTCGGTGTGACGTGTGTAGGCAAGACCGCTTGAATTCCGTCAGAACTCCGTTGGAAAAATCTTCAGAGTTTATTCCGACGGGAAAAACTAGTCGTGTGTACAGGGCATTACTGGCTGGATACCCAGGGGAAAATAAAGGAAAAAACAAAAACAAAAAACAAAAAAAAAAAAACAAAAACAAATGCAGCCACCACATTTGATTGTAAAGGCTCATTTTTTATTTTTTAAATAACAAACATGTCATACTTACCTGCTCTCCGCAATGGTTTTGCACAGAGCAGCCCCGATCCTCCTCTTCTCAGTTCCTCCACCGGCGCTCCTGGCTCCTCCACCTTACAAGTGCCCCCACAGCCAGCTGTTTGCTCTGGGGGCACTCGTGCGTGCTTGCTCCCGAGCCTCCTCTGTGCGTCTATGGGACACACAGAGTGGCTCAGTCCCGCCCCGCGCTCCCACCTCACTAGCTGTGATTGACAGCAGTGGGAGCCAATGGCTCCCGCTGCTGTGTCTCAGCCAATGAGGAGACAGAGACCCCTCTGCTCTCATGCACATCACTGGATCGGGATTGGGTAAGTATTAGGGGGGGCTGCATTGAGAAACTTTCTGCCTTTAGAACCACTTTAAGGATTGGTAAAATGCAAAATATTTAATGTTTGTTTTAGGGTTTAATACCACTTTTGCTTTTGACAAGCAATCTCTCAGTTACTGTACCTGTACTGCTGGGAACATGGCATTCTTGGCTAAGATAACTGCAGTATATTTAGTACAGAAAACAGCCTAGAGGGACATCTATTGCCAGGATTCATCTAGCTTAGGTTAATAGGACATGTTATATGAATGAACAAATAGCCCTGACCAAGACTTCTAGAACAAAATTCTATGCTGAAATGTGTAAAGGTATAGATGCAAGAATGACTTCTTAACCTAAACAAAGATTATTTTGTGAAATGTCTTTCTGTATTCTAATTACTTTAGAAAATTAATATAGCATATAACTGAATTGTGCTGGAGAGCCAGTGCTAGTTGTGTAGCTATTTGGACATCTGATGCATATGCAGAGAGATATGTCTGATTCACACTTATGCAGTTTGTTTTTGATCCATTTCTGCAGTGGTTTTTGTGGTGCATTTGGCATTTTTGCACACGTGCTTTGATGCATATTGCATTTTTAATGCTTTTTTAGTTTTTTGACCAATTTGTTGTTGGCCAGCTTTAGGGCCCTTTCACAACTAACGCAGCGGGATGCAGTTGGACACATTTTGGACTGCATTCTCAACTGCATAGAGAGTCCAAAATCAAGGTAATCCTATGGGTGGATTTCACATTATTGCAGTGCAGTGAAAAAAAGTAGAGCATGCTGCATTTTTCTGCACCGCAAATGTGCAAAAATGCATGCAAATGCACTGCCATGCCTCACAGTGCACATAGAAGCCCAGGGAAAGAAAGAAGGAAGGGACAAATGCAGATAGAAAAACACGCGTCAACTGCATCTAAATGCGCGTCAACTGCATGCAAGGGCCCATTCACACCAGAAACTGCACATAACTTCACGTTCTTGACGGCATTTTTACATTCATTTGAAGCGTGTTTGAATGACAATGACATGCGCTTGACACGTGCTTGAATGCGTTTTTGGGTGCGTTTTGCATGCATTTTGTGCTGCGATTAGCACTGCGTCTGCAGTGCACTTTTCTATAAGCTTTTAGACTTGGCTTTCTTGGATGAAAGGGGTGCAACATGGTGCATTTGTAGCATGTTTGTAGTACGTTTGTAGCGCATTCCCTGCATTTGAGGTGCAGAAAAATGCAGCATGCTCTACTTTTTTTTTAACTGCGCTGAACTGCACTGCAATGATGTGAACTGTGCCCATAGGATTACCTTGATTTTGGGCTGTCTACGCAGTTGAGGTGCAGTTCAAAAATTCATTTAGCTGCAGCTAACTGCATCCGACTGCGTTTGGTGTGAAAGGGACCTAAAACACCCATTAAATGCATGTAAATGTGCAAAGGAAAAAATGCACAGTACATGTGCAGTTTCTAGTGTAAATGGGCTCTAAAAACACGTTGAAAATGTACTACATGTTTTTCTGCAGTGTCCCCATTGAAGTCTAGTGAACCAAAAAGCACCATTTTGTGTTTATAAAAGTTCCTGACCCTTTCCACAAACGCAGCGAAGGAAAAAAACATAGATGTGAACCTGTTCCATAGCAAACCTTGTTAATTGGACTGTAGTGCGTTTCTGCAAAAAGCACAAAAAAAAGCATAGCTGGGAGGATTTCAGGAGCTGAGTAATGTAAAGTAAGGTTTATTAATGTTTCTAAAAACGACTTTTGTAGCCCACAACACCTAATCCCCCTGTCTTTTCCCCAGTGCAGTATGGTAGAATGAAAGGGAGAACAGAATGCTATTAGAAGTAAGAACAAGAAGGAACAGTTTCATTGTAAGATACACCAATAAAGTATTCCAAATTACCTATTATTAAAAATGGCCATGGGCACTTGGCTTGGGTCCGACAATGGAGACTCACAGTTCATATAGTCCACATTGAGAAAACTGGCTGAAATAGCAATCACATTTACAATTAAACTGGAAAATGGCAATAGGAATCCAGCAGTTGGTAGCTGTGGGCAGAACAGATGGATATTAAACATATAATACCTGCAATCACTAGATAAGGCAGTATAACATGAAAAATAACTGTATGTATGTAAGTTGCAGATCTAGAAATATAAAAAATTACTTTTGAAATACATTTCAGCGTAAAAACATACACAAGATTTTAGTTTTTGGGTTCACATCTATTCAACCAGTACAGCTCTCACACCTGAACACCACCTATGGACCAAAGCAGTCTTTACATTTCTAATATGGAGCTGTTTATTTGGTATTAGCTGTGTCATTACTTAAAGTGGTTTAAGTTTTTTTTTTTTTTTTTTTTAAATAACAAACATGTTATACTTACCTGCTCTGTGCAATGGTTTTTCACAGAGTAGCCCATATCCTTCTCTTTTTGGGTCCCTCGCTGGCCCTCCCAGCTCCTCCTCTACTTTGTGTGCCCCCATAGCAAGCCACTTGCTATAGGGGCATATGTGCGGGCTCAATCCCAATCACAGCGCGGCTTAGCCCCACCCCCTGCTCCCTCACAGCATTTGATTAACAGTAGGAGACAATGTCTCCCGCTACTGCCTCTGAGTCCTGTGAAGAGAGAGAGAAAGCAGTGCTGCTGCCCTTGGGGACAGCGCTGGATCGAGATCAGGCTCAGGTATTAATGGGGGGCTGGAGAAGGGAAGATGATCATGGAAGGTTTATTACCTTAATGCAGAGAAACCTTTAGCATTTACAATCACTTTAAGACCCCTTTCACACTGAGGCGCTTGGCAGGTGCTTTTGTGCTAAAATAAAGCGCCTGAAAAGCTTGCGAAAACCTATTTTCATTAAAATCAATGGATGCTTTCACACTGGGACGGACGGTGCGCTGGCGGGGCGGTAAAAAAACTCCTGCAAGCAGCATCTTTGGAGCACTAAAAAAAGCACCTCAAAAGCACCCCTCTCTATTGAAAAAGAGCCTGAAAAGTGCTTGAAAAGCACACAAAAAGGGCTTCAAAAGCATCTCAAAATGGTTCTTTTGAGTCACTTGAAAATTGTTGTTCACAGACGCTCTCCATCCAATCTGATAGAGCTTGAGGTATTTTGCAAAGAAGAATGGACAAAAATTTCACTCTCTAGATGTGCAAAGCTGGTAGAGAAATACCCAAAAAGACTTTCAGCTGTAATTGCAGCGAAAGTTGGTTCTACAAATTGACACGGGGGGCTGAAAACTATCATTTTATTTTCACTTCACAATTATGTACCACTTTGTGTTGGTCTAACACATAAAATCCCAATGAAATACATTTACGTTTTTGGTTGTACTATGACAAAATGTGGAAAATGTCAAGGGGTATGAATACTTTTTCAAGGCAGTGTATATCTGAAAGGGTAGCCGATTTTGGAGAAAGTGCAGGGACTCGATTAAACCCCTTCCCGTCTGCCCTGGCATCCCTTTTAAAGGTTCTGAATGCCTGGCAGGTGGGAAGGATTGGTGATCATGTGATTATTGTGATTGGCTGTCACATTGGTCATATTATCAGGAGCCAGTTGTACTGCTGGCTACCAGTTGTTAGTGGGGACCATGAGTTGTCTTTGACAGCTCGGTGTTTGTGCTGGGAGCGTGCAGTAAGCGCACTTTTAGCACAGAAACACCTGCCACCCAGTGATGCATACTGTATGCGCGGCATGTGAAGGGCTGGCCGAAGACATTGTGCTGCTTGGGTCCAAGAATGAAATGCTGCCCCCCCCAACAAAAAAAATCACAACCACCATAAGGCCCCCGCATCTATTATTTTATATCATGATAATTAAAACTAAAATTTAATTTATCAGGAAGTCCGATTTACATGCAACAGCACCTTGTCTATATGCAAAATTATATGACGTACCATTATGTTCAATTCCAAGGGGTGGGCTAGGGCAGTATCGGGGCAGGCTAGGGCAGTATATAGACAGGCTAGGGTAAGATAGCGGAAGGCTAGGGAAGTATATAGACAGGCTAGGGTAGTATATGGACAGGCTGGGGTAGTATATGGATAGGCTAGGATAGTATATGGACAGGCTAGGATAGTATATGGACAGGCTCTGGTAGTATATAGACAAGCTAAGACAGTATAGGGACAGGCTAAGGTAGTATATAGACAGGCTAGTATAGTGTGTAGACAGGCTAGGGCTGTACAGGGATGGGCTAGGGTAGTATAGGGGCAGGCAGAGAGGCCGGGGGGGGCAGTTGTCATCATGACACACAAAACTGCTGGAAGAAGATCTCGGTTGTCAATTTGCAGGGTAAATAGAAGAGAAGGAGAGGCGGCCGTGGTTCAATTTGCCCTCTCAAAGTGCTGCCTGGGTCCAATGAATCCACTGGGACCCATGGTAGGGCTGGCACTGGGCGTGTGGGCATTAAAGTCCACCCTTTTGCCACCACATGTGTTTTGCAGGCAGCAGCAGGTTAAGCATGAGAAGACCCTTTTAGACGATCGCATGTTACAATCTGAATGTAAAAACATCCTTCAGATCTGCCAACATCAATGTAGTGCAAGATCTTCCTGACTGGAGAACCAGAATGGAATGTTATGTAGGCCCTCACATTATACTGTTTTGGTAAATCAAAGCTGTTATGCCGCGTACACATGAGTGGAATGTTCGTCAGAAAAACTCAGTTGGGAGCTATTCATCGTATATTCCGACCGTGTGTATGCCCCATCGGACTTTCCCGTTGAAAATTCAGACGGACTTAGATAGAGAACATGTTCTTTTTCCGACGGAACGAATTACTATGGGGAAACCCGCTCGTCTGTATGCTGTTCCAACGTACCAAAAACGACGCATGCTCTGAAGCAAGTACGAGATGTCGTACATGTTGTCCCGTCATACGTGTTGTACGTCACCGCGTTCTTGACGGTCTGACTTTGGTGTGACCGTGCGTATGCAAGACCGCAAGGCGTCGGAATTCCGTCAGAGAAACCTTCAGAGTTCATTCCAACGGCAAAACTGCTTGTGTGTACGTGGCATTACAAGCCATTAAATGCATGATCACCCTTTCACTAATCAAGTGTATGTGCAGTAATCCAAAGCCAATCAAAATCCATCTTTTGCCGTAACCTAGAGCGTATGTTACCCCAAAACTTTATATTCCTGATATGTGCCTGCTGTACCATGTATTTGTATGAGAAAGTATCCTGTTCTCTTTGTATTGCTTCCTTTATGTGAAATCCCTGGTGTTCCTGCTTGTCCCTCTGCTTTCCTATTAAAAACTGACCACACTAGGCAGGAGAACACGCTGTGGTCAGTTCTCTAGCTTTGCTGGGAGAACAAAGGGAATGTGATCACTTATAAAAAAAGGGAAAAGGATATTTATAAAAAAAAATGTTATATCTTTACAAAATGTTTTGCCTATAATTTCTATTTTAAACTGAATTGGTTGTTGTAAAAGGGGATCGTTTACAATCACTTTAAGTCAGATTGTGTCAGGTTCCTACGTACCTGACAGATGAGCCCGATGCAGAGGAAGGTCTCCCTTAAGTATCTGGTAGAGCAGACAGGTGGCATGGGAGTGCAGAATGGTACCTGGCGGGTCAGCTGTTAGGAAGGCCGCTCCGAGATTCCTGATGCTGCAGAGATGAGGACCAGCTGGGAGGAAGATCAGAACAGCAGACAGGCTAAAGGCTGGAACACCCGATATCCGGACACACACACACACCCAGATGCCGGGTCTGGCAGATAGTGGAACAGTCCAGAGGGGTGTGGATACAGGCAAATGCAGGCAGGCTGGATCTCAGCACAGACAGGGGATGCTGGAGCTGGTGCAAGGTAAACAGGTCGGGTCACAGGCCGAGTCGGTAACTGGCGGACAGCGTGGTATTCAGAGGAGCAGGCAAGATCAAGGTCAGAGGTGAGCGGGATCAAGTGCAGGCAGAAAGCAAGAGAAGTCCAAAAGCAAGCAGGGTCGTTCAGGAATTTGATCACAGAGCAGATTAACAGGAGCAGGGGTCACTGGAAGCTGTAGATTAGACAGCACTGGACCTGTCTGCATATCCTGTTTAAATAGGCCGTTTGGCGCAGAGAATAGCGCGCGCAACCATGCTCGCACGCACACGGGCGCACACAGATGTGCACCAGCTCGGGCAGCAATGTGTTTTCCACTGGGCACTTCCTGACAGATTGTTTACAGGAGGGCTAAAGCACATTGCTCTACTGAGTAATTTTCATTCAAAAATCTGTATTACTGGTCAGTATTTTATGCGTGTATACGTGAATATGTGCGTAGATCACATCTCCTCTATATTATTTGCACACTGGTATAAAAAATGCACTCCAAAGTCTTTCTTTATGGATTTGAATGTAGGTTTAAAGTTTTCAATTGGGTCATGCACACAGGTGCTTAAATATGCACTGCTTTCAGATCTTTAACCCCAAATCAAAAAATCTGCATCTGAGGACATGCATTTTATGCACTTACCAGTATAAATGCTTGTATGAATGAATAACAGATGCAAAAAAAATGTATTCTGGTATTGAAAAAAAGCAGGAGGATATAGAACTACAATTTTATGCATTAAAAATAATATCTAAAGGCAATTATGTTACTGCTCATTTACGCAGGAACTTTTGTTCCAGAAAAACCTTACCTATATGATCAGCAAAATTTCTACGGTCGTGTGCACATAGAGGAAGAATTTTTATGTGTGTAAGCACACATACACATTCATAACTATACTATACTATACTATACTATACTATACTATACTATACTATACTATACTATACTATACTATACTATACTATACAGACCATG
Organism: Aquarana catesbeiana; assembly: GCF_042186555.1. Taxonomy (NCBI): domain Eukaryota; kingdom Metazoa; phylum Chordata; class Amphibia; order Anura; family Ranidae; genus Aquarana; species Aquarana catesbeiana. Next base: position 337,646,066 of record NC_133329.1, read on the forward strand.
CTTGCCTTTTTGGGCAAGAACTTTCTGTTAGGAAGATCCACTGTTTATACATCAGTATTTTGTGCAAGGACCTTTAGAGAGGCTTTATCTTACTTTCCAGAGATTTCTTCTAACTTTATGTTATGTCTATTCCATTCAAAAATGGAAAAAGTATTGACTTCAGATTTACTTTATATATGAGTTTTTTTTTTTTAATATTGCTCCAATCAAAAAGCAATTTAAAAAAATAAAAAAGATGATACATTTACATACAGACCTGGCATTTAAAATGGTGTTCCCCCAGAAGTAATTTTATCTTTTGGAAAAAATATTTTGTATGTGTTTTTAGTACACCGGTAAAGTCCACACACTTTTCTGCTAGCTATTTACTTGATTAAATTATTACAATTCTGAAGGAAAAAAGAATTGCATGGAATCTAAAGGCAAATTGCAGTGAACCATTTTGATCCAGCTAACCTTTTTTTAATTGAAAGCAGATGGAAATAATTCTAGAATTGCCACAAATCCCCAAGTGTATATCCAATTTAGGTCTCTTAGGCATAGGCTACTGACACTTTCTTGTGGTTGTGTTACAAATGCAAGTGAAAGTTTCCTACTAAGTGGTCTGTTTCATTTACGCAACTCTAAATGGAACTCATTTTTATCCCAATACAAACTGCCCATATGTTGCTTACATCAAACAGCTCAGAAGTTTACAGTGGGCAGATGGCCTGTTTTTGTATAAATGTGTACATAAAGAGCCTGCCAACCAAAACCAAGGGATATCTGCCAATATGAACCAACAGCAGCTTCCTCCTACTGCTAAAATATTCTGCTTGGGTTATTTAGCAGTGTACTGCATTAGAGATTTGCCACAGACTGAAACAATGTGTGATTCCAGAGCTTAGAGCTCCATTTCACCAAACAAAAGATAACGGTAGAAAGTTTGATTAGAGGTACACTCCAGTGCGAACAGAGAAATGCTGCTTCAAGAGCAATTACAGGCAACATGTGAAGCCAAAAATTGATCTAGTAACACTATCCAGAAAACATGACAACTCTATTGTATTTAGAATATTCAGTGAAAGTATATGTAGAGCCAAGTGTATTGTATTTTTGGGAATTTTGTATTAGGCTATCATAATCTATCTTGTACAGTTCTGATTTCAAGAAAGTAATTTCTAACTGGCCCTGTACCTAAAGCATATCTTCACCCTTAAAAATAACTTTGCTCCTCTCCATCTCACCCCTTCCCTCTACACAAATATTGCCCTTTTTTGTGTTTACTTACTTTTTTTTTTATTTAGTGGTTCCAGTCCCACCCCCATCCTCCCAAATTGCCTAGGCAATGATGTCAGTGCACCTGGTGCCTCCTGGGATTTGTGACATGAATATCTCAGGAGGCATAAGGAGCACTACAGTCATTCCATTCATTAAACAAGGAGGGGGTCCTAGCAGCACATCATCAGGAGGTGGTGTCTGAGCCTGGAAGAGCTGGAAGCCTCCCACTGATGTCCCAAAGGAAGATGGCGGCACGGGATCCATGCAGCGGCTGCAGAGAAGGGGATCTCAGCAGGACAACACTACTAGATTCACTGGGTGAGTGAGTATCTTCACTGTGTAGAACACAGAATCCGGTAAGCAGGGTAAAAAAGATAATGACTGGTGGGAGGGAGAAGTTTCACTTTAATTTATCTTCATTTAAGTGCTCTTATTATAAACCTGTACACATTGATAAACTGAATCACCAATGATGAACATAACCAATACTGCATAAACATATACTCCTAATTTATTCAGAAATACATGTATAAACATAAGTATGAACAGCAAAATTCATTTGGAGCCAGTGCTGGCATCCAATATTGGCAAGCTGATTTTCAATGTAACCTACAGCTAATGACTCACTTTTTTTGCATTCTTATATTTTAAAGGTGAGTGTCAGAAACATTGTACATATAAGTAATGTTTATGGCCCATCTGTATGCTTGTATAGGCTTTTTTGACCCCTGAGTTCAGTGGGCAAAGTCCACACATCACTCTCTCTTGGCTATGACATGAACAGACAAAGAAAAGTATGAAATAAATGAAAAATAATAGTGAAATTTCCAAAAACAGCTGCAAAAAGCTGTAGACAGAGCAACTTTGTTATAGCTTTGTTCGTTTGTTAAAAAGGAAATAGTTTACATACCATGCAGTTTATTATTAAAGGACTTCTAGAAACAAATTATTGTGAAATAGGAAAGAAACACTGTACAAAATGCATTATATACTGCACAATATCACATTTATCAGAAATTTGGGGTTATGATAATACTCAGCTAGTACAGGAGGAAAACAATACTTTAAAGTTGTCCGCTTTAAAAAATGTACAAACATTTTTTTATGTATCAACACATTAAACCACATTGTATTTTTAAATTAAAAAACACCTAAAACCTTGGAAATAAATTGATGAAAAAGACAAAAATTGCAGTTGACTGAAAATGCTAACTTTTTTAGAATTATAAATATCTACACAAAAATGTCATTATAAAATACTATGAATTTTATAAATTATTATTGTAAATAAAAATTAAGTTGTAGCACGAAAAAACTGTTTTATCCCATTAATTGTAAATACATCCAGTCCTATACAGTATGTATAAAAAGTTAAAAAACACAAACGAGCAGATATAACTGTAATCTCTGTTATTTCTATAACAACTCAACTATCTATTTTAGCTTACAGTGAGGAGTAACCTTTAATTCTATTGTGTTAAACCATAATATACTCATCTAAAAATCAAAACAGTTTAAAACCCAAAGATTCCGAGGACAAGAAAAATGATATCATTAGAGAATTGATACAGGACTTGGTCAACTTTACAAAACACCCCAAATACTCCAACTTTCAACTTTTTATATGCCAAAAGATGTATGGAAACCAGAAAAGAACAAAGGTATGTTGGATTGTTAAATGAAAGCCATTATCCAAGAAACCGCTCTACTGTGTTGCTGTATTTTCTTTAAGGTACCCCTTTGGCCTTGTTTCGAAATACATAGAGGATAAAGGGATATCCACCAGGTGCTGAATTTATCAACATGTCAATGTTCTAAAGCAGAGTTCTCGGTGAAGGGGCATCTGGTCAGACTTGGGCTTCTTATATTTCTCTTGGGTTCCTTATTGATATGAAAAGGAAACTCTGTCTTGGATAGATGTAGCCTTCGCTCTTCCTATCTGAACATTGTGTAAAAAAAAAGCAGGCATTCTAAGGCATTATTTGAAAAGTATAATCTTAAGAGATGTCATTAAAGTGTTAGGGGGGAAATCGCAAAAAAAATGAAAGACAAGGGCTTTGAAAGAAGGAAGCAAACGAAAGGCGGATAATAGTCAAAGTTCTAAGACACCTTTTTGGGGGCCTTGGTGCTAATACAGAATATTTGAGTTGTGTCATTACCATACTTCACATCCATATCGACTTTGGTTATGTTACACAAAAGAGGGGGATGATGGTCTTTCTCCAGAAACATGATTAGATCTTCTTTTGTGTAGAGTACAAAGCATTGCAGAACTACAGTAGAATGGTCACAATGTAATGGACCATTCCAAGGAAATGAAAATTGGCCTTCACATTCTGTATTGTCACAATGGATTGGATGGATAATGCTATAGAAAAAGGGTTCATGCATATTATCGTATGGGATATCCGTATAATTCTTTGTAGCCTATTCATCCAAAGCAAAAGATGAAATGTGCTACAGAGGTAGGAATTAACAAAGAGATAAAGGTTTTAAGGTAACGGAACACACATAAAATTCCAATCCATAAAAAAGTGCCTTTCTTCTATTAGGAAACAAGATATCAAAGAAGAAGCAGATATAGAAAACAGACAGAAAAACTTTTTCAGATCCTTTGGTGGACTTTTTCTAGTGACTATAATACGTTTGTCTTTTAAAAGAAGTTTGTTTAACTGAATCTTTTAACCTTCATAACTCCTGTTATGGTGTTTTCATCCCCCAAAACACTGACCATAATGATATCCTTATTTCACATCATTTAGAGGTATTTTCTGTCTAAAGAAAGTTAGATTGTCAGAAAATTTATACAGTGCTAGAGCTCCCCTCATCTGTGGATACATGGAATTAAATGGTACAGCCATATTGCAGCTCATACTATAGATATACTGTATATGGTGTATGTCTGACTGCATTTTACAGCCTGTAGGGAAGTCTGTCTTTTAAAGTTTATTAAATGTGTAATATTGCACCTAGTTTTTACTTTTTGTAGACTACTTAAAGAGACTAGGTCTACTTTTATATACTAGCTAAGTTGAGGTTGAAAACTTACTCTCGAAACAGCCACCACCTTACCCTTTCCAAGTATGTTTCTCTAACTCAAGCTGCAGAGTTCTTCCATTCCACAAGGTAGCACATAGTCCTTTGCTGCTTCCAGTAGAGAATCAACTAAACCAGAGGGGATCTGGCAGCGTTCTTCTAAATGGAGTCAGTTGCTAACTAAAACAACCATAAAGATGTCTTCAGTTTCACACGGAGATTGCCATGATCTGACCCAAGGGAACTGTGACTTTATTTACAGTGAATCTTAGTAGAGTCATCTTTACTGCTTTACATCTAGTATTTAGACTGTTAGCTTCCATCTGACATTTCTCACACAGATTTTTTGCTTTGTGACTGAACCACTTTAAAGGGGAGAATGGGAGGAGAATAGCAAGGGCTACTCCAAACGAGCCCTACCTTCCCATAAAGGGATTATTGGACTATAGCGATACCCAATTAAGACATAGAACATAAATACAATTTTCAATTTATTAAGTTACAAGGTAATAAACTATATACAGTGTACAACAAAACAACTTGGGAGTTGTTGCAACACGAAACATACATTATAAAAACAGTGAGTACAGCCCACATGTATAATTGAAGGCACAATGATGTATTTAAAGGACATTTGACCTCAACAGTTTCGTGGCCAACGCCACTTCTTCAGGAGGCATCCAAATATAACATCTAAGAAGATAAATAATCACAATTATATTTAAAGACAACAGAATATGATAATGCATAGTAATACAATGTAGTATTGGAGTGATTACATGTTGTATAAACACACTCACCAAAAACTGCCCCAACAGGCAGGGAGCGGCAATATTGAGATGCCCAGATTAGGCGTTACTTTGTAACTTAATAAATTGAAAATGTTATTTATGTTCTATGTCTTAATTGGGTACCGCTATAGTCCAATAATCCCTTTATGGGAAGGTAGGGCTCGTTTGGAGTAGCCCTTGCTATTCTCCTCCCATTCTCCCCTCAATATATTAATGCAGGATGATGGTACTTGGTGATTCAATACCTTTAGCTAACTTTTGTGGCAATACCCTTCTATCTGAACCACTTTAAAGACAATATATCCCCAACAAAATCATGTCAGCCTTATATAAGTTCACTAATTACATTAAGTATGTTTCTACTAAATGTGTCAGTATCTGTATCTGTATTATTAAATTCAGTGTGCTATCATTGTAAATATCTGCAGTGCCCTGGCACACAAATATAGCGGAGTTTAGGCTGAATGAGAGAAATCAATCAATTCCTCCATCCACAGTAAACAGCATGGGTAGAGGAATCTCCTCTACTAGCTATTCTATTCAAGCAGTGAACACTACAGTGTTGGAGTGTTCTCCCAATGAATTTGGGTCACTTTATTACTGTTGTTTGGGATACATGAGGGATGCTAAAACCTATGTCAGATCAACTAGTTACCGCATTATCAGTTACACTTTGTAGCATGGACAACCTAGTAGAATCAGCACAATTGGTAAGGTGGCAAGACGGGGATATGTTCCTTATAAAAAAATACACTTTCTACTTATGAATGGATGTCTTTAAGTTGCACTAATCTGGCCAGAAATCCATGGAGTTCTTAGTGGTTGCTGAGAATACAAGGGGGTTGACTTACTAAAACTGGAGACTGCAAAATCTGGTGCAGCTGTGCACAGTAGCCAATCAGCTTCTAACTTCAGCTTGTTCAATTAAGCTTTGACAAAAAACTTGGAAGCGGATTGGTTTCTGTGCACCGTTGCAGCAGATTTTTCACTCTCCAGTTTTAATAAATCAACCCCATGGTGTAATTTAATGAGATACATTGTACTCTATTCAGTATACAAGTTGTCTACTATTGTATCTATCCCTCTGATAACTCAGTGAATTTGAAAAGCCTTGCAGTCATAAAATATGCAAGAAATAGTTGGCATTATACCTGCTTCTTTTTCTGAGCAGTGAAGAATTTGGACTTCAACTCTGCCATAGTTTTTGGACTATTAGGGCCCCACCAAGATTTTTTTATATTCTAGGAATCACATAATTTGAGGAGGGACTCAATAGGGACTTTTACATCAGTTTTACATTTCTAGCACACTATTTGATGATTACATCATATAGCAGATATAATGTTGTGTGCATTTTTTGGTCTGGAGAGGTGGGAGTTTGTGACAACGTTGTCATTTTTTAACTTGGTGAAGGGTTTTGGGATTTCAATTTTCATTTGTATTGTTGTGTTTTTAAAAGAATGTATATTAAAGATCATTTGTGTACTCATAGTACACTCAACCAAGGGTTAACCATCTTTTGGCACCTTTTTAGTAGCAATTGTTACTATATGTTTAGTTATTATTATAGTGGATGGGTCAGTAGGGAGTTACAGTTAAGGGTAAGTCTCAGGTTGTTTTAATATTTTCTGTCTGCCCATCAGCTGCCTGACCCACACATTGGGGTTAATTTACTAAAGGCAAATTGACTGTGCACTTTGCAAAGTGCAGTTGCACTCTACAAGTGCAGTTGCCCCAGAGCTTAGTAAATGAAGTAAAGCTTCCCTTTGCAAAGCGTACCCAATTACGTGCAAGGAAACTTGAGAAAACAGCATTTTTGCTTGCATGTGATTGGATGATGGAAGTCAGCAAAGCTTCTGCTCATTTACTAAGCTCTGGAGCAACTGCACTTGCAAAGTGCACAGTCAATTTGCATTTAGTAAATCAACCCAATTGTCTGAGAAAAAGGAAAGCAAGGCTTCAGCCTGGAGTTAAAGCTGAAATTCAGCCCTACCTTCAGTCCTACACAGTTGTACAGACTTCTGTCCTATACTAAATTGCTTACTCTAATTTCTCAAAGAGTGTGAAAAAAAATTAGAATAATCTATAGCTGAGGAGCAAACTTTGAGACATACGTTCTTACTTCTTGAGACCAAGGCCAGATTCAATTTTCAGGGAGCTTTCTTTACAAGGAAAACCCTTTCTACTGGAGGCACATCTATAATTGGCCTCTGATCTAGGAAGTCTAAATTGCTTTTTTGAAGTCTGAACCTCTTCTCCTAATTGGTCAGACTAGGAGTATAGAAAAACCCTAACAGAGAGACCTCATTCTCAGGCTTGTCCTTACAAAAATATGTAAGACAAGGGTGAGCATAACATGTTTTATAGAATTACTTTTCTTTCTATATTTTTGTTTCTAGGGTCACCCTGGTATTACTAGAAGGCTATATAGAAGGTACTAGAGAGGCCACATGTGAACAATAGTTAAACTCAATAATAGTTGAGAATAGTTGTGAATTATTACCTGTAACAACCCAAAACATTTGTTTGTTTTTAAAATTGGGGACATGAGGACTGGCAGTATATCAGCAGTAAAATGCAAAAGTATAGGCAAATAAGAAAACAATTTGTATGTTTCACAGTGATGACGAGGATGTTACTCAAAAATGACAAATTATGGAGTCTCAGATACATTTTACCAACTGGAATCCTTGTTATAGTTAAGAAGGTAAACTATTTCAGATGTATGTTTGCTGACTTCATTAAACACGTGCTGACTTCTTGTATCCTTTAGTGACCCCACTGGCAGCACTCATTCTACTGGAATTCACAATTGCAACCAACTGCCACAACCATAAGAAAGAAAAATAAAGGTGTCACAATCTACTCCTGGATTCTCTGTAATGTACAATAAACAATACATCTAAATATCCGCTTGTGACAAAATCCCTTCTGGATGAGACAGAGATTCAAACTGCTGCAAAGATATCTGGCCACAATACTCCAGAGATTTAACCTTGTGTGATCTGGGGCCTTATGGACTACTCCACCACACCGCCACCTTTGTGTATGCCACCATAGTACTCCATGTTCCTACGCAACTGTGATTGTACACTCAAGAATGACATCTCTGTTGGTCTGATCAGGTAAGCAACACTGTTCCACCTTTCCCTAAGGCTGGCCAAACATTATACCATTTTCTTATTCAAATTCCTTTAGATTTACCTTCAACTCTGTAGTAAAAGGGCTTACCTAATTGCATAAAAATTGAAAGTGTTTAGGTTTGACCTCATATTATATGGTTTTGGTAAATCTAAAAGAAAATTGTACAAGAAAATTTTATAATATATGGCCTGCCTTAGACAGAATGAGCAATTAACACAGCCATGGACACAGCCTTACTGCAATGAATAATTGTTTATTTGCATAAAATTGGGCTTTAAAATGTGGGACCCCCTCCCCCAGGAAGTGGTACTAGCTCAGAGTGTCAACATTTTCAAAGGAAGTTTGAAACATGTCAAAAGACGGAGTTTGAAAAACAGAGACAAAATTATTATTTAAATGCATCAAAAACCAAAACCAAAAATGTAATATATTGCAGCTTACAAATATTAGATGTTGTGGCTGCATGTGTTTCCTTTTTTAATCTTTTTTCCATTTGTTTTTACCTGGTGATCTGGCCAGTAACACACCTCCTGTATCAGACTGCCCCAACTCTGGAGGAATGAACATAGGGACTTATTTGGACAGCAGTATTGTCAGTCTGGGGGAAGGGCAGTATTTGATGTACTAGCAGATTTAGATGCATTAAACAAATGGAAGCCAAACTCTAGCTAACACTTTATAAACAATTTTAGCAAATAGTTTTTCCTTTTTTTCATTAATAAATAGAATCTAATCATTGTAAACACACCTGCTAGTGATAAATGGTTTGTCTATTCCCTGTAAATGCAAGAGAGCGTGTTCTGTTGAAAAATTACAGACTAACTACTACTAGTGACTGTCTCACCAGATAAAAATAAAGGAAAGAAAGCCTAAAAAAGAAAACGAATGCAACCATCAAATCGAAGAACTGGTAAGCTGGTAAATCTGTGTAGAAACTTCTGCCCCCCCAGCTCCATCTGGTAAATCCACCCCAAGCATGTCATTATTAATAATAGTAAGTACACTATTGTTTTGAAGCAGTCTGGCAGAAGTGTTTCAACCATATATATTTTATATCCTAACTATTCCCCAGCTAATGCTGCATTTATAAATTAATATACAGTTGGATATTTGTGGCTTTTGGGGCAAGGTATCTTCTTTTATCTGATCCTTGAAGTGAGTAGATCCCATAGTCGTCACCTGAACTGCAATAGCTCCAGTTACACCCTTAAAGAGGAACTTCGGCCTGGAAGAAATAAAATAAGTGTCAGCAGCTTCAAATACTGTAGCTACTGACTTTAATTAAACATGCACTTACTAGTCCAGGGATCCAACACTGTCCTCGCATGAGCCAGTTCTTCATCAGACTTTGGGTCCCCTGGCACCACCATGTTGGATGTGATAAGCCGCTGTGACTTCCTGGTGTTTCACAGTTGGCTTCCCATTGCGCAAGCAGGAGTAGCACTGTTCCTTCCAAATGGACCCGCAGCAAGCCTGCCCCAAGAGGTTGCAAATGGGGGGGGGGTTGCCTAGGTGATCTGAGCGGAAGTGGAGTGGGTACCTGTCGGAAATAGGTACCGGCACCAAGGAAAAAATAAATCCAAAAGTAAGGGGAGGGGGGAGGAGGAGAAAAAGCAGACCTTCCCTTCTTAGGTGAAGTTTCACTTTAAGTGTACAGCTGGTAAGGTGCGGGCTTGGGAAAGAGAAGACCTCAAATTAAACAAAAATGAGGATGACCAGGAATATAAATAGAGAGGACAGGGAGTGATTGGGCCAATTTAGGCAAAATCGGAGTCAAAGGAAAACCATTGCCTGTAACAACAATTCAGACTCACTTTTTTTTGAGCAACTAAGGCCTGATTCACACTTGTGCAGTTTGCAGTTTGCATATTGCAGGTGCATTTTGCGTTTTTCAATACACATCTTTAAACCATTGAAGCCTATGGAACCAAAAACCAGAAAAAAGTCCCTGGCCCTTTCCATAAAATGCACAGATATGAACTACAGCCATAAGAAATCATGTTAAATGGACTGTAGTGTGTTTCTGCAATACTGAAAATGCACTAAAAATGCATAGGTGTGAACCAGGCCTTAATCTGACTGTGTGCTATGATAAAAACAGTTTCCATAGATTAGGATAGAGGAGTGCTGTGGGTAAATTGCAAATATACACTACCAAGTCAGCAATTAAGAATTCAAGAAGTTTAATTGATCATTACAGCCAGTCCTCACTTTGTTAAAGTTTTTTTTCTTCAATATAGTGGAAAATGAAGAGGCATTTTTGTGACATTATTCTGTAAAAACTGGAATCATCTGCTGTAAAGAGAATTTTCACTAGATGGCGTATCAGAGCAGCTAATGACTACAGATTTCTGATGGTTGATGAAAGTCTTTCATTGTGCCTAAGTCCTGCCATAGAGCATGATGAACTCTATGCTGAGAAAGGTTAGAGCCTATATCTGTTTTTTATTATTAATTGTATGTTTCTTAGGTAGATTTTCACTCACTTCCTCTCAGATCAATAAGTGATGGGTTACAGATCAAAACAAAAATACTTTTTTTTTGTAGTGGGAAACAATTTGAACTTCTGACAGTGTTTTTTTGCTTGTCTGTGCTTTTCTGTCCCAGTGTTAACTGCAACCCCCATTTCCTCCATGGAGTCACAGGAACAGAAAGTAACTCCTGACTACTTACAGTGGAACTTCACCCAAAAGGGGAAAAAGGGGAGGGGAAGTTCCTCTTTTCTGCCTCCTCCCACCTCCTTCAATTTTTGGCACTTTATTTTTTTTGGGGGGAGGGGAGTGGGTACATGGTTTTGACAGGTACCCGCTCCTATTTTTGCCCGGATCGCCTAGGCAATCTAAGTGGAAGTTCGCCTCCCGCCCCTCCTTTGCCCACAGCCTTCTGGGACACCTCACAGGTCCCAGAAGGCTGCATCGGGGCAATTCACAAAGCACAGCTCATGCATGCGCAGTGGGAAGCTGACTGTGAAGCCATAAGGAGCCACAGCTTGCTTCCCATGCTAATCATGCCAGCTTCATAGACCCCGAAGACCAGCAAATAACTGGGTTGGCTGGCTCCCTGGACTCCTGCCCATGGAGATGGTATCCTAGCTCTCAGATGGTTATGCCCAGGAGAGAGTTGTGTTCTCTTTTTCCCTTTCTTACAGAACAGGACACAGGCTCCATTAATCATAGACCATGGGTTATATGCTGCTACCTTCAGGGGAGGACACTGGCAAACAGAACTGTGGGAAACCCATATAACCCCCCCCACACACACACACACACACACACACACACTTCCAGCAATCCCCAGGTTTTTGCTAGTATCCTTAGGTGATGGAAGGCCTTTGTCTACTGGTTTCTGGCTTATATTTCCAATTTTTGCATAGTAGATTAAGAAGAAACTACAATATTTTGCACACTGAGAAGCTTCTTTCTCCACCCAGCTGCATGTACAGTAGATGAGGCTCCTGCAGCTTCCAGAGTGGTGATCTCTTGTCAGAATCTTGGGCAACTGCATTCGGATCTCACCCCGCAAGAAAAGGCAGGGGCAGCCTATAAGTTTCCTTCAGCACCAAACTCTGTATTTGGCGCTCATCCTGGCTACAATGGTACAGCGTGGCGCCGTTGCCCATATGGTGCTTTACAGGTCCAGAGCAGTGGTGATATGATCCACAACTGAGTGGCACAGTCCCTGAAGATGTCTTCCTTCACTGAAGCAAAGATTCCCATCTGCTGGGTCCTCCACTGGTAAGGAGCTAGTGCCCAGAAGTGTTGAGTCTAGGGCTTTGCCACTTCCTCTCTGGGGGGCACCACTCTTTCTCACCTACTTCATTCCTGGGGTTAGACCCTGGAACACAGACCCCTGCTTTATGTGCATAGAGGCAAAAGGCATGAGTCTGTTCTGGTGGACAAGTATCCTCCTGCTTGAAGTTAAGCCAATTCCCCCTTCTGGACCTAAAGTTACCAGTATGGGAATCAGGGTTGCTGTGTTGACTTTTGTAAGTGTAAATCAGGCAAAATACTTGTTATGTGTATTGTCAGTGTTTCTATATCGTGTTTCTACTGTTTAAATATCGATTATCTTAGTTTTTACTAGGAGTTCTGTAATTTTTCAGGTTGTCAGTAAAAAAAATGTGCTCTGTCAGTAAGTTTCCCATGTTTTGTCAGTAAAAAAAGCAACCCAGATGGCATCCCTTCCCAAATCCAAAAAAATTTACTAGATCCTTTGTGGTACCCCCCTTTTTACAGGATATTTATTATGAGGACTTGCTGTGGCCTGACAAAGTGTATACTCCTTCCAAGAAGTTCCCTCACTTCCATCAGGCAATCTTTGCAGGAGAGTGCTCGATCACATGGCCTTTTAAGGCAGTGATGTTTGCCCAGTTCCACTCCAGACCACTGCAGCTCAATGTCTTGCCTGTCTCCCAAGGCCAGGATATCGGTGGCCTGGTGGCTGACTAGCCCTGTGCTAGGACCAGGGAAGTCCTTTCTCCTGTTAGCCTGGACAGTTCTCAAAACATATACCAGCCTATTGGGCTGAGAAGGTGTCCTAGGGATAGAAGCAGTTCAAGGGATCTGATCATCCCTCCGCATTCACTTTTCCCTGCTGCAGTGGACCAACCAGCTTCAGGGACAACTGTCGAGGGTTTAGTTGGACAGTGCCACAACCATGGCTTATATTAGCCATAAGGACAGCACCAGAAGCCAGGTGGCCCCTTGAGGGGTGGATCTAATTCTGGCTTAGGCCAAAAGACACATTCCAGCCTTGTCCTCTATCCACATTCCTGGAGTACCCACAGAAGACAGACTTCCTCGGTCATCAGCACGTAGACACAAGGGACGTGTCTCTTCACCTTGAAGTGTTCTGGGACATCTGCCGCTGTTGGGGTATGCTGGATGTGGAGCTCATGGCAGCCCTTTTAAATAAAAAGGCGGACAGATTTGTCTTGAGAATCAGGAATACACAGGCCTTTGCAGTGGATGCACTGTTGACTATGGGATTAGTTTCAGCCGATATGCACCTTCCTTCCACTACAGCAGGGATATGCAATTAGCAGACCTCCAGCTGTTGCAGAACTACAAGTCCCATAAGGCATAGCAAGACTCTGACAGCCACAAGCATGACACCCAGAGACAGAGGCATGATGGGACTTGTAGTTTTGCAACAGCTGGAGGTCCGCTAATTGCATATCCATGCACTACAGAGTCTTCCTCAGCAACTCATTCTGTGGTGGGTGGCTCATATAGATGCCTCTGTTTGTTTACCAGTCTCACTGGAGATCTTAATCTGGTCTTGTTGGCTCTTCAGAAGACTCCCTTTGAGCTGTTTGGGATATGCCCTTGGCCAACCTTACCCATAAGGTGGCTTTTCTTGTGGCTATCATGTCTCTGAGAAATTAAGAAAAATCATACTATCACTAGAACCTTGGTCCCCAAAGATCCGTGAGTTGCTATAACACAGCAAAGCCTGGGAGAACAGAACACAGAAAGCATTTGAGGAGGATTAGAAGGCAGCCTAAATGATGTTGTGCGTTTGGAATATCCTGATTATTCCTTACCCTGTTTCCCATATTCTGGAGTCTGCAAATGGGTTATTATTATTTATTATCTAATTTATTATTAATTTGTATTTATTATCAGATGTGTGTGAAGGCACCTGTGTAGGGACGACCATAGAAAGTTCAAACCTTGGCCGGTTCAGCAGGAAGGTATCGAAGGTGTATAATTAGCTCAGATTTAGTGGCTAACTCAATAAATCATCAACTTAGTCCCATAGTCTATCCCTAATATGTCCCAATGTACTTTCTCTGCTTTGGTTATTTTGTTCAATTTAGATATTTAAGTTTCCATTTTGGGTATTTGGGTACCATGTATTTTGGGTACCCAAGTTCTTACACTTAAAAAGGACCTGGAGGTGTCTGCTGCATGCTGATAGCACTGGATAAAGTATGTACAACATACTACCATATTTGTCAGCTCACCTGGCAAACTCAAGCGATACCTGGTTTTAAGGTTCCTCTCCCAGGCCTACCAGGAGTTGAAGGACTGTTGCTAGGTATGCTTGAAATGGTATGCATCTTTGCACTATGCATTTGTTTAAAGTGGTAGAAGGTACCTTCTATGTGCAGCAGCCCCCCCCCCCCATACTTATCTAAGCCCCATCTTGATCCAGAGATGTTGCACAAGGTCCTCAGCTGTCCGCGGACCTCCTCATTGGCTTAGACAGCAGCGGGAGCCCCGCCCCTCTCCAGTGATGTTCACGAATGTCTAAGCCGCAGGTGTCAAACACAAGGCCTGCGGGCCGAATCTGGCCCTCCAGGCCATTATATGTGGCCCTCGCACCTCTCCTGCAGCTGCAGGAGAGCTCCAGCCCTCCTCTGGTCCTCCTCCAGACCCCTACTTTCTGCTTTCAAGCAATGCATCCAGCTTCTTCCCAGCAGCAGCATAAGGAAAGGGAGTGCACTGTGATGTTAGGGAGAGTAGGGGACTGAACTTCTGATGGTGGGGTGGCTCTTGACATATAATGTAAGGGGAGGGGATACGCTGGACATCTAATATTACAGATACAACCGGCCCTTTTGAGGACAATCATAATGCTCATGCGGCCCACGATAAAATTGAGTTTGACACCCCTGGTCTAAGCCATCCGGGACTCTCCTCCTGATTGGGTGAGACACAGCAGCGGTGCCATTGGTTCCTGTGGCTGTCAATCAAAGTCAGTCAGCCAATCAGAGGAGGGCGGGGGCGGGTTGGGCTCCGTATCTGAATGGACACACGGAGCTGTGACTCGGCTCCAGTGCAAACAAAAATCCAATATAGTACTCCGTGCTGCCTGAAATATTAGCAGCTAACACAACAAACAGAAATTTTGCTCAAACCAACAAGTGCATCAAGTGTAGCGCTGAAGAGCCAAACTAAATTACCACAGTTATATTATAAACATGATTTGAATCCATATGCAAACCACAATAAACGTATATGCATAAATATAAATGTCACATGTGATAAAAGAATAAGTGAAAAAAACAATGAAAATAAATTAAATTAAATTAGGTGATGAAGTCTATAGGAGTCTTCAAAAGTCCACAGTGTGCAGTGATAGATAACAGTCCATATTGAGGTGAGATGGTCTTGATCACCGTGCATAAAACCAATGTGGTAGATGGAAAATAAAACACCAACGTGATGATGCCACCGTCAGGATAAATGGAGGCTTACCAGAGAGTTTGAACTCAAGAGAACATACGTTCTGTGAGTCAAACCAGCTTGTAGTGTCAGCCGACAATGGGGTGAAACCTTGAGGGTCCTCAGTAATTGGAGCCTGGAATTTCTCAGACCTTCATGGAAGAGTCATCTCCGTACAGATGGTTACACATCAGGAGGAGGTAGCCCATAGGGAATAAAAAGGGCCACATAGCATAATTCCGTAGGCAAATAGAAATTTATTAAAAGTAGAACACTTACATTTATGAAGTGATAAAAAAGCGCTTGGTATAAAATCGTGGTGGCAGTGGAGTCCTCCCGACGCGTTTTGTCTCATTAGACTTCGTCTAATGAGACAAAACGCGTCGGCAGGACTCCACTCCTTCTGTGTGTCTCCCAGGGGGGGCGGACATTACGTAAATCACCGATCTTTCCCCGGAAGTGGGAGCAGATAACTGGATTTGATAGGTATCTGCTCCCCCCCTCCCCCCTGAAAGGTGGCAAATGTGGCACCAGAGGGGGGGAGAAATCCGATCAGCTGAAGTTCCATTTATGGGTGGAACTCCGCTTTAAGGTTTCTTTTAAAAATAAAAGCATGGTGCATAAACCGACCATTAAAGTGTATCTAAACCCATAAACAAAAAATACAGGCTTTTTTTCCTTTTTTTTAAAACTTTATCCTACCAGTAGCACACTTCTGATGCCAAAATGGCAACATTCACTCACTGTAGTGTACTGTATGAAAGGACACAGCCGCTGATACTGGAGGTACAGACCATTCTCCTGCACAGGGCTTGGGTTCCATCAAATAAGGGGGGAGGCTGACAGGGGCTGCTTGTGGCTACAATCAAATGATGTCCAGTGACTGGCTCAGCTACAAAGTTAGCAACTCTAACCATGCCTACATCTTAAACAGCATAAACAGCATAGTATCTGGAGGACACAGCCTTACATTTACAGAGTCCAGCCCAGGAAAAGAGCAAGCATTATGTGGTGGGGATACTCTTAGAAGCGTGGCCTTATCTTGCTCCCTGCAGTGCTAATTACTTGCTAATTACTTGCTCTTCAGACCATGCTGGATTGCAGGCTCTGCCAATCAGGACAGTCTTCTGGGTTTGGGAAGCTTTTCTGCAGCTACCGCAACATGCTTCAGCCTACGACCACAAACATTTCCTGGTGTCAGGCATGAATCAATAATTGTATGTTAGCCCAGACACACCAAGAGACTGAAACTGATGCCAATAACAACAGATCAGATTCCTTGTTTCACTTAAAGCATTACATCTGTCCGGTTCCTCTGGGCATCATCCTGCTTTGAATTTCTAGTATTTGCTCCCTATTGGTTTGTTAAATATATAATTGAACACACTTTGTTATATCTGTTTGAGAAGTGTAAAAAATTATCTTGTAATCCTGCCAGAAATTCAGAGCTCTTCTGTGCACCCTACAAAGTTATCTTGAACCCCATAGCCCTGGCCAGTTTACTTCCGTGAACCACAGAAAGCCTCACCCTCCCCCAGCTGAGTAGTGCACAGCCACATGCATCACTTCAATTATTGTAGCATTGCTGAGATGTAGGGTGTCAAGTAGTGAAACTAAGGAGGCAAGTGTGCTTGGCAGTGCTGGTTTTTGAAGTTGGACTGTTTCTGACATGTCAATTACTGATGTGCTTAGTGCATTAGCATGCTCCTTCTGTAACTGAATGTACTGATTTTACTTTTGTTTCCACTTTAACGCAGATCAGTAATGTAGTAGTGTACTGATAGGGAGGGTTTTTCTTGTATATAGTGTCCTACATGCAGTGCTTGGACACGGGAGGGGCAGCTGCCCTGGGCCCAGTGATTTCATATGGAAGACTTTGTCCATGGGTAAGACAATCGGGCGTACACATCACAAAGGAGAGAAGTGCAATTTGGCATCTCCGCCCTGGGCGCTGGATGACTTTCTCCTGGCACTGCTTACATTTCTGTGACTGGGAGGTGATGTGTCACCACCTCAGCACCTGTTTAACCCTTAAAAGCCTGCATCACCGCCTCGCAACCACATGTATTTCATTTACTTGAATGGGTTGCATTTGGTGATGGTATTACCCGCGACAGGGGGTGTGTACTTTTTGCTGTGGCACGTGTACATACCCCTTCGGCCGCTGTGTTGGCTTTAGTGGTCGGGGGGCGGTAAAGCCATGCATCAGCTGTCTATTGTTATCTCACCCTGCATCTAGTTGTGAACAAGCCCTAAGAACTTTCCAGTGTATGACGGGACACCAGGCATTGGGGGGGGGGGCACTCAAAGTTTATGGGGAGACACAGTTGGGGGGAGTTAAAGATACTACTTAAGCTCTCAAAATTAACATTAGTTTGAATTATCTTCCATAACACATGAATGAATGTAGAAAGGAAAAGGGTACTCGGGTGCATGAAATAAAAAAGTTAGCTGCCTTAAAAAGAGTAAAGAAAGATCTACAAATTACAAGTAAATTATATCATCCATAATGAAACAGAAATTATATAATAATTCCAAGTAGGCAGCTCGAAAAGCCCCGTGTCTCTAGTTTTCCTGCATTATGCAAACCACATACATTGTTCTTCTAATGTGAATGAAAACATCACACATCATTGGCTTTTAGTAAACTTTTAATATTCCTGAATGTACAGTATGGAATAAATTGCATTAAGTATAAAGACAACTAATGTGATCTTTCCTAGCAATAGATGGTTACTATGGTAACAAAGAAGCTCGTAGACTGCGGAATATCACCATCTATCTTTTCACTCCCACACAATACCTGTCTAACTTAGTAATGACCAGTACAAGGCTAAATGTTGGGAGAACAAAGCTTCTCGGTAAGACTCATTCAACAAGTACAAAGAGCAGCCAGCTATTAAAAATCCCATTTTGATAGCCGTCCCCCTCCTCTTCCCCTAGTGACTACTTTAGACAGCACCCCAACAATAAAGATGTTGCATACCTGAAATACCTGGACAACAGCTTAAAATATTGATTGTGTTACTCTTTAAAGAGTATTTCTAAATTGTGGGACCCTAGGGTGTGCTAGGGGTTCCTGGAGTTTTGAGCAAGGGTGGATCTTGGTCTTCTACTTACACTGACCATCACAGTTAGGCTGGGTTCACATATGTGCGAATTGGATGTGGTTTTCACCGCCTCCAATTCGCATGACATGTGAGTGTGACCGACTCTCAATCGAGCTGGTTCACACATGTCCGTGGCGGCATTCCAAAAGGGTGCTGTGCGTTTTTGGGTCCGGTTCAGGTGCGAATTTAGGCAAAAATTCGGACCTGAATCACACCAGTGAACAGGGATGCTGGAAACCGCAGCCACACATGTGCATACCTCCCAACATTTTGAGATGAGAATGAGGGACACCTACTAACAAAAGTATGTAGGCATAGAACACGCCTCCTGTCACACCTTAAAGGAACATTAACCAAAAAAAAGGTTAATTAAATCCACAAGGACTTTTTTTTTTTACCACTACGATTCCTTTATATTGGCTCTTAAAATGTACAAATGCAGCAGTTTAGAAATTGAATGAAAGGTTTAGTACTGGGAAAAACTTATTGAAAGATAAAAAGTGCATTTTATATACAACTATGAGGATCAGACCAAAATGAGGGACAAATGAGGAGGAATGAGAGACAGAGGAACATTACTCCAAATCAGGGACAGTTGGGAGCTATGCATGTTAACCCGGCCTTAGGCTTCATGCACATTACTGTACATGGGCAGTACAGCATGCAGAACTCTACCCAAGTTGCACAACTGCCGTGTACAGACACCCATTTAGATGAGGCTGTATGCAATTATACTGTGCGCTAGGGGTTGCAAAAAGTGCCTGCACGCACAAGGACTCATGTTCTGAACTCAGTGTGCTTTGAAGCATACAGCTATGCCGATGTGGGTGCTTTACACAACTCCCAGCGCATAACCACATACAGCCACATCTAACCTATTTCAAACTCAATAAGCAGCTGTACATGGCTCCTGCAGGTCTCGGGAGGATGATTACTCATGCTCTGCAGTTACTAGAGCCTTCTGACTCAGAATTGCAAATTAGACCAAATCCCTGGGTAAATATATGAACTTTTATATTGTGAAAACCAGTCGAATAAACAAAAAATGATTGAAGGTCTGTTGTAACTGCAAACCGTAGCTAAAGTCCTTCTTGATTTATAAACCAGAATCTTTATGACTGATAAAATCCTTTTTAAGTCTACACATTTCACATGCCATGCAATATCACTGTAGGAAACATCCAACAACCAAAATGTCAGAAAATTCAAAAGACAAACATCTGCAATGTACATCAGCATTGGACCTCCAGTACCTTGTAGGAGCAGCACAGTCTGAACCTCCTCACTATAAATTACAGATATATTCCCGCTGACCGGCCCATAGTAAAAATATGTCATTACTTTGACGTTAAATACCAGTGTTATGGCAGCAGCTATCCCTGGTATCCTTTTTTACTCTGGGCGATTCTGCGGGATCACTTTTAGAGGCGGCGGGAGAGGTGCCCCGCTCTCCTGCGGCTTCCTGGTTGTTTCCAGGCTTACTGGAGCCATCAATAAAGCCCAGAAGCGATCCGATTAGTTGGGCAGGAAGTCAAGTGAGGGCAAGATGGCCCCCACTCCTCTCTATAGCCTTGGAGGACCGGTGCGACCTCTGACATCATTTCTGGTTCTCGGGCCAGAACACTTTTCTTTTTTACAGTCAAGATGCAAAAAAAAAAATGTTTTTCTTTCGCTTTTAAAGGTAAATGAGAGATCTGGGGGTTTTGACCCCAGAGCTCTCAATAAAAGAGGATCTGTCATTCTTATTTCTATTACAAGGGATCCATACATTCCTTGTAAAAGGAATAAAAGTGATAAAAAAATAAATAAATAAAGGAACAGTGTAAAAATAAAAAATAAAATAAATAAGATTTTTTTTTTTTTTTTTTAAAGCATCCCATTCCCTTGTGCTCACTCACAGAAGCGAATGCATACGTAAGTCGCACACACATATGTAAATGGTGTTCAAACCACACATGTGAGATAACACTGCGATCATTAGAGCGAGAGCAATAATTCTAGCACAAGACCTCCTCTGTTATATTTCTAGCACTAGATCTCCTCTGTAACTTTAAACAGGTAACCTGTAAAAAATTTTAAAGCATCGCTTATGGAGATTTTTAAGTACTGTAGTTTGACGTAATTTCATGAGTGTGCACAATTTTAAAGCATGACATGCTAGGTATCTATTTACTCAGCGTAACTTCATCTTTCACATTATACAAAAAAATTGGGGTAACTATTGTTTTTTTTTTGTTTTTTGTTTTTTTTTAATTTATTAAAATGCATTTTTTCCCAAATAAAATATTGCAACGATCGCCATTTTATTCTCTAGGGTCTCTGCTAAAAAATATATATAATTTTTGGGGGTTCATAGTAATTTTATAGCAAAAAATACTAATTTAAACTTGTAAACAAAAAGTTCCAGAAAAGGCCTGGTCAGCAAATGGTTAAAATACTATGTCACCCAGCTATGCATTTAATATTTGAATTAGAATGTATTTTTACATACAGTTAGAACAAAGTTCACACAGACGACTGGGGAGTGGTTAAAAAAGGGCAGTTGATCTGCGTTTTTATCATTCCCTGATTGCACACCTAAAAGCGGACACGGCGGCATTTAGTCTGTTTACATCGCCATATGCCTGAGCCTAAGCAATGGACTTCTCTTGTTTGCCCCCTTTTGAGGTAAATGCACTACTGAAAGTGTTTTGTTATATGTGTTTAATAAATGCAAAAAACCCTGTTGATCCTGCCAGAAACCTTGTGAGCTTGTAAGGTCCCTATGCATGTTCCAGTAATATCCCAAGAATTGCTATTAGCTCTACCCAGTTCTCATCTGTAGTAATAAACACACTTTCTCTCATTGGGTAACAATGTTGCTCCTCCAGGACAGGACAGTTAGTGAATGGTGTCACCCTAGGACAGGAAGTATGATACTAGCAGAATTACCAGGTAAAAATAAAGGGAAAAAGGTGAAAAATGAATGCAACTACCACATATAAGAGCTGGTAAGCTATAATATATTTTTGTTCTTCAGTTTAGATACAAGAGAATCTGTAGTTTGGCCTTGCAGGGCAAAAGAACAGGTTCACTTTAATACTGTCCCTGTGCAATGCTTATGCTTAGCTTCCTTTTGCTGCTCTGCTAATTTGTTTCATGGGGCCAAAGAGAAGAATCAATCTGGTTTGATATTGCACACGGTATTTGACTCTCTCTCTCTGGTACCTGGAGAGTGCTGGTGCCTGGTAATTGGCTATTCAAGCATTGTCAAACAGATCGAGGTGAGGCCCTGTCTCCAGCTTCCTCCTCACTGGCTGTGATTGACAGCAGCAGGAGCCAATGCCTTCCACAGCTGTGTTTGAACCAATGAGCAGGGAGAGAGCCACTGCTGTTATGCACATCGCTGGATCGAGATCAGACTTAGGTAAGTATAAGGGAGCTGGGGGGGAGCCAGGAAAAGAAGATTTTTTGTGTTAAAGTGGTTCTAAGCATTGAAATGTTTTTACCTTAACTCCTTGGTGCTGAGTGCATGCAAATATGCAGCCTCTCGGTGGCCGTGTCTTGGCTCTGAACGGCCGCATCTTTGCATGCAATAGCGCCAATAGAGCTCCCGTACGCATTTTTCGGACTCCTGTTTGGGAGATTTCCGATCATGTAACCGCCAAGACAGCCAATCACAGCGGTCAAATGATGATAAGCCCTGCGTCCCGGAATTCTAAATCCTTTAATGGGTCGGCATGCGCCGGCTCTAAGGGGTTAATGCATTCTCTGCATTAAAGTGGAGTTCCACCCACTTTTACAACTCTTCAGAATCCCTCACTAAACTGTGCACTGTAAACAAATTGGATATTTAAAAATTTTTTTTCTCAGCACCTACTGTATATCTGCTGTATTCATTTTTCACTTCCTCCTCCCTGGCCGCGGCCCATCGCTTCATTTCCTGTTTGCAATGCCTTCTGGGAAGGGGCGGCAACTTCCTCTGAAACTGCTGTTGCTATAGAAACCTGACCTGAAACCTATTACACCACTTGTGCTGCACTGAGCATGTGCGAGATCTGCAAGGATGAGATCCAGGAAGAAATACAGTCTAGCTTCAGATGCCCACACTTAAGATGGCCACGGCCTGCTGTAAGTTTATAAAATAACAAACTACTGCTATAAACTAACAAAACAGACCTTAGTTTACAGACTAACTTTACTAGAATACATTAAGCTTGTGTATTATAGGGGTATTTTTATTTAAAAAGTATCATTTCGGCCAGAACACCACTTTAAGGTAAAAAACCTTCAACGCTTAGAATCACTTTAACACACTTTCTGTCTTAGGGTGACAACATTCATTTATAGTATTTTATCTATAAAGGAGCAACACTTTCACCCTAGGAAAGGGCTATAGAACCCTCTCCACTTTTACATAACATAGGGAGAGGTGTTCTGTAGCCCAAAGAGAGCTGGGGACAGTGCTAAATAATAACAGTGCGGCACAGGCAGTTATCAGCTCGCAGTATTTCTGGCAGGATTAACAAGTATGCACAAATAGAACAGATATAACTGAACACATTAAATGGTATATTTAACAGACCAAAAGAAAGCAAGTAAGAGACGTTCACGGTTTGGGTTAACATACACTTTAAGTGACACCCTCCCTTTCCATATTTTAAGGTATAAAGTCTGGGCAACTTAAAAATCCAACCTTGATCTACCAAAGATTTTCTTTATCCATTAAACCACACCATAAGGCTATGGCCGAAACACATTAGAGTTCATCATGTTGTAACTGCTGGATTAAAATTGCATTATGAAGAAGCATTCGTGTTTCGGCTTTTTTGACATTTGGAAACCACACCCACAATTTTTAAGCCCTGCCCCCTTGGAGCCCAGGTTTGCTTGCTATCCGGCTCATTTTGCTGCTAAAACGTCTATTTCCTGCTCTCCCTAGCTGCCTTGTTCACCTACTTTAGCCTTGTTAACTAGTTCCTTGGGACATTGGGGGATATACAGCTCTCTCCCCTTTTTTCGCACTTGGTGCCTGACTGGCAAATCATCAGGTCTGAGCAGTGCTAAACGAAGGTGAGGGAAGGGTCCTGGGCCCTATATAAGCTCTGACTTGTGATCAGACAACACTCCCCACCCGAGTCCATGGCCCTGGTGCATTTCACCACATAAAGGGCTTAATCATAGATAGAGCTTGTAAAGCAAACATGTAGATTTGGCTTTAATGGGCAAAGCACAGATGTGCATTACGTCATCCAATCATACCAACCGAAATTCTGGCTTACATGACCAAACTCTTCTAAATACTGCACTATTTTTTTTTTTTACACACATTCTTACAATTACTGATATGTTTTTGGTGAGCCTTATATGATCTTCAATGTAAAACACTGCAAGAATATCTACCCTGGGTTTTTTTCTGCTACAAACCTTTTTGTGACTTGGCTTATATGACATTTATCTAAGTAGTTAATTGTCAGAAAATTACATATTTCTTTTCCAACTAAGTGAATTCTTCTGCTGTCAGTAAATTGCTGAAACCCAACACCCCCTTTCCTCTCTGCGGAACGAAGAATATGTTCCCTAATGGGAAGAACGTTTGGAACTCACTAAGAAGATCATTTGCAATTGCATACAGTGGATAAATGTTGTGTAATATATTTCTTCGGTTCCTAGGTAAAATGAAAAAAGCTCCTTGGTAAAATTAAATATGAACTATTGACATGTAAAGGTAGAAATTGGGTATATAAATAACTCATGTTTGTTCATTTTCCCATTAAACTCTTTCTGTTTCCATATACTGAGCATGGCTTTCTTTTAAAGTAATGAATTCAGATGTGTAGGGGTAATGGACAAGGGCTTCATTCATTCATTCATCCATTTATTCATCCATTTATTCAAGGGCTTTTATTCACTTTTTTTTAGTTTTGATACATTTCAAAGAGATATGCCCCTCAATGGAGATAAATATGAACGGGCTTTCTAAACGTAACAAGTCGTCTTTACAAAACTATATCTGTTCTTTATTTCATTGTGTCAAATTCAATTATACAATTGTATCCATTTTTCGCTGTATCAAAACAAAAATGTAATACATAAACACACATAAAACACACATTTGACATCCTCTGCAGAGCATACATATGTGACTCTCTATATATACCATCCTCACATCTTATAATATTAAAATGTGTGTAAACCTCTGACATGAAATATGAACAAAGCATATTCCTCTATAGTGTGTACTTGTCTCAGTCCAGAGCACAGTCATATGTGTCTGCTGCCTCCTTCCTCTGCTAACTGCATGAGTCACTTCTGACAAGTTTTCCTGACACCAAAAGAAAAAGGTGACAGGGAAAGGAACTCCAACACACAGCCTGCAATTGAAAACCTCAGCTCTGTTCCTGTGTGCTGTGTGAAGGTGAGGTGTCCCAGAGGCCTACCTACAGGGGTCGCACTTGCAACCTGGGCTCATGCTGCAGGGGGCCATGCGGCTCCTCTGTACACCTGGATAGGAGGCGCGGTGGGGGTGGCTGCATATAGAGGAACTGATCTCTTCGCCTCTCCTCCTATCAAGCTTCTTTTTGCTGCCCCCCTGTGTGCTCTCCTGCCCCCATGCTCTCTCCTGGCCCCCCTTGTTCCCCACAGCTCTGCCAGGTTCCCTCTCTCCCACCTCTGCAGGGGATCTGTCAGGATGGAGAGCAGGGAAGGGACCGGCAGACGTGTCATTACCGACCCCTTCCTTTTCTGAATGGAGAGTCAGTGATCCGTACCGATCACTGATTCTTTCCATTCATAACTTAAACATAGTAAACTGTGTTTACTTTGCTTTAGTTTGTGAATGAATGGGAAGCTCTGTACAGGGCTATTCTTGTCCATTCGTTCAGTTCAACGGGAACTACCAACGGAACTACTAGGGTCACAAAGATGGCACTTGCGACTGGGCCCTGGCTTTCTGACACCGGGAAGGGCCATGGCCAGGTGTCAGGGGGGCTCTTCATGTTTTCTTGCACCGGGGGCCCTGCAGTTTCTAGTTACACCACTGGTGTGTCCCTTCCCTCCAATCAGCTCTCACTAAGCTGTGCAGTATGTAACTTTAGTTCCCCACTCCCTGCTTTCTGAAAGCTCAGACAAGCTGTATATATTCTGCACTCTGCACTCTTTATAAATGTAAAGAGAAGACTGCAGGTAAACAGGTACAACTTAGGAGGATTTGTTTCATCCCTGTATTTCTTGATGCCAGTAACTTCACTGGGTATATGTAATGGTTTACAACCACTTTAATACTGTCCAATCCACAATCCACTCGGGTATAGGATGATATTAATGCCTTTTGTCCTATCAGTGGGCCATGCAAACAACCGAATGTTCCAGTGCAGCTTGTATTGTCCACAGATTAATTATATGAAATTAAAATGGAGATCTCTGAATAAGATTTAATAAAGCATTTGTGACATTTTTGGCAGTGTGCATGTAGTCTGAAGTCTCCCGGCACATTCATGAAAACCCAGCAACACTTTTATTGTTAGTACCAATGTGTGTTCAAGTAGTTCTTATTTACAACACTTTTATAGTTTGGCTCTTTTGTTGTTATTGATTTATAAAGAAAATACTGTCATATCTGGGATTTGGAAAGTGGAGATAAATAAGACCTCTTCCACGCTGAAGCAAATTGTTGATTGTGTTCCACATGTAATTATTGTGTCACATCTTTGAGACAATTCTGCAACAAAACTTGTTTTAGGGCCTGTTCTCACAGCCCTGAACAGTTGCTGCTGCACACTGAACTGTGATTTAGTTTGCAACAACTTTCTGTTCCTGCTGCATTGAGCCGTTGAAAGGGGGAGGTGTGATGCATGTTTCAGCATATCACACACTTTCAGTTGTTTCTTTTATTATTTTTTTGTACAAACTTTTTTTTAATTTTTAAAACTTCTCTTTATTAAAGTGGAAGTGTTGTGACCTCCATGAGGGCGTGCAGCGCAACTGTTGAGTTGCGCTGCGCCGCCCTCATGGAGGTCACAACAGACTTTGAATACTAATGAGAGTGAGCTTGTCCTGCTAAAGCCATCTTTTGATAAGGCCCCTGTTTGTTTCTCTTTGTTTTGAGATTATAGAATGCAGGATCCCTTCTATTAGGCCTCAGTGTCTCTGGTTTCCTTATTGAGATGATCATGTGATGATGCCCCTCTTGAACACTGGCCTTTTCTATCTAATTTATACTATCTGACATCAATGACAAGGGCAGAGTGACTGGAATTCTTTGAGACCATGTCTGTTTTTTAAACCAACACTGAATGTTCACATGTACACAATGCAAGCGACTATAATTGACATCTTCCTTACCCCTGATGAAGGAGGTGCAATGTAACTCTGAAACGCGTTGGGTGGAGGATGTCATTTTCTACATTGCTGTTGGTGTACTTTTAGTCGCATAGGTCATGCAAGTTCTGTGTTTACTGTTTTTCAAGTGTTATAGATATTAAGAAATCTTTTTTATTCACTTGTACTGTCATATGAGTAAAGTGCCTTCAAAGTTCCACAAAGGGGAATACCCAATATCCACCTTGAAATGGAAAGTCTAGGCATCAGCAGTGGAGTCTGACTCCGTCCATAAGTTCCAGGCATTATCAAACTTTTTGGGGCAGCCTCTGGAAAAATAGGTTGCTTTATAAACGTGGACCACTGAGTTGACAAGGTGTTTCCAAAAGGATAAATTAGGGGGCCTATCTGACTTCCAACGGAGCACAATAGCCTTTCTGGCATAAAATAATAGAATACCCAATAGGGTGCGAGAAGCCCTGGCAAAAGCCATCGAGTCAACTAATCCCAGGAGACATACCCCTTACCTTGAGTGGGACTGCTATGGTTGTAAATTGGGTCACCTCCTGCCAATAGGATTGGATCTGTGGGCACTCCCAGAATACATGCATGAATCCGTCAGGATCGCTTTTTTGTACAAACTTTATTTGAAGTGTACAAAAGTTACACTTCATTTGTGTGACTGTACAGCAGCACAGTGCATTGCGCTGCTGTACCACGACATGCAAACCAGCATGTAATGCTGTGATAAAAAAAATTTTAAACCACAGATATGTGTTCAAGTTGCTAATTATGATATGATGATTGATTTCTTTTTGATTACTCTTTTTTTAAACTAGATGTTAACTTTGTAATAAAGTTGTACTGAATGAGGTCAAAGACCAACTAAACTATCTGAGACACAAACCTCTCTCATGCTTAGGGGGGATCAATGCTTTAAAAATGTTCATCCTGCCAAAATTAACATACATATTCCAAATGATCCCAATAAGAGTCCCACAAGATTTCTTCACGAAATTAAAGGGGTTGTAAAGATAAAAATTTTTTCACCTTAATGCATTCTATGCATTAAGGTGAAAAAACTTTTGACAGTACCGCCGCCCCCAGCCCCCCCGTTTTACTTACCTGACGCCTCGAATCTTCGCTGCTCGTCCTCATTGCAGCTCAGCCTGGTCGCTGATTGGCTGCAGTGGATGGATTGAAAGCAGCGCAGCCATTGGCTTGCGCTGCTGTCAATCACATCCGATGACGCGGCGCGCCGGGGGGCGGGGCCGAGTGATACAGCGAGCGGCTATAGCCGCCGGCTGTATCACAGGAGCGCGCCCGCAAGCACTCACCACCATGCGAGGGAGCTCGCATGAAGGTGGTAAATGCTTGCGGGGAGGAGCTGAAACAGCCGCCGAGGGACCCCAGAAGACCAGGTTCGGGGCCACTCTGTGCAAAACGAGCTGCACAGTGAAGGTAAGTATGATATGTTTGTTATTTTAAATAAAAAAAAAAATTACCTTTACAACCCCTTTAAGAACTCTAGTGATAAAATATATATGGAGGCACAAACACCCTAGAATCTCATATGCAACACTTGTAAAGGGGAATCAATTAGGGGGATTATCAGCACCGGATTTTAAAATATATTACCAGGCAATTATTATTTCACGAATAACAGGTTGGATACATGATAAAGACGGGAAAGGGTGGGTGAATATTGAAAAAGCCCAAAGCAAAGTAGACTTATGCCGCGTACACACGAGCGGACTTTACGGCGGACTTTGCCCGGCGGACTGGATTTCGTCGGACAATTCGATGTGTGTGGGCTCCAGCGGACTTTGTTTTCTAAAAAGTTGGACGGAATTAGATTTGAAACTTGTTTAAAATTTATCCGACGGACTCTTCTTTCTAGCGGACAAACCGATCGTCTGTGTGCTAGTCCGACGAACTCAAAC
Organism: Aquarana catesbeiana; assembly: GCF_042186555.1. Taxonomy (NCBI): domain Eukaryota; kingdom Metazoa; phylum Chordata; class Amphibia; order Anura; family Ranidae; genus Aquarana; species Aquarana catesbeiana. The sequence continues at coordinate 337,674,820 of NC_133329.1, forward strand.
TGACGCATGCTCTGAAGCAATTACAAGACGGAAGCGCTCGGTCTGGTAAAACTAGCCTTCGTCTTGAAGCTAGCACATTCCTCTTCTGTGGTCTTTTAATACAGCCTTTTTTTAGGATTGATAATGCGAGAGGAATGAAGTTGTTTTTCTGCTTTATATTCACACAGAGTTCTCACAAACTTCTTTCTTCGTGATTTATCCTCCTGCCATGACTAATATAATATTTTGTAACAGCCAGATCTCCATAAATTTTTAATTGTAAAATATTTTTTTTTTTTTTTTTTTTTTTTTATTTCAACACTTTAGCTATTTTACAATGTGTGTTAAATGCTAACCACATTTTTGGTGTGTATTTTCAAGTTACCACAATTAACATTCATATTTTGTGTTGTTTTAAAGAACCTTAATGAGGTTGTTGTCCCTTGTTCATTAGACATAGGGGGGTGTATTTAACAAATGCAAAATCATTTTTCACTCCAATTGCTAATTATACATATAATTCCACATAAAGAGCATTTTGAAGTGTGTTCGCTGTGGATCCGAGGGGCACATGCAAGGAAGCCCAAACCAAAACAATTAATTTTTATTTGACATGTTTTTCTGAAAAAATCAGCAGAGCTTCCCCCGAGCTTGTTTTTGACAAAAGGCTTAAATCATTTAAGAATATCAAGTGAAACGTTCACTTGAGAAATTGCACACCAAGTGCACTTGTTGGAAGTGCAGTCGCATAAAAACTGAGGGCAAGAGCTTAAATTCGGGGAAGCTCTGCTGATTGATTCCTAAAATCATGTAAAATCAAAATAAATTCTTTTTATTTGACAAAAACACACATAGGGGTTGCTTTCCTAAAGGTAAAAAGGCTGTGCATTTTTGAAATTGCATTTGCCCTCTGCAAGAGCAGTTGCTCCCAAGCTTTATTAAATGTGAAGCAGCTCTGCTGACTTCCATCATCCAATCATGTGCAAGCAAAAAGGTTATTTTTTTGGTTTTACTTGCACAGGATTGGGTACTCTTTGCAAAGTCAAGCTTTTAACTAATTTCTGATGCTCTGGAGCAATTGCACTTGCAGAGGGCAACTGCCCTCTGCAAAGTGCACAGACTATTTGCTTTTCTAAAATCAACCCCATAGTCTTTTCGACCTGTACCTGCCTACTCCCAAACAAAATGGCGTCTTTTAATCCAAAGACATAGGCAAGAATGTAAGGTAAACCCAAAAGTATTTTTTTAATAAACACAAAAATTAGGAAGGCAACACTGGACACACTTTTAGAATCTGGGAAGCCTTTCGTCCCCCAGGACACACATCAAGTTTCAGGACAAGAAAATAGGTATCTTGCGACTATAGGGAGCACAGGGAGCACAGTCAGACCAGACAGAAACCAGGCAATCACTTTCGACTCTTCCGTGTAGCCTTCCCTCCACGCTTCTCTGCAGCCTTCCCTCCACGCTTCTCTGCAGCCTTCCTCGGAGGTTGTGCCTCTGGTGGTGTACTTGGGGCAGGAGGAGGAGGAGGAGTAGGAGTGGCTTCATCTGCTATATATGTGTTAGCAGTAAGCTCCCCTCTCAAGCCCTTCTGGTAAGCCTGGAAAAATAGACCCTCACAGAGGAGGCGTTGGCCCTTTTCCAACTCCTGTAATCTGCCGGCTATATAGGTGCCATACGCCTCCTCTACATTGGGAGGTTTACTCAGGATCCGGCTTGCTTCCCGTATGAGCTCTAGGGATTCCTGCTCTGTTGCAGTCATCCTCCTGGGCCTTTGGTGGAGAATGCGGAGGGGAGGCACCTGACACTCTGTGCGGCTTCTACTTGGCCCAGCCACAGCCTCCTCCTCTCTCCCACTGGGCAAGGCCTCCTCCTCTCTCCCACTGGGCAAGGCCTCCTCCTGGCTGAGGTCATCCTGTGTAAAAAAAAGGGACATAGTTGTAATTTTCGGTTATGCAATCACACACAATTTTCAGCTCCTAACTTTCAAAGATAATTACACAAAATAGTAAAGGCTATCTATTTCACCACACCATTATTTCAGATGATCAACAAGATCAGAAGTTACGTCTAGTGATATGTCTACATATTACTCTTTGTGCAGAAGTGATTTTTGATGAAGCACTTTCAAAATTAACACCTTAACATCATTAATAACATTTACACAATCCCAAAATGTTCCAAAAAAGTATACCTGGCTGAAGCTGGGCGCATCCACTTCATCTATGGTGAAAAGGCCCAGTTCATCCTGGGACTCCTCAGCTGGGGTGGAGGTGGATGGAAGGCTGGAGGGAAGGCTGGAGGGAAGGCTGGAGGGAAGGGTGGAGGGAAGGCTGGAGGGAAGGGTGGAAAGGGATTGCCTGGCTTCGGTCTGCTCATCCAGGAATTGCAGTTTGTGGTAATACCACAACTTGGGTACATAAACTTGGTCAGCTGCTGCCCCGGATCTCAGCGACTCCAGGATTTTTCTGTGTTCCCGCTTATACATATTACGCAAGATACCTATTTTCCTGTCCACAAACTTGAGGTCTGCCTGGGGGAGTCGAGTCTTCACAAACTCTAAAAGTGTGCCCAGTGTTGCCTTCCTAACATCACGATTATAATATTGGGGGTGTTTGACCTCCCAGAGGTTTTTCTTCTGCTCATAGAGATCAATGAAATGGATCAAAAACTCTTCCTCTTTAAAGGGATTCATTATTTCTGCAAGACAAGACACAAGATCAAAACTTAAATGTCAGTCCCAAATCTCAGGATTAGTTTGTGTTGTAATCTAGGGGACACACACGGGGACACACACAAACACACACACACACACACACACTTTAATCTTACCTTCGTTTGTTCCGCTCGCTACTTCCGCACGGACATACATAGGCCATCGTACTAGCTTTATATACACTGCGCATGTGTCATGCTCCGCCTGCGTCGCCCGCCCCTGACGTTCGTAAGTACGATTTGGCCCCGCCCCTTCACTCTTCGTTGCGCAGTGGGAGTAGATAGCAAAAGATGGCGGAGCGATTAAGTGCAAGTAGCGCGGAGGAAAGCCCGGAGCCCCAAACATCCACATCCCGGAGGAGATATAAGGCCACCAACATGGCTTTTGGAGAGATGGTGGAGATGGTGTCCATATTAAGAAGGGAGGACTACGATGGCAAAAAAGGACCGTACACACGACCCAATCTGAGAAAGGACAAAATAATGTCCTCAGTTGTCACCGCTCTGGAAGAGAAATTTGGGACAAAACGTTCGAAAGAACAATTGCGGAAGCGGTGGTCTGACATAAAAAGTCGTGAGCTAGAGCAATATTGGCGAATAAAGAAGCTGCTGAAAAAAAGTAAGTACTTGTGTTTTACTATTGAGATACAGAACTTGCATGCTGATCCTTATTTTTGGCGGTTTTTCTGCATCGTTCGTAAATACCGTTCTTTGGAATAGATCGGATACTTTAGAAAGTGACGTTATTTTTTCGCCAAATACGATGGAACAGGGTTGGATATACATTTATGGCTTGATAATTTTGCGAATTCCCACAATGAGTTGATGTGGTGTAGATGTGTTTGAAAATATAATGCTTCATCCAAAATGATTCAGTGTAATGTAGGGACAGGACACAGCAGCTGTTTCCACATCTGGACTCACGAGCACTATAGTTAGTGGGAATGATTTAGCAGTCCCACTATTGTTCTTCGATTTTATTTGTGTATAAATTTACTTAGACTTTTCTTCCGTACGTTTTTTGGCTCTGCGTAACTTCTGCATACTTTCAGCTATTAAAACCATTCAACTATTAAAATGTTCGTCTCTTTTAGCTGATGTGTGGTCATTTTCAAATTTGTTAATAACATTTATACTTTCTTAAATAATAATTTTTTATTCACTTTTTTCAACATTGAATTCAATGGGAGCATGCTTGAAATCCTCAAATTCTTCTTCCGCTCCCAAAAGTTTCCGGTCCTTCATACTTTCACCTAGAGACACCAAACAAACTTTACAATGTTCACTAAATATTCATCTATCTGGCTATATCCTTTCTGTTTGATATTTTTTTAAATTTTGGAGAAAAAGATTTTTGTTTAGAGGTCATTTCGTGACATTTTAGACATTAATCAGAGTGTACTGTGTTTGTTTTGTTGCCATGGTTACCCAAGCTTCTGTTATACACAGGGGGGAGGTGGCTGGAGCATCTCAGCTCTGATTACAGAGCCCAGGGGGAGGGGACAGACACACCATGTACTGATTTATAATATAGGAATATGATGGGGCAGTTTTGATGGCGGTCATTTTAGCCATGTAGCTATTCAGCATTCCCACGCATTTTGCTAAGGAAATGCATTTTCTAGTGTACTATGTGACCATAACAAAATTTTTGAGGGGTAATACACATAGGAGATCATTGAGGTGTCAGCATCTGTGAAAATTTCCAAAAAATATTAACCAACGTTCTACTTTATTTATTAAAACATAAAAGATCAGTGTTTTTTAACTATACCTTTTTTTCTAATCTCATAGGGGAGAAAAGACTCAGACAACAGTCCAAGGATCTCAGGACCCCCCCAAGTCACCAGCCTGAGGCCGAACCTACCCCAAGCCCCAGCCCAAGACCACGCCCACCCGACGACCTTGAGGAAGGAGAGGTGGAGGAAGTGTGCGAGGTTTCAAGCCCACCAAGTGAGTGACTGACACCCCAGCTTCAGTTTTACTGTATTTTGGCGTGCATATTGTAAACCTTGTTTTTATTCACTCGTTTTAGGTGAGTTTCTGGTTGTGGAAGGCCAAGCGGCAGAGCACTTCACCACAGACAGTGCACAAAGATTAATTGGCCAGATTATGCTGTGGAATGGCCACATAGATCAAATGCGTGAACAAATTCACAGCATGAAACTTTGCCTGGACTCCATGCAACAGGAAATGAAGAACATGATTGATGTTTTGGGCCGAATATAATCACGTTTGGCCTAAAAACATCAATCATGTTCTTCATTTCCTTGTGAAGTTATTTTGTTATCAAAAATTTTGGGAATATTTTGGGGGTATACCCAAATTTAAAATGTGTGATGCACACGGTGTGTCATCATGTGCTATCTTCCATCATGGGTTAGCAATGTACTTGTTTTGTGTTTGCAAACCCTTCATCCTGAAAATTCTTTGGTGGTGAGAGGAACCAAAAATGGGATTGCACACACAAAACACGTACATTGCTCTCCCATGATAGGAGATAGCACATGTTGACTTGACCCTTTCTTAAAGCTCAATTTTGAGCATCTTATAAATGAACAATTTCCAAGGGTGACATTACATGCACCGTTCTCGAAATATTGTTGAACTTTGTAAGTTCATTTATATTCTAATTTTTGTTTCTAAAAACACTGTTGTGTATGTAAATCTTGTTAGATAAAGGTCTATATTTTTGAGAAAAAATGGCTTGAATAATTTACTAAAATAGTATTTTTTTACACAACGTAAAATATTTTTGAAAAAAAAAAAAAAAAAAAAAAATATGGTAAAAAATGCACCTTTCAATGTGCACCAAGTAAAATTTTTTACACTATACAATGTGTGTGGCTGTTTCTTGAAGTCAAAATTTCGGGGTTGTTTTTGTGGGCCTGATTAACTAAAGCGAAACGCACTTGACACTACTACAAGTGCACTAGGAGACAGACATAACTTAAAGGTAAACAACAATAAAAACAAGATATTTAGATAAACCAATTTTCTTTTTTATTTTTGATATAAACTTACAGCTGTTGCTGAATAGCAATGGCCCCCCGACCATTAAAATAATTGACATAACGGTCACGCACTTGACGTGCGGTTCGGGGGGCCAAGCCAATACGCCCAATTTCTAGGCCTGTGAAAGTGCTACTAGACTCTTCCAGTCTGGGCTCAGGCCCAACAGAGGATAGATATGTAGCTGAATGTCTCCTTAAAAAGTTATGCAAGATGCAGCAAGCAAGGATGACGTGGTTGATTTTATAGTCCGCCAAATTAATAGCCGTAAGGAAGATACGGAACCGGCTGGCCAGAATACCAAAGGCATTCTCCACAACCCTTCTTGCTCTGGCCAGCCGATAATTAAATACCCTCCTCTCAGGGGTGAGTGTCCTTTGGGGGAACGGCCTCATCAAGTTCTCACAGAGAGCAAATGCTTCATCAGCAATAAAAACTGAGGGGAGTCCATCCACATTATCGTCATCAGGTGGCAATTCCAGGCCACCGGTCTGGAGACGATGGCACAGCTCGGTCTGTGCAAAGACTCCTCCATCAGACATCCGGCCTTCTTCCCCACATCCACAAACATAAACTCCAAATGTGCCGAGACCACCGCCATCAAAACTACACTATGGAACCCCTTGTAGTTAAAGAAATAAGACCCCGAATGCGGTGGTGGCACAATCCGGACATGTTTCCCGTCAATCGCCCCGACACAGTTGGGAAAGTCCCAACGGTCAGCGAACTGGGAGGCCACAGTCTGCCATTCCTGTGGACTTGTAGGAAACTGTGGAGTGCAAAAAAAAAAGATAAGGACTTTAATAACAAAAATTTTATTTCAGATTACACCAAAACATTAGTAAACAACAGCAGTCAAATATTATGAATATGTGTGTTTGTAATTGAAATGTTGAAAAACATAAGGCACACTTATAAGATTAATCACCCCCTATGATGGCCCATTGATACATTTGAATGTGGGGGAGGGGTTCTAATTAGGTTAACAAACACACCTGACTGGCTGAAACATTAGTGGGGTGGGGGAGGGGTTCTAATTAGGTTAACAAACACACCTGACTGGCTGAAACATTAGTGGGGTGGGGGAGGGACAAACAAGACAATGGAGCAGACAATATACATTGTTCAATGGACTATAGTCTAGAGATAAAAATGCACCCAGCATTGCATGGTGGGGAGGTTAATGAAAAAAATTAGGCATGCATAGGGCAATAAATTATTAAAATAGGCATTCACAAAGATAAAGGGGACATTCACAGCAGATTGAAAGCATGGCAATTAGGTAAAGAGGACAGTTCTACAATACATCAAAAAACATTTAATACATATCATGTAATGTTAAAGGATAAAACTTACCTTCATATATTCCTTCTGCAGGACCTGAATAATAGCAGAACAGGTCTCTGGGATTATGATCCCCAGAGCCTGGGGGGAGATGCCTGTCGAGAACTTTAAGTCCTGAAGACTTCTCCCTGTCGCCAAATAACGTAACGTGGCAACTAGCCTCTGCTCCGCACTGATGGCTTGCCTCATGCAGGTATCCTGCCTGCTGATATAGGGGGTCAGCATAGCCAGCAGACGCTCAAAGATGGGGTCCGTCATCCTGAGAAAATTCCTGAAATCATCAGGATTGTTCTCACGGAGCTCACGGAGCAAAGGCATATGACAGAACTGGTCACGCTGGCGCAACCAATTCTTGGTCCATGAACTCCTCCTCGCCCTGTTCATGGACTGGACTCGGGTCAAAGTATTAACCCCAACACCAAGTCCCCACAAAGCACGAACTCGAGAACGAGAACGTCCACTCGACATGGCTTCAAAACGGTCGGCTGCTCAAACAAACAAACTTATAACAAACGCACTGAAGAACAGCAAGGCCTATGAAGAACGACCTGAAAATCAGGAACGAGCGGAGCAGAACGGCCTGCAAGGCAGGTTACGAACTGACCAACACGCACTGAAAAGCAGATACAAACCTCACAAGCACAAACTGAACCGCAGAAAACGAACGAAATAAGCTGAAGTGTGAAAAGCGCGAATCGTCTCTAACCAAACTTCTACTAACACGAGATTAGCAGAAGGAGCCCAAAGGGTGCCGGAGTGGGGCTTGGACTTCCTTTTTCTAGTCCCGTCGTACGTGCTATACGTCACCGCGTTCAAAACCAGCGGACTTTTGCAGTGACCGTGTGTGGCCAAGTCCGTTCGTTTTTAAGTCCGGCGCAAGGAGCAAACAAAGTCTGACGAAAAGTCCGCCGGGCAAAGTCCGCCGTAAAGTCCGCTCGTGTGTACGCGGCATTAGGGAAAAGGGTGTGGATCCCACATCAATATCGCAAATTATCAAACAGCACAAATCCACTAACAAAAAACACTTTTAGGATATGGAATGGTTTGAGTAGATTATATCACTGGCAATATAACTCCCCTTTAATTTCTTTACTAGACACAAATTATTTTAAACCTGGGAAAGATGAGCACATGTATTTTATTAGATGGGCAAAGAAGGATGACATAACTTTACAAGATGTAATGACAGGAAATAGATTATGCACTTTCTCTGAATTAACACAAAATTGGGGACACAGACCACTAGATAGATGGAGATATGCACAAATACAGCACTTTTCACAGACACTCCCCCAGCCACTACGGGGAAGAGGTAATATAAGGCCTATGGAGAGGCTACTCTCTTCCCCAGGGTGCTTGGGCCAGAGTATATCTAAAATATATAAAATATTGGTAGAAGAAACAGAACCTAAATACCCACCCTATTTGGGGAAATGGGAAGAGGAAATAGGTTACCTGCAGGATGAGGAACATAGGTGTAAGATTCCTAGGGTAGCGTGCTCTACCTCTAGGGATATTAAGACAATAGAAACGTGTTATAAACTGATGGCGAGATAGTATGTTGTCCCGCAAATAGTACAGAAGTATAGTGTAGAGACCTCACCAACATGCTGGAGGGGATGCGGCGCCCTGGGGACCTTTGCACACCTATGGTGGGACTGCGTGAAGATCTAGCCTTATTGGGAAAGGATCATAAATAACATTTACCAAATAACAGGAGAGCATGTTCGGAAAGAGCTGTGGATATGTCTGTTCCATGATACGGATAGGGCAGTAGCTCAATACAAGAATACCTTGGTACCCCACCTTCTGAATGCAGCCAAAAGCCTGACCCCAAGAGTGTGGAGAACTCCTGATCCCCCCTCAATGAAAGAATGGATAGTAAAAATAGATTGGTTGAGATCAATAGACGAAACAATACATAGAAGTGAAGACTCCATGGAAACATATAACAGTGTATGGGAGAGGTGGCTAGAGTTTAAAAAATCATCAGAATATATGATGATGGTGGAGTGTTAAGAGGAGTCATGAAGGTGGATGCATGGGGGGTGGGGGGAGGGAGAGAGAGAGAGAGAGAAGGGGGGAGGGAGGGGTGGTTATGGGATTTATTTATTTATTATTTATTTATTTATTATCTACTAAACTTTGAATTTTTCTTTTCAGGTTTTGTGATGAGGGATAGTATGTCTAATATAGATTAATGTATAGAAAATGTAAGGTGGAGATACCAACTTTTGTAAAAATGTAATCATTAACAAGGCTGTTTAACCCGAATAACCTATACCAATAAAAAGAGAATATACAAAATAAAGTTGTATTGGGCTTTATATTTGTATATGTCCTCTTTAAGGCACAATTAAAGTCCCATTCAGTCTCCTTTTCCAATTGGAGGGAGAATGGAGAAGGTTTATTGTACATTCTTCCTATTGTGGCAGGGCGCGGCCATGCCACTGTTTAATATGGCTGTCTGGGCCAGGTTTTCCAGGAAACAAGCACACTAATGGCACAGGTGTGTGCTGGCTTTATGTTAGAAGCTGAAGTAGTGGTGAGGCCCCCCCCCAGGGGGTGAGTCTGAAGGGAGCAGTGAGCGGTGCATGTCTGCACCGTACTGTCCAGGTCAGTACAGACAAAGGCCCGAGCCTGTGAAGGATGTAGGAGCTGGGAGTTGCAGGATTAGGAAGCCAAGCTGACAGAGGTACAGCGTTTTGTGCACAAGCAATTGGGACTGTGTGTTTGACGGTCAGGAGGGCCGAGGCTTGAGGCCTGGTAAAGAGCCAGCAAGCTGAATTTTATGTTATGTTGCATTGATGGTGAGAACCCCCTTTGTGGGAAGATATTCCTGTATGAACTTTTCTTTTGTTTAATTAAAAATGGGCAGAAAAAGCCCTGAAAGGACATTTCTGGCATGGAATAAACTCACTGTTTGGCTACAAAATCCCCAGCTTGTCATAATATATATTGCCGATCACTGCAGTGCAGCTCCAGGCTGCATTGCAATGCGACTAGGACACATAGAAAATAATTGTTTTGTGCCGCCCCCCTTATCCATGTGCCCAGCCCTTAACCGCTTGCCAACCAGCCGCCTCAGTTGTACTGCGGCAACATGGCTCAGGTGCACGAATCGCCGTCATGTTACGTGGATAACATATTGGGCCCCCTGCTCGCCCATGGAGCCGATGCAAGTGTCCCGCCGTCGTGATCACTGCCGGGCTCCCGTGATCGCTCGGGGCACACCAAGAACCGGGATCTGTGTGTGTAAACATACAGTTTCCGGTTCTCTGAGGAGAGAACAGACAGATCATCTGTTCATACAGAGTATGAATGGCGATCTGTCATCTCCCCTGCACAGTCCCCTCCCCCCCTTCAGTTAGGGCCCTTTCACACTGGGGCGGGGGCGGCGTCGGCAGTAAAGAAAAATTGTAAGCTGCGCTTTACCGTCGGTATTCGGGCGCTAGCGGGGCGGTTTTTTACCCCCTGCTAGCAGCCAAGAAAGGGTTAAAAACCACCGGAAAGCGCCTCTGCAGAAGCGCTTTGCCGGCGGTATAGCCGGGCTGTCCCATTGATTTCAATGGGCAGGAGCGGTATACACTCCGCTCCTTCACCGCTCCGAAGATGCTGCTAGCAGGACTTTTTTTCCCGTCTTGCTAGCGCACCACTCCAGTGTGAAAGCCCTCGGGGCTGTCTCTGGAGAGACAGCAGTGGCTGTTTCGGGTCGGTTTGCAGGCGCTATTATTAGCGCAATAGCGCCTGCAAACCGCCCCAGTGTGAAAGGGCCCTTAGAACACACAATAGGGAACACATTAACCCCTTGATCGCCCCCTAGTGGTTAAGCTCTTCACTGCCAGTGACAGTTATACAGTAATCAATGCATTTTTATTGCACTGATCGCTGAAAAAATGCCAATGGTCCCAAAAATGTGTCAAAATTGTCCGACATGTCCGCCATATTGTCGCAGTCCCGATAAAAATCGCAGATCGCCACCATTACTAGTTAAAAAAAAAATTAATAACAAAAATGCCATAAAACTATCCCCTATTTTGTAGACGCTATAACTTTTGCACAAACCAATCAATATACGCTTAATGCGTGTTTTTTATACCAAAAATATGTAGAAGAATACATATCGCCCTAAATTGAGGAAACATTTTTTTTTTTATATATTTTTGGGGATTTCAATGTTTTTTTTTAGAAGCACATGATTAGAGCCGGAGGCTCTAGAGCGGGTCCTGAGACCTGATTGGCCGGAAAGAGAAGCGACCACCAGGACTCGGGAAGAGACACAGGGGGGGAAGCCACCACCTGGATGGGGTAAGTGCGGGACTGGTGAGGGGCCTGGTGGGCGATCGATCGCCCCTTCCCCCCCACCTGATGCTGGATTGAGCGGGGAGGGTGGGTTATGTGGTTGGCTGGCTGGGGAGGTGGCTGGCTGGCTGGGGGGCCGCAGGCCGCCCCCCCTCCCCCAAGAAAATTGAGCACCAGCTGCCACTGCTCCCAACTTTACAGGAGAGATGCTTAGGACATTTCTGTTGAGTTGTAACAGATTCCTGTACACATTACTGACATGTACATGAATCTGTCACAAGTTCTGCCCCATGAAAATAAAAAAGAGAGGGAACCAAATTATCATCTATAGAGTCCAAAATCTTCAGCCTATTCTATCACTCAGCCATACAAGCAGACACAATCACACATCACCTCTTTCCTCAGTTAGCAATTTTTTTCAAGGAGCTTTTGTTTTGAGTCTAATAGACGCCTTTTTGATACACTGTCCAAGCCATGATGATTTTTGTCCCCCAAAACGCGTTGGATACCTTTTGTCTTCCTGCTGTTACCTGTGATAATAACAGTAAGGGCTCTTTCACACGGGGCGGATCAGTGATGATCCGCTCCGTGAACACCCGCTTGCTCAGTGGGGATCGCTCCACCGATCCCCGCTGAGCAGAAAGATGACAGGTCCATCGCTGCACACTGTGCAGCGACGGACCTGTAAGAGCGCCGCTCTCCTCTATGGGGGATCGGATGATGACGGACCGTAGTGTCCGTCGTCACCCAATCCGATCCAAAAACGGATGGAAAAGTAGGGTTTTCCTCCATTACACTTTTCGGATCGGAGCGGGTCGGATGTCAGCGGACATCCGATGCTCCATAGGAATACATGTATGTCCGTTTTTCATCCGAAAACAGAAGGATGAAAAACGGACATACGGACTCCCGTGTGAAAGAGGCCTAAGGGATTTTGGACTCTTGATGCTATCGTTTGCTTGTCTCACTTTTGTCATTTTCACGTATACTTCAGAGCAGTGACTAACAGGTTTATGGGGGGTTACTGCACAATGCACATTGTTCATTAAATAAACTTGGACTAGTAGCAGTTAACTTTCAGAATGTTTTAATTGTTAGTTATGTCTACATGAAACGTGCAGGCCTGTCACTGTCAGTCCTACAGTTTATCTCCTGAGAACTAATCGTGATGAGTTGGGAATCTTCGTGGAAAGATCTTATTTTTATAAGATCTCAGATAATCGTTCTCTGTTTCTCAGATTACAGCCTCCAGGGAATATAGAAAAGCTGTCCTATAGAGGAAACCCAAACTATGTAAAGCAGATGTCCCTAAAGGCAAGCAAGGGTCTCCTTTACATGATGTATATTTGCTCATATGCAGTGAGAGAACTATCAAACGCAGCAGATGGAATAAGGTGGAGGTGCAAAGTGATTAATGTAGAGTGTGTTCTGCTTGTTGTTTTATGTAAGAGATTATATACAAATAAGTAAAGGGATGTGATGCAAGTAGAAAAATTAAACTATGTCTAGCTTAAAGGATATGAAAACCCAACATTTCATATTCTTTTCATATTCCTGCCTGCTGTACCATGTACTTGTATGAGGAAGTCTCCTGTTCTCTTTGTATTGCTTTCTTTGTGTGAAAAATCTGGTGTTCCTGCCAGTCCCTCTGCATTCCTATTAAAAACTGACCATGCTAGGCATGAGAGCACAGCGTGGTCAGTTTTCTCACTGAGCATAGAACTCAGCCTACTCACCAATGAGCAGTCTTCACCCCCCTCCCGTACATCAATTCACTGGGAAGATCAGTGTGCTCCTGTTTTTCCTCCCCCAGCTCTCTTAGAGCCTTATGAAGCAAAGAACATGTGAGGATATATGGGTATGAGTATGAGGGTATGGGTATGAGGGTATGTGATCACTTATAAAAAATATGTATATACAAATGTTTTGCCTTTCGTTTCTATTTTAAACTGAGGGTTTACATACTGTATACCGTAAACTGATTGTAAAGCTTTCATTTTTTTTTTATATTAATATAACAAACATGTTATACTTACCTGCTCTGTGCCAGTGGCTCCTGCTGCTGTCAATAGCCAATCAGGAGTGTGAGTCCCCAGGGAGGCAATTTTCTTGTGGATGTTGGCGGATCGAGAGGAGGCTCGGGTAAGTATAAGGGGGGCTGGGGGGGGGCTGCTGCACATAAAAGGTTATTTATACCTTTATGCATACAATGCATGAAGGTAAGCCTTTACAACCACTTTAAGTTACAATGCTAAAACAACCTAATACACAGTTGGAATATATACAGTTGTGCTCATAAGATTACATACCCTGGCAGAATTTGTGATTTCTTAGCCATTTTTCAGAGAATATGAATGATAACACAAAAACATTTCTTTCACTCATGGTTAGTGTTTGGCTGAAGCCATTTATTATCAATCAACTGTGTTTACTCTTCTTAAATCATAATGGCAACAGAAACTACCTAAATGACCCTGATCAAAAGTTTACATACCCTGGTGATTTTGACCTGATAACATGCACAGAAGTTAACACAAAGGAGTTTGAATGGCTATTAACTGTAACCATCCTCACCTGTGACTTGCTTGTATGTAATTAGTGTGTGTGTATAAAAGGTCAATGAGTTTCTGGACTCCTGACAGACCCTTGCATTTTTCATCCAGTGCTGCACTGACATTTCTGGATTCTGAGTCACGTGGAAAGCAAAATAATTGTCAAAGGATCTGCGGGAAAAGGTAGTTAAACTGTATAAAACAGGAAAGGAATATAAAAAGATATCCAAGGAAATGAGAATGACAATCAGCAGTATTCAAACGCTAATCAAGAAGTGGAAAATGAGGGGTTCTGTTGAAACCAAACCATGGTCAGGTAGATCAACTAAATTTTCAGCCACAACTGCCAGGAAAATTGTTCGGGATGCAAAGAAAAACCCACAAATAACTTTAGGTAAAATACAGGACTCTCTGAAAACATGTGGTGTGGCAGTTTCAATATTGCACAATAAGGAGGAACTTGAAGAAAGATGGGCTGCATGGCCAAGTTGCCAGAAGAAAGCCATTACTACACAAATGCCACAAAGTATCCCGCTTACAATACGCCAAACAGCACAGAGACAAGCCTCAAACCTTCTGGCACAAAGTCATTTGGAGTGATGAGACCAAAATTTAGCTTTTTGGCCACAACTATAAATGCTACATTTGGAGAGGAGTCAACAAGGCCTATGATGAAAGGTATGGAGGTGGATCGCTGATGTTTTGGGGATGTGTGAGCTACAAAGGTACAGGAAATTTGGTCAAAATTGTTGGCAAGATGAATGCAGTATGTTATCAAAAATACTGGAGGAATATTTGCATTCATTAGCCAGGAAGCTGCGTATGGGAAGTACTTGGACATTCCAACATGACAATGATCCAAAACACAAGGCCAAGTCGACCTGTCATTGGCTACAGCAGAATAAAGTGAAGGTTCTGGGGTGGCCATCTCAGTCTCCTGACCTCCAATATCATTGAGCCACTCTGGGAAATTCTCAAACGTTCAGTTCATGCAAGACAGCCCAAGAATTTACAGGAACTGGAGGCTTTTTGAAAAAAAGAGGAACTGGCAGCTTTACCATATGAGAAGATAAAGAGCCTCATCCACAAATACCACAAAAGACTTTAAGCTGTCATTGATGTTAAAGGGGGCAATACACGGTAATAAGAACTGGGGTATGTAAACTTTTGATCAGGGTCATTGGGGTAGTTTCTGTTGCCATTATGATTTAAAAAGAGTAAACACAATTGATTGGTGATAAATGGCTTCAGCCAAACACTAACCATGAGTGAAAGAAAAGTTTTTGTTATCACTCATATTCTCTGAAAAACAGCCAAGAAATCATAAATTCTGCCAGGGTATGTAATCTTATGAGCACAACTGTGTATGCTTTAGCCCTAGTTCACACTGGGCCGATTTTCCAAATTGGAGCCCATTGCCGGCAATGGCACCATCCAAATCGGTGTGACGCGGACTTTGCAGCACCGCACCGGTTCCCAAAAGTAGTTCCTGGACTATTTTTGTCAACTTTGGGGGCGATTTCAATAGACAGCTGTGCATGAACCCACACAGATGTGTCTCAAATTGCCCTCGAAGTCGGACTGAAATGCCGGTTTGAAATCGCGCGACTTCAGCTGTGAACCTCGGATGTTAAAACTAGTCAGATCCCAAATTGCGTAACCTGTGAAATCCCATTTTAGTCAATGAAAGCTGTCTTAATTAGCACTACTGAAGTCGCTCCGACTTTAGAAAAGGTTCCTGTACTTCAAGGTGACTTCTATCTGACTTGTGCCCATAGACTTTAATGGAAGTCGCCTCCAAGTCATATTGTCATATTGTCATGATGTGATTTGGATCTGACATTACAGAAACATTACCTAGGCATTCCCTGAAGTTGCTTCAAAGTCGCTTCAAGTTGTCTGTTCCTACCCGAGTATAGAGTCGCTTAAAGCTTGAGCCCACATTCACACTTGAGTGTAACATAGGTAGGTAATTTTTAGGCTTTTTGTTGACTTTTTGCACATGAAGTACCATGTAGGAACTTCTTTGGAACAGGATTGCATGTTCTTGGCAGATAGACTTTTATTATGGGAACACCTAAAAGACAGGCATAACGTGTTTTTGTAGGGTTTTTTTACACACTCCCACCAAAGCTAATGTGGTCAAAAATGCTCCATTCTGTTTCAAAAGCAGCTCAACACAGGTGTGAATGAGAGCTGAAGCTTGAAGGTCGAGTACATAAACTACGTTTGAGCCAAAAGCTTGCTTCAAACATTTTTGACTCCAATACACTTCAACTGGAACATCTAAAAAACATGCATTTATTCCCCTAGTAACTAGTTTTCCATTGGCTAAAAATGATTACCAAGAAACCAAATCGCTCAAACCTCAGATGCTCAGAAACACTCAAAAATGCCTGTGCAAACATATAAAAAAGCCTGTAAAACGAGCAAAGTTGCTCAGCTCAATTGTGAATGCAGCCTTATCCCAGCCTTATCAATCAATTGTGTTTACTCTTTTTAAATCATAATGGCAACAGAAACTACCCCAATGACCCTTATCAAAAGTTTAAAGTTTACATACCCCAGTTCTTAATACCGTGTATTGCCCCCTTTAACATCAATGACAGCTTAAAGTCATTCAACCCAGCGGGCTGAATGAAAAAAAAACCTACAGAACGCCATACTAACACATCTGATTTTAGTGCAGCGATCTTCCTGCTGAGCTATTGTGTTCTGACAGGGGAATGCCCCGCTACCAGAACACTGTGATCAGTGGCAGGGGTGGCCCGTCCATTGTGGGCGCATGGGTGCCGCCCCCCTATTCGTGCCCCGCCGCCCTCCCTATCCATGCACCTTGCCCCTTTCAGGACACCGGACGCATGAATTCCTATAGCGGAGATGGGCTGGGGGTGTGTTTTTTGAAGCACTGATTAGAGCCAGAAACTCTAATAGGCTTCAAAATAAGGTGGGCTCGGGGAGCAGAGCATTGTATCTGGAACCCAGCCAGGGGTGTTGCAACAGCGAATGAATATTCGCTGTTGCAACACTGATCCTCCTCCCGGCCAATTGGGAAACGGGTCTTATAACCATTTGGCTGAAAGGACAGGTGATCCTATTGGATCGCTGCTTGGTAGCCTGATCCCCTCCGATACCCACCACAGACAGCGGGGGAGGGAATAGGGAGGTTGGAGGTGTCGCAGGCGGGGGTGGTTGTTTGCCACCCCCCCCCCAAGAAAAAAACACCAGCTGCTACTGATCAGTGCTCACAGCCATTGGCTGCCAGCGCTGAACGGATGCTGGTTTGAGAGACTGACTTCTGTTGGATGAGGAGCTGTACACACAGGTCAAAAGTCATCTGGTAACTGCTGAACCAACCATTTTCAGCAGATTTTCAGCCCATGTGTACCTAGCTTAAGGCTCCTTTCCCACAGGCACCTCCATGGAATGAAATCTGCTTGCTCAGCGGGGGATCACTCCACTGATCCCCGCTGAGCAGGCGGATGACAGGTCTGTCACTTTCAAGCTCACTGTGCAGAGTGGAGACGGACACAGTCCCGCTCTCCTTTATGGTAAAATCTCCTGTCCATTTTTATCTGATGATATCCGATCGCCAAGACGGATGGAAAATAGGACCAACATCCGTCTGGATTTTGCAGACGGGATCGAATCGGATGGTGGCGGATGTCAGTGGACATGTCACTGCTGATATCCGCCGCTCCATAGGGGAGACTGGAGGGTCAGATCAGGTCCGCCTTAAAAACTAACAGGCAGACTTGATCGGACAGTCTGTGTGAAAGGGCCCTTACACTCCTTTTCTTGCTTTCCCCTGGGTTTTGTAAAAGAGCTGTTATCTGTATGCAAATGTTAGAATTGTTACCGTGTGTCAAGCACTGCTCACAAGATATAACTGTACACATTTACAGACTGTAACTAAAACATGACTTCTGTATAAGGCTGCTTAATAACATTCGTCAAACTAGTGCATCTAGATTTAATCCCACTGTAATCTATGTATTTAAGTGATTTCCAGCAGCAGGAGCAGTATCCAACAGAGCCTGGGGATTAATATCCTGGATTAAAGTCACTTGTGCTTAATTCCACTAACATTACAAAATCAACCAAAGCCCAATATTATCCCGGCAGAAATATATATTGTTGTTTAAAAAAACACCTTAATAAATTGCAGCACTAGTGTTGTCAGAGTTGGGTAGTTGATAATCTGGAAGTAGGGTGATAGTTATGTTTTATGTTAGAGACTGTGCTGGAGATTACAGTGACAGGTAGCCTGCAGAATAGACGATATAAACCCCTTGTGAATTGTCTGGATTTTGGCATTTCAATTATTTCACCAATTTCAAAATACTTACAATTTCAGATCATGCAAAAAGTTCATATAAAGCCAAATGTGGAAGGTTTAGAACCTCTGTTAGGTTTTTATTGACTTTTGTGTCCCTGCTGGGGTTAAATGCTGGCCATACACCAGTAGAATTATTTTTGAACATTTGTATGGAAATTCAAACAAAAAGTTTGATCTTCTCATCATTGAGTCAACTAATTTAGTTTGAAAGCCCTAAAAACATAAAATTGAATGTCCAATATTTACTGCAACTTTTCTTTCCTGAGAAGTTCCATGACAGCACATCCAACCCACCCCTACACTGACAGGATCGTAGTTATAAATTCCTGCCGTGAAGCTTGTCAGGAAAGGAAAATTGCGGTAAATAATTGACATTCAATTTTCCAATTTCCCTGATGGCTGCATGTCAGCATAGCTGGGAGCTAACTAGCTATACAGGGGAGGGATAATGCTACACACTTTTTAATTTTGGCTAGAAGCAGAAGCCAGAACACCTCAGCCAAGCT
The DNA here is from genome assembly GCF_042186555.1 of Aquarana catesbeiana. Classification (NCBI taxonomy): domain Eukaryota; kingdom Metazoa; phylum Chordata; class Amphibia; order Anura; family Ranidae; genus Aquarana; species Aquarana catesbeiana. The sequence continues at coordinate 337,693,572 of NC_133329.1, forward strand.
CAACTCTTGTCAAGGCTGTTGGTTCTATACAGTAATGAGCCATGAACGTATATATTGACACCCATGTATCTGTCTTGCAGATTGTCTCTGGAGACACTCGGCCTGCTGCCACTCACAAGGTCAAGACAATTCTAGTGGAGAGCACCATGATCCCCCTGGCAAAGACAACCCTTTAGACTTGTAGGCCAAGGAGATGAGCTTCATCAACAAAGAAGCAATAATCCTTGTGGAAGCCATTACGAGCTCCACCCGGAATGATAATTAGGTGCTTCAACTTTCCAATTCCAGATGTCAACTTGATGTAAAATTTTAAAGCTTGGCCCGCATCCAGTGACCTAACTTTTTGACCAACCTCTTGTATGATATGGAAAACCTTGAATTAGCAGTAATTCTGTGAATTGAAGCCATATTCTACTATAAGCGATGTTAGTGCTGTTCTTCCTTGTCTTCATAAGAGTATTCACTACCTTTACAGAGCACTCGAGGTCTATTAGGTTCTGCCTCTCAAGACCCAAGCCATCATAGTGAGCCTGTCCGGTGCTGGATGAAGAATGGAACTTTGGAGAAAAAGATTCAATATTACTGGCAGAAGAAGTGTATCCTTGACACTCATTAGGAGGAGCAGAGGGTACCTGTCAGGGAAATGGCCGTGTTGCGAGCAATTCCACCAGTAACCGTCATGGTGGCAGGCGAGTCTAGTGAGCACGCCCTGATCTTGTGGGAACACCCCCCCGGCCTATTTAAACCTGCCACTGACACTTGAAGTTTGCTGGATTATCAAACAGCTCCTGTGTTCCTGTGCCTTGTATACTCTGAAGACCCCTGCTTGACCTCTGCTCGGCTTGACATGTGTTCCTGTTTATCTCCTCGCTCTGACCCCAGCTTGGCTGACTACTCTCTGATCTTCTGCCCTCTGTGTATGACCCGGCTTGTTCCTGTACCTCTCTCGGACTGTCTTTTGGTATCTGACCCCTGGCCTGGCTGCGGACCCTGTTCCTGGTTTACCCTGCTGTTACCGTGCAAGACTTCTCTCCGCACGGCTGCCACAACACACTCTAGCTACTTACAGACAACCAGCCAGCTTGCAGTATCCCTGGCAACCCGTGCACCTCTGTGCATCGCATTCCCTGTACCCAAATCCAGGGACGCGGTGCACTCAGCCGCAAGGGGCGCCCTCTCAGCAACCCGGCCTCACACTACAGACTTGACAGTATAATCCAGCCATGACTGAGGCTGGTGGAGGTGCGTCCCCATTAGAGACTTTGTGCCAACAAGCCACCACTCTGAACCAAGCAGTTCAGAAATTACAGGAAGGTTATCTGCAACTAACGGATAAGTTGCAACACCTGTCAGAGTCATCTGCTCACAAACAATCCTCTGCGGCTCCCTTGATGATGTTCCCGCCTCCAGAACCCCGAGTTCCCATTCCGGAGCAATTCTCCAGAGACCGGAAAAAGTTCAGATCCTTCAAGACTGCCTGCCTATTGTACCTAGCCCTGCAACCCCGGACTTTTGCTTTAGAGACTGTTAAAGTCGGGTTACTCATCTCTTTGCTGTCCGATGAACCTCTGGCCTGGGCCCATAACTTATGGGAACAAAAGAGTCCAGTCTTTTGTACGGTGGGCGCATTCCTGGCAGCTATGGCACAACTTTACGAGGATCCCCAGCGTACTGCCACCTCTGAAGCCACTCTGCACTCTCTGCAGCAGGGTAGGCGACCAGTAGAGGACTATACCCTGGACTTCCGGCGGTGGTCCGCAGACACAGCCTGGAGTGAGGCAGCTTTACTACACCAGTTCCGCCTAGGACTCTCCGAATCCCTCAAGGACGAGTTGGCCAGGATCGAGATTCTCACTACACTCGAGGGTCTCATCCAATTATCCATCCAACTGGATCGACGTTTGCGGGAGAGACAGTCCGAACGATCACGAACCTGCAGACCCGCCAGTACACCCACCGTTGGATCAGTTCCCAAGCAGACTGGCCTGTTACGTTCCGCACTAACTCCTGATGAAAGACGTCATCGTATCCTAGCCAATCTCTGCCTCTATTGTGGAGGAAATGGACATTTTCTATGCGACTGTCCCAGGAAGTTCAAGAAGCCACCTACCTACTCTCCAGCATATTTCCAGGTTTCCGGGACTTCTCCCTCACAACTCGTTCTTCCCATTTCACTGCAGTTGGAAGAAGAAGAGATCCGGCTCCAGGCTGTAATCGACTCTGGAGCATGCAGTTGCTTCATGGACTTGAACCTGGCAAGGAACCTTAGGTTGCCCCTCCTCCACAAGAAACGGGGTCTAGAAGTCCGTTTAGCATATGGCACCCTACCTAACTCCGGCCTTGTTACTCAAGAGACTTCTCCTCTCCTTATTACCTCTCCCGATGGCCATCGGGAATTCATACGTTTTGACGTTTTGAGTTCACCTATGTCTCCAATTTTCTTGGGTATCCCTTGGCTCCAAGCCTATAACTCCCAGATCGATTGGATCAAGAAGGAAGTCCTGTTCACTTCCCCCTATTGCCAACAATATTGCCTCATCCCTGAATCCAGAGATACCACCAGTTGTCTGACAGTCCAGTCGGTATCCTACACTAATCAGGATGTACCCCGGGCGTACCATGAATTCCTGGACGTTTTTGATAAGAGAAAGGCAGATGTTCTACCACCACATCGGCCATATGATTGTCCTATCGAGCTGCTTCCAGGGGCCAAAGTTCCATTTAGACTTATATTCCCCCTCTCTGAAGTGGAATTGGGGACACTATGACAGTACATAGACGAAAATTTGGCAAAGGGCTTCATCCGTCCTTCTTCTTCTCCTGCCGGTGCCGGCATTTTCTTTGTCGAAAAAAAAGATAAGACTCTAAGACCATGTGTGGACTATAGGGAATTAAATAAAATCACCATAAAGAACCGATATCCACTCCCACTGGTCCCTGAACTCTTCCAGAGACTTCCTTCAGCCCAAGTGTTCACCAAACTCGACCTCCGTGGTGCCTACAACCTCACTCGCATCTGTGAGGGCGATGAGTGGAAGACGGCATTCAGAACGAGGTTCGGGCACTTTGAGTATTTGGTGATGCCGTTTGGGCTACTTTCCAGCACTTCGTAAACAACATCTTCCGGGAATATCTTGACTACTTCGTCATCATCTATCTGGATGACATCCTTATCTTCTCAACCACCTTGGAGCTCCATCGGACTCACGTAAAGACAGTATTACTCACACTAAGAAAACACGGACTTTATGCAAAAGCAGAAAAGTGTGAATTTGAAAAGAAATCCATACAATTCCTAGGGCTCTTCATCTCTACCGGTGGTGTAGCTATGGATCCACCGAAAGTGCAGGCAATCCTAGACTGGCCCACTCCGTCAGACAAGAAGGGTGTACAAAGGTTTGTAGGGTTTGCAAACGTCTATAGAAGGTTTATAAGGAACTTTTCTTCCATCATCTCCCCCATAACCCAAGTAACCCGCCTACATGTTCGCTTCCTGTGGTCCTCCGAAGCGCAATCTGCCTTTGAGAAACTGAAGTCTTTGTTTACTTCTGCACCAATTCTTTGACACCCTGATCCTGCCCTGCCATATATTTTAGAGGTCGATGCCTCAGAGGTAGCTACAGGAGCAGTACTTTCACAGCGCCTGGGACCCAAGTCTCTGCTTCACCCTGTGGCCTTCTCCTCCCGGAAAATGAGCCAGGCCAAGAGGAATTACGACGTAGGTGATCGTGAGCTTCTGACCATTAAGACAGCCTTAGAAGAGTGGAGATACCTTCTTGAGGGAGCCACGCACCAAATAATGATATTCACCGATCACAGAAACCTCGAGTACCTCCGCACTGCCATATGCCTGAGACCCCATCAAGCTCACAGGGCTCTGTTCTTTTCACGATTCAACTTTCACATCACCTACCGCCCTGGCTCCAAGAACGGCAAGGCCGATGCTTTATCCAGAATGTTTCCTGATACCCCAGAAGAAACAACATCCAGTATGATCTTGTCTCCACAGAACTTTCTTTTGATTCAACCTGATCTAAGGTCTTCTCTTGAACAGGCCTCCCTCCAATGCCAGGAACCAGAGACTTCCTTTTTAAGAAGCCGGGGGGGTATCTCTGGTATCAGGACAAGATCTTTGTCCCACAACAAGCAAGAATCCAGGTCTTACAAACTTTATATGATCATCAACTTGCTGGCCACTTCGGTGTATGGAAAACTATGGATCTTATTTAGCGATCCTTTTGGTGGCCTACCTTGAAAACTGATTGCAAAAAGTATGTAAGCTCCTGCATTACCTGCCAGCGAAACAAGGGGTCCAACATTAAGTCTTGGGGTCTGCTACGTCCTTTGCCGGTACCAGAACAACCATGGAGGAATATATCTATGGACTTCATAGTAGAGCTGCCACCCTCTGAAAGATTCACAATGATTCTAGTTGTTGTAGACCGTCTGTCCAAGATGTCACACTTCGTGCCTATGATAGCTACTCCTTCCGCTGCAGACACAGCAAAGGCCTTCATAAGAGAGATAGTCAGACTTCACGGCCTTCCTGACAGCATTGTGTCGGATAGAGGGGTCCAATTTACTTCCCAATTTTGGAAAGAGCTCTGCAAAGTTTTGCCTATTGAAGTTTGCCTATCCTCTGCCTATCACCCCCAGAGCAACGGTCAGACTGAAAGGACTAATCAGACCTTAGAACAATATTTATTCTGTTTTTGCTCCACTTCCCAGGATGACTGGTCCTTGTTACTCCCCTGTGCGGAGTTCGCATACAATAACTCAGTACACTCAACCACCGATCAATCACCCTTTTGGGCCAACTATGGGTTCCATCCTTCATTTCTACCTAATGTCATTCCAGAGACCTCAGTTCCAGCAGTTCAAGACAGGATAAAATCCATTCAGACTAACTTTCAAACTCTCCGGTTAACCATGCAAAAGGCCCAAGAGGACTACAAGGAACAATATGACAAAAAGAGGGGGGAGAGCCCTAGCTTTAAGGTTGGAGATGAGGTTTGGCTCTCCTCTGCAAATCTTAAACTTCATTGTCCCTCCCGGAAGTTGGGACCAAGATTTATTGGCCCATTCAAGATTAGACGGAAGATTAATCCAGTAGCTTTTGAACTGTCACTCCCGAGTTCTTATAAAGTGCACCTTGTGTTTCATGTCTCCTTACTTAAAGCTGTTATCTCTAGTCCTTTTTCAGGAAGGAAAGAAGATCCTCCGCCTCCAGTTTCTGTGGGAGATGAAACAGAGTATGAAGTTGAGGCCATCCTGGACTGCCGCCGGAGAGGTAGGATCATTCAATTTCTTATAAAATGGAAGGGTTACCCAGCAGAAGAAAATTCTTGGGAACCTGCAGCCAATATACATGTTCCTAGACTTTTGCAGAGATTGAGAGTTTAATTTCCCATGAAAGATGGGCCAGGTTGGGCATCCGGAAGCTGCCCCTTGGGGGGGGGGGGCACTGTCAGGGAAATGGCCATGTTGTGGGCAATTCCGCCAGAAACCGTCATGGTGGCAGGCAAGTCTAGTGAGCACACCCTGATCTTGTGGGAACACCCCCCTCCGGCCTATTTAAACCTGCCACTGACACTTGCAGTTTGCTGGATTATCAAACAGCTCCTGTGTTCCTGTGCCTTTTATACTCTGAAGACCCCTGCTTGACCTCTGCTCGGCTTGACCTGTGTTCCTGTTTATCTCCTCGCTCTGACCCCGGCTTGGCTGACTACTCTCCGATCTTCTGCCCTCTGTGTATGACCCGGCTTGTTCCTGTACCTCTCTCGGACTGTCTTTTGGTATCTGACCCCTGGCCTGGCTGTGGACCCTGTTCTTGGTTTACCCTGCTGTTACTGTTCAAGACTTCTCTCCGCACGGCTGCCACAACGCACTCTAGCTACTTACAACCAACCAGCCAGCTTGCAGTATCCCTGGCAACCCATGCACCTCTGTGCATCGCATTCCCTGTACCCAAATCCAGGGAAGTGCTGCACTCAGCCGCAAGGGGCGCCCTCTCAGCAACCCGGCCTCACACTACAGACTTGACAGTACCAAAGGCCCGTTCAGCCAATCTGGGATCACCGCCAGAACTGTCACATTCTCCTGCCACAGCCACAGCCTCCCCAGGAAGCTGAGAATCAAAGGGACCAGCAGAAAAGTCATAAGCTGTCTTGAAGATCCACTCTGAGATTAGTGCAACAGGTCTACCTCTGCAAGGAATGACCAAGCTCTGTTAGTTCTTGAAAGACTTGCAGCAGTAGGGACCATTCTTTGTCATCCAGGGTTGTCCTGTACAAATAGTCCGCCCGAAAATACTTACGACTGGGCGTGGAGGCCCAGATAGCTGCAGAAGATTGACTTGGGCCCACTCTAGAACTGTAGAAATCTCCTTCAATTAGGGAAACACTGTGAGGGCCCCCTTGTTTCCAGATGTAGGCCACAGTCCTTGTGTTGTCTAACTTTATCAGGACAGCTCCACCCCAGATTAGGTGACCCAAGGCTAGGAGGGCCTGAAATGCTGCTCTCAAATCCAATGGCCAATGGCTCCTGAAATAGGGCTTCTCAATTACTTTGCTGGAAAATGAACTGAACTTACCTGACCTGCTGGAGCGAGGCGTTTTCTGTGGCCCACTCTGAGACTTGAAGCATGAAAGATCTCCCAAATGTGGCTTGAAGCACTTGCCTTGAGGGACCATGGCCGAAGAGGAGCAATCTAGTGTCAAAAGACATGTATGGGTGGCACAATCCCCAAAATACAAGAAAGCATTCTGACATGGAGCTATTCGCAGTCTTCTTGGATTATGTACTGGCTTTCCAGTTTTTCCCAGACTCCCAGCCAGAACTACAGAAGCCAACCTCTCTGGAGTAAGAGTGGAAACTGACTTTTGAACTGTGGTCTCCTTAAACTGTCTTGAGGCAGAAAGCCAGACTGACTGCTATTAATTTAGGCTTCACCTTCTAAGATTAAGAACAATGCAGTGATTGAGTACTTCCTTGAAGGCCACAACATCTTCTATAGGTAAAGTCATGTATCTGGCCAATCTCATAAAGGACACACCAATCAAAGTGATGACTGTAAACTCTGGACACCTTCCTTTTCAAAAGGGCATAATTTTGACATCCTGCTGTGACAACACACTCCAATCTTGTAGAATGAGCATTTAATTCAGTCACATAAGGAAAATGCCAAGAATTGCTTCTATTCCTGTTCGTTTGAATGTGGAAGTTTTTTTAGTCTCCCACTTTGCGTGTGCTGAGATGATATTAAGCGCCAGCACATGGGACAGGCTTACCATTCAAAAGGCTTGTCATTAGCCAATTCTAAGGAATAGCAGAACTGGTCATGCAGAATTTCACATTCTCTTTACCTTATAGCCACCCACACACATCCTGGGAGGAGAAGGGCTGCATAGGGACTCACACAGTAAATCATTTTTATAACCTTGATCTTTCTTTCCTCTGCACAGGGTCATTTATTCTTCTTCAAGAAATACCTGAGTGGTGGAGACCTTGTGGTTTTCTTAGTGGAAAGCACACCACTAAATATTGCAACGACAAGGTAAGGTAATGGAGTACCATGATAATAGGGATGGGAGTAAAACATAATACTATAGATAGATCACATCAAATTGTAGACTTGTTCTAGGTATGGGATAGGTAATACAATAGGGCACCATGATAATAGGGATGGGGGTAGAACATAGTACTGTACATAGTTCACTTCAAAGTGTAGACTTGTCCTAGATATGGGATAGGTAATACAATGGGGCAACATGATATTAGGGATAGCGTAAAATATAGTACTGTACAAATATCACATCAAAGCGTAGGCATTTTCTAAATACGAGATCACTATGGGAAGGCCTGACTTTCAGTAGATCTTTCCTATCAAAGCTCTCCCTATACATGTACAATCACACACTAAGCAGCCATCTTAGGCACCGGACATATATTGGGGAAATATTAGCAAATTTTCAGTGAAATTTGATTTGGATGATCTATTTTGCCCTGAGAATGATCTGTCTGGGTATGTCTACAGATATGCAAACATGTCCAAATGCATATTCCAATCCAACCATTTTCAGCCACCCCACCATCCAATGGACGTCTTCAATCTTCCATCTGATTGGGCAATCTCTAAACTAATCTCCTCTCAAATTTACAAGCAAATCTGATCTGACTGATCCTTGTAAACCGTCATTTTTGATAAAGTTGAAGTGTTTGTAAATGCAAAACTTTTCTTTGTAGTTTTGGAAAGAGTTTTTATTGCTTTCTGTTTTGGCCTTGCATACACATCAATTTTTTGGTTAATTTTTGGTTTAGATTACCTTACAAAATGCTTCACATTGACCTTTTTTATCGCTCCATCAGATTCCTCACTGCAGAGATCATTTATAGCGTGCAGTTCCTTCGTAACCAGGGGATTGTCCACCGGGATCTCTAACCAGGAAACATTTTGGTGGATGGCATATAGCATGTGAAAATCACAGTGTTTAGCCTCTTAGCAATGGGTGTGGGCAAGGCTGGGATCCCAACATCCATCACCGCTACTCGAATGTACATAGCGCCAGAGGTAAGTACTGGATCATTTTGGCTTTCCTGTCTTCTTGTCAGTAAAACTATCATTAATAAACATTTTTCTCTTTTTGATATTTCCACAGATCCTTTTGCATCAGCCATATGGATTTGGCACTGACTATTTCTCCCTGGGAGTTATAGTTGATATGATGGCGACTGGATATCAACCATTCATGTGCAAAGACAGACTGGTGCTCGCAGACTCAGTTATCAACCATGAGCCAGAATACCCTGAGGATTTCAGTATGGATCCCAAGGACCTCTTAGAGGAAAGAGAATGTAAACACCAGTGGCAGCTGGTGCTCAACATTTTTGGGGGGCGCAAACAAACTTAAAAATTCTGTAAAAAAAAACCCATCAACTGCAGCCTCACTGTGCCATCAAAGCAGCCACTGTGTGATACTATGGGCGGAAGCTGCTCCGCGCTTGGATTGCGCCACAAAGCATGTCAAAAGCCTGCAAATGAAGCGCCCCGTCTGCAATCTCGTGATTGCATTGACGTGGTACTTCCCATAGGCGCCCAAACACATTGCACTTAAAGAAAATTATTTTCTATTTTTTAGGGTGTATGGGTGAACAATGTAAATTACAGCTGTAGTTGTGCTGCTCGGGTGCTGCAGCGTACATTTGGCCATAGACATGCATTACAAAAAACGTCATACGCAACTATATGTGCACAGGCATGTTTTTTCAAAACGTTATATTTTATATGTTTAAAAAAATAAATAAATAAATAAAATACTAGGGCTGTGAAAATTAACGATTAATTCTTCGATTAATTGTTAATTTTTTTGATTGATCAAAAGTCTTTTGAGGGGTACTCACCTCTCCGCCGGCTTCCGGTGTCCTGTCAAAAATAGTCCCTCATCGGATAGTGTCAGCCCTGTGCAGACGCAGTACAGAGGTCATAGGAGACTCAGAAAATCTCCGAACATCAACAGCTGATCATGAGCTCTACACAGCGCATGCGCAGTTAATGCCACATTCTGTCACACGCACCTGATGCTCGTACAACTTTGTAAGGGGCGGTGTGCCTACAGAATGCACACAGCTGGGGTGGTGATAAGGGCGGGTACTTCAATGTTGCAATATATCTTACCCCTTCACAACGTGTGCCTATAGAATCAAACCCACCCATCAACATTGCTAAACCCACCCTTCAGTTCAGTAAACACACCCCACAAACATCCACCCATTTCAGAAATCCACCCCCTCGAGCATCGGGAGCGTGTGACAGAATGTACTATTCATTGCGCAGGCACTGTGTATACCTCATGATCAGCTGTTCTTCTTTGGAGACTATCGGCCTCTCCTTTGTCCTCTATACTGCGCAAGCGCTGCGCCTGCACAGTACGGGGCGGACACTATCTGATGGGGGGACACTTCTAGCTAGAACACCGGGTCTTCAGGGAGTTTCGTCAGAGACTCCTCCCCCCTTCCCCAAGTGCCTCCGTCTGCTAACGAAGGGAAGGGGGGAGGAGTCCGGTGACGTCGATGTCCGTGATGTTATCGGACAGCCTGGACAGTGATGGTAAATATGGATGTAGTTAACTGGGATCATTCAGTGAGCTAAGTGTAGGCAAATTTGATAACCTCCATTTTTATAAGTTTTATAATTAAAGTTAAACCAACTTTCTACTTTTTCTTAAAGTTTAATTTAAAAAATTACTTACGTCAGTGCTACAGTTTGAATTTAAAACGTATTTGTGTGAACTGTGAGGTTAAGTCATGGATTGTGGAAACTAACTAGTGTTGAGTGATTGTATATAGTGTATACCACATTTACCACTGACTAATGCAGAGCTGCAATGCAGGGAGATCAGCTAAAAGTAGTTGGATCTGTATGTGCATTATAATTAATCAAAATTAGTCGATTAAAAAAAAATCGATTCATCGAACGCGAAAATTTTAATCAGTAACAGCCATAAAAAATACACATGCTTAAGTAAACTCATACAGCAAAGCAACCCTTACTGCTCATATTTAGCACTGCCTGTGTGTGACAGTCACTGTGTATAAAAATCTCCTCCTTGATTAGTGCTGTTTGCCCTTAAACCAAAAATGGAATAAAACTAGTACAATGTGTGTAGCCAGGTCAAGCTATAATCAATCCCTTTCTCCAGAGCTCTTTATTTACATTGGTTTTTCTCCCTGCTCTATCCTTCACCCACACAATCCCTTTTTATATACACCAAACAGCGAAGCTGATCGGTCTCTGGTGAGGTCCTACCTGCACACACTGTCCTCTGTATGATATGTCAGTCCTCACCATCCATCACACTTCAATAGGCAGCTCCTCTATCCCCCGACTAGGAGCTCTACACTCAATCTCCTTCCTGGTCTGAGTCACGTGGTGTGCACAACATCAATCCCAGCATGCTCCGCTCCTCTCCTGCCCCATCCTCACTTGAACAAAGCAGCTCCCGCCCGTAGTATTACTACGGGCGGAAGCTGCTCGGCGCTTTGGATTACGCAAAGCAGGTCAAAAGCCTGCAAATTAATCTCATGATTGCATTGACGTGGCGCTTCCCATAGTGCACTATGTCTGGTGCCCGAACACAGTGTATTTAAAGAACATTCTTTTTGGTCATCCGTTTGCCCATAGGAATGCATTGTCATCCATTGATGGATAGAAGAAAAAGGGATAGATGGTCCGTTCATGTGAAAGGGGCCTTAGGCCTGTGACAGACAGCCACAGATTCTAATTTGTTTTCAGATTTCTGGGGGCGGTTTCTGTGTTAGTATACCAGATTTTCTCTGGCAATGGTAATATTAACCTGGTAACCTAAATTTTTAAAGCGATTTGTTGTTCTCACTCAGCATTTCATGTCAAAATCGTTAGTGACAGTGCTATTAATGCATCTCTATGAAATGTTTCTCAAATTGCTAAAGGAGAGCAATTTGTAGCAGAGCACAACCCAGTGCTGTAGAGCCCCTTTTACACAGGCGATACGCCGGGCTGGATGATTCATCCTGGCAGCACTCCGGTGCCTCCCCCTGTTTCTAGAATATTGGAAAATTTTCTGGAACCAGTGGGGGAAGGTGAGGAGGAGCTGTCTTAAATATTAATGGACCCTTAGCCAATCCCCAGGAGTGGGCCTGGCAGGGAACTAAGAAAGCTCATAAATAGTTATGTGTCATGGCAGGAGGGGGTTTGGGTGGAAGATGGAGAAGCAATGCTGAGGGAGGTTGTCGGCGGCCCTTGAGAGTTGAAGGGATTCAAGCCGGAGAGGCAGCGGAGGAAGCAAGGAGAGACACTCCTTGCAGCATGGTGCAGGGACAGACAGTGGGAGAGACTGCCAGCTGTAGGTCTCTCTTGAAGACAGCGGTGTGCCAGATCTTCATGCAACCTTGCCCTGGGGAATCTCCATATGTGTGTGTGTCAGTTGGGCAGGACTGGTGCAGAGAGTCAGTCAGTAGGACTGGGAAGAGAAACAGCCATGTGCGGCTGGTGGCAGCCAGGTGGGATAGCATTCTGCAAACAAGTGTAACTGGGATCAGTGGCCACAGGAAAGCAGAAGGAGATGTGTTATGCCATTCGCTTCAATTTTGTATTTTGGGACTGAGAGTTCCTGCCTGTAATGGGCCTTTGCTGAACCAGCGATATACTGTTAGTTCCCTCAAGAGTGAGCCAGGAGGAGCTGTACATAGAGGAACCAAGTGTGTGCAGGAGGACGTAAGTTCTGTTTGTTGTCACACTAGGCATCCCATAATCCCTTACCCTATCCAAGTTATCATCCCCTAATAAAACAACAAAAACAAGCCAAAGACTGATTTTCTGTGTCTGGATGAAAGAAGGAAATGCGGTGTGACTGGCTGTGCAGCAGTGGGGAACCCTAACTTCAGCAACTCCTATTGGGGTAGTGCTACAGATACAAACTACAAATTGTTGGATCTGAGATTGACATCATGGCATGTAGTACATATTTTATGTGAATCTGGCTACAGAAAAATAAACAGATTCTTCCATCCACACAAAAAAGGGAATCCCCTTGCCAAGATACGGTATTCTGACAGTAATCTGAATATACTGATCAGTGGCTGCGGCTGATTGGCTGCAGCTGCTGAGGGTAATGCGGGGAGTGCCATACACTGATTGAAATTCAACCGCTCCTTGCTGAACCATCCAAATATTGTATAGCCAGCTTTAGCCCTTCCTACATGTCAAGCCTGGTACACACGATGAGATTATCGGACGAATGATCGTCCGTTTTTTTTTTTTTTTTGCATACTTGTCTCATATCAAAAACGAAAAGGTTACTAAAGTTACAAAAATTCTCATTCGACAGAAAATTTGGAAGTGATGTAATGTATTGCAGTGTATTTGTATTGTATTTTTGGTCAAAAAACTGTACTGGTTAACATCTTAGCGCTGGCACCTCCCAGCCCTTTCAGAGGTTTATGATGCTGGGAGGCGGAGCTTAAAACCACGTGACCATCATGATTAGCTGTCACAGCGGTCACCTGAAGGGAAAACTCCAGAGTGCTCCTTGCTTTGGTTAGACGATGATAAATAGGCCACCGTGTTTGGCTCTCAAGGCGGTCACATGATCTGAAAACTCCCGATCGCTCCTAGCTTTGGTTAGATGCCGATAACTGTTTCGAGAGCTTTCAGCATGTGCACTCTCAGCATGGATGTATGAGCAGAAATTCACGCAAATATGCAGCCCCTCAGTGAGGATGCATATTTGCATACGCCCGACGCCAAGGTTTTAAGCAAAAATCGTACGATCTGGTATCGTCTGAGAAAAAATGTTGTGTTTGTCTCTTCGGATAATTTCAGACGAATTGTCGTGATCGGCTCTCAAAAGCTGTGTACTAATGACCAGATTACCAAACGATCGCTTCTAAAGCGGTATTATTTGTACGATTTTCTGATCGTGTGTACTAGACTTTAGGCATTGGCCTGTGCTGTACTTACTGACATCTGAGCCTGGAATTTCTGAAGTGAGCATTTACTGTAGAGGGAACGATTGTTATAGTTTGCATTGACTTTAGACAAAAAACAAATGCTTGACTAAGGTATGCAGTACTAGGCATGGCCCAGGAATGCACACTGGGCACTCCCTTTTATTGCTCCTGTGCACTGAAAAAGTGATTTCACCAAGCCTGAATCATTAATTATACAGGTATTGTTTACAGTATGAAAGCAGAGCTATAGCATCATAGCATGTGTGCCGATGGACCTTTCATCACGTGAATATCATGTTTACATTCCATATAAATGCGACTTGCAGAGCCGTGAGATGCTGTCTTTATTAAAACCTGTTTGACCACTTTATTTTAGTTTCTAACACAAAGCCCTTGTTTAGTTTAATATATGAGCATTTTTATGTTTGCTCTTGTGCCAGCAAAAATCTTTCAACAGTGGAAAATAGAACTTTAGTTGGGGCAGCAGGACAGTGTGCCTGTATGTAGTTTTAGTCATTATAAAGACAGCCTCTAGATAATGTTAATCACCTACATTGTCATCCATCATCATCTCAATTGGAAACATAATACAATTTTACTAAAACGCAACCTTTTTAAGAAAAATACCTACTGTTAAAGCGGTATTAAATTTTCTAATGACAGAATTCAACGTCAGAATTGACGTAATGTGTTGAATTGTTTTGTATATGTTCTTTAATTTCTGAGCATGCCTAGTATTGCTCTTCAGATTTTTTTTTTTGTCAGAAAACCGTACTAATAAAAAGAAAATCGGGCGTTGTGGTCACATCAGACAAAAATGTTCAAGCCTGCACATCCAGTTTTTGTCTGCCGAAAATTCGTAATCGGCTGTCAAATGCAGCATACTAACGATCAGAAAATCGCAGATCGTTCATCGAACAAAATTCATCTTCAGATTTTCTGACCGTGTGTACGGGCCTTAAGAGAACATTTTCCTTACTTTGGAGAGATCTCCTCTCACTTCCTATTGTATCTCAGAAGAGAAAATAAAAGTCTATCTTCGGGATACAGTTACCAATAAATAAAACCATTAAAACCATAAATTTAACCATTCTGTAATCTATATAAAACCAAAAAAAGTAGGTTTGGATAGACTTTATTCACAGTTGAGTATTCTATGTAGCACCAGTGGCTCACTGATTGGATTTACTTGTTGATTGAAGCTTTTTTTTTTTACACCGGAAAGGCCAGGTGCATGTGGAATCTAAGCAGGATTTCCTTGTTAAATATCAGCAATGTTCTGAAAGAAGCAGGACACACATGAACTTGGTTTCAAGTGAATATTTGTATTCACGTAACTAATTTCCGCATAGTTTTCCAATGTAAACCTTAGAAAATAGAAGCAAATTGCATTCCTGGGGTTTTTTTGTGGCATCCGAGTTAATGATTGCCTAGGGATTGTTCTTACCTGCCTGGTAAATGTTCAACCTGTTTGTGCCATAATATGTAAGTATATAGTGCTATTATATATTGAGTTTCCACTCTCCTCTCAGTCTGACTTGGTAATGAGTTCAGCAGAAGTATTAATCAATATAAATGCTGACTATGTGAAGTTTCATGGCAAAATAATCTGGTATTAATTTCCTAATGAATGCAATCCAGTCAAGTGATTTTCTCAGTTTAAAAGGACAAACTTTAATGGCTTTGAATACGTTGGCTGTTTTCATTTCCCTTCTTTATTTTAAATATGAGTTTAAAAAAAACAATTGAAGTCCAAATTGTGGATATCTATGAGTAAAAATGTGGAGGAAAGTTCACTACCTGTAGCAAATACTATAGACAACTTTCTCTACACCAGCTTTTAATCATTTCCTTTGGGATAAATAAAGTATTCTGAATCTGAATCTTTGCAATATTTCCCACAGTGACCATTGCTTTTATGGCGTACTGTACTACAAGTATTTACCAGAAGATGGCGCTGCAAGTAATATGTCTACTTCCAACTCCAAAAGTGGGGGACCAATCTCTTACGATATGGCGGGGTCACAAGCAGATAGTGATTTCCAGTTACCAGAAACCCCCTTAATTCTATTATATGAGATAATGATATGATGAACTAAAATATTATAGATTGTTTGTGTTTATAACGCTTGAACTCCAGCCAAAGTTTTATTTTTACATTTTGGATAGGTTTATAACCTCAGGTTTTTAACCACTTCAGCCCTAGGAAGGATTTACTCCCTTAATGACCAGGCCATTTTTTTGCGATACGGCACTGCGTTACTCTAACTAACAATTGCTTGGGCATTCATTGCTGCACCCAAATAAAATTGATGTCCTTTTTTTCCCACAAATAGAGCTTTCTTTTGGTGATATTTGATCACCTCTGCTTTGTTTTTTTTTGTGTGATAAACAAAATAAGACCGACAATTTCCTGACAGACTCCATGGCAGTATACGTGTGGGTTAGCCCCGCCTCCATAACTACCCTATAGGACACCTCTCCCATAAATCTTTGCTCTGGGCTATCAGCTGTGTTCCTTTTTTGTCCTCCTCCGTAGGACCAAGTTGATGGTTCTCCTACCTGAAGACAATTCCCCTGTGATCAGGATTGGCCAAGCAACCAGGAGTCACGTCCCTCTGATAAGACTTTTCTGTTAAGCAAGGTATGGAGTGTATGAGCAGAGTAGCGCTGAAGATTTGGTGGCCTAGCGGTTTGCAGGCAAGAGCGCACTGGCCTGATTGCCTAGCTGTGAGCAGGCGGCCATTATCTGCCACAAGTCCGGTGTGTGTTGATGTCCCTTGGTCTGGATGATTGTGGGGTGGTGAGCTGACAACTTTAACCATGACAGCAGTGTTTGTATTTATATATTGTGTTTTTGTACCTCTTAATGCCTTTTTGTTCCTGCTCTGGTGCCGTTTTTCCTGTGAGCATGGCGACTGGCTCCTTCTGCGCTCCAGCCACCGCTCTCATTCTCTCCCCGGTCCCAGCGTACACTCTGCGCATGCGTGGACCCAGGACGAAAACGAGACTTGGTTCACACATGTGCGCAAGCATCTCATGCCTTTCACTACTGGTGACGTCACACGGCGCCACTTTTAAATCCTGGAGGAAACCTGCAGAGTCTCGGGAATGATCGTGGGCATGTGCGGCGACTTCCCCAGGCCTCTGTGAAGGCTCCCCCAGGTAAGTGCTGATTCTGTGGGGAATGTAGTGTTCCCTGCCTGGCAGAGAAATCGCATTTCAACTCGTGGGTCTTTAGGGACTGCAGCTAGGGCGATGAATGAGACCAAAGACACATTGAATTTTTGGTACAGGTCAAGATGTCTGCTGACTGCAGTGACCATTTTGCCATTCTTGGAGTAGTAAATATGATCCTTAATCCTAGAATGGAATTGTCGGGCAGTTTTTCCAATATAAAAGGTGTTACATTTGCAAGACATCAAATAACATAAACAATGCCCTGAGTTGTTTGAGAAATCACCATTGCTTAACATAGATCCTCTGGCAGTTGAATAGCACTTGGGGCCGAACTTATATGGTCGAGCCTACTACTCTACCTAGCATTCTATGTATTATCCAGTAATTGCTACAATTTCCCCTGGCTGCCTGTATGTCTTTAGCATCCACATTCGCCATCTTGGATTAACCTGGTGAGAATTACGATCACTGGTGTTATCCATTTAGTGTAGTTCACTTTTTAAGCTAAGGAAAATGGGGCTCCTCTGAGTATGTATCAATAAACATTTATTATAAAAAATAATATCCACTCACTTGGAAGATAGCATATCTGCATTCAGGCATGTCTCTGGATGAGAGGAGAGCGACTGCAAGCTTCAGCATGTCCACAAACGGCTGGCGAATCCACATAGGATGATGTGGGGTGGTGGGGCACAGTGGTTCTTCTCCTTGGCACACAGAACTGAGATGTGATGGTATGTAGAAGCATCCAGGCATGTGTGGGTTCCAGTGGAGGAGGAAGGAGGACGCTGGGTCCTGTCACAAACAGTGCCGTGTTGTTGTCAGTCTCCTCTGGTAGCACGGCCGTGGAGAGGGAACCAGAGAGAGGCTTGGCACGCACAGCAAAGCGTGGCGTGGAGCCGTAACGTCACCAATGTGCAACGCGTTTCCGAGTATACAGGCTATGGATGGTCGGCATAGCAGCACTATTTTGTCAAGCATCTGATGCACATTGGTGACATTACGGCTCCACGCCACGCTCTATAGAGGTACTGTTGCACTGCGCCTGTTTTACTTGTAACTTTTTAAGCTAATAGGATCTTTTCTCTTCTTTTTTATATTTTTTTAATTCCATATTTTTTTATTAGAGTTTGCAAGAAAATACATTGTACAGTTAGAACTGTACGTCGTGCAGCGACGTCAAAGTGTTTTAACAAAATGTAGATATACTTTAACAGGTTGAGAATATTTGTTCGCGGTAAACATATGTAACAGTTTATGAATAAGTTTTAATTTCCTAAAAAGGGAAAAGAGACATTTCTTACATTATTACCGTTAGTAGCCCCCTACCCTGGTGTGGCACCCCAATCGGGATCCTTAGTGCCACTCCAGCGCAGAGCGCCGGTGTACAACTTTTATAAACTGAGAATGTCTTAAAGGTATTAAGCAGAACCTTTGTGAGATAACGTTGGGAGAGAATACAGTATTGCTCGGTCAAGAAAAAGTATTGTTTCACCAGGTGATCATATGGGGGATGCAGTATCAGTCCAGTCTTTCCAGGGTTGCCAGTAGGTGTGTGTTTTTGTTGCGTGGCCCGTGTGGGCTACTGATGTGATTTCGTAGCTGAAGTGTAGGGCAACTATGTCCACTACTTGGGTTAGTGTCGGGTGACCATCCGACTTCCATTGTCTAGTCAGGTTGAGTCTCGCTGCCAGGAGAATGTGTGTAATGACATGTCTGAAGGGAAATGGAATGTCCTCAATAGTCAGGTTTAGGATTGCTAGTGCAGGTGAGGGTGTGATCTTAATTTGGGTTATTGTTGATATTAGTCGGAAGACCTTTTCCCAATAGATTCGAAGGGAGGGGCATGACCAGAAAACATGGAGCATGTCACCTGTGGATGATTTACATCTCCAACAAGTATTGGGGGTTCTGGGATTAAAGGATGACAGTTTGGCAGGGGTTAGGTACCAACGTAAGGAAATTTTTTGCATGAGCTCCCAGAGGGCCGCACATTTGGTGGCTTTGTAGACTGTTTTAAGTGCTTGCTGCCATTGGGATTCTGTGTATATGCAGGCTAAATCTTTTTCCCATTTATGATGTTCAGTTGTTTTGGAGAAGGTCTGTTTTTGGTGGAAATTATTGTAAAAATATGAGATGCCCTTGATTTTTGTGTCAGTATTAGTGAGGTATTCCCAGGTCTTTGGGTGGATGGTATAATTAGGGAGGATGATGGTACTTAGGCGATGGCGTATGCGTATGTAAGTAAAGTATTCGGTTGTGGCGAGGTTGAATTCAGGTTGTAATTGGGGAAATGGTTTAATGCTGTTGTCATGAAGTATATCTTGCAGTGATTGTATACCTTTCTTAGTCCAAGATGTTAGTGAGAGGTCTAGCATTAAATGTTGAAGAACTTTCAGGGGTATGAGGGATTGTGGGGTGACAGACGTATATGTGTGGGAGGCTTTTAGTTTCGACCATGCATGGGCCGAGGCCTTCATGGTAGGGGATAAATATGTCGGTATTACGGAGCCTAACGGGATACTAAGTAACCAGGTTTTTAGATTAGGGCGGATGAGCGATGCTTCTTCTATTTGTCCCCATAGAGTTGTTGGATTGGGATGGAACCACCCTGGTAATTGGGCTAGAATAGCTGCCAAGTGGTAATCTTCGAAATCTATGGAGCCCATACCCCCGGCTAGTTTGTGTTTAGTCAGTTTGGAGTGGGCACACCTGGGGCGTTTGCCATTCCACAGGAACCTGTTAAACAGTGTTTGTAGGGATCTGAAGAATTTAGTTGGTAATGGGATTGGGATAGATCTGAAGTAGTAAAGCAGTTGGGGAAGGCAAATCATCTTGAAGGCCGCTAGTCTGCCTGTCCAAGACAATTCATGTTTTGCTAATTGTTGGGCGGCCGCTTGGATAGTCTGGAGAAGTGGTGGGAAGTTGCATGAGTAAAGGTTTTTAGTCGTTCTTGGTAAGTGAATTCCCAGGTATGTTATATCTGTAGTTGCCCAAACAAATGGATATTGCGTTTGTAATAAGTTTTTCAAAGTGGCATCTATATTGACATCTAGTATAAAGGATTTGGTGGTGTTAACCTTGTAGTACGATACCGAGCTAAACCAGTTTAATAATTTTTGTACTTCAGCCAGGGAGCCAGACGGGTTGGTAAGGATAAGAATAACGTCATCAGCGAATAGGATGATTTTGTGATGTACATTGCCAGTTATTAGGCCGGATATGCTAGGGTGAGAACGGATGTGTTCCGCCAGAGGTTCCATGAGTAAGTTAAATATGATCGGTGACAATGGGCACCCCTGGCGTGTACCGTTGGTAATGGGAAATGGGCGAGATAGCATGCCTTCCGTATACACTTGGGCTTCTGGATTTGAATATAGTGCCATAATGGCATTCAAGATGTTACCCTGAAATCCAAATTTCCTGAGGACCGTGTGTAGGTAAGTCCAATGGACTCTATCGAACGCCTTCTCTGCATCCAGGGATAGGAACAGAGAAGGCGTTCCTGTGATTTCAGCTTGGTGTATGATATTAATCATTCTCCTGGTGGCGTCAGAAGATTGTCTGCCTTTAGTAAATCCTGACTGGTCAGGGTGGATTAGCATTGGCATGATTTTGTTTAGTCTTGTTGCAATCGTTTTAGCATATATTTTGAGGTCGAGATTGAGTAGGGATATCGGGCGAAAATTTTGAGGGACATTTGATGCTTTCCCTGGCTTCGGTAATGTTATAACTAATGCAGATAGGTATTCCTTTGAAAAGGAGGAAGAGGAGGCAATGTGGTTGAAGAGTTCGGTAAGGTGGGGAATCAGTTGAGGGGCGTATTGTTTATAATATTCCCCTGTTATACCATCGGGTCCCGGTGCTTTACCGGTAGGTAGTGAGTCTATGGTGGATTTAATCTCTTGGGTTGTAAAGGGGGCATTTAGTTCAGTTAGTTGGTCACCAGTCAGAGTAGGAAGTTTGAGGTTGTGGAGGAAATGATCTATGTCAGTTTGCGTAGGTTGCGGGGTGTGAGGGTCCCTGTGTAAGTTGTAGAGGTCCCCGTAGTAGGCACTAAAAGCGTCAGCTATGTCTTGGGGGTTACTTAGTGGGGTTGATGTGTGCGGGTGGATTAGAAGGGGTATTTTAGTTTTCACTCGTCTACCCTTAAGTCGTGCGAGTTTTTTCCCCGCTTTGTTGGAAGTGGAATAGGTAGTCGCTTTGAATTTCCTTTGAAGGAATTCGTAGGAATGAAGCAATAGAGCCTTTAGTTCCTGTCTTAGGGAAAGTAATTGGTTTGTCATTGGGTTATGTGGGGCAGTTTTATGTTTCAGTTCTAGGGTCTCTATTTGGGCTATGAGTTCGTCCACACGCTGCGTCCTCTTTCTTTTGTGGCAAGCACCCATTTTAAGTAACATTCCTCTCATGTACGCTTTGTGCGCACTCCACACCACGGCAGGGTCGGAGACCGAGCCTTTGTTTAACATGAAGAAGTCGTTAATGTGATCTTTTATTTCTGTGGTGTATTTGTCGTTTTGGATAATGGAGTTGTTGGCTCTCCATATAAATGCGTTCTGTCCTAGGTTAGAATCTTGTATGGTAATTGATATAGGGGCATGGTCCGACCATACCGTGGTGTGGATCACAGAATTTGATATTTTTTGGAGAATGTATTTGTCGGATAGGAACAAATCTATTCTCGAATACGAGCTGTGTCTTGAGGAGAAAAAAGTGAAGTCTCGTTCTGAACCGTGATGGCAGCGCCATACGTCATAAAGATCTTGGGAAGAGAGTAATTTTTTCAAGGGTGAGTCTCTCCTTTTGGTTGGTGATGTGGAATCCATGTGTATGTCCGGTACGAGATTAAAGTCCCCGCATATTATTACGTGGCCCTTTTGAATGGGTTTGGCGGAACGCATGACTCTGCGTATGAATTTCAATTGATGGGAGTTTGGTGCGTACAGGTTTATTATAGAGTATGCCACTCTATTGATGTTGCAAACTAAGATAATAAAGCGACCTTCGGGGTCTGTTGTGGTATTTAGTAATTGGAAGTCCACTGAATTCTTGACCGCTATCATGACTCCTCTAGCTTTAGTGGAGTGCGTTGCGTGGAAGACATGAGGAAAGTGGTGGTTTTTGCAAAGGGAAGAGTTTGATGCTAGCAAATGGGTTTCCTGGACACACAGAATGTCACTATGGAGAGCCGAGGCGGTTTTCCATAGTGAGTGCCGTTTGGCGGGGTGGTTGAGTCCGTTGGCGTTTCGGTGGTTTCGGTGTCTCAAGATACCTGGCAGCTGTGTTCAGAGGTAGGAAGACGGAAGATCACTATCTGGAAGTGAATTGCCCAAAAGACTGCAAATAGAGCAATACGTTAGAAATAACAAAAAAAAGAAAAAAGAACAAAGATCACTACTCAATATGTAAGGTTAGGAAGTTCGTTAACCGCTTGGACAGTAGTATAGACGTTGATCCAATAAAAGCAATATAATGCAAAGAATATAGAGGAGGTGCGTAGCACCTTGAAAGCCTCTGTAGTGGGGTTCAAAAAGTTAGTAACTCGGGAGAGTGAGAACAGGGGTTCGCATGGTGTCAGAGCTCAGGGGAGCTGTATTGGCGTCGTTCGGCCTTTAAACTGGTAACCGTGTGCCATTCAAGTGTAGTTGCGGTTTGTGTTACCTTGAGGTGGATTAGATCCTCTGCCAGGTGGAGCTGTGGGAGGAGGTTCTGGTATTATGCCCCATGATTGTAGGAGCTTGAGACCTCTGTCGAGGTCCACAATCGAATGAGATTGACCATTCCTCACAACAAGGATAGTGGCTGGGTAGCGCCATTTGTAGGGCACCTTGTGGTTCTGGAGGCTCTTGGTGACCGGGTTCATCTGGCGTCTCAGTTGGAGGGTAAACTTGGAAAGATCTGGGAAAAATTGAATCCCTGTGTATGGAGCAGGAAGAGGTGATTTAGCTTTGACTCCCATGAGGAGTTTTTCTTTAATGTGATAGAAATGTACCCTCATAAGGACATCTCTTGGAACCGAGGCTGCCAAATGGGATGGTTTAGCAATTCTGTGTATTCTGTCTATTATAACATCCCTCGGAGATGCTTTAGGTATAATGGTGTGCATCAGCTCTTTTGCGTACCTTGGAAGGTCCACAGGTGGTATGGACTCAGGGATGCCTCTCAGCTTAATATTGTTCCTGCGTGACCTGTCCTCCAAATCGGCCAGCTTGGCGCGCACCCACGCTTGCTCCTCTTTTACAGCTTCATATGAGTCAATGACTTCATTGATTGTGGTGGTACATTCAGTGAGGCCTCTTTCAGTATTGTGCACTCTGTCATCTAGTGAGTGTAATTCAGAAGTGACTTTATGAAACATAGAGGATAGGTCAGTCATCAGTGAGGACTGTAAGGATATTAGCATGTCCTTTAGGGTGGTATCTATGATCGGCTGGCCTGAGGTGGGGAAAGAGGCCATGGATGAGTGTAAGGCCTGGTGCATAGTGAAGGGATTTGGAGCCTGGGCCTCAATTAGCTGACGCTGCGGCCGCAGCGGCGGCGCATCCAGCCTCATTTTAGCTTTTGCTGGGCTGCCTGGCAGGGGGTCACCTCCTGGGGAGCAAGGGGTCTCAGCTTGAGTACCTGTGTCTTGATGATGTTCCGGAATCTCATCCGGTAGGTCTGTGTATGAGTCCCGCGGTCCGTCCGGGCCGGCGCCATCTTGTTGCTCACTGATCGCCGGCTTGTAGGCAAATTCAGTCAGTTTCTGGTGCTTATGGTCCGTGAATCTCTTTCTGGAGGTCTGCATTTTGTTCTCCAGTATAGCAGGAGTAAGGATGGCTTTGGATGGGATCTCTAGTGCGGCCTGTGTCGGTTATCTTTTCCCCTGGCTGACGAGCTGTGTGATTAGGCGTCCATCACAGTCTCCGGCCGGCCACGCCCCCCTCTTCTTTTTTATATTAATGTCTGTCATGTATCACATTCCATTTTAGGTATTCATATATCCTTGTTATCTTTTACCTGCCGTCAGGATCCATTAGCATTGACAATTATCCATCATATGGCTTGCTGTATCCCCGTAGTTGCTATACCGTGCTATACCGTGCTATACCGTGCTGTTTTGAAAATTGTATGCGTTTAATTACTCAACATTACCAAGTAAGTCTGTGTTTGTTACTATTTCTTCTGTAATAACTAATTGAATTTGAAATTATTTGTGAGTTTGGTTCCTTTTTAAGGGCCCTACAAAACAATTTCCGCATCACACTCATTTGGTCTAAGGGCGCTAATTTTGATTTAATATTTATACATATACATACATTTTCTCTTTTTCACACTTGCTACTGTATTATGCATGCACCCATAGCAATTTGGTTTGTTGCTTTTCCGCCCATTGCAGAGGTAGTTGGATATTGGCCGCCTTGGATGTAGATATTACAGCTCACGTTTATGTACATATTTGTTATTGATATTTTAATGACATTGTAATGTTATACTTATACATATTCTTTTTCTTCCATTTATTTGATAGCTAATGTGTATGCTCCTGAAGAAGCGCTATACAGCGCGCAACATGTAGAGCAGCGCAAACTACTTTTTACATCATCACACCGCTTATCTGCCTTTGACCCACACTTGTGGACATACATATCATTTGGAATGATTTCTATTTCATCCTTTTGTCTTCTTGTAGATCTATCTAGTTCTATGTAGTAGCGGTATTGTATACATCTTGTATGGTATTGCTAATGTGGATTTTTTAGAATGTGTATCTTTTATGTGATTTATTAAAATAAAAATATATTTTTTGTATTAAATATTTGTCGACTGTGCCTATAAAGTCCAAACCCTATTTCTCTTTTGAATTTGGCCTGAAAGCAGGTTTAATGCCGAATTCACTGTGAATGTACTTCCCTTTTCGGCAACAAACTTGATAGCGCTATAACCCGGGCCACGGGAGGTAAGTTGGGTTTCCTCCCTCAGGATCGGCGCTTACAGAGCCAGAGACGCACCTTCCCGAGAAGACAATAGAATGATCGGGCCAGAGGAGCGCGCAGCTACAGGCCTCGCCGGGAGTTTACAAGATACTGTAAAGCTAGGCAGTCTTCATTCAAGAAACCCGTGAAGGGCGGTTCTTCCGGCAACCGGGAATTCTCAAAGTCTTTTTGAGATTGGGCCCGCTC
Source organism: Aquarana catesbeiana (assembly GCF_042186555.1). NCBI lineage: Eukaryota > Metazoa > Chordata > Amphibia > Anura > Ranidae > Aquarana > Aquarana catesbeiana. Next base: position 337,718,399 of record NC_133329.1, read on the forward strand.
AGACATGCCAGGCGGGGGCTTGTCTCATCCGCTTTCAGCATGTCTGGGCGGCCTCAATCCAGGACTTCTGGATCGTCACAACGGTCTCCTCGGGTCACACCTGGGTCTTCAGCAGCACCCCCAGATTCATCCCTACGACTCTTCCACAGCCAGAAGAAAAAAAAGCAGATCCTATTAGCCTACAGTGGGGACAGAAAGTATTCAGACCCCCTTAAATGTTTCACTTTTTGTTATATTGCAGCCATTTGCTAAAATCATTTAGGTTCATTTTTCCTCATTAATGTACACACAGCACCCCATATTGACAGAAAAATGCAGAATTGTTGACATTTTTGCAGATTTATTAAAAAAGAAAAACTGAAATATCACATGGTTCTAAGTATTCGGACCCTTTGCTCAGTATTTAGTAGAAGCACCCTTTTGATCTAATACAGCCATGAGTCTTTTTGGGAAAGATGCAACAAGTTTTTCACACCTAGATGGTGTAGAACCATCTCAAGGATGATCAGAAGAAATGGACAGCACCTGAGTTAAATATATGAGTGTCACAGCAAAGGGTCTGAATACTTAGGACCATGTGATATTTCAGTTTTTCTTTTTTAATAAATCTGCAAAAATGTCAACAATTCTGTGTTTTTCTGTCAATATGGGGTGCTGTGTGTACATTGATGAGGAAAAAAAATGAACCTAAATGATCTTAGCAAATGGCTGCAATATAACAAAGAGTGAAAAATTTAAGGGGGTCTGAATACCTTCTGTCCCCACTGTAAGTAAACTCTTTGTTGGAGCAAGGCGCAGCCATTCCTGTTCCAGATGGCGAACAAGGCCAAGGCATGTATTCTTCCCTGTTCATGGTACAGAAAAAGAACAGCACATGGAGATCAGCCATAGATTTGACCCATCTCAACCGCGTCATTAAAAAAGAAAAATTCAAAAGGGAGTCTTTATACACGATCAAGCAGTCGGTCCAACCAGGAGACTGGTTGGTGTCGATCAATCTAAAAGATGCCTACTTCCACATCCCAGTGGCAACGGATTTCCAACAATTCCTTCGGCCAGCAGCACTTACAATTCACCCGTCTCCCCTTTGGTCTAACAACATCACCTTGTGTATTCTCCAAGGTCTTATTAGCTGTTGTGGCTTTGCTTCAGGTCAAGGGGATTCATCTTCATCACTACCTAGACGACCTCCTTCTAGCACAAGACAAAGGTCAACTTTTAAAACACAGGAGCTTGTTCATCTCCACCCTTCAAGAGTTCGGGTGGCTCCTGAATCTAGAGATGAGTCACCTGGAACCCTCACAGTCCTTTGTGTTTCTTGGAGCCCACTTCAACACAGTAAAAGGCACCATCTCGCTGCCCGAGGAGAAGATTGTAGTGGTCCGAGACAGAATCCGCTCAGCCCTCACCTCATCTCATCTCTCCGCTCTCCAGTGTCTGAAGGTGATTGGCACCATGGTGCCCACAATCCCCATGGTGAAGTGGGCACAGTGGCACACAGGACCCTTGCAGAAACGGTTCCTCCAACAATGGAGGTCCGACAGCAAAAGCCAGCACATCCATCTTACTCCGGCTATGAGAGTGTCCCTCCTTTGGTGGCTCCAGCGGAAAAATCTATCATTTTCCTTCCACTTTACAATTATGTGCCACTTTGTGTTGATCTATCACATAAAATCCCAATGAAATACGTTTAAAATTTTGGTTGTAACGTGACAAAATGTGGAACATTTCAAGGGGTATGAATACTTTTTCAAGGCACTGTGTGTTAACATGCATATCAGTGTAGCGATACCCCTGAAGGAGCTGCTTAAGTTTGTTCAGTCTGTTACTCTGCCTCTCAACCCTAATAACAGCCTCAGCCACCTTTGGCGCACCTGGCAATAGTGTAAGTGCAATGACCAATTAGAAACACACACGTTATGATAAAACACATAAATTGTCTTTACTGCAATATTTCTGTGAAAGGATAACAGACAGTAACAGTATATATTCAAATAATCAACTGGAGAGCAATAACTGAGATTTAAGAACAATATAGCTCTCAATCCTATATTCAAGCTGGTGTCAGGGGATTCCAAACCTGAGAATGTCCCCAAGAGCAGAGGCACACTGTACGTGGTAAATAACGTACAATATGGCACTTCAAATTAGATTGGTTACCGTTACTTAGATTGGCTCTATGAGTCCAGGCAGGGGGAGAGCAGAGGAATGATTCCCTTTATGGTAGGCCTTTCTCTACTCTCCTCTGACACCACAGGTTCAACTTTACACACCTATTCAAGTCAGCAAGTAATGGCTTAACTTTATAGGTAAACTGCCCCACACACCCAATGCATATGCAGAGCCCTGAATATGTGTGTGCAGATCCGTATGGCACTAGTAGCTTTAGTCTTTTTTGAAGAAAAGATAAGCTTTCAGCTAGCCACTTTTTCTGGTGCACTTTAAATCCTGGATAGCAGGGCCAAACAACACAACTGGCACGGATTATCAAGTGAAACAGGCAGGGTTTTGTTCAACAAGGTGAGAGGACAATAATGTCTGTATACATTGTCGCAGAAATGGGTAGCCTTATCCTTTATCCCTGTGGTACTACAAGTGTCAGCAAGATGGCTACCAGCAATGATGTTTGTATACAGTGTTCAAATAACTCTTTCTGTAGTGCAGTGTCTCTGTTCCCTGAAGATGGGCAAAATGCCCTCTCACCAAATCCTGTGATCAAGGCCAAAATGAATGTCCTAGAACAGGCAGGCTCTCTTGGCAACCCGACTGGTCACCTTACACTGGAACGATTCACCGTCGGTGCAGGTACGCCTCGATATGCACCTGGGATCCCCCTCTCTCAGGCTGGATGTCCCAAATGGCGGCAGAGGCAGGAATCGCGCAGAGAGATCATCTGAGACACAGCACCTCTCCCTCAGGTCTGGTCTCTTTACTCCCTCATCGCTGACTGAACTTTTTCCCAGGACACAAAATGGAGTCTTTAACTTTTCTGTCAGGAGAGCATCATGGGCTTTGTAGTTCCTTCCTGAATACTAGGCTATGGAGCCGTTTTGTGAGGGAACTGCATGTCCCAAAATCCATTGCAGCTGCTTCCTGTAGTTCAGTACAGTCTCTCTCAGGGGCTGACTGACAACTCATGGGGCCCCCGGGCAATAGGAGATTATGGGGCCCCTGGGCAATAGGAGAAGATTATGGGGCCCCCAGGCAATAGGAGATTATGGGGCCCCCAGGCAATAGGAGATTATGGTGCCCCCAGGCAATAGATTATGGGGCCACACAGTATACACACATACAGTATACACATACAGACACACAATATACACACACAGTATACACACACACACACATACAGTATACACATACAGACACACAATATACACACACATTATACACACACACACACACACACACATACAGTATACACATACAGACATACAATATACACACACAGTATACACACACAGAATACACATACACACACTGAAAAGATACTGGAGAGGCGGGACAGCTATAATCTTGGGATTTTTTAAAAAAAAACAGATTTTTACAAACTGTCCCTGGTTTTATTGAGGCTGGCAACCCTGATGGGGCCCCTTAGTGGCATGGGGCCCGAGGGTCCGAATGGTCAGTCCGCCCCTGGTCTCTCTGATTGGCTGCTGTAACTGTAGACCAGAGCTCTCTCTGGGACAAGTGTTGGAGGCGCCCCACAGCCCTCTCCTGAACGGTTGTCTCTTTAGTCAGTGAGCGTCTCACTCGCACCTGCTTGATGAGCCTGTGTCTGTGGAGCCAGCCCATCCACGCATCCAGCGGTCTTCTCATCTACTCTGAAGCAGGGATGTGTCCCTTGCTAAGGCTCTCTATTAGAGGAACTGTTTGACGCTGTTTATTCACATTCACTTGTGAGTGTATCGATTTTATTCTTTTATATCCAATTAAAGACATTATTGTACCATGAGCCTGTTGCGCTCGTATTTCCTTTTGTTTTCACAGCTATCAATTTCCCGTTGATCACTGAGCTGCAAGGAGCATGATGCTGGCCAGATTGTTTCACATTAAACATTCTCATTAAGGGATTCCTTTGTCACTGTGTTATCACATGGATTGGACATTTCTAGCGCAAAGACTATTTTTGCTGTATTTTTTGCTGCTGTAACTGTGCCTTTTATTGGCTTTCTTCTTCCTGCCAACAGGGGCACAAGAGAGGCTACTGAATGCACAGCTCTGTATGTGTCAGCACACATTACATTAAGCCTCGGTTCACACTGGGACGACTTGTCAGGCGACCTAGGTCGCCTGACAAGTAGCGTCCCGTTCAGTACAATGGAACCGTTCTAATCGGAGCGACGCACGTCGCTCCGACTCAGAAAAAGGTTCCTGTACGACTTTGGGGGCGACTTGGGGCGACTTGCATAGACTTCTATACAGAAGTCGTTTTGCAAGTCGCCCCAGCAGTCGTGTGCAGGTTGCCTCGGTGAGGCGACCTGCAAGTCGTGCTGCCTCTGGTGTGAACCGAGGCTAACTCAGTCAGTGAAACAGGAAGAAGGGGGGTGAAAAATCCCCCCTGCAGCTGCTGGCAGGCAGCTCTCCCTAACTCAAGCTGAAAAGCCTGTGTACATTGTTCTGACCAGCTTTGCGGGGTCGTGGGTTATAGAGTGAGACATCTGCTACATCAAACATTTAGATCAGTATTTTAATCACTTAAGGTATGGAACCATTGCGTTTTTTTGCTATTCGGCACTGCACCACTTTAACTGGAAATTGTGTGGTCATGCAACATTTTACGCAAATGAAATGTATATAATTCTTTTCACACAAATAGAGCTTTCTTTTGGTGGTGTTTGAGCACCACTGGGTTTTTTTATTTTGTATTATATAAATTAAAAAAAAATGTTGAAAACAATTATATAATTTTTTATTTTTTGCTATAAAACATAATAAAAAACATCTAATTTCTTTATAAAAATTTAGGCAAAAATGTATACATGTCCTTGGTAAAAAAAAAAAAATCCCAATAAGTGTATATTGATTTATTTTGCATGAAAGTTATAGCGTCTACAAATGATGGTATATACAGTATACTGGAATATTTATTTACTTATTACTAGTAATGGCGTTGATCAGCATCTTATAGTGAAACTGTGATGCGGTGGACAATCTAACCCTGAATGACACTGGGCGGGAACTGACACTGATATCACCACTAATACAGTGATCAGTTCTAATACTATACACTGTCACTGTACTAATGACACTGGCTGGGAAGGGATTATTATCTAGGGGCAATCAATGGGGTTAACTGTGTGCCTAACAATTTGTAATGTGTGTTGCTTTACTAAATTACATTTTTACTATTTAAAGTGGCTGATTTTTTTTTTCTGTACCTTTTTCTCCTATGTACAGAGTCCTGCATTGTTAGTAGACACAGGGCTCTGTACTGTGATTCGCTAAGCCCATCAACAGGTCCCAGCCATAAATGGCTAGGACCTGATCGACTTGTACTGTACTGAATTACAGCACAGATAAGGCAACGGGTGGAAATTTCCTACAAGGAAATGCCGGATCACGTACATGAACGTGATCTGGCACAGAGTTGTTAGGGGCATAAAGGCAGAATTTAGAGGCATAAAAAAAAAACAACAACAAAAGGTGCATTCCGAGGGGAGCTTATGAGCATAGTTTACATGTATATGCATGGAAACCCACACGTATGTGTGTGAATGTAGTCCAATAGCCAGAGTAAATTAATATTCTGCCCAGTAGAATGCATTTACACTCAACATCATATGCACGTAAAAGTGCGTACATATGCGACATCAGAGGATTTTTTTCTACCAGGTTCTGGCATAAAAAAACAGCATATTTAGGGCAATTCATATTCTCATTTGCATGAAGCCATATTCTACCTAGAAAATAAAGATAACTGAACAAGCCAAAATGAATATACAATCAAGTATCATGAAAGCGTATGTAACTCTATATACAGTTGTGATAAACAATAAACTCTATCAGATACTGTATGTTTTTAGAGAGAATGGTATACAGTTTACTGCAAAGGTTGAGTGTTTTCATCCTTCCTATGCCAAATAGCCTCCAGTTATGGAAAATTTATGTTGAGTCCGTATGCTTGTGTTTATTTCAGTTAAACCAGTTATAGGAACATGTACAGGCTGGCAGCATCCGCTCAGAGTCCTGAATTTCTACAATCACATGGAGCATGCAGTACTTAACACCAATGTATCATGAAAGGATTCACAGCTTATTATAATGTGGTATGCTCACCAGCAGTCAGAAGGAGGAGGGGGACTATTGCAAATGTCTTTAAAAACAAAATGTATCAGTGTTATTTATGAGGAATTTCTCCGTTTTCCTTTTATATTGAAAAGTGACTTTTGCTGGTTATAAATGTTTTCTTTTTTTTAAATACACTATTACTCTAGTATTACCCCTATTCTTTGCAGAGACTCTTATTTTACTTTTTTAGCTAGTGACTGGGTCACTTCATGCATAGTTGCCAACATTGTAAAAAAAAAATGTGGGACACTTTTGTGGCTGTAGGCGGAGCTGTCCAATAATTAGGGGGCGGGGCATTCACCAGCAGGCGTGGCCTATCAAAAACAGACAGGTGCGGCGCGCGAAGCGCGCCGCACCGAAAAATGGGCGTGGTTTACGCGAAATTGTGGGCGTGGCTTAAATGGGCGTGGCTCTAGAGGGTGTGGTTAGAGTCTGAAATGAATGAGGGATGGAGAGGGGGGGAGAGGGGGAGAGAGAGGGAAATGACGGGACAGCAGCCCCAGATCCTACACAATAAAAATATGTGTATTCTAGAAAGTTTAACAATCAGCAGATAAAGATACTCCAAACACCTGGTGTTAATGCTTCAATCATCCCGGCACCATGGTTGTTATGGTGTCAGGATGATTGAAGCGCATTATTTCTATTATTACATTGTAATATAAAATGAAATCATTCAACTCACCATAATGCAGAATCAGTGGGATCCCTGAGCGTGTCACCAGCCACGTCGCCTGCCACCAGCCGTCCGTCCTTGCTTCAGATGTCCGAGCAGAGTCCGTCCTTGCATCAGGTGCCCCCAGCGGAGCCCCCCTCACACCAGGAGTCCCCGGCGGAGCCCCCCTCACATCAGAAGTCCCCAGCGGAGCCCCCCTCACATCAAGAGTCCCCAGCGGAGCCCCCCTCACATCAGGAGTCCCCGGCGGAGCCCCCCTCACACCAGGAGTCCCCGGCGGAGCCCCCCTCACATCAGAAGTCCCCAGTGGAGCCCCCCTCACATCAGAAGTCCCCAGCGGAGCCCCCCTCACACCAGGAGTCCCCGGCGGAGCCCCCCTCACACCAGGAGTCCCCGGCGGAGCCCCCCTCACACCAGGAGTCCCCGGCGGAGCCCCCCTCACATCAGGTGTCCCCAGTGCCCCCCCCACTCACATCAGGTGTCCCCAGTGCCCCCCCCACTCACATCAGGTGTCCCCAGTGCCCCCCCCACTCACATCAGGTGTCCCCAGTGCCCCCCCCCTCACATCAGGTGTCCCCAGTGCCCCCCCCTCACATCAGGTGTCCCCAGTGCCCCCCCCCACTCACATCAGGTGTCCCCAGTGCCCCCCCTCACATCAGGTGTCCCCAGTGCCCCCCCCTCACATCAGGTGTCCCCAGTGCCCCCCCCCTCACATCAGGTGTCCCCCCCTCACATCAGGTGTCCCCAGTGCCCCCCCCCTCACATCAGGTGTCCCCCCCTCACATCAGGTGTCCCCAGTGCCCCCCCCTCACTTCAGGTGTCCCCAGTGCCCCCCCCACTCACATCAGGTGTCCCCAATGCCCCCCCCCACTCACATCAGGTGTCCCCAGTGCCCCCCCCCTCACATCAGGTGTCCCCAGTGCCCCCCCCACTCACATCAGGTGTCCCCAATGCCCCCCCCACTCACATCAGGTGTCCCCAGTGCCCCCCCTCACATCAGGTGTCCCCAATGCCCCCCCCACTCACATCAGGTGTCCCCAATGCCCCCCCCCACTCACATCAGGTGTCCCCTGTGCCCCCCCCACTCACATCGTGTCCCACAGCGGTGCGCGCGCTCACCCCCCACCTAGAACCCCCGCCCCTTTCCATAACAGACTGGCAGCGGGGCGGGGGGTAGGCGGGGCGAGGCGGAGCGGGGCGGGCCGAGGCGGGGCGGGCCGAGGCGGGGCGAGGCGGAGCGGAGCGGGCCGAGGCGGGGCGGGCCGAGGCAGGCCGAGGCGGAGCGGGGCGGGCCGAGGCGGAGCGGGGCAGGGGGTGGGCGGCGACGCAGAAGCTTCGTCTAGCCCCCCCCCGCCGTCTTCCTGAACTCCAACAAAATGGCGGCCGGCGGAGACAATGTCTCCGCCGGCCGCCGACCTCTAGCGGCGGCGGCGGCGGCGGCGGCGGCGGCGGCGGCGGCGGTTTCAAAAACCGGAACCGAATTTTTCGGGACATTTCCCGGGACGCCACAAATCCGGGAATGAAGTCCAAGTCCCGGGAATGTCCCGGGAAATTCGAGACAGTTGGCAGCTATGCTTCATGCATTCTTTTTTGACATATCACCTATTGTTTACAAATCATGACCATACAGCAGAGGGAACGACTTCTCTAGGTAGTGATAACGCTATGGTAGAACTTACATTTTTTTCTCCAGATGCTTCTCCACAAGCTTCCCATTCTACAGCTTCCCAGATGGGTCTCACAAACTTGTGAGCCATACTTCCTCCTGGTGTGCCTGATTTAATTTCCCTTCCCATGGGCAGAACCTTGCTAGGTCTCTAGTTTATTACCCTTCTAATAGTGCCTCTTCAGGTTGACATATGCAGGACATCACTATGAGTTTGTCAGTGCTCCACTAGTGTTTCTCTCATGCAAACAGCAGGCCAGCAGGCCTTTGTGCTCGATTTCGAGCACAAGGGCCTCCATGTTGGCCAATTGCACTCAGGTTCTCTGGCCTTGCTGCTTACCTGGTGGTTACCACCTTTCTGCAGCTCCTGCTTCTTTTATGTAGCCTTACTTTTTTCCTTTTGAACTAATTGGATTACCTTCAGATCTTTCATGATGTGAAATGAGTAATCAATGTTCATGTAGCACCCACACTGTAGACAAATTTAATTTGGCTCCCCTGTAGGTGGAGCATGAGTTAATAGAGTTTAGGAGACTGGGCAGTGTTTCATAGGCTGTGACTCTGTTACCTCTCTTTACCTTTATGGAGTTTCCACCAATCCCTGGGAAGGCAGGCCCAGAGGGTGGGGAGACATCCCATAAATACTTAGAAGCCTGGCAGTCTGGGAGCAAAGTTCAGGGTCCAGCTGTCTGGAGGTGACTCCTGTGCTGGGGGCTTTGCCCCCCCCTGGGGCAGATGAGAAAGAGCAAGAGGGGAAAGAGGGAAAAGGAAAGCTCCAGGACATGACTTAGCCATTGTCTCAGCTAGGCCTAGATGTGGACTTCAAGCCAAGCCAGAAGCAGCCTGTTCCGCAGAGAGGCCAATGCAGCAGCTTTTTGGATTATAGAAGTTTCTTGAAGGGACTGAGGACGTACACACCAGCAATCATACCCAAAGCAACAAAGAGGACAGTATAGTGCAATACCACACATGTCTGAGACCTAGGGGACAGCTTTATTGCTCTGCAAGGTAGCCAGGAGCATCTCAACAGCACTACTTTGGGTCTAGAGCAGCCAGGTGCTGTGCAATACAGCCAGGAGCTATCTCTTCATCATTAATTTTTTTGGAACCATTATCTTTGTTTCAGATGCATCATTACTCTGACTGTTGTGCAGCATAGTTTAGTTGGACTTTAGCAGCCAGAGACTTTAGCAATTCTTCAATTGTATTGCTTGGGGTTTACAAGCTTTGTTCCATTCTGGGCATCCCTTGTACCTCCAATCCCTTAAGTTCTCTGTTCCCAAAATAAAAACTAAAAACTAAAACCCCTAGGTTGTTTCTTGAGCCATCGGAGAGTGTGTGGAAAATTATTTTTGCCTAGCCGTGGGTGCTGTGTGGGGGGAAATGGCCCTGAAGTCCAGCAGCTCCTTCTGGGGTAGTGTTACATTCACATAAATGTAGTTAACAACCAATTTTTTACTGGAACTTTTTTTTGTGCAAAATGAACAGCAACAACCCTTTATTTGTTTGCCAATAGATTCCATTGTATTTTTGTCAAAAGTAAGAGCAAAATATACTTTCACAGGGTTAAGAGAAATTTTTTCAGTGTTTATGGCAACAAATTTGTTTACAGAAAAGGTACAAAATCATCGACTTTGTCTATGAGTAACATTTCCAACATTGTACCTATAGCATTTCTGCTCTCCAGAAAAGGATGGCTCTGTTGAAATATAGTGTGGATAGTGATAGGAATACTGATGCCTGGAGCTGTTTTTTAGAGCCGATGGTCGGATTTCTTGTGATAGCAACCGATGTGTCTAAGCAGCCGCTCGATCATTATCACAAGGAATGAGAGGGGACATCCCCCCCCCTCCCGCTGCCTTCTGCCGCTCCGTTCGTGCGCTCCCATCCCACCGGGAGGCCAGAGAGACCAGCTGGCACATCCGCCGGCTGGCCGGAGACCCAAACAAAGCCGGAAATGGGCTTTGATCAGGTCTTGGATCTAACCCGGAAGCACTGTCAGAACGTCAGCGGCATTTTAAAAAAATCTAAAGTATTCAAAAATGCAGATCTTGTCAGAGGAGGGGTTTGGGGTCCTTTAGACCCCAGATCCCTCCATAAAGAGTACCTATCACTGCCTAATACTGTCACAAGGGATGTTTACATTCCTAGTGACAGCAATAAAAGCGATAACATTTTTTTTTTAAAGGGACAGTGAAAATAAATAAATAAAATAAATAAGAAAATTTAAAAAATTAAAGCGCCCCCATCCCTCCATGCTCGCATGCCAAAGTGTACTTTTTCCCATAAAAACTGCGTTTGAACGACCGCTGCGCAAATACAATGTGACATAAAATATATATTAAAAAAAAAAAATATATATATATATATATATATATATATATATATATATATATATATATATATATATATATATATATATATATATATATATATATATATATATAATGTTTGAGGGTTTGAAGTAAATTTCTAGCAAAAAATACTGATTTTAACTTGTAAGCAACAAATGTCAGAAATAGGCCTAGTGATCAAGTGGTTAAGTATCAACCTCACATCACGATTAAAGTTTCCACAGTTTCTTCTAGGCCTGTTGTGGGCGGGGCCTACTGCGCCCAGGTTGGGACCCAGAGAGAGCGCTTACTAGTGCCTCCAATAGCAGGCTGAGGCTGCCATTTAATTCAAAGTTAATTCAAGGTTGGAGTTTAGGCAGCACTCCAACTTAAAAGCGATGCTTCTCCAAAGAACATAATTAACTCCTTGTAATCTGTAGCTCAAGTTCTATAACGGTTCACATTGTTCCCTACAGACATCATTTCCTCATTATACTTCATAACACTTCTCTTACTTTTGTTGGGGAGCATGTATGCTAGGAAAGGGTGTGATCTAGAAGAAAAGACTGTAGTGACATGTAGGTATTCTCCCCCCTACCCCTACAAAACCTGGGCTTGAGGAGAATGATGGAAAAAGCGAGAACCAGTGATGACATCTTCCTGCCAAAAAAAGGTTGAAACTTAGACTATATAATATTTATTTGTGTGTAATATTTATAATGATCAGGGAGGGTTCAAGGGAATGTATCTCTTACACATAATCTAACATCAGATTTATACATTTTATTTTATTAAAATTATAATTTTACTTATAAGTCCAATCATGAGTGGTTCCTGTGGACATGAAATAATCCAACCTGTCCAATGATGTCTTTGGAATAGCTGCAGATAGTTCTGACCAACAGATGTTAACAAAGAAAGTAGACCACTTAGAAAACATTGTCCAAATCCTTTACAATTAAGGCCCCTTTCAAACGGACATTCCGACTGGATCAGTCTGTCTGTTTTTCAGGCCGACCCGATCGGAACCTACACACTTCTCTATGGAGCAGTGGGTGTAAACGGACATGTGTCCATTTTTACCCACTTACATCCAATCTGATCCGCCAAAAAAGACATATAGGGATCCATTCCCCTTCCGTCCAGCGGATCGGATGGCAGTCAGGTGTAAACGGATAGGAGGTCCGTTTACATTCGACTTCCCATAGAGGAGAGCAGGCTGTGTCTGTGTTCTCTCTGCATAAGTGGAGCAGACACGGACCTGTCATCCTCCTGCTCAGCGGGGATTAGCGGAGCGATCGCCTGATAAACAAGTGGAACGCAGCTGCAGTCTGCCCCGTGTGAAAGAGCCATACAAAGGGGCTTTATTTTAACACTTTTAAACCAGTCTTATGCCCTGTACACACGATCGGACATTGATCGGACATTCCAACATCAAAATCTATCGGATTTTCTCCGACGGATGTTGGCTCAAACTAGTCTTGCATACACACGCTCGCACAAAGTTGTCAGAAAATCCGATCGTTCTGAATGCGGTGACGTAAAACACGTACGCCGGTCCTATAAGCGGGACAGTAGCCAATAGCTTTTGTCTCTTAATTTATTCTGAGCATGCGTGGCACTTTGCGCGTCAGATTTGTGTACACACGATCAGAATTTAAACGATCGGATTTTGTTGTGGGAAAATTTTATATCCTGCTCTCAAACTTTGTGTGTCAGAAATTCTGACAGAAAAAGTCCGATGGAGCCCACACACGATCCGAATTCCGACAACACAATCCGATCGCACATTTTCCGTTGGAAAATCCGATTGTGTACAGGGCATTACTGTTTATGTTTGAGAAAAAGACAGAGTCCAAACGTTCATTAGACCAAGTCACGGCCAATGCCATCTGGGACTGTTGAGAACTTCAGCTCTTTTATATGTATACTGCTCCATTGTTCTTCATCAAAAACTTTATTATTATTGTGTGGTATTCTTTTATTCAATGTTTATGTGCATCCTTTGAGAAAAATTTTACTGTGTATGTTTTTATCTGAAGAAAAAGTGAGAATATGACACATCCTGTTGAAAAGTGTGTTTAGTTTTACATGAACACTTGACATTTGGTAAATCAGAGCTATAGTGAGTGAAACCACAAAACCACATACTGTATGTATGAGGTTTCTTGTATAAAGAATGGCCTTTTTTGGGGCTAATTAAAATATATAATCATTTTATTAGTGACAACATTCCTAAGCAATTATCTTTTAACTATTTGGGTTTAAATGAGTGCTTAGTATGGTTTCCTGATGCCTGCAAAGTACTCCCCACCAGTGTTGCCAACCTTCCAGATTGAAATTTACTGACACAACACCCAAAATGTACTGGTACAGCCAAATTTTTACTGGCATTTCCAAAATTTAAAAAAATTACAGTTTTAAGTCCAAATTTCAGTGTTTAGTCTACAAACAAGTACCATGTGCAATTAGCAATGTGATTTAAGATAGATATTAAGGCAAAAGGCATATTTCTATTTTATTTTCGATATAGTAAGTTAGTAGCTCAGGGACAGGACTCAGGAGGGCAAGAAATTAGAATGGGCAGGCATACACACATGAAATTGACTCTCACAGTGACAGTGAGCAGTGTGCAGCAGTACAGATGATGATCACACCTCACTGACACGACACGTCCCCTCCTGAGTCACAGTGACAGTCTCTTTCAGTCCACACAGCACCGACAGTCCTGCTCCCAACCTACCCTGCTCCCATCCTACAGACCCGCACATGAGGCTCTGGCCTCTGTGTTGGGCTCCCTTGCACCATGACATCACATGACACACTCAGACACTGCCTCCACCAGACCTGCACCTGCCGGCGCCACCCAAACACACTGTAGCAGGCACTCAGATAGCCTCAGCCGCTACGGACCAGCAATGTGCATGGCAAACTTTTCCTATCATTAGCATTTACTGGCAGGATAAAAGTGCTTGTTTTTAACTGGCTGCCAGTAAAAGTACTGACAGTTGGCAACACTGCACAGTACTGGATGGAGGGCAGGAGCGGGAGCTGGCAGAATGAACTTTTCACATGAACAAGCTGATGATTGGTTGCTAGGACCACCCAGCTTCCTAGCAACCAATCACCTGCTGGTTAATGTGGCCTAGGGGAGGGCGGTACAAACACTTATTCTCTTGAAGAAAAGAACATACTGCAATGGCCCAGTTAGCCTGGGCACAGACAGAATGCAGCACTGGATTACAAGGGTGACTCAGGCAAAAAAAAGGTACTGCAAGTGGTCTAGTTGGCCTGGAAATAGACAGCAGTGCTGGGTCACTGATCTTCACTCCTGGTAGAGGTACCAATGAGGGATGTATGGCAATGGCTTTAGGTAAAACAAAAGTTTTTTTTTTTTTTTAATTGGTACAGGAGTGGAAAGGAGCATTTGGGAAGGTGGTGTAAGATTGCCAAGATATGGGCGTTTAATTTAAAAGCCTAATGTTTGATGAAAATGGTTTTATATTGTAGCTAAGCTACTTTCTGCTACAACAAATTGTCTTCAGCTCTGACATTTGTCTTTGCCAGAGCGAACATTCTTTATAAAAAATGACAGATTTATCTTGTGCAACTGTGTAGATGGGTCCAGGTTAATGTATATTTCAATATGCTGCATTATGTGTTAACAGGCAGCTCAACAGCAAAGAATTTGTCTTTGTCTGACCGACCTGTGCCTGGGCTGGTGTCTGTGACGTCCTCAGTGATCGTGGATGGATGCTGTCTGTCCGACAGCACAGAGTCACACTCCACCACAAAGCTCCTCAGTTCCGCCTGCTCGGCTCGGCTCCTGGTGCTTAATAGGCTGGCGGCGGTGTGGCGGGAAATGCACCATGACATTCCTCACTGGCCTTGTCATGAGTAGGCATGCTGCACATCCTCTACCAGCAGGTCTGTGCCCCACCAGGGCCAGCCGAATACAGGAACAGATCAGATTGTATCAGGCTTCTCCAGCCAAGCTATGTGCAGACATTTTTCACTGGCATTTTTCTCCTGCTACAGGCATTTACAGGCAGGGAGAAGAGTGACCTGTTTTTACTGGCTGCCTGTAAATATAAGGACAGCTGGCAACACTGCTCCCCACTCCCCTTAATTTAGATGAAAGTGATTGTAAAGCTTCATCTTTTTAAAAAAAACAAAAAACAAACATGTCATACTTACCTCCACTGTGCAGCTCATTTTGCACAGAGTGGCCCCGATCCTCAACTTCTGGGGTCCCTCAGCGGCTCTCGTGGCTCCTTCTCTTATCAGATAACCCCCTAGTTGAAGTGCTCTCCTGGGAGGTTACCTTGTGGGCGCGCTCCCGTGTCCAGCATTTACATCCATAGACACGACTCGGCCCCGAGGATGCATTAAGGTGAAAAACACAAGGGTTTACAACCCTTTTAAGTTTACTGAGCTGCTGGTTTACAACATAACATTTGAGCTTTGAGTCTTTTCCTCTTCCTTTTTGTTTTCCTTTCTTATTAAGTACTCCTAATATGTTTCCCCTTCATTATTCCTTTGGGTCATACACATTGATAAAGGATTCTACTGCCCTCTCAACCACACTAATCATGTATTGCTTAACATTGAGGGTGAATCCATATATATCTCCCTATTACCCAGCTTAATATTAACCTGACTTGGCCTAAACAGTACCTAAGTGTCATATACCCAGTGGAGATCAAGCTGGGGAGGGGACTTCTCTTGCACCTCTTGTCCAACAGCCCTGGTAGTAATAACAGGAGGTGTAAGGACACAAAATGGCACGAGGGCCAGTGTAGCAGACATCGCCAGATGGTGTTTTCAGGAAGAAGATGACCGTAGATCATCAGGTGGGAACCAGGAACTGGAACACAGTGACACTTGATTGGCAGACAAGAGCATAGCTAGGACACAAGCCAGAATCTCATCAACACGCGGGCAGTGAGGTACAGGAACATCAGGCAGAGTCAGGATACAAGCCGAGATCAGTAAACAGTCCGGCAGTGAGGTGCAGGAGAGCAAGACAAGAGCAGAGACAGAACACAAGCCGAGGTCACAGCAGGCAAGCAGAAATCCAGAGACAGGTTCAGGGGAGGATCCAGAGTCTAGTCTCGGGAGGGGCACTGCCAGAAAATTTTTTTGCGGGCAATTTATCGGGGAAATGGCTGGTGTTGGCGCTTCTCCTGGCACCATGGTTGTTATGGTGTAAGGATGATTGAAGTGCATTATTACATTGTTATATAAAATGAAATAGTACAGCTCAACATAATGCAGAATCAGTGGGAGCCCTGAGTGTGTCACTTGCCACCGTCACCTGCCACCAGATTCAGATTGTCACTTGCCACATCACCTGCCACAAGTTGCGGATTGTCACTTGCCACATCACCTGCCACACGTTGTGGATTGTCACTTGCCACAAGTTGCAAATTTTCACTTGCCACATCACCTGTCACCGGATGCAGAATGTCACGTCACCTGCCACAAGTTGCAGATTGTTACTTGCCACATCGCCTATCACCAGATGCAGATTGTCACTTGCCACAAGTTGCGGATTGTCACCTGCCACACATTGCGGATTGTCACTTGCCACGTCGCCTGTCACCAGATGCATATTGTCACTTGCCACGTTACCTGCCACAAGCTGCGGATTGTCACTTGCCACACGTTGCGGATTGTCACTTTGCACGTCGCCTCTCACCAGATGCAGATTGTCACTTGCCACGTCGCCTATCACCAGATGCAGATTGTCACTTGCCACGTCACCTGCCACAAGTTGCGTATTGTCACTTGCCACATCGCCTGTCACTAGCTGCAGATTGTCACTTGCCACGTCGCCTGTCACCAGATGCATATTGTCACTTGCCACGTTACCTGCCACAAGCTGCGGATTGTCACTTGCCACACGTTGCGGATTGTCACTTTGCACGTCGCCTCTCACCAGATGCAGATTGTCACTTGCCACGTCGCCTATCACCAGATGCAGATTGTCACTTGCCACGTCACCTGCCACAAGTTGCGTATTGTCACTTGCCACATCGCCTGTCACTAGCTGCAGATTGTCACTTGCCACATGTTGCGCATTGTTACTTGCCATGTCGCCTGTCACCAGATGCAGATTGTCACCTGCCACGTCACCTGCCACACGTTGCGGATTGTCACTTGCCACGTCACCTGCCACACGTTGCGGATTGTCACTTGCCACGTCACCTGACACACGTTGTGGATTGTCACTTGCCACGTCACCTGCCAGACATTGTGGATTGTCACTTGCCACGTCCCCTGCCAGACGTTGCAGATTGTCACTTGTCAACTACAATTGTCACTTTCCTGCTAAGGTGGGGATTGTGACTTCCTGTGTCCCAGAGTGAAGTCAGGCAGCAGAGAGATGATGTAATCTCTCTGCTGCCCGCGGCTGCCTGCACAGTGAGGGCGGAACTGCAGGGATGCAGGGTGGGTGCCGGGCGGTGAGAGATGATGTCATCTCTCTGCTCCCCCACCCGCCAGCCCACTAATTGTCCAGCCACCCGCTCAGCTGCCGACTTGCCTGTCCGCTCACCCTCTGAGCCGCCCACCCACTCACCCACCCGCCGAGCCATCTGCTCATTCACCCGCCCACCGAGCTGCCCACCGAGCCACCTGCTCACTCACCCGCTGACTAGCCCACCACTCACCTGCAACTAATTTCTAGGGGGGTTATTGCTCCGTTGCCCTCCCCTGGATCCACCCCTGGAAAGGTTAGGAGCAAGCCAAGTCATACACAGGTATGCAGGTAAGGCATGTCAAGGCTCAGGTTAAAAAGGAGAAGTCCAGCCTGAGCTCGTTTGGCTGAGCTTCTCCTATGGGTCACATTCGTTTTGCACTCCTGTGACCCATTTTTTGCAGAGAGCGTGCTGAATTCCGCTCTCTGCTGACGTCACAGGAATCAGTCCAGGCAACACGTCATCACAACATTGATCCGCCGGGTGCCTGGACTGATACCCTGTCTCAGCCTCTCAGTGAGCCGCTTAGAGCGACGGCCACTCCCCGCCCCTCCACAGCTCAACACTCCAGTGAGCGCGGGGGGGGGGCAGAGCGGAGAGCTGCTGATTGACAGTCAGCAGCTCTCTGCTCAGGAGAACCAAGCCATCAGCGGTGTTCGATCGATTGGTTCTCAGTGCAGAGGCGGCGGGGGACAGTTGAGATGCTGCATCCACCTAGGTAAGTAAGAGTCTGAAAAAAAAAAAAAGCATACTTCTCGTTTTAAGCAGGAACTAGCTGAAGACCACTTAGCAATCCATTTATCACAGCCCAGCTTAAACAGGCCATTTGATGGCAGTACTCATACAGGATGTGCGTGTCTGCCAATGCCCATTGTGGAATAAGCTTTCTCTCAGAATTATGAGCATGCACATGAGCATGTAATAGCCTTCTTGTTCCAACAGGAACTGATCTTCTTTTACACTAAGATAAAAATACTGAGCTGCAGACACCTTTTAGAACATGCATGTACCTGTGTAAGTCTTCAAATTAATTGCTGTGTCCCTAGAATCCTATGCCCAGGCTGAACACAAGGCTTCAAATTTGTTTCAAGTAAGAAAAGGGCCCATGCACAGTAAATGGGCTTTTGTTTGCATCAGAACTGCTTTTCTTTCTATACTGTACAAGCCAATGCATAGTTGCCAACTGTCCCGGATTTCCCGGGACATTCCCGGGACTTGGACTCCATTCCCGAATTTGTGGTGTCCCAGAAATGTCCCGATCTGGTTCTCGGTTTTTGAAGCCGCTAGAGGTCCGCGGCTGGCGGAGACATTGTCTCCACCCGGCTGCCATTTTATTGAAGTTCAGGAAGACGGCTGGGGGGGCTAGACAGAGCTCCCGCGTCACCGCCCACCCTCCGCCCCGATCCGCCTCGCCCCGCCTACCCCCTGCCCCTCTGCCAGTCTGATATGGAAAGGGGCAGGGGCTCTAGCCATGCTTAGGACACCTCTGAGGTGGGGGGGCGCACCGCTGTGGGACTCCTGATGTGAGGGGGGGGCTCCACTGGGGACACACACTGATGCAAGGGGGGCTCCACTGGGGACACCTGATGTGAGGGGGGGTCCACTGGGGACACCTGATGTGAGGAGGGGCTCCACTGGGGACACCTAATGTGAGGGGGGGCTCCACTGGGGACACCTAATGTGAGGGGGAGCTCCACTGGGGACACCTAATGTGAGGGGGGCTCCACTGGGGACAACTAATGTGAGGGGGGGCTCCACTGGGGACACCTGATGTGAGGGGGAGCTCCGCCGGGGACACCTGATGTGAGGGGGGCTCCACTGGGGACACCTGATGTGAGGGGGGCTCCACCGGGGACACCTGATGTGAGGGGGAGCTCCGCTAGGGACTCCTGATGTGAGGGGGAGCTCCACTGGGTACACCTGATGTGAGGGGGGCTCCACTGGGGACACCTAATGTGAGGGGGGCTCCACTGGGGACACCTAATGTGAGGGTGGCTCCACTGGGGACACCTGATGTGAGGGGGGGCTCCACTGGGGACACCTGATGTGAGGGGGGGCTCCACTGGGCACACCTGATGTGAGGGGGAGCTCTGCCGGGGACACCTGATGTGAGGGGGAGCTCCGCTGGGGACACCTGATGTGAGGGGGAGCTCCGCCGGGGACTCCTGATGTGAGGGGGGGCTCCGCCGGGGACTCCTGATGTGAGGGGGAGCTCCTCTGGGGACACCTAATGTGAGGGGGGCTCCACTGGGGACACCTAATGTGAGGGGGGGCTCTGCCGGGGACACCTGATGTGAGGAGGGGCTTCGCTGGGGACACCTGATGTGAGGGGGAGCTCCACCGGGGACTGCTGGTGTGAGGGGGGCTCCGCCGGGGACTCCTGGTGTGAGGGGGGGCTCCACCGGGGACTCCTGGTGTGAGGAGGGGCTCCGCTGAGGACATCTGATTTAAGGGGGGCTCTGCTGGGGGCTCCTGATGCAAGGACGGACTCTGCTGGGACATCTGACGCAAGGACGGACGGCTGGTGGCAGGCGACGTGGCTAGTGACACGCTCAGGGATCCCACTGATTCTGCATTATGGTGAGTTGAATGATTTCATTTTATATTACAATGTAATAATAGAAGTAATGCACTTCAATCATCCTGACACCATACCAACCATGGTGCCGGGATGATTGAAGTGCTAACACCAGGTGTTTGGAGTATCTTTATCTGCTGATTGTTAAACATTCTAGAATACACATATTTTTATTGTGTAGGATCTGGGGCTGCTGTCCCGTCATTTCCCTCTCCCCCTCTCCCCCTCTCTCCCTCTCCATCCCTCGTTCATCTCAGACTCTAACCACACCATCTTGAGCCACACCCATTTAAGCCACGCCCACTATGTTGCGCAAACCATGCCCATTTTTCGCTTGTATAATTTTTCCTAAGACATGCCTACAAACGGATGCCCCACCCCCTAATTATTGTACGGCTCCGCCTACAGCCACAAAAGTGTCCCACATTTTTTTTTTACAATGTTGGCAACTATGCCAATGGGAATGCCAAAGCAGCTTAACATAGCTTGATGCACTTTAGAAGGTTAACTATGTGTTAGAAGGAGGTCAACTGCAGGGTCAATTGCAGGCCAAATGCATCTGAAGGAGAAGGAGCTCAAGCCCTACATTGTACTAACGATTGAAATCTTTTGGTCAACGGAAAACCAAATGGGGGTGGTTAGACCAGTGTGGTTTAGTTATAATGGAGTATGTGAGTATGGCAAAACCGAGCCAGAGCTCACAAATCTGTACTGCATATTGCAACCATTCAGAATCAGGCTTTTCTAATCTAAATTTCTAATCTAAAGAAACGCAAGGATCTTATTGCAGTAAAAGTGCCATAGATCTTATTAGCTGCTATGACTGACTCATTTTCCTTTCAGATGGCTTTGATAAATTGGGTTTATATTGCTGTGGGTTCACCTAAATTGTCCAAGACTATAATCTGGAAAGGGGACAATAGAACATCAAAGACATTTTTTAATTCTTTAACAAATGTGACATTATTTCAAACAGGCTGATTCCATTTCATCTGAGGGAATGTACTTGCCACATCCACAAAACAGCGTGAATAAAGTTATTACAAACCTTGGATGCGATTTTACAAACATAAGGAGTAGTGTCTAGCGGGGGTTTCACAAAGCTGTCTGCAAACCTATGAATGTAAAGGGTCCAAGCTCTGGGGTAAACTTTTTGTCTGGGAACATAAATTTCAGGCTTGGATGCTGCCAAGCTCAGATGTTATTTTACCCTAGATAACTTCTTCACTGACTTCTTTCACATCTGTATCTTGTTAAAGCCCTTTATGGTTTTTCCAAGTTTGTAGACAGAGCTATTCAGCATTTGTCTGCCAATATGACTATGGAATGCCTTCACTCGATTTCTGGTTAAAGGAAAGTGTGTGCTACTATCTATTGAAGCAATTCAGCATAATTAATATCATCCTGTTATAGATTAAGTTTTCCAAGACAGGAAATCTAATTCTTGATAAATACAGGTGGGTCATATCAGAATGTAATTTCTACAGAATATATGGTTTTGTTCACACTTGTCAATATACAGCTTTAAAATGAATTTCAAATAAAAATGGTATTCATTCCTATGTTATGATATTTACTTAGTCTAATAAGTGACTAAGAATCACCAAGCAGACAATGAACATACACAAATGCCAGGATGGGCCTGGAGTCCCTAAATTTCATAAATATTTTACAGCAGCACAAATTACACCACGTATATTATTATTATTATACAGGATTTATATAGCGCCAACAGTTTGTGCAGCGCTTTACTACGTTAGGGCAAACAGTACAGTTACAATACAATTTAATACAGGAGGAATCAGAGGGCCCTGCTCATTAGAGCTTACAATCTCGAGTAGGACTGGCAACAATTTGGTCCATGACTGCTTTATGCTCAATCTCCATTTAAAGTCCTCACCTCATGGTATATGGTCCCATCCAGAATGGCACATCTCCACACTTCATTTACCAATACATGCTCTAGAGGCTGTAACATCATAAGAAATAAATTGTACATGTAATGAACTTGCCCTATATTGAACAGATTTTGTGAGTCTAAATTCTTTGAGGCCTTATTCAATAGCCCTTTGCAGGAAACCCTTGGTTTACACTTCTCCATCTTAAAGCGGAGCTTCACCCAAAAGGGGAAGTTCCACTTTAAGGCCTCCTTCCCAGCTCCTGTTTGTGTAATGGAGCTTTTGGGGAGGAGGGGGAGAGCAGGGAATTCGATTTTGACAGGTACCCGCTCCCACTTGCCTTAGGCGATTGGAAGCGAACGTTCGGGACCAGTCACAGCCTGCCTGCACAGTGGGCACCCGGCTGTGAAGCTGCAAGCTGTCACATCCATGTGCCCATAGAGAAGATGCCGATGCCGGTGAGGGAGGACACAGGGAGAACACGACTGAGGTGAGCACATCGCTGGATCATGGGACAGGAGAGTGGCAGTTTTTGTAGCTTCTGACTTTTAATTTTCACTTCAGAGACTGGAGCTCCTCTTTAAGCCTTCCTCGTTAAGCCCCAATATAAATTAGCTATGTATGTGCTGTTAGCCACTAAACAAACCATCATGAAGGCTTGGAAGAAGCAATTCACACTCTTCTCTGAAGCTAAGCAACTCATGAATGCATTCATGAGAAACTCATTGACCCCTATAAGAACGCTCTCGCTGTGTGGTCCCTGTGGCTACAACATGCCCATCCCTCATTTTTACCTGAAAGCTTTACTTCTTTACAAGTATGGCTTTTTGAAAGGGATCATGTTGGGAACTCCAGTGTCCTTACTTTCTCTTTCTCCCCAATTTTCCCCCTTTTTTTACCTTCCCCAACCCCTTCCCGCTTCATAATGTCCATCTACTCTTACTTACCCTGCTCCTTTTCTACTGTCTACAGAGATTCAATTAGGGACCATGCTTTTCTTCTTTACAGTTCATACTTTTGTCAACACTTTGTAGCTAAGGAATGGTGAAAAAAACTTGCGCTAATGAGCAAAACACAATAAGTCAAAAATTACTTAAATTCACAAAGATGCAGCTGCAAAAAAAACTCCAAATATCCATGAAGTAATAAAGCATATAAATTAAAAATTTTGTGCGCTAGCAAAATATAATTAGAATAATGCCCGGAGCCACAATATATATGAATCCCAGCAGAAGATACCAAAAACAATAAAAAGTGCATTAAATCATATCTCAATAAAAATAAAAAATGTGAAAAAATTATATATATCAGAAAAAGGTGAATATTCTGAAAATAAGATTGGACACTCAATCATCTGAAAGACTCCTATATTCAGTCCATGAACAAGTTAAGCACAATAAAGTGAAAAGAGAGAAAAAAAGTTCCTTTGGTGTATCACATCAAAAAAAACGGAAAGTGATAAGTTGTGAAAAACACTTCCAAACACTCATTGATTGCAGAAGAGGAGTAATGGATGTACCCTTACCCCATTCGTTGGACCTCCTCTAATGAAAGGTCGTATGGGCTTGCAGATATAACCCTCTGCGGGGACAGATGGAATGTTGATGTCCGGGTCCTGTCAGCGTGCACCACCGACTCCAAATTGGTCCGACTGATCCAACTGCTCCAGCATCAGAGGGGAGACTCAGGATTGGGAGGGTCCATATTTTAAGAAAAGAAGGGGAAAAAAACTCCAATGGTGTAGTAGTATTGGGGATTTATTGGTTAAAATAAACCACAGATAGATATACAAAAAGTTCCAGTATGGAAAAAACATTACATCTAAAAAGCCGGCATAAAAAACAGAGGCTGAACGCCCGTGTAAACAGAGAATCAAGAACACGTGATGGCAAGCACTGCGAGGCCACGCCCTACATGTTTCGTCATACGTGACGTCTTCTACGGGGCACGGGCGACGCAATGAACCAAGTATATATTTTATTTTATATACAAGTAAAATATAGCCACGCCTCGTCTCCGCACACGTCCGTCACGCGACAGGGCATGCGCAGAGATTCGGCCAAGCCGTCATTGAAGACCGCTTTTAGGGCGGAACATAATACATGAACGGAAAACCAAAAAAAAACAAAACGAAATTACAGCCGAGCCTCATCTCAGCGCCGGCCCGTCACACGACTGGGCATGCGCAAGGATATACCAAGCCTCGGTCTGGCTGTCATTGAAAGCCTCCAATAGAGGCGGACCATAAATAGAAAACCGGAAATGCTCAAGCATGTACCCTAGGTTTAGGGGTATATTCACTTTTGTTGCCAGCGGTTTAGACAATAATGGCTGTGTGTTGAGTTATTTTGAGGGGACAGCAAATTTACATGGTTATACAAGCTGTACACTCACTATTTTACATTGTAGCAAAGTGTCATTACTTCAGTGTTGTCACATGAAAAAGGTACAATAAAATATTTACAAAAATGTGAGGGGTGTGCTCACTTTTGTGACATACTGTGTGTATATATATATATATCTATATATATATATATATATATAGATATATATATATTATATATATATACACACATACATACATACATACATACATACATACACACACACACAATATATACAGGGGTTGAACAAAATTATGGAAACACCAGAACATTTAAAAGAATGAAAACGTTAATATGATGTTGGACCGTCTTTGGCATCCAAGATGGCCTGAATTCTCCTGGGAATTGACAAATATAAGTTTTGGATGGTGGCTAAT
Source organism: Aquarana catesbeiana (assembly GCF_042186555.1). NCBI lineage: Eukaryota > Metazoa > Chordata > Amphibia > Anura > Ranidae > Aquarana > Aquarana catesbeiana. The sequence goes on from NC_133329.1 coordinate 337,743,084, forward strand.
GGAATCTGATACCACTCTTCATGCAAAAATCGTTCCAGTTCTCTTAGTGATGCCAGAGGCGGAAAACAAGTCTGAACCTTGTTCTCCACAATTGACCATAGTGGCTCTCTGATATTGAGTTCTGGCGACTGCAGCACCCAGGGAAGGTGCAAGACGTTGTCTTCATGCTCATCAAAACACTATTTGGCAACACCAGGTGTGTGAATCGGAGCATTATGGTCTTGGCAAATGGCGCTGTTTTCAGGAAACAATGTCTGCACCATGGGGTGCACATGGTTGGCCAAAATTTGTACATAGTCGCTGGCAGTGACCATTACCATTGGCACAGTCCTGGTTGTAAGCTTGGGACAGTGTTCACCACACGTCTGGTGGTTGGTAATAATGTGAAGCTCAATTTATCGGACTACATTACAGTCTTCCATTGATCGACAGTCAATGATTTATGGGTGTTGCACCACTCTCTCCTAATTAGCATTAATATCGGTCACCAGTGGTTTTACAATTGCATGTAACCCCCTGCTATTGCTACTAAAAATAGTCCGACACCAAAGGTTGGGATAAAACTGGCCATTTAACGGCCCCTTTATTAAAGTAAAAATAATTAACAATATGAACAAAAAACAAGGCATAAACTTTTTGGTTGCCGATCCTTGGAGGCTCTACATATCCAACTCTTTACCTTATATCTGCTTAAACACTTCCATGGTCCCTGTCGCATTGCACCGACTTGGGGATGAACCACCTTCAGCAGATACACCACACACTCCCAGTTAACCACCATAACTGGCATTCACCGGGGACCCATACCTCAGATGTGTCCCAATCCTCTATGTGTCCCAGCAGTTTACTTCCAAATGCCTCCAAAGACCCAAACGCCACAGCGCAAAGTGTGAAGCCTCACACCTTTGTGCCCCGCCAATAACGTACTGCTCGTTGTATCCCATCCTGTAAGCCTAGTGACCTTAGGTCCGTGCCCACCGCATTTAGATGGACTCCATCCTCGCAGGGATATCTCCACGTCTCAACCTCAAGCTCCTTATGCCTGACTACCACACCCCCGTTTCTTGTAATAAACCTCCCAACCTTATTAGCCTTAACTCGGGCCCTATTGAGCTTAGCCACCGACCTGGCAAGACACCAGGTGGTGCGGGCCACCATCTCCGACCACACCATTACCGTGTGCGGGAAAGACGCTTGCAGTCGCAGCACGTCAAACTTGACATCTCGTATGAGGTGCCTAGTGGACCAAACCCCCAGGTCATTACCACCTGCGTGTATAACCAAGACATCAGGGGGCCTATCCCATCTAGCGACCCTGTTGACCTCCGGGACCACCCTGCTCCATAACATCCCCGGAATTCCTATCCACCAGATGCTGGCCTCTGCTCTAGGGAAGCCCAGCAGTCTGCCATTAGGCCCGACGTCAACTCTCTTAGCCCCCCAATGTACAAAAGAATGACCTAACATCCAAACGAGGCAAGTACGATCTGAAAGAAAAAGTGAAATATAGCACACACACCCATCACCATCTTACCACAGCAACTACACAGTAAAGAAGTAGGAAATTAGACAAAAAACAAAACACAGGATGCCCCCCCTTTCCAGAAACCCACCTGTATTAAATAAAATGGGGGCGGACATAGAGTTTAAATCTATCGGACTCCCACCTGTCAATACACTTGACCACTGCGCTGTCCAAAACCCAGGGGCGGACTGACAACTCATAGGGCCCCCGGGCAATAGGAGAAGATTATGGGGCCCCCGGGCAATAGGAGATTATGGGGCCCGCAGGCAATAGGAGATTATGGGGCCCCCAGGCAATAGATTATGGGGCCACACAGTATGCACACACACACAATACAGTATACACACAATATACACACACAGTATACACACACAGAATACACATAGATCCAGCCGCATCCGTAAAAAGTTCCAAGTCATAATTGCTGACTGGCCCTTCCATCCAGATGGACCGCCCATTGAACTTGTCTAAAAATGCACGCCAAACCTGCAGGTCATCCCTGTGTTCCCTAACCTGCAGGTCATCCCTGTGTTCCCTATTCACCCTGATGAAATGCCTGGGGGAAGTGACCCCAGCCGTGGTGGCCGACAGCTGTCGACAAAAAACTCTGCTCATAGGCATAATACGGCATGCGAAATTGAGTTTACCGAGTAGAGACTACAGGTTCCATAACTGGATCTTATTTTTTCCTGCAATTAAACTGACCTCTTCTTGCAGGGCATGCAACTTATCGTCCGGCAGACGACATTCCATTCTCTATACCCAGAAATTTGAACACCTCCGCGGGGCCTTCCGTCTTGTCCGCCGCGAGAGGTATACCAAAACACTTCGCTATGTGCTGTACTGTAGCCAACAGTACACCACATAACTTAGAGGACGGGGGACCAACACAGAGAAAGTCATTCAGCTAATGAATGACTGAATTGACGCTTGCAACGTCCCGCACCACCCACTCCAGAAAGGATCTAAAGGTCTCAAAGAAGTCGGACGAGTTGGAACAGCCCATATGCAGGCATCGATCCACGTAAAAAGACCCCTAACCATCTGCAACCCAAGAGATGGAAACTGCGTGGGTGAACTGGAAGAAAACGAAAAGCCGCCTCTATATCTATTTTGGCCATAAGGGCCCCTTTGCCGTATTGCTGAACCCAAAACACGGCAGCACCCTGTCCGCCCTAACCGGCGTCTGGCCTCTTTCCTGCAGTATCCCTGGTACGGGATTTTTCGGCCTTAAAACAACAGGACAGGGGGTGAGTCCCTCCGCAGTGCGAGCATTCATGTTTGTATCGGCAGTTTCTTACAAGAACCCTCTATGAATTTCCAGCACTGACCCCGCCTTTTTGCGGCCCGTTGTCTAGGGGCATTTGGACTCCCGGCCCCCCCGCTGGAAAAAACGCTGTAGAGGCTCACGGAGAGGACATAAGTTTCATCCACAGACTGATGTCCTTATGATCCAAGCGCAGCGAACGGCATATCGCTTTGGGTTGACGGAATTGTTCGTCATATCGCAGCAAAGCCACCCCACCGTAAACTATCTGGGCCTCGCCAATGGAGTCCAGATAGCAAAACAGCAGGGAACAATTCTCCGGGGCTTTTTCGTCAATAACACTCGCCAAAATGGCGAATGCCTGCAACCAATTGCTAAACGTGCGCAGAATCAACTGATACCGCCGCTTCTCCTCATCTTCCTTCTTAGATTCCTCCGGCTTTAACCTGTCCAAGTTAAATTTTTCTACAGGGAGTAATGTGAAAATCTCCACATACTCCCCCTTCCAAATCTTTTCCCGTACTTCTGCTTTGAGATGAGCCCCCAGGGGACCCTCAAAGCAAACGTACACTTCGCACTTGGCCGAATCGGCCAGGTGAACCAACTCGTTATTCTTGCTAACCACTTTCGCGGAAACCGGGGAAGGGGCGCTCGCTTCATGAAACACCGTATCCCCGGTGACACAACCGCCTCCGATCCCTGCACTGTCCCCTGCACCGGACCCACCGCTAACCGAGCCCCTGATTGACCTGCGTCCGAAACCCAGGCTGACACTGGCGGGGATCCAGCCGGTGTGCCCGTGTCAAAACGCTGCACCAACGACCGTAGCCCAACCAAAAGGTCTTGCACGGCCGTGGCATCACCACTCGTGGCTGGACCCACACCCGGCGACCGAGGGAGGGGGAGAGAGACCCCACCCCCCCATGGCTGAAGGGACATTAATTCCCGGGGCCCGCCTACCCCTAGAACTGGACACAGGAGGAAGCTGAAAAGAAGAATCAACATTTGCCATGGACTTACCTGGCCAACCAGGACGTGATCCCACAGCCGTCAATCCGGAATCCGCCGCTGCTGAACTCCTCCTCTTCACTGGACAGCTCCCTTTCTGAGTGGGACGAATCTTGGAGACCGCTTGGAGATTGCACTGGTGAGGATGTGCTGGCAGCGGAAGGCCCTGGCAGCTCATCGTCAGTTCTGTGCCTCTGACCCACGGGACTGCTGAGCCTGGCCGCGGCGGTGTAGGACCTCTTCACTCCCCCGGAGGTGGGAGGGGCCTTGCTTCTCCTCTCCATAGCTGTGGCCATTGGATCCCAGCTGGATCCATGTGTACTGGGGTCACCGGCCGCCCTGGTGGGTTGGCCCAGCCTCGTGCGATTCTTCCCCCGCTGAGCCGCCATACCCGGGGAAATATCCACCTGGGATGGGGCCGCACTCACCCTGGTCTTCGCGCATTCTGAGACCGAGGGTGGGGTAATACTGCGCCTCTGTCCCGCCAAGCCCCACTTACGATGGGGAGTCCTCCTGGCACCTCCACCGTCTCCCGCCGTAGGCGGCGGAGCTGGCAGAGACTGAGGGTCTGGAACTGGGCCCCCTGAGCTGCGCTGGGCTCGAGGAGACCTGGAGGGGCTGTAGCGCTCCGGCGGCCACGCCTCACCCACAGAGGCCGTCCCCTGCATGGCTGCGAGCTGATTCTGTAGCCATGCTATGCCCATGGACTCGGCCTTCACCCGCAGCTGTTCTGACATGTGCCTTGTGTCTGCCATCATTCTGCAGAGGAGAGCACGGGCAGATGCGTCAACACACGAAATTCACTTTTTCTTGTGTGCTGACCGGATGTCTGAGCCCCTGACCTCTCCTCTGCACTGCCTTCCCCTTACACCGCTCTGGCCAATCCCCTGTCAGCACAACTTTACTGAGGAAATATTAAACCCTCACTAGCCCAGCCTACATTGTACACATTTCATGTAGCCCTGTGCTTTTTTTTTTTTTATGCTACGGGCTTTTCTGCTCGCCCATTTGCTTGTGAAGTTCCCTCAGCACAGTTTGTGTGGACATGGGCTTTGGAAGACTGAGATTGAGTTCTGCAGTCACTTTTGCAGCAGTTGTTTTATAATTTCAGGTCACAATTCTGTTGTTTTGTCTCTCTGCAATGAATGACGAAAGTGAGGCTTATCTGGGCTTCTCATCACACAGCAGAAGCAAAATTATGTTAGGTCACTTCCGCTTTCAACGCGAAACATGGCGTCACTTTTACATCATGTAGTATCTCCATATTTTGTCATCTGCGTGCTTCTGATGCCTGATACATGTACTGCCAATGAGAACTCCAAGAACAGCAAACACATACCTCCCAACTTTCTGAAATAATAACGAGGGACACATTTTATAACAAAGTATATAGGTAAAGGACCACAAATATCTACTATGCAGAAAATGATTGGCTAAACCACACAGGTGCTTTTATGACCTCTTTTTATTTTATATTGGCTTTTTAAAATAACAAATGCAGCAATATAGAAGTTGAATAAGACTTTAGTGCAGCATAACACTTTTGGAAGCAAAATAATACAATGTGTATAGAGTTGCACACATCGGACCAAAAGGAGGGACAACTAAGGTTGCATGAGAGACAGAGGGATTTGGTGTAAAAAGAGGGACAAAGGAGAAAAAGTTGGAAGCTTTGGAAACAGGAAAAACAAACTATTTAGTACCGATCTGAGGTAATGCCCAGCGATTGCTATAGACCCTCCAGGATGGCAAACAGCATGTCAGTGCTTTGTGGTGTCAGGGATCAGCGGCTAAGGAGACCAGACACATAGCTACACAAGGGAACTTAGACAAAACAAAGTATATATCATTAAAGTGATATTTATTTACAGTGAAAAACAGCAAACCATGAACCCAGCAAACAACAAACATGAACAACCCCAAAGACAAACAAGAACCAAGCCCCCAATGCAGAAGAACCAGAGTAACTAATAAACCTAACTACTAATGAAATACAAATATATACAATATACTGCTAAGGGTACAGGGAATGCAGGGTAGAGGAGATCAAGGCTGGGAACTATATCAGGAGCAAGGCAGAGGAGTGCAGGCTGGATCTGGTGATCAGGAACAAACTGGTAGCAAGGAAGGGATCAGAATTGTGACGCACCAGGGGAAGGGAGGAGCATCCTTAGGTAGCCCCACGGTAGCTGAACACTAATTTGCCTGATTACCACAGCCTGCTGGCTCCTGGGAGACACCTGCTGGGGGGCACTGGAGCTGCAGCAAACAGCCCAGAACAGGATAGTGCACCAGCAGGTGAATTTAATCCTAACAGATTCCCCTACTTAAGGAGTGGCCTCCGGAACGCTCCATAATGCTTCACCACTGGGGTCTGCATGCCGACTGGGCACCCCACTGCCAATGGGAATCTAACCCAGTCAACAGAGTCCAGCTGGGCGGCAGCCCCAGAATCAGCATAGTCCAGCGGGGGGGGCCCAGAATCAGCATAGTCCAGCAGGGTGGCTGCCCCTGAATCAACAGACTGGGCAGTGGGCAGCGGGCACAGATGGGGTAGCAGCCCAGCGGAGCATCAGAAGGCCCGGGAACCAGCATAGTCCAGCTGGGCAGCGGCAGGCTTTGCAACAGATGGCAGGTCACCCACAGCAGGCAGCAGCATGGTTGAGGAATGGACACCATCGGCAGGAGCCAACATGGAGAGGGTATGGACACCATCACCAGGCGGCAGCATGGAGGAGGAATGGACACCATCAGCAGGCGGCAGCATAGAGGAGGAATGGACACCATCAGCAGGCGGCAGCATGGAGGAGGAATGGACACCATTAGCAGGCGGCAACATGGAGGAGGCATGGACCCCATCAGCAAGCACCATCAGCATGGAGGAGGCATGAACCCCATCAGCAGGAGGCATCAGCATGGAGGAGGCATGGACCCCATCAGCAGGCGGCATCAGCATGGAGGAGGCATGGACCCCATCAGCAGGCGGCATCAGCATAGACATCAGCAGGCAGCAACATGGAGGAGGACTGGATCACATCGGCAGCAGAGGAGTGCAGGCTAGATCTAGCAATCAGGCACAAACTGGTAACAAGGAAGGGATCAGAATTGTGACGCACCAGGGGAAGGGAGGAGCAACCTTAAGTAGCCAGCCCGACAGCTGAACACTAATTTGTCTGATTACCACAGCCTGCTGGCTCCTGGGAGACACCAGGTGAACTTAATCCTAACATGTGGCCTGCTTTCTGGAAATGGGAAGTGGCTTTCCACAGGCATTCCACTATATGGAAGTGGGTATGGTTTGTGGTCCATAAATACAAAATCATCATAACACTAAACTCACATGTTTAGCCAGCCAGCAAAGGGGAGAAAAATATGACTTCAAACACTGTATTGTTTAGGGAAGTATGAATTTGGGCAAAACAAAATAAACAAAAGGAGTGTTAACCAGGCACAGTACAAATGTCAGGTGGTATGCTGGCCATTGCTTGAAACTGACCTATAATATGGTGGCACCATAAGCTACACATTTCATCATCATGACATATGAGTATGGTGCTGGTAGGTTTGAACTGTTTTCTAGCAAAATAACCTTTACAGGGGCTTACTGTTCCCTGCTCTAAAAAAAAAAAGGGTTGGGTTCAGATATCATTTATAGAATGTGGTTATTTTCCTCTAGGACATGATTAAGCAGGTTATGTTCTACCACTTGTCTCTCTGTCCCCGTTTCAGCTCTTGTTTCTTGGCCTATTTACTTTGTATACCAACCCTATTGGCCCCATGAAAATTTCATTATTTTGGAATCTTGTTTTATTTCTTTAATTATTGATTGTTTTATACATGACCCATTTTATTATTTGTCTGTTTTTGAACTACTGTTTTTTTTCTTTTTCTTTTTTTTCTACCTATCTTAGATTTCAGGGCATATGCCTTAACCTTTGATATTTTGTATGGTAAATCCTTTATTTTTTAATAAACTTAGATTGAACACATAAAAAAACTGTTGGATGCATATACAGATATTACGCATTATATATGGCCCATTAAAATCATACATGTAACTTGCGTGTGCTTTTTATCTACTGTATGGATACTATGAAATTTGTTTGTAGAATATTTCTTCCTCACATTGCATAAAGCATGAATAAAAAAAATGTACATTTAAAAGGCACTAAAAGCCTTTGCATAAACACATGCAGTGATACGCTTAAAAAAATGCAAATTTGCTGCATGTGAAAGAGCCCTAAATGTGCCTTTGATCTATAAAGCGTGCATGTGTTAATATTACTGGTTTTAATTAAAGAGCCATGGTTACTACATTTTAAATCCAACATAACAAATCTTTTATCTGAATCTTATAAACCTTCTTTGATTAAGCCAACTTTTTGTAGAACGGCCAGGTACATGTGTAGTAGTTATATTTTGGTTTGTGTGTGGTTATGACTCTTCTTTAGCATGCCTTATGCCATGTACACACAAGCGGAAGGTCCGACAGAAAAAGTCAGACGGGAGCTTTTCATCATATATTTCGATCGTGTGTATGCCCCATCGGACTTTTTATGTAGAAAATTCTGATGGACCTAGAAAGAGAACATGTTCTAAATTTTTCAGATGGAACCAATTCCTATCGGGAAAACCGCTCGTCTGTATGCTGTTCCGACGTACCAAAAATGACGCATGCTCTGAAGCAAGTACTGTACGAGATGGAAGCTATTGGCTACTGGCTATTGAACTTCCGTTTTCTAGTCCATTCCTACGTGTTGTACGTCACCGCGTTCTGGGCGGTCGGAATTTGGTGTGACTGTGTGTATGCAAGACAGCTTGAGCGGAATTCCGTCAGAACTCCGTTGGAAAAACCTTCAGAGTTTATTCCGAGGGGAAAACTGGTCGTGTGTACAGGACATGAGTTTGTTAGGTATGAAGCATTAAGGAATAAAACACAGAACCCATTGAGCAGTAAGACATTGTTCACTTAGGTTGTAGCATGTATGGGTGCAGTGTGTATAGCAAACTTTTGTAAAGCATATGTCAAGCTTTTGGCTTCAAGCACCTTTATGAGGTCTTTTTTTTCTTAAAAAATGGTGCTATAAGGTACAAAGTACAGCCACTTGGATGCTCCTGCCAACACCCACAGCAGCTTGCCACATCCCCGCTGCACCAGAACACCAGGGCCACCTTGAACCAGCAAAGACCAGCAGGGAACTCACCTACTCCCACCCACCTTATTGGAGCCAGTTCTAATAACCGAGTTTTAAACACATTTTAATTTGAGTGTTGACTGTCACTTTTAAGCTGAACCTCAGGGAAAAAAACTTTACCTTTGTACTGGTTGCCCCTTTACACTACAGGTGTTAAAGTACTGTATAACTAAAGAAAAACCCTTTTTCTTTTGATTTTGGATAGGGATTAGAACACCTGTCTGGTTTTTATGGCTGTCTGTGTCCCTGTCAAGGAGATTCACCCTCTCTGTTAGTGCTGTTTACCATTATCACCGAAAGTGAAAGAAAATACCACATTTTGAGCTGTTCTCGGTACAGTAGGGGAGGGGAAATTTTTCAATGGGGACACTAATTTTGGTGACCCTGATGACAACCAGGAATTTCCTTGATTTTCGAGAGAATTCCTCCCATTTCCTGTTTTGGCTATAGGACAAGAAGTGAAGAGAAATTGCCACAATGGGACACAGTTGGCAAGAAAAAACTGACAGTAGTTATAACCCTTCCTTATGCTATCCAAATTAAAAAAAAAAAAAACACACACACTTTAGTTCTACTTTAACTGCTCATTTTGATTAGAGGATGACAAATAAGGTGATATACTCACCTTATTCCTTGAGTAGCACATCCCTGTAGGAGCATAGGGATCCCCCACCATGCTCAGCCAGGCACACCGAATTTTCACAGGCTCGTTTGAAACAGGAAATAGTCCAGCAACTTTGTTTTTGTATTTTATTAGAGGTTAATAATCTTGGATGGGGATGGATGATTATGGGATGCTCACTTGGCTGGAACAAAACTTCTTCAGGGACACTAACTATATACACCCTGTATACACTCCTCTTCCTCCAGCACATCACTTGCTGGCAGAAATAACACAGACCCTGTTTGGTGGATCTGGCAAGGCCAGATCAAACAAAAGCCCGTTAAAGGCAGGGAATGCAGGCCCCTTTGGTGTGTAGAGAAAAATCCAGTGCCCGACTACATTCCTGTGACTTTTGAACCAGCACTACCTCTTCAGGCACTGTCAGCCTGCCTGGCTGCAGCTGCCCCTTTCACTAGCCCTCCTGGCTACTTCCCATAGTCCTCCCAGACTGTCACACTCACCAGCCACCCGGCTGTTTTCTCCCTGGAGGTCTCTCGGACGTGCTAGCTGGCTCCTGTTGTCCTCACTCTTGCTCCCCTGCCTCTGGGCAGGACTCCTCCATGTGTATTGAGAGGATCCCTCCAGCACCCGAGCCCCAGGCTTGAGGTCACCCCCTCCCCACCCTAGACTAGGGGGCTATCCTCAAGGGCCTCCAACAGCCTCCTCAGTACTCCATGTTCAGCTTACACCCGAACTCCACACTGCCCCTGCTGGCCTGACCCTGAGTATTTAAGAGGGGCCTACCCACTGCCGGACCATTTTCTGGGGATTGGCTGGGGCCCTCCTCAATACTCCAGGCAGCTCCTCCTAACTTCCCTCCCATTCTTCTGGAAACTTCTCCAAGGTTCCAGCAAGTAGGGGAGGTACAAGAAGTGCTGCCTGATGAGTCCTTCAGCCTTCCTGAACCACTCACCTTGACCCGGATTCAACACAGGCTTGGCTGCCAGTCAAGCTTAAATTTACCTACACTAACAAAAAAAAACTATGTACACTATCTAGCACACTACACTAGAGGGTGCTACCCTTGCTCCTACAGACTTCCTGCAGACTGTATGGTCGGTCCTTCGAAGCTGCTTTCCCTCTGTCTTCGCTCTGACATCATCTTGTAAAATGCAAGACCAGCCCATAGTGGAGCGAATGATGTTTTAAAAGCTTCACCAATGCTGCTTTAAGTTTGCCAAAAGCCTCACAAATGCTTTGCAAAAGTTTGCTGTACACAGGTCTTTTATGAAAGCATATGAGAACATGGTTTAAAGAACATTTAAAGCTGGCCACAAATGTTACAATTGACTATACAATTATCTTTTAGCTCTATCAGTCAATTTGTAGAGTGAGAGCCTGCCTGGTTGGATATAAATTAAATGGAAGCCGTTGTATTATTCAGTTGCTGGTTAAGTAGATTGTGCCGAGATTGCTTAGTCAGATTGTAAAACAACCTATTAAGTTTAAAATAGAAATGAAAGGCAAAACATTTTGTATAGATATATAAAAAAAAACATATAAATACCCTGTTTCCTTTTTTTTTATAAGTGATCACATTCCCTCTGTTCTCAGCTGCATAAGAGCTGAGGGGAGGAGAAGCAGCAGCAGCACACGGGGCTTCCCAGTGAATGGCTGTGCAGTGGGGTCTTGTCAGGACAAGTCTGATCATTGGAGGAGAGCATACTGAGTTCCAGCATAGCTAGAGAACTGCACACTATGTACTCTCGTGCTTACTGTGGTCAGTTTTTAATAGGAAAGCAGAGGAACTGGTAGGAACACCAGGGACTTTACAAAAAGGAAGCAATACAAAGAGAACAGGATAGGTTCTCATACAAGTATATGGTACAGCAGGCACATTTTAGGAATATGAAGTAACAAACTCCTTAAGTGCATTCCTAGCTTTAGTTCTCTAATTCTGGATGAGCTACGGTGCCATTGAGCATAGTGTACTGGAGTAAGTGGCCAATCTACTGACTTTCTGCTGTGTCTGTACTTTTGTCTAGAAGTTTGGCAGCGAGTACCAAGTAATAGTTTGTACAGAGTATCAATAGGTTATCAACAATAACATGCTTGCTCTGTATTCTCACAATCTGTTATCCAATTTTGATTTCAATAAATGGCATTGAGGAAACCCCACCCGGGTAAGAGAATAGTGTACGCGGGAAACTTATGGGTGTGGATAGCAAAGTTCTATCATGCATTTGATAGATAACAAGAAACAAGTTTGTAACACGTGCCAGGTATGAAACTATGCATTCTTCTATTGTATGTAAATCTGTCAAGAAATCCTAAAATAACCATCACAGTAAAATGTTATTAGACTTAAGCAGGTGTAGGTAAACTGTGGCCACCAGCTCCTTTATAACCCATTTTAACATGCCATGTTGTTTGTGGGATTGTCTAATCTTGGCACAGATGTCATTGAAGATTGGTTGGTCTATGTATATAAATGTTTATAAATCCACCTAAGACTGATATTTATAGAGTATGTAAAACCCAACATTTTATATTCCTGATATGTACATAACAATAAACCTGCGCGCTAATAAAATTATGAAAAATAAAACATTTATAATAAATAACTATTTTTTGAGCACTAAGTTAGGAGCAGATGGAGTAAAAGACACCACAGTGTGGATCCTATTTATGTGGAGAAGGCGGTTTCTTCAATTTGCATGGACACTTTTCTATTTGAATTGCACTGATTTCGTATTCCTGATATGTGCCTGCTGTACCTTGTATTTGTATGAAAATGTATCCTGTTTTCCTTGTATTTCTTCCTTTGTGTGAAATCCCTGGTGTTCCTGACAGTCCTTCTGCTTTCCCATTTAGGCCCTGCTCACCCCTGAGTGATTTTCAGCTTGAAGCTTGTAGCTCTAAAACAAGCTCTCAACAAGCCAAATCCCAGTTATTTCAATGCCCCCTGTTCACATATGAGTGTTCTGTCACTTGAAGCAAAACCTCTCAAATAAAAATGCATGAATGTCACTCTGCTTTGGTATGAATGAAGCCTATAAACTGACCACACTAAGCAGGAGAACACACCAGCCAGTTCTCTAGCTATGCTGTACGCTCCTCCAATGATCAGACTTGTCCTGACACTCCGCCCCCCCCCCCCCCGCACAGCTTTTCCCTGGAAGATCAGTGTGCTACTGTTTCTTTTCGCCCGACTCTTAGGACACCTTAACACAGGTGGACCTATTGGATCCACCTGTCAGTTTTTCAGGCAGACCCAATCGGACCACCCATTGTTCCCTATAAGGCGGTGGATGTCAGCGGACATGTGTCGGCTGATACCCACCAGGCATCCGATCCAATAAAATCCAATGAAAACAGACGTATGGCAATAAGTTCCCCATCCGTCCAGTGGATAAGATGACAATTGGATGGAAACGGACATGCAGTCCATTTCCAAGACCTAGAGGAGAGCGGACATAGTGGAACGGACACGGACCTGTCATCAGCCTGCTCAGTGGGGATCAGCGGAGAGATCCCCGCCGAGCAGGCGGATTCTGCTTGGACGGATCCGCTCTATATGAAAGGGGCCTTAGGCATCTGAAAACAGAGACTATGTGATGACTTATGAGATAGGGAAACAAAGGTATTTATATATATTTTTTTTATATCTATACACAAATGTTCTGCATTTCATTTTCATTTTAAACTGAATGGGTTGTTTTACAAGGTGATTTACAATCACTTCAACTTATAGGTGAAACTGAAATGCTTCAAGATCACCTGCACCACCCGTGATCTGAAAAACACCCACCATGCTTCAAACTGAAAGGTGTACATCCATGCACTTACTACTCTGAGAATTAGAACACATTGTCCAGCACCTCTTATACCAAAATACACCTGCCTGCTGAATCACCCACTGCCTTCTCATAAATCTTTGTTATTTGATATATTTTGTTGCACAAAAGCTGAATTGCATGCAAAAAAAGCAACTACACAGTAGCTTAGTGGGTAGCACTTCTGCCTTTCAGGCAGCACTCAGATCATCTGTTTGAATCCCAACCACATCACTACCTACATGGAGTTTGCACGTCCTCCCTGTGCTTTGGTGGTTGTATTCCAGTTTGCTCCCACACTGATAGACTAATTTGCTCTGGTAGAAATTGGCCTAGTATGTGCATTCATGAATTTGAAATAGGAACCTTAAAACTGTAAACCCTCTGAATGCCGGCACTGATGTGAATGCATACTACATGTAAAGTGCTGTGTAACTACCTGTAATAAACTACAAGGACCAATAATGGTACCACTCACAGATTATCCATAATGTAAGATAAAAATATAATTGTGGAGGCTATTTTTTGAAAGAGTGACACCTTTGCTATGTTGTAGGGGACAGAGACACAACCAGATGTGGATAAACTGCATGACTGAAGTCAATGAAAGATAAGAGAGGATGGGGGCAATTCAACTTACCCCTTTCCACCAAAAACCCAAATATAATATTTTTATGGAGTTAGCCTTCAATTACATTATAGGTTACCTATAAGCTTTTTCATTCATTAAAAAAAAAAAAAAACTCCTAACCTAAGGCAGCAAATTTTAGGCGAGGAAATGTAGTTGGGCATAACTAATCTTTTTATACTTTATGATTTTTACATGGTGACTCATAACACAGGGCACCGGCACAGATCCCTAATAAATAATAGTAATTATACATCCTGTACAATCCTGTAATCAGTCCAGCAGCTGCAGAAAAGTTTACATTCATATGCATGACATATAAACAACCTATAAGAAACAATTACACTACTCCAATGTATGTAAGGCTAATTTCTCGAGTTAATACGTATATCCTGCAGCAGATCAAGAATTTTCTAAGAATGTGAATATGAGAATGCTGTACTTTTTTTTTTTTTTAAGATATTTTTATTGAACTTTGTGTCAACATACACAGATATATAAAACAGAAAAACATTGGTGATTCATAGCGTTACATTATTGTATAAGTTCATAGAAGTGCTCATTAAACAATTTTTACATATATCAAGTCTCGTATTCATTCAGTACAAATTGCCAAGAATATACAGAATGTATTGCTCCATCCGCTTAACCACCACGGGAAACTATACATGGTTCAGGTGTATTTCATCTATTAGGAACATTACCTATTCAATTGTTTGTCTTGTGGAAGGGTTAACCTTGTTAAAGGTTTTGGTTTTTTTTCGGACCTCAAATGTGAGTTTATATAAAGGTATCGAGGCATTGATCAGTTTTAGCCATAGGGATTTTAGGGGTGCCTGTGATCCTTTCCAGGACAGTAGTATAGTTTTCCTTGCATAAAAATGGAGGATACGGAGAACTCATGGCAATGTTTAATACTATTTTTGTAAATGCTGTATGTAAATGTATGTACTGTACATAAATGTAGCTGTAAAATATCATATATTTTCATTTACACCAGGATAATGGAATTACAGATATAGCATTCTTTGCTTAAAACCAGGCAAACAGATAACACACTTCAAGTACAGCATGTATATGTATTGTCTTTCCTGTAAAAAACTATTTGAAATTCTGTTCAGTTAGTCTTGTGATCCAAGAAATGGTTAGACAGCACATCCAGGGGTCATTACTCTGTTCTCTTTTATCAATAAGCATCCAATGATTGCCAATATTTTGCTATACCTTTTGCTGGCAAAAACGCTCAATGACAGGATCACTACAATGTTCAGAGGAAATATTCTTGGAACCATATCCCTCTATGCTTAGTTCCTCCTTAAGGCCTTATTTGCAAGCTTTTAGGAGCTTTTACAGCTTTTACTTCAAGCTCTTAGGCGGTAATTCATTTCATTGGCCAGAATAAATAGTTTATTCTGACCATGGAAATGAATTAATGCTCAAGCACTAGCTTTTAGGTGTGTTTAGCAGCTCCTAGCAGCTTTTAGTAGTGTCAAGCTTTTAGCTTTTAGTAGCGAAGGGAGGGCGAAATAATCAAAGCAAATACCCACTGGCTTTCACATTGCTCCCTAGAGCAGTGAATTTATTTTTTTCAAGTATAAAATGTTTATTGATTTAGTGTACAGGGAAGGCAACACTCAAGTACAACAATAGCATAGAGCAGTCACAGTTACATTTATACTTTGTTATCTAGAGCAGTGAATTTCAACCACCAGGCCACAGTCTTCCTTCTCCTGGGCTGCCAGCCAGCTGCAGATTCACAAACCTACCACAGCACCTCCCAGCTCCAATAGGGCCCCCAACCTCCCATTATTGCCCACAGTGCCCTGCACCCCCCACAGTGTCTGTAGACTCCCTGAGAGTCCTCAGTCCCTACAGTGTACCCCAACCTCCCACAATGCCCATGGAATGCAGCATTCCATAGTGCCTCACCCCAGCCCCTGATGAAACCCCATCACCTACATGGCTGCCAAGTCTGCTGCAGAGTCTCCTAACCTACTCCAGAAACCCCCTACTCCCCACACACCCAGGACACTCAGGACATCCAGTCCTACTCAGAGCCTTCTAGCATTTCAATACTTATTATGCATTCCTAAACTTTTATTTTGTGAATATAAACTTTTGTTTTAGGGGCATGGGAAGTTTTGGAAGAATTTACCAGGCCTTGGTCTCAATCATTTTGAGAACCACTGCCCTAGAGCAAGCTGCAGAATTTGGTTATTACAGTCTTATGTTCATATATTTATACAATTTCAAATTTTTTTGCAATTTTTACAATTTTTTTTTTGCAGAAAGTGTTATGTTAAAGTCAAAATATTTACTGGCTAATTCACCAGACAGAATACAAAAGATGGAACAATGGGAAATCTGAAAAGCACATACTTATTTACAAAACAACAAAAAGATACAGTTGTTACCTTCCTGATACTAGTGGTATTAACTATCTTCAAGCCCAATTAAACTCTAAATTGAAATTAGCAAAATACATTCCAGATACATAAAGCCATAAGCTGTTCATTCTAATGCAACCACAGCCTGAGTTAAAAAGTCTGTCCCCAGCTAGCAGCTGTAAAGAGGAACCTTGCTTTCTAGAGGGTAACAGTGATCCCTTGGATTAGGTCCAACACATCCCTTGCAGAGACAGAGACAGAGCTCTGCATCAGCAGATTGCAGACCTATAGGTCTGACTTAGTAGGGGGTGTGTCAAATCTTTGCAAAGAGACCACTGCTTCCCTGCAGAGAGCAAGAGTCCCACTCTACAGCTGCAGTCTGGAGACAGGCTTCTCTACACAGGCTCTGAAAGGGTTAACGAAAAACAAAAAGGTAGTAAATTTGCTAATTTAAAGTGATTACTCCGGACGTGGTCCTTGCTGCAATTAAATCTTTCCCTGCAGGGAATTCCATGAGTCCGGATGTCCTCCCCAATGGGTTCTACAGGACTCATGGGGACCTCCTGGCCCCTATTTTGGCCTCCCTTTACTCCCAAAGCTTGCATACTGGTGACTTACCACCCCCCATGTACCATGGTCATGTGGTTTTTATCCATAAACCACCCAAGGATCCCACCTTCTGTTCCTCCTACTAACCTTTTGCCCTCCTGAACCTAGATATTAAAATCCTTACCAAATTGATTACTTTGAGACTACAACAGGTTTTATGGCCAATGGATCGACTGACATTAGTCTGCAAAGGTTGTATACCAATATTTATGCACAACACCTTAACATGGGATCCAGAGTAGTGGCCTTCCTAGACATTGAAAAAGCCTTCCATACGGTGGAATGGCCATTCTTATGGGAGGTCCTCCGTAGAATGGGTTATCCCTTGGTGTTCATCCAATGGCTACAAATTATATACAAGCGCCCTACTTCTGCAATAAAGTTTGGGGGAGGTCTGTCTCATCCCTTTTCCCTGTCTAGGGATACCCGGCTGGGCTGCCCTCTCTCTGCGGCCCTATTTGCCATTGTGGCAGAGGCTCTATGTACCCCCCCACATATCAAAGGACTGCGAATTGGCTGGGTGGAGGAGAGGGTGGCACTGTATGCAGATGACCTCCTGCTATTTTTGAATGATGCTGGCCCGTCCCTGGAGGGCGGCCTTCAGGTGTTGAATAACCGATGCATGGTGGCTGAGCCCTGACATTACCAACTCCTCTGTACTTCTTGAAGCGGCAGTGGTAAAATCATTGGAGGCTTTAAAATTTCTAATATTCCAGGGCCCCCATGCTCGATACGCACTGACCCCATCTATGAATACCACTCTCCAGGCTTGGGGAGCTGGTCTAAAGTATGAGCATTATCCCAAGGGAGCTTTTTCCCCCAATGCCCCACTGTGGTGTAATCCCAACCTAGACCAAATTTATAAGTTACCAGAGCCCTATGCCTGGACTAAATATAATATTAAAACAATAATTGGGATGGAGCTGCACTAAAAATAGTATTATAATGAACACAATACTATAAGTGAATATACATATATATGAAAATGGAAACAAATGGAAACACACCAAACAATTGTGAGAGTATATAAATATAAATTAGTCCATAAGACACAAAATTGTGTGAACTCTTGAAGTGACTTCCAACACCACCATAAAGTCGTGCACCTCCACCACATAAAGTGCGTGCTTGCCGGAAGGCAAGCTATCATAAGCCTGCGGCTAATACCCAGCCACGGCCTTTACCCAGGCAGTATGGAATAGCAGCTCAGGAATACTTGATAGGTGAGGTGATAATACACAGCAAACGGCCTGGGAGACTCGAACATTCAAAGGTCATGGATGTAGACAGGAAGTAAAGAATAAAATATCACAGTTTAAAAGCCAGCCGGCTAGCGAACACCAGTTCACTCAGATTAACAACGCGATGATGTCAGCACTCCACTCCTCCCACTCCACTCCTTTAGGGAGGAGTGGCGTGCTGACATCATCGCTGACGTCATCTATTTTTAGTGCAGCTCCGTCCCAATTATTATTTTATACATGTGTGTATCTCACTTATGAGCTGCTGCTTTTTTCTATGTATTAGTTTACTTAGCGCGGTATTCCTTTATATGTAAGTTATAATATTAAAAAGTTTCCCAAATAGTAGATTATTATTCTCTGGCTCCCCTACCTCTCTTGGTGTCTAAATTCAATGTCCTAGGGTCATATCTCTTTCGTTACTTCCAACTCTCCCATGCCTTTAGCTGCCACTTTTCCCACACCGCCCCCCCCCCCCCCCCCAACTTATACAATCTTCTTTAGAGGATGTTCTCAGACTTGACTATACAGAGAAATCCACTTCTCAGATATACTCCTATCTCGTTAGAGTTTTACTACCTGTCATGGAGAGTCTTCGGGCCCGGTGGCTCTGAGACATCCCTGAATTTGATGGTGACAACTGGGATGATATCTGGGATCTTCTGTTCCAGACCTTAGTTTCCCTCCGTGACCGATTGATACAGTTTAAACTGGTGCACCGTGCCCATTTTACACCATACAGACTACATAAAATAATCCTAGCTCCCCTCCGGAGTGCTGGAGATGGGGGAGCTCCGGGAGACTTTACTCATATCTTCTGGACCTGCCCGATCATCGATGGGTTCTGGGAGGAAGTGTTAAGCTACATACGGCTGGTCAGTGCTACCACCTTGCAGTCCTCCATGTCAGTTTGTTTATTGAGACTAATTGAATAGATAATCCCCATGGTGGCAGGGCGTACTTTGGTTGGCTTTCTTCTATTTTATGCCAGTAAAGTTATCACACTTGATTGGAAGAAGTCGGTTCCCCCATCTATCACCTTCTGGAAACAGTTGGTCAATAATAGCCTACCTCTCTACAAGGATACCTATGCCAACAGAGGTTGTCCTAAAAAATACGATAAGGTTTGGTCAAAGTGGCTGGCAGAGCCATCTATGGCATAATCTTTTTTTGAGTTTGATGTAAACCTATTTTGCTATACTGTCAAGTAACGCTTGTTTTCATGTCATGCCTTTTATTGCTGCACATCTGGGAGCGATGAGGTTTATAATTCTACTAGCCATGATTTCAAATGACCTATGGGAGCCATACATTCTCTTGTATTAAGCTGCTCTCCACTTCAGGTAATGGCTTGACTTCATAGGTGTATACAATTACAGTACCTGTGCGTGGGTCACTGTGCTCTTTACCTATACAGTATGTTGTATGTTGGTTACTTGTATGTGATATAAATGGCAATAAAAAGATAAAAAAATAATATTTAAAGTGGAATTAAACCCCACTACATTTTTTTAAATGGGCCCCCAGGAAGTTTATGCCATATGGTGCTAGTTTGTACTGCACATAAGTATATTATGACAGACTTACTTGACAAACAAAGCCCTCCAGTGCTGCACTGTCAACACCCGGGTGCTCCCAACCTCTCCCGGTCGGTTTGCTCTATTTAGCCACTTGAATGGCCGGGCTGTGATGACATCACTCCTGTGCATTTGCACAGGAGTCACTGACTTCATCAAGGCACAGAGTAGTGCTCTAAACTTACTCTGAGCTGTGCATGCACGTCTCGATGTACATTACTGCTGACAGAGCAGAAGCATATATAACAGATGACACCAATAAGTACATCATACTGTATATTCCACACATGGGACGTGCAAGAGATAAAGCACATCCAGCAGATGACCACATCCAATAAGTGAATAGGTGAGTGAGGTAATCAAAGTCTTTCTCAATCTAAAAAACAAGGATTATAAGATAGAGCTGAAATATATTTGCATTAATCCATTGCTCAGCTGGGTCACTGCAGAATATTCACACTAAAGCATTGAAAGAGTAGCCTCATACGTTCATGTCCATACAGCTATAAAGAGTAGCACCCCTTGTGCTATGATCTCTGTGGAAGGTTATATTCTGGTCTATAAATGAGGTCAGGAATGATCCTACTATTTGGGAAAAGACTGGACCTGTCACACTGTTCCCAAAATTCATAGGACTGGATCGTGGTGACATGGACAGGCAGTGGCATCCAGTAGAAGGTACGGTAAGTGGTGGATCCCCTCATCCCCTCATGCCACCTCACACATGTAATTATGCCGATGTGGCTTCTACTCGGGCTATAGCTGCTTTAGAAGGAAAAATAAATATTGAAAAATTTTAGTTTTGATGCACTTGGAATGTAGTTAGCTGATTAAAGAGTTGAGTTGGCTTGAGGGGTCATTTACATCTATGCATGTAAGGTACCTGTGATAGGTAGTGTCCGAAGTGGAGCTTGTGTGCTGAGGATTCAGGCGAAAACTTAGTCAGGCAGATCAGGTTGGCAACAGATCAGGCAAAGCGGGACACGATCGAAATCCAGAGAGTAGTCAGGCAGGAAAAGGTCATACACGAGCTGGCGGTGAAGTACAAAATCAGCAGGCTAGAGAGTAGTCAGGAATTCAGGCAGAAGTTCATTTACGGTATTGTCAGGGAGCTTACCTCGGCAGGCAGGGTGCTCGCGGCGGTGTGCGTCGGGGCGCGTTGGTGCGCGCGTTCCTTGCAGTGCTGGCATGCGTGTCCCGGTCAGGTCTGTTGCGTGTGCCGGTGTGCGGGGGCGCGCGCGGGCGTGCGCGGGTGCGCGTCGGCGCGCGCACGTGCGCACCGTTTGGCGCCAAACTGCCCATTTAAGCCGGCCCTCCCTTGTGATCAGTGCTGCCTGATCAAAAGCTCTGCCGTCCGTAGTACCTGACCCTTGTGCCTGTTAAGTTCCTGATCTCCTGACGACCCGGCTTGCTTCTTGAACCTCCCATTGAACTCTGCCTGTACCCGACCTCTGGCCTGTCTGACTATCCGTTTGCCTGCTCCACTGTACCTCGTTGCCTGCCTGTTGCCGAACCCAGCCAGTCCTCTGACCATCCTGCTCAGTCCTGTTGTCTGTGTTCCAGCCTGCACCTGCTGTCACAAGACTGCTCTTCCATCTGCATCTGGACTCCAGTAACGGACTCTCATACCACTCCGCACTCCTGTGCCTCCTGTTTTCCTTACCAGGGGCAGCGAGTCGGACGCCTAAGGGAGTCTACCTTCTGCCCAAGCGGACTCACACTGGTAAGTAGGAGCTTGATAGGTATTCAGAGTCAAAACACCCAGGGAGCTAGTCCACACAAACGGCATTGAGAGATAGGAAGTGCTGCTATTCATGGGCTGCTTTGATTGTAGATTGTCCACAGCTGGCAGCAGGTGGGGCTAGTGAGTCCAAGGTAATGCTTCAAACTGAGAGAACATAGCCATAACTCCAGAGCTCCTCTGTTGCACAAGTAAGACTGTAGCTGTGGGACCAGGAACATCCCAGTTCGAATACACCCAGGTACATTACAATACATTATTAAATAAATATAGTGCAGCGCTACTAAATGCACAATTCCTAAATTCAAACAAATTAATTAGTACAACCAACTACTTAACATAAAGTGCTGAAACTGAAAGCTTGATGAACTGATCCTAGTTCCACCCTTTGATGAAGCCCTTAAAGATGTAATGTGTAAGGTGGAGCCACAAGTGTGAGGTCACCACACAAGGAGCATTACCAGGAGTTTGAGGAAACAGGATTGATCTGTATTAGCCACAGAGAGAGCGGTATTGGGAATTTGATAAGTGATCCGCATGTGAATGTGAATGTTTTTTATGGAAAGCATTATGATAGCTCTTTGTTTTATGGAGCTGTGCTGGAACTGTTGCTAAACCTGTGGAGAAGAAGGAGTAAGCCTTGAGAGACCAGTGTGACTACAATCATAAGAGTTGTGCCTAGAGAAAGCTTTAAGGAGAGAGGACAGCAGATAAATCCCTATGGGGTGTACAGTTTATGTGGTCTCCTGTAATGTAAGAGATGGGTATAATTATACTGATCGGGTAGTAGAGCACTAGGGCGCTGAACAGCAAGCACACATTAATATTTGCCTGTTGCTCAATCCAGGAGAAAGTACTGCCCACCACTACCGTAAAAAAGAGAGGACAGAGTCCAGATGAATCAGAAGGAGCGACTAGAAGACCCTTGAGGAAATATATACTGTATATGTAAAGCGCTGCATAAATTGACGGCGCTATAAAAGTAACTATAATAATAATAAAAGTATCTGTGTATGTACTGTATATAGATTTATGTATAAGAACAGGAAAGGAGACATGTAAAGCCCCTTGTGCCTTACAAATCCCCCAAAATATTTTATTATTTACCTTCCCTATTAATTCCAATGCAGTTTGCCAAAATTGCGAAATTTTGCCAGTGTCACAATTTTTGACAAAAGTTTGCGGTAATGAAAACTGCGAATCTCTAATTACTCTGCCTGAAAGTGGTTGGACTGGACAACAATTGTCTATTATCTATTGGTATATATAATTCTATTATGATGCTTTAAAGTTTAATGCACTATTGTTTGGAAAATGACAAGAACAAACAATGAAAATTAATGAGAGTAAAAATATCATTGTCTTGCCAAGATGTGTTGCATGCATAGTTTTGTTTTAGGATCACCCAAGTTTTGCTAGAGCTGCCAAACTCTTCTTGTCATTGTTGAGATGATATTGTGTGTGTGGGTGTGTGAGAGTACAGAGTTTTCTGCTATACATAGAATGAACACATAATTAATCAGCCTTCTAATTATGCGAAGAACTATACTCGTATTTTCTGCTAATAGAACTGTAGTTGAATTTCAGCGAAAAAAAAATTCTACACAAGTTATAGTAAAAATAAAAACACAGCTTTTCCTGCAATATTTACCTTCAAGTCAGAGCTGTTCCCTACAGCATTTCCTCTCCACCACTAGGTGTCCTCTTTCTTCTTAATAATGACCAGTGTAATCAACCCAACTTCCTCTGAGCCCAGGTTGTTATGGTCCCACTTTCTCGTGCATGAGGGACAACTGCACACCATTGTCACCGGAGTAGAGGTATGTTTTTATAACATAGAATTCTACTTTAAAATTGCTAAGCACTTTTACTAGATTTGGAAGATAAGAGCACTTGTTCCATATTAAAAACTACAAAAAGCTTTATTTTTACCTTTTGAACATGCTGTATTAAAAACACTGGCTTGTTTAGAAGCGCTTTAAATGCATAAAGTTTTGGTTATGTTGTGCACATTCTAAAGCAGCCTGCCAGGTGTTCTATTAACCAATTACGTGATTGCCACACCCTCAGCATTTCTGACCTGTTGCTCTGCTGCATGAAAGGTAAGTGAAGACTCTACTGGGCAAACATGGATGTAAGGCAAGACTCTACTGGGCAAACATGGGTGTAAGTGGAGACTCTCCTGGGCAAACATGGATGTAAGGGGAGACTCTACTGAGAAAACATGGATGTAAGGGAAGACTCTACTGAGCAAACATGAATGTAAGGGAAGACTTTACTGAGAAAACATGGATGTAAGGGAAGGGAAGACTCTACTGGGCAAACATGGATGTAAAGGAAGACTCTACTGGGCAAACATGCATGTAAGGGAAGACCCTACCAAGCAAACATGAATGTAAGGGGAGACTCTACTGAGCAAACATGAATGTAAGGGAAGACTATACTGGGCAAACAGGGATGTAAGGGAAGACTCTTCTGGGCAAACATGGATGTAAGGGAAGACTCTACTGGGCAAACATGGATGTAAGGGAAGATTCTACTGCGCAAACATGAATGTAAGGGAAGACTTTACTGGGAAAACATGGATGTAAGGGGAGACTCTACTGGGTAAACATGGATGTAAGGTGAGACACTACTAGGCAAACATGGATGTAAGGGAAGACTGTACTGAGCAAATATGGATGTAAGGGAAGACTCTACTGGGCAAACATGGATGTAAGGGAAGACTCTACTGAGAAAACATGAATGTAAGGGGAAACTCTACTGGGCAAACATGGATATAAGGGAAGACTCTACTGAGCAAGCATAAATGTAAGGGAAGACTCTACTGGGCAAACATGGATGTAAGGCAAGACTCTAATGGGCAAACACGGATGTAGGAGAAGACTCTACTGGGCAAACATGAATGTAAGGGGAGACTCTACTGGGGAAACATGGATGTAAGGGAAGACTCTACTGGGCAAACATGGCATTAAGGGAGGACTCTGCTAAACACACATAGATATAAGGATAGACTCCACTAAGAAAACATGGATGTAAGGGGAGACTCTACTGGGAAAACATTGGATGTAAGGGGAGACTTTACTGGGAAAACATGGATGTAGGAGAAGACTCTACTGGGCAAACATGAATGTAAGGGGAGACTCTACTGGGCAAACATGGGTGTAGGAGAAGACTCTACTGGGCAAACATGGATGTAAGGAAGGACTCTGCTAGACACACATAGATGTAAGGGAAGACTCCACTGGGAAAACATGGATGCAAGGGGAGACTCTAGTGGGCAAACATAGAGGTAAGGGGAGACTCTACTGAGCAAACATGAATGTAAGGGGAGACTCTACTGGGCAAACATGGATGTAAGGGAAGACTCTACTGAGGAAACATGAATGTAAGGGAAGACTCTATTGGGCAAACATGGATGTAAGGGAAGACACTACTGGACAAACATGGATGTAAGGAGAGACTCTACTGGGCAAACATGGATGTAAGGGAAGACTCTACTGGGCAAACATGAATGTAGGAGAAGACTCTACTGGGCAAATATGGATGTAAGGGAAGACTCTACTGGGCAAACATGGATGTAAGGGTAGACTCTACTGGGCAAACATGGATGTAAGGGAACACTCTACTGGGCAAACATGGGTGTAAGGGAAGACTCTACTGGGCAAACATGGATGAAAGGAGAGACTCTACTGGGCAAACATGGATGTAAGGGAAAACTCTACTGGGCAAACATGGATGTAAGGGAAGACTCTACTGGGCAAACATGGATGTAAGGGAAGACTCTACTGCAGGGCTCAAAATTTAAAGTCCTGAGCTACTAGCAAGGCCTCAAGTGTTACTCGCCACCAGTTGCCCCACCCAACCCCTGCCCTGCCCTGCCCCGCCCCTAATTCCACCCCTAAACACGTCCTCATAATTTCTCTTATGAAATGACACATTTCAAATGCCTTGTGTTCCTGTCGCTCGCCATCACATACAGCCCTGCCTACCTGTGCCCAACAATGCTGCCTACCTGTGTCCATCAATGCTGTCTACCAGTGCAGGGGAAGAGAGAGCGATCGGGGAGGGGACATCGCTGTAACATCTTACATTTCAATTGCTATGTGTTCCCACTGCTCGTCATCACATACAGACCCGCCTCCTGGCCCAGAGCCTTTGATATACATCACACGTCCCGGGATTGGGCCGGTGATCTGTCTATCAAAGTACCGGGGCCAGGAGGCAGGGCTGTGTGTCACGGCGAAAATTTGTGGGCTGGCCTACGGGGCAAGCATGGATGTAAGGGGAGACTCTATTGGGCAAACATGGATGTAAGGGGGAATCTGCTAGACACACATAGATGTAAGCAGAGAATCTGATGGGCACACATTTTACATGCATACATCTACCATCTAATACTGAGTATTAAAGGCTCCTAATAGGCAAATTACAGGCAAAGGTTGTCGATATAGCCCATATTGTACACAGTTACACAATTAGTCAGGTTGATAAAAAGTCCATCTAGTTCAACCAACAGAAAAAAATAGAAAACCTCCATATACAAAATCCTATACCCACAGATGTTCTATAAAGAATATACAATAAGGTCCAGTTAATACCGGGATTGCACAGAAACATGGGCCGCGTTCCTGTACAATTACCGCGTGTTCCAGTGTGGTGTGATTTTGCGGCCCATTCATTTGAATGGGCTGAGAATCGCACTGGAAGGTGGAGAAAATAGTGCATACACTACTTTTTAAAACCTGCCGTACCAAACCACATGGTACTGTCATACAAAGGGATCTTATGCCTATTCTTTATTACAAATCACTCTGTACATTAACCACTTGTCGACCGTATAACTTACATATATGGCAACAAGGCGGCTCTCCTGTGCAGGATCGCGTACCTAGTACGTGATCCTGCACTTCTGTGTCTGTGATTATACACAGCGGGGGCTGATCTGGGGGTACCGCGGAGTTGATGTCTGCAGGCACCAACTGATCATTAGGTAAAGATCCAGAATGGTGATCTGCTATTGTAAACAAGGCAGACCACCATTCTGTCAACAGAGAAGGTATTGGTCCTGTGTTCCTGCAAAGCAGGAACATGGATCAATGCCTTCCTCTAGTCAAAGCACCTACCTAACAGTAAACAAATACTGGTTAGGCACAAAGTTAACCCTTTGATCGCCCCTGATGTTAACCCGTTCCCAGCCAGTGTCATTAGTACAGTGACTGTGCATGTTTTTTAGCACTGATCACTGTTTTAGTGTCACTGGTCCCCAAAAAGTGTTGAAACTGTCAGTTAGTGTCCAATTTGTTCATCGCAATATTGCAGTCCCACTATAAAATCGCTGATCACGCCATTACTAGTAAAAAAATAAAATAAATAAAAAATCCATAAATATATCCCATAGTTTGTAGATGCTATCACTGTTGCGTAAACCAACTAATATACACTTATTGGGATTTTTTTACCAAAAATATGCAGCAGAATACATATTGGCCTAAATTTATGAAGAAATGTGATTTTTTTACATTTTTTTATTGGATATGTTTGTTGGTCTTTTTTTGTTTATAGCGCAAAAAATTAAAAAACGCAGAGGTGATAAAATACCACCAAAAGAAAGCTCTATTTGTGTGGAAAAAAAGATTTACATTTTATTTGTGTACAGGGTCGCCCGCCCGTGCAATGGCCGGTAAAGTAATCAGAAACTAGCCATGGTCAAACCGGGAATCAGCAGAGATAAGCTGTAACCAGGAACTAGCCAAGGTCAAACCAGGAATTAGCAGAGATAAACTGTGGTCAGGAACTAGCCAAGGTCAAACCAGGAATCAACAGAGATAAGCTGTAACCAGGAACTAGCCAAAGTCAAACCAGGAATTAGCAATAACAAGCTGCAACCAGGAACTAGCCAAAGTCAAATCTGGAATTAGCAGAGATAAACTGTGGTCAGGAACTAGCCAAAGTCAAACCACGAATCAACAAAAATAAGCCGTGATCAGGAACTAGCCAAAGTCAAACCAGGAATTAGCAGAGAAAACTGTGGTCCGGAACTAGCCAAGGTCAAGTCAGGAATCAGCAGAGATAAGCTGTGACTAGGAACCAGCTGAGGTCAGTAGCAGAAAGGCAGAGAAGAAACAAGCCCAAGAGCAGGCCGGGCCAGCAATGGAAGGCCAGATTTCAAGAAGAGGTTCCAAATCTTTCCTACTCTATTGCCACATTAGGATTTTCTGATTGTACTAGCAACAGTCTGTAACATTTAAACAATATTTCCTGGCTTTGGGACAGCAAAATACACCCCTCATTTCCATTTCTTGACACAAGAAGTAAAGAAATCTATGCAATGGGAACACAATAAAAAAGACAACATTGGTTCTAGCCCTTTTCATGCTATCTACATTAAAAATAAACTTTCCTGAAAGAAACATGGAGGCTGTAATTGTAGTTGTCATGTTTACCATCTGTTCGTAATGCTTTGTGCAACTAACCTGTAACAAGTATGTGGATAAGGACATCTGACATTCCTGATATGCAAACTTTTTTCAGATCAGTAACTCAAACATGTTCAGTGTAATAGGCAAAAAACTAGCATCAACAGGGGTCAGTAATGGTTCTAGATTCTGTCTGTTCCAGTTTTGATTCCACTCATTGCATGTGTTTGACAACAGAGGAAAGCTCCAATTTAAAAGCGAGCATGTGCTGATTTTGCAATAATCAAGTTAAACGATGAAACTTATTCAACAACAAACTATGGCATGTTATTACAAGAAATAGCATATAGTGTGTTAGACAAAGGTTATATAGCAGCACATCCTGGAGAAAGTAAGCAACACATTCCTACACAAGTAATTTCATTTCTTGTTTTACTGGAAATATGCAGCATTGGTTATGGTGAACCTAGAAGTACATAAAGCTACAAAAAGAAAAACAGTACATATAGTGCATGGTGAATGTAAACCATACAGGCTTAAAAAACAGAGCAAATAGCAATGTGCAAAGTGTCGTAAACAGAAGTAAACAATCAGAATTCATCTTTCTCTAGTATGACTACAATTTACTGACTACAATAAATTTTGAACACACCTTAGTGTTTCATGCACATTCTACCTTTTGCACCCTTCAACTAGGACACTAAGGCCAGCTTTCACTTATAGTAGGTGTGTGCATTGTACATATACACATTGTAAAGTGCTTGCTCATGTGTTGGACACAAATGTTGTGCGTGTGTTCCCGGAATGCTCCCTTTCATTTTTAATGTGCCCCAATACACATCTATGTAGTAAAAAACACGCCTGATCTTCAAAACACAACAATGCATACATGTGACTACATTCACTGTCTTGCAATGAGTTAGGGAAAAAAGGGTCAGGGATGTTTTTTGGTGTGAAAAGTAACAAACAACATTTCAAAAGCATCCAGCGCTCAATGTACAAATTGGGAAAATCATAAACAGCTGCTCTCACTTATTATACACACCTACAAATAACTAACACCAATATAGGAAAAGTGTAGCGCTGTCTCTCAAATGTGAATAATAAAAAATAAAAAAATCAATTTGGTGTGTTAAATTTGGTGTTATCTCTCTCACTCTCTCATACTGGTCACTGGAAGTTCAACATGGCACCTCATGGCAAAGAACTCTGTGAGGATCTGAAAAAAAAAAAATTGTTGCTCTACATAAAGATGGCCTAGGTTATAAGAAGATTACCAAGACCCTGAAACTGTGCTGCAGCATGGTGGCCAAGACCATACAGCAGTTTAACAGGATAGGTTCTAGGCCTCAGAACAGGCCTCGCCATGGTCAACCAAAGAAGTTGAGTGCATGTGCTCAGCGTCATATCCAGAGGTTGTCTTTGGGAAATAGATGTATGAGTGCTTCCAGCATTGCTACAGAGGTTGAAGGGGTGGAGGGTCAGCCTGTCATTGCTCAGTCCATACTCCGCACACTGCATTAAATTGGTCTGCATGGCTGTTGTCCCAGAAGGAAGCCTCTACTAAAGATGATGCACAAGAAAGCCCACAAACAGTTTGCTGAAGTCAAGCAGACTAAGGACATGGATTACTGGAACCATGTACTGTGGTCTGATGAGACCAAGATAAACTTATTTGGTTCAGATGGTGTCAAGCATGAATGGCGGCAACCAGGTGAGGAGTACAAAGACAACTCAATTTTGTTGCAGTGGTTTAGACATTAATAGCTGTGTGTTGAGTTATTTTGAGGGGACAGCAAATTTAATCTGTTATATAAGCTGTACACTCACTACTTTACGTTGTAGTAAAGTGTCATTTCTTCAATGTTTTCACATGAAAAGATATAATAAAATATTTACAAAAATTTGAGGGGTGTACTCACTTTTGTGAGATACTGTATATATATGTAGCGGGGTTGCTGAGCCCCCCCCCCACATTGTCAGGCAGCTGTGGGCTTCCCCCCCCCCACATGGACAGCAGGGAGACTCCCAGGGGGACACTGGAGCGGCTGTGCTGTGGGCGACTGCGGGTCCCCCCCTTGGCTCAGAGCGCCGCCGCAGCACAAGACTGGAGTTTTCCTGCAAGTTAGGGGAGGGAGAGTGAAGCTGCTCCTCTCCTCTTCTGCCCGCCGCTCGCTCTGATCCCCCCCGCTTGAGTCCCCCGGGCAGTGGATTGTTGTGACAAGGGGAGAGCGCGGGCTGTCAGTTTATCTTCACCTGCCGCTTGCCCCCCCTACGGTCTCCTGTCACAGCACGAGAGAAAGAAAGGAGAGAGAAGGCGGCTCTGTGGATCCCAGCCACCGAAGCTCCAGTACTCCTCCCTTCCCATTGGCTAAGGAGAGAGGACCAATGAGCAGCCAGGGATAGAAAAAAGCCCGGGAAAGGAGATCTGAGGGGAGTGAGGAGAGCGGGCTGAGGTACCAGCATCAGAGTGTGGAGTGTGGGAGAAAAACACGGTGAGGAGAGGGATTTTGGAGCTGAGGGGAGAGAGAGACACACACTGACACCAGAGAGTGTGTGACCTTTTATAGAGAGAGAAAGCCAAGCCTTTCCAGAGACTGCCAGGAGAGAGAGTGTGGTGAGGTGACCAGACTGTGTGGTGGAACTCCACCAGAGACAGAGAGAGAGAAACGTTTTTCCTGAGACAACCGGGAGAGCGCTGCAAGAATATAGAGGGGAGCCAGGATCGGTGTCAACCACACATTCTGCCACCGTTCAGCTCAGGGACACTGATTGGTGAGCCAAGCAGCACCCAGCTAAGCGGAGACGACCCACGCTGTTTCAGGGATCACGATATCCAGGTATCGGGTCGGCCGCTGCCTCTTCAACTTGCGAGTTTTGCTACCAGTCATCTCAATAGGCCCTCAGAAGGGGATCCAGTGCCTTACAACATTACTAGGAGCATCAGGAGCCTGAACCAGCACCGGGGTTTATCGTTGTGTCATCGCACAGAGGATTGGTGAGAGGGTGCAAACCCAACATCCTTCTTGACACCATACTTACACTGCATGCAGACACCAATTTCCCTTTTTATTGTAATGGGATGCTTGTTTGGAACTGCTATCTTTGGTAGTTTGCCCTTTTAAATCTCTACTTATCAAAACATTCTAGAGGATTACTGCTCCCTGCAAGCTTGTTTAAACCTACTCTTAAAACAAGGGCCCCAACGTTTGCTAGCAGAAGACACTAGTATTCTTCACCCCAGGGCCTGCAACATTACAGAATTGTGCTTACTGTACTTGTGTAACCCTTTTCTTTTCGTTGTGTGTTTGCCTCTCAAAGGTGTTTGTGGCCCAGAAGGAGCTGAGAAGTTGACAAGTCTTCTCTCCTCCCTCTCATCGCCTGTGTTAAGGGCATGTAGATTACTGCTCTTTCTATACCTGCAGTTGCTAAATATTGAAGGCTGTCTTTTCTAATGTATTAGTTATTTGTAGCAAGGTTTAACAGTGTTATAAGTTTCCATATGCCCTAAACTGTGCTAATATATTCAACTTGTTTATCACTACCAGGTGTGTGTCTATTTTTGGTGATAATCCACAGCCAGGATAACGGCATTTACCGCATGTGTCCTTAAATGTGTTTGCAGTATTTTTATTTAACCAGGTGTGTCAGAGGGGCTGAGGTCATTCTTGGAGTTGAGGCGGAGATCAGAGAATCCAAATTCACCAAGCGGCTCCTTCGGGGGTGGCGCTACACACATATATGTGTACAAGAATGAATAATTAGAAAATCACATATATATGTTGATGGACTCTGTCCACACATAAATAAATAAATACATACATACAAGTAACAAAAATAGATTTTTAGATTTGTCAAAATAATATATCAAATAAAATTCTATTTCCCACATAAAAAGTGTTTAAAGCAGTAGTAAACGTCACCTTTTTAAAACCCCGCAAGATAATGGCATAATGTGCTAGTGTGCATTGCATACTAGCACATTATGAAATACTTATCAGAGAACGAAACCCTCCAGTGGCGAGCTGTCACCGCTAACAGGACCTACATCCTTATCCGGTCTTCCTTTCATGTTTGAGTGCTCCAGCTGTCTGATTGACCAAACCTCGATGACGTTACTCCTGACTGTAGCATTGAGCTCTGAAGGGATGGCACGAGTATGCCGTCCCTTTCAGAGCGCATGTGACGGTGACCTCACCGGCTGCTTGCAGTGTGAATATCTCCCAAACAGTGCGAGTTTAGGAGATCTTCACTGTACCTACAGGTATGTCTTACATGTAGGTACAAGCCAAAAGAAGACTTTACTACCACTTTAACACAATAATCAAGAAAAGTCCAATGCCCAGTGTTTAGTCCAATAATCATACAGCACTCTACCAAAAAGATGAAAAGTTGAAAACTGAAGGATATGTGGCATGGTTATCTTCTATACACCACCACTGTGCACCAACCACCAGATCAGAAACACCACTCCTGCTTACCAGATAATTAGAACCCTTAAAACTCTGAAAGGGCTCAGGTACCATTTCATACCATATAACAGTGCATCAAATGCATGTGATAATGCGCTCATAGGTTTAAATAGGCTCTAAATGTAGTAAGCCAATAATAGGAGGTGTATGTCTGCAAATGATCTCTAATGCAGGAGCATGGGTCTCCTTCAAGCTGCTGCTTGCACTGCAATAAGCCCATCACATCTATTTTAAAGTAGAACTCCAGCCAAAAATAACAAGAAAAAATAACAGGATTAACCATGTGCCCTCTAGAACATTTTACACCCTTCAAGACCAGGCCATTTTTTGCTATTTAGCACTACTTTAACTGGTAATTGCGCGGTCATGCTAAGCTGTACCCAAACTAAATTTATATTATTTTTTTCACAGAAATAAAGCGTTCTTTTTGTGGTATTTGATCACCACTGGGTTTTTTTTTTTTTTGCGATATTAACCACTTCAATACCAGGCACTTACCCCCCTTCCTGCCCAAGCCAATTTTCAGCTTTCTGCGCTGTTGCTGTTTAAATGACAATTGCGCGGTCATGCTAAACTGTACCCAAACAGAACTTTTATCATTTTGTTCCCACAAATAGAGCTTTCTTTTGGTGGTATTTGATCACCTCTGCGGTTTTTATTTTTTGCTAAACAAATAAAAAAAGACAGAAAATGTTGAAAAAATAAAAGTTTTGCTTTTGTTTCTGTTATAAAAATTTGTAAATAAGTAAGTTTTCTCTGTCACTGACGGGCACTGATAAGGTGGCACCGATGAGGTGGCACCAAAGAGTGGGCGCTGACGGGCACTGACGGGCACCGATATGCGGCACTGATGGGCACTGGTATGTGGCACTGATGTGCATTGATAGGCGGCACTGATGGGCACTCATGGGTGGCACTGGTGGACACTGATGGGCACTGATAGGTGACACTGATGGGCACTGAAAGGCTGCAAAGATGGGTACTTATGGGTGGCACTGATAGGCGGCACTGCTGGGCACGGATGGTTATTGATACGTGTCACTGATGGGCACTGATATGAGGCACTGATAGGCATCCCTGGTGGCACTGGCAGTGGTAGGCATTGTGAGTGGGCACTGATTGGCAGCTGCCTGGGCATTTATTGTCAGTTGCCTGGGCACAGATTTGCATTTCCCTGGGGGTCTAGGGGGGGCATACCTGGTGGTCCAGTGTGGATGGCCATCCTGGTGGTCCTGGGTGGCATGATTGTGGTCCTGGGCGGGATCTGAGGGGGGGGCTGCACTGATAAACAATCAGCACAGACCCCCCCTGTCTGGAGAGCAGCCGATCGGCTCTCCTCTACTCGCGCCTGTCAGACGCGAGTGAGGAAAAGCTGATCACCGGCTCTTCCTGTTTACATCGTGATCAGCCGTGATTGACGTCTGGTCAGGCTATTGAAACCACTTTGCCACCGTCATTTTGCTATATGGCGGGCGGTAAGTGTTTAACTGATGCTGGGGGAACTAACTGCATCGGAAATCCCCAGTGACATTAATACAGCGATCAGTGATAATAATATACACCATCACTGTACTAATGACACTGGCTGGGAAGGGGTTAACATCTAGGGCAGTCAAGAGGTTAAATGTGTGTCTAACTATGTGTAATATGTGTAAAGTGTGCTGCTTTTACTACTAGATCTCAAAGTTTTTTCATCCCTGCTTTGCAGGGATAAGAAACAGAGGGGTTGTTCTCTCTGTACAGAGCCCTGTGTTGTCAACACAGAGCTCTGGGCTGTGATTGTACACAGCTGATCAGCAGGTCCTGGCCACGCACCCCTGACCGGGACTTGCTGACAGGCTCCTGCTGTGTACAATCACAGTGGGTTCCGGCAGGGGGAGGGCAGGCGTCCAAACCTGGAAGCAGGCAGTTATGTACCGGTACGTCACTTTGCCTGTGCGGGCCACCTGTCCGCAGTTCATTGCGGGTGGGCAATCCGCAAGTGGTTAAAAGATAAAACAGTAACAAAAACAGTTTTTTCTACAACATTCACATTCAATCCAAAGACTTTCTGCTGCATTACATTTTTTTGCCACTAGATATTCTCAGTCTGATGGCTAACATCATTTAACCCACTTCCTCTAAGTCCAGGTTGTCCAGGCCTGTGACTGGAAGGAAAATCAGCCCAGTGATGAGCTCATCTCTCTGCTTTCTCCTCCTACCAGCATGCTTCCAGTCAGTATATGAACTGGTCGGCTCCTCATACTTCCTCTCACACATCAGCCCTGCTGCACAGGGGACTGCAAGAGGCTGATATCAGGACAAATTCAGATACTTACATCACTTTTGTTTAAACAATACATTTAATGGTGTATTAATTATTACAGAGTTGCAGTAACCTGCCTCTTATATCTGCCTGGAATTCAGCTTTAATAATAATTACCTTTTTTTCTGCCCAGTATCAGGCTTGGTAGTAGTTATTGGTACGAAACTATCTCAACCTGACTATATAACCTAAAGAAAATGCATTGTAGAGTATATGCTGCCAAAATAAATAATGCCCTGCCACAATCAATAATAAAGTTTGATTCATTTTATGAACAAAATAAATAGTGATTTATTGAATATACACTATATATATTTATATAACCATAAAAAATTACAGTTTTGTTTGTGGATGAACAAGTATAAAAAATATCTCTCTATACACTGCAAAAATTCAAAAATAATTTACATTAATACATTTAATAGAAAGGGGAAGGCAGTATTCATAGACAAGAAGAAATGATATGCAGACAGAAACACTAGGGGGACAGAGAGTTATTCTTCTATAACCAAAATTAAGGATCGTTGTTTTCCCCCGGGATTCTAGACTGAGCTTAATGTGTTCAGATGAAAAGCCTTGAGTTGATGTCTGCCAAATTGTTACTGTCACTTGTAATATATTACAAACAGAACAGTTATCACTGTAGGTTATGCATGTGCTACAATGTTTTTCTTTTTTTTTCCCATTATGTGGTCCTGGATACATGCTTGATAAATGCAAGACCCAGTGTAGTTTTCAAAGCAGCTACATACTATTTAACTGTAAGCCTGTACGTTCCTGTTGTGATTCGGCTTGCCTTGATTTCGTCCTGCTGGGATTGACCTCATACCATGCTTTTATTCTACACCGATCAGCAATAACTTTATGACCACTGACAGGTAAAGTGAATAATATTGAATATAATTTTACAAAGGCACCTGAAAATGGGTGGGATATATTAGGCAGCAAAGGAACATTTTGTTCCTGAAGTTGATGTTTTAAAAGCAGAAAAAATGGTCATGTGGCTTTGACTAAGGCAAAATATTAATGGCTAGGTGGCTGGGTCAGAGCAACTCCAAATCTGCAGCTCTTATGGGATGTTCCTGGTCTGCTTTGGTCAGGACCTACCAAAAGTGGTCCAATGAAGAAAACCCGGTGAACTGGCAACAGGGTCATGGGCGGCCAAGGCTGGATGTAAGTGGGGAGTAAAAGTTGGCCTGTGTAGTCTGATCCAATGGAAGAGCTGCTGCAGCTAAAATAGCTGAAAATGCTAATGCTGGTTCCGATAGAAAGGTGTCAGAGCACACAGTGCATCGCAGTTTGTTGCGTATGGGGCTGCGTAAGACCAGTCAGGGTGCCCATGCTGACCACAGCCAAAAGAGCCTACAATGGAAAGGTGAGCATCAGAACTAAACCATAGAGCACTGGAAGAAGGTGGCCTGGTCTGATGAATCATGTTTTCTCTTTTACATCATGTGTAAAAGAAGTTTAACCTTAAACTGAGTGGAGGGTTCTTTACTGTAAGAGCGGCAAGGATGTGGAATTCCCTTCCACAGGCGGTGGTATCAGCGGGGAGCAACGATAGTTTCAAAAAACTATTAGATAAGCACCTGAACATCCACAACATACAGGGATATACAATGTAATACTGACATATAATCACACACATAGGTTGGACTTGATGGACTTGTGTCTTTTTTCAACCTCACCTACTATGTAACTATGTATGGCCAGGTGAGTGCGCCTCACTTACCTGGGGAAGAGATGGCACCAGGATGTACTATGGGAAGAAGGCAAGCTGGCAGAGGCAGTCTGATGCTTTGTCTAGTGGAGCCCATGACTTGATGGATCAGGGCTGTTTTGGCGGTAAAAAGGTACCTACCAACTCAATATTAGGTGAGTGGTCTTAATGTTATGTTGAGTGGTCATAATCTTCTGAAGTAATGATCCTGTGCTGCCTGCTCTTACCCTAAGCTGTCTCTGAACTGTTTGTGGGTCTACCTCTTCAGTCCAATACACTCCATTCTATCCCAGTTGTCACTGTGTTAATGATAAGTGTAGAGACTATCATACACATGAGGACATGACATGAGGACATGAGGACAATTGTCAATTCAGTAGGTGATAATGTAAGTTTTAATTGAGGTCCATCTAAACCCAACATGTAAAGAGTATGCGAAAATCAGAGATTCATCAGTCGTCTATAGTGCAATGTCGTGACCAACTGACTAGGGGTCATGGAACCTTTTGAGAAGTTGCTGGCTGTTTCTCCATATCCCGTTTGACTGTCTGTGACCCCCCTCCTCTGATAAACCTTTGTACATTTATGGTTGCTGTAAGCTGGGCACTCAGTTAGAGATTTGTTATTCATCCATGATGATGTAATCTATTGGATGATTTGCTGGAGGCCATGCATCTTTTGGACACTTACTGGCTCCTTGTTAACATCTTGTTTGACTGTTTGTGCCTCCCCAGCTCTTTATCTCCTGTCTCAGTTCCTATGCTTCTCTGCTGGCTTGCTGTTCCTTAGTGTTAGTATATGTGTGATATCTAAACTTTTGAATATCAGCTGTTGGTCAGTTATAGCTTTAAAAGGTCCCCAGATTTCTGACTCTGGTTATACAATCAAAAAGAAGACAGAGGAAATGTTTTTTTTTTTTTTTAACTTTTCATAAACAATTTTCAGTTTATTGCATAGTCCCCTTATTGTTGGTTGTGCACCTGAGTATAAAGGCACTATTTTGTGCCATTCTATTATGGTTTCCTGACTCTGGCCTGCTGTAGACTACAGTTTGGCTCTAAGGTACACTTCTCCAGTGTTTGTTTCATTGTCCTGCGTGGGAACCTAATCTATCTTTGTTCATGAAATCATCTTGCCTTAATCTTTTCCCTCACAATGACCAGTTTCCACTTCCATAACGTTGTATCCACTTGCATGTTTTGGCTCTGATGCTTGTCTTGTAGGATTACTTGGTTACAATACATTGGCTTGACCTTGATTCTCTTGTCTTCTCCTTTGTACCTCTTCCTCCCAGAAGCCTTGGCCCTCTGCTTACTCTCAGCTATATTTTTTCTAACATCCTTGAACAGTTATCCAATCTGATACTGACTTTAGACTGTTCAGACTGTCCATGTTTAGCCCCTCTGAACATTCACTCTGATTGGATGATCCAGTACATAAGGATATGTGGCACATGATTAGCCCATTTATGAATGCATTGGAACTCTTCACCTGGCAGATTTACGTATACAAGCACATAAAACTGCCACGTAAAGAGTTCTGTAAAAATGATTCCTCATTCTGCACAAGTGGCTTACCCTTACAGATGCACCCGCTTTAAAAGAATAGCCCACCTTTCCATATTTATGGTGTAATATGAAATACTGTAACACAAACCAGCCCCCTCCCTCACACTATGGGGGCATTTACCTGAATGTCGGGGTTCTTCTACCTGGAAAACCAGGTATTAATTTGAATTTAGCACAGCTGTGTATAACTCTGTCCACATAGCTGCATCATTCATTCACAGAGTCATTCACATAACCTATGAATGAAAAGACTACAATTGTAATTTTCCAGGGTTCTCCCTTAACCACAGCAAAGCACCGGAAGAGTGCCGAAAACTGCGTGGGGGGGGGGGGGATATAGAGGTGGGAGATGGCACTTTGGATTGTATATTTAGCCCACTGAGTGCTAGAAAATGTAAGATCTGTGACAGCAGCTTCCTTGTGCTGCTCTGCTTGAGGAGACCATCATTGTATTATATACTACTGCACCCTATACTGTACCCTCCTGCCCACTGTATTGCGCCCTCCTGATCGTTGTACTGTACCCTCCAGACCCCCCTGTACTGCACCCTACTGCTCCCCCTGTACTGTGCCTATCTGCCCCCCTGTACTGTGCCCTCCTGACCCCCCCATACTGTACCCTCCTGCTCCCCCTGTACTGTGCCCTTCTGCCCCCCCAATACGGTGCCTTCCCGGTCATCTCCTGTACTGTGCCCTCCTGACCGCTGTACTGTGCCCTCCTGACCCCCCTGTACTGTGCCCTTCTGCACCCCTGTACTATGCCCTCCTTGTTATGCACCTCTGACCCCATACTCTGCCCTTCTGACGCCCTGTGCTCTGTGCTACTGATTTTTTATTTTGTTTAAAAAAAATTATGTTGAGTAGTCGTTGATTATTGGCATTTTTTTATTGTTTAAATTTGATTTTATTGAAAGTATAAAACATACTGTATATGATTAATTCTATTAACTACTTATACTTCATTTCTTGAGAGTAGGTGCGTAATTAGGACAGGCTGGTAGGGCCCCCTTTGCATTACTTTGCCCAGGGGCCCATGATGCTACTGAAATGTCCCTGGTGAATGGGGCCTTAGATTTTCTGTACGCTAAGTAGTTGATGTGGGTTACTGCACATGACCATTACATTTACACTATCTTACTAAATAAACCTGTTGCTAGCGTCTTAGCACATGCTTTATTACTGACAATGTAGTAGATTTTTAACCAGCTAAATTAGTGTTGCATGCTGTTCATACTGCAGCATTAATCAAACCTGCATATTGGAACTCCACAGGTCATACTTAATATTCTGCAAAAGTTCTATTTCCCAGATTTGTAGCAGCTTGCATTAGCTTTCCTCTGCCATGGCAACCTGTATTTCATGCATATAGTACATATAGTAACAGTCATCCAATAATATGCCAAACTTGCGACAATGAGAAAATGTCATATAAACACAATGTAGTAATGTTTGCTAGTACACGTAGTGTTCATGATCTCAAGGTATTTAAGAATGCTTTGTTCTAGTATGATGGGAATATTTCAATCACTGTTTTTATAATCTGTGGGTGTCACTTTACTGCAGGTTTCCGCTGTGAAAATGTAAAACCAGTGGACTATACATTTTGAAAACTCCAGCCTAAAGCCTAATGCCTTGTACACAAGATTGAACTTTCCGCCAATAAAACCGTGGAATTTTGTCCGAAGGGCGTTGGCTCAAACATGTCTTGCATACACACGGTCACACAAATATTGGCCAACAATTCCGAACGTAGTGACGCACTAGATGTACTACGTGGTTTTTCAGCTCTTTAGCGCCACCCTTTGGGCTCCTTCTGCTAATTTCGTGTTAGTAGAAGTTTGGTGAGTGTTGATTTGCTCTTTTCTTTTCGCATTTTTCATTTAGTGCTTTTCAGTTTGCGCTTTTCAGTTCGTGCTTTTCAGTTTGTTTCTGAACGGCCGTTCATCAACCAGACATGTTGCGGAATCGGAGGAGATAACGTATTATTTATTATTGGCCTTGGAGTTATTGCTATATTATTTTTTTGGTTTAATAATGATTTGATTTGGTAAATTCTCTATATTTTTGGATGCATAGAATGCACTTTTTGGTTAAGTTCTATTGGCAGATAGCATGTCTAATTTTATTTATTTTTTATTTTTTTAATGCACAATAAAAAAAATTGTGAAGAATAATACCTGGCTGTGTGTTTTACTTCAAATGACAGTTTGGGGGTAGGCAATTACATTTTAAAAAATACAATGTAAAATTGACAAGGGACACCAACATAGTTGTATCTTTGTTCTTAAAAACTCAGGGGTAATGGTGTTGTGGTAACGTGCACAAATTAAGAAAAAAACATAATAATATTATTTTTGATATCACTAGAAAAAAAGCCTTTTAAAATGTATTTGCAATAACTCCATCAGTATCACCAGCAGAGCAGCTTCATTATTATTCCATTAAAGAAGAAGAGAATTGTGCACTGCATCTGGAGATTTCATAATTTGCCACGTCACGAATGTTAATTCTCCATTACGAACGCTAATTTACAAGACCGACCGATTCTGCTTCTGAGCATGCGTGTTTGTACTTTGGACTTTTGTCCAACGGACTTGTGTACACACGATCGGAAAGTCCGACAACAGACATTTGTTGGCGGAAAATTTGAAAACATGCTAGCCAACATTTGTTGGCGGAAAGTCCGACGACAATTGTCCAATGGAGCGTACACACGGTCGGATTTTCCGCCAACAGCCTGACAACCAACATTATCCATCAGAAAGTTCGATCGTGTGTACGAGGCTTTAGTCTTTCTTTCATTTCCTGTTTAACTTATGAGGGAGAGATAAGTATATGCTGCTACAAAGGGAGGACTTACGTGACCCCTTTATTTTGCTATTTACTCACCATGCTCAGATGCAGGCACAGGCCCATTTAACTTCTTTCTGACAACTCCCTGGGATTTTAGATGCTCCAAGATACATTTATTTGCTACCCTCCCTGAGCAGATCAAAGAACCCACACCTGATAAGGAAGAAGTAGCCAACAAGTGATCTACAGCCAGGGGAAAGGTCCTCCACTGTCAGAACCAATGTGCAAGCAACCAGGTAGGACAGAGGTGTAACTTGAAGCTTGTGGCCTCGATGCAAAAGTTGACCTGGGGCCCCCCACTACCACCTCCTGCTTCCACTGTGGGCTAAGATATTCCTGATTGGTTTGTATGTATAAGAGGAAACTCAGAGGGTTCGGCCTGGAAGGGGCCCTCTGACTTTCAAATTCACATATAAGCCCGCTGCTTTCACCTGGCAGTTCTGGCAGGGCTGAGCAGGGCGGGGCTGTACTGGGCTGGGTGAGGGGTTTGAGCAGAGAGTGCGCTGCTGGGGTAAAGGGCTTGCCCTGTCAACCTGTGTAGGTGAAACCAGAAACTCAGAGGGCCTGGGACAGGCCCTTAATAATTAATTATTATTAATTTGTTATGTTCCATTCATTTAAATATGTCATTCGTTATTACTGATAATTCGTAACTTTGGATAAATTCGTATTCATTACATTCACTAACAGCCAAATTTAAAAGGGAATTCCAATGCCTATAATTTAATAGTCAGTAATAGTTAAGTTATTATTAGTTAATTATTTCAGATTTTCGAGTTTTCAGGCTTTTGAATTTTATAATTTTTTGTTCTTGTTTTAGAATTTTTGTTCTTTAGAATTTTTGGATTTTGATTCATATTTTTGGATTTCTGAATTTTTGGATTCGCATTCATATTTTTGGATTTCCAAATTTTTGGATTTTCACATTTGGAATTTCCGATTTCTGAAAATTTTGAATTTTCGCATTTTCAAATTTCTGAATTTTCGAATTTCCGAGTTTTTGAATCTCCGAGTTCATGAAATTTAGAATTTTCAAATTTTCGGAAATGAACAAATTAACAAAATTTGTCTAAATTTGTTAAAAACTAATTTGGAACTAAATGAATTGCACATGTCTAGTACCCTGGACTTCGGAGGCATAGCTGCAAGTAGTTGTTTGTGCATGACTAAATTTAGTTCTTGGCCCTACTGCAGTCCATAGAAAAATAATCTTTTTTTTTTTTTTTAGGGTTTCCTAAGCTGGGTGATTGATTGCTCCTGCTGGCTTCTGCAAAAAGCTCCCAGAAAATAGAGCAGGGAGGGTCAATCACTCAGTTATGAATATTTATCATACCTCAGCCAATCCCTGGAAGAGAGTGTGCAGAAGGTGGCTGGAGAGGTGATATATATGTTGGAAGACCTGTGTTCTCCATCCTCAGCTCGCAGTATTCCTCTTCTCCTGGGGCGAGGCCCCTGCGAGGCAGCTAGTGTGAGAGACGAGAGTTTCAGTTTGGACCTCATCTGGCATTGGGCTGCGGACCTGGAGAAGATTGCTAAAGTAATCTGGTGGAGGGAATAGCTTGGGAATCCAGGTGAAGGGAAGGATTGTTTTTTCTTCCTCACTGAAGAGTGTCGTGTGGAAGCTGGGTGGCAGGCAGCTCCTGAAACGTTGTAGGACCTGCGTTTGCGACTTTCACGTGAGCCTATTTCTTCAGGATCTGAGCTCCTGTTGATTTCTCATATCGTCTTTGAGTATCCCGAACCCCTAAATCCCCTCCTGTTCAAGTTTTCTACAATAAAATCCTCAAAAGACATCCCCTTAGATTGAGCCTGTATTGTGGGTGTGCATGGAGCTGTGTCTGTGGCAGGCAGCCTCTGTACTAGTAAGGGAGCCCTATTCTCACCACTCCACCATCTCTCCACTTTGAGGATGAGCGCTGCATAATTTTTATTTTATTAACATCTTACTATTCTTTCTTATTATTAGTGCACTGTGACCTATAAATATTATTTTTGTTAGGGTTCCTTGAGACCTGAAAATTAGGCTGGATTTACATCTTTGCATTTCTTCTTGATGCGATCTGTGCATCTCGGGAACGTGAGCCAAATCACTTGTTATTGTTTTTTTTTTTGTAGGTGCGCTGCCATTCATTCTTAGCCACCTCCTGTCTGTGCTATAGCCGAAAGACAGCTACAGCGCGGACCTAATTTGCCGGGAGGGGGTCCATAGACGTCCTCCTGTGCTTGAGTGGCCTGTGCGCCCCCTGCAGGGCACGCGGGGCACGCTCTGTGATCAGCGAGTCTATGTGACCCTTTACCACGTGATCAGCTGTCAGTCAATGACAGCTGATCATGTGATGTAAACAGAGCCGGTAATAGGCTATTTTTTCTTTTCACGCTGGTAGCATGAGGAGAAAAATAAAAGCCGATCACTGGCGGCTGTGAGAGGGACATCAGTCCCGATCATGAAGAGCCTCTGCAGAGGCTTCTGTGCCCACCTGTACCACCTACCAGTGCCTATCAGCGCCACCTATCAGTGCCCCCAGTACCACCCATCAGTGCCCACAGTGTCACCTATCAGTGCCCACAGTGCCACCTATAAATCTCACCAATCAGTGCCTCATCACCAGTGCTGCCTCTCAATACCACCTACCCTGTTTCCCCGAAAATAAGACCTAGAGTGATTGTCAGTGATGGCTGCAATATAAGCCCTACCCCCCCAAATAAGCCCTAGTTAAAGTCCTTGTAGGTCCTATTTTCAGGGTAGGGCTTATTTTTGGGGAAACAGGGTAGGGCTTATTTGGGGGGTAGGGCTTATATTGCAGCCATCACCGACGATCACGCTAGGTCTTATTTTCGGGGAAACAGGGTACCAGTGCCCATCAGTGCCACCTATCAGTGACAACTATCAGTGCCACCCATCAGTGCCAGTCATCAGTGCCACCCATCAGGGCCCATCAGTGCTGTCTTATCAGTGCCCATCAGTGTCACCTTATCTGTGCCTATCAGTGCAGCCCATCTGTGCAGCCCATCAGTGCAGCCTCATCAGCGAATATCAATGAAGGAGTAAAATTACCAGTTTGCAACATTTTATAACAAACTATGAAACATGTTTTTTTTTTTTTTTTAATGTCTTTTTTTGTTTGTTTAGCAAAAAAT
Source organism: Aquarana catesbeiana (assembly GCF_042186555.1). Lineage (NCBI taxonomy): Eukaryota > Metazoa > Chordata > Amphibia > Anura > Ranidae > Aquarana > Aquarana catesbeiana. The sequence goes on from NC_133329.1 coordinate 337,787,177, forward strand.
AAAAACCCAAGTGGTGATTAAATACCACCAAAAGAATGCCCCATTTGTGTGAAAAAAAATTAATTTGAGTACAGTGTAGCATGACCGCGCAATTGTCATTCAAAGTGTGACAGCGCTAAAAGCTAAAAATTGGTCTGGGCAGGAAGGGGGTTTAAGTGCCCAGTAAGCAAGAGGTTAATAGCACCTCAACCCATGTGCATTTTAGCGCACCACAACAAAAGGTACAAGTAGCTCTTTAGTGTGATTTTTGTGCATTGGGAAGACCATTCAAATGCTGCTGCCCAACACAAGTAAAATGCACAAAAAACATACGTCTATGCACAAAAGTTCTTGCATTGGATAGATGTAAACCTGGACTAAGGCTAGGTTCACACTTGTGCATCTGCATTTTCATGCTTTTATGCATTTTTCATGTGCGCCTATTGAAGTCTATAGGGACAAAAAAGTGCATTGTTGCACCAAAAAAAGCACAAGTACTTTTCTTTCAAGATGCATGGAAGAGAAATGCATAGGTGGGAACAGGTGTGAAAATAATGGTACACCTTTTGTCATACATGATCATGCATCAGCCAATGTGCGTAAAGTTTCACAGGTGTGAATGGGGACTAAAGCAATGGAAATGCACCTCAACACATGAGTTAGGCCCCATGCATACTATTGCATTGTGGTAAAGTGCATAATCATGTGCATGTTACTACAATGCAAGACACTGCATGCTACTTGCAATGGTACATTGTGGTGCTATTCATTCTGAATATCATCCTAATGCACCTCGCCTAATGCACAACATACAGCAATGCTCTAATGCGTGTTGCAGTGCGGTGTGCTGTCAAAAGAGGAGCAGGTCCAAGTTCTGAGCTGCTGAGATCCATGCTGGCCTATTCATTTTGAATGAGCTGCTTAACACTGCACATAAAAGTGTGACAAAACAGGCATGCTTTAGTGCATCCCATCTTAGGAATAATGCCGCGTACACACGATCGCACATTCCGACAACAAAATCCATGTTTTTTTTTCAGACGGATGTCGGCTCAAACTTGTCTTGCATACACACGGTCACACAAATCTTGTCGGAAATTCCGAACGTCAAGAACGCGGTGACGTACAAGACGTACGACGAGCCCAGAAAAATTAAGTTCAATAGCCAGTGTGGCTCTTCTGCTTGATTCCGAACATGCGTGGAACTTTGTGCATCGGAATTGTGTACACACGATCGGAATTTACGATTTTGTTGTCAGAAAATTTGAGATCCAGATCTCAAATTTTGTTTGTCGTAAATTCCGATGGAGCCTACACACAGTTGGAACGAGCTCCTATCGAACATTTCCCGTCGGAAAATCCAATCGTGTGTACGTGGCATTAGGCTCCATTTACACTTAGTGGTGCTCAGGGGGTGTTGTTGGATCTGCAAAAGATCTGGGGCTAGAGCCCACAGCAGCGGTCACCAACTTGAGGGGAGCACGCCGGTGGTAAGCAATTTTTCACAGGCAAAGGAAGGCTGGTGTTGGCGTTTCAATCATCATGGCACCATGGTTGATATGGTGTCAGGTGTCATTGTTTCCATTGTTACATTGTAATATACAATCAAGTGGTTCAACTCACCATAATGCAGAATCAGTGGGAGCCCTGGGCGTGTCACTTGCCACCGTCACCTGTCACCAGATGCAGCTTTTTAACTTGCCACCGTCACCTGCCACTAGATGTGGATTGTCAATTGCCACGTCACCTGCCACCATTTGCAGATTGTCACTTGCCACGTCACTTGCCACCATTTGCAGATTGTCACTTGCCACGTCACCTGCCACCATTTGCAGATTATCACTTGCTAACATTGGCAGATTGTCACTTGCCACCATTTGCAGATTGTCACTTGCCACGTCACTTGCCACCATTTGCAGATTGTCACATGCCACGTCACTTGCCACCATTTGCAGATTGTCACTTGCCACGTCACTTGCCACCATTTGCAGATTGTCACCTGCCACGTCACCTGCCACCATTTGCAGTTTGTCACTTACCACCATTTGCAGATTGTCACTTGCCACGTCACCTCCCACCATTTGCAGATTGTCACTTGCCACATCACCTGCCACCATTTACAGATTGTCACTTGCCACGTCACCTGCCACCATTTGCAGATTGTCACTTGCCATATCACCTGCCACCATTTGTAGATTGTCACTTGCCATGTCACTTGCTACCATTTGCAGATTGTCACTTGCCACCATTTGCAGCTTGTCACTTGCCACATCACTTGCCACCATTTGCAGATTGTCACTTGCCATGTCACTTGCCACCATTTGCAGATTGTCACTTGCCATGTCACTTGCCACCATTTGCAGATTGTCACCTGCCATAATTTGCAGCTTGTCACTTGCCAAATCACTTGCCACCATTTGCAGATTGTCACTTGCCACGTCACTTTCCACCATTTGCAGATTATCATTTGCCACGTCACTTGCCACCATTTGCAGATTGTCACGTCACTTGCCATCATTTGCAGATTGTCACTTGCCATGCCAGCCAGTGCCACCAGATGTGCATTGTCGCTGCATTGGTGGCAGGCTGGAAGCACTGGTCCATTTAGTGAGGGCAGGAGAGTGGAGATGCGGGGTGGGCAGTTAGAGATGATGTTATCTCTCTGCTCCCCACCGCACCGCCGACATTTAAAAGACCCTCGCTGTGAGGGCGGAAGATCGCTGATGTGTAGCGGGCAGTGAGAGATGATGTCATCTCTCTGCTCCCCGCCGCACATTGCTCCCACGTTGAAGTAGCCCGGCTGTGAGGGCGGAAGAGTGGTGATGGGCGGGCGGAGAGAGATGATGTCATCTCTGCTCGTCCGTCCGCTCGTCTCTCCTCCACCTCCAATGCTGCCCGCCACATTTGCGACCCGCTGAGACTCGGGGCTATGGGCACCCCATTCGGGGCTCCAGCCTCGATAGCCACACCCTGGCGACGCCTACGGTGGTGCTATTTTGGAGTGGAATTTTTTGCAACTTGATGCAACTTGGATGCGACTTTGGATTTGACCAATGATAATGAATGAATGAATGAATGAATAATTTGTAAAGCGCTACAAATTGCGAACTGAATCGCCTCAAGGCGCTAGATGTATTCTCTGTGGCCAGCTTCTAGAAAAGGAAGGTCTTTAGTTTTTTCCTGAAGGCCTGGTGGTTTTCTTCCATGCGGAGGTTGGTTGGGAGAGCATTCCATAGTCGAGGTCCTTGGACTGCAAATCTACGTTCTCCCTTTGCTTTGTAGCGGTATTTGGGAATGAGGAGGAGGTTTTGGTTAGCTGATCGAAGACTGCGATTCGGTGTGTAGTGTTTTATTTTTTCCCGGAGATATTGCGGAGCGTTTCCTTGTATGCATTTATGGGTGAGGCAGAGGGTCTTGAATGTGATCCGATTCTTCACCGTTAGCCAATGTAGGCTTTTTAGGGATGGGGAGATGGATTCCCAGGGCTTTTTCCCTGTTAACAGCCTTGCCGCCGTGTTCTGCATGAGTTGCAAGCGCGCAAGCTGGTATTGGGGTAGACCTACGTAGAGGGAATTTGCGTAGTCGAGTCGGGAATTGATGATCGTTCCCACAACTGCCGCTTTGTCCTCTTCTGGGATGAAGGGGATGAGTCTGCGAAGCAGGCGGAGGAGGTGGTGAGATCCGCTCACCACCGATCCTATTTGTGCATCCATTGTCATTCCTGAGTCAAAGATGACTCCGAGACTCTTGACTTTGGTGCTGGGGGAGATGGTCTGTCCAAGGATGGAGGGTGGTGTCCATAATGGACAACCGCTGCACAAGTGTTGCATGTATGACATTTAGGTGTGACTTTTAAGGGTTTACACAGCAGTCTATGGCACTCAAGTCACATGAAAGTTGGACCAAAGTAGTGCAGGAACCTTTTCAAAGTTGTTGCGACTTTAAGTGACACATATTTAAACGGTTGTCATTGAAAAACTTGAGGTGTGACTTGTCATGCAACTTTAGTGTCCGAAGTCACATGACAAGTCGCACAATTGTGAATGGAGCCTTAGGTGTGAACCTAGCGTTAGAGCTCATTCACACGGATGCACAGACTCTGTACCTTTGTGCAGATGTCCATGTTTATGCGCCTAAGGAATGACAGGTGTTCCGTGAGGCCAACCTGTCAAAATCAATGACACGATGAGAGAGGCAGTGACTTTACAGATCGCCCTGCACATGCTAGTGTTTACATTCGTACAAGGATGCACGCACAGCTCTGGGCGCATATGGACTACATCCAGAGCTGTGCGTACACCTCTGTGTCCCATTGGGAAGATTTACCTTCACTTCCTGTCCCATAGCCACAACAGGAAGTGAGAGGAAATCCCAGTAAATTAAGGGATTCCTTGGGGACCCCCAGGTCACCAGAACCAGTGTCCCCATTGGAAGATTTCCCCACTATTATTTTTCAGGTGACAACCCAAAATTTGGGATTTTCTTTTACTTTTGCTTTTAATGATAATGGTAAACAGGACAAATAGAAAGGGTGACACTCCCCAACGGGGGCACAGACTGCAATAAAAACCTGACAGCTGTTCTAATCCCTCCCCACTTTATCCAAAACAAAAAAAAAAAGATTTGCCTTTAATTACACTTTAATTCCTAATGACACCCCATATCGGTACCCGCGTACATTTTTGTGTGCGCTAAATCAAATGGTGCCACAGCATCATACAGTTCCGTGTGCTGCATCCTTTAACCACTTGCGCAACTGTATAAAAATGATATACAGCGGCAAGGCGGTTCTGCTGTGCCAGATCACGTACTAGCCTAGGTACGTCATCTGGCACTTCTGGGTAGGGGGCACGCGCCCAGCCATGCTGTGATTAAACACATGTCAATCAGCAGGTGCTGGCCAAAAGATGACCTCCAGCAACAGCAGACAGAGCCCTGCCTATGTAAGCAAGGCAGAGCTCTGTCCTGTCAGCGGGGAAGTAATGGATTTTTTTTACCCCCAAATCAGGGAATAAAATCCATCAGTTCCCTTAGTAAAAGCACCTCACACAGTACACCAAACACTGGTTAGGCACACATTTGACTGCCCCTGATGTTTAACCCCTTCCCAGCCAGTGTCATTAGTACAGTGACAGTGCATATTTTTAGCACTGATCACTGTATTAGTGTCACTGGTTCCCAAAAAGTGTCAAAAGTGTCAGTTATTATCAGATTGTCCGCCACAATATCACAGTCCTGCTATAGGTTGCTGATTGTCACCATTACTAGTAAGAAGATAAAAATAAATAAATAAAAATTCCAGTATATATCCCATAGTTTGTAAACGCTATAATGTTTGCATAAACCAATTGTAGCACCCTCTAGTTAGGTAGGTGCTAGAGTGAGGATTTTTCTGGAGAGTAGGACAATTTAGGCAGGCCTAGCTGGTTGCTAGGCCTGTTTGTTTTCATTCTGGGCTGGGAGTGGCTCAGGGCAGCATCACTGTCTCCTCCCTCTTCTTTCTAGAAAGAGAGGAGGAGAGGTGGAGTTGCCTGGGGTATTCTAAGGAACCCTGACCAATCTCCAAGTTGAATTGGCAGGGGGCAGGCCTCCTTAAATACCTAGGGTCAGCCCAGCTGGGGCTGAGTTGTCGGGTGGAAATGCTGGATTAAGAGAGTGTGGAGGCTGTCGGGGCCCATGGGGAGCTCCGCAGTTTTGGGTAGAGGGGTGACATTGGGCCTGGGCTTGGGCTCGGGTGCACCAGGAGGAGAGAAGAGATCCTGGGAGAGAGGCACATAAGAGAGTAAGGAGAGGACAGCGGGAGAAAACACTGATAAGGAGACTCCAGGGAGGACAACTGGTCGCAGCCAGGAGGGAGGTGAGTGAAGCACAGTCGGGAGGACTGGGGGACTGGGGAGGCGTGCCTGAGAGAACTGGGAGTTTGCAGTTTGATATGGGTGCAGAACCAGTGGAGTGGACTGTGGATAGGCAGAGGAGAGAGGTCATTGCAGCCTGTCTGGCTGGCAGGGCCTGAAGAGATCTGGGATCAGTAGCTGGGAAGAGAACAGTTAGCACCAAGAACTTTCTACACTGTAGGGTCCTTTTACAGAGGCCTTGCTGAGTTGGTGTCAGGCCTAACCGTGTGGTGCTAGCTAGTCTGGAGGAAGAGTAACAGTCTGCAGCAAGTGAAGTGCTGGAGGAGTAACAGTCTGCAGCAAGTAAATGCCGGAGGAAGAGTAACAGTCTGCAGCAAGAAAATGCTGGAGGAAGAGTAACAGCCTGCAGCAAGAAAATGCTGGAGGAAGAGTAACAGTCTGCAGCAAGAAAATGCTGGAGGAAGAGTAACAGCCTGCAGCAAGAAAATGCTGGAGGAAGAGTAACAGTCTGCAGCAAGAAAATGCTGGAGGAAGAGTAACAGCCTGCAGCAAGAAAATGCTGGAGGAAGAGTAACAGTCTGCAGCAAGAAAATGCTGGAGGAAGAGTAACAGTCTGCAGCAAGAAAATGCTGGAGGAAGAGTAACAGTCTGCAGCAAGAAAATGCTGGAGGAAGAGTAACAGTCTGCAGCAAGAAAATGCTGGAGAAAGAGTAACAGTCTGCAGCAAGAAAATGCTGGAGGAAGAGTAACAGTCTGCAGCAAGAAAATGATGGAGGAAGAGTAACAGTCTGCAGCAAGTAAATGCCGGAGGAAGAGTAACAGTCTGCAGCAAGAAAATGCTGGAGGAAGAGTAACAGCCTGCAGCAAGAAAATGCTGGAGGAAGAGTAACAGTCTGCAGCAAGTAAATGCCGGAGGAAGAGTAACAGTCTGCAGCAAGAAAATGCCGGAGGAAGAGTAACAGTCTGCAGCAAGAAAATGCTGGAGGAAGAGTAACAGCCTGCAGCAAGTAAATGCCGGAGGAAGAGTAACAGTCTGCAGCAAGAAAATGCCGGAGGAAGAGTAACAGTCTGCAGCAAGAAAATTCCGGAGGAAGAGTAACAGTCTGCAGCAAGAAAATGCTGGAGGAAGAGTAACAGTCTGCAGCAAGTGAAATGATGGAGGAGTAACGTTATGCAGCAAGTGAAGTGCTGGAGGAATAAAGGGAAAAGAGGTCTTAAGCAAGTGTTTGTGCTGGAGAGAAGACTGGAGTGTAAATACTGGAGTGTATATAGACGTCCCAAGCAAGTTGTGCTGAATCATTCTGGGCATCCCATAACTATCCTTTACCCACCCAAGTTAATCCCCTCAATAAAACAAAAAAAGAAAGCTTATGGACTGTTCTGTGCTTCTGAGTGACTAAGTGATGTCTGGCTGGGCAAGGTGTCAGGTGAACCACAGTAATCAGCAACTCCTACAGGGGCATGACTACACAATCGATATACACTTATTGGGATTTTTTTTATCAAAAACATCATGTAGCAGAATACATATTGGCCTAAATTTATCAAAAAATTAGGACGTGTTTTAAAGCAGAAATGTTGTTGGTCTTTGTTTGTTTATAGGTCGAAAAATAATAAAATAGAAGACACACAGAGGTGATTGAATACCACCAGAAGAAAGCTATATTAGTGGGAAAAAAATGATATACATTTTATTTGGGTACAGTGTCGCACGTCCGCGCAGTTGTCAGTTAAAGTAACGCAGTGCCGTATCACAAAAAATGGCCTGGTCATGAAGGGTGGTAAGTCTTTCAGAGGTCAAGTGATTAAAAGCGGAAAATTGAATATCAAATATTTACAGCAATTTTCCTTTCCTGACGAGCTCCATGTCAGCCTACCACTGGGTATGCTTCGCCCATACCCTCACCTGCAGGACCCAACTCATACATTTGACTCCTTCCCTCAGGCTGGCATTCCATAACTCGATTTCCGCACCTGGGTCTGTGCTAAAATGGAGCTTGTCAGGAAAGAAAAATTGCAGCAAGTATTTGATATTCAATTTTCCATTTTTCTGACAGCTCCATGTCAGCCTACCACTGGGAACTAACTAGCTAACCAGGGTGGGATAATGCGGAAACAAAATAGGGTTAATTATGGCCTCCGGCTAACGAGATAACCGTTTTGCAAAGATTAAAGCTGGATACACACTATACAATTTTCTGTAGATTTTTTCCTTCAGATTTACCAAAACTATATAATATGAGGTCAAACCTTAAGAGTCTAAATTTCTATGCAATCAGGCAGGCCTTTGCACTACATGGTTTTGGTAAATCTAAAGGAAATCAGACAACAAAGTTGTATAGTGTGTATGGGGTCTAACAGGTGTCAAAAATGACAGATCTATGTGATAATGAGAAATAAAGGTTTGTATGGATGACCAAGTTGCTGCTTTGCATATTGACTTCATCGAGTCTCTACAGGCGGCTGCCCAGGAGGTTAAGATGCTCCTTGTGGAGCGCATCATTATTCCTTCTGAAAGGGCCAATCCCCTATCCGTATATGAGAGGGAGATCACTTTCACAATCCAAGAAGCAATCACTCTGCTTGGATCTCTGGCCCCCTTGCATGAACCTCTGGGAACCTCAAACGGGCAATCTGATGACCTGAAAGTCGGGGTAGTATGGATATACGTCTTCAGTCTCTCCGCAACATCCAAAAGAATAACTTTTTGCTCATCTTCCAGATGGAAAGTAGGCAACACAATTTCTTGACTTAAATGGAATCTTGAGGCCACTTTTGGAATAGAATCCAGCATCGAGAGCAGAATAACTCTGTCCGCCAAGGACTTATAGGGTTCTTTATACCCTAGAGCTGCCAACTCAGAAACCCTCCTAGCTGAGGCTACTGCCACCAGGAAACCTGGTAATTCTCATAACTCTCATGTAATTTAATCTCAGTATAAATACAGTTGATCTGTGAGTGCCTCAGAGGTTTGTTAGAGAACTTAGTGAACAAACAGCATCATGAAGGCTAAGAAACACACCAGGCAGGTCAGGGCTAAAGTTGTGAAGAGGTTTAAAGCAGGGTTAGGTTATAAAAAAAATATCCCAAGCTTTGAACATCTCACACAGCACTGTTCAATCCATCATCTGAATATGGAAAGAGTATGGCACAACTGCAAACCTACCAAGACATGACCATCCATCTAAACTGAATGGCCGGGCAAGGAGAGCATTAACCAGAGAAGCAGCCAAGAGGCCCATGGTAACTCTGGAGAAGATGCAGAGATCCACAGCTCAGGTGAGGGAATCTGTCCACAGGACAATTATTAGTTGTGCACTCCACAAATCTGGCCTTTATGGAAGAGTGTCAAGAAGAAAGCCATTGTTGAAATAAAGTCATAAGAAGTCCTGATTGCAGTTTGCGGGAAGCCATGTGGGGGACACAGCAAACATGTGGAAGAAGGTGATCTGGTCAGATGAAACCAAAATTTAACTTTTTGGCCTAGAAGCAAAACGCTATGAGTGGCGGAAAACTAACACCACACATCACCCTGAACACACCATCCCCACCGTGAAACATGATGGTGGCAGCATCACGTTGTGGGGATACTTTTCTTCAGCAGGGACAGGGAAGCTGATCAGAGTTGATGGGAAGATGGATGGAGCCAAATACAGGGCAATCTTAGAAGAAAACCTGTTAGAGTCTGTAGAAGACTTGAGACTGGGGTGGAGGTTCACCTTCCAGCACAACAACAACCCTAAACATACAGCCAGAGCTACAATGGAATGTTTTAGATCAAAGTATATTCATGTGTTAGAATGGCCCAGTCAAAGGCCAGACCTAAATCCAATTGAGAATCTGTGACAAGACTTGAAAATTGCTGTTCACAGACGCTCTCCATCCAATCTGACAGAGCTTGAGCTATTTTGCACAGAAGAATGGGCAAAAATGTAACTCTCTAGATGTGCAAAGCTGGTAGAGACATCCCCAAAAAGTCTTGCAGCTGTAATTGCAGTGAAAGGTGATTCTACAAAGTATTGACTCAGGGGGGCTGAATACAAATGCACACCACACTTTTCACATATTTATTTGTAAGACATATGGAAAACCAATTATCATTTTCCTTCCACTTCATAATTATGTGCCTCTTTGTGTCGATCACATAAAATCCCAATAGAATACATTTATGCTTTTGGTTGTAACATGACAAAATGTGGAAAATTTCAAGGGGTAGGACTACTTTTTCAAGGCACTGTATATGTATAATGATCAGTGATGGCTGGTGGTCAAAATTTGGGGGGGGGAGGCGCAAAACAGACCTGGTCCCCTCAATCAATCAGGAAGGGGTGTGCAGGGATAGATAGATAGATAGATAGATAGATAGATAGATAGATAGATAGATAGATAGATAGATAGATAGATAGATAGATAGATAGATAGATAGATAGATAGATAGATAGATAGATAGTTAGATGGCTAGGTTGGTGGATGGATGGATGGATGGATGGATGGATGGATGGATGGATGGATGGATGTGATGGATGGATGTGATGGATGGACAGATGGATATGTGGATGGATGGATGTGTGGATGGATGGATGTGTGGATGGATGGATGGATGGATGGATGGATGGATGGATGTGATGGATGGATGGATGGATGGACGAACAGATGGATGTGTGGATGGATGGATGGATGGATGGATGGATGGATGGATGGATGGATGTGTGGATGGGTGGATGGATGGATGTGTGGATGGATGGATGGATGGATGGATGGATGGATGTGATGGATGTGTGGATGGATGTGTGGATGGATGTGTGGATGGATGGATGGATGGATGTGTGGATGGGTGGATGGATGTGATGGATGGATGGATGGATGTGTGGATGGATGGATGGATGGATGGATGGATGGATGTGTGGATGGGTGGATGGATGTGATGGATGGATGGATGGATGTGTGGATGGATGTGATGGATGGATGGATGGGTGGATGGATGGATGGATGGATGGATGGACAGATGGATATGTGGATGGATGGATGTGTGGATGGATGGATGGATGGATGGATGGATGGATGGATGGACAGATGGATATGTGGATGGATGGATGTGTGGATGGATGTATGGATGGATGGATGGATGGATGTGTGGATGGATGGATGGATGGATGTGTGGATGGATGGATGGATGGATGTATGGATGGATGGATGGACGAACAGATGGATGTGTGGATTGATGGATGGATGGATGGATGGATGGATGGATGGATGTGTGGATGGATGGATGGATAGATGGATGTGTGGATGGATGTGTGGATGGATGGATGGATGTGTGGGTGGATGGATGGATGGATAGATGGATGTGTGGATGGATGGATGGATAGATGGATGTGTGGATGGATGGATGTGTGGGTGGATGGATGGATGTGTGGATGGATGGGTGGATGGATGGATGTGTGGATGGATGGATGGATGTGTGGGTGGATGGATGGATGGATCTATGGATGGATGGATGTGTGGATGGATGGATGTGTGGATGTGTGGATGGATGGATGTGTGGATGGATGGATGTGTGCCTCTGTGCCCCCTATGGACGGGCCGCCACTAATAATGATATGAGTGAAGGGTGAAATCTGCCATTGGTGACAACCAGGGATTTCCTCACTTTGGAGGGATTTCCTCTCACTTCCTCTTGGGGATATGGGACAGGAAGTGTCAGGAAAGTTCCCCCAATGGGACACAGATGGCAGAAAAACCTGACAGGGGTTATCTTCTCTTTTACTGAAATTAATAAAAGTTTTCCTTGAGAAATAGTATAACAAATATTGGGGAAATAGAAAAAATAGAAAAATTTCAGTAATTATTTCACAGGGTCAACATTCTATTGTATGGATAGAGAAGAAGGAGTTCTCTTGGGATTTGGACTTTCACGGCTCTCAGATAAATGTAACATCTTCTTGTAGTAGAACAAATACGGTATACTTAGATTATTATTATTATACTTATATTATTATTATTATACTTAGATTATTATTATTATACTTATATTATTATACTTATATTATTATTATTATACTTAGATTATTATTATTATACTGAGATTATTATTATTATACTTAGATTATTATTATTATACTTAGATTATTATACTTATATTATTATTATTATACTTAGATTATTATTATTATACTTATATTATTATTATTATACTTAGATTATTATTATTATACTTATATTATTATACTTATATTATTATTATTATACTTAGATTATTATACTTATATTTTAAATATTTGGATACCTTTTCTACTACATTAAGTTATTACATTTATCTGAGAGCCGTTAAAGTCCAAATCCCAAGGGGAACTCCTTCTCTATTCTACAAATAATGGGGGTGCTATGTTGGGAAGCAGTGTCCTCTCCAGTCTGGATCCCCCGGTGATATGAGGACGGTAGGTGGCCATTCTCACTTGTCTATAGCCGGGGAAGCCGCATGGGTCTCGGGTCTCGGGTCTCAAACTTGAGGCTTCCCGTGCACGCGCCCGGGCCTTCCCTAGAGAGAGTGCGGGAGCGCGCCCTGGGAAGTCCTGCGCTCGCCCCCCACTGTCCCTCTCCCTTATCTATCCAGCGCAGGCACGCCGCAACTCCGGAGCGGGAGCGCGCCTCTCCTAAGGGCCATTGATTGGCTGGGGACGGCGTGCACGCGCGCTGGGCTCGCACTTCGCAGTTATTTGGGAAGAGCGAGGAGGAAGAAGGAGACGGAGCCCCGGGAAGGAGGAGGAAAAAAAGTGATGGCGGCTCGGTGAAAGGGAGCGCAAGGACCACTCATTGGTACCGAAGACTCCCCCCGACGCGCAGGTTGGACTGTTCCCAGACGGCGGCTCTTGTACGGGACGGATCCAACGAGCGCACCTTGGCGGGGGGGAGGACGGAGGAGAGTTCAGGTAGTTGGAGAAGTTTCCCGCATGGTGTGAGGCGGACGAGGCGCCGAGTTCTTTGTGTGTGGAGGAGGGGGGGACTCCCGGCTCGGTTCTCGCTACTTCTCCGGGGTCCGGGACACATAATGGGGTGTGTGTGTGTCAGCTCACCCGGCCGGGCCACCTTGTACTACACTTTGGAGGGTGTTTATGGAGATTCCCGGGATGAGAGTCTTCCCTGGAGGACTGCACCCCCCTCACCCCTTCTTATAGGACCAGGAATGTTTTATGGGGTCACCGGAGTGGCCCCGGAGGAGAGTGGCCTGCTGGGGGCCACTGGTGTCAGATGACGGGCTCAGCCAATGGGATTTGTCACCAACAGTCCGCCTGTCATTCTGGAATGGTCCCCACAGACATCTGTCACTTCCATAGCGACCGGCGGCGGTGACATCTCGCTGTGTGGGAGTGCAGAGTAGGGATCAGCTCAGACGTATTCCCATTGGCCCAACCCATCCCAGTGATCCCGCCAGGACGCTGTACTGGGCCAATCGTAAGCAGCCAAGGTACTCCATGGGTAAGTGCTTCAGGGCGGGGAATGTCTGATTGGCTCAATACAGTGACAGCGACCTGGCGGGATCACTCAGGTAAGTGTTTTTTTTTTTTTAATGTAAGTTTTACAGAGTAGAGCCGAGCTCGTCCCAACCACAGGGCAGAGCCGAGCTCAGGTGTATTTAGAGTCCCTGCGGAGCCCTCCCGCCATGCAGCTGTCAAAGCAAGCAGCCAATCAGAGGCATGCCCCACCCTGCAGCTGCACTCATCCAAGGGGCACACAATGCTTCCGCCACCTATGATTGGCTGGGACAAGGGGCGTGGGGGCAGGTGCAGAGAAGCAAGGGGGCAAAGAATAGACTTAGGGAGGTACACCCACTCTATGTATTAACAGTGTGGGGGGGGGGGTGCTATTCTGGATCCTTGCGCTGGGTGATCCTATCCCATTGCTGGCTGTCCCCTTTTAATAGTGGCCTAGCGGGATAGCTTAGTCATTTCTGAACACAACTGAGCTCATTCCTGCTACAGTGAGACAGACGGGGCGGCCTCTTCAGCGATTCGGCCACTGCCAGTTTAATAGCAGAATCGCCCGTCTGACATCAGCTTTAAGTTGGCCATCCATGGAGGGAATGTCTGCTGGTTCCTGATGAACAGGCCACAATATCCTCACTGGGTTTCTCTGATGGCCTTTCCAGCCTGAAATCCTTCCACTGAAAAACCGAAAGAGCCAAATGGGGAAAATTGTCATCTTAAGGGTTTTTATAGCTGCTGTTAGGGGCCTCTGATGGGGTTTTTATTTTTTATTTTTTTTACTGCCTCTAAAAGCCCCTCTATGTTAGCCTATGTGTCCATGCACACACGAACTGTTGGAGGCAGTAAAAAAAAGCCATCCTGTGCTTCCAGGAGCAGTAAAAACGAGCTGAAAAAACCCGTCAAGACGCGTTTGACATTTTTTTTTTTTTTTTTTTTTAGGCGTTTTTTACATTGTAGAGAGTATTTTTAATAAACACTGACGTGGCAAAGCACGCAAAAATGCTAATGTAAAAACACAGTTAACGTGAAAAAAAAGGGCTTTTTTTTTTTTTTTTTTTTTTTTTTTTTGTGCTACTGTAGCGCTGCCGTCCTGTGTGCATGAGCCCTAAAAGTGGCTGCAGCCAATCAGGTGCTTCCCCCTACACTGCAAGGGTTAAATGAGCATTTATTCCTAAGGTACAATGAGTAAGGATTTTTATCCACCGCTCCTCTGACTTGTGGCCAATACCTCTGCATCACCCTGTATAATGCACGCCTGCTGGCCCTGTATGTATAATGCACGCCTGCTGGCCCTGTATGTATAATGCACGCCTGCTGGCCCTGTATAATGCACACCTATTGGCCCTGCATTGTATGTGATGATGTTGGAGTGCCGTGGAGAAATGGCTGCAGGGGCTGGTTGCCCAATGTGCAGTGAGCCTATAGGAGCTTGGTATTGGGAAAGCAGAAGTCCCTTTCTTAGGTAGCCTTGGCATAAAGGAGCCTTTAACCCTTTGCAGTGTAAGGGGGGGTCACCATTGTAAGAGAGAAATCTTCTTATTTAACGGGGCTCTGATATCCCTGGTGGGCAGGTCTTCCCTGGACTTTTAGTTATTAGGCTACTTGTTGGCTTTTCTAAGCCTGAACTTTATTGGTTTCTTTAAAGCTGATTGGTACTGGCAAAGAGACAAAGTGACATTTATTTTCTCCATTATGTGTAGTAGTAGTATGCCTGAAAGCATGCAGGCCTGGGGTAATGATGTGTAGAAAATGCTGTCAGTCACTCGGGCAACCAAACCGATTTGTATTGAAAAAGTGTTACTTAAATGTCACATGAAGAACAGATTGACCGGGTGTTCTGCAGCAGTAAACTTGGGCTTAGAATACACCAATTCTTTCTATGAACTTATACTGATAATTAAACTTTTTTTTTTTTTTT
Source organism: Aquarana catesbeiana (assembly GCF_042186555.1). Classification (NCBI taxonomy): domain Eukaryota; kingdom Metazoa; phylum Chordata; class Amphibia; order Anura; family Ranidae; genus Aquarana; species Aquarana catesbeiana. Next base: position 337,802,413 of record NC_133329.1, read on the forward strand.
TTTTTATAACTCTTTATTTTCTGAAAAGTGTCTAAAGCCCAGACAAGAGGAAAAAAAAATCCCAGATACAGTGATAAGGGGTTAGAGGTTCCATCAGGGTTTTTTTTTTTTTTTAATTGTTGCCTTTACTCCATATCAGGGTTTTTAAACCAGTGTTCCTCCAGAGGGTACCAGGTGAGAAATGCCTCCCACACATCAATCTTTTTATCTATCTGTAAGGGGGGGATTCTTCCCGATGACCACAAATGTAAGGAGCATTCTTCCCACTGACCATCACACTAATGTATCATGAGTTGTGGATAGACATTTTTTTTGCAGGGGTTCCCTGAGGCCAGGAAGTTATTTCAATGGTTCTTCTGTGTTGAAAAGGTTGCCTTTATATATGTTTGTCCTGGTGACCATTTTCTGCAGGACTGAGTAGGTTCACATTACCAAGTGTAAATCGCAGTAATTTTTTATGGCTCAACTCACACCACATCCCCACCAAAATGGTGCAGGACACATATTTTTTATTTTTTTTTGCTGCACCAGAATCTGATCGCATGGGTATGAACACCCATGCGATCCGATTCAGGCAATCTCGCAGCGTTTTGCAAGCTGTTTTGGGTTGTCGTCAATTTAACATTGACACTCGCAGCAGATCGCCTTGCGATTTCATTGCTGTGCGGGAAACGCACAGGATTCGCTGCATTTTCCTCATCGCATATACGTGAACTGAGAGTGAGGAAATGTCCAAAGTTTGAGCTGTAACCAGAACAAAAATAGAGGGGAAATCTTGCACTGGGGACAGCTATCTGGTGCTGCCATTGCAGGTAAGGGAACCCTGCAGTGTAGCTTTACGGCTTCACGCTGGGTTCCTACTGAGCATGCACAAGGCGCTGCTGTGCTCTGCTACTGGCCCAGTGGCGAGGGAAGGAGCCGAGCTTCTGGCGTAATTTGCCATGGCCTGGACTGCTGGAAGTGGGGACAGGATACCTGTCAAAGACAAATGCGGCATCGGGGGGACGATGACAAATGAGCGGAAGTTCCGCTTTTGGGTAGAACTCCACTTTAAGTTGGATTTTCCTTCATTTCTGAGAGATTTCCTGTTTTTCTACTGTGTCTGTATGCCAGGAAGGAAGGGAAATCTCCTCAGTAGGCACAAAAGGTAGAATAAAAGCTAAAGGTGTTTTGCCATTCCTCACTCAATCCAAAATAGAGGAAAACAAGTCTTTGCTTCAGATATACTTAAAGCTGGGAACACACGTTAAAATCTGATTGCACACAATTCTTTTGATTTGACAGAAGCGATGTAATGTAAAGGTCAAGCCATTACATTTGCTTAACCTTTATGGAAAATTGGAAGAACACTTTTCAGCTATAGGAAAAAAAGGATGAGATGTGGTGGTGCATGATAAATTGTGGGAACTTTCTCTATATACAAGAAGAGGGACACTGAGGACCAATGTGTCGTTTTTAGATTAAATCAGATAAGTCCTTTTACTGCATAGGTGTTTGTACATTCTCCTGTACATTTACCATCTGATTTGTAACAGGTGGATAGCTTCCATCAGACCAAATTATTCTGGAACTAGAAGTTCCAACTTGTCTGTTTCTAATAGCCTGTCTTCCTGTCACTGGGGTGTTTTTGTTTTTATTTATTTTTTTAAATGCATGGTTGTGATATTTATAAATGACTTTAATTAGACTATTAAAGGAACAGTCTGCCCACTATTATTTTAGTTTTGACTAGATGAAGGTAGATTTTACCACCGACTACTGTTAGTATTGATTCTAATGCATGTGTTCCTGGGTACACAATCACAAATTTTGAGAGCCAATCGGGACAAACACAATTTTTTTTTTATTTCTCGTATGATACCAGAACGATTTTCCTTTAATCATTACAGTATTCATCTGAAAAAAAACCCCCCAGAAGAGCAAGACCACACATGTTGGGAAATGAAAGAATATATTACAATACAACACATGACATCAAAGTTATATTTTGTCATATGAGAATTTTTGTAACTTTGGTAACCTGTTGTTTTTTTTTTGATATGAGAGCATGCAAAAAACAAACGGATGATCATTCGTCATCTGTTTTCATCATGTGTACGAGGCTTTAGATGATTTTTATTTTTTTAAACTACTTTCTAGAGATTACAGCATTTGGAATAAGATTCCAACAGCTCTGGGTAATTATTAGTGCTTGCCTACAGGAAACCTAATGGGCGATTTAATTTTTTGTGTATGTATACACATAACAAATTGTAGTTTTAGGGGGACTGGTCCTTTAGTAACTACAACATTGACCCGACCAAGTTTAACCACTTGCTGACCGCACTATAGCCGAATGACGGCTGCAGCGCGGTTGGATAATGCTGGGAGGGCGTACTATGACGTCCTCCCAGAATCCCGCTCTCGCGTGCACCTGAGAACATCCGTGACCATGGTATCGAGGATAGCGGCCATTTACCACGTGATTGCTCCGTCAAATGACGGAACGATCACTAGTAAACAAACCGGCGTCACGTCCGGTTTCTCTCTCCCCTCCCCATACCTATTGGTACAGTGAGAGGGGAGAGATCGGTAGCAGCAGTGCCTGCCCACAGCGCTGCTCAGTGCCCATTCCAGCCATCCATGCTCAGCATACCCATCCATACTCATCTATCCATGCTCAGCATACCCAACCATACTCATCTATCCATGCTCAGCATACCCAACCATACTCATCTATCCATGCTCAGCATACCCAACCATACTCATCTATCCATGCTCACCCAACCATACTCATCTATCCATGCTCACCCAACCATACTCATCTATCCATGCTCACCCAACCATACTCAGCCATCCATGCTCATCCATCCATGCTCACCCATCCATACTGAGCATACTCATCCATCTATCCATGCTCACCCATCCATACTTAGCATACTCAGCCATCCATGCTCATCCATACTCGGCATACTCATCCATGCTCACCCATCCATACTCATTCATACTCATCCATCCATGCTCAGCCATCCATGCTGAGCATACTCATTCATACTAAGCATGCTCAGCCATCCATACTCAGCATATTCATCCATCCATCCATACTCATCCATGCTCACCCATCCATACTCAGCATACTCATCCATCCACGCTCAGCCATCCCATCCACCCCCATCCATAATTAGCCATACCCATTCATACTCAGCCATACCCAGCCATCCCATCTATGCTCAGCCGTACTCCTTCATGCTCATCCTTGGCACATCGGTTCTCATCCATGCCACTACAGCGCCTCACAAAAGTGTAATAGGTAGTCAAATTAGATTTGAAACTTATGTCCCTAGAACACCTGATGGTGCTCCCTGCATGTTGGTCCTCTCTATGTAGCCACGCTATGGAAAAGTCTCCCACATGTGGTATCGCCGTACTCAGGAGTAGGAGAATCTATTTTGGGGTGTAGTTTTGGTATGTACATGCTATGTGTTAGAAACATTGTGTAAAAAAAAAAAAAAAAAAAAAAAAAAAAAAAAAAATATGCGTTTTCATTTTCCAAAAACTTGTAGAAAAAAATTACGTGTTCAAAAGACTTGATATGCCTCATAGATTATACGTTGGGTTGTTTTCTTTCCAAAATGGGGTAATTTTTGGGCTGTTTCCATTGTTCTGGTTCTCCAGGGCCTTCAAAAGTGTAAGAGGTAGTCAAGAAATTATATGTGTAATTTATGCTCCGCGAACGCCTGATGGAGCTCCCTGCATGTTGGGCCTCTGTATGTGGCCACACTGTGGAAAAGTCTCACACATGTGGTATCGCCATACTCAGGAGGAATAGTAGAATGTGTTTTGGGGTGTAATTTGTGTTATGCATATGCTGTGTTTGAGAAATAACCTGCTAATAAAACAATTTTTGTGGAGGAAAAAAAAAGAAAGATCTTGATTTTTGCAAAGAATTGTGGGAGAAAATTACAACTTCAAAAAACTCACCATGCCTCTTACTAAATACCTTGGAATGTCTAGTTTCCAAAAAGGGGTCATTTGGGGGGTATTTCTATTTTCCTGGCTTGTAAGCCCCGGTTCACACAGGGGCGGCACGACTTGCAGGTCGCCTCACCGAGGCGACCTGCACACAACTGCCACGGCGACTTGCAAAACGACTTCTGTATAGAAGTCTATGCAAGTCGCCCCCAAAGTAGTACAGGAACCTTTTTCTTAGTCGGAGCGACTTGCGTCGCTCCTATTAGAACGGTTCCATTGTACAGAACGGGAGGCGACTTGTCTAGGTCGCCTGACAAGTTGCCCCTGTGTGAACCGGCACTGAGGCTGGGTTCACACTGGTGCGACACGACAGCCGTCCTACCTTGGATCCGACTTTGCCCTGCGACATGAAGCCGGCATGTGTCCGACTTTCAATGAACGGGGATCCGACTTGGATCCCCGCCAATGCCCGGCACTGTGTTTGGTATGAATCTTTAGGGGGAACTCCGCGCCAAATTTTAAATAAAAAACCGGCATGGGTTCCCCCTCCAAGAGCATACCAGGCCCTTGGGTCTGGTATGGACCTTGAGGGGAACCCCCTACGCCGATAAAAACGGCGTGGGGGTCCCCCCCAATCCATGCCAGACCCTTATCCGAGCACGCAGCCCGGCCGGACAGGAATGGGGGTGGGGACGAGCGAGCGCCCCCCCCCCTCCTGAACCGTACCAGGCCGCATGCCCTCAACATGGGGGGGTTGGTGCTTTGGGGGAGGGGGCGCGCTGCGGCCCCCCACCCCAAAGCACCTTGTCCCCATGTTGATGAGGACAAGGGCCTCTTCCCGACAACCCTGGCCGTTGGTTGTCGGGGTCTGCGGGCGGAGGGCTTATCGGAATCCAGGAGCCCCCTTTAATAAGGGGGCCCCCAGATCCCGGCCCCCCACCCTATGTGAATGAGTATGGGGTACATGGTACCCCTACCCATTCACCTAGGGAAGTGTCAATAAAAAAAAAACCACAGTACACAGGTTTCAAAATTAATTTATTGGGCAGCTCCGGTATCTTCTTCCGACTTCTCCCGGTGTTCCGCCTCTTCTTCCAGCTCTATTGCCAGCGAGGGGCCCGGTCTGCTGCCGCTGTCTTGCCGCTTCTTCTCTTCATCTCTTCTTCCGATGTTGACACGACGCTCTCCCCGGCTGGAATGCTCTCTGTGCGCTCTGCTCTGACTTATATAGGCGGTGACCCCGCCCCCTTATGCCGTCACAGTCCCTGGGCATGCTGGGACTGTGACGTTTTAGGGGGCGTGGTCATCACCCGATGACCACGCCCCCTTATGCCGTCACAGTCCCAGCATGCCCAGAGACTGTGACGGCATAAGGGGGCGGGGTCACCGCATATATAAGTCAGAGCAGAGCGCACAGAGAGCATTCCAGCCGGGGAGAGCGTCGTGTCAACATCGGAAGAAGAGATGAAGAGAAGAAGCGGCAAGACAGCGGCAGCAGACCGGGCCCCTCGCTGGCAATAGAGCTGGAAGAAGATAGCGGCGGGGCCCGGGAGAAGAGGCGGAACACCGGGAGAAGTCGGAAGAAGATACCGGAGCTGCCCAATAAATTAATTTTGAAACCTGTGTACTGTGGTTTTTTTTTTTATTGACACTTCCCTAGGTGAATGGGTAGGGGTACCATGTACCCCATACTCATTCACATAGGGTGGGGGGCCGGGATCTGGGGGCCCCCTTATTAAAGGGGGCTCCTGGATTCCGATAAGCCCTCCGCCCGCAGACCCCGACAACCAACGGCCAGGGTTGTCGGGAAGAGGCCCTTGTCCTCATCAACATGGGGACAAGGTGCTTTGGGGTGGGGGCCGCAGCGCGCCCCCTCCCCCAAAGCACCGACCCCCCCCCCCATGTTGAGGGCATGCGGCCTGGTACGGTTCAGGAGGGGGGGGGGCGCTCGTTCGTCCCCACCCCCATTCCTGTCCGGCCGGGCTGCGTGCTCGGATAAGGGTCTGGTATGGATTGGGGGGGACCCCCACGACGTTTTTATCGGCGTAGGGGGTTCCCCTCAAGGTCCATACCAGACCCAAGGGCCTGGTATGCTCTTGGAGGGGGAACCCATGCCGGTTTTTTATTTAAAATTTGGCGCGGAGTTCCCCCTCAAGAACATCTGAGCACAAGTCGCGTGCCGAAGTCGGATCATGCAAGACGGCAATCTGACTTTGATCCGACTTCAATGATAGTCAATAGGCTGAAGTAGGATCAAAGTCGGACCAAAGTAGTACAGGGAGCATTTCTAAAGTCGGAACGACTTGTGTCGGACCAGTTAGGACGGCTCCCATAGGGAAACATTACATTTCACACGTCATGCGACATGAGCTCCCAATGTCGGAGCGTTTGTCGGACCAGTGTGAACCCAGCCTTAGGGTCTCAAGAAATGAGATAGGCCATCAGTACTTCAGGTGTGATCAATTTTCAGAGATTGGCACCATAGCTTGTGGACTCTATAACTTTCACAAAGACCAAATAATTTACACCGATTTGGGTTATTTTTACCAAAGCTATGTAGCGGAATAAATTTTGGCCCAAATATATGAAGAACGATAAAAATTTTTTTACAGAATATTCGGTCTTTTTTCTTTTAATAGCGCAAAAAATAAACCCAGTGGTGATTAAATGCCACCATGCCAATGTGTGAAAAAAAAAAAAAGGACAAAAATTTTCATATAGGTACAGTGTTGCATGACTGAGTAATTGTCATTCAAAATGTGAGGGCACCGAAAGCTGAAAATTGGTCTGGTTAGGAAGGGGGTTAAAGTGCTAAGTGGTTAAAGGGTAAATTCACCTTTTTGTACACTTTTTTTTTTTTTTTTTTCTCTAAATTACAGCTCCCCTGTGCACCAATATAGCATTCATGTACTTTTTTTGCAAAAATATCATAACTTTCCATTAAATCTAGAGTCACTTGTCTAAATCCACGTTTCCATTAGTGATGTCTTCTTCCTGATCAGACTGTAGGTCATGACACAGGAAGGAGTTGCACGTGTTTGATTACATTCCATTAAAAATAAATAAAAAAACAATCAGTGATCACCCTTCTCAATAAATATACAATCAGATTGCATAGTGTATTGCCATGTTTTTACACCTAAAATTACTAGTTGCGCTTTCAGTGCCATTCATTAACAGCACACCAAACACAGAAGCAAACTCAGATTTTGCCATGTGAAAAAAAGAGGGGCAAATGCTGCAAAACACACAGTAAAAAACACACAACCCACAAACGCCAAAATATCCCATTAACCACATGTAGTGCAGCCAATTTAAATCAACAGGCTGCCCTATGCATGTCACAGGAAAAACGAGACACAAAATGTGCGCTCCCACTATGCTAGATGTAAGTGGGGCCTGAAAGTGAAATTGGTGCAGTAACACAAGAACAATGAGGCTCCATTCACATCTGTGCTTTTCCTTGCATTTCAGAAATGCACTGCACCAAAAATGGCAGTAAAAATCGCACCAAGCGCCACTAAAAAAAAAAAAAAAAGTTCTGAAGCTCCTTTTTGGGGCGGTGTGTGTGTGTGTGTGTGTGTGTGTGTGGCAGCCCATTCAGGTGGGCGGACTACCCTATGTGTGATGAGTGAAAATGCTCCAAAACTCCTCCCCCACCACTAAAACAAAAAACAACGCATAGTGCGAGTTCCCGCTATGCAGAGTTGTGAACGGGGCTTGACATCTGAGTGTTTGTCCACTCCCTCCTATGTACTTGTATAAAGATGGCCATACACTACGCAATTGTGTATTTAGTAAGAAGGGCGATCACTGATTGCATTACATTTAAAAAAAACGTGCACCTGAGAATGAGAGGGTGGATGATGCAGTGTGTGTGTGCTAATGAGATCAGCTGATCAACTCCTTTCTGATCAAGAAGAAGACATTACTAATGGAAACATGGATTTAGACAAGAAAAGTGAGTGACTCTAGATTTAAAGGGTAACTCCCCTTTGGTGGGGAACAAAAAAAGCAAATTAAAGAAAAAATAATATGGCACATATAATTTCGACTAATAATATTGTAATTTGAATGTTATTAAAAATTAACTTTCCTTTTCAATCTGCAGCCAATGTAATTTTCTGAGAATGCATTGCAATATGGCTACCTGGAGTTTTTCTGTACACAGAATGTGTACTGACCACTCCCCAGAAACATCATTTCCTGCTTCTGGGAAAATATGTGAGCCAATCACACAAGTCTGCAAGTCAGATTTCAGGCATCCCCTGCAACAAAAAATGTTATTTTGGAGAGATACTTTCAATAGGAACTTGTCTAAAGGGATGCAGGCCCAACAGATTTCCTCATTAGTGCCCTGCAGCTGCACACCTGACAGTTAATTATGAAACCACTCCTATTAGACCCACTCAGTACAGAGGCACAGAAAAACACACATGGATTACTTCAGAATAACAAAAGGTAGGAATCTGCAACAAAGGTTGTTATCCTTGTAATGTACATAGATCACCCAGAGGGGAATGTGGTGTTTTTTTTTTCCTCAAAAAAAGGGGAGTTACGCTTTAGACCCCTTTCACACTGGGGTGTTTTTCAGGCGCTTTAGCGTTAAAAAAAGAGCCTGTAAAGCGCCTGAAAGAAGCCTCATCTGCAATCCCAATGTGAAAGCGCGAGCCCTTTCACACTGCCAGCGCCCAAAAAACGCTGGTAAAGCGCCGCTTAAGACCCCTTTGACACTGGGGCGTTTTTCAGGCGCTGGCAGTGTGAAAGGGCTTGGGCCATTGGCACACCCAGCCCAGTGGCAAAAACAGGAAAGCGCTGCAAAGAAGCTGCTTGCAGGACTTTTTTTGACGCCCTGCCAGTGCAGCGCCCCAGTGTGAAAGCACTCGGGCTTTCACATTGGGATTGCAGATGAGGCTTCTTTCAGGCTCTTTACAGGTGCTTTTTTTTTTTTTTTTTTTTTTAAACGCTAAAGTGCCTGAAAAATGCCCCAGTGTGAAAGGGATCCTAATGGAAAGCTTTGATGTTTTTGCAAAAAAGTACATGAATGCTATATTGGTGCATAGGAGAGCAGGAATTTAGAGTGTACAAAGGTGAACTTACCCTTTAATATGCCTCTTGCAGAGATTAATTTGATTCTTGCGTGCAATCCTCAGTGAAGTTCTGCTAGAAGCTTACACGTGTGTGACAAAAGATCATGGAAAATGTTCTGGCCACCGTTTCACTTTTTTTTTTTTTCTCTCTTTTTCTTTCAGCAGATGGTTGTCTTGTAGCAATGAAATTAGACAGACAGCTGAGCGTGGAGGGAATGATTCATTGCTTGGGATTTCCCATGAATCCTACACAGCCCTAATTCCTATGATCCCTGTGGTCCATGTGAAAAGGGGAGTGACATTTGTACATTTTCCCAGACAGGCCTTTTTTGTGATCCAAAAATGATGAAAACGGAGGGAAAAGGGGAGAGGAACCTAAGAAGTGCTTCTCCACACAGAAATTCCTACAAGTCCGATTTCCATGCTATCAAATGTTCTTTTGATGGGATGAAACCAGAGATCTCCCCGAAGCCTGCTTCTTTAAAGCCGAACACTAATGGAGCACCAGCTGACCTCACCCGAGGCCGTGCCTCGTATGGAAACCGCGTTCACAAAATCAAGAACATGTTTATGCAGATGAGCTCGACTCCAAGTGATAATCAGAATGAAAGTAAACTCATAAAACCTGAATGTTCTTCTCCTCCAACAAACACTTCTGTTGTAAGTGTGCAAAGAAATAATGCCTTAAATGTCAGCCCTGATCTACCTGTTCAGGAGAAGGTGGTCAAAGCAGGTGAGGATGAAGACTTGGACAAAGCAACCCTGGCAGAGAAGTTTTCAGAAACCAGGAAACTCTTTGAAAGAAACCTTAACAAGCAAGGCACTTTTGACAGGTCTTCCCCAACAAAGGAAGAGAAACCGATCAGACTGGAACGCCGACATGGATCTGTTGATGTTGAGAGTTCTTCATCTGATTGGAGCCCCAACATTAACTCCTCAAAGTTAACCAAGTCCTCATCAGTGGAAATCAGTCAGATCAGTCATCGGTCAACATGTTCCTCCTCCTCTTCCTCCTCTCTAAATGCTGGACCAATTAGCAAGAGATTGGAAAGTTTCCTTGCTGACAGTGATGGGGAAGAATTTAGGAACCTGTCCAAGACTGATGAGATTTTATTTGATACCACTGCTTCTTCAGCCACATCTAACCACTTGTCCTCGCTGAATGTTACAGGAGTAAATAATAATAAAGGGACCATAAATGTTGTTGCTGTGGAACAACCATTGGTAAAGAGCCAGGACTGTGAAGAGAACGCAGAAAGTCCTGTTATTGAAGAAGATGCTGAATCCATTCAAAATAACAATGCATTCCCAGACAGGAAGTCATGGGACGTAGCGCGCCCCATGGCTGACAAAACTCAAACTGAAATGGTAAGAGCTGAGCTAGTGGTATTACAAAACGAGTCATCTGAGAGCGAGGAAGAGGAAGATACTGACCTAAATGAAGATGATGTATTTGATGACCTAAAACCCCTTGATTCTCAGCCACGTGCTAATGGCAATCAACAGAAGGTAGAGGATCATTTCAAAGATGAACAAGAGATCAATGCAAAAAAAGATGATTTTGGCACAGATATCACTGAGAAGGCCACAGAGGAAGCCACAGATGATGTGGATAGTGATGACGAAGGCAGTGAGTCCGAAGAACAGAATGACAGGAATAAAAACTTGCTGAGATACTCCTCTGGGGCTTTTGGTATAGAAAATGCAGCTTTTGATGATGACCAAAATACAGAAACTGAGCAGCCTGTAGCTGATGAGAAATTGAGGGCCGAGGATGAGGATTATGATTTTGGCAGCACTTATGAGGAAGTACCTGGTCTCTCGGAGGATGAAGATCTACCTGTTAGAAAAGTCAAGTTTTCTACAGCTCCAATAAAGGTATAGTTTAATGATGATTTTATTTTTTGCACCATCCTTTCTTGGTTTTAAACTGTTTAAAATATTTGGTTTGTCTTGATGGTTTTATTGTTACTGATGCAAGGCATTGCTAGGACCTCTGCACGTGAGCTTCAGCCTTTGAAGTAAACCAAGTACAGCCATAGGAATGCGTTCAGGTGCATTAGTGAAAAAAATGCACATGGGCTAATTTACTAAAACTGGACAGCACAAAACTTGGTGCAGCTTTGCATGGTAGCCAATCGGCTTCTAACTTCAGGTTGTTCAATAAGCTGATTGGTTTTGTATCCAAAACTGCACCATATTTTGCACTCTCCAGTTTTACTAAGGCTCCATTCACACTTGTGCAACTTGTCATGCAACTTTGGACATCAAGGTTGCATGACAAGTCGCAGCCCATTCTTTTCAAGTCGCAGTGCCATTGAAAAGGTACTTTTGATGCGACTTTGATCCAGAGAGTGTAAAGTTGGATCAAAATCCTGCTTCGACGTCGCACTGGAGATCATGCTACTTTTGGAGTGCTTGTGTGAATGGAGCCTAAATCAAACCCATTGATTTAGTCTTATTTTTGATGTTTACTTTGTATTTATGTTGGATTTGTATTGACTTGTATGGTAAATTGTAGCAGAATATGACATTGTATTGCATGTTTGCAACCGTACAATGTGATGTGAGACAAACCCAATGATGAACATGTGTGAATGCTGCCACATATATCGTTCAGAATTCATGCACTCCTTTCACATTCTTTAAAGATACTACACAACTGCATCTGTTTTAGCGGTTAGGCCCCTTTCACACTTGTCCTGCCACTTGGGACTGCAAAGTCGCATCCCATGATGCGCAGAGATGAAACAAATCCTCTTACGTATGTTGTACCTGGTTTATCTGCAGTCTTCTCTTCCATATGGCTGTTTAAAATGTAGAATTTATATAGCTTGTCGAACTTTCAGAAAGCAGGGGGCAGGGAATTCAAGATACTCTGTGAGGAAGGTTCTGAGAGCTGATTGGAGGGAAGAGACACAACATGCAGGTACAGAGCTGGGGTGGTTAAGCATTAGCTGTGTGCTGGAGCTCCCTCCCCCGTTGCCTTTTTTTTTCCGCTTGGTGTCAAGAATACTCTTCAAAAGTGACTCCTACGGATAGTGGAGGATTGAAGCAGCAGAGTGAAAAGACACTTGGTTCTCTGCATAGAGACTCGTACACACTATAGAGGGATATGCTTTGTTCATATTTCGTGTCTGAGATTTATAACCACTTTAGTTTAGAATGTTAAGTCAAGGTGGACTGCTTGTTCCAAAGTTGTAATGCAAAGATTGATGGTGCCAAAGTATTCAAATTGTACAGGTTTAGAGTTCTATATGCACTGAATTGGGTGTAATTAACCATCTCGGCCCCAGAAGGATTTACCCCTTTCCTCACCAAGCCCTTTTTTGCGATACAGCACTGCGTCGCTTTAACTGACAATTCCGCGGTCGTGCGACATTGTACCCAAACAAAATTGACTTTTTTTTTTTCCCCACAAATAGAGCTTTCTTTTGGTGGTATTTCATCACTTCTGTGGTTTTTATTTTTTGCGCTATAAACAAAAAAAGTGACAATTTTGAAAAAAAAGTAATGATTTTTGCTGTAATAAATATCCCCAGAAAATAATAATAAAAACAAATTTCTTCCCCAGTTTAGGCCAATATGTATTCTTCTTCTACATATTTTTGGTAAAAAATTGCAATAAGTGTATGATTTGCACAAAAGTTATTGCGTCTACAAAATAGGGGATAGATTTATGGCACTTTTATAAAAAATTTTTATCGGTAATGACGGCTTTTTTTTTTTTTTTTTTTCGGATTGGACACTTTTGACACTATTTTGGGACCATTGACATTTTATACAGCGATCAGTGCTATAAAAATGCACTGATTACTGTGTAAATGTCACTGGCAGGGAAGGGGTTAAACACTAGGGGGCGATCAAGGGGTTAAATATGTTCCCTCAGCGTGTTCTAACTGTAGTGGGGGTGGGCTCACTAGAACATGACACAGGTCCTTGTCGTGTTGGTAGGCAGAACAGGGAAATGCCTTTGTTTTACATAGGTATCTCCCCGTGCCACGTTCACTGGCCACCGGGATGGGATGTATGTGATGCCACATACAAGCATCTGGAATGGATGCGCAATGATGAGCTCAAGTCAGGGGCATTTTCTGAAAGCCGGGGGCCTGTGTGCAGGATCATAAGTTGGGGCCCCGCAGCTGAGAAAAAGTTTGTGCGCTGCAGCAAAAGTTGGATGTGATTATTATTTATTTATTTTTTTTTTCATTGCGCTGAATACTGTCTGTGGCTTAAAGGGACACAATGCAGGGGTTCAGTAGTAAGTGATGTAAAGATTCAGGAATAATTTCAATAAAGTTCCCAGAAGCTCAACAGTAATTCCACAAACTATCACCTGATTGGGGTTTTCTCAATCACAGTGAAATCCCTTCTTTCTGAGATTGGTAGTGGCAACCAAGTGAGTCCTTTTTTCTCCAGATGGTGGAGCAGGACTGTGATTGGCTTTAGCAGTGGCCAATGACAGTATGACAGTTGCCGTCCTTTTGGAAACAGGGACCGCCCCTCCCCACCTGCCCCCAATCTCTCCCCCCAACACAAAAGCTGACGATCGCAGCTACAGCAAAGTTAGAGACCCAAAGAACGTTTCCCATCTTTTACAATGTGTGGGGGCGCAGTGCCTCCCCCTCAGAGAAGGTCTGGCGTAGGGAATTGTGAAATTGGAATGCATTAGTGTCTCACTGACACTTCCCTGCTGATTGGGAGTCGAGTGCCAGCAAAAGAGGCTTCCCATGCTGCTTGTGGCACCCGTGCCGGGGGTTGTCTACTCCTGGGATAGATTGACTTTATTGTGGCAGACAAATCTGACCCCAAGTGACACTATTTGGGGACCAGTGACATTACAGTAAATCGGCGCTAAAAAATATGCACTGATCAATGTATAAATGACACTGGCAGGGAGGGGGTTAACACTAGGCAACAATCAAGGAGTTTAACTGTGTTCCCTGGGTGTGTTCTGTGTGGGGGATGGGCTCACTGGGATAGCACAGATTTCGCTGTTCCTGATCACTAGGAACAACAGATCCCCCCTGTTGCCTCTCTATTGAGATCCCGGTTGGCTGGCGGACACAGAGTCCGCTGGACCCGCGTACGCATGCCCACAGTATCTATTGCATGAAGTGCGGCATACAGGTACATCGTTTTGCGCAATAGAGCTGACCTGCCGCAGTATATGTACTGAGGCTGGACGGCAAGTGGTTAAAGTCTCCCTTATTTTTTAACAAAAAACCAAACCTGTTTATACTTGCCTGCTCTGTGCAGTGGTTTTGCACAGAGCAGCACAGATCCTCCTCAGCTCTTCTGGCCCCTCCCTCTTGCCGAGTGCCCCCACAGCAAGCATCCTCCTATAGGGGCACCGAGTCGCTGCTCTGTGTCCCTTCCCCTCTCTCTTCTCATTGGCTCACTGACTGACAGCAGTGGGAGCCAATAGCGTTTCACTGCTGTTTCAGCCAATGAGGGAGAGTCCTGGGCAGCCGAGTCTCTCATGCAACATCGCTGGATCGAGATGGCGCTGAGGGGGACTGCAGCACACAGAAGGCTTTTCCTCTTGATGCAATAAAGATAAAAAAAACCTTCTGCCTTTACAACCACTTTAATGGTCCAACATCCCTCGTTGGCATATTTTACCTGGCTTTTTCTGGGTGCCAGGCTGCGGCCATCTTAATTGACTGGTGCAGGATGGCATGGTTGCAGTACATGTGTTCAGTCATCCCAGAACATGGGATCTTAGCCAGAATGTAAACTAAGCTGCGCTCACAGGCAGAAAGACTGCCAGCAGACAGGTAGGTTTGGTTCTTTACTGCAATAAAGAGCCAGCCTGCTCGCAGTTTTAAAAAGATGTTCTGCTTTTAAGGGAGGATCTTTCTAGATGACATCCAGTACACCTGCACTGTTAGCACAACAGAGGATGTTTGTCTATCATCCTACTATCTGTGGAGGTCAATAGATTTCTATTGATCTCTGAAAGAAGGCAGTGAATGTGACCACCCAGTGTGCTGGGTTCCAAGGGACCAGCCTTCAGTTCATTATAGTTTCTGGTGATTTGTTACAGCTGGAAATCTGGCTAAATGGTAACCCTGCATTAAGGGCCCTTTCACACTGGGGTGGTTTGCAGGCGCTATTGCGCTAATAGGGCCTGCAAACCGACCCAAAAGTGCCGCTGCTTTGATTCCAGTGTGAAACTGGAGCAGTGTGCTAGCTGGATGGGGAAAAAAGTCCTGCTAGCAGCATCTTCGGAGCGGTGAAGGAGCGGAGTGTATACCGCTCCTTCACCGCTCCTGTCCATTGAAATCAATGGGACAGCGCGGCTATACCGCCGGCAAAGCGCCTCTGCAGAGGTTTTTTTTTTAACCCTTTCTCAGCTGCTAGCAGGGGTAAAACCCCCCCGCTAGCGGCCGAATACCGACGGTAAAGCGCCACTTACAATAGCGGCGCTTTACCGCCGACCCCGCCCCAGTGTGAAATGGCCCTAAGGATGGATTCTGTTTGATGTCTAGATTTTCTTTAGATTTTTTACTTCGGCAGATTGAGTTTAATCTCATTTGTCTTGGTGTGACCAGAATAATTGAAGGTGAACATATTTTTGTCTGAAAGACTTTGCCATTTGTCTTGATCAACATCCAGTCAAAGGTTTACTAAATGTTTACTACTACTAGTAGTACTATTACTACTTGCCTTTTTTTTTTTTTTTTTTAAAGCGGGGTTCCACCCAAATTTTGAACAATATCTGTATGTATTCTCTTCCTTGCCTAGATGCTGACATGCCGTTTAAAAAAAATTTAAATCGCCGTAATTACCTTTTTATTTTTCTATTCTTTGCACTTCCTGGTTCTCCTCCCGTGGGAGTAGGCGTGTTTCTAGCCTCTCCCAGACTCCGCACAGTCTCCTGGGAGCTAGTCTCAGGCTTCCCAGGATGCCACTGAGCATGTGCGGGAACGAGCGGTGAATGCTGGGAGCACAGCATTCACCGCATCCAGGAAATAAATGCTTGTGGGCTTCAAATGCCCACAATGAAGATGGAAACCGCCTGCAGTGAATAATATAAGTTATTCTTTCTGACGAAATCTGACACAGGCGGACATATTACACACAATATGTGAGTATGTAATGCTGAGAAGAAAAGTTTGTGAATGAACTAAAAAAAAAAAAGATAGGTGGACCCCCGCTTTAAGGCAATTCTTGCACAGCCAGGGAACTCTGACAAATCACATTTTTTTTAGTTTTTTTTTGGTCACGTTCCTGTATAGTTTGGAAAGCTGCCATGGTGGTACTGCTGTGATTGCTAATCATTGCAGAAGTGTACACCTATATCGCTCTATGAGCTGTGCCTATTTTGGAAGGGGCAGCAGACTGGCACTTGGTCTCCAGTGCAGTATTGAGCCTTGGCTGATGTGAGCATTAGGCAAACTTGCTGGTTCCTTATAGGTTACATTTCAGTGTAAAAAACCATCTCAGATCTCTAAAGTTTTTAAAACCTTCTCCCTCCAATTAACAAAAGTTTGTACTTGCCTCTCCCACAGCCCCTTTTCCCAGCCCTCTCCTCTGTTCCAGCTCTGCAGTCTCAGAAGGCCGTATTGACACTTCCAGGAGAAAGTAGTTGTCGGTGCAGACATCTGATCGTCCCACAAGTGTCCAGTGCCAAAAAGATTTTCAAGGCTCTGAGACGGCTGCCAGAAAGTATACATGCTTATATTGTAGGAGAACACAAATCTTTAGAGACCTGACGGGGTCTCTCTTAAAATCCTTATTCACAACATTTAATCTCCCCCCCCCAAATTATAAGTGGTCACAAGTACAGGTATAGATGGAAAATCTTCAACATGAGACACCTGCCCTGGTGGATATCACAAATTTTCACTCCACTTCCTGTTGTGGCTGTGGGACAGGAAGTGAAGGAAAATCTCCTAAAAGTGGAACTTCCTCTCATCTGATTCCTCTCCGCCTCTGGTACCGCATTTGGCACCTTGAGGGGGGAGAGGATACCTGTCTTTCAGATGTATCCTTTCCCCACTTCTGGGAGCCTGCTTAGCGGCCCTTGACGTCACCGCTCGGCTCCCTCCTCACCCCGCCGCCTGGCCAATTGGAGAGAGAAGCGGAGCCTTGCGCATGCGCAGTAGGGTTCCCGGAGTGAAGCTGTAAGGCTACACTGTCGGGTTCTCTTACCCGCAATGGTGGCGACAGCAACTGATAGCTGATGGAAACATCAGCTGCTGTACCGACATCGCTGGACTCAAGGAGAGGTAAATGTCCTATTAAAAGTCAGCAGCTGCAGTATGTGCAGCTGCTGGCTTTTAATTTTTGAAGTGGTGAGCGGACCTCCACTTTAATTGGACATTAAATACAAGGGCACAGATGACCGGGATTATAACCCCGTTACTCTGTGGAAATGGAGGAGTTTGCTGTCAGTTCTACTTTATATATTCCAAAGCAGTCCCAGCACTGGTGTAATGCATGTAATGTTGGATTATTGTTGATTTAAGCTGGTCCTGTTTACATTTTGCTTTTATGGGACTTATTGACTTCAGAATGTGTGGGGTTTTTTTTTAAATGTAAGTGTGGCTTTCTGCATTGGGAATTACATTACACACCGGTGTCATTGGATTAATAAATGTTTCCATGTTTTGTTCTTTTTCTAGAAAGCGCAGTGTTATATACCTTGTGATACGGGTAAAGGTAAAACATTGTGGCGATCTCTTTTTTTTTTTTTTTTTTTTTTTTTAATGAGATTTGTTTTTACGTGAAGTTTATAAGAAACCTCTTGCATGCAAGCTGCTGGGAAATATAATAAAATGAAATCTAGGATTGGAAAGAACAGTGCATTCTCTTACCACGCACATATACTGGCAGGAATAGTTACTATGGTAACCCAATTTTATTTGGTCTTTTTGTTTTTGTATTTCTGAGCTACTTCTGTGGTTGCTTAAAGTAAACTTGTCCACAGACCTGGGCAGTTCAAACTGAGCATGTGTAAAAAGTCAGCGGTTATCAGCCAGCCCACTAAAGATGTCTGGGGCAGATCTTGTACATTTATGAAATCTGGCACGGTTTGTTTATATGTTGCCACGTGGTTGGCAATGTGAGTAGTTGTGCCAGTCAACACATAATATTTATACAATGCCTTGGCTTCAACAAATGGCTATTTCCCTCTATCTCACAAGATTTTGCATTTCAGAAGCAAGCTCTCCCTGGAAGGCACTGGTGATAAAGCCTTCACAGGGAACAACTAGAAGGTGCTAGCTACATCACCCGTGCTTAAAGTAATTTGAGAAGTCAAACTTTTTTTTTTTTTTTTGTTGTTTTTTTTGAATTTTATTAAAATAATAAACCGGTTTATACTTGCCTGCTCTAATCAATGGTATTGCACAGAGCTGCCCCAATCCTCCTCTTCTGAGGTTCTGTCTGCTCTTCCTTTTTCTAAGTCTGGCCCCATAGCAAGCCACTTGTTTTGGGGCTAGATGTGCGGGTTCACAGCTGAGCTGAGCTGTGCGTTTTTGGAACCCTTATAAAGCAACTATTGTTCGGTTTTGTGTGTGGGGGGAGAGGGGGGGCGTGGGTTCCTTCAGTGTGGGTAATGGGGAGAAATGAACACCCAACTAAATATCTTTTTTTTTTTTTTTAATGGGGAGGCTACTCCATGCTGCTAAACCAGTCCTGGCAGCGTATTCTCCTTTGCAATCCAGCGGTCTAAGGTCTTCTGACTCCCATAGCTCTGCATTGTACATTGAGAAACCTTCCACCACCAGAGCATGGGGCAGCACTGTCTGCTGGGGGAACGGAGGATCTGGAAAGTTTTAAAAGTGCTTTTCTATCCCCAAGACCAAACTAGTGGTCAATCCTTGCAGTGTGACCGCAGCTTGGTCAGTGAACTAAGGGCGTGCTCTCAGCACACAGACCTCATGCCACTGTGGATACATATGTGCGCTGGCTGGGCGTTATGTGATTGGCACGAGGATAACCAACCAACGGGAATGCTCAGGAGGTGGAGCCAAGACTGGCTTTTTCCCCAGATGTTATTTGAACACTACATGCAAAAAGGACAATATGGAACATGGGAAGGTGGGTAGCAACATTCAAAACTCCTCCTGGGTGGACAGGCACAGCGTAAGGCTGGTTCACACTATTGCGAATTAAATGCGGGTTTTCCCACATCCAATTCGCATAGCAGGAGATTGTGACCGCCTCTCTATGGAGCCGGTTCACACCTCTCTGCATTGGCTCTGGTGCGAATTGCACAGGTATCCTGTGCATCTTTTGGTCCATTTCAGGTCTGATTTCAGGTTGAAATTGGACCTGAACTGGAGAATAGGAACGCACCGGACTCCTGCTGTGATCTCTAGTGTGAACCCAACCTTAGGAATTATAACAAGGAGCATTTGGAAGAAGATTTTCCAAGGCCCTTGCGAGGTGGGGTGGTTGGGAGAATGTCGGGATGACAAGCATTAACACGACACCATGAGACTAAGGTGCCACTAACTTACAAAGCCTGTCACCACATGCAGCTTGTTTAGGGTTTTCTCTGTGCAGTAAGTGAAACCTCTTTATGTCCTAAATATGGCTGTGCAGCCTCTCTCCAGTCTCGCCCCAGCCAGATCTGCAGGCATCTGGAATTCGATTTTTCGAGGCGCGGGAAACCTACAACTGGCACATGCGCAGTTGACAGTATATAGATACTGTAGATATTTCTGCTTACATTTTACTTGCTCTTTGGAAAACTGAAGGTGGTGTGATGGTGTCCCCCCCCTCTCTGCTATGCAAAGGGGGGCCGGGGAGTTTGTGTAGCCCTGTCTGTACTGTCTGCAGATCTCCATATCAGTTGAAACTAAATTTGAATGTCGTCTGTTTTTAAAGGTAGGTTGGGCTGGCTGGGCTTCTGCATTGGATGTCAATTGGGGGAAACTCTGTGTGTCCCTCTTTGTCAGAAGGGACAGAGACTGAATTTCCTCTTATTTCAGGTTGTTCTAAACAGCTTGCCATCTGCCCAAGAATTGCTCTGAACAAACATCTAGAGAAAGATCAGAATTATCTTGAATGTTTTTAGGTATGTTGTGTAAGTAACCACCTACAGTATCGGATAATGAGGTTTTCTCAAATTTGTCTACAAAACTGGAAATACACATTAAGCTAGTCCATAGACTGCTTATATTTATTAAATTTCTATATTGTTGAATTGGACAAAATTTGAGCTGTGGGTGTCCCTGTGAACACCACTCAGCTCAAGAAAATTCGTTTTAAAAACCGACTGAGCTTTGTAACAAATGATCACCAAAAAGCGACTGCATCAGACTTTATTGCAGCTCGATCAGGGAGCGATTATGACTGTTTATCTGAGCAAGTAACAATCAAGAACATCACCATGCCCCTAGGCTGGCCACATAGTACAAGGATAGAGAAATGAATCTATAATAAACGTATCCGTATTTGAAACCTAGGAGCTAGAAGATAGTGTAGAGCTTGTGTTTCTGCCTTACAGCAGGAGAAAAGACGCGGTCTGTAACAAACTTTTTTTATTTTTATTTTTTTGTGTGTGTTTGCTGTCTGTCAAGCAGCAAATGTCTGCAGTTTTAATAAAATAAAGCTTTTGTGTTACTTTATGGGGTTCCATTACCTATAATTTCTATTATGACCCACTGACTGACATTAGGAAAATGGGACCTCTTCGTGGCAAACACTTCTTTCAGAGCTGCACAAGTGTGGGCCAGGAAAAAAGAGCCTTGCTCCAGTATGAATATCTGTGTAAGCGGTGTGATGTAAAAAAGGAGCTACACAAAGACTTTTTCTTTTGATTTTACAAAGAATGTTATTGGTTTTCAACAAACAGCACAGTGCTGTAGTAAATGCACATCATATTTGTAAGTCGTCCTGAACAAACCTTCCCAAAGTCTAGCAGCCAGGTTCAGAAGGTAGAGAACCCACAGCCATATGGCTTTGATTTTACCTCTCCCACAGCCAAAATAGGGTGTGTGTGTGTGTGTGTGTGTGTGTGTGTGTGTGTGTGTGTGTGTCTGTGTCTGGTCTAATTGAAAAGAGAGTAAGAAATTGACTCTGCTTCGTGATGCTTTATGTCCTGCTGGCCGTAAGACCTCTCGTCAGCTCCATTTCCAAAGCAAATCTCAATTCCGTTACAGAAGATAAAATTTATATTCATGCATTAAGCCTCTGTTCACACCCGTGTGACATGTGATTTACAAATTGCAAATAATGTCTTTCAATGGCATTGTCTTAATAGGTTAGATTTGAAGTGGTTCTTGAACTATTTTTCACCGAGCCGGAGATGAATTTGCACTGTCCTGCGGCTTTGAAATTGCCCTTAATTCGTTTAACACCAAAAATTCAGATCCTGTTCCTTTTTTTTCCTTTTTTTTTTTTTTTTTTTTTTTTTTTTTTTTTTTTTTTAGCATGTTGTACGGCGCCTGTGCTGTGTCATTTGGCCCCTTGTAACGCCTAAAAAAAAAAAAAAAAAAAAAAAAAAAAAAAAAAAAACAGCTATATACCTTGTTTACAGATTGGCGATCACATGACCCGCTGTCTTTCTCCTCTTTAGCATTACAGCTGCGGTGGGCTTTCCTCCTCCCGAATGACGTCAGTGGGGGAACCTCGGTGCCTGCTGCAGCTGGCATGTGAGAGAGGAGAAAGATAGCGGTTCACGTGATCACAGGGGGACATCAGATTCATAAACCAAGAGGATAATGTAAATTGTACCCTGTGGGTTAACAAACACTTTAAAGAGGGAGTCCCGTGAAAAAAAAAAATTTTAAAGTCAGCAGCTACAAATACTGCAGCTGCTGACTTTTAAAATAAGGACACTCACCTGTCCCAGGTTCCAGCGATGTCGGCACCCGAGACCGAACCGTCCCTCGATCCTCAGGTGCTGCCGCCGCCATTCTCTGTAAGGGCATCGGGAAGTGAAGCGTTGCGGCTTTCACTTCCCGGTTCCCTACTGCGCAGGTGCGAGTTGCGCTGCGCTTCCTAATTGGTCCTTGCTATCTCTGGGACCCGTGTGTGTCCCAGCAGACAGCGTGGTGGGGACAGGAGGGGGCGTAGACTTCCGTGGGAGTCTATGCCAGAAGTGGGTGCAAATACTTGTCTTAGACAGACAGGTATCTGCACCCCCTCCCCCCTGAAAGGTGCCAAATGTGACACCGGAGGGGGGGAGGGTTCTGAAAAGCGGAGGTTCAATTTTTGTGTGAACCCGCGCTTTAAGTAGCTCGAATTCAAAGTCCCTTTCAGTGCAAACAGGGGCAAAAATCATGTCAACCTCATACAACAATACGTTTCAACTTGTATTACGATCTTGCTCACATACTCATGCTTGATGGGGTTCTTAAAGCAATATTAAATCCTAAAGCAATTTTTTTTTTTTTTTTCTTTTTTCATGTTTTATATTGCAGCTTAACCATTCTTCCCTTTTTTTTTTTTTTTTTTTTTTGGCCTCTTGCACACTGTAGCTTGAAAAAGCTCTTTACTGATCTAAAATGCAGCCCATTGTTTACAATGTGCCTGTACACACAGACGAGTAAATGAGCACTGCTTATTCTTGAGTAAAAAAAAAAAAAATTGAAAATTCTGCGTTCCCGGTCAGTATTTTTCACCAGTGCACACAAATATGAGCATAAATATAAAGGAGTTTTCCCTAGGTAGGTATTTGTGCGCGCCTAAATACGTGCAAAGTAGATATTTGCCAGCACACCAAGGATCGGCACAAAGTGGGGTCCAAACGGGTAGTTTTTTTGCATGATCACAACACAAGAAAGGTGCAGTGTTTTGGAATTACGCAGGACCCCATTGTCAGGCATGTGATAGAGTAGTAAATATGTACAAATTCTCGCAAAGCAAACACCTGAAATTACATCCAAAAAAGCAGAAGCTCAAACCTCAGTACCATGTGTGAGAGGCCTTAGGCTTTCTTTCCTTTATTTTCACCTGATGATCTGGCCAGTAAGCCTATTTTTTTCAACAGAGCAAGCTGTCCTGCACATGTAGCAGTTATAGTGTTGAGACCAAGCCTTCCCTATTGATAGGGGTGAGCTGGAGCTTGGCTTCAATTTGTTAGTGTATCTAAATCAGTTTAATACATCTAACACTCCACCCTCCCCCCCCAGATTAATAATGCTGCTGTCAATAGGTGTCTTACTCTTTCATCCAGAGTGGGGGCGCTCTAATACAGGAGGCAACTTAGTGTCCAGTGGGGGGGGGGGGGGGAGCCCAAAAAACAAATGCAGTCACCACATCTAATGCTTGGTAAGCTTCAGTATGTAAAATGTTTGGTTTTTGGGTCAAATACCGCTTTAAGTATTACCCACCTAAGGCCATCTATTCAAATCTACAGGGCATCAGCAGTGCCTGGGCAAATATTTGTATCTGTACAGATTCTGTGACAAACCCATGAAGATTGCTTTTACTGTTTGGGCAGATCGTCCCATCTTCAAATATAAATGGTTGAGAACAAACCTTTATGATTTGCTTGTAAACTGAGAACTAAGCATTTAATTGTGTGCTGTGATATTCTAGTTCACAGAGGTCTTTGTCCTTCTTGCATTGTCTGTTCACAACAATAATAGATTCCCACCTTTGATGTCTGTGAAATGTTTATATAGCAGCTTCTTATGTTGAATGAGTACTGAGTATGTCAGGTTGGATTACAGATCATCACAGCCTTGCACCAACCAAACTGGTAAATACACTGATGACATGGCTGCTGTATATGTGAGATGGTTTTACTTTCAGAAATGTTGGCAATTCTAAATCCTTTTGTGATGGCCAACAGCATTGACAAGAATATTGCTTCTTCTACTGAAAATGGTTTGCAACCACACAAACGTAAAGGAAGATAAACAAATCTCCCTTTTATCTACTATGAAGGGGTCAGAGCCCATAACAGTCCCTGGTTAAGAACCCAAAAAAACCCTAAAATCAGCCAAGGATGATTTTGCTAGATGGCAGTACTTTGATCTTGGATCAAGCTAATGTATTGGACTGTTAGCAAATTTCCATTGGTTTGCTAATAAGGTGATCTCTAGATGACTTTGCCAGCCTTGATAAGTTCTCACATGGCTCCTCCCTGAACATGGTCTTTAAATCTTGGTTAAAGTTGTCAAAAGGAAGATCTGGAAAGGACATTTCTTTTACCATTATTGTGGTTTCTGTGACTCCATGAAGAGGGATCATAAACCCTGACCCTGTATTTGCTTCTTTGGTTAACAGGGGCTGTAATGCATGCACATAAGATGTGTTGGGCTGTCCTGACCTACCTTGCCCAATGCAGTCCCAGTTCATAGACAAGAAAGAAAGCATTGTTTTCCATCATAACAGTTAGGGTAGTATCGATACCGAATATTTGCACAAGTTTCAGTACAGGCCCGTAGCCACGATCGGACTTTTTGACAACAAACAAATTAGCTGTTTTGTAGCAACATCCAACCGTGTGTACGCTCCATCGGACAAACTTTTTCCGATGGAAACAGACTTTTGTTTGTGCGAACGGACAAACTTTACGGCAACAAAAGTCCGATGGAGCAAAGTCCGATCGTGTGTACACAAAGGCATCGGACTTTTGTACAAACTACAGTACGCGGCCGCGAGAATGTTTCCAGGCGCGAACCCATCACGCTGGTTCTCGGCGACAGGGTACTGTACATCTCGTGCTGGCTGCAATAGGAAAAACACATTTTCCTATTGCGGCCAGCGCGAGAAGGAATTCCCCTCTGGGGGCATGCCAGGCCCTTAGGTCTTGTATGGATTTTAAGGGGAACCCCCTACGCTGAAAAAACTACGTGGAGTTCCCCCAAAATCCATACCAGACCCCTATCTGAGCACGCAGCCTGGCCGGTCAGGAAAGGGGGTGGGGATGAGTGAGCGCCCCCCCCCCCCCCCCCCTGAACCGTACCAGGCTGCATGCCCTCAATGTGGGGGGATGGGTGCTATGGGGGAGGGGGGGTGCCCTGCGGGGGCCCACCCCAAAGCACCTTATCCCCATGTTGATGAGGACAAGGGCCTCTTCCCGACAACCCTGGCTGTTGGTTATCAGGGTCTGAGGGCGGGGGGCTTATTGGAATCCGGGAGTCCCCTTTAATAAGGGGGCCCCCAGATCCCGGCCCCCCACCCAATGTGAATGAGTATGGGGTACACGGTACCCCCTACCCATTCACCTAGGGGGTAAAAAGTGAAATGAAATTAAAAAAACACACTACACAGGTTTTAAAAGTAATTTTATTAGGCAGCTCCAGGTCTTCTGCTGACTTTGGGGGTCTCTCAGGCCTCATCTCCCTCTCTCCAGTGTCGTCTCCGCACTCTCTGGTTCTTCTCCGGTGCCTTCTTCCTTCTGCCGGGCTCCTCCACTATCTTCTGCTCTTTTGCCGCTCTTTTGCTAGCGGAGGAGCCCGGACATCTGGATCGTCTTCTTCCCTCTTCTCTTCCAGAGATGTTGACACAACGCTCTCTCTGGCTGTAATGCTGTCTGTGCGCTCTGCTATGACTTGTATAGGAGGTGACCCCGCCCCCTATGACATCCTGGGGACTGTGAGGTCATAAGGGGGCGTGGTCATGTCATCCTATGCCCCCCCCCCCAGCTCTGCCACTGATCCCACCCACCACCAGCAATGCCACTGATCCCACCCCCCACTGTCACTCATCCCATTCCCCCCACCAAGGAGTAAGAGAAGGAATAAAATTAGAGAATACATGGAAGGGAGAGGAAAAGAGGGGGAGCAACAAAGAAAAAGGGAGAGAAAGAACAAGAAAGATGGCTAGAGAGAGGGATGGGGAAAAAAACAGAAAAGAAATTAGGATTGAGAGAGCTAAAAGGGAAAGAAAGGAGAACAAAGAGTGGTACATCCTAAAATGTACCATAAGGGATTTAATACTGTACGAGTGGAAGGAACTCGGGGAGCGCCTAAATGTCCGTGGGTTAGGGACGCAAATTACTTGTCTTGCCTTGGGTGCCGACAACCCACACTACGAAAATAATTTTATTGTTAGGGGTCCCCAACACTTGGGAAATGTTATCAAGGGGTCATGGCACTAGAAAGGTTGAGGACCACTGATCTAGGACATTAGTTGATGGTTGACAGTTTTTTTTTTTCTTTTTTTCTTTTTTTTATTCTTTATTTGTGTGAGACATACAGAAGCCTTCAGTGGTGCGCGTACAAAGAAACTGTCAGTAAATGAACCCCAAACTCAGGAAAGCCATCCCTGGATGTCCGGGTTTAGGAGTCTCTGCAGCCTGTGTGGCAATTTTCCACGGCTGTCGCCGTGTTTTATACATGGGGGGGGAAAAATAAGGTAGAGGTGACCCAAAGGGTCTCTACTACTAATGGAGAACATTAAAGAAGAAGCAGTAAATGCTAAAGAAAGATGGGGGGGGGGGGGGGGGGAGGAAGAAGAAAGGAGGGTGATGTGTGAAGGGGATGCCGCCATCCAGTCACCGACCATGTCTGGGGGAAACCTCGCGACGCAGCCCACCCTCAGGGAACTAAGCCACCAGCTCCACGTATTCCTCGGAATTGACAAATTTGTGCCAATAAAACCATTTTGTGAGAAATTTCTCACAAAGGCCCTTCTCTGTGGCCACCAAGTCCTCCATTGCCTTAATGTCTGCCGCTTATTTTAACCAAACAGCGACCGAAGGTGGCTGAGTCTGCTTCCAAAATGAAGCTTTTCGCCGCTGTGAGCAGAAGAGGCAATATGGCTCTCCTATAAATCCTGGTCAGAATCTTGTGGTGATGCAAAAGAAAGAACTCTGGAGTCCATGGCAGCTCCCTGTCAGTAAACTTCTGTACTATGCGGTGGACCTCCTTCCAGTAGGATTGAAGAAGGCGGCAGGACCAGAAGATGTGGGGAAGTGAGCCTGTGTCCTCTCCACACCTCCAACAGAGGTCTGAGCTTTGGGGGAACATTCTATGGATCTTCTCCAGTGTGTAGTACCACCGGGTTAGCACCTTGAATCCCGACTCTTGATGTCTGGCACAGATGGAAGTTTTGTAGGAGAAAAGGTCTGTTGACCTGTTTCTCAGTAAATTGTATTCCCAACTCCCGTCCCCTTTTGGCAACAAAGGAGGTCTAAAGTCTGGAGGTTGGGTTAACAATAGTTGGTAAGTCTGGGATATCGCATGACGCATTGGAGACTTCTCTAGACAAAGTAATTCAAAAGATGTCAATTGTTGTCAGAAGGCCTCCGGGGCAGGTAAATATCCAATAAAGTGAGCTAGCTGTCATTTTTGCCAGAACGGGAGAACCTCAAGGGCCGTGTCATCAATGGTTTTGTTACCTAGTCTTCCACCGGCCATTAGTAAGAAAATGTCGCACCTGTGATCTCTCTACCACCTTCAGTTCCTGGAATCTACGGTCGCTGACCTCGGGACTGAAGCTGGGTTATCCACATTTGGGGTGAGCGGCAAAGAGTTGGGTGCTATAAGAAAGTCCCAAAAGGCCTTCTGAGCTAACCGCCAGGTCTCTCCCACCGTGGGATGATCGAGCAGCCGACGGGGCAAGGAGGATGGTTGACACCTTTAACAGTATTGCAGAGGTGTGTGTGTGTGAGGTGGATTTGAGGAATCCCCTTCTGTTGAGACAGCGGGATCACCAAATGCTTTTCTGTTGAAGGGATTACCTGGAAAACATGATCTACTGATTGG